>NC_057849.1:281723698-282973698 GCF_015237465.2 Chelonia mydas
GTTAGGCCTTTTCCAATAGAGTCATCCACAGACTGGAAATAGATAAAGTGTTCCTTTACTTGGATACAGCCATCCTCGTCATGAACAAAACTTACCGTAAATGACATATTTTCACTGTGACTAATGTCAGGGATGTAGTCTATTACTACTTCATCAGTATGTTATCAAGCACCTTCCTTGCCATAAGGTTAATCAGTTCATTTTGAATTGTTTTGCTGCAGTAATTGTAATAGCTACTTTATGAACTACTCAACGTAGATGCTTAGTCATGACATCATCATATTTCCCAAGGAGCTCTACCAAATTGAGGAAATTACCATTATGTTCAGTGAACAACTTATCCGACAAGCACCGGAAAGCCAAATTATTCTTTGCAAGGAAGAGGGTAATTGAGATCAGACGCTCGAGCACATTCCTCCAGTGCTGGGTTTCTACATTAATAATGCACTGGTTTTCTGCATCTAGGCATTTATTCAGCTTGAGCCTGGATTTGACCTCCATCCATTTGGAGTATGCCATAAAATGGCTGGATGACTTTTCATGTTGCTTCAGAACATCAGCAGTTAGGCTAGTAATTGTACCTGGAAAGTGCAAGCAATGATTTGGCATTCTTGTCAAATATTTTGCAACAAAAACAGAACACTTTGTCAGTTGATTTTGAGTAAACTAGCCAAGACCAATTCAGTTTCTCACCATTCTTGAGCCCTCTTTTGCAGTGTGACTTTGAGAAGTGTCACTTCTGCTCATTTACTGGAAATGTCATTGTCATAAATATAAAGGGAAGGGTAAACCCCTTTAAAATGCCTCCTGGCCAGAGGAAATCTCCTCTCACCTGTAAAGGGTTAAGAAGCTAAAGGTAACCTCGCTGGCACCTGACCAAAATGACCAATGAGGAGACAAGATACTTTCAAAAGCTGGGAGGAGGGAGAGAAACAAAGGGTCTGTGTGTCTGTCTATATTCTGTCTTTGCCGGGGATAGACCAGGAATGGAGTCTTAGAACTTTTAGTAAGTAATCTAGCTAGGTACGTGTTAGATTATGATTTCTTTAAATGGCTGAGAAAAGAATTGTGCTGAATAGAATAACTATTTCTGTCTGTGTATCTTTTTTGTAACTTAAGGTTTTCCTAGAGGGGTTCTCTATGTTTTGAATCTAATTACCCTGTAAGGTATCTACCATCCTGATTTTACAGGGGGGATTTCTTTATCTCTATTTACTTCTATTTTTATTAAAAGTCTTTTTGTAAGAAAACTGAATGCTTTTTCATTGTTCTCAGATCCAAGGGCTTGGGTCTGTGGTCACCTATGCAAATTGGTGAGGCTTGTTATCCAACATTTTCCAGGAAAGGGGGGGTGCAAGTGTTGGGAGGATTGTTCATTGTTCTTAAGATCCAAGGGTCTGGGTCTGTAGTCACCTAGGCAAATTGGTGAGGCTTTTTTTTTTTTTACCAAACCTTGTCCAGGAAGTGGGGTGCAAGGTTTTGGGAAGTATTTTGGGGGGAAAGATGTGTCCAAACAGCTCTTCCCCAGTAACCAGTATTTGTTTGGTGGTGGTAGCGGCCAATCCAAGGACAAAGGGTGGAATATTTTGTACCTTGGGGAAGTTTTGACCTAAGCTGGTAAAGATAAGCTTAGGAGGTTTTTCATGCAGGTCCCCACATCTGTACCCTAGAGTTCAGAGTGGGGGAGGAACCTTGACAGTCATATCCTCAATTTTGCCTGGCCCGTTCAAAATTGTACAATCAATATCAGCAGACTTTAGGATCATCGGCCATAAAGCAGGATCTGACATATCGATTTCTGGGGTGCAGTTTTTCTCACTGATGTTTCTGTCATCATGCAAAGCTGATTCTTCTTTATCATTTATCTCCTTTTCATGTAAACCAGATTTTTATTTGTCATTGCTCTCCTTTCCATGTGAGCCACATTCTTCTTTGTCATCACTCTCCTTTACGCCATCAGGAAAACTTGACAATTCTCTATCACTTTCCTCACATTTGCATTCCTTATATTCAGGTAAATCTGCTAATTCCTTAGTAATAAGACTTCCATCATTTACACTTCACTCCTCAATTTCTTCTGCACTGGGACAATCGCTACTGCCTAAAGCCTGGTCTGTGTTGTTCTGTTTCAGATATTTCCCCATCAGTTTTTCCCCTTGGTGCAAACTAGATTGCAGTTGAGCTTTTCACTTCCTACACTGAGCTCCTGAAGTCTTCCTCAGAAACATCTTTTTTTTTCTCTGGGGAAAACAGACAGTATTAGGGAGAACAAAAGTCTATGTTCCGCGGTCTAGAAAGTCATCAGACATTATGTGTTAAGCATGGCAAAAGAAGTAACAGTATTTCATTTATATTGTTGCATAGATAGGGGTTTGATAGATATCTCTGGTGTCTCATTAAATATGCCCTTTATTAGTGACCACTTAGATGTCTTCAAGTCTTAAAAGACAAGTACACTTTCACAATTACACAATAAAACATGGTTCACAATATAGCAGCTGGGCACTTACTTCACTTCACTTCGTCCTTATATCTTACTGTCTGACTGGCAATGCCAAGCCCCTTATAAACCCATGAGGTCATGGCTGACAACTTTCTAGGAAGCATGAGGAAAATGTAGTTCTCAGAAAGTCTGGAAGGTTCCACAAGATTCTACAAAGGTCCAGAACATTCTAGGAAGTTAGTGACAAATGAATACACATATAGAATACCTGAAACATTTTGCTTCAAACATTTTATTTTCCCTTTTGTCACTAACAATAAAAACAGCACCCAAGCCCGGCACCCCCCGAGCCTGGCACCCCAGGCTGGGTCACCAGCCCCTAAATCTGGCCCCGATGATAGGGTTGCTCAGTTTGAGATTGATCACTGTATGGATCTTGAGGCACAGAGGCTGAGTCATAAAGAGCAGCAGATTCAGCAGACACAGGCTGTTATCTCTTCCACAATATCAAGCTACATATGCATTCAGTGCAGAAAGGACTGCCACTCGTGCATTGGCCTTTTTAGCTACACTCATACTCACAGGACATAACACATATCATCAGTGTCATCTTTGGTCACAAAGGACAACAACGTACATATACCTTACTCAGGCAAACTCCTGTGAAAGCTGTTGGTTCTGCCGGAGTGAGGACTGTAGAGTAGGCTCTAATCATGCAAACATACTGCTGCAGCGTTTAGGTGAGCTGTCATAAATATAAAGGGAAGGGTAAACACCTGTAAATCCCTCCTGACTAGAGGAAAAACCCTTTCACCTGTAAAGGGTTAAGAAGCTAGGATAACCTCGCTGGCACCTGACCAAAATGACCAATGAGGAGACAAGATACTTTGAAAGCTGGGGGGGGGGGGGGGAGAAACAAAGGTTCTCTCTGTCTGTGTGATGCTTTTGCCAGGAACAGAAAAGGAATGGGGTCTTAGAACTTAGTAAGTAATCTAGCTAGATATGCGTTAGATTCTGTTTTGTTTAAATGGCTGATAAAATAAGTTGTGCTGAATGGAATGTATATTCCTGGTTTTGTGTCTTTTTGTAACTTAAGGTTTTGCCTAGAGGGATTCTCTATGTTTTGAATCTGATTATCTTGTAAGGTATTTACCATCCTGATTTTACAGAGGTAATTCTTTTACTTTTTCTTCAATTAAAATTCTTCTTTTAAGAACCTGATTGCTTTTTCATTGTTCTTAAGATCCAAGGGTTTGGGTCTGTGTTCACCTATGCAAATTGGTGAGGATTTTTATTAAGCCTTCCCCAGGAAAGGGGGTGTAGGGTTTGGGAGGATTTTTGGGGGGAAAGACGTTTCCAAGCGGGCTCTTTCCCTGTTATATATTTGTTAGCCGCTTGGTGGTGGCAGCAATAAAGTCCAAGGGCAAAAGGTAAAATAGTTTGTACCTTGGGGAAGTTTTAACCTAAGCTGGTAAAAATAAACTGAGGGGGTTTTTCATGCAGATCTGTACCCTAGAGTTCAGAGTCGGGAAGGAACCTTGAAATAAGCTTTAAGTAGTTATATAAAGTGGCTTTACAGAGAATCTCACTCTGTCAATGGAAGAATTGATAACATAGTTAGAGCCATAATCTATTAGACTTTATTCCCTGAGTAGTAACAACACAGAGAAAAGCCCACAAAAAGGAAAGCTATTTACAAGTAAATATTAAGCTTTCACTATGCAGCCACAACAGGGACCAGCAGGCTAAGGCTACCTGGAGTAGCTGGCAAATAATTGGAAGATTCAGGGATAAATCCTGCTCACGTTACTCATGCAAGTAGCCCTATTAGCCTGAATGCAAGAAAAGTAAGATAATATGGCTTCAGCTCATAGGAGTAAAGCAGGGGTAGTCGATTATTTTTGTCAAGGTCCAAATTTCTTGGTCAAGGTAGAGTCACGGTCCAGACTCTAGAGAAAATAATAATAAATAATAATAAAATAACAACAAGTAAATAAGAAGATTTTGGGATCTGTTCAAAAGTGTCTGGTGGTCCGGATTTGGGCAACGGTCCACCTATTGACTGCCTCTAGGGCAGGGGTTCCTAAACTTGGTTCGCGGCTTATTGACGGTAAGCCCCGGCAGGCTGTGAGATGCTTTGTTTACCTGCTGCATCCACAGGTATGGCCAATCGCAGCTCTCAGTGGCCACGGTTTGCCGTTCCCAGCCAATGGGAGCTGTGGGAAGCCGTGGCCCGGCCTGCGCTGCTTCCCACAGCTCCCATTGGCCGGGAACGGCAAACTGCAGCCACTGGGAGCTGCGAGCGGCCATACCTGTGGACGCTCAGGTAAACAAAGCATCTCGCAGCCTGCCGGGGCTTACCCTCAACAAGCCGCGAACCAAGTTTGGGAACCCCTGCCCTAGAGTAAAGTATGAATTTGTCTATAATCCTGGTGTAAATTTTTGTGGGCTTCTCACTCCGCCTTTCTATTTTTCTGTGTGTTTGGTGTGTGTGAATATCTTTTTTTTTTAAAAGATGTTTGTGTATTTCCACGATTTTCTTAATTAATTTATTCACATGTTTAGTCTAAATACAGATACTCACCTAATTAGAACATTTATGTAATGATTTACTTATGGGAGTGACACCACTGGAGTCAGTAGGATTATTCCCCTGCACAAAAATGTTGAGGATTGTGTCCTAAACAGACAATAAATTGACAACCAATCAATCACATAGAGCTTGATCCTGAGAGAAGTTGAGCTCTCTCTACTCCCAGAGCCACCACTCCCCCTGCTCCACTGCTGCTCCATGGACAGGTGGGGTTGGGAGACAGGTGGGATTGTTGCCCTGGGCTCAAATGCAATAAGGGGCTCAGGAAAAAGAAGCCAGCCTGAGCTTGCGTACAACTCAGTGCAGTTTTTTCAACGCCCGCACTGAGAGGGGAAGAGAGAAGGACAGAGCTCCGAGAGGCAACATCTCTACTGCTTCCCTCCTGATCGTGATATCAGTCCTGACCTGGCTGCTGTTGGTCTGAATTCCTCCTGTGCTTCCTGACATCCCTGAACACAGTGGCAGGTCCGGATCTAACCTCCCAGAGTCAAGGCAGAAAACCAGAGGAAACCCTTTCCGGAGGATTTTGATCTGTAAAGTACAAATGCCTCCATATATTATACCTTAGGGGAAAAGAGGTCTGGGCTTCACGCACTCACAAACCTCCAAGTTATATCTTTATTTATCTACTTACCCCATATTTAATAAACCACTTTCTAGCTTGTTTAATTTGTTCCTTATTAGTCTTTCACAGTAAAACCAGCAGGTGACAGATCCTGACTCGGGGATAATCCATACCTGTGCCTTCTTTAGCAGGGGTCCTGTAATAGTTTTCTAAATTTCCCCATTCCAACGAGGAGAGGAATGAAGAAGAATCCTTCCACCTTTGCCTAGCCATTAGGGGTGGAGACCATAAGAGACACTAGCCTTTGGGACTAGGGAGATTCCTTCACTCTCGTTGATTTGTCCTTCCCCTGCTGCAAGAACTGGGAGCTGAAAATCCTTGCAACCCCTGAGAAAGCACATACACATTGCAGAGTCCTGAGCTGGGCAGGCACAGCATACTAGGGCCTAGTGGTGTAAACCCCCAGGTTAAGCCCTCTGCACTCTGCTGCCATAGGCAGGGGCAGCAGGGACAGGGCAAAGAACAACACATAAAACCAAGCTTAAGGGAGGGAATAACAAGAATCCGCCAGCACCATAGTATTGTTTGCATAGTGTTTGTAACTGGAACCTCTTGGGATGTGCGAGGCACAAAGGGAATACACGAGATAGTGACATTTTCTTTTGTTTTAAGTGTGTGTGTTGTTTCAAATATCACTTGTGTAACCATAACTCTAATTTAACCAAAACCCACATATTTTTGGGTTAGAATATAAATTAATAATAGAACTCAGAGTTTAAAAGGGCCTCAGAGAATTACATAGTCTGGCACTGGCTGATGAGAGAACTTCGTTAGTTCATAACAGAATTTTATGTCTGGAATGGCTTATTCGCATAGATTTATAATGCCTCTAGTTTCTTTGAGTGGGATAGGGAAGTGGTTTTTAATACCAGACAGCCAAAGCAGAGTACTAAAATGAAATGCTCTGAATTTGCCAATTGGAGAACGTTGCATGGTTGTATCAGCCTCCAGATAGACTAGAGCAGAGGTGGGCAAACTACGGCCCATGGGCTACATCTGGCCCATGGGACCATCCTGCCTGGCCCCTGAGCTCCTGGCCCGGGAAGCTAGTCCCCGGCCCTCCCACACTGTTTCCCCTCCCCTGCAACTACGCCACCGCATGGGCAGTGGATCTGTCAGCTCTTGCAGCTCTGAGCGGCATGGTAAGGGGGCGGCGGCGATGTGCTCGTGGCAGTGGAGGGTTGGGGACAACGGACCAGGGGGCAGTCAGGGGACAACGGACCAGGGGGCGGTTGGATGGGGCAGAGATTCTGGGGCGGTCAGGGGTTGGGGAACGGGGGGGTTGGATAGGGCCAACAGCAGGGGATGGACAGGGAGCAGGGGGGGTTGGATAGGGAGTCCTGGGGGGCCTGTCAGGGGGTGGGGGTGTGGATAGGGGTCGGGGCAGTCAGGTGACACGGAGCAGGGGGATTGGATTGGGGGTGCGGTCCAAGGGGGGCGGTTTGGGGCGGGGGTCCCAAGAGGAGACAGTCAGGAGACAAGGAGCAGGGGGGGTTGGACGGGTCGGGGGGTCTGAGGAGGACAGTCAGGGGGCGGGAAGTGGGAGGGGGCGAATAGGGAGTGGGCGCCAGGCTGTTTGGGGGGCACAGCCTTCCCTATCCGGCCCTCCATACAGTTTCACATGCCAATGTGGCCTTTGGGCCAAAAAGTTTGCCCACCCCTGGACTAGAGGGATGAGAGGTGATCCTGTGAGTGGTGACGAAACAGAGGCTGATGTGTTGCTCGCTGACTGGCAAATGGCAATATTGCCAAATCTGAGCGTTCAAAAGCAGAAGACAAATAAAAATAAGCCCATCCCCAGTGCACATGCACTACAGCACTATTACAATTAGCAACATTTCCTGGAAAAAGCAGAAAACGTACAGGACAATTACGGTAGGGTGGGGATAATCACTGCTGTACCTCGCTTACCATTCAGAAAGCACGGCTTATGACTTGGCCATATTACACAACTGCTGCCTCTTCCATCAGTGACCCCCTTCCTCCAGCCCACCTTCAGACCCACCTCAGAGTTCTCTATTTTTTTCTAGCCAGGCTGCTACCCTGAGCCACCCAGCCTCTTATTAATAATAATAATTTGTATTGTGGTGGTGGCTAGAGGTCCAGTCAAGGTTCAGAGACCCATTGTGCCAGGTACTGTACATACATAATGAAAAGATGGCCCATGCTCTAGAACTGTTACAATCTAAATATACTTTAAAACTTCTTTAAGCCTGGATAATCCATCCACTTCCCTGACCAATAGGAGCTGGTCTCACAGTCCAGCAGTGCACTGTGGCTGCTGTAATGTCATAACACATTGTCTTCTGGGACAAGGATCTCCCACAAAGTAAGATTAGCTGTGCTGAATGCCTCTTGCTAGGTGAGATATTCAGCCCTTAACTATGATTACAGGCTGTCATTCAAAATAACACATTTGCTGAAATATAGAAACATAAATGGGATAGTGACAGTGTGTGGGAAGAAGTTTGTAAAGCGAATTTGCAAAGGACCCTTTTAAGGTGCCGACAGACTAAACAACTGTCTTCATGGTTTTTTACTGTGGCACTCATTAACAAGAGAGAATGAAAGGACCAGCCAGTGCCAGAAATAGCCCAAGCATCCGCCACATTGCCCTGCTCGCACACTCCTATTCTCACATCAGCTGTCCTAGCCAATTCCTAGGTTTTCTTGTGCAGACACTTTCAATGGCCCAGTGTTCACAAATGTCCATTAGTGACTTGTGACTCAATCAGGATTTGAACAGAAATCACTGGAGTTAAAAATCCAGGGCTGGGCCTTGGTTCCGCCTAGCCTTTTGTGCCACTCCAGTAGTACGCAAGGGATAGAGACCAACCCTGCCAGGGCAGGGTGGTGTAAAATGGGCATATGTGGCTCTCTACCACCTTCTTCTTTCCAAACCCCAGGAGGCATCAGGGGCTCTTCTGGGTAACATGGACAGGTGAGGGAGGGAGAGCTGCATTCTGATGATGCCCAGCCTGTGGTATAGTCTTGAGGGGACTGTTTTGACTAACTGGTATAATTTAGAACAATCCTTCAGCTGCTCTGAGTTCTGCCAGGGCTGGTTTGGCCTCTTAGAGCCACCTTCTGCCCCAGCATGGGTCCTGTGCTGAGTGCAGCTCTGAGGGACCCAGAGTCTGGACTCATATTTGTCACATGCATTAAAAAGAGTAGCAGTCTCACCAGCGCTCATCTGTCACTCTTTTAGCAAATCTTTCTTTATCCAAGCTCTAAATTTTCTCTGCTCTAATAATTCCAGGATTGGCTGTATTTCAGACTGTTCATCACCGACTTTGAGTTTTGTGGCTTGCTATCCTTTATATTGTACAATAATGCTACTCAATCATAGGCCGGGTGTTTTAGACTCTCCGGCTCTATTTTCTTTTATCGATCTTCAGTACACTAATGGTGTCCCATCTATTGATCCACACTACCTTGTATTAAGAGTGTGGTTTCTGAATATTTTTTTCACCTCTTGTATTTGGCATTGAATGAATAGCAGTCATACTAAAGATGGTCTTTAATCTTGTTTCCCTTTCTGTTTGATTGATAGGTTAGTATTCCTTGGAGTTTTTCACGGAATTGACTCCAGTTAAAAATGGTGTTGAATAAAACATTTGATCTAAAAGGTTTTCAGAATTCCAGCAGCAGTGATATATTGGGAAAGTGAAGGTTTTGTGAAGTACTATATGTACTATTTATGAGGGTATCATTTCTAGTCTCCCGTGCTTTCCAATTTCCAAATGGAATCCTTCTACAAGACCTGACATTGCCACTTTAGCTGATGTATGGTTTGAAGTATTGCATCTTTTTCATTTACTCCTGCTACTGTGGTAACTTTTATTTTTGGTTTGGAGCACAGTATTCTATCAACTTGATAGCGCTTGATGAGCAACATTCCCTTGATGAAAACGGTTCATTGTGACAGCCACTGAGATACCCTAGTGGGATTAAATAGGATCAACAACATGACACTCTTTCTGCCTCCATTTCTCTTATTTTACTAAGAGAAATAGCCCATTTAGGCTTTGTTTAATTTTCTGGGTTGCACAGGGGAAAGTATTTTCTGTCCGACATGACAGGTCACAATCTAATAGCCTTAAAGAGCTGAATAATTGGTCACCATGATAATGGTTCATAAATAATCTCCTTTTAGTCCAAAATATCGGCATGGGAAATGCAGACTCTCTCCTCCACTTTGCCAACAATGCCTATAAACCACTTGACAATGTTCAGGCAGCTGGCGTTTTGTGATTGCTGTTTATAATTGTCTCACGGTTTGTGCTCTCCCATATCTCCCCTCTGTCTGTTGTTGCTCATCTTAAATGTAGATTGTAAACTCTTTGGGGCAGGGATCATCTTTTTATTATATATTTGTACAGTGCCCAGACCACAAGGCCCTGGCCTCTAGGTGCTACCACAATACAAATAATGATACAGGCAACATGGAACACTATATTTTAACTGACTCTAGTCAGGTAAGTGTTGTGCAAGTTTTGCCACACATCTATTACTGCTAAATCAGTTCATTCTTGACCTGCAGACCCTGACTAGTCTAGTCCTCACTCTTTTCTAGGACAGCTAGTATGGCAGTTTAGTAACGTGGATAGACATTCCCTAAGGACGCAGTGGAGACCACCAAACTAATTTCATCAAAGGTGATCTTTAGTAGTAATCATGGAGGGTCTGATTAGCAGAGCTGTGGGACACAAGAAGGTGGAGGAGGGGAGATGGCTTAATTCCAGCTTGCAGCCCCTCAATTATAGGGGTGGCTAGGGTCCAGTTCTTGCCCTGACATAAGTTAAAGCAGCCTCAAGGCTGCTTAGACTTACACCTGGTTGCTAGCAACTGAAAGGGGCCATTACAATAACCAGTAATAGTATGAGCAGAGGGACTCTAGCCACACCACCTTTCCCTTGGCCATGCTCCTCACGCTGGCGGCTGTGAATGGAAGTGGAATGGAGCGGTATGTCATCTGTACACTACCCAGGGATTCTCCTACACTGGTGCAATTTCCAGATGCACTAGCTTTATGGCCAGTTTGTACTGGCAGAGGGTCTATAGTCTGACGGAAAAATCAGGGCCTGAATTTTCAACCAAGCTATTGTCCATTGCTCTGGCCAGGTCAGATGTGATGGAGCTGTAGAGCTGGATGTCAGTTAGCATACTGTATGCATTGCAACTCATGTCTCTCTACTAATCTTCCTTATGGGCTCATATCTTCATTGCAAAAGAGGGGTGACATTATAGGCACCCGCATGAGAGAGCAATCAGGGCAAGGCAAACAAGTAATTACTATTTGGGTTCTCTCCACAAAATAAAAGTGGACTCACTCCTGCTCAAGTCTAAAATATTATGATCAAGACCTCTCAAAAGCTGATGACAAATCTAAAATATTCATTTATTGGTCGAGGAGATCATCAGCTAGTGCTGTTTCTAATCTATACCCAGGTGTATAATCCAAATGACTGGGGTCAAGGAAATGTAAGGATATTAAGTGTAGTGAGCCCAAGGGTAGAAGGGACTATTTAGCATAATAATAGGGGTGGCAGATACAGGCTAAAACCAAGGTCCAGATTGAGGCTGGTCCTGCATGAATGCACAAAGTGGGGAGGAGAGGTTCTTTTCCCTACCCCCTCACCATCCCTGTTCTGGGGCCAGCTTCAGTGTGTTTGGGGAGTGCAGGCAAAGCACTAGACTCCCTGAAAAGGGAGTCAGGAGGGGAGCACCACATTTCCCAGTAGCCAGCAGAGCTGCCTGGGTACAGGCAGGTGGAGTACATGCTGTATCCATTTAATGAGTGGCAGAGCCTCCCTCTAATGTGCATTCACAACACAACGCTATGTCTTAAAAGCACAATCTAACCCTATCGAAGGGGGAAATTAGGCTGAATTAGAGGAAAATCCTTCCTGACAATGAGTGTAGTCACCCATGAGGAAATGGTGGGAAGATACATCACTCAGAAAATTTAAAAGAAAGCAGGGTTTGGGAGCTCTTTGGGGCAGCAACCATCTGTGTGTTCTGGGTTTGTGCAGCACAATGGGCTCCTGGTCTATGACTGGGGCTCCTTGATGCTACAGTAATGCAAATAAATTATAATAAATTAGCTTTTTAGGAGTTCTCATTCTGACAAATGAGGGAAGTCATCCTATGCTTTGTGAGGAAAAATACTAGGGCCCAGATCCACAAAGGGACTTAGGTCCCAGTTTTGGCTCCACTGCGGTGCACGAAACTCCAGCCAAACCCAGTTGACACCTAAACTCACTCAGTGCCTAAGTTTTCAGGGCAAAAGTTCGCTAAGCACTTATGTTTCTGCCTCTGGGCATTTGCACTGCTGCCTCCCTCTTGGCATCCAGACACCTATCTCCAGCCTACACCCCAGAGCAATTCACAAGCCAGGGGAATACAAACATTCAGCTGCCTATGTCACATGTGGGGCCAGATCCAGGAAGCATGCTCAGGAGCCACATACTGAACTGGGTCCCTTTCAAAATTTCACCACAGAAGGCAGTGGCACCAGCCTTCTAACTTTGAGCCAAATGGTTCAACTACTCACCTGGGATGTGTGAGAACCACGTTCAATTCCTCCCTCTCTGCTAGAAAGGGAGAAAAGATTTGAATAGGGCTTTCCCACTTCTCAGGATCATGCTGTAACCACTGAGCTATGGGATATTCTGAGGTGGGCGGGGGGCTCCCTCCATTTTGCCTGTTGAAGCTGTTTCACTATGGATAACTAACGAAAGAGTGATTAGAGCAAGAAGACTAAATCTGGGGGTCTCTCTCACCTCCCAGGTGGGTGCTCTAACCACTGGACTACAAAGTAATTCTCATTCCCTGGCCCAGTGACTGTTCCATTGTGGATAAATGCTTAAATGGCCAGAGGAACAGAGTGGGAATGATTCTGTAGTCCAGTGGTTATGGCAACCCCCTGGGAGGTAGGGTACCCCAGATCCAGCCACCTGCTCCAATCATTCATTCATTATATATCCACACTGGAACAGTTTCAACGGGAGCAATAGAGTGAGCCCCACAAAATACGTGAACTGTATACATTTCACCAATGAAAGTATCATTCATCTCACTGTCTAGGCTAATCAATTTTTAAATGTATTGGTACTGTCTCTGGAATTCTGTTCACACAGTTAATAGTTGTCTCTATCTTTATTAAAACAACAGGTAACTCACTGAGGAGGAGTAACCTAGGAGACCAATTTACAGGAATCTACCTGAATAATCTAATTACCATCATTAGATGATAACCTAGCAACTCCACCAGGTCCCAATAGCTCAGGAGACTGCAGAGCTGACTTTCCTAGCTTCAATAGCCCAGTGCCAGACCCCTCACTTGCCTTTCTCTTTCTATCCCACTTCTTCCTTCTGCTCTCATGACCTCCACCTCTCCCTTTCTTCCATTCTCCCGTACCTTCATCTCACTGCCGTTTAGTCCTCCTCTTCATAGCTGCTAGTGACAACTATTCTACTTCTGGTCCCAAACACCCCTCCCTTACCTCTCTCTTACATTATTTATGCTAACCCTGTTACTTTTCGCTGCACCATCCCATCTCTTCTGGAAACTCCATTTATCTTCCATGGCCTTTTAATGTCTTACAAAACTCCTTTTCCTCACCTGACTTGAAACCTGGGAGAGGATAAGGGTAGAAATGATTACATCTGTTTGAGAGAGGATTGAAGGTGGAGGACTGGCTGACTATGAGTCAAGCAGTTAGAGAGACAGGAAAAATGTGATGGAATAAAAGAATTAATAGATGTTTTTAAATATTATTGGAAGCAAGCAACTACTCACAATCTGCTGTCATCACTGAGAAAAACTGGCAAGCCAGAAGAGACTTATAACAGTTTAATTGTCTCACTAAATACTGGAGCAAGCTACTCTAGTTTAACTTAAAAAGTTAATTACCACCAGACATGGACCCAAGCCACAAAACTCAGATTTGAATTTCAGATGCCCCCAAGTTTGGATCTGGGGTTTCAGATATTTGCAGAATACAAATTTAGATTTCAAATAAACATCCCCAATGTTTCTAGACATTCAGAGTTTGATTTAGGCTCATCTCTAAGGATCATAAGTCTAAAGTAATTTTGTGGATAGGGATTTCCTCTATCTTCTTGACTCACAATCAGCATCTCACTTTTTTATTAAACCTCTCCTAAACAGATCTTATAGCCTAGTAGATGGTATTTTAAAAAGTTCAAAAAGACTTTTATTTTAATACATTCTAGATAGCTTGTGCTAGATAATAAATTACCTGGTGCAGCATAAAAGTTTTATTGACATTGGTTTGTGATTTTTGATTTCCTCAAACATAAAACAATGAGTGGAGGCGTGTAGGTCATCCCAAATGTGCACCAGTAAAACCTTCATGCAGTGCTATTATGTTCTATGTATGCCACATAGTTTATAGAGAAACTAATATAAAAATGCTTTAAATTTATTTTTTTTATTGGTAGTATATATAAGAAGGGTCTGAATGAGCTTTTCCCATGACATCTAAAGTGATGAACTAGGGGAAAAGACTTCAGACTGACCATATTTGCATGGACACACCTACTCTACTTGGGTGTGTAACAGACGGAGCTGCTTTGCCAAGGTGATCAATTTTGGTAGATTTTGGGTTATAGTTCACTTTAATATTGAATGCAGGGGTGATGAAATGTTGTTATCCTTATTGTATGAATAAAGAGTTGCAGAACTCTACTTAGCTAGCCCTGATGGGGGGAGGGCGGGGGGGGAGGGTCACCCAGGGATAGCAATGCCCAATTCTAATTAAAAAAAGAGGGGGTGGAGATGGATATTTCTATGTAGTGGTGTAGACTTTGCTTAAAGTGTCCTGGATGCTCTCCTTAGTGTTTAAACTCAGAACTGATCAGACTCAAGGGACAATCCTTGTTTCTGTTCTGTGATCACTGGAGCTAAACTTACTGATAACTAGATCCAGGGGCTAAGCCTTGGAGTTGGTGTGGGGGCAGTGAAGGACACTGCAGAGACTGCACTAGCAGTGTGGTTTCCAGCTACCCAATGAAACCACTGAGATGATCTGATTCTAAGTGGTAGAACCTCAGAACACAACATTGCAGAAGCAGCAGTGATCAGGAGCAGCAGCAGTGACGACTAGGGCCCTACCCAATTCACGGTCCATTTTGGTCAATTTCACGGTCATAAGATATAAAAAATCATAAATTTCACGATTTCAGCTACTTAAAATTGAAATTTCACAGTCTTGTTATTGTTGGAGTCCTGACACAAAAAGGAGGCTTGGGGGGGGGGAAGGAGGGGGGTTGCAAGGTTATTGTAGGGTGGGGTTGTGATACTGCTACCCTTACTTCTGTGCTGCTGTTGATAGCGGCGCTGCCTTCAGAGCTGAGCAGCTGGAGAGCAGTGGGTGCTGGCCGGAAGCTCAGATCTGAAGGCAGATCTGCTTTCAGGGGTGGGGAATCACTTTTGGCATGTTGTCCCTACAAATGTGGCAAACAGTCCCCTTTGATTAAATGGCTAGGGCTGCATGTTGAGGTAGGAGAACTACAAGTCCCATCCTGCTTTGGTAACCATCTGATCGCTTGGAGGAGAGAGGAGAAAATGTGCTTCACTGATAGAAGTCAAAGGAGTCTGGAAATGTTGGAGTTAATAGGGCCTGGCGCTCACGTGTAAATCAGCCATGCTGTAGGTCTGCAAGCTGAGCTGGGGTATGTATGTTGATAACTCATACAGGTGCTGACAGTCACTCACCAAGACATACCTAGACATCACCATAGAGCAGTGGCCTGCTGTTTATATGTGCAAGGCATGCATTGCATGCCCTGCATGCTCAATCAGCTGTGTGCTGTCCAACTGGCAGCCCGTGGGACAATTCTGACTGGACCCTGCGATAAATGAAGCGGGGAGTAGGAAAGCTCCCTTTTATGGATATCCAGCTGGCTAGTTAGCTATGAAATCCCTGTTTGTGGCTGTTCTCTACTTGCTTTACCTGTAAAGGGTTAAAAAAGTCCACAGGTAAAGGAAGGGAGTGGGTACCTGACCAAAAGAGCCAGTGGGAGGGCTAGAACTTTTTAAAATTGGGGGGGGGGGGGGGGGGGGGAGGGGGAAACAAAGTTTTCCCTTTGTTGGTTGTTGTTGTTCTCTGGGGAAGAGGGGAACAGGGCAGCAGTTATGCTATGAGAAGGTTTAAGCCAGGTATGAAAAATCATCAGGTCATCCCTAGAACTACTTATTTGAAACCCCCCAGATTGTAAGTAGATCAGGAATGTTTAGAAAGATGGGATTAGGTTTCTTTCTTATGGTTAGTGGACTCCTCTTTGCTAACCCAAATGCTTTTGTTTTGCTTGTAACCTTTAAGCTGGACCTCAAGAAGGTTATTCTTGATGTTTAATTTTTGTAAGTGGGATTTTTAAATCTAGCAAAGGCTTAAGGTCCAGATTTATTAAAAACAAAAAGAATACAATTTACCTTCTTTAAGAACAGGATTGGATTTTTGGTGTCCTAAGAGGTTTGTGCATGTTGTTTAAGTAGCTGGTGGCAACAGCTGATTTCCTTTGTTTTCTTTCTCAGCTCTCCCTGCCCGGGAGGGTGGGGGGGGACACCCTACAGGAAGGAATTCCCAAGTGTGCCTTCCTGGGTCCTCAAAGGAGTATCGCACTTGGATGGGTAGATGCTGCCACCACCCAAGGTCAAAGAAAAACTGTAACCTTGGGAGGTTAATACCAGCCTGGAGTGGCCAGTATTAATTTTTAGAATCCTTGCGAGCCCCCACCTTCTGCACTTGAAGTGCCAGAGTGGGGAATTCAGCCTTGACAGACACCATGGAGGATGCCATTTTGGCACACTTAAGGCACGCAAGTGAGTTGTTGCATGTTTAACTAAAAATGTGACTGTTGTAGAACTTTTCATACCTTCATATTTCCTCCAGTTCAGACAACCACCAAAGCAGAAAGATACTGTTCCTAAACCGACTGGAGATAGCAACAACTGAATCTGTGACACTTGTATGAAGAGGGAGGATGTTGTCAAGACAACTGTACTGTGTTCCGCTCCAATCCAGGAAGTAGCTGACCTCCAGTCAGTTTTTAAGTGTCTTCTCCTAGGGTGGGGTCTGCAAAGGAACTTAAGCATTGCTGTGCTCACTGTCCCAGCACTGTGGATGTATGGGAAGAGACAGACCCCTTACAACGCAATCCACAAAAGCCAGTATGCTAGCCAATGGGATATGCTGATGAGGTATGTGCACTAAGCCCTACCTGTCTCTTGGAGACAGAGGCCTAAGTCTGGGCTGAAGAGACACCTATTTCTGCTTAACAATCCCTGAACAGGAACCACTGGCAGCAGAAGAGGGGTGGGGTGGGGAGGGAGGGAGGGCAGCCAGGGGCATGGATCTCCCACTTTTTAAAATTGAAGAGGCCTGGCCTGTCCAGTCCACTTTTTGCCACGGAAGACAGGCACTCCTGCCTCCACAGCCCCTGCAAAAGCCTGATGCAGAAGAGAGAGCAAGCAAACAGGGAGTTCAGAAGTATTTTTAAATGATCCATAAATTAACCCTGTTAAATTTATTCCCAACTAACTTGAGGAAAGAACAGTGACAGACCTACAGAGAGACATCTGTACTGGTATCAAAAGTTAGCTCCTTTAGTATTTTGAGCTACTGATATAGAATCATGTACACTTATTTCAACATAGTAATATGGTTCTGTATTGCAGCTAGTTTACATGGTCTTTTAACAGAATATTTAAATCTTGTGATCAGACTTTTCATTAATATTTTCCACACAGTCATTTATAGAGGCCAGGCAATAGCATGCTATGTTTTCTTGCTAGTTAAGATGTATACGCCCTTTACACAATGTTTGAAAAGTTACCTAATTAGGTGTGCCTGTCACGTTTAAGACCAAGGTGGCTATGTTTGGATTGTGGAAGTGTAGGTTCCTACTGTTTTACCATGAAGTACTTAAAACTAAATTCTATCATTTTTGGGCAGGGAAAAAAGGAATAAACTACGGATATTCAGTGTATTCTTGTTGTAGTATAAATGGATTTGCCATCACCTATATACTGTAGAATAGATATTTCCCACACCTTTCAGTGCATTTACAGTTGCTTAAGTGATACTGATTCTGCCCTTCAGAACAAGGAAAGCCAAAGAATATTCTATTTTGTCAGACATCACTTTTACTGTTTTTCCAAAAACATGACAAATTATGTGTAAAAAAAGTCAGAGCACAACAGTTTAAATTTTAATTGCCACCATGTGTGTTCCTTCTGCAGATATTTTTTTTTAAACACTTAATATTTCCAAATAAATCTCTGCCCAAAACCTTAAAGTAAGCTTCACCAAGCTTTACAAAACCAGCAGAGCAGGAATATAGTTTAGTCCTGTCTAGTGTTCCTATAGTTACATTGCATCTTGTAAGTTTTTACATCTTACATTTATAGTCAATAAACCACTCAAAATCAAAAGTAACTCAGGAAAGTTAAATTTCATTTACTTATTCACTCAAGCTTTGTAGTATGAACTAATGCTCATTAAAGTTTAAAATGCTGTCTTGGGAGGCAAGGGTACTAATACAACTTTTCACAAACATTGTTTAGTGGCTACCAGATGGACAAGGGCTAATTTAGGATTAAGCTTCCTTGGGAGACTAGGGAGAGGATGAAGCAATTGCAGACTTGAGAGGGCAGTGTGCTCCACTGTTCATCTGGGACTCAAGTCCCTCTGGGTTAACTGGAGTTTAAAGGAAGTGCTCCCTCCCTGTCACCAGAGGTGCTCTGTAGCATATTGCTGCTTGCCAGGAAGAGACTTTTAAAGAGCGCTGTGTAACTGAATACACCAAAACCCCTGTTAGGAGTCTGCAGGAAGAGCGGGTGAAGAAATGAGCAATCTTTTCACCAACTGTTATTCACTTGACACTCACTGACAAGGCTGATGTATGTATTTCTGCACCTGCACTTGTAAAAGCAGATAAAATATTTAATATGTAATTTACAATGTATTTTACCAGCTTGGCATACAGACTGGATATAGAGTATATCAAAGTAGTTGACAGTTATGGGCTTGTGTAAGCCCTGCAAAAAAAATAAAAGTTCAGGTATCTAATTTAGAAAAAAAAAATCCGTTTGCAGTTTAGAAGTGATACAGTTGAATCTACCACAAAATACAAACAGCTGCAAAAACATATGCCATTCTAACAGTGTATATAAGTTATTAAATAATGATCTGATTTAAAAGAATATAAATGACGCCTTTAAGTAGGTCTTTTCTACATGCATATTATTCCTCATTAAAGAAATATATGTAAAAAGGCCATTGGTAATTGCTTTGTTAACCACTGTAGAAAATGCCAATTCTCTGGTCTCAGACTCCACTAGTTTAGCACTTGAGGTCTCTGCAGTGTTACAAGAGATTTTTCAATACTGTTAATTCTATTATTCCATTGGTAAAGAACGCAGGGACTTGAAATATGGCAGTCTTCATGTTGAGGGGGCAATAATCCACAGTTTTATACAGTTATCCAGAAGAACAGCACCCTCCACTGCTCTGTACTTGGGGCTCATCATCAATAATCTGTACACCCCGCCTTGTAGTTCCTGACTGGCTGGAACCATTGCCTCTTGCTCTTTCATCCACTTGAGCAGTTTCTATCATTCCTGGAAAATAAGAACTCAAATCAGGATGACATTCCATTACCATTTTAAATATTTCAAAGCTTTGAATTCTTCAACAAGCTATTTAATCTCTGTGCACACAGAGCTGTTATCAACCTGATTTAGCAAAACGAGATACAAACAAACTGAAATTTTTCAACATTCAAGTGACTTTTTTTAAAAAAAGTGATCCATCTGATACCACAGACCAACATTTTAAAACAGGTTGCTACATATGAAGTCCGAAACCATAATTCGGGCCCAGAAATGCAGAACATCTAGCAGCTCTAATTGGACTTCAATAGGAGCATTTGGGTGCTCAGTAGTTGAGTTGGTAAGACTATTTGGGCCTAAATAAATGACCCCTCTCAATCATATTAACTACGGCACTAGAGCCTGTACACAGGAACAAAAAGTTACTGCTGAAAATTCTACAAATAAAGGAAAGCAACAGCAGACAGCTGAATGATTCTAGATTGGTTTTCTTCCTAATTTGGCTCCTTTGAAGGGTTAAGATGCAGTTGTTCACAAAGAATTCAAAGATGCAGGGAGTAAGACACCTATATTCCAATCCAGACCATTTGGAATGTGGTTTAAGATCTTTGCAATAAACTTCAAGTTGACTCTGGACAGCAAGTGAATAGAGAACTTCAAATCAGAATTCTGAAGCCAAGTCTGTGGGATGGAGGATTGGAAGGGAGCAAGAGTGGAAGGAGAAATAGTCATAAGGAAAATGGAAGAGGAAAGTGCGTTTATGTACTTTTTCCTGTTTTCAACCAACCAATGCTCAGATAGGGTGAAGGGGAGACCTTGGACAGAGTGCAGAGGTATAAGAATATTTAAAATAGTTGACTGTAATTTTGAACACTATATTCCACTATACAAGCCTTAAACTTGGTTTTCATTTTTACTTTGTACACTAGACCCTCTATTTTAACAACTAATTCAGGCAACTGAATGTCTCAAAATTACAACAGGTACAGTGCACAAGGCAACATATTAATCATTCAATAATATGCACATAACCAGTGTATGCAGTGTGGCTGTTTTATCATCTTTGGCACCAAATCTTAGTCTTTTCAAACCTGCAGCAGCTTGAACATTGGCTCAAGGACTGAAGACATTCAGCAATAGAAAGTTTGGCATCAAAAGATTAGGTAAAACATCAATCTTATGAATGAACAGTTATGTTAACTAATCTATTGTAGTTTAATTTAGTATCTGTGAAACCCATCTTCCAGCCTATTATGTAAAAGGACTTTATCCTGATGAGGGCTTTTTCCATCAACTTGTACCATGTAAGCTCACCACAGCAAATGCAATACCTACTTTTACAGAGGTCAAGGAAGAGTTCTTCAATTCCTTTGTTTTGTTTGGCTGAAGTATGATAGTGTTTTGCTCCCACTGATTCTGCATACCTGTATGTAGTGCAAATACCGAAAAAGCTTTTACTTATGAGACCACATGGAATGTTAAAGAAATCAAAAATCCTTTCAAGTCTTCATACTTTGAAGCGTACAATATTCTTTGTAAGACAAATATACAAAGTATGGAGGATATTTACCACATTGAACTTTGCTATTTAAATTTGATGCCACTCCTGTATATTGCATGCAAAAAACCCAAACCCACCTTTTAGCGAACAATAGATAACAGAAGCTTGGAATGGCAATAGAGCATAGATCACTTGATTACCTATCCTGATCATTTCCCCTGGGGCACCTGGCATCGGCCATTGTTGGAAGACCGGATACTGGGCTAGATGGATCTTTGGCCATACCAGGTCAGACCATTCTTATGTTCTTTTCAAGTACATAAAAAGGTTGTTAGAAGGAGGGAGAAAAATTGTTCTCCTTAACCTCTGAGGATAGGACAAGAAGCAATGGGCTTAAATTGCAGCAAGGGTGGTTTAGGTTGGACATTAGAAAAAGCTTCCTGTCAGGATGGTGATTAAGCACTGGAATAAATTGCCTAGGGAGGTTGTGGAATCTCCAGCATTGAAGATTTAAGAGCATATTATACAAACACCTGGTCTAGTGTTGGGATGGTCTAGATAATACTTGATCCTGCCATGCATGCAGGGGACAGGCCCAGATGACCTCTCAAGGTCCCTTCCAGTCCTGCCATTCTATGACTAGTGTAGATTGAGAAGCATCACTGAAAGGGAGAATCTACTATTTTAAAAACACTTCAGAAGCTACAGTATAGAATATACTGTAATTTAAGAGTGTTTTGTATAATTTTGAAGCTTTAAATCCTTGAATACATGTGGAGTAGAACATGGATGGAACGTTACTATAGTATTAATTTTGGCAGATAATACAAAAGCTATGGTAATTAGCTACAATCGTTCACTAAAAGCACTACTGCTTCTTTAGTCTTGTGATAAAGACACTAGTTATAGCAGGATTGATTTAACTAATTTAAAGTTTAAGAAAAAAGCCAAAAAAAACCACTTACGTTTCTGCTTCTTGAATTGAAACATGCCTCTCTTTTTCCAAGTCTATTTTGTTACCTGTCAGAGAGAGAGACACCAGTCTTCAGATCTTTTCAGTGTGTGTAGAACAAACTAAAGAAAAAGTCTACAGACTATTGATCAGAGGTGGGCAAACTATTGCCT
Organism: Chelonia mydas; assembly: GCF_015237465.2. Classification (NCBI taxonomy): domain Eukaryota; kingdom Metazoa; phylum Chordata; order Testudines; family Cheloniidae; genus Chelonia; species Chelonia mydas. The sequence goes on from NC_057849.1 coordinate 281,745,628, forward strand.
GTGGGCCACATCCGGCCCATGGGACCCTTCTGCCCGGCCCCAGAGCTCCTTGCCTGAGAGGCTAGCCCACAGCCCTTCCCCCACTGTTCCCTCTCCCCTGCAGCCTCCGCTCACTGCGCTGCTGGTGCAATACTCTGGGTGGTGGGACTGTGAGCTCCTGGGGCGGGGTGGGGCAGCGCAGCTGCAGAGCCCGGCCTGACCCATGCTCTGTGCTGGTGTCGCTGGCTCTAGCCAGGCAGTGCGATAAGGGGGTAGGAAGTGGGGGGGGGGGGGTGTGTGGAGTGGATAAGGGTTGGGACTGTCAGGAAGGTGGGGGGGTTGGATGGGGGTTGGTGGTGGGCAGTCAGGGGCAGGGTTTCTAGGGGCAGTCAGGGAGAAAGGGTGGTTGGATGGTGAAGGGATCCCAGGGGAGGCTGTCGGGGGGGGGGGGGGGTCAGGCCACACACCCCTCCCCTAAGCGGCCCTCAGGCCAAAAAGTTTGCCCACCCCTGCTATGGATCTTTCTTCCTATCACTTTCCAAATACCACCTTCAAAAACACAATCTAACATCGAGCTGGTTTTCTTTAAAAATATGTTTTACATGTTAGGGGAAAATCTTTAAATACTGCTAACCCTTTTCACCCAAATACTTAGGATGGGATCCACAAAGTCCCAATTTTAGGCTCCATTGTGAGCCAAAAAACTCCTGCCAAACCCTGTAGGCACCAGATAAGTTTAAGTACTTAAGTTTTCAGGGTAAAACCAAGAATCTTCCTAGTGCCTATCATGCACACTGCAGCCTTCCTCTAGGTGTCCAGACACTTATCTCCAGCCTGAGCTCCAGAGTGTCCATGGGCAGGTGAATGCTCTTCCCCAGTTCATCTCATATGCAGGGCCTGATCCAGGAGACATGCTCAGAAGCTGTCTATTGGATCAGGGTCCATTCAAAGTGTGACCACCAGAGGAGGAAGTGCCCACCTTATGACTTTTAAGTCAGTGGTTAGAGCACTCACCTGAGAGGTGGGAGACCCAGCTTCAATCCCCCTTGCTGCTTAGTGACAATAAGATATGAACAGGGAAGGGGTTTCCCACCTCTCAGGAGAGTACTCTCACATGAGTGTCCCACAGCTCAGTCACTGAGAGACAAGGATGGAGTCTGTTGAAGCTGTTCCACTGTGGATAAATAATGAAAGTAACTAGAGCAGGGGAATTAAACCCTGGGTCTCCCACCTCTCAGATAAGCATCTGAACCACCAGGCTACAGATTCATTCCCATTCTCCTGGGCCAACTCACTTTCATTTATTCATAGTGGAATGCTCCAACAGGAGAGATGGGGAAGCCCCACATCTGAAAATCCCATAGCTCAGTGGTTAGAGCACTCAGAAGTGGGAGAGACCCCTGTTCAAATCCTCACCTCCTCTGGCAGAGGGAGGGAATTTTAGCCTGGTGGTTAGAGCACTTGCCTAGGGAGACCCAGGTTAAAGTTATAAAGTGGGCAGCCCACCACCTCCAGACATTTTATGTGGGGTAAGACAGGCACCTAACTCATTCCCACAGGAAACACCTGAAGTACCTAAGCCACCTGACTCCAAGAGACAGGTTCAGGTTTACAGATCATTAAGCAGAGATAAGTACCTCCCAATGGCCCCAACTTAGGCTGCTATCTCCAAGAGAGAGGGGCAATACTTAGAACAACCTCCTCTCTTCAGCATCTCCCATTGGCTAGCTTAAGTGGCTCCTCACCTAGTGAGGAGCTTTTGTGGATTGCTTTCTAAGGTACCCATCTCTTCATTCATTGTATAGGGAGCCCAGGCACCTAACTCAGTCTTACGAATTGCAGTGTTGTTCCTGTGATTTTCTAGGTGCCTAAATGTTACGCACCAATCTCAGTGTTTTGACACCCAAGTCAGTTTATGGATCTTGGCCTTAATACATACTGAGGGAGCTAAAGTTAATTTCTTTCCACACCAAATCTTGCATATACTTAAGAATTTAAGTATCATTAATATATAATATCTGTTGAGTTCACATTTGGTAGCAGGCTGATCTGTACTGTAAGACTGTTTCACCACCACAAAAGTAATCATGCAATGTTTAAATAATTGCACATTTACAATAAATTACTCATGCACTCAAAGCAGACTAGATTAAAAATAAAATAGCCTTACCAACTATACATAAACAGATTTCGTTCCCCAACATTTTTCTTAATTCCTTGACCCAGTTTTTTACCTGCATACAAATATCAGTTAGATGTATTCTCATTTTAAGAGGCATGTATCATCACTTTAAGGTCATGGATCCAACTATACAGCTTTAAGACTAAGACAGATACCTATGCAAATGTCTTCCTGACTTTGTCCTTTTAATTCTATAGAGGGCGATCTGGAATCCAGAGAAGTTATGCACCTCTGAGTTGTACTAAAGGTAATCCAGCATCTGTTATCCCAGTCCCAAAGAGCAAGTTACAGATCAAATGTGTGATATAAATGCACATGAGGTTGCCTTTTAGGTCAAATCTGAGTTCTGTATTGACTGCTACATAGATGGGTCAGTGATAGGTTAGCGTGCATGGTATTCTACTAGAAGAACTGGGGCCTGCTCGGAGTGTTTTATAATCCAATGTAGACATAATAGATGGACTGTTTTGGGAGGAACAGAACCAGACAAGAATATTACTTTTGCAGGCATGGTTGGAGATAGGCCAATAGAAAATACACTGTCCATACTGGGACTACATGAGGAGTGTATAAGCTTATGAATTTCTATTTCATTATGGTTAAGTAATGAAGGAGGAAGTTAACTGCAAGAAAGTCAAATAAAAATTAGATCCCATGATACAAACATACAAAAAACCAAGCTTTTACATGCTAACAAAAAACCACACATTTTTCAACAGAGTGTGTCTCAATTCATGGAGAAAAACTTTATTAAAATAAAATCCTTCAGAATCTTACCAAGTAATATTCTAATAAGCAGATCATTTAGATTTACGGACTAAACTCTGGAATATAGCAGCAGCTCTATATAGACACACGAGCTCCAAACCTTGCCTCTACTTACTGTTACAAGGTATTAATAATCCAGGGGCACTGTTCTTGGAAACATTTTCTTTAGTGTCGTAACTTGGAAATTATGGTAAAGTAGTGCATTCCACAAGCAAGGCATGTTGTAGCATGCTATGTTTCAAATAATTAAGACATATGCAATAAGCATGTATAGTACCTACTGTTATTGTTCCATCACTACCACATTACTATATATTTACAAGCACAGCACTTAGAGTAGATTTGACCTAATTACTTCAGAATATAAATTAAACTCTAATGACAGTGCCATAACAGCATTACTGTTTTACCAGGAGCAAAGAGAAAAAAAAGTTCCAACTTAACCAAAACTGAACAGTTTAAGGAAGTATTTTCTATTATATTAGATAGAACAATCATTCAAATTGATCAGTTATATAAAAAACTGCAGTACATTCTAATTTAGATAATGACTGCCTTATAAACTTAGTTTATAATTGAAAGTACATTTAGTTACTGATGAAATGGAAACTTCCAAGTTGCACACTCATACTGTGGGGAAGCTTTGAACCGGTTTACTTGTGGGGAGATGGATGCATCTGTCACAGTACCTTCTGAAAAGAGTCTTCATCCGTTATGTCGTATACTAAAATAGCTCCATTAGAATCTCTGTAGTAAATTGGACCCAGTGCATGGAATCTTTCTTGACCGGCTGTATCCTGCATTTGATAGATACATTTGTGTTAGTGTTCATTAAGGCAAAACTGACGACATCATTCAAGGAAATCCAATTATTGAACAAGAGTGACACCAGAAATAAGTAAAACTTTGAATTCTTGCCAAGAATTCAACTAGAATCTCAAATGTGTATTCATTTATTTTGTGCTTAGTATTTTAAGCAACAAGACTTGAATTCCATTGTAAAAGTGAAAAGTTGAAGTTTATAAAAGCAGAGTGAACAGAAACGTAAAAGGCAGATAAGCAAACATACCCATATTGCAAGGTTTACTCTTTTTCCTCCAATATTTAGCTTCTTTGTTAGAAAAGATGCCTAGAACAGAAATTAAAATATGTATGAAATAGTTTAGAGACTAGAGTCATTATGGTTAATTTTTACATTTATGACTAATCCAGAGAGTTATTTATAAACCTGTCATTTATATTTGGATTATTTTTGTATCTTATGATTTTAAAGAGAAAAACAAATCCTGAAGCAAAATCTGTTCAGACCACTGTCAACCATCAGGAGGTGTGGAGGTGATACAGACCAAAAGATATAATATTATGCAAGGCTGGGGATTAGGCTAGCTCCAAGAAACCACACTTTCAGCTTGCCTTTTCAGAGTATCTCCAGGCAAGTCTAGAAGAAGTTTATAACATCTCAATATTGCCTCACCATTTGGGCAGCATCTAAGTAGTAACTGTCATTTATTCAGTCTGGAGTGAAAACAGGTAAGAATAAATTCAGGAAATTTTTCCCATTATTATGTTACAAGTTATCTGGCATCCCAAGACAATTATGTAATATTTTAATTACAAGATCTAGTTGTTTAATGAGAACAAGTAGTTATGTCTTAACCCATAAATAATGGACAAATTTAAGATTTGAGCATTAAACAAGTTAATCAAAAATACACTCAGCTTTAATTAGTGTGACTATTAGCTAGCTATTATCCTTTGGCATCCATGTTCATTTCTGATCCTCCATGAGAACATCCCTGCCTTCAGATTAGTCTGTTCTCCTTGATCTGAATCCTAGAGGTGTTTTAGTTATACCATAAGCCAAGTGATTTTTTTAATTACCACCACCCCCCATTTGGAAAATACTAGGGCAACTGAACCCAGGACTGATGTAGCCCAATTTAAAGAATTAAGAGCTCAAGGCATGACAAGTTTGGTGGCACAGTGGCCTTAGCTACCATAGTGACTGAAATCTTCCTTTGAGGGGATTTTTTTGAGGCTTGGCAAGAGAGAAATACTATGTTGCAACTTTCCCCACATGAAATAGACTGGCCCTTCTGTTTGAAATTAAACGTTTGTGGGTAAGAAAACAGGAAAAACCACCACCAGTGCAGCTTCTTTCATAGAAAACCTACAGAATCCAGATTCAGACTACAGCAGCCAATTCACATGGTTAAAAATACTACAACTCCAGACTGCAGCCAAGTAAAATAATGATCTGGACACCATACATATTATGAATCTACCAGATCACTTTAGATACTATGAGGAGGTAAAAGTACCCCCAACATTTAGATTTCAAACCAGATGGACATTCTTCAGATTTCATTGCTTTGAATTAGAATCAGAACCAAGACTAATAAATTACTTCAATCTCAGCCTGGTAGAAATGGCATTAAGTTTGTATTAAAGCTAGAGACAAAAACTAAACTAAAGTTAAAGCCTGAAACAGTCCAAAAAAATGAAAAGCAGAAGTGTTGTCGGTCACAGGAGCAAATGCTTCATGTAATTTGCTTGAAACTGTTGCCCAAAAATTGGGACAGGCATATTTTCTTTGATGAGCAAATGTAAAGTCTTAGCTGCCAAACAACAAGTGATTAGAAGATTTTTCCCCAGCCTGAAGCTAAGCAAAAGCAGGCTTCAAGTTATATTTTTATGATTTGGACAATATGCTAGAGTTACAATATAATGCACAACTGCTTTACCCCTTTAAGTTGCATGTGTAGTTTAAGGAGTTAGGCAGCAGAGGTAACTCCCCTGGTTGGTAGGCTTCATTATTGGGTTAACAGAGTTTAAATAAATTTTCAAGCAATGTCCCCTAGTCACTTAGAATTTCTAGCATTTGTGACTATAAATATGCTAGTATATTCAGTGTAAGGGTTTGTTCTTAGCATGTATACACCAGTGCATTTTAGTCTTGGATTCTTAAGGGGAAAAAAAGCTCAACTTTAACCTGTTAGATTTCCAATTGCAAGAAGGCTCTTCACTTCTGTTTCATTCGACATTAAGAGCTGCAGTTCTGAGAATTATGCAATGTAACTTGGAAGATAATAGATTCTTATTCATTTCAGCCCTTTTATAGCTTTACTAAATATAAAACATTAGTGGACTGAGACTAGTTTAAATCTGAAAGTCATGAGTTTTAATTTCTAGTCATTTCTTTCAACTTTTTTTTAAAATTTCTATGGCAATTTTTTGGATGTGGTTTCCAAAACACGAGACCAGCTGAAGTTAACTGCAACTACTATTGATTTATTGAATCTTGTGATATCTTCTGACTTTTCAGTCCTTTGATCTCCAGTGAATGCTTCAACCTACAATTTACACTGAACTCAGTTATGCTTAGCTTATTAATCTCCTACAATTGTTAAGAAATGGTCTTCCATCTATGGGCACATTGAGGTGTTAAATATCATTTCCTTAAAGAGCAAACGCCTCATCCCCGCTCTAGTCCCTTTATGCTGGATAAGAGCCTAAGCAGTATTAGAAAGGCCCTAAAAGCCCCAGATCCAGTTAGGAGAGGATTCCCTTAGGATGCCCTCAAGCCCTGATGTAGGGGGAATGCCAGGGGCGTGCTGGGTGCAGGATTACTGCGTGCATCACTGGAAATTCCAGACAGTGCTGCAACCTATATGGCAATCTAGGGAGGCTATCATAATTTAGAGAAGCCCCCCCAAGTCTACTTAAATTAGATCAGAGGTGCTCCAGCCCCCCAGAGCAACCCAGGATTAGGAAGGTGCAAAGTTTACTTAAAGCTGCATTAGCCCCTCTTCATCTGGACTCTGTGTGCCATTCCTCTTTGTATTTACTGTAGTTTAGATTTGAGAAATCATTCCTAAAGACCAAAAAAAACCCACCTATTTCAGACAATTTTTTATCACTTCAGCTCCAGAAGGCAGATTAGCAACTTCCACCATTTCAGTGATTTGCAGTGCTTATCACTTTAGCAATAGACATGCATTATTAAACTGTTTAAGATCCAACTTGAAATCAAATAGGGCTGACATGAATTAGTATATACCCATGTACTAGCAGCATCCTAACACCAGAGTCCTGGGGAAGTTTCACCTAGAATGGACATTTTCCTACCAGGGTTCTCCCTGTAGTTTCCAATGGGAAAAAAAAGCCCCTTTCACGGTTAAAAAAAATCTTGCTAAATTCTGCTAGTACAGAAAGACTACACTGCACTGAGTGAATTTGTGGAAAGTAGCACTGAAGAACTATGGGACTCTGATGGGGATGAGCTGGATACACATAATGTAACAGATCAAACAGGTCTGAGGATTTTAACTACAGCAAGAATATTGCTATGCGCCAGCTTTAGTGATCTAGTTCAGCCTTTATAAATTCATTAATATGAACTAGGTTTATTCCTTGTCTGGGAAGCACTAGGTAAGGAAAGAAAAGATTAAAGAAGCCTGTCTCCACCCATAAAGAGTAGGCCCAGCCCATCTTCCAATGCTAGGGAGCGAGCCGGTTCTGCAAACAGAGCTAGCTGGCCACACTGAGGACATTTCTGGACAGAGCTAATGCCTCACCACCCTCCTGCATGTTAGAATGCTCCAACTTTTCAAGAGTTTAGCATGACCCACATTGTACTGTTCTTCTCCCCTCTTATCCCATGGCAAAGGGCAACTTTTAAAGAAAGCAACAGTGCTTCCTGGCCCATCCCCTCTCCTTCACATGGCTCATCATATGGCCCAATTCAACAAGTTGTCAACTTCAAAGGGAACTATTCATATGCTTAGGTACTTTGAACTGGAACCATAATGCAGAACTAAATCCTTACAGTCTATTAAATTAGACTATAAATATTTTTTACAAACTAAAAATCTGCTTAAGAACAATTTAAACCACACCATTTCACTGCTTGATCATGTTTCAGGATAAATGAGAATACATTTAGTTTAAAGTCACTGCCAGTTTCACTGTCAAGTCATAACTGGCGGAGCTTATGAGGCTTTGTGCTCTCAAGTTGAGAGCACGTCTGTCTAATGTGGTAACTGATCTGACGCACCATTCAGAGAATGTTCTAGAAACCAGTGGCCAGAACTCTATTTTTTGGGGGGGACGAAATCAGAAAACCAAGGGGGGGGGGCGCGGGCGGGGGAAGGGACACATGGAGCCCTGCCATCTATTTCATGCAGTCATAGCTTCAAGCACTTCTCCAACTGTCTTAAAAACCAACTGTTTGACAGCACCCATTAATACCCAACTCTCATCTTGCTTATCCTTCCAACAACAACATGCTGACACACTGAATAAGTATCAGGGGGTTGCTGTGTTAGTCTGTATCCACAACAAGGAGTCCGGGGCACCTTAAAGACGAACAGATTTATTTGGGCATAAGCTTTTGTGGGTAAAAAAACCACTTCTTCAGATGCATGGAGGCTCTGCAATATAGATATACCCTTTTGTGCCAGACAAACAACAATGATCAGACCAATGATCCACCTAGCCCAGTATCCTGTCTGACAGTGACCAGTGCCAGATGCTTCTGAGGGAGAGAACAGAACAGGGCAATTTACTGAGTGATTCATAATCTGTTGTCTACTCCCAGCTTCTAACAGTCAGACGTTTAGGGATACCCAGACCATGGGGTTGCCTCTCTGACCATCTTGGCTAATAGCCATTGATGTGCCTATCCTCCATGAATCTATCTAGTTTTTTTGAGCCCAGTTATACTTTTGGCCTTCACAATGAGTTCCACAGGTTGGCTGTGTTGAGTGAAGTACTTCCTTATGTTTTAAGCCAGATGCTTATTAATTTCAGTGGGTGCCCCTTGGTTCATGTGCAATATTAAGCAGTAAACATCACTGCCTTATTCACTTTCTCCACACCATTCAGGATTTTTTAGATCTCCATCATATCCTCTGTCATTTCTAAGATGAACAATCGCAGTCTTTTTAAATCTCTCCTCATATGGAAGTTGTTCTATATGCCTAATCATTTGTCCCCCCCCCATCTCATATCTTTTAGGATTGAAAATGATCAAAATTTAGGTAGGTCAAAAAGAACTGCACAGTATTCAAAGTGTGGGCATAACATGGATTTATGCACTGGCATGATATTTTCTGTCTTATCTACCTCTTTCCTAATGGTTCTTAGGATTGTTAACTTTTTTGACAGCTACTGTGCACTGAGCGGAGGTTTTCAGAGAACTACCCACAATGACGCCAAGATTGAGAGTGGTAACAGCTAATTTAGACCATCATTTTGAATGTATAGTTGGTACTGTTTTCCAAAGTGCATTAATTTTCGTTTAACACTGAATTTCATCAGCCACTTTGTTGTGCACCCAGTTTTGTGAGATCCCTTTCTAACTCTTCAGTCTGCTTTAGACTTATCTTGAGTAATTTTGTATCATCTGCCAATTTTGCTACTTAGCAGTTTACCCCCTCTTCCAGATGAGGATATTCATAAATTAACAGCACTGGTCCTAGTACAGATCCTTGGGGGACTATTTACCTCTCTCCACTTTAAAAAAAAAACAACTAACCATTTATTCCTATCCTTGGTTTCCTATCTTTTAATCAGTTACTGATCCACGAGAGAACCTTCCCCATTATCCCTTGACTCCTTACTTTGCTTTAGAGCCTTTGGTGAGAGACATTGTCAAAGGCTCTCTCAGAAAGCAAGTACACCATATCCACTGGAATCATTTATCTACATGTTTGCTGACCTCCCTCAAAGAATTCAGCTAGATTGGTGAAGCACGATTTTCCTTTATGGAAGCCAGATTGACTCTTCCTCAACGTGTTGTGCTTGCCTATGTGTCGATAATTGTTTTTGTTTTACTATAGTTGCAACCAAATTTGTCTAGTACTGAAGTTAACTAATATGGAGCCCATCTGGTACAAAGGCTGATCTAAGCAATACATTACATACCGATGAAGCGAGCTGTAGCTCACGAAAGCTTACGCTCAAATAAATTTGTTAGTCTAAAGTGCCACAAGTCCTCCTTTTCTTTTTGCGGATACAGACTAACAGCTGCTACTCTGAAACATATCACAGTTAGTAAGTATTTCTGCAATATCATATTTGAGTTCCTTCAGAACTCTTGGTGAATGCCATGTGGTCCTGGGGACTTACTATTCTTTAATTTATCAATTTGTTAATAGAAGAGATTTTGGAACAATCTAATACAGTTCCTCAGATTTGTCACCTAAAAATAATGCCTCATGTGTGGGAATCTCCCTCACATCCTCTGCAGTGAAGACCGATGAAAAGAATTCATTCAGCTTCTCCACAACAACCTTGACTCTGAGTACACCTTGATTGTCCAGTGAATTAAGTACATCAGAAGCTGGAAGCCTGCCAATCTACCTTTTGCTAGTTGCTCTTCAAATTCTTTTTTTCCTGCCTAATTAATATATTTTAAACACACTTGACTTGCCAGTTTAGGTTCCTTTCTATTTTTCTCAGTAGGGTGGGACTTTCAATTTTTAAAAGGATGCCTTTTGTCTCTAACCACATCTTCTACTCTGCTGTTTAGCCACAGTGGTGTTTTTTGGTCCCCTTACTATTTTAATTCTGGTATATACATATAGTTTGAGTCTGTATTATGAGTTTTCTTTAAGTACTTCCATGGAGGCATTTCCTTCTTGTGACAGTTCCTTTTAATTTCCATTTAACTAGCCTCCTCATATTTGTGTAGTTCCCCTTTTTGAAGTTAAATTCTACTGTGACGGGTTTCTTAGATATTCTCCCCTCCCCTCAGTACGTTAAGTTTAAATTACATTATGGTTGCTATTACTGAGTGATTCAGCTATAATCATCTCTTCAACCAGATCCCATGTGCCACTTAGGACTAAAATCAAGAACTGTGTCTCCCCTTCTGGGTTTCAGGCCTAGCTGCTCCAACAAGCAGTGATTAATGGTGTCAAGAAATCCGCTCTGCATCCTGTCCTCAGGAGACATATCCCCAACTATATATGTTGTGACTAAAATCCTCAATTACTGCATTTTCCGTTTTTGTAGCTTCTCTAGTCTCCAAGACTTTCACAATCACCATCTGGATCAGTAAATTATTCCTTCTACTAAATGCTTATTATTCAAGCATGGAATTTGTATCCCTAGAAATTCTAAAATATAGTAAAAATTTCTATGAATCAAACTGTATTTGACTATGCTTTTTTCACATGTAGCGCCACTCTCCACCACCAGTGCAACCTACTCAGTCATTCCTATAATAGTGGGGGAAGCAGGACTGGGGATACGTAGGCATGCAGTACAGGGACGGGAGCACAAGAGAAACTGGGGGACCCTAGTCTGGGGAGGGAGGCATGGGAAAGGGGCATAGAGCCCCTTCCATGTGGAAAAACAGAAAATGCTGGAATGGGAAGAAAGAGAATGGAGGCACAGAATCCCTGGCAGGGGGAGAATGGAGAGAGTTGCAGAGCATCCCTGAACTACAGGATGAGAGGGTGGCATACAGGGAATTTGTGGGGGTATAATGGAGGGACATAAGGAGCCCCCGGTATATGCAAAAAGTATAGTCTGCAGAAGCCAGGAAGTGTGCGACCCCTTAGTTTAATCCACATGCTGACCATATATGGTAGTAAAATACACTTTAAAATAGGATACAGGAAAGCAACTACAGTAAGAGAAGTAGTTTTGAAGTGTGAACTGTTCACACAGTTAAGTTCCAACACCAACTGACCCTGCAGCTTAACGTTTTTAGAATTTAGGGGTAAATATGCTGGGAAGAGAGAAGAACCAGGGTCACTGGAGAGAGAGGATATGTAGTAGGATTGACTGAAGATATGTCCAGAAATGTACCACTGACACCTCAGCATAGGATGCAGATACACAATTTCTAGACACCATTAATGACTGCTTCTTGGAGCAGCCAGTCCTGGAACCCACAGCGAGGGGGGTGGGGGGAGAGAAGAGAGACAATTCTTCATTTTCTCTTAAGTGGCACACAGCATCTGTTTAACAGATGACGATATCAAAAAAACTATAAGTGAGTCAGCTAAGTCTAGTGATGTTACAGCCCCACAAAGATTTCATTTTTGTATATCCAAGGACTAATGATAGAGCGCCACCCCTTTTCATGCAATATGGAAGTGCATTCTCCCCACATAAGTCCCTACTCTGAAAGCTTATTTACAGGTTTAAAAAACAAAAAAACAAAAGCCACACACTCCTTTAAAAGCAATAAATCCAGAGAGGACAAATTCATTCTTTTGGTTTTATTTTTAAAATTGAATTGGTGGATCTGCAGCTTCCCTCACTCTGTTTCCCCAATATCCACAGAGTATTGATTCAATTCACTTTTTAACCTCAAGAAATCAGTGCCTGAATTTAGATTTCCAACTACAAATTACACCAACATGCTTAGCTGAAACTGAGACACATCAGATGACAAAACTATTAATAGTCTAATGTCACAGCCTTTGGTTTTACATTGATATCAGAACTTAGGTATCCACTGGAGGAACAGGGCTTGTTTACACTTGCAGTGCTACAATGGGGCAGCTGTAGTGCTTGGTGAAGACCTACTAATGTTGATGAGAGAGCTTCTCCCATTAGCATAGGTAATCCACTTCTCCTATTGACATAGCTATCACCACTTGGGGAAGTCTTCCCATTGACCTAGCACTGTCCACACCAGGGGTTAGGTTGGTATAACTACATTGCTTGGGGGTGCAGATTTTCCAGGACATAGTCTGGATTGGGCTAGTTCCAAAGCAGTGACATACACTTTGTCCTTATTATATCTGAAGTGCTAACATTGTTCTGCTACAACTGCATCCATTGCAGACATGTGCTGTCAGCAAGTACAGGAGTATTTAGTCACAGTTTAAAACTCTTCATTACCTCTCTAGAGCTAAAAAATTTGGGAAGAAAGGTTTGTTAAAGAATCAGCCCCAAGCCATGCACCTTCAATTAAGGTAAGCGAGCTCACACCTCAGACCCTCAGGAAGTCCTCCAGGAAAAAAAACCAAAAAACAGAAGATCAGACTCATAACCATGAAAATATTAATGTAGAATGTTTTAAAAGTATTTCAAGCCCTTATGATAAGGAAGGAAAAACTAAGTACTTAATCCTTTTGGAACCATTCTGGTCTCCATTACTGTAGTATCATATCTCAAAATATTTAAAAAAAAAGTGTAAAATTTTCTTCACAGAGCTGGTTGAAAAAGAAAATTAAGTTTTTCTTGAAACAGATAATGCACAACTTGCTTGCAGCTCCACTCTATGTTGTCATCCTTAAATGGTTTGTTCTCACTCTAGAGCAGTATATCTGGAACTGCAGTTCACAGAGCAGTGGGATACCCAAGACAATTAAAAAGTGGTTCCAGACTCTTAAGGTATGTGTACACAGCAACTAGACACCTGCAGCTAGCTTGTGTCAATGAACTCAGGCTTGCAGGGCTGTTTCATTGCTGTGTAGACTTCCAGGCTCAGGCTCCAGCACAGGCTCTAAGACCCCCGTGAGGTGGGAGGGTACCAGAGCCTAGATGTCTACACAACAATGAAACAGCCCTGCGAGCCCAAGTTTGCTGGCATGGGCCAGCCATGGGTGTCTAGTTGCTGTGTAGACACACCCAAAGAGTCCGAGAATCACAGGTCCTGAGAGTTTGTACATGCACTTCAATACATGTCAAATAATAAATGTACAGTGAACTACAGGATTTTGGTGCTGCAAATCTGAGGCCAATAATTTAGACAGATTTATTCTCAAACATTTTAGCTGTTGAACAATTACATGGAGTGGCTCTTTCAATATTTAGGATGTTAGCATTTCTGCAATATGAGGATTAAGCCAGTTTTAGCTAAGTTCACCAAACTTTCTAATTTAGCCTATTTCACCAGTAATTTACTACAAGTTGTAGTCAAAAAATTCTTGATGTTTTTGTTGAGTTTTTCAAAAACCTAAAGATGAAATCTGAAGGCACTCACAATTTCTTTGAAGATACTGACCTTCCTTAATACTTAACTTTACCACTTAGAACATTAGCCACAGCAACGAAAGCTGGAATTTGCATATAACACTTAGTCATCAGGCCACTCATATTGCCTACTTAGTGAGAAGGAATTAACACTTTCAGATCACGTTTCCCCATACCAGGATTGCAAAGGCCCGAATGGAGAAAGCTGAGAGCCTGAACAGAAGGTCACAGAAGTCAGAGAAGAAAGATGAAGTATTTAAACCCAAACCCCGACCATTTGAGGTGTAAATGGAACTACAGAACCTCTCCCCCCCCAAACCAGGAAGTAACCAACAAAGCTGGCCACTTAAAACCAACAATCAAATAGGCAGGAAGAGAGAGAAAAGAATTAATACACGTATGCCATTCTTCACCCAAGGAAAGGGTCATGGCACCAGCCTGGACCTCACAACAGCAGCAACGACAGGAGCAGAAAGGGACAGAGCCCTCTGAACAGGACTCAGCCCGGGGAAGAGACCAGAGAGGTCGACTGACACCAAATGGGCGTCGTAAAATAAATAATAAAATGACGTATGCTGGGAACAGACAGCGCAACAGCCCGACTGCCCTCAATATATATAGAGAGACACACACAAACCCCTCGGCCCCCGCCCCCCGGCCGGGCCCGCCCCGCGCGCACCTGCAGGGTGGTGATGTGTTTGTCGTTGAACTTATTCTCGCAGTAGCGCAGCACCAGGGAGGTTTTCCCCACGCAGCCCTCCCCGAGCAGCACCACCTTGAAGGAGAAGCTCCGGCCGCCTCCCCCCGCGCCGGAACCCGCCGCCGCCATCCGCAGCGAACCCGCCCGCTCGCCGGGCCGCGGCCTCACATCGGCGGCGCAGCCGCCGGACACCGACCCCGGCGGGGAAGCCGCCGCGAGGAGAGCCCGGGATGCGGGGACCGAAGGGGGCAGCCGCGAAGCGAGCCTGGGATGGAACCAGGGCACTTGTCAAAGCCGCTCGCCCCGCTCCCTCTAATGGCGTCTTCTTCCTTCTACGTCACGCTTCGCTCGGTCACGCGACATGTTGGCAGCCAACAGGAGGGGCCGACGCTGCGGGAGCCGAGGCCACGCCCAGAGGCCCCGGAGAGGGAGGGGGAGCAGCGGGGGCTTCCCAAGGGGCGGGGCTAGATGAGATTCCGGAGGGGGCGGGGGGGAGTCTGACCCTCCGTGAAAGGAAAAGGAGTACTTGTGGCACCTTAGAGACTAACCAATTTATTTGAGCATAAGCTTTCGTGAGCTACAGCTCACTTCATCGGATGCATACTGTGGAAACTGCAGAAGACATTATATACACAGAGACCATGAAACAATACCTCCTCCCACCCCACTCTCCTGCTGGTAATAGCTCATCCAAAGTGACCACTCTCCCTACAATGTGTATGAAAATCAAGGTGGGCCATTTCCAGCACAAATCCCAAGGGAGGGTGAGAAAACCTGGATTTGTGCTGGAAATGGCCCACCTTGATTATCATACACATTGTAAAGAGAGTGGTCACTTTGGATGGGCTATTACCAGCAGGAGAGTGAGTTTGGGGGGGGGCGGAGGGTGAGAAAACCTGGATTTGTGCTGGAAATGGCCCAATTTGATTATCAGGGAGGGTGAGAAAACCTGGATTTGTGCTGGGAATGGCCCACCTTGATTATCATACACATTGTAAGGAGAGTGATCACTTTAGATAAGCTATTAGCAGCAGGAGAGTGGGGTGGGAGGAGGTATTGTTTCATGGTCTCTCTGTATATAATGTCTTCTGCAGTTTCCACAGTATGCATCCGATGAAGTGAGCTGTAGCGCACGAAAGCTTATGCTCAAATAAATTGGTTAGTCTCTAAGGTGCCACAAGTACTCCTTTTCTTTTTGCAAATACAGACTAACACGGCTGTTATTCTGAAACCTGACCCTCCGTGGTCTCCTCAGACTGTTGGGCGTCCGCCCTGCGGGCGAGAGTTGGCGCCGGCTTGGGGCCCAGGCTTGTGTCGTTAGAAGCAGACGGCAGCCCCAGGGCTCCGCGGGCCCCCTGCAGGCCAGGGGCAGGGAGGCTCCTTCCCCTGTAACAGGGAGATCCGGCTGGGAAGAGTTGTCCGGAGGGGTCGGGGTGACCGCGCAGGGCCCGCCCGAGGCCAAGGCACAGCCTGGTATCCAGCGGGAAGCCGCAGCTGGCCTGGCAGGCCGGGTGCCCCTACGCAGTAGTGTGGCAGCCTGGCGCTGAAAGGTGCCCTGTCCGATGGCATAGGCCGACGAATAACTCCCTGAGCCGTAATAGTCTTGGGTGGTGTAGGGCTGTGCTGGGCACTGGGGATGAGAAATCCATGCTTGACTTGTGGCTAAAGTGTGTGTAAAGCAGGTGTGAAAAGCAGGTATTTCCTCACTTTACATCCAAGCGGCACGCAGCCCCATCAGGCCAACAAAGGGTGGAGGCAAACCTCACACTGACAAGTGGGGGAAGAGACAGCCAGGAGTCCATGTCCCAGCAGGAGAGAGAGCGAGATGCTTGGTCTGGGTTTTCTTTTTCAGAAGGATCCATTTCAAAGGTTTACTGGTCTGTGAAGACAGGAGGCTGAACCTCAAATGCTAAGCAGCTAAATAAACAGATTGCATACGATATTGCCGTATTACAAAATTGTATAGAGTGAGGTCTTTTCTGAAAGCTAGTGACAAAGTGGTGATTAAACTCATTGCGAAATGTATGTATTAACACTATGTAAGGAATTATGAATACTCATTGACATTAGACTGGTTTCAGAGTAGCAGCCGTGTTAGTCTGTATTCGCAGAAAGAAAAGGAGTACTTGTGGCACCTTAGAGACTAACAAATTTATTTGAGCATAAGCTTTCGTGAGCTAGTGGGCGGTAGCTCACGAAAGCTTATGCTCAAATAAATTTGTTAGTCTCTAAGGTGCCACAAGTACTCCTTTTCTTTTTGATATTAGACTGTACAGTATGCCCAGACAGGAGGGAATGTTATGGCTACCTACTTGTCACCTATGTAAATTAAGGATGGTGGAAACAGAAACAATGGAAGTCCCATTTACATTGAAATCATACTGGAGACGGAAAGTGCACAGGAAGGGACGAATAGAATGAGGTAATTTTACCTCTTGAAACAAATTCATTGAACTTCAGAAGATTTAAGCAAGGACAGAAACCATCATTGGCATTCATTGCTAGACAGACACAAGAGGCCAGAGTTCTTGCAAACTGAGAAAAGTGGGGCATTCAACCAAAGGAGGTTTGTGGGCGGTGGTGGGCAGTGTTTGAAGTCCCTGGAGCTGAATATAGGTGAGCAACCTGCCTAGGCAAAGATTTTCTTCGAAGAAGATAAGGGAAGCCAGCACCTTTTACTTTTGTGGAAGGTACCGACTGAAGGAAAGTCAGCCATGGCTGGGGAGACGAATGACTGGTGAGAGAAACCGTTTTAAGCAAAACCTGTAGCTGGTTAAGTCTTGGCCATTAGAAACATATTTTGTTTTGCTTTACTTGTAATTCTATCTTCAATCCTTTCAATTGAACTCACTTAATCCATGCTCTTTTTTAATACAATTATTTATATTTACTATAAACCAATTCAGTGCTGTGTTTAAGGGGAAGGATGTATGTATCTCTGTTGAATTGATAAGTTGTAATGTGTTTTTGTCTCTTTACAGGAGCAATGAACCTTATTATTTCTCTGAGCTGTCCTGGAGTGTGCTGGACACTTCACGGCACACAGTTTGGGGAAAATTCGGGACTGGGAACATAGGCACTGACTCCGTGGGTGCTCTGGGGCTGGAGCACCCATGGGGAAAAATTGGTGGGTGCTCTGCATCCACTGGCAGCTCCCCGTCCCGCCCCCCTGCCCCAGCTCACCTCCGCTCCGCCTCCTCCCCTGAGCGCGCTGCCGGATCCTGCTTCTCCCCCCTCCCTCCCAGCGCTTGCGTTGCGAAACAGCTGTTTCGCGCAGCAAGCGCTAGGAGGGAGGGGGGAGAAGGAACGTGGCACACTTGGGGAAGAGGTGGGGCAGGGGCAGGGATTTTGGGAGGGGTCCAGTAGGGGCAGGGAGGGGGCGGAGTCAGGGCAGGGGCAAGGTCACACTCTGAGTGTCCATGTATAACTGCAGCCCTGATCCAGCAGGGTGGGGGGGCATGAGCACCCACTGTCACCAATGAAAGTTTGTGACTGGGAATGGTTGGGGGTCATCTTGCTGGTTGTAGACAAGGTTGGTAGAGACCAAGGAATCTGACTTGCTGGCAGGCTGCTGGGGTCAGAGTTCCTGGATCAGGGATGCAGTTATACACGGTCACTCAGAGTGTGAGCTGCCGTCTTGTTGCTGACTGTGACTGTCCCAGGAAAGGAGTTACAGTAGCAAAGCATTTGAGGCACCCAGGGTTACAGGGCCGGCAGTGACCTAACCGCTTACTCGTCTGAATTGCCCCTGAAAGCGTGACACATAAGCATTATTTTTCTTGCTTCTAACTGATCACTGAGAGTAGTTATACTACTGTAGTTCTAAGTAGTTAGTGTAGATCATTTTTTAGTTAAGGGATGATTTTACAAGGCAGTAATTTAGTTCCTGAATATATAAGTACTCTCTCAAAGAAAGGGGAATAATATCAAGGAACTCTGTAAAAGAAACTTGCTATCACTTTCTCTTGCCCTCACTCATCCCCATTTGAAAACCTTCCCATTCATAGGGCCTGATCTTGCAAATACTTAAGCATGTGCATAATTTTACCTACCTGAGCAATCCCATTAAATTTAAATGCATAGATCAGGGGTGGGCAAACTACGTTTTAAGCCATTTTAAGAGTTTAACTTAAGCCCTTTAACTTAACTTAAACGCTTAAGCCATTTTAAGCTGGCCCACGAGCTCCTGCTGGGGACTGAGATCTGGGGCTTGCCCTGCTCCGGCGCTCCAGTCGGGGTGCAGGGTCAGGGGCAGCATGGCCCTGCTCCGGCTCCTATGCAATCCAATAGCCCTGGTCCAATGACCCTGCTCCAATGGCCCCCTCCAGCGTTCAAATGGGAGCTGCAGGGGTGATGCCTGGAGACGGGGCAGTGTGCAGAACCAGCTGGCCATGCCTCTGTGTAGGAGCCGGAGAAGGGACATGCTGCTGCTTCCAGGAGCCGCTTGAGGTAAGCGTCGCTTGGAGCCTGCACCCCTGAGCCTCTCCCCATGCCCCAACCCCCTTCGCCAGCCCTGATCCCTCTCCCACCCTCCAGACCCCTTGAGCACCAGCCCAGAGCACCCTTCTGCACCCCAAACTTCTCATCCCCAGTCCCTCCCCAGAGCCCGCACACCTAGCTGGAGCCAGCACCCCTTCCTGCATCCCAAACCCTACCCCAGCCCGGAAACCCCTCCCGCACCCTGAACTCCTCATTTCTGGTCCCAACCGAGAGCCCACACCCCCTCCCACACTCCAACCCCAATTTCATGAGCATTCATGGCCTGCCATACAATTTCAATTCCCAGATGTGACCCTCGAGCCAAAAAGTTTGCCCACCCCTGGCTTAGGTGCTTGTGGAATCAGGACCATGTTTATTATTTTTGTGTGAATTCCTTAGACCAGCCGTGTCCAATAAGTTCGCCACTAGCCACATGTGGCTAATAGGCTATTGAATTGTGGCTAATGCATGTGGCTTTTTTATAATGTGGCTTAATGTGGCTTTTTTATAATGCAGCTAATAAGAAAAATTCAAAACCACAAGTGTGGCTAGCAGTGTGGCTAGCATCGAATTTCTATTGGACACCATTGCCTTAGACACTGAGCCCCTGATCCTACAAAGAGTTGTATGTGAGTCCTTTCTCGTAGGTTGATTTGGAAAAAGAAAATCCTGCTGCTGTTCCCTTCTGTGGCTGAGAGGCTGGGGCAGGCAGGCTGGGGGCCGTGGTGCGCACAAGACCCCCCGGGCTGGGGCTACGCCATGCCATCCGTCCTCCTGGTGCTGGGACTATGGTGCTGACCGCACCGCCCGCCCGGTGCTCTCGGGCTGGTGGCGCTCTGGCTGCACTGTCAACCCACTATGCTGGGATTGGGGGCACGCAGGGGGGCCGGCAGCCGCGGGGGGTGCTCTGGTTTCCAGCAGGAGAGGGGGACAAAAGGGGTGGGGCCTCATGCAGAGCGGGAGGGTCTGGGGGCTACCCTCCCCTAAGGGTGTGTTCACCCATGTCCGCAATTTTGTCATAATGCCATTGTTAGGCAAGTCTGAAGCATACATAAAACTTACATGTATATCTGTTTCTACTGATGTTTTGTTCCAGACATGGGGCAGTTAGCTGTTAAAATTAGGCCACAGACATTGCTCCGGTATATTAGGATAGGTTGCAATGTGTTGTCAAATAATTTTATTTGTGGCTTTTATTGATGTAAAGATGTTTTCTGTAGAGGGCCTTTTTCTTCTAATAAGGCCTCCTGGTGTTGCAATGAGCTTTTTGTGGACAGATCCCCTGTGCCCACCGAGAGCCCCCTGGGTGGCATGGCTCTGTGCAAGCACATTACAAGATTGGGTCCTAAATGTGTAGCCAGCTTGAAGCTCTCAGATGCATTTATTGTAATACCTAGAGATGTGCAGCTGAATGTGGAGGGACGGGACACTCTAGGCCTACTGTGACACTCTGGGAAGGGTTTGGGGATGCAATCTGGATGAATGAAGGGTTGTGTCACCACATACCCTGCAACCCTGGATGCCTCGCTACTATAGGTCCCATCCTGTGATGCTCACAGTCAGCAGGAAGCATGCAGGTCAGACCCTGTGTGTCTGTGCTTAGACTGGCCTGGTTCAGCAGCTCTTACCCCAGCAGCCTGTCTACAGCTTCACAGCCCCACTTTGGCTTCCACAAGCCTTGGTTACAACCAGCAAGATGACCCAGCACACTACTGGTCCCCACCATCTCCTAATAATACCGGGTGGGGAAGGGCTGGCTCAGTCCCAGGCAATTATTACTTGCTTGTTTTGTCGCTTCTTCATAAACTTCAGAATTGCTGTTTTAGTTAGCTTGCATAGCCGATGCTGTTGGGTAAAATTTCATGAAACATTCAATAAATTATTTTAACTTCACACACATACCCCTGGTGTGAGACCCCAAGTGGTTCCTCTGGTTGCAACACCTAAGTCCCTTTGTGGATCCCACCCAAAGCAACCAGAAAGCCAGGAAAAAAGTCAGGGAAAGCAAGCAGAAAGCCAGAGAAGTAGACATACCTGTGGCCCTGAGAGGGAGCAGTGACTGAGCTTCTTGGGGCACAGGACTGTCTTGAAAGGCAGGCTTGGAAATTGTCAGCAACAAAATTGCCTGCTGTTGTTTGTTCCTTCTGTGTTTAGAGGAACAGACTTTGTAAATAAACATGATTATACCAAAGACATACCTGACTCATATTATCAATGTCTCTTCCTAACAGGAACAACCTAGTAAGGCCCTGATTATTGGCTAAATCATTCGGGCCAAGGAGCAACAATATTTATAAACAGGGATAGGGACATAGATTGTCTCCCAGTGTGAAAGGGGTAAAACTCCAGTTTCATGTGCTCCTCCCCTTGCACAAGTGCTGCGGAGAAGAGGTATTAGTTACAGGAGAGAGAGAAGTAATATAATGTCTGTGAGAGGGTCATACATTCTGAGTGGACCTACATTTAAAACTGTTTATATCATAGTCGTGTGGATTATTTTACTGAATTGTATATTCTCAAAAGGAACTTTGTCCTGCATCACTGTTGGAAGATACGTGCAGCTACAAAACACAACAGTATTTTACCATTTCCTTTTGCCCTTTCTTGCTGTTTCATGGAATCAGTAATGATTACTTATCTTGTGTTAAATGAAACCAGAAGAATGGTCTTGTTGAGAGTAATTTTCTGTCTGAAAGAGCTATAAAAATATCTCTGTTCTGCAGTATTCTTGTATGGGTAACTATGACATGCCAAACTCTGTATAACTATCTGTGATAAATAAAGTGAAGTGTAGAATGATCAATCACTTCATCAAAAAGCCATTTTCCAAGTTCCAGTCATTTTATTAATATCACTGATCTCATCTGGCAGGTTTTTGGCTCATTTTGTTGTCAGCTTATTCCAAAGACAGAATGCATCTTTTACTAATGGTCTGTTTAATTTGGTGTGCTTCGAGTTTTGATGTTGAATGATTAACAAATATCTTTAGAAATAACTAATATTGCTTTTCTCTTCATTTTTGAATTCTTGAGCACTTGATCACTTTACATGGGCAGAGACAACTCTGGGTCTGGCCAGGTTTTAGGCCCCTGCAGTGTGTTTTGTGGGTTCCTTGTAGTCTTCAGGATATCTGAGCCAGCGAAGTCCTCTCCCGCGCCTAAAAAGGGCTCCAAGAAAGCAGTGACCAAGACCCAGAAGAAAGGAGATAAGAAGCGCCGCAAGACCTGGAAGTAGAGTTACTCCATTGATGTCTACAAGGTGCTGAAGCAGGTTCACCCCGACACCGGCATCTCTTCTAAGGCCATGGGCATCATGAATTCCTTCATCAATTATATCTTCGAGCATATTGCTAGGGAGGCGTCCCGCCTGGTGCATTATAACAAGCGCTCCAACATCACCGCTCGGGAGATCCAGACCGCCGTGCGCCTGCTGGTGCCCAGGGAGTTGGCTAAACATGCTGTGTCTGAGGGCACCAAGGCTGTGACTAAGTACACCAGCTCCAAGTAAGCAGGGGCTGTGCCATTCTGGGAAGCTGTTATACCTAAAACCCTGCAACCTCTCCAAAAATATAGGGATTGTATTGATAAAGAAAACACTGAGCTTGGAACAGAAAATCATTTAACTAATTTTATTAAAAGTGGACAAATTTAGTTATGGTACAAAACTACTCGTTAAAGCAATATTCAATAACGATTGTTTTATTATTTTTTTAACTTTATCCCCCCCCCCCACCTCTAAAGCTGGGTCATGCACAACTTTTATACTCATAGTTTTCAAAACAAAAAACAAAAAAAACCTAAGCAGACAAGACAATCTAACCTGAGTATTTTCCAAACAAGCCTACTACAGGATCAGCTTCATAATTATAGTCCCTAATACTTTCTCTCGTCTTGGGCTTTCAGAATCACCAGGTTTTCTGTTGCAGAGTGCTGGCACCAAATAGGTTTATTAGAATACTGCGCTTCTTATAACTAACTGCCATTGAGACAACATGTTGCGGTAACATAATCTTGACAGATAGGATCAAAGGGGAGTCACAAGTACCATTTTTGCAGCATAAGTTCTGGAACCATAAACATCTTGTACAGTAAATGTAGACAACTGGGCACAAGCACCAGAGTCTTTAATGTCTACTCCTGAAGGCATTCTGTGCCCCTCCCAAAAAAAAATTAAAAAGTATGCACATAATATTTAAAAATTCTGCAAAATTCTGAAAATTTTATTTATCAAATAAATGTGGAGGCTCCAGCATGGCATTTGGGAGCACAGGCCACTGGCTGCACAGAGATGGGAGATCACTGTGCAGCTCCTCCCACCCAGGACATGAACTCAGTGGTGAGACTGCACCCAACCCTGACACAGCGCAAAGATTGGGCCTGCTCCAGGAGCAACCCCCCCCCCGCCCCCACGTCTGTGCCAGGTGCACCAGGTGCAGGCAGGCAGGCTCAGCAAGGCATGATCCAAGCGGGGAGGGGTTTAGTGTGGGGTGATCCTGGTGTGGGTTGAGGGTTCTGTGTGGGGCAATCTGGTTGCAGGTGGCCAGTGTGGGATCTGGGTGTGGGGGGGATCTGGATGCACAGGGGCTTGTTGGGTGGTTCTGTATGCAACAGTAATGGGACTCTGCAGGAGGGTCCAGGTGAAGGTGGTTGGGGCTCAGCAGGGGGGTCTTGATGTAGGGTGGATAGAGCTCAGCAGGGGGGTCTAGGTGTGGGGGGCCCAAGGGTGGGTCCAGATGCTGTGGGAGTGGGGCCCAGTGGGACGGGGATCCGGGTGCAGGTGGCTCATTGGGGTGGTTCAGCTGCAGGGGGAGTGGGGCTTATCGGCGGCGGGGGAGGAGGGAGGCTCGGCGGGAGGGTCTGGGTATGAGGGGATCGGGATGCATGGGGATTGGGTGGTGGAGAGCAGCTCCCTGTACAGGGATCCCTCCCCCTGCAGCTGAGGAGCGATGGTTGCAGGAAGCAGGGGTGGGAGGGTACTTTGCAGAGCTTCCTGCAGCAGGGAGAAATCTGAGGGTGGGGCTGACCCAGCCCTGGATGCCGTGCAGGGGAAGAGAAAGTCCCATCCTCCCCAGCCCAGTCAGGAATAGCAGCTGAGCCTGGCACAGGGTAGGGAGCCAGGTCTTCCCCAGTCCTGCCACCTGCCCCACAGTGATTTACCTCTCTGCCGGCTGCTCTAGGCACCTGAAATATAGTGTTGTGGAGGGTTGCATGACCGTTCTTGTGACTTCCCTTTGCTTCCCCATCAGAAATCTGCAGGGGACATAAATTCTGTGCATTTGCAGTGGTGCAAAGTTCTCCCAGGAGTACAATAGATATGAAAATGGAAATGTTGTCTGTGTTACTGATTTCATCATACATGAAAATGGCTTTTTAAAATCAGTTTCCTACTCCATAATATGCCTGTTAAAATTGATTGAGATGGTTATTCTCCAGCTAGTACACTGCAAGCACCATTGCATCCACTGCCATTTCTTTTCATTGGTCTTTTTTTAGAACTCTACTCGTGCTCTGGCAGTTGGTATTGACTACATTGGTGCCATTTCTGAAGGCTGCAAATTGTTCAACTCTGAAGGTTTGCAACATTTTTTTTTTTTTTTGGTATGCATTCTTTGAGCTCCTTATCAAAGTGTTTGAAGTCTTATCTCCATTTTAAACAGGACTTCTCACCATGGTTGTGAAACTCTTTCAGTAATCCTGTATTTCTTAATTTCTTCTTTCCAAACTTTTCAGGTCATCTTTTCCCTTCCTTATCCAAGTGGCTATATCTGTCATAGCATTACTTGTATAGTAACTTTTAGGGATTTAAGGTAATGTGTTTGTAGAGGCTCCAGAATCCCCCTGCACTGTTGATCATAGGCACCGACTCCGTGGGTGCTCTGGAGCACTCACAGATAAAAAATAGTGGGTGCTGGCAGCCCCCCCAATTAGCTGCTCCTCCTCCCTCCTAGCACCTCCCGTCCACCGTGGATCAGCTGTTCAGCGGCATGCAGGAGGCGCTGGGGAGGAAGGGGGAGGAGCGAGGGAGGGAAGAGGCAGGGTGGGGGCGGGACTTGGGGGAAGGGGTGGAGTGGGAGCAGGGCCTGGGGGCGGAGCAGGGTCTAGGGTCTAGCATCCCCCCCCCCCCCCCGGCAACTCAGAAAGATAGCGCCTCTGCTGTTGATGATCTGTGGAATATGTGTGATCTTCTAACTCGTTTATAGTTTTAGGTTCACTGGATGATCATCACATACATGCTTATTAGTACCATGCAGAGAATCTATGCCTTGCAAATAATTATTTTTATACGTAAACTTGCATGGGATCTCTGGAATACCCCAGCATCTTCCATTTCTCTGACAGCATTTTTCATTGTTACATTTCAAGATAACTGAAACTGGTGTGATTATATAGTGTTATTTTGACAAATCATATTTGCAGAATTTTTAATGTTTTGACGCAGAATTCCCCCAGAAGTAGTATATTTATCTGTACTGATCAAGGTGAAAGTCAAGCTTAGGAGAGGGGACAGTAAACAAACACTTCTCCACCTTCTGGTAGTCATAGGTAATACCATTGTTTTACTTTAATGATCCAAGACTATTTATTAAAGTAGTAGGCACTTTATCAAGAGATCAATACTTTGGATTGTTTAAAAAAGTTATAATTCAGCGAAGCATGAAAATTTCTTTGCAACAAATATGGACTAATTTAAAAGATACAGTCTGTTCCCAAAAGAAGAAAAGGTGCTCAGATACCACAAGGATGAGCATTGCATAAGCTCCTGAACAGAAAAGAACCAATTGTTCAGACAGGACATTCACCTCTAAGGGACTTTTCTGAACAGTTTGTACCACTCATGCAAAACTAAGAGCCACAAGGAGCCCTTTGGGACTTATTCTTCAGGTTTTGTAATACATTTTATGGGAGAAATTTTTCACAATCTACAAATTGAAGATGGAAACTGCTTTTAGTGAGGAAACAATATTGGAAGGTAAAGAATTTTTAAAATGCTTTTCCTTATAGAAGGAAAAACAATTTGAAAACTCTTTGTTTATCTCCAAGCTGAAGAGCAGACTTCTTGTAGGTTTATTATACCCTCTAGGATAAGCAGTTCTGAATCCTTTGCCATTCTGTATCATCACTCCTCACATGCAGTGATACTCACAAGGCTGCATTTCAAGTTTTACAGCTTAAGACTCTGAAGCCCTTTCCCTCCGTTTCCTAGCAGCCACCACATTTGACAGGGGGTTTCCTGAGCAACTGATAAAACAAGGAACTTGCTCACGAAAGCTTATGCTCAAATAAATTGGTTAGTCTCTAAGATGCCACAAGTACTCCTTTTCTTTTTGCCCAAACAGTTTCTCACTCCCACCTGTCTGCATTTACAGATCAAGCCCCTGCAGGGGTTGAAGACATTGCTCAGGGTTTCCTTCTCTCCAGCTGCCCCCAGGATGGTAAATCCTGTACTTCAGGGGTCTGAAAACAGACCTGCTGGTGGAAGGAGAAATTGGGAAGCCATGTGTGAGATGGAGGGGAACAGAGGGAGAAGGATAGAAAATACAGTAAAGGGTATTAACAGAAAAGACTAAACAGGAAGCATCAGGATAAATGCTGTTTTCTGCCATTCATTTATTGTAACTTGTCCCAGTTTTATTGTGAGGGGAGGGAAGCAAGTGAGTATAAGGTGCTCTTGGCTGGGAATAGGAAGGGGCAGGCTGGGCACCACTTTCTCCTCAGCTACCAAGGCCTTTCCCTTCTCCTCCAACACTCCCAGCCACCCTAAACTGTTCCCCTGACAACCATCACAGTTTTTCCACTTTGAAAATGTGCTCAAACCCTTAGAAAAGTTCCCTTGGCCAGTGCTTGTAAAAGCACTTTTCCCTTCTATAGCCTCCCACCCAAAGATCTAGTCTATATAGGTACTTCTATCATGGTTAGCACTGTGGTATCTGAGCTCTTTCCAACAGTGCACTAAGGAACATGACTACACATCTGTCACGTGTTGTATGATCTCCAATTCTTACTGTATTATTATTAATAATTATTATCAGTTGTGCTCCACAGTGGTGTAAGTCAAGACAACACTCTGGCATATCTTATTTATTACATGAAATAAAGTATTTAAAAGTTGACTAGTAAATTAGATAATTATTGCCTTATGTAAGAAGGTACTTGGTTGGGATTTGCATAACTCAATTTGCAATGTAGTCACCCCAAAGTCATATTATATATGACTATACCTATACATCAATTTTTATAGACCATTGGTAAGGTATTCCACTTTATTAACATGTAACATGGATAGTTACATCTGCTTACTAAAAGACACTGTACGCAACCAAAAATTGAGACCTATCCTAAAGCAGTTTTAAAAACTAGGAAATGGACAGATTAGAAATCCTTTTTCAATCATAGTTCTTAAGCAATGTGGGTAGAGACATTGTCTAGGTATTCTCAATGTTTTGGAACAGAATTGAATTCAGTTGTATATGTTTTCTTTTCCAAGCCATGTTTCCTAACGTGCTTTACAAAGCAATGAGTTGCAGCAGATACTGGTGCTGCAATGAGACAAATGAAAGCAACCATTATGTGCACACTGCTAGCTCACGTACAGTCTTGGGCTCTAAAATATTATGTTGAGAGAGGGAAGGTTGGACACTAAGATTATCATCTACTCCTTTTTAAAAGTGCTTTATCTTCTGCTGGAAGCCTGGAAGAGCCACTAAAATGGAATCAACCAATCTTGTGAACCAGATAGCATTTTTCTTTTTTTTCATGGGTCATATCTTGAGTAAAATTCTGCTCTTAAAGATCAGGGAGTGAGTGCAAGTTTTGGTTTCCCCTTATACAGCACGATCATGTGCATCTTAACATTCAAGTGTTCCCTTCCATAACTCTGCTGCTGTAACTCATTGCTGGCAATGTAGAGTCACTGTCTTTCTTTTGTGGCCTAAACTTGATTTACCTTATTTTAACTTATGGTACGTGTAGCAAGGTGGAGTGGCCTCCCTCAGAACTGGAGAATGAGGGACCACTACACTCGGCCTGGTGTGCACAGCCAAATCCATCCTGCCCCCCCTTGCTGGAAGTATGAGGGACGGATGGGAAGTACAAAAGGAGAGCCTTGGAGCAGTTGGGGCTGGGCCATGTGTGGAGCAGACGCCTCTTCCAGGGAGCGGAGTTAGGGTTGCCAGGTGTCCGGTTTTTGACCGGAACGTCCAGTCAAAAAGGGACCCTGGCAGCTCCGGTCAGCATTGCTGACCAGGCCATTAAAAGTCCGGTTGGTGGCGCAGCAGGGCTAAGGCAGACTCCCTGCCTGGCATAGCTCCACGTGGCTCCCAGAAGCAGTGGCATATCCCCACTCTGACACCTATTCATAGGGGCAGCCAGGGGGCTCCACACACTGCCCCCACCCCAAGTGCCAGCTCCTCAGTTCCCATTGGCTAGGAACCATGGTCAATGGGAGCTGCAGGGGCGGTGCCTGAGGACGGGGCAGCACACAGAGCCGCCTGGCCACACCTACATGTAGGAGCAGGAGCGGGGATATGCCGCTGCTTCCAGGAGCTGCCTGAGGTAAGCGCTGCCCAGAGCCTTCACCCCAACCCCCTCCTGTGCCCCTACCCCTGCCCCAGCCCTAGTCCCCGTCCCACCCTCCAAACCCCTCGGTCCCAGCCCGGAGCACCCTCCTACACCCCAAATCCTTCATCCCCAGCCCCACCCCAGAGTCTGCACCCCCAGCTGGAGCCCTCACACACCCCTGTATCCCAACCCTCTACCCCAGCCCAGAGCCCCCTGCTGCACCCCAAATCCCTCATCCCTGGCCTCACACCAGAGCCTGCACCCCCCCAGCCAGAGCCCTCACCCCCTCCCACATTCCAACCCACTGCCTCAGCCCATAGCCCCCTCCTGCACCCTGACCTCCTCATTTCTGGCCCCACCCCAGAGTCTGCTCCCCCAGCCGGAGCCATCACCCCCTCCCTCACCCCAACCCCCTGAGCCAGCCCCGTGAAAATGAGTGAGTGAGTGAATGTGGGGAGAGCAAGCGACAATGGGAGAGGGGATGGAGTGAGCGGGGAGGGGGTGCTCGGAGAAGGGACAGAGTGGGGGCAGGGCAAGGGTGTTCAGTTTTGTGCGAGTAGAAAGTTGGCAACCCTAAGTGGAATCCTCTCCAGGATCCCGAACCAGCTCCTGAGTGGACCAACACCTTGCGGTCGGAGGAGACATGAGGACCCTGAGGAGGGACTGCAGTGGCTGCTGCTTCACTGTGAGGTGATGAGACCAAGCCCCCACTTAACGGAGCCTCCGTGACTAAGTGGGGTAGGAAGTAGCCCAGGAGAGCCGGACCTTGAGCCAGTTGCACTGCTGAGAAGTGAGGCAGCATGGTTCAGTGGCTTTCCCTAGTGATCCAGTGGTGAGACTGCCCGCCACTGAGTAAAAGCCCGGGTCCCTCTGGATCTCCCTCCCCCTGCCATCCCACACCAGGGGTGGCTGCACTGAGAGGCCTGTACCTATAGACTGTTGATTACTGTCTCCCTGAGCCTGGAGGCTGTGGGTTAAAGACCGTTTGTGCTCTGCTCCGCCCAGAAGGCCAGAGCCCCCCTATAGCTAGGCATTTTCCAGCTGCCCCAGACAAGAGGCAGTGGATTAAAAGACTCTTTAGGCTCTGCCCTGCCCAGAGGGCCAGAGCTTCCGCACTAGACTATTTTTCCCCTCTGTGTAGCGAGGCAGAGTGGCCTCCCTCAGAACTCGAGAACAAGGGACCACTACAAATGCCAGAGTGTGTTCCTTACTCCATTCTCAAACCTACAGTAGCACAAAAAGCAATAGCCACTGAGGCATCAGAAGAGATAGTTTCTGAGCTTGAGTGGCAGTTTCTCCATCCTATAAAGCCAAATTATTCTGTGTATGCTGACAGAAATTAGTTTATTTCTGAGGAAGGTACAAAGTGTTCCTGGTGTATTCATTTAATTTACAAGTAGACTTGGCAGAATTTGGTTTTTATTTTTTATAATTTTGACAAAATACTATCAATGTTTATTTTAAAACAATTTATATTTTCATAGTCGTGCAAAATTGTGCATTTTAAGCATCTTTTTCTATTTGTATCCATTTAAATTTTCACAGTTATGGGAAATTATGGGGTTTTCAGATAGTAGAAGGGGTCAGACAATTATTCAATGACAGTAGGTGTTGCGATTCAAAAAGTAAAAGCTTTATAATTGTTAAAACACAAATTGTCAACATCACATGTCAAAATATACAAAGTAAATATTCTTAACTCAAACTTTAATAAGTTCTTAAGTAGCATTTTTCTTACTCGCCTGTCTGTAATTTTCAATTATTATCAATGGAAATATTTTTTTCTTGGTTTGTGTGTGTGTATGGTGAAATCTCCATTGACCGACATTTACTGATAAAAATCTAATCCTTCCAACCCTATTTATAAGGTTTAAAGAAATGGATTCCTTCTGCCAATATATAAATGAATCAAGTCAATAACATTTTGATACGATAATGCTAAGGTTATGGTTACTATGTTTTAGTATCATTGTATACTTTCCTCTTCCCTTGTAAATGTATAAAGAAGTGTTGCTACCTAATCTGATAGAATGGTCCTTTTTATGATGTTGATGTAACAAATGCAATTTTGAATAACTCTTGAGGACAAGAGTAAAATGTCATGTACAAACTTCTTGTGAAATTGCACTCATTTTACAAACACTTGGAATGTCTCCTTTTCATATTTATATGATCCAATCATTGCTATCATATTTATGACTTTCTGGCATCAGTAACATTTTCAGCATCATGACTAGAGCTATAGGATTGTCATGTTAAATCTTGGGAAACATGAGGTAAAAGTCATGGTAACTGAGGCCATGTCTACACTACAAAGCTAAGTTGACTTCATGTAAGTCGACATCAAGCCTCCGATTTAAGCAAGTCGATCTTGCGTGTCCACACTTCACTCACGGGGTCAGCAGAGTGCATCCTCACTAGCAGGGCTTGCATCAACGCACAGAGCACTGCACTGTGGGTAGCCATCCCACAGTGCACGTAGCTGAGTGGAATTTTGGGTTGGGCTTGTGTCAAAGTCAGATTCAGGACTCACATAATTTGTCAGACCACTCTGTTTATTAGCAAAGCGCTTTGCTAATGCACCCAGATGTGAACCCCTCTCTGAGGCTCAAGATAACTTATTTATACAGCTAAGCCAAAGCCAATTTAACATAAGAGACAAAAGAAAGCAGAAACTGACAAATATACATACATATCTTATTTGCATACTAACGTTTACCAATCTCCTAGCTCAGTAGGAGCTCTAAGTTAATTAGTTTGAGGACCCATTGTCTCACACTCCTTAATGTTTCTGTTCCTGACAACTATATTTCAACAAACCCTTCAAGTAGCATTTCTTTAATGACTTATAATTTCAATATAATTCATTCTACTTTCACAATCCCTCCTTTTGGTCAAGCTACGCAATGACCAACAATGACTGGGTTCCACATATCAATCGTTCTTTATCCCTTTGTTCATCAGTGATATTTAAAATCATCAAATTAGCACTCTGGTTTGGGGCAGCTATCTTTGTAGCATGCCTGACACAATTTTGGATACAACAGGAAAGTAACTGAAAACATACAAAAATTATTAGGATTCCAAACAGGAGAGTTAGGGCTCCCTGAAACAACCAGTTTCCTATGTCAGAGAAATTGAAGAGGTTACTTAGCCACTTCCATAAAGAACTTGGCTCTTCGTGGGGAAGATATGCGATTTGTTCTAAGTGGCTAGCACGATCTATTACCTCATTGGTGTTGTCTGGTATATATACACAGCAGTCTTTTCCAATGAGAGCACAAGTCCCTCCTTTTGCCGCCAGCACTATGTCCAATGCCTGACGGTTTTGGAGGGCCATCTGTCGGATTGCCCCTGTTTCTTTGGCCAGGGCTCTTAAACTTTCTCCGGTTTCATTTGCCGTTATTTCAACTACTGCTTGTAACCTTAGGAGCCTTTTTGCATGATGTATTACTCCCCCTAATGGTATTAAGGAACCGCCAATGGCCTCTTCCCAGGTTAAGGGGCTTATGTTATTTACATACCATTGGGCATCTGTTAAGTCCCTTCTTTTTCGCCTGAAATTGCGGAGGCGTTCTCGAGGGAAGGTTCCTAGCACTCCGAATTGTGGGAAGAGCCGGGTGGGATAACAGATTCCTGACCAATTAGCTGGTAGTGCAGTATAAGCTCTGGTCCCACAAACCCAGTGATGGCCTATTAAGGCCAGGAAAGGTCGGTTGCACCCATTTGTCATATAGGTGTTTGCAAAGAAGGAGTAGTATCCCCCAAAGAGTACAGGGTAATTCTCCTTACAAGGAGTGGTGTTATTTGCATGACATTGAGAGATTGTATTGTTTTCACTAAGGTTACTGTAGGGGGAACATGAGATTGATTTCTCTGTTGGATCCCAGGTTAAGAAAAAAATTCATATCTCCATACCCGGCCCGCCACTTTTTAGTTTTGTTTGAATAATCCCATACACCATTGGCCACAATATGCTGAAGGCAACGGCTTTTCCCCAGATCCAGCCCTGTCCCATTACACACCCAACACCAATGACCTTTTCCCTCCACCACACTTATCCATTTAGATGCATTTATTCCCACCGCTTCCCAAGTGTCATTGCTGTTCCATATTTTGTTAAACGGATGAGGCCCTCCAGTGAGGTCTGGGGACTTGAGTGGGATAGCCAGGACAGGAACACCAGTTTGAGAGTGGGCTGGGATGTGGCTGCAGACCCAGCAATTAGAAATATTAAGGGTCTGAGCTGTCCACACCTGCTGCTGGATAAAAGAATTGTCACCGTGGTCTCCCCAGACCGTAAGATACCAGCAGCCGAGGAACAGGCAGAGGCGCATGTTGGAGGCAAGGCTCTTCTGGTTCTGACAACCTCAGCTGAGGGAACCACAGTCACGGTTTTATGCCCACCAGGCAGTAGGCGCTAGGCTCGCTACCTTTTTTTTTTTTTTTTGTTCGTCGTCTGCTTCTGGCAACCCTTACGAGAGCGTAGATTGTAAGGCATTGCAGACTGTTCCTCTATGTCTTCTTCTGGAGTCAAAATTGACTCTGCATTGTCCTGAGGTGATGATTGGTTCTCTGGGGATGGTGCCTTCTTACACCATGAAGCATGTATCCACGCTGCGATGCCAGATAGTTTAACAGCCATCTGTGTAGTAAGCAGTACCTGATGAGGACCCTTCCACCGGGGCTCCAAGGCATGCTTTCGATGATGGTGCCGTACGTAGACCCAATCACTTGGCTCAAGGTTGTGGCAAGCATCGGAGGTGGGTTCCGTGGGCCAGGCGACTCGAACCTGTGAATGGAAGTGACTTACAGCTTGCATTAGTCCCTTGCAATACTGAAGGAGCGCACTGTGAGTCAAGTTCAAATCTGGAACGGGAGTAATGGTAGTCATAGCTCGCATAGGGCGTCCCATAACAATTTCAAAGGGACTTAATTTATGCCTTTGGGGTGGAGTGGATCTCATGTCCATAAGGGCTAATGGTAAGGCTACTGGCCAGCTTAATCCTGTAGAGTCACAAATTTTAGCAAGCTTATTCTTAAGTACACCATTTCATCTTTCAACTGCACCTGCACTCTGTGGGTGGTAGGGACAGTGCAACAGGTGTTTGATATGCAATATACGGTCCAGGTGTTGAACAAGTTGTCCAGTAAAATGTGTATCCTGATCACTGGACAGAGTACAGGAATTCCCTTGGTAGGCATAATATGATTTAACAAACATTTGGCAACAGACAGTGAGTCAGCCTTGCGACAAGGAAAGGCTTCAATCCAACCGGAGAATAAACATACCATAACCAATATAAATTCATATTGTTGACACTTAGACATTTGTGCAAGAACGGTGCTTGAGGCAGGCCCCAGAACCCCTGGGCCACTTTTACAGGTTTACCAATATTATGGCTTTGGCAAATGGTACAGGCTGCACAGTGGCAGGCTGCAAAAGAGCTAAAATGGGGGGGCCCACCATCCTGTCTTTGTCACAGCAGAGACCATCCCCTCCTTTCCGACATGCGAAACACCATGTTGCAGGGCGGCCAGAGATGAGTAGAGTGAAAAGGGGGCTACAAAGGTGCCAGTAGGCGAGCGCCAAAAGGAATCGGGATGTAGAGAGCAACCCTGGGCAACCCAGGATTCTCTCTCGGTTTCTGGGGCAGAATCTTGGAGCAGGGTGAGGTCAGTGAGGGACCAGGAGGGTAAAAGGAGAGCGGAGAACAAGGGAATCAGACATTTCGACTAGGCACGCTGCAGCAGCCACAGCACGCAGGCAGGGGGGTAAGCCTTGGGCAACAGGGTCTAAAGTGGCAGAGAAATAAGCCACTGGGCAGTTCTTTTCTCCATGCATCTGAGTGAGAACTCCAAGTGCACACCCTGACAACTATATTTCAACAAACCCTTCAAGTACCATTTCTTTAATGAATTATAACTTCAATATAATTAATTCTACTTTCACACTTGCAATGCCTTATGGGACCAAAACATTGGTGCGGGTGGTTATGTGAACATGCCATCAGCCTCCCATGATGCACCTACCTCCCTGAAATCAACAGCAAACAAACCAAACCTTTTTTTGTGACTTTTTTGGTAAGCCTGGGTTACCCACACGGATGCCATGGCATGATAAGCATGGACCCCACTCAACTGCACACCGTTGTTGTGAGCATTACAAAAACCTCGCACCTTATCTTGCAGTATTTACACAGTTGGCACAGGAGCCACTGCACGGAACAATGCGATGCCATACAAGCAACCCTACTGGAAGACATAGAGTGGAGCAATTTGCAGTTGCTGGCAACAGTTACGCATCATCTTGACATGGCTGAGCACCATTTCTGGGCCCGAGAAACCAGCACTGATTGGTGGGACTGCATCATTATGCAGCTATGGGATGATGAACAGTGGCTGCAGAACTTTCAGATGTGTAAGACCACTTTCCAGGAACTGTGTGA
Source organism: Chelonia mydas (assembly GCF_015237465.2). Classification (NCBI taxonomy): domain Eukaryota; kingdom Metazoa; phylum Chordata; order Testudines; family Cheloniidae; genus Chelonia; species Chelonia mydas. Next base: position 281,780,683 of record NC_057849.1, read on the forward strand.
AGAGCTTTCCCCAGCCAAAATGAGAGCTGCTCTGACAGTGGAGAAGCGTGTGGCGACAGCTCTGTGGAAGCTTGCAACATCAGACTGCTACTAGTCAGTGGGGCATCAATTTGGAGTGGGTAAATCTACCGTGGGATCTGTGATCCAAGTTTGCAGGGCCATCAATAGACTTCTGCTAAGAAGACTTCCTGCTAAGAAGACATAGTGGATGGTTTTGCCATGATGGGGTTCCCTAACTGCAATGAGGCGATAGACGGAATGCATATCCCTATCTTGGCACCAGACCATCTTGCCAAAGAGTACATAAACTGAAAAGGGTATTTCGCAATGGTGTTGCAAGCACTGGTGGATCACAGGAGCCATTTCACTGACATTAAAGTGGGCTGGTTGGGAAAGGTGCATGATGCACACATCTTTAGGAACACAGGTCTGTTCAGAAAGCTGCAAGCAGGGACTTTCTTTCCAGACTGCAAAATAACCATTGGTGATGTTGAAATGCCAATCGTGATCCTGGGAGACCCAGCCTACCCCTTGCTCATGAAGCCGTACACAGGCAGCCTGGACAGCAGTAAGGACCAGTTCAACTATAGGCTGAGCAAGTGCAGAATGGTGGTGGAATGTGCCTTTGGACATTTAAAAGGTCACTGGCATTGTTTGCTTACTAGGTGAGACCTCAGTGAAAGCAATATCCCTATTAAAAAGAACAGGAGTACTGCAGGGGGACTCTAGCTTCCAGCTGCCTTTTTTGAACCTCAGCCAGACATCTCAACATGTCTGATTGCTCCTTCATAATCCGCAGCATCTCTTCCTGTGTGGCATGCTCTTGTTCCCTGCATGCTCTCCTTTCCTCCCTCTCCATGTCCAGGTTCTTGGACAATATAATCCTCCATGCACTGAGCTCCGTCTTGTCACTCTCTGAGGCGCGCATTAACTTATGGAACATGTCCTCCCGAGTCTTCTTTCTCTGCCTTCTAATCTGGGAAAGTCTCTGTCCAGGTGTGGAGGATGCACCGATGAAAAAGGTTTCAGCTGCAAGGGATGCAAAGCACAAGGGTAGCATTGACAGTGCATACATTGTTTCTGGTACAAGGTTAATTTTTTTTACAAAAAAACCCCCCTCAATACACTTCACTGCAAGCCACAACATAATCACAACTGCTGGCTATTGCAAGAGTCAGTTTGCTGCTCCAGACATGGTGAGTAAGACCACAAGGCATGGGCGAGAGGTCGTATGCTGCTGCTTTTGTGACAACATCCTTGGGATCACAGGTTGGAACTTGAGAAAAGCCCTCTTTCCCCTAGCAACCTGGATGGTGCTTGAGGACAGGCACCAATGTAAAGCCTCCCAAATAGTTTGTTTTTTACAACAGTAGCACCGGGTTGAGGGGAAGGGAGACAAACAGGAAGCCACTCCCCCCCCCTTTTTTTTTCAATGCTGCTTGCCATACATGGTGATCCCTTCCAACCACAACCATGGCACTTTTGGAAAAGTGTGGTTGTGTGACCCAGATTTCACCAAACAGGGGCTGGATTACTTGTTGAATTGTTTGTGGTTGAAGGCCCAGCATTAAAAACATCCCCCATTTCCCCTAGGTGACCCTATGCGATATCACTCTCCTGAGGATAACAGAAGTAGCAAGGGAGCAGATGCTGCAAACGTCTGGGTTCAGACCTGATCCTTATGTTGCAATGCTGTGTTCTGGAGTGGCGCAGGAAAGTGTCCTACTGTGGTGGGTGAAATAAGGCAGCACTTCTCAGAAACTTTCTGCAAAGGATTGCAGAGCACCTCCCTGAAAGCTTCCTCGAGATCTCCCTGGAGGATTCCTGGGCCATCCCCGTGCACATAAACAGTCTTTTTCAGAGTGCACCCTCTGCATAGCTAGAATGGCCACAGATACCCATGACACCTACTTTTTTGTTCAGATTAAACATAAAAAATAATATCATGTAATCCCTACAGTTTGATTGGAAACATGTACTCACCAGAGTTGCCTTCCCCGGCATCACGCTCAGCATCACAACTGGTCCTGTGAAGGGATGGGCTCCAGGGTTAAAACAGTTCATGGCTGTCGGGAAGAATGGATCCTCCGCTTGCCTGCCTCCTCCTCTTCGTCAACAATGTCCTCCTCATTGTTGCTGGAGGTCACCCGGGGCTCCTGGGAGGTATCCATGGAGCGTTTTGGGGGTAGTGGTGGGGTCGCCACTGGGAATCGCATGCAGCTCCTCATAAAAGCGGCATGTCTGTGGGGCAGAACCAGAACGACTGTTCGCCTCCCTTGTCTTCTGGTATGATTGCCAAAGCTCCTTTGTTTTCATGAGGCACTGCTGTGTGTCCATGGTGTTGCCCTACTCCTCCATTCCCTGCACAATCTTGGCATAGATGTGAACGTTTCTGCTGCTGGATCAGAGCTTTGACTGCACAGACTCTTCTCCCCACCCAGCAATAAGATCCACCACCTCCTGTGTACTCTATGCTGGAGCGTGTTTACAGCCTTGAGTCTCCATGATCAGCTGTGCTGGTGAGCTCTCTACGCTGATCAAACAGGAAATGAACATTCAAAAGTTCCCAGGGCTTTAACAAGGGAACAGCTGTTTCCTGTGTACTTGGCTGACGTGCAGTGGAGTTGAAAGTGCTCTACGGAGCAGTCACAGCAGAGCACCTCCTGGAGGCCAATTCATTCGAATTGCACAACGCAGTAGTGTACACTATCCCCATGTTGACCTGCGGATGTTGAATCAAGCACTACGCCTCTCGCGGAAGTGGAGTACAGAAGTCGACTTTAAAGGCCACTTAGGTTGGTGGAAGGGATTCGGTAGTGTAGACACATACATTATTAAATCGACAACACAGCTTATGTTGACCTAAGTTTATAGTGTAGACCAGGACTAAGAGTGCTAGAAAGCTATTGCAGGCATGGCAAAAATTATGAAGTCATACATAGGTTTGTAGCAATCAAATTATCCCTAAGTCTCTGTATTATTTTTTTAGATAATTATTTGACTGTAGAAGTGTGCTGCTATTGGGGGCTGGTGGGAGGAAGGGACTGGAGAGCTGTGCAAAGGCACTGGGCCCCAACCCGCCAGGATCAAAATTCTGTCCAAGAAAGCTGCTTGGGATGTAAGTCAGGGGAGTGCATGACTCACGATATATACATTTACTTAGATAGAAGACCTTCAAGAAAACTCAGGATGTTGCAGGAAGTGATATGAGTGATTAAATAGGTGGCACCCTTCCCCTCTGGATCATTACAGAACTGACACCCATGCATAATATTAGCGGTCATTGTTCTGTAAGATGTGACATGTTACTTCTGTAAGATAAGACATAAAACTGGTGCCTTGACCTCTGCACTCATCAAAGATTCCAAGCATTTTTCACATGAGTAGCCATGCTAAACATCAGTAGTCTGGCTAAATTCCAGCTTGGCTAAGTACATTCTTCCTGTCTAAACTTCTTCAATTTGGAGGAGTCTTTCTCCATCTACGAATGTGTTGCATTAGGTTGTTATTGTGTTCCACGCTAGCTGTGGCTGCATATCAATGGTAAGTGAAGTGCCCTCTGGACAATACATACATTTTGTTATATGTACTGGCTACTGTGGTGGTATACAGGGTGCAAGTCAAGGCAAAATTTAGCTCACTGTTTGTTTAAACAACAAACAAACACTTAATGAGAGATCCATCTGGACAGTTATCAACTAAGAAACTTCTTGGTGCAAATAATTTGTGAAAAAAAATGTTGGTAGATTTCCACATAGAGTTGGCAGGAATCTTTCTATTCTAGGCAGGATATTTTTTGACCGCTGCTCTTCTACTTTTTGAGTACTTTTTCCAAACAGCTGTAACCCATGACCTGGCTAGAAATCAGAATCAACAAGGTTGGACTGGAGCAGAGGTAGTTCTAAGGAGCAGGACAGAGATGGTCCTTCTAGGTATAGCATAAAAATCGAAGCAAATTCTCATACCTAATGAGAGAAATTTAAATTTTTACATGGTAAAACTCCCACTGACTTCAAGGGGAACAAAATTAGGCCAGTATCGAGTGCCTTTGCAAATCCCACCCTTTATTCCAAATTACCCAGGGTCAAATTCTGAACCTTTACTCATGATAAATAGTACCTTACTCCACAAGTAGTCCCAGTGAAGTCAGTGGGAAAGTACGTGGAATGATGGGCTACCCATTGAGAGTAAGAATCTGGCCCACATTGGTCAAAGGGGCCACCGACCACTTAGAACTTCAGTGCAGGAGTTGAAATGCAGGCTATTGTTCAGGAAACTGCAGGAGTCAAAGCGTGGAATAGATTGGCTGTGGTGTTTATGCCTACCATTGCTGCCCTCTGCTGGACAGGATCAGTTAATGTAAGTTTAAGTCCCCTTCTAGAGCAGGGGTTCTCAAACTGGGGGTTGGGACCCCTCAGGGGTTACTACCTGTGGGGTTGCAAGCTGTCAGCTTTCAACCCAAACGCCGCTTTGCCTCCAGCATTTATAATGGTGCTAAATATATAAAAAAGTTATTTCAATTTATAAAGGGGGTTGCACTCAGAGGCTTGCTATGTGAATGGGGTCACCAGTACAGAAGTTTGAGAACCACTGTTCTAGAGGAATGGCCTACACAGAATATGCAAGCCCCTAACTAAAGTGATAAGAGGACTGGGTTTGGATCTAAAATTATCAGTTCTGTCCTGGATGCTGGAGGTATGCAGCTATTTTAGCTCCAAAAATTCACAGATTTATTACCAGGACCATTTCAAAAGCTGCAATGGTTCTAGATTAGGGTGCCCAACTGTCCGGTTTTCGACTGGAACACCCGGTCGAAAAGGGACCCTGGTGGCTCTGGTCAGCACTGCCAACTGGGCCGTTAGAAGTGTGGCTGGCAGTGCTGTGGCAGGCAAGTTCCTACCTGACCTGGCACCGCGCTGTGCCCCGGAAGCTGCCAGCAGGTTTGGCGCCTAGGTGTGGGGGGAAGGCATGGAGCTCCGCACACTGCCCGCACCCCGAGAGAAGTGCACCGAGCCTTCTGGCCCCTGTGTCTAGGACCTGGGCCTGCTGGCCATTTCCGAGACACAGCGCAATGTAAGGACAAGCAGGGAGCCTGCCTTAGCTCTGCTGCGCCGCTGACCGGGAGCCACCCAAGGTAAGCCCGTGCTCCACCCCCCTGCCCCAGCCCTGAGCCCCCCAAACGCAGAACCCCCTCCTGCACTCCAAACCCCTCATCCCCAGGCCCACCCCAGAGCCTGCACCCCCCAGCCAGAGCCCTCACCCCCCTGCCCATCCCAGAGCCCACACCCTGAAACCCTCATCCCTGCCCCACCCGAGAGCCCTCATCCCCAGCCCAGCTTGTACCCTCCTCCTGCACCCTAACCTCCTGCCTCAATCAGCAGCCCCCTCCCACATTCCAAATCCCTCAGCCCCACCCCCCAGCCTGGAGCCCCCTCCTGCACCCCAAATCCCTCATCCCCAGCCCCACCCCAGAGCCCACACCCCCAGCCGGAGCTTCATGCCCTCCCGCACCCCAACTCCCTGCCCCTGTCTGGATCCCCCTACCGCACCCTGAACCCCTCAATTCTGGCCCCACCCCAGAGCCTGCACCCGCAGTTAGAGCCCTCACCCCCTCCCTCACCCCAGTCCTCTGCCCCACCCCAGTGAAATTTAGTGAGGGTGGGGGAGAGCAAGGCACCGAGGGAGGGGGTTGTAGTGAGAGGGGCGTGGGGCCTCAGGGAAAGGGAGAGGCTAGGGTGGTCAGTTTTGTGCAATTAGAAAGTTAACAACCCTATTCTAGATACTGATAAACACTATGTTACAATTAGATTTTATATTTTCTGTTCATTACCCTGAAAACCAATGGCAATAGTCATAATGCCATCATTACAAAACATCTCTCAAAATAAAAACAATCTGTCTGATCTATTTAATTTTCCTCATTCTATTTAGTCCAATCAAAACTTAAATGTGTCAGCATAGCTTGGATCTGGCCCTCCCATAAGCTCTTGTCACAGAAGTCTTTAAGCTTCTCTTTTCTGGAGCACTGCTCAGCCTGAAACTTGAAATAAATTTTGAGGATTGTCTTGTGGGGATTTCATTGAAAAGTGCCAAAAGCATGGATGATGCAACTAACCTCTTCCTTCTCACCTGACGCTTCATCAGTTTTATAGTCATGTCTCTGCCTGGCCTATGAGGATGGTAATACCATACTGGTAGCAAATTCAGTTCAGTTAATGTGCAGCTTGTAGGCAAGTATGAGGAATCATTTTTCTCTCATTTTACACTTGAAAACACCGGTCTGGGTTATAAAATGTTCTTGGGTTTCTTAAAATAATTACCCTACAAGTCAGTAGTATGTAACAAGATGATAAAGAAAACAGGTAACAAGAGGAGAGTGAGATCTTGTCACCAAGGGCAAACAACGTGTTTCCTCAAATAGGCTCCTTGGGGCAGCAACCATCTTTGCCCAGTGTCTAGACAACGGGACTGGGACTTCCAGGTTCAAATTCTGCCTTGGTCACTGACCTACTGGGTGATCTTGGGAAAGTCAAGCCACATTTTTGTGCCTCAGTTTCCCTGTATCTAAAATCAGGATACTAATGCTTCTCACCTTCGTAAAATGCTTTGAATTCTACTGCTGAAAAGAGGTAGATATTCTTACTATGTGTTTGTACAGCACTTACAACAGTGGGGTTGCATTTCTTATTGGGGGTCTTTGAGTGGGTACTGCTGTAACAGAGATATTGGATTACATATCAAAAAACAACTTTAAAAGAACCATCTTTAAATTACAACATCACACAAGTGAAAGTTCAGCTTCCTTGCGCATATGTATTACAATGCAGTCTTTAATCATGTACTTCCACCCCCCATATTTTTTCCATTAATCCTACACCTGGGTAGAATTACAATTCTTCAGCCTCATAATTGGCATATGTTTAAGAAATGAGATGATAAACAAGACATGCCACGCTGTTGGCAGAACTTAGAGTACATGGGGAAAGTATAGCAATAGCGGTGATGCAAAACCTGGAGTTAAATGAGATGTATTTGTTATTACGTGCTGAGTTCCTAGTTGCTAGGAGATATGCTGATTAAAGTACATTTCCTGGGCAGTCTCCCATACTGTGACTCCCATGGAGCCTTGGCCAGAATTTAGGGTTACCTCCCACAGTGGATCCCCTAGGGAAGAGTGGCAGTGGGAGAAGCACCTGTTTAGCCCTAGGGGTGAATCTTGTGCTGGTGCAACTGCAGAGAGTCTTACGAGACCTCCTTTAATAATAATGCCAAGCTCTTATGTCTCTTGACTGGTCTCGGATTACAAGGCATACATGATGCAAGTATAATTATACTCTTTGTTAGTTGGTGAATGTTTCAGTACTTCCTGGATTTAGTCCAGCCGCTTGCTTGGCTACATGATTTACACTGCTATCACCAGCTTAAGAGGGGACAGGGAAGAGCTAACTTTTCATGATATAGGAAGTACCCTCAAACAATATGTTGTACTTGTCATATTAAATTGCTCCTTAATAGTTATGGAAAAATGAGTATATGTAAGACAATTGCACATTAGACTTTTTCTTTGTGCTCTAAAGATAATTATCAAGTTATTAACAGCAGTTCTTCCTTTAACTGTAATTTTTAACCATTGTGCATGGCAGCAGTGATTATGGATACTTAGTTGTTGTTTCTATGGAGATCCTAATGACTGTCAGACATGTTACTTTTTCAGAGTAACAGCCGTGTTAGTCTGTATTCACAAAAAGAAAAGGAGTACTTGTGGCACCTTAGAGACTAACCAATTTATTTGAGCATAAGCTTTCGTGAGCTACAGCTCACTTCATCGGATGTGCTTATTAGAAAACAGTCACATTTGTAAACACATTTTTATCAAACAACTGTGTTTGCCAACTGGACCTGGCAAGTTGCAACTCTAGTAGAGAAGATCTGTAGGAATTTGTTTTTTTCAAGTTCAGCCTTACAAGCTATAAAGTAGCATAGAATATTTCATAAACATATTTGCTTCTTCTGATTCGATTAGATGCCCTGAAAACAGGCACACCTTTTGTAACTTCCAATAAACATTGCACAAGCAGAGAGGTGGGGAAATGTTGCCCCACTGATGAAACTGACAGTAAGGGTTTTTGTTCTGCATGTTTTGTTGAGGTCAAAGGTGGTTTTAACTTTTCACCTAGTGGAGGAGTTATTCAAGATACAGATCAAAACTGAGGCTGCAGGTAATTCTGGTAGCCACTGAGCACAGGGGAGTCATCTTCATCCTAGGCATGGTACTAGCCAGAGAGATACCATGGGATACTCTGCTAGCTCACTAGAGCAAACAAATGCCAAGGTTGCCCAACGTTCCCCTGCCCAAGCCTGAGTTGTTTTTTTCTAAAATTGTCTCTAGTTTGAGGCCTACAAGTCCTGGGTCTCATGTCATTTTTCAGATGTTCTGTTTCCAAAACAAGAGCTTTGCAAAGCAACATTAGACAATATCTGTGATGGGTTCCCGCCCTCCCAGGGTGCAACCTGGAACTGGGGTACTAGTGAGCCCTCTGTCTTATCAGCCTGGCTCCCTCTCACCCTGTGCTTCTGTCAGAAGCTGACGACCACATCCGATCTGGCACTCCCACTAGGATTCACACAGGCAGGGACACAGCCAGCTGCAGTTACATGAATGCTTCTCCTAAGCCAATCAAGAACTGACAGTAGAATGGAAGCTCCAGCCAAAATACTCCCAGCTCTCCAACCTAGGACCCCGGAGCTGTATTATCCCACCCTGGTCAAAAGCCTGACCAGTATATGTTATTACCCAGTCCGCCACTACAAAGAAAAGTGGATGTGCACCAACTCTTGTTCCTGAGCCGAGATTTTTCCCCAAGCACTTCACTCAAACCACACTGTTCTAGGTAAAATATAAAACTACAGAAAGATAGATTTTAAGTGATTATAAGTAATAGCAGACAGATCAAAGTAGATGACCTAGCAAATAAACAAAAATGCAATCTAAGCCTAATATACTAGATAGTTAGATAATATAAACAGTCCACCAAGGTTTCATACACAGGCAGGCTTCCTTCTTTTCTGCCTGGAACCAGCACTTCCCCCAGTTCAGTCTTTGTTCCTCAGGTGTTCTCTTGTGTGCAGATTGAGGCCAATTGTGATGTCACATCCCTGTTTTATAACTTCTCCCATATGGCAGGGAACCCCTTTGTTCCAAGCCAAGTTCACAGCCCAGTTTGTGGTACAATACAGGTACCAACATGGAGTTCAGTATCATGTGATCTAGCCACATGCCTTTGCATACTTTGATGAGTCATGGCAGCCATTATCCATAGGCTGACTGAAGGGTCCCCAAGACAGTTCATCAGGTGAAGATAAGCTTTCCTCATTGCCCATTGTCTTTGTTGATGGGCCATTCAACTTGAATAGGCTATTCACAGTGTGCTGGCTAGACTGTATGGAAAGCTTTGGGGGTGTTACCCAGGTGCAAGCACATTTGAATTACAGATACATGGTCAATATTCAAAATTCCAGATTAAAAAATGATACATTCATACAAATAGGATAATCATATTCAGTAAACCATAACTTTTCCATTGACACCTCATATGACATATTGTGCACAAAATGCACCATAATTATGTTATAATCATACCACTATGATGAATATGGGGTACAGAGTGTCACAGAATGTTCATCCACACTAGAAAGGGTTAATGTTGCTCAGAAGGGGGGCTAAGTAACCTGATAACCACACCTGAAGGAGGATTAGTCTTGATAAACAATCCCTAATAGAAGATGGAGCCCAGATGAATAGGAGCATACAGGGCTGATATAAGGCCAAGTAGTGAGACCAGGAGGGGGCTGTAGGCAGGAGCTTTGCTTTTGCTCCCTGGAGAGAAAGGGAGTTGGGTAGGGCATCAGGGAGGGAGTGTGCAGTCACTTTTTGGGGTAGAGAGAGGTGGGTAGGCGGAAAGCTGAGGGGAGTATGAGCCCTGGAAACCTGTCCTGACAGAAGATCTTCACCTAGAAGAGGTGTAGGGAAGAGAGCCTGTAGAAGGCCCAGTAGGAAGAAGTCCAGGGAAAAAGAAGTGAGAGTTGAGACTGTATAGACCTTAGCTACTGCTGATAGAGTTCCTGGGCTTGGAGCCAGAGTAGCAGGCCAGGTTCCCCTCCTGGCCTCTAGAGAAATGGCACAGAATAGGAATTGGCACAGAGGACTGCCTGGGATGGCGTATGGATAATTGGTCTTGAGAGACTTAATACCCTGGCAAGTGGAAACCATAATGACCTAGCTGGAGGCCTAAGCCATGAAGAGAGGGCACCTGAGTCACAAAAGGGAAGCACTGCAACTCCTGGAGTGTGAGAGGGGCCACAGCACAAACTAGAAACTGGAAGGGGTGTCAGACTGGGCAGAGCTATTCCCCAGTTGCAGCCACCAAGAGACACCCCAGCGGTGAGTGGATCTCCCCGCTACAATATCCTGGAGCTCTAGATCCTTTTATAAGTATCTACAGTACAAGTACATTCTCCCTCTGAGGGGAGGGGCAGAAGGAGTGTATGTGAGAAGACTTATAATCCCCATAAAATATGTAATAGTGAAGGGCTTTGACTCCTACCCTGGTGAAATGAAAGGGAACTCTCATTTCTCTCAAAGGTAATGCATCAGCTACTAGGAATGGAGGCCCCTATTTGCAACAGGAATGCTCCCCTAGGTGAAGAAATACTGTCTTGCCAGTAGGCAGATTGACTTAACCCAGCTCTCATGCTTGGTGGGGATCCAAATTGCTGGATTAGTAACAAGTGTGGTGAGCCTGAGATTAGGGTAATTTTTATGTATTTCATCTTGCTTTACCTATTGTTATGGACTGAAAATAAACCACCAGAAATACATTCAAAGCCCTGAACTTTTTTCACACAGTGACTTTTGCCAACAGATAGAAAGACAACCAGTTAATGTCTGTACCTGATAATACAGACAAACCGCTTCTGGTGTGCTTAAAGATGAGCCTATTAATAAAAGCTTTACTCTTAATGGTGCAGTCAAACTAGTTTTAAACTTGCTCAGCCAGTTATTTAAAATATGCATACTAGTTACAGGCTAGAATGTGCTTCTCTCTAAATTAATACTTACATATGTGAAGAACACTTTTGTATTAAAGATTCATTAGGTGGTCCTATTTCTTCGCTAAGACACTTGGAGCCAAAATAGACGTGGGAAGTAGTTCATCAATAAAAATAAAATTACCAGAGAGTACAGCTCTGCCACGCCTATTCACCTTGAGTAATATCTTGCACCATAAGCACTGACCACAATGACATTTTTCTCTAACAAGATTCTTCTTCTTCCTCCAGATTTCATGCCTTTGGTTGACATGAGTTGAACTACTTGTGAAATAAGGTACTACACTCCAGGTAAATAAGGGTGGCAAAACTGGCCCAGGGTGGCTATAGATTTCCAAAGCTGCTTGTGTGATCACCACCATTAGAGATTGCCCGGGGGGATCTCTAGGGGGAAAAGCATTAGTCTCTGTATTTGGAGTGAGAGACCCAGGATCTCAAGCTGAGATATAATGGACCCATTTCCTCTTGTGATCATGCACAGGGATGGATCGGTAACACACACTGACCAGTAGAAGCTCATCCTGAGCATCTGAGCTCCACAGTAGTTTGAATCCCTGACATATTTCCATAGGAGCTAGCCATACTTTTCTGTCAAAATAGTTTTAGTCAAAACCCCAATTTTCTATCAAAAGTCTTCATGAAAAGTATCTGCTTTCCATGGAAAACTTTGATATTTTTATTGAAAAAATGAACACACCAAAACCAAGTTATTTCAGCCAAAAAAAAAATTTTCACTGTGGATATTTTGCTGTAATGCTGTGACATAACAGGGATACAGTTTAGAGTAGTGGGGGCTGTGTCACCCCTGCAATGCAACCTTGGGTGCCTTGTAATGCCTGGGCTGCTCACAAAAAATCTTCTAGCTTGCAAGCCACACCCTGAGTGTCTGTGTGTAACTGCCGCCTGCCAGCCACACCCTGGCTCTCACCAGTCTTGGTTATACTGAAGTGTGACCCCAACACATCCTCAGTCCCAGATCTCCCCCTAGAAATTCATGTCCTGTACTGCCTAGCCCTTTCCTGGACAGGAACTATATATTAAGTCTATTGTTCCTTTCAGGGAAAAACATGCCAGGTTATTACCTTAAATAATTATCCAGACACTTCTTTAAACTCACTGGATTAGATCAAACAGTAAAATGAGTTTATTAGCTACAGAGATTTTAAATGAATATAAATAATGCATAAGTCAGAAATGGTTACAAGAATAGTAATGATAAAATGCTAACTAGTATTTACTTAAGAAACTAACTTAGTTGCAAAGCAAACTTTCTCACTATATATTTCTAGCAAGGTTACTGACCAAATTCTTCAGGTCAGGACTTATCCCCCAAAGTCCAGGGCTAGTTCCTTTTGTCCTTGGGTACAGAGAATGTAATGGGCAGGGAGAGAGTGGGGCACCTTGAGGGTGTTTGTCCCTCTTTTTTTTATAGTTTGTTCTCCTCCTGAAAAATACTTGCAGCTGAGACCCAGGAGATAGTCTATGTGGAAGGATGTTCCTTGGGGGTTTCTTCCACCTGTTTAAACTTCCTTTGTTTTCCCTTCCTGCTTGATGACTCGCTCTACTGCTCAAACGCAAAATAAGGCAAGCACACATTCCTTCCTCTCTGTAGAACAGACCTGGCTTCTGCCTGGGCAGGGCTGTGGGGTTTAGAACATGTGTTACTAACATCATCCAGGGGGATCTTAACTTCACATAAAATGTTGTCACACATTTTACCAGGACAATACTGACCAGCAAATTGTGTTTTCAGATGATATATTACAAGGCACACTTTGTACAATAGTGTGTAGGGTGTGAATACAGGGTGTATTCCATCACAAATGCCTCGTGGGAAATTAGTTTGCAGGAGTGGTGCTAGGAGGAACTTCTCGGGGCTATAGCCATCCCCAAACTTGCCTTATTCCCCCTGTCTCATTGCCACCCTTACTTCTGAAGTTCTGCGCTGCTGCTGCTGGCGGTGGCACTGCCTTCAGAGCTGGGTGCCTGGCCGGTAGCTGCCGCTCTCCACGGGCACCCAGCACTGAAGGCAACACTGGCTAGGGTGACCACCTTTTCAAAAGGCAAAAGTGGGACATGTGCAGGAGCCCCACCCCACTGTGAGGGTCTGCTCCTCCTCTTCCCCTGAAGCCCCACCCCCTGGCCAGAAGCTGGAGCAGAGCAATTGTAAGAGCTGCCCAGGGAGCCCGGGCCCTCCACCTGCCCTGGGTGGGTGCCAGGATACCTGAAAGTATCCCCTGTCCCATTTCCACACCCTCCCCCCACCCCGCCAAGGTGCTGAGCAGGTGGAGGGTTTGGGGCTCTCACACTCCTTCAGAAGCTCTTACTACTGCCCAGCTCTGGCTTCTGGCCTGGCCAGGGTCAGGGCCCTGGGGGGAGAGGAGGAGCAGGGGGCAGGACCGCGTGGCAAGGGGGAGGTCTAAAGCCAACCACAGCCCCCCCACACCAGGAAAAGACTGGTACTGCCCTGAGCAGGCATGGAGCGGCGCCACAAGGAATCCAGGATGAATGCTGTCCTGGAGTCATTCAGCCCAGACCGGGGTTTGAACTCTGCATTTTGGGACTATCCTGCCCAATTCAGGAGGGATGGTCACCCTAGCACCGCCGCCAGCAGCAGCAGCGGAGGGGAGACAGCGAGAAGAAGTAAACTAACTCCAGTTCTGTGGAGAAGGCACTGAGGGAGCCTTGGGAGCAGCTGTGCTGCAAGCCCCATGTACTGAGCAGAAGGGGGAAGTTTGCAACCACACTCACGGGGCTGCAAAACTTCCTGGAGACTCGGTGGCATCTTGCCTCACAATGTCAGTGCCTAAGCGTGGGGGTTCCTGAGCTGCAGCCTGTCAGCTGGCTCGCACAGAGGCACCCGGCTTAGGGATTTGCAGAGCACAGCGATTGACGGGAGAGCTATTGGGATCCTCATGGTATAAAGCGCACACAGCTGTGCGGCCCAGCTCTGCTCCGTCTCCTTCGCAGTTCAGCCATGACAGCTGGGTTTGTGCTCCTCCCCCGCCCGCTGTTGTCAAAGAGCGGAGCTGGAAAGCAATGCTGAGCGAGTGTTGGGTGAGCTGAGCTCTCCCTGAGACTGCAGTAGCCTTTCTCTGCATCCCTCCGCCTCCAATTTTCTGTCTAGCCCCCCACGGGGAACAGACTAGCACCACCCCTGTTAGTCCATTACCTCCTGTCCCCATTCTTCTCTCTAAGTGGACTCCCATGATGCAGTGTCTCCCCTCTCCTGAAGGGAGACCATAATGTGTCACAGGAGATGTCTAACCAGGAAGCCCAGCCTACAGCGAAGATGGGGAGCATGAGGCATCTAAACTATAAGGCCTATGAGATGCTGCAGCTACATCTGAGCTGAAACTTTTCCGTTTTTCCTGAGCTTTTACTGAAAAATTATCAAGATTTTCTATGGGTAATTAAGACAATTTTCCATTTCCTTCTAAATTTTCAACAGGGGAACACCATTTTTTTCCAACCTGCTCTAGTTAGCACTTGTTTGGCAGCCTCTATCCTGCCAGTGGCTGAATTGGGAGCCTCCAGATCTAAAAGCATGAATCCCTACAGCTTGAGCTAAAGAGTTGGGCTCTCAAGGAGCCCATCACAGATCCATGTTCTCTGAGCACAGAAGTAGATGCCCTATACACTGACCACTGGGTTACACTTGCAGAAAAGTCCAGACTTTCTCTGCAGCCTGTGGGCAGCAATACACTTCCTGGTTTGCTCAGAAATGCTCATCCACAAGGCCCCTACCCTGTCTATTTAAATGCTTGTCTACACAGGGCAATTTCCTTGGCATAGTTATACTGGTATCATCCCCAGTATGGGCACTCTTATTCTGGAGTACTGTAGTAAGAGGAGGCCCTGAAGCAAACTCTTGTATCAGAGGCCCAGTCTGAGGCCCGAAGCCTGAACCAAAGTACTTCCAGGCAGTGTTAAGCAAAGCTGGGCTGTGAGCCAGAGGCAGGTCCCACTCACAGAAGTTGGCAAGAAAAGGTTGTTAGAAGCACGTGTACACACACAAGTGCTTATGAGAGGAACTTGCGCCAAGACGGCATCAGAACACTCCACAGACATAACAAGGATCAGGCAGGTGCATCTTAAAAACAGGGTCAAAAGGACAACATGATGGATAGATTCGTTTGAACTATGATGAGTAATCTGTCCTGCAACTGTATAAAAGTAGGTCCGGGGGTGCACATCTTTGTCCAGCCTAGGGGGGCAGTGGAGTGTCCCGCCACTGACTGAGCTGTGTCCATTGCCAGGGAGCACAAATTTGTAGTATGCCCTGTAGAGTCTATAGGGAACTATTACTGTGCTTTGTTTGACAATAAACCTGGCTCGGGTTCCTTCGTACCTTACTAGAGTCTGTGGTTTTGGGGGGTTCTCTCGGGGTCTGCTGTGTTAGCTGTCTGCGCAGAGCTGGGGCAGCACACGGAGGGAACACGCACGCAGCTGTTATCATCGAACAAGAGCAGAGCACCGCCCTGGTAGCTATCAACAACAAGTACAAGTGCCTTTTCTGATTTAGCTTGTCTCTTAGGAAGCAGTATGTGCTAAACTGGAAAAGGCACCTTTCTTCTAGAATAAGTGTCCACATAGGGAACTATACCCATGTAACTACTACAGTTTAATTATGCTGGTAAACTTTCCCCATGTGGACAAACATTTAGTCTCTTTCTCTCAAAACAAACAAACGCTTCTGCTGTACTGCTTGTAGTGAATAGAGCTGATTTGTATATAAATTACCAATTGTCATTCCCCTTCCCTTAACCTCTGTGTTCTTGTCTGACTGTTCTTTGACTATGATTTCCCACCACTCATTTAACGACTGGAAAGCATCTAGCTCATTGCAGGAAGTACTGCTAATTAGCAATAATAGCAGTCACTGAACGGCAGTCACTTACCACCCACATACACGCTGAAGTCCATTGCTGTTCCTTGCTACATTTACAGATGCAGCCACTACCAAAATATCCGTTACTTTACAAGATATCAGGGGCACATGGCAGTGGAAAGAGAATCCTGTAAAGACAAGGTTTGGTATATGAAACCTGGAATTGATAACTGAGGCAGGGTTTGGTGGGAGAAAAGTTATAGTCTCTCCTTTTTGTCTTAGCTTTCTGACTTTGAGATCAGGGCTGTTCTGGTAAGAAGTTACTATCTGATGACTACTCAGTGACCTGTGTGTAGTGAGCTGGTAGTCTAAGTTGAGGGCCCATTTAGTACTGCTAACACTAGTTTTGCTTTTGTACTTTGAGTGACCACTGAAAGTGAAATACTGCTGCTTTTAAAAGTGATGGCAAAGATATACCAGGAGGGTAGGATGACAAAGGAGAACCCGTGCCACACAGCTGTCTTCAAATGGGCGCAGAGATTCAAGTACTGCCGGTTGGCAGAGTGGGTGAGGTAATGGCTCAGGCTACATATGCTGTTTTTATTGCTAAAACTGGGGCATGCTTGTCATGCAGTAGACAGGACGTTTATTGCAGGGATGATTCAGTTAAGAGACGGTTACCAGGTTTCTGTGGAATTTTTAATCACATCTGATTCTATTTGTGTTTGCATGCAGCTTGTCTTGTAGAATGATGCAGTTGAATGATGTGAAAATGCTGCCAAACCACACTGCTGAGTTTCAGCTCTCAAATGCACACACACAGATGCACCACATGACTAGTTCTCTTTGTACCTGGTACTGTTGCTTTTGTGCTTTCTCGTCCCATATACCTGTAACTGCTACTGCTGGCCATGGTATGGCTCTCGTCCCATACTACCTGTAACTGCTACTGCTGGCTATGGTATGGCTTTCTCACCAATCCTGTGCTTGTCAAAGGGGTGGATTGCTTAGTTATTCCAAGGGAGATAGCTTAAGGTCCAGCTGCTGTTCACCCTTATGCAGAGGAATTCTGTGCAGTCCTCAGATGGTGAAAAGACTGTGGAGGTTTCAAAAGGGAACAGGGTGGGACTGTCAGTGTTTCTCAGAGCTGTAATGGAGGTGGGGGGGGGGAGAGGATTAGCAGTATTTTAAAGAACAAGAGGTAGCAGGATTTGAAAACACATAGTTCCAGGATCAAGAATGAAGCTCATGTAAACATTTATATTTTACTTTAAAATCATCAGTTCAGAAGCAAATTTAGGGCCAAATAAATCCCTACTGTATATTTCTTTGGAAATAAGAGTGCCATTAGATGATAAATCCGCTTGTTGGCATTAATAATTGAAATTAATATTAATATGGGAAACCACCAAACACTAATTTAATCATAAATTCTTTTATTTAATCCAAAGGCTGAATGGTGTATTTATACAATTGCTGTAACATGCCTAACTAATAAGCAATTTACTACAGCCAGACAGTAACAAAACAATGATAAACATTTGCTCAGGATACTCACAAATGGGCTAAACCCAGGGCAGGGGTACTTAAACCCATATTGATTGGCTCCAATGTGGCCAGCCAGGTATTAGCAATGAACCCTTTAAGAGTTTACTTTTTCTACCCTTTAACAAGCAAGTGATGTCATTGCCAATTAATCATGTTCGCTCAAAATCAACAGGAGACAGTTCACCCTTTATTTCCAGTCTTAATCCACATAAGATTTACAGCCTCCTCTCTTCTCCAGGCCTTCCCACCTCTCCTTGCTGCCCAACAGGGTTTTCCAATTGCGTTGGGTTCACATAGTCTAACACTGACACATGGGGTGGGAAGGGCCATGTTGGCTCATTTTAAGACAGATTCTCTTGGTTTTACTTAAAACCATTTGCTGTCACCCTTATTGATCAGAGGTCTTCTTTTTAGAAACTTCCCCTGATCCCATTGACATCCTCCCTGCTTCATTCCTTCTGGCCTTATAACTTATTAGTTTCAAGGCCTTCCTTCTAGTTGCTAATTAGCGGCTTTCTTTACTTAAGATAACTAATTCACACTTCATATTTATCTTACACCACTCAGACATAAGATGTAAATTAACTGTAACTGCTTAGGAAAGACCTGGGCATCACTGTGGACAGCTCAGTGGAAAGATCTACTCAAAGTGCAGCAGCCTTCCAAAAAAATAAATAAATGGCAAACATAATGTTAGCGCACACATAGAATGCAATGAAAAATATTACAAGGACATACGTTAAATGGTATTCTCTCCTAGAATATTTGGTTCAGTTCTTTCAGCCCATCTCAAACAAAGTTAGAGGACATATAGGCAAGTTCACTACTAAATAACAAACTAGAAGCATGGAAAAACTTCTAAGTGGAGAGATTGAAAAGTCTGGGGTGGTTTCACTTTATAGTGGAAACACAAAAGAGGGAACAGAGTGGAGAGATGCACAATGAAGAGAAGGGAAGTCATATGATCCTCTTTATACTTTCTCATAATAAAACAAGGGGGCATTCAATGAAATTGAATTTAAATAGGATTTTGAAGGCTTTTCTTTTTTTTTTTACACAATGCACAATTAACCTGTGGAATTCCTTGCACAGAGTGTGAGGGAATAGAGTTTAGTAGGATTCCCAATGTATTGGACATGTATATGGAACATAGGAACATCCAAAGTTACATTAGAAAAGATTAAAGAAACTACATAAACCCTCATGTTTCAGGGAATAGTTCAGCCACTAACCCATGGGTGGTGGTGTTAGTAAATTTCCATATGAACAGATTCCTCCCTAAGGCACATGTTTAAAGGTATTTAGGCATTGCAATGCCTAAGTCTCATTTTTCAAGAGATTTAGGCACTTACTGTCAATGGGATTTTGGCTCATAAGTGCCTAAATCCCTTTTGAAAATGAGACAGGCTCTTAAGTCTGCTAGGTGTTGCAATGCCTAAATATCTTTTTAAAATATGAGCTCTATTTCCCAGTGTAGGGTTTCTTGCACCTTCCTCTGAAGCATCTGATACTGCCTGTCTCCAAGACAGGATACTGTACAAGATGGATCACTAGTCTGATCTTATATTATGCAGTTATTATGTTCCATATGTGAGTGCCAAGGGAGTTATGGGCACTGAGCCCGTGCCTTCCAGCATCAGAATCATTATGATGCTCTGCCCAGTTGTGGAGTGATGGACCCCTCTATGGTCTGCTCAGGAAATGCCCTGTTACATCTCAAAATGTCACTCCTGCGTAGGGACCTGCATCCCTCTCACTCTCAAAGGGAGGTTAGATTTGCAGCCCTCTGGCCTTTCAGTGTGATTTCCTAGTAGGTCTGACCTAGCTCAGGTCCTGTAACTTCATTCTCATTCTTCAGGGAAAGTTACAGTGGTTTTCCTGTCACCAAAGTGCCTTCACAAATCAAAGTACATTTATTTTAAGACAACGGCATTACAGAGAACATATAAAACAAGTAAAAACACATAGTTAAGCTTACAAGAGGTCCCTCACCTTTCCTATGGAGTCCCAGGCAGGGTCCAGTCCTTCAAACCCTCCTGGGAGGATTTGCCCCCTTGGTCAGTTTGTTGGATCAAAGTGAGGGCCCTCAAGTCTCTACTCCAAAGCCTCTCTTCTTCCTTGTTTCCTGAAACAGGTAAAGCCAGTCACTGCCTCTTTCCCCAGGGGTGAAGCTTCAGAGAGTGGGGAGCTGCATAATGGACATTGGGATTTTGCATTAATTACCCCTAAGTGATTGCAGATTACACGGGAACACACAGATACATATGTAACCCCTGGCTGGTTGTGGCATTTGATCCCTCTCCAGTGATGGCAGCTAGTCCAGCGAGCATTTGATGAGCCTGCCACGCTATGGCTAAGCACGATGTGTCTTTTAGCTCATTCAGCGTTTAGCTCGAGGTCCCAGGTTTGAATCCTGCCAAAGACGTCAAGGTGGTCAGTGTTTAAGCATATAACCTGAACTGATACAAAGTTCTGTGAATGCACTACAGCCCGTATCATCTGGCGCACATCAATACAATAGCCTTTTAACTTTTCATGCTTTTAAGGTCTGGCTCACAAACATGCAGATAACATTTATAAAGTAGAAACAATCTCAAACCTATGCCTATGTTCATATCTGACAGGCTCCATGTTTGGCTAAAACAGTGTGACTGGTTTTAAGGGAAGAGATGCCGAGAGGCAGAGAATGATTCCATTTCAATTTGCCAGATTTGGAATACTCTGGAAAATCAGAGCCCCAAGGCACTGAGTGATGCCTGGGTTTCTCAACTGAACTAGGGAGGTTGGATTCTCTAATACAACCCGAACAATTTCTTGGCTTCGTTTTTTCAGACAATCTGATAATTTTTTAAAGGCAGCTAATTTAAAAGGCAATTGCTGAAACTAGCTCAACCCCTAGATGAGCTGCTTTTCCTTTGACTGTGTGCATTATTGTGAGGTACAAGTAAACTTTAATTTCATTTACTTTCAACAAGTCTCCTCTGAGTTCCCTGAGATCTTAGAACATTTTTCACCACACACAGGCAGTTTTCAAGTTTCCTGTGTTTCCAGAAAGCAATATTAATCCCATAATTTAATCAGCAATGGTGCAGGGCCTCAGGGAAGTGGCTCACAGGGACAGCTCAAGGTCCAGGAACTCTGATTCAGCACATCTGGAATGATAACTATGCAACAAGTTCTGCAAACCCCACTGTTTGTGGTTTTTGCAGAATGCTGAAAAATCTCTGTGCAACTTTCCAGGAAACAATTTATACTTCACATAATACTTAGAGTACTTTTTCATCATTGTAAAGACTGATTGATTGAAAACAGAATGACTGACATTATAATAACCCAGCAGATGCACCTAAATGTGAGCAATCAAGTTTGGAGGATCAATTGCCTAGAGCGGCAAGAAGCCAGAGGATTCCAGGAGAGCTGGACCAGTGAGAGAACGCCATCTTGGCAGGGGTGGGAGCCTCGGTGGAAGGAAGGAGGACTCCTGTTGCTCTGTGTGCGGGTATGTGTGAGCCCAGGGGAAAGGAGTGTGATGGGCACTGCTAGACGGGGGCTGGTGGTGAACACTTTGGACTCAGACTTGCATGTGTCTTCACGGCAGGTGAAGGCCAAGTAGCACCATATCCCACCAGGCAGAGGTCCAGACTGAGCAGCCAGCAAGCAGCTACCTCACCAGCCTAGTGCGTCTCAGGTCTGTGTGTACCACTGGTGGGATTAGAGCCCTCGGAGGTGAAGGGGGTAAAAGGTTTTGGGTACCTTCAGAGCTGGGGGAAGGGATTGTGCTTAGTTTAAAAAAAAAACAAAAAAACAAAAAAAAAAAAACAACTGTCTCACGGTTGCTGTGAATTCCCTTCAGTCCCCCGACCTGTTGGTTTGTACCATCCCCTTGCTTAATAATTTTTTTATATAAATGGTCTCAGAACTCCTCTGTGTGCACTTGGGTCTTTGTCAGGAGTTTCTGGCTCCATGTAAGCAAAGCGTGGGTGGGGGGAGGGGAGAGGCTGTGCCCACCCTGAAAAGAAAGAGGTGCAGGCTCACTACCTTAGGACATCTACCAGCAGCTGTGTCAGCATGGGTAGGGGGGTTGGTACAATATTTATATAGCCAATTTCACTAAAGTGCCTAAAGCTGTCTACTGTATTCGAGTTACATTTCTTTACAACAATCATGTATATTAATCAATTTGCCCACTAGTGAAATTCAGACACCATTAAGGTATAGTAGATGCTAGTTCCAGTTTAATATTTGACACAGCTAACTAATTACAGAAAAGTGTAGGACAGAAAATGAACAACACTGCCACAAGTTCCAGCTGGAATTTGTTCAGGAACTGGAGCTAATACCCTGTCTTTTCACAAAGTGCTGTGGGATCTTTTTAATTACAACAATTTGCATATACCATCTCTACAAGATATTACATAACACGCCACTTTATAGTGTGCAACTCTCCCATGCCCATGGTCCACTCAGCATAGGAGAAAGAAGGAGCTATTGCAAAACTATTCATGGCATCTGTCCTGGCTGGGTACTAGCATCAGTTAGAGCAGCCCACACCAGTAAGAATCAGAATAGCAGAGCTCTGCTCTGCCATGTCCCTGGCCTGTTCCCTCCTTCAGCATGCCCTTTTTACTGGGAGGATCACCTAGTATAGGGGCCACTTCTACCAGGTTTACTGAGGTGGACAGCTCCCCTCTAGGAAGGGAATTCTCTACGGTCATTTACAGCCAGAATATGGTGCAGAGTGGCCAGAGAGTAAAAAGGAATCTGGCCCCTACTGTTTAAAAATTCCCCCGATGAAAGAAATAACCAAAACCATTATGGATGGTCAAGCTCTCTCAGCTAAAGCAAGGAAGCAAAGACCTTCACCTAAACTTCAGATGAAAACTTTCAAGATTCAGGAAAGTTTGCATAACTTCCCCTCTCTCCCCCTGCATTATTTAATTTTCACTCTACACTTTCTGATGCCTGCAGGACCAGAAACAGAAGTCTCTCTCTAAACCATTCTGAGAAAGGATGCTCTAGTCTCACGGTATTTTCCGTTTGACGTGAAGCAGGAAGGAAGTTGGAATTAAAATAGACCTATTGTGTCCCTAGACTCAACCAGATAATGCTGCATGGGATCACATTCAAGTAGGTTTCTTTGCTACCAGAATTAGATGGCACGCTGCTCAGGACAAACTGTCATATTTATTCTGTAAACAGCTGGCCTTGTAAAAATAATAGAATATTATTTAAATGCAAATGTATATCTGGTAGAAATCTATAGGTTCACCACAGAACTGCAGGCACAGCTCAGAACTATCCCAGTTTATAAAACTGGTGTGATATATACAAACTCTCCAGCTTGGGGGAAAAACCCTCAGTTTTTGAAGATAGAAAATCTTTAGCACCTGTTGTTGGCAGAGCAGGGGATGCAAAGTGCTACCAGCAATAAAATGCAGGTGTTCCACATTTGTCACACTCCACAACAACCTGTAGCAGATTTGTATTTTTTTTTGAAGGTCAGTAAATAAACTCTGATGTCACTTTGCTGCAGAATGGGTTGGGAGGGAGTGTTAAGAGAGGCCACTGCTTTGAAAAAAATGGTGGTTGGATGAATGTGTCTCTCTACTAGTTATTCATTTGGAATGGGATCATCCTTTTTCAAGATGAAAAGATAATCCTGCTGTGTTAGGCAACGTTTTTATTATCAATAAAACAACTTTTGCTATTGCTGAGCACTTAGTGGCGGTTTCATTTGCCTCCAGTTGCTCTGATCTCCTTAGAAGATGTGAGCTATCTACGACAAGGATACTGTACAATGTTTTCCTGTACTGTTGTTGCAGGTCAACTAATTCCATGTTTAAAATAAAAAAAGATACTTTAAACAGGAAAGCAGCAATATCAAATCAAATGCTGTTCTTTTCTACTACCTCACTGCAGAGGCAAAACAGAACCAAAGAACTTAGCATTCCAGATGCTTGGACACTTTAGTCCTTATTGAAGACTTAGGGATTTTTAAGTTTATAAATGGCGTCAAAGCTTGTTGAGGATACTTCTCACTAACTGCAGCACAGCACTGGGAATGGTTTTAGTAATGAAATTTTGTAACAGGTCATTGAATAAAAAAAGTGCGGTCTGTGTAAATTGTCTGAAAGATGGATAATTAAATAAAATTGACACAGAGTTAAAGCCAGTAGGCCTTGTCTGCAATGAGGAATTGTTACAGAAATGATTCCCATCATTAATGTCAGAGGTTCAGCTCTACAGGTGGGAGAAACTTTGGTCACCATAATGTGCACCTGTGGCTGACTATGTTTCTACCACCAGGTCACATAGACTTGCCAGCCATCACAGTAAAGATCTGCAAATCTTCCTGTTCCTGAAAGCCTTAAGCTAATTAAAATTGTTACATCAATGCAATTTTGGAACAAATAATTGAGAGCAAACGAAGCAGCTATGTCTAGCAAATGGCAAATTCAGAACAAACAAATGCCCCTTTGGATGTTCAGTTGAATTACTGCCAAAAGACATCAGATGATTGTTCTCTGTAAAGGGAAAGATAGTCTTGACTCTTTAACATAGGAATGAGGAGAGGTCTATCCTGGAGTAGATGGCTATGTCTGTGTGGAAATGACAGGTTTCTGGAGCTAATAGAAGTGGAACCAGAGGAGATTTGTAGAGTATTAAAGAAAATGTTTAGATATTGCTGTTTATAATAAAATTTATCCTTTTGAAACATATAGCCATTAAGCCCTGTCACCCTGAATGTGAGCTTATAAGTGAAATCAGGTGGACCTTGCTAGTCATTGCCAGTAAACCCCCACAGGCCAAATCCAAGTGCCTCAGAAAGTTAGTGGATATTAAACTGGAGAGGTGGGGTGGGGGGGTTGTTTGAAGACCCCAGAAATGCTCTCGGGAGAAAGTCCAGAATATATACCTTAACACACTTAAAATTGCCTTCACCAAATAAGGACACTCCACCAGAGAAGTAGATCAGATTGTGGAATGGCCACCCAAATGTCCCAAGAGTACCTGCTCAATACAGAAATAAAACCTCCTCTGACCAGGTACCCCTAATTGTCACCTACCACCTCACCCTGGAGCTCAGACAGGGTATCATCAAACAACTACCATCCATACTCAGTGGGGACCCCGTCCTAATGGAAATCTTTCCTGAAGTCCCACTTCTGCCCTTCAGAAACCCCACAACCTCTCCTTATCAGAAGCAAGCCACAGACCAGTACATGCCAACTCAAAGCGGCACCAGACCCTGCCAGAACAACAGATGCAAAACCTTCAGGCATATCTCTACTTCTAGAATGATCTACATCCCCACAGTGCACCTTTCAAGATCCATGGATCCTACACACGATTATCACATGAGGTACACCTCATCCAGTGCACTAAATGCCCCAGTAACAATTATGTGGGTGAAAGCAGACAATGACTATGGTCTTGAACGAGCTCACACAGGAAAATGATAAAAGACAAAAACACCCTGTCAAGGTTCCTGAACTCTAGGGTACAGATGAGGGGACCTGCATGAAAAACCCCCTAAGCTTATTTTTACCAGCTTAGGTTAAAACTTCCCCAAGGTACAAACTATTTTACCTTTTGTCCCTGGACTCTATTGCTGCCACCACCAACTGTCTAACAAATATAACCAGGAAAGAGCCCACTTGGAAACATCTTTCCCCACAAAATCCCCCCAAGCCCTACACCCCCTTTTCTGGGGAAGGCTTGATAAAAATCCTCACCAATTTGCATAGGTGAACACAGACCCAAACCCTTGGATCTTAAGAGCAATGAAAAAGCAATCAGGTTCTTAAAAGAAGAATTTTAATTGAAGAAAAAGTAAAAGAATCACCTCTGTAAAATCAGGATGGTTAATACCTTACAGGGTAATCAGATTCAAAACGTAGAGAATCCTTCTAGGCAAAACCTTATGTTACAAAAAGACACAAAAACAGGAATATACATTCCATTCAGCACAACTTATTTTATCAGCCATTTAAACAAAACAGAATCTACACATTGCTCACTGATTTTTTTACAGGAGTTCTGACCTGCATTCCTGCTCTGGTCCCGGCAAAAGCAACACACAGACAGAGCAAGCCCTTTGTTCCCCCCACTCCAGCTCTGAAAGTATCTTGTCTCCTCATTGGTCATTTTGGTCCCGTGCCAGTGAGGTTATCTTAGCTTCTTAACCCTTTACAGGTGAAAGGGTTTTTCTTCTGGCCAGGAGGGATTTACAGGTGTTTACCCTTCCCTTTATATTTATGACACACCCTATCACCTGTGGTGAGCACTTTTCATAAAGCAATCACTATATCTGACCTATCAGTCCCCATCCTCAAAGATAACCTGCACAACACTTTCAAAAGATAAGCCTGGGAGCTTAAATGCATTACTCTGCTAGACACCAAAAATCATGGACTGAACAGAGACACTGGATTTATGGTTTATGAAAACACTCTGTAAACTATTAACCCCCTCTTTTTGGTCCTATGAATGTAGTGGTGTTAACAAACTACTCTACCTTGAATGCTATGAGCTAACTCAGGGATCGGCAACCTTTGGCATGCGGCCCATCAGGGACAGTTTGTTTACCTGCAGCATCCGCAAGTTCGGCCGATCGCAGCTCCCACTGGCCACGGTTTGCCGTTCCAGGCCAATGGGGACTGCGGGAAGCGGCGGCCAGCACATCCCTCAGCCCATGCCGCTTCCCGCAATACTACAGAGAATTCTTTCCTGGGTGTCTGGCTGGTGAGTCTTGCCCACGTACTCAGGGTTTAGTTGATCACCATATTTGGGGTTGGGAAGGAATTGTCCTCCAGAGCAGATTGGCAGAGGCCCTGGGGGTTTTTCGCCTTCCTCTGCAGCGTGGGGCCCGGGTCACTTGCTGGAGGATTCTCTGCACCTAGAAGTCTTTAAACCACGATTTGAGAACTTCGATAGCTCAGACATAGGTCAGGGGGTTGTTACAGGAGTGGGTGGGTGAGATTCTGTGGCCTACGTTGTGCAGGAGGTCAGACTAGACAATCATAATGGTCCCTTCTGACCTTAAAGTCTATGATCAATCCACCTTGCATTTTGCTGTGATGATGGGGAGTTCCTTTCCCAGACCTAAGGAGGAGCTCTGTATGGCTCGAAAGCTTGTCTCTCTCACCAAAAGCAGTTGGTCCAATAAAAGATAATACCTCACCCACTTTCTCTCTCTAATTATAGATTTAACTTTTTGAATATCAACATCTACTATTATTATTAAATAATTATTGTCTGCCCCCCATAATTTCATGTAACTGTGAAAATTAAATCAATAACAATTTCAAAAATGTTTAAAAACTCCATAATTTTGCACAACTGTGAAAATTTAAATTGATAGAAAAATGAAGTGATAAAAATAAACTGATATCCATCAAAATCATAAACAAATTAATGTGGAATTCTGCCAAGCCTACATATACTATATGTGTTTGCCACAAAGTATCTCCCCAGACAGAGAGCTACCTGATGGGTAGGTGCAGTAATGCAGTGGCTTTTTTCTCTGTAGTCCAGCCAGGTCCATTGGTGGTCCCCTTTTGCCTTGTGATTTAGCCCTCCAGCCAAGTTACCTTTTGTCTCACCCCTTTTGGGCTAAACCAGGGCTTTCCACCAATAGCTGGAGGATCTCACACTTCATCAACAGCCCTGGTCCAGGCCCAGTAGTCCTTCTGGCCCCTTGTTTTTGAGGTCTTCACATGAGGCTGTAGGGGAACCTAGTCCCTCCCTCTTCCCTGGGTTCCAGGCCAGGAGCCCTTGTAAAAAGTGATCAAGGTCTGGCTTGTCAGACCTCTTGCTTCTTCCCTTGGCTACTTCCTACATTGGCTCATCTTCTCCTCAAGGAGCTCATATTCTCAGTAGGGGGTCAACCCCTAGTCCCAGTTCTCAAGGCAACAAAGGAAAGGAAACACCAGCCTCTCTATCCTACTGCTCTGTGCTCACAAGCAACTGAAGAAAGGCTCTGCTGTGCTCTTTTCTCTTTTCTGGGAGCTGAATATGAGAGGGCTGTCCACCTCCTCAGGCCTTCTGAATTGAGCAAGCATCTCCTTTTATAAGGCTCCTTCAAGATTGGCCTGCTTTGCAAGTGTGGTGGGGCAAGGCCACCTGAACTCAAAGCTGCTATTTATGACCCCCTTCTTGCTCATTGTGTGCTTTGTACTCCCCATCTCTGTGTTACGTTGAGATTTGAAAACGCCTTGTAGCAGTGTTTGGAGATCAGGCAAGAATCATTATTTCCTGTGTTATCAGTGTCTTTCTTATCTTTATCCCAAATGCAAATGTGAGCTGTAAGCATTTGTAGCTAGGAATGTTTTCATGATTGATTTTGAAGAAATGTTGTGAAACACTCAAATTTCTGCTAGGGAATATAATTTTAGATGCAATGGTAAGTTTCTAATTATAACTCCATTTCCACTGCATGCTTTTTCAGATGTTCCCCATTTGGGCCAAAGTTTTCAAGATTTGCTTCTCAGCCAAAGGTAATTTGGGAATGTTTGACCAATTGCAGCCATTTTTCTGTGAATAGTGTGGAGAAAAATATTCTCCCTCTCCCCACTCCCACTTTTCAAATAAGCAAGATATTTAGCACATAAATATCTCAAAAACAGCAAAACTTTAAAGTTCACAAATGTCTAATCCTCAAAGACAGCAGTTTGGGAAGTTTGACATTTCTTTAAAAATGAATAAAGACAATAATATTCACTTTCATGGCTGCACAGTAAACATTTTCTAGCAGGATGTTACCATTATGTCATTGATGTGTATACAGAATAGTGCAGCACAATACATAGAAGCTGCACAAAACAAATGCATAGCTTTGTAGCAGAGCAGGTAGGGTGATCTTTCCAAGACTGAAAACAACATAGAAATTAAATGCAAAACCATGTACAACATATGTTTAACACAAAATAATGTATTTTTGCACGTAACAGTCCAGTAACAGCAGTGCACATATGTGGCTTTTTCAACTAGTGGTTCTGTTCTTAAACATAGCTAAATGTGCAATTTGGCTTGGTTAACATTACAGTTAGAACCTTATTTTTTGCATTTCCTACCTACACACTGCTGTATACGTATGGAAACTCTTTCTGAATTGGTTTGCCAGACTTACTCTCTCTTCATTCAACCTCCTCCTAAGATCTCTGCCTGTTGCCACAGGCACAAAACGTAAGTCAACCAAACATTTTTGTGTTGTCAGGCATTTTATACATTTATTACATCCAAAAACTTATGTTAAAGGAATGTCAAGGTTACAAAGTCAAGCATTCCAAAGTCAGGAAATGCCACAATTTGCCTTTAATTTGCCCCCCACCCCCCCTTGGACATGTGCATTACGATACTGTCTTTAATACCTCTATTTTCTCCCACAGGATCCCTGCCTCTTGGGCATTTCTGTGGTGCTCCCAACATAGTACCTGAGTGTCATGTTCTGAGGTGCAATGCAGACCAGTGCAGGGTTTTGTCATCTCCTGCCTTCAACAGCTCTGCTGCTGTAGCTCCACTCTCTGGATGCTCCCAATCAGCACACAAGCATGCACTGAGGGTCTGTGCGATAATCAGCCCTGGACCAGCAACTCTGACTCCAGCAGCCTGTCACACCACAGCCACACTCTGGCTTCCACCAGCCTCAGATACACCTGACAAGAAGACCCCAACACACCCTAGTCCCAAATTTTCCCAAACCGGTATGCTTGGCAGTGCCTAGCCCTTTCGTGGACCATTCAGAGGAATAACAAGGTTCATTTGCTCAGCTAAAGAGACAGACTGCACAACTTATCACTTTAACTGGAGCTACCAATCACTTCAATTCAAGCACAGCACTGGGTTGGTTTAGATTAAAACAAGTATATTAACAAAAGGAGGCAAGATTTTGAGTCCAAGTTTAAAGGATAGAGTTAGAAATGGTTACAAGCAAATAAAAGTGAAAAATGCTTTGTAGAGACTAAGACTTAAGAAAACTACAGTCTTGGTTCAAGGTAAGATCCTTACCACACTTCCAGCAAGATGACTGACCATCCCTCTGGTCAGAATCTCCCACAAAGTCCAAAGTGCTTAGTTCCTTTTTTATCTTAGGTGAAAGACAACTTGGGGTTCTTTGCCCCTCTCCTTTACAGTCCAGTGAACTTTTGAAAAGATTTTTCTGAAAGTTACCCCCCAAAATAAAGTTCATTCAAGCTGTGAGGAAGGAGTCAGGTGGAGAATGAAAGTCTATGCTGGTTTCTTTCCCTGCTGGTGTTTGCTAAAATGAAAATTGATCAGTTCCTACCCTCTGCAATGCAAATGAATGGCCATTTGTCATGTGATTGTCAATCAACTCTGATGACACCCGGCTGGAGGTGTCAGCTTGTCCTTTGGGAAAAAAATGTTAACCCATTCCCAAGACTTGTCTGGTAAACACATTTTAGTTCAAAATTTCCTTCATACTTGTGTGATCCCTTGGTCATTTACTGTGCATACATCATGGAAGAATATTAATGATCAGTATGTTATTTGTTTTCCATTGATACCTTATATGACAGATATAAGATACAGTTTATGACATTAATGAACTAGGGTACACTGAACTGGTCAGGCCAGCTGAAGCTCATCACCAGATACCAGTGAGCTGCTTGCCCTTTTGCACTGGGATGCTGTTAGGGTCACACTGAGTGCTTCACAAACATTAGCAAAGGTATCTTCACCGCACCCATGTGAGAGCAGGTGGGAATAATATCCCTATTTTACAGATGGGGATCAGAGGCATAGAGAGATTAAGTCCAAAACTGTCAGACATGTCCACTAATTTTGGGTGCCCAACTTGAGACACTTAGGGCCTAATTCTAGAGTAGAGTACTTAGCATTATTATAACACATTATGTGTTCAAAGCACAAGTCCAGTTGACTTCAGTTGCAGTTGTAAGCATTCATCATTTCTGTAAATCTGGCTCCATACTCTCATGTTATGCACCCAGAAAACGAGGGATACACAATCGGTGGCCAACTGTGGACATCTAGGTTTAAATGACTTGTCCAGCATCACATAGGAACTCTGTGGCGAGAGGCAGAGATAGAATCCAATTTTCTGGGGCAGACTTTAACCTCCTTAACAGTGAGATCATCCTTTCTCTTTCTGCAAACCCCTGCTTCATTCACTACTCAACCCTGAAACACTGTCCATCTTGTGCACTGAATGAGGCAGGAGTCCTACTAAAAAAAATAAAGTTTGATCATGTAATTACAGGCTATCATAATGAACACACACAAGGGACCCAAATTAAGGCAACATGCATTCTGGCATTTCCTAACTTTTGAGTGATTGACTTTGCAGCCTTAATGTTCTTTTTAATGTATTTTTAATGTAATTTCTGCATTTAAAAAAAAGCGCAAAAAAAAAATTCCACTATGTGGAATTATATTAGGTCATGAGCAGGGTTCAGACCTTAAGATCCATACCACAGACTTCTATTACTTGATCTAATGGAGTAACTAGAGCAGTAGTAGGCTGTTATTTTCTATGCAGACCAGGCACCAGAGAAGGCTAAGACACACTTTGCTTGTGGGCTTCCAGCTATTTGCTGACAGGAGAGAAATGTCGGGATTCAGGTGTGCAGGGTTCAATTCCAGATTCTGGAAGGAGTGTACTGTAGTGGCTACAGAGAGTTCTTCCCTTGTTCTCCAAGCTTCTGTCTCTCCCCTTCTGCCCCTATCCACCTCCATGCCTGCCCCAACTCCTGACCCCCTCTGCATTCAAGTTATGCAGCTTCAGTCTTGTCCTCCACATGCCAGTAGGGGGAATGTTGATAGCAGAGGAGAAACACTCACACTGCTGTCAGTTCCTGGGCCAAGTGCCACAGCAGCCCCTCGGAGAGCTTAGAGCTATTACAGGGAAAGTCTAGTTTAGCCCTGCAGCCTGGGATGAAGAGTCCTGTGTGGGGATGGCACATGAACAGTCCAATCAGCTCACAGGGTCTGCGAGGAGCTGAAGCATGCTCAGTGCAGACAGAATCTTCAAAGAATTTAATAGTCAAACTCGAACAAGCCTCTACTGACCTTGTGCAAACTGCAATTTTTCAGAGGTACATAACTTGGCCAAATTTGGGTTAATTTTCACAGGGACAGTTCAAAGCACATCCCTGTCAGCAGGGCAATCTCCCTGCTAAATTACAAATCCCCGCTCTAAAGAATGAAGGTGCTAGATCTTCCCAACAAAACAGTTGTAAGAAAATATTTTTTAATCTGGGCAAAACCAACATTTTCCCCCAACCTCATTCTTAGAAACTGAAATATTTCAGCTGATACTTTCAAAAATGTTGAGGCAGACACCCAGCATAGCAAATTTCAGCCTGAGTGGTTAAAGTTTGGCAAAGTCTTTTGCAGCTAAACTTAGGGTCTTATAATGGAAAGTATCAGGCAACCATTACTATAGGTGGCACTAACAGCTCCGCCTATAATTTTTCAAAAACTGCACATGAATAATTAGTTCAATCATGCTGTCTGTACACATAGCATTGCTGAGTAATTCCAGTCTCGTTACTGTGATCACGGTCTCTACCCCTATCCTTTGTTGTCCCTCGGTTGCATTATTTGTAAAATTATGATCTATTCCTGCAGTTGACTCCCTTTGAAGTCAGTGGAGCTCTTTGTGACCACCAGGGTCTGCCCACACAAAGTCAGTTGTAGGTGCCTTAGATTGCAACATAAACTCTGCATGGCAGTACCAACATGCTCTCTATCTAAATTGCAAGGTGCCAAGTTTGGGGCACCATAAAATAATGACGTTTTCATTTGCAACCTTCACATTGCATTAACAGGTTTCTGCATTAATTGGTTTGTTTTTTCAAGTTGGTCATTTACAAGGCCTTCAACATTTATTTGTATCTACTGTATGCACTGTTTGTTTTTTCCTTTCTGTGAAATATCTGATGGCTTTGTAGCCTGCAGGTGTTAGAGAGAGCTATGTTAATTTTTAGTGTCTTGTCTTCTAGCTTCAACTCCACCACAATTTTTTTCATGTTTCTAATAATGTTAGATAATCTATTGGCAGGGCTCCCACTCTTGCTTGTGTAGAGGAATACTTCCTCATTTTGAAACAATTATTAACCAGTGCTAACGTGCCACTTTCTTGTGGTGAAAGATTTTTGCAACATTCTGTAAGATCTATTTAAAGTAACAGTCTGACAGTCCTGTCTTAGTTGTTGGCATATAGCACTGAGGGACTACCCTCTCTCTTTACTAGAAAAAAATGTTCCCAACTAACACAAGCATTAAAAAAAAGGAAAGGAAAGGAGAATAACAATGCTGCTCTCTTATAGTGAAACAACCATAATTTAGAAAATTAATCTCTCAGATACATCATAGTCCTCATTTCAAATGTGTCTCGTTACCAAAGAAATCTCCTTGACATTGGTCAGGTCAATCAAACTCTTTGGCCTTGATCAGGGCTTAACTGCCTCAGATCCCAGTTTGTTAAATGAGGAGAATACTACTACTTTACCTTATTGGAGATTTAGGAGGATAAATTAATATATTCAAGGCACTCCAGTACTATGGTGATGGGCAGTATCAGAGATACTGGGTTAACTGAACTCCTGTCCCCCCTCTTCTTGGGGGAGTTCATTCCACAGTCAAAAGCCACTCCTGAAGAAAGTTCTGTCTCTTGAATAGATGAACTTTACTCTTATTGTTGAGAATTCCATTGTGCCAGAGCAGCAGAGTTGTCAACCACGGTCTTTGTCCCAGAGCTTTAGCTGATCTTTTAGATGTCCTGGGCCCAGACCATCAAGCACTTTGAAAAAACGCTTGAAACCTTGAACTCAATTCAGAATTCTATGGGAAGCTAGCGTAGATAGTGGAGGACAGGTTTGATATGTTTGCAGTAGCCTGTGTTGGAAGTAGGTCATGGTCTGGTATTTGCCCACCTCCTCCTTCACCCCCTCCTCCCCCACAGGTGTTTGTTGGGAAGTTGCTTTTCAAGATCCATTGTGTTGCTTTCCTGGTTGTTTTTCTAATAGTCCCCTGTTAAGCTATGCCAATAGCTTTATACAGGAAAATCTAATAAATCAACATAATCATACAGTAACTTTACTTCACTGACATGTAGCCAGATAGATGCAGCTTGGTGACTTCAAAGGGCTTTGGATTCCTTGGCAATATGGATACCAGTGGAGGAGAAGGAGGATGAAATTAACAGGTTACTTCTGCAGGACTTATCTGGTACAGCTTTACTTGGTGGAGCTTCTGGGCTTGGTCAGCTGACACTGACTGGTGAGGCAGGGCGGTCATGCAACACTTGGGTGGCCAGCAGTGGCTCCAGAACTTCAGGCTGTGGAAGGCTGCTTTCCTGGTGATCTGTGTAGAGGTCACTGTGGAGCTGCAGCAGTGTAACGCCAACATGAGAGTTTCCTCCAGTCTGGAGAAGTGTGTAGCCATTGCCATTTGGAAGCTTGCCAGCCCGATTCCTATCTGCCACCAGCTAACCACTTTGGTGCTGCTAGATCAGCTGCTGGGGTTCTTTACATGGAGGTTTGTGGTGCGATTAAGGGGGTGCTGTTGTGCTGAGTCATAGAGCTTGGCAATGCATAGGAAGTTATTGACAGCTTTGCATAGATGGGATTCTCAAAGGAGCTATTGATGGGACCCCCCATGCCTATTCTTTGCTCCCCACACCAGGCCTCGGAGTTTATCAGCAAGAAAGGGTACTTCTCCGTGGAGTGGTAAGTCCCGGTTGATCATTGTGGAAAGTTCATCAATACGATTACCACCGGGCCAGTTTTTGTATTGCCTTGCTGATAGCACATCTTCATGGCAAGGTGTTTTTTGCCCTTTCCCTGTTTCCCCATCCTGAGGGGGAAGGGAACATTCAGCAAAGACGTCCCATGGGCCAATCCCTTGTAAGAGCCAGGCCTCCATGGGAAGACTCGTCTGCCTTCCCCTCCTTCCTAAAATGCTCCAGGGTTGGCCAGACTCACTAGCTGCCATCTAGGGGGCGGGGATTGTTGCGGGGCTGCGTTTCCTGCTGGCTGCTTGGGGGCCTGGAGTGCAGCAAGGGGTGGGGAAAGTAAGAGGCAAAGAAGCCTGGAAACAGCCCCAGCGCCCTACCTGCACCAGCACCTGTTTTAGGCGGGTACCAGGAGGGCAGGCTGGTGTGAGTGGTGCCTGAAAGGGGAAGTGGAGGCCAGGGGGCTGGGGGTCAAGGTTGGGCAGTGGCTGTTTTTTTTGCATCTTGGAGGTGACAAACCTATTCACTAGTATGAATGTGGGGTGATGGCAGGGGGTTGACTGTTGTGTGGAAAGGGCCTGACATTAGGATGATTGAAATAGAGGTCCCAGTATGGTGCGTTCTCCATAGTTTGCAGCACAGTGCAAGGTTGGGGTCCAGCCTTTAACTTTGTAACAAAGGTGCTCCAGCATAGCTGCTTGCTTCTGTATTATGTACACCCTTCCCAGGCTTTGTGATTGCATCTGCACCTCTGGTGGCTGTCCTTATGGTGGAAGATGTCATTCTGTGGCAAGTCCCCAGGAGAGAGAGAAAGGTCTTGTTCAAAAAGGCAATAGGCAAATACAGCACTGCTATTTACCAAGATGGTGTCCCCCCAGCTGGTGCAGGTGTGGTAGGGAAATATTAGCTATGTAGGCAATTCTGAGAAAACTCATTGCCTTGGAACATGCATGCTAAAAGAAAGCTCTAATTTGCCTTAAGGTCTCTTTTATTACACCCTCAGATTAACAAAGTGAACTCCAAAATAAAGAGAACTCTACAGTAAATGAATGCCTTACAATCTGTTTTGAACTGTCTCTCTAGCCTCATTTGGGCAGTTTACTTCACAACGTAAATTAGCTAAAAGTTGAGGGTATTAATGAAACTGAGCCGCAATACTTTGGCTATTGCTTTTACTCTGTGACTACAACAAACACACCTACCATGCAGGTTTTTTGAACCGGCCTGTGTTGCCAACATCTTGAGCAGAGGTGGGTGAAAGAGCAGGAAACACCTCAGAAAGGAGATTGTGGATGCAGCAAGTGGGACATGTGGTTGTGGGATTTGATAATGCAGGGAAATAAAACTTCATAGCTTTTAGTCTAGTGTGGTTAAAAGCTAAGCAGCCAGGGAAAGGCTCCCCGAACACAACAGCAGACGGTTGGTACAAGGAAAAAGGTTATTTAACTCTCCCTGTACACTTGTATTGTAATACAGCACATAGTACTGACTGATACAGCTCCCCTCTGTAGCATTTTCAGGCTCATTTTTGTAGAGCTCTCATCCACAGCAATTTCAGGCCAGCTATCTGTACAATGTTCTTGTGTAATCTCTAAATCTGCTGTGTAATACCGTTCTTGGCTGCCCAGAAAAATCTCCTGTCAGACTTCCTGGTATACATGGGATCAAACGGTACCTGTTATGCTGTATGGGCTGCGCTGTGGAAAACCGTCCACGACATCATTCTTAGGTGAAGTGGTGGCTTTGATTGCAGAAACAGTCCAGGTCCTCATAGTATAGGCAAGCAGTGGGAGCTTCATCAGAGGTCCTGTTCCTGGTCTTCAGCTACCTCTGCTGGAGATCCTGTGCTTTGACTGCACTGGGACCAGGTATGGGAGTGCCCTGCTCTTCATTGGTTCTGTCAGTGTCTTGTACAAGTCTGCCTTCCGGTGACTCTTCTCCAAGCATTGAACATGCAGCTCTCCAAAACCAACAATCAAATCTAGGACCTCTGCAGGAGTTCACAAAGAAGCCTAGGGGAATGGGAAGCATGGGTCCACAGGGAAGTCTTGGGGGGAGGGAGGAAGGGGCATGGCTATAACATATGTGACTCCAGGTGTGTGAACTCACTACTATCTGGTATCAAAAAGAGGCACAGCTGGCTGCCAGCCTGCATTTAAACAAAGGAGGTGAAATCCAGTCAAGATGACCCCAGAGCCATGGAGGTACACAGATAATCTGATCTAGGGGTAAAGCAATGCATTGGGGAGACTGCTAGAAGTATAGTAGTTCGGAGTGTGCATATGCAAAACTTAGAACAAACAAACTCATTGCAGGCAAGCAAACCCTCCTCTTGCAAGGATTCATTACAGCAACCGAAGATGCCAAATTCACTTTTTAAAAGGTTATGTAGAGATGCAAGGCACTTTAAGGCAAACTAAAGGTAACTGGATATAACATACCTATGTAGACAAGCCCTATTACCAATCCTGAGCTATCCAGTCCTAAACTTGTTTCATTTTAGAAATGGCATCAGTCCACTTGATGTGTTAATCTGACATGCAGATTCAATAGAATGCAAGCTTTCATTTTTAAAAAGAAGTTTTGACCCTTTGTGGCGAAGACAACCATCTGAACATGAATTAGTGTAGTCCTGTCCTAAACAGCAGATAGGTGGGAACTCTCCCATTCATCTCCCAGTGCTAACTATGAAGCCAATAATGGATATTTAGGAATCAGATTTGAAAATAATGTAGGTGTGCAATTTGCATTCACAGTTAACAACTGTTCATACACACCAGTTAACTGCATGCAAAAATTGCCAAACAAAAGACAGAAGTAGTAGTGATCCCAGAAAGGGCTGTGCATCACTGAAACCGTAATCTTTTATCGCTGTTCAGTGGATTATCTGGACTCAGTAATAATTTAAAAATCAAAGCCCTGGGCCACATTTTCACATGTAATTGGACCATCTCCCCAGACTGTTTGACATCTCTTATTGAGTGGTTTTAGCTAAACATGTCTCAGTGAACTGTGGTTTACCATTGAAGTGCTTGCACACTTAACTACGGTGGATCTATCAGGCACAAACAATGCACATTTTGATACTTAGTAAATTAGTATAATTATAAAGCTGTATTCTGTAAATAAATGATTGCACTGTTGTATCCTTAAAAATGCTTCAGATTGAGATACCAGACTAACTGAAAGTTTTTCAGGCAGAGACAAGATTTAACACAAAAACCAATTACATTATGTGTTTATTAAGAAAAACTACTTCATATTTATATTGAAAAATAGTCATTTTCTTAAACATACACAATCTATAAAACTATACAGATAAGGCTCAACTGACTTCCAACTGGAATTTTTCAGTTTAAGGAAATTTGATCAAAGTATTGTAGAGGTGATTTGTGAATTTTCATGCTGTTTCAGTAAGAAATAAATAAATTAGTGCCAGATAAATGTCAAATTTTAATTTATAGGCATAGATTAATCTCAAATACTAATCCAAATACAGGCATTGAGGCAAAACAAATATTCAAATATTTAAAACACAGTGTAATGGAAAAACACTATGTGCCCTCAATTCATTTCTATTAATATCTTACTCTGCTTATTTTGCCTCCTTTCCTTTTATCACCTGCCCTTTTAATTTCATCTATTTTCTCTGTGCCTATCCAGACACCTTCTAATGATCTCAAGTGTTAACATTCCATTGGCTTCTTTCTGGTCCCAACAACAACTACACTTAGTGACATACAATTTCCCTATATTTCTCCTCCTCTTCTCATAAGGGCTACACTTTCTGCACAGCTACTGTGTAAAATAAAAAAAATCAAAGGCAACACAATCTGCACTACTATGTTCTGTTCAATTTAATAGTATTTTGTCCAGTGTAATGGTATCCTGTACAGAGTGGGTATTATTTAATAAAACTAATGCTACATTCTTTAAATACGATTCTGTACACTAGAGATTTAATGGTAGGAAATTCAAAAGCACTCAGTATTGGCCCAACCTGCTCTCACCAGAGGTAAGCCAATATTCTGCACTTTTGAAAATCCCACCCTTACCTGCTAGGTGCAAAATTGCTTGTTTAAAATTTAATTTAACAGCAATGAAGGCATTTCATACTGCTATGCAGTTTGTTTGTTTTTAAAACATGTTATGGATATATGTTCAGTGTTGTGTGGTGTTTTAGGCTTGGGATCCACATTAGATTACAATAGAAACTTGGCTAATCCCTGAATCCTGAAAAGATGCCTTTGATTCCTGCAACATAATATACCAGACAATTAAAATATTTAAAATAAAAGCTAAACCCCCTCAAAGTATTTGTATGTTTTCACTCTTACTGAACTCACCATCATCTACTTTTTTTCCTTTCTAAGAGCCTTCCTCTAATGCCGTGTGGCATTAACAAAATCAAAAATGTGTTAGCACAAAATCTTAACTATATCATGAAGAAAAACGCATTTATTTACAGTTAAATTAAATATAATTAATCAATAAGGGCATCTATGCCTTTCATGTTACAGTGCTTTTCAACAAGAACATTAGGATGCAGTGGTCACACTTAGTTTATTCTGTTTTGAAAGATTCTGCCAAGTCTCCTATACTTAAAACTGGGAATATCACCGGAACTGGTAATCACTCTCAGATTGGAAGAAACCTTTTTTGGTGCACACATTATGGGTCATACCCTGCAAATGGATCCAGGTGGATGATCTCTATATGGCCAAAAGGATCCACGCGTGCAATCAGTTGCAGGATCTGATTCTATATAATAAATACTAAATTGTTAACTGAAAAACTTTTTAGCCTGTCATTTAATGACAAAAGTGAAAACCCCGTAATAATTTATCAACAATAAAGGCCCCAACACTTTTTACATCTCCAGTGAGCAACAATTTGTAAAACAAAAAAGGAGTGTTACTGAGGAAGAATATGAAGATCACAACTTGGTGAACGTGCTACTATTTAACTTGGATTATTAAAGAGTAATTCCACAGTTACAGAACAAGTTACATCTTTTCTAACCAGTTGATTTTGAATTAAAAAAATGTAATCTTTACTTTTAAGATCAATAACTTAATCTGAGAAGTACCACCTTATGATGCTACTTATATAAGCTTTATATTCCTACTTAATAAAAAGCAAGGAAGACTTTCAGAAAACAAGGACAGAAACCTGTTTTGCTTATTGGAAAAAGATTAGTTTTGATTTTAAATTTAGTCATATGCCTGAGACATTATGTTATACCATTACTTTTTCTTACTCTTCGTCAAAAGCATGGCAAAAAAGTAATACAACATGGAATAGGCAACAATGCTTATTAAAGTACAATGTTTTTAAAGACTTCAATGCACCTCTATAAAACCTATAATATTGTAGCAGACAATGGGAAATGTATGCTACACCAGAATTCAGTGATTTCATTGACACTACTATGATCTATATTACAGAAAATATATAGTACTTTGTTTGTGGCTTGGAGTACAGTGTTAATACTAGTTGTATAGCAGATCCAGGTTAGATTTTTGGTTGTATTCTCTCACTCTTTCTTCTGCCAGGGGCTGGAAATGATTTGGAGACCAAGCATTCAGCTTCAGAAGGGAAAATGAAGTGTTTCATGTTACAAAGTAGCAAACTGTGTCCAATTAAGGAGTAGCACTGACAGGTTATTAACAGAGCCTCATCTGGTCCTCTTTTCCCAGAAAGATGGTGGCTGCCCATAAAACTTACAGCCTAAGGAAGTTAAGATGGTGAATCCTTCTGGCTCTGAAGAGGATGCAGAGGACTTCCTCAAACAAGGTAAAAACAGTGCTTTAGGGAGAAACCTTTGATTCATATTAAGTGTATCTGAACTATGTATTAAAAGACTTAGGAAGTTTCACCCTCTTGGCCAGAAACCCCATGCCACACCAGGAAGTAACAAAGCAATGACTACAGAAGAAAAGAGGTTCACTGCATTGTTGTCCAGAATAGGTTTTCCAGATATGTGCTTTGAGTCTTTTGTTTGGTAGTTGACAACCATGCCAATACGCTTGTCAAAACCTGGGGAAAGAAGTAAATAAAAGAAATTTCCAGTACTATCATACTTGAGAGGAAATCCACTACCAAGACCTCAAATGTACATGACTGCCTACAAGTGCTTAGTATATGACTGTGGAGTCAAACATATATAAACAGAATAATTAACTAGCCAATAATGTTAAACTATTATTCTAAACTAACACTAATAGCCTCAAAGGAGGGAATCTAGATTCTAGACTTTTAATTAGAAAGAAGCTTTTTTTAAAAAATGTAGTTTCTGTTTCTATGAAATCTACATATGCAATTCTATAAATAAGAAGCTAATGATAGTGGTAATCAAGAAAAAAACTAGAGTTCTGATATGAAAGATGCTGTTGACAAACAAATGGTTAGAAACAAAGTATGTCTGTCAAAAAGAATTAGTTTTCAATGATAAACGATGTAAAGAAAATGATTACTCTGTTTGATGGCAAGTCTACTCCTCTTAGATCAGTGGAGGAACATTTGGGGAGGCACGCAGCAGGACCCAGGCCGGCCCCCACAAGGGAGGAGGAGTGGAGAGAGAGCACCGCCCAGCTCCAGTCCCGCTCCGGCTCTGGCCCCAGCTGCAGCCCATCTCTGCCCTCATTCCCTCTCTGCCCCCAAGCCAGCTCTGCTTCTAGCCCCAGCTCCTCCCCTGTTCCCACTTCTGCCTTCAGCCCAAGCTCCTCTGCTGAACCAACTGTGCAGTAATGAAAGGGGAGGCACAGACAGATTCCATTACTGGTAAGGGGCGGACACAACAGGAAAAATTTGGGCACCACTGCCTTAAATGCTGAAATAGTACTCACTAACATCGCCACTTCCAAAACAACAGTATTTACTAGCTAGCTGCATGGCTTTCCCACCACCAACCTAGCTGCTCTCTACTCTACCTTTGAATTAGCAGAGTTTTAACACTGTTTTTCATTAGCTATCACAGTGCTCTCCCTGCCACTCCACTATTGTGTGTTCCAGGAGAAATGTACATTTCTAGAAAACTGACACATGAGGTGTTTATGTGGGGAATGAGGGGAGGCGGAAGCACCTCAAAGCAGGCCAGTACAATATATGCCAGTATTTCTCTTGTAGCTTTTGAAGATCTCCTAACGCCCAGCATGTTAAAAGATAAGAATATTCACCTTGAACTTCTGTTTTATTGTAAAGAGATTCCTACAAACACCCCAAAGACTTTTTCTTTTTTAAAGCCTGTTTGGAAAGCAAATAGCTGGCAGTCTTGTTGCCTCCTAATCACTTACTAAACTAAGGCCAAAACCAAAGTTCAGTGGTGAACAGGATGAGGCTACAGAGGCACTAACTTCATGCTGAGGTAGTCTAACTTTTACTTAATATGTGCTATGAAAAGCCAAGCCTCATGTTTATTTTCTAGATAACTCGCCAAACCCAAGAAAAACAGAGAAAAAGACCCTCTGCTCCCCATATTAACATCTTTAGTGAAAGCTACAATCGAAACCCAAATGCACTGCACAAGGGCCACTGCCTCCCGTAATCAAGTAGTACTTGACTCTACAACTAATCCCATTCAAATCAAGGTGACTATTTGCAAATTAATGCATTACTGACGTAGTAAGGTGGGACAATTTGGCCTTAACTTTACTATGTTTGTGATAAGATAATAGAAAGTAAAAGGAAAGTACTGTCATACATTATTAGACACACTTTGGTTTGATAGCAATTCAGTGGAACAAGACAGAAAAAAAGAACACAAAGTCAGTGTGCACTACTAGGATCTGACATATTCAAGCAAGGCCTGATGAAAAAAATACTAAATCATTTTTTTCCCTATCATACCATTTCACAACCATTTTCATGACTCAGAGACAGCAGCCTCGGAAAATTTTGAAATGCCAAAATCAAAAAGTGGGGAGAAGAACCAAGATGGCAGAGGATAAGGATGAAGATAGGAGCAAAGGCCATTTATCTTCTTTCTGATCTCCATCATTCTATTTATCTCCCTTTGACCAGTGTGGAAATCCCTCCATTCTTTCCCCATTTTCAAAACCACTTCCCCAGCCTCTCTGGAGTTAAAAGGGAGCTTTTAAGTTAATCAGAAAAATAAGCAGAAAATTTCTTACCAGTATATTGCATTGTAGCTCCTAAATATGAATCAATAATTGACCCCAATAAACCAGCCATTGCGCCAAACACAACAAGTGGCCACTGTGGAGCAGATATATCCAGATCACTCAAAAAAACAAGCTGAGTAATGAAGTAAGCCACACCTACTAGCATGCCACCAATGAGACTTGAAATTAGGCCCACTAATGTAACACCTCCATTAGTACCTAAATCAAAGAAAAACAGAGTTGAGTTATAAACCATTTCGGAAGATGTATTAATTGGCTTTAATGGTTTACTTGACAGTGAAGACAGAACTACCCACTCACTCCCAGAGGCTCCGTTACACTAGCCTTTGTTTCTCTAAAATTTCCAGTAGCGGCCAACACATTGTCTACAATGATGCTTTCACTATTGTTACTGCTGATGGAGCTGCAACCAGTGTTAGCAGTGTGGGAAATTTTGGAGAAAAAAAGGCTAGTGTAGACAAAGCAAGGACTGATCCTTCCTGACTGGCATTGTGCTGAGTAGCTTACCCTGCAAAGTTGCTGCCTATGAACTACCACTTGAGTAATCAGATAACTTCAGTCTCCATGGCTATTAATCCAGAAAATTTCACAAACAATAAGTTAAATTAATATTAAACAAAATTGGAAAGAAAAAAACACAAAGTGTCAGTATTACTTAGACTCTTTAATTTTAGGGGTAGAGCGGGAGGAAGATAAAGATATCCTCTCAACCTGTACATGTAACTCTATTTAGCCAGAGTATCTACCATTCAAACTTTCAGAAGTAGTTCACCAAGATATGTTTTGCCCAAAAGATATTTAAAAGAATTATCTA
Source organism: Chelonia mydas (assembly GCF_015237465.2). NCBI lineage: Eukaryota > Metazoa > Chordata > Testudines > Cheloniidae > Chelonia > Chelonia mydas. The sequence goes on from NC_057849.1 coordinate 281,823,846, forward strand.
AAAAAACAACACGTTTACCAACTTACGCAAAAGGAACCCAGTAAGCATTTATGGTGGAAAAAAAAAAATATGAGGCAAACTACTGTCCTCACACAATTTAGAAATCAACTTACAAAAACCAACTCTCAAATTTAGGGATCTAGATTTCTTTGCTTCAAGAAAACTCAATACGATGAATTGCTTTAAGAGTCAGCAATGTCATCAACTATAGGAGACAGGGAATGGTAAGACAGCAAAGCAGGAAATGAACTATTTGGTTTAAAAGTGCATTTTTATAATCTTTACATTTAAAACACACATTCTGCTACTGATTAGAAATCTTATCTAGCTTGACTTTAAAAAGCATTTCACTTCCCCTTTTTTAAAGCAAGTCAGATGACGGTTACCATTCCTTATATCTATAAAATCTATCTTTAAATCTACTGCAATATGAACACACTAATGGTAGTAAAAACAAGAAGTCTCAGAATTCTGTAAGGGTTTTATCTCACAGGATGCTATCTAACTGCAGCTACGTGAAGTTTTTTCATAGTAGCAAATCTGTCAAAAAACGCATTTTTCAGGTCACTGAAACTATTCACAAAATCAGGTCAAACACCTGAAAATGAAAAAAATTGTTTTGGGTCAAACAAAATGTTTTGTTCAACCCAAAAATGAATTATTTTTTCCCCCGTTTTGGCAAGAAAAAACTGTTTCAGTTTGAACCAAACCAGAAGTTATTTTTGAATTTTTCGCTCTCTCTCCAAGCTATTTTTTTATTTACAGGCCATGACAAACAGAATGTGGTAAATACTATGTCAAAGTACTTATTTTTACCACATAAAACTTCACAATACTAGCAGAATCTGATTTATTCTTTTTATGGATATGATTATGTTAAGGGTCCCAAACAGAAATGACACATTATTAAGACAAGAATGTGTAAATCAGCAAGGCCTTACCAACTGGAACCTTTTCCCATGTTGTTATTAACCTTGGCTCATTTTTACTCCAGACACTGCCAATCTCTGAAGCCCACGTATCTCCAGCAGAGCAGGCCAAAGCTCCCAAGAGGGATAAACACATCCATGATGCAGTGTACTGCTTGGAAAAGTCTATTGGAATTTCACCTGGTCCATTTTCTATCATATATAGCAGAGCCAGCTCCGTAGGGACACCACCGTTACAGAATACTTGCACCCAATTCCTCTGCCCACCTGGAGTAAAACAAAAACAAAAATATTTGAATATTTTCATCTGTAGCAGAGAAACTTGACATTCAGCCACATCATACAGTAGCAAAAGCAAATTAAAAAGTGCAAAAAACAAGAACAAAAATACCCACACATAACTCAAAAAACAACATGAAAATCTCAAGTCACAATCACTACTTTTAGTTTATTACTATTAAATGAACCACTAGCAAGCACATTGCTTTTAGTCCAGGATGGGGATAAAGAGGAGAAGAACGCTTTACAGTGTTCTCTATTCTGTGTACTACTATATAATATCTCTAACTTTCAAAAGTATCAGGTAAGACACAGTAGCTATTCTTTACAGGTTGTTGGACAGTATAATTCTTCGTGTTTACCTTCTTTGAATTCTGAATCTATACGCTTCTTCACATCTTCTTTCCACTTAGTAAGTTTTGAAGAAGTAACAAAAAACATGAGCAAGGCAGTGAAGAAGCTGTAATTTGCAATTGTTAGGATAAACCCAACCACTAATCCTGAAAAGGGAGAAGGGGAGGGGAAAAAAAAAAAACAAGCAAGTTTAGTTCACGCGATCATCTTTTCAAAACAATTAACAGGAAATTATTTTGGAGTCTCAAAAATTATCAATTACCCCTTCATGATAAACCTACAATAAAATGACAGTGCAATTAGCTAGATCATTACTGTAGTTCCTGAAAACTGTCTACACAATTTAAAAAGAGCCAACCATTTTGACTGAAATTTTTTTGGGGCTTTTTTGCTTTGCTGTTGTCCTTTAACATTCCTGAATCTTCCACTAAGTATCTGGACAGTATATGGTTTCTGAAACAGCCATCTGATATTGCCAGGAAACAGTAACACCCATCTATGCAAAATACAAAGAAAATTAAACAATAAGATGAGGCAAATGACATCTAAGTGAAAATCCCTGGATATACCCTGCCTGGAGTATTTTATTGTTTCTAGGCAGAAAGGAGACAGAGAGCTATTGTTATGTTTCCAGCCACCACTATTTAAATGCTGACCTTAAACACATCTTTTCATGACTTGGATTCTCCCCCCCCCCCTTTTTTTTTTTAAAACATAGAGCCACCTCTCTGGATCATTTGACAGGTTGGGCATTCCCCGCCATCCATTCATATCATGTCCTGACAGTTGCTAATCTCTTTTTTTCTGTTCATTTTCTCTCTTGCTTTTTCTTTTCTGTCTGTTATTTCCTTTTTGCCATCCTTCCCTTTGTTGCTTTTTCACATGTTTGTTTTTAACTTTTCTCCTCCTCATCGTGTACTTCGGATTCCCTCTACTTACTCAACTGCTCATCAGAAGCCACATTCTGCTAGTAAAAGAAGTCAACTGGTGCCACCTGAGGCTCAGCTAGCTCAATGTCACTGCAGTATAGAAGGTTGGCCTGATTCTCTATACAAGTGAGCTGCTCCTCCAGTTGGTTACGGTAGGGGTTACAAAGGGAGAAGAAAAATAAAGTTGGTGGCTTTCAAGGTGTTGCCTGCCATTCTACCTGCAGATGAAGTACCATATTTGCAGTGTGTGATAAAAGAAGGGAAGATTTGGGGTCGTGCTCTTTCTCCCCAACACTGATCCTTATTTCTGCCCTGTGCCTCATGAAATGGACTAGCACCATAGCTACAAAGCTTGCATCAGAGTTTGGTAATGTTACTCTACTGTACCTTGGTGTTTCTCTATCTAGTCAAGAAAAGCAGGCTTGAACAGATCATTAATTTCCTTTTTATTTTTGGGAGGCAAGAAAGGAGCACTGCCCATCCTTCAGCAAAGGGAACCACAGAGAACAGTCTGGGTCTGTATCACATAAACTGAAGAATCAAGCAGATAGGCTCCCTCCACGTCTCAGATTGAGGGAATTGCTTTCCAGCAACCTCCTTCCCCATACTCCTTTCACTCTTCTGGCTTAGCATGGATGGAAAGAGACTGCAACCGTCAGTCTCTCCACAAAGACTCCAGATACTGCAGAGTAAGATGGTGTATGTTATCTCACGTCTCATTGCCATTATTGTAGTGGATTTTATAGCTAAAACAGTGAGTTGTAGTTACAGTAGCATAAACTGCTTGCTTAAACAAGTATAAATGACACACAACATTAAACCAACATGAAGCCATGACAGATACTGTATGCTTACACTTATATGTTTACATTATTATTGGATTGAGAGTAGGAAGTCCTTAAAAGTGCACAGAAAAGCAAAAATTAAGAAAGGCACATTAGTTTATATATTAAATAGTGCACTTAATATTCCCAGAAAATACATACCCCCTAAAGCTCCACTGTGATCCAGACTCTTCTTCTTAAAGCCTCGTGAAGCAATCATTAGTGGAACAACAACTGAAAAAAGCCAACGCCATGGAGAAATAGGCCGTAAAGTACCTGAGAAGTTAAAATAAGTATTAAATAAAATATTACATACTCGCCTTCTGAAGGATAGAAAATGGTCTACATGTCAGAATAGTAAATCTTTACTAATATGCATTTACATTCTGAACATACAAATCAGACCTGCTTTATTTTCCTCATCCCTTGTACAATTCAGAAGAGAAATACTTTAACTCTCTTTTAGAACAACACATTGAAAAGGACCTTCTCCCTTTGTTTAGCATTCACATAAATTAATCCATATAAAGAGAAAGTATTCAGTTTAGTAATAAAAACTTTACTAATCAGAAAAAGAACCAAACTTCAGGGAAATGACATAATAATTTTTAAATTTTTAAAAGGTAATTACAGACAGTGAAAATTAAAATTCAAAAATACAAAACTAACTGAAGCCTGATTTTAATTTTGGTAGAATGGATGGGGTAATTATGATTTTACAGCAAATACATAAAGACACTAACGGACTAATGACATTATGGGACCTTTTTCTTCCTAACTTCAAGTAAAGACATAAAATAATATAAAGCCTATAAAACTTAATTTTCAAAATATTATTTTTATTACTTTTATGTAGCAATGGCAGGACTACATTTAAATAAATAAACAGAAATCTTTCCAGTACCTTATATTCTGATCGCTTCTCTAGAACTATATGAAGAAGTTTCAACAATATATTTTATAGTACATTATGCAATAAATACAAATGATTTTGAAAAACATTTCACCTTTAACTAAAAACTTCTTTGACAAATAATCTTGGCAATTTAATAAAGTATCCTGAAGACTGGTTAAAACAATTAGAATTATAAACACCCAGATGAACATGATGTGACAGAGATAAACCAAAATGGTTTATGTAAAGAAAATTTATGTCTCTCAAAACTCAGAAAGTTCTTTGTATGTGTCAGCACAAGAGTAGATAAAGGAGAACACAGACTTAAAATGTAGTTGGACCTTCCAAGAGCCTTTGACATAGTCATGTACAAAAAGACTATTAAGGGAATGAAATATTCATGGAGTGGGAAGTAAAGTACTATAATGGTCATGGATCAGAAATTGTCTAGATATAAAGCATGCAGTAGGAATAAATGGACAATTTTTAACTTTTTCCACTCAACATATATGAACTTTCTATATATAAGTATTCATTCATAGTGTATATTTATCTTCAAAACATCCCTTTGTATTTGATCAACCTCTTATTATCTATGTATTTATTTTGTTCAAATCCTGTAGTAACCAATACATTATAAAATCTACTTGATCCTAATATAAAGCTATCATTGCTTCCACTGCAATGATTAATCATACTTTTATTTGTCTATGCCAGTAACATTGCGGATCTGTCCTTCTCCAAACATGAGCTATCAAATACCTGGCTGGAAATACTAATTGTGTAATAGTCCAACCTCCTTTGGACTATTACACATATAGAATCATTGTTGGTTTTGTGGTTGGCCTAATCTTGAAAATTCTAGCATTTTCTTCCAAAATACCATTATAGGGGGGTCCCCGGTACAAGTCTCCCCCTTATCCGTTGTTTCACCTATCCATTGCTCATCAATAGGGGAACGTGTTCCGATTCACTTTGGTCCCTATCTGCGTATCCGTCATTTGCAGTACTGTACTGTAAATTGCAAATGACAGATATATCGATCGGGACTGACGTGAATTGGAACACGTTCCCCTATTGACAAGGGATGGATATGCGACAGATATGCATAGCCATGGGTGGGCTGTGACTCACCCACTTAATATCCAGGCCCACCCCCCCAGCTCTGCTCCTGCCCCAGCGCTTGCCCCACACCGCCGCCTGTCATGTCAGCCAAGGAGCAGGGTTGGGCCACGGGGGCTTCCAAGCTCCTGACCCTCCTCTCTGGCTGGAGCACTGGGCGGAGTGGAGCAAGTCCCCACACCCCGACCCCGCTCCCCGGCAGGAGCACCGGGCGGAGCAGGGCAAGCCCCCACACCCCACTCCCACTTCCCAGCAGAGCACCAAGCAGAGTGGGGCAAGCCCCCGCACCCTGGCAGGATTGCTGGGCAGAATGGAGAACCCCCCTCCCCACTCTAGTCCCCAGCTGGAGCGCCAGGCAGAGTGGGGCAAGCCCCCGTGCTCCAATCCTGCTCCCTGGCAGGAGCGCCAGGCAGGCAGAGCAGGGTAGGGCAAGCCCCAAGTGCCAGGCGGAGCAGGTACACACATTTTTACCAGGCCCCCCTTTTTTCCAGTAGCCCCTGGCCAGAGCATCTATCACATCCCCCTCCCTCACAAGACCAGCTTTGGGGGGGGGGGGGGGGCAGGCAGCCAGCTCGCTCCTACCCCTCCACTCCCCATCATTGCCCGCCCACCCAAGTGTCCCCCTCTTACCTATGCCACTGCTGAACCAGCGGGTCCCTGGTATACATTGTTTCAGTATCCGTGGCCAGGGTGAATAAAAATCAATGATTTAAAAAAAAAAATTTAAAAAATTGGATTTTATTTAAATTGGATTTTTTTGATAAAATGCTTTTTGAGGAAAAAGCCTATCTAAAGATAGTTTTAATTAAGATACAGTATAGCTCAGAGATATCTCATCATGGAATGGGGATTATAAATGAGAAAAAGCAGTGCTTGGCCAGCAGATGCAGCGGTTCCTGATCCCCAAGGGCTCCAGGGGTATTACAGAGCAGGCACATTCTGCAGTGATGTACCTGAAGTCTGGCATGACATGAGTAATTAAAACATGGAAAGAGGCCTCATTTCTTGGAGGACAGAATTAAGGAAGTAAACAGATCATTAGGCTGAGGTCAGTAGGCTAAAAAGACAATGTCTGGGCCGGCTGCAATAGGAGGGAGAACACCCACTGAACCATTTACTAACAATGGACAAGATAAGTTAGGACTGTAAAAAGAGGAGGTTGAGAGTGCACAATGCATGGTCAGAGCAGGCTGCAGAGGGACTGGTTCTTGCAAAATAAGCAAGCCAATCCAAAAACGTGTGATGCAATGTATAGTAAATGCAATGTAACGTGTAAATGTATATAAATGAAGAGGTTTTCTGTGTAACTTTGGAGATGTGGTATGCCCTATACCCACCCCCTACACTTGAGTCTGATCAACTTTGCATAGGTTTGCTGTATGCCAAGTTAAAGAACCTGAATGACGAAATATGGAGTCAAACGAGGTTTTTTGGATTCCAGAGAACAGAATGAGGTGTTCTTCCACGACTAGACGAATTGTTCTGGGTAAGTAGGGCCTTTCATTTTTGGCTTTTATTGTATTTAATTCTGCCTGGGAATCCAAGAAATGAGTCTGCCATGGGCAATGATTTGAATATTTTGAAAAATTAGCTTAAATGCCCTGTATTACAATAACAAAAACAGGTGAAAATTGGTGGAAAAAAACTGTTTATTTTTCTGGGTAAATACTGAGGTTTATTTTGATGGACGGAAGGACAGGGGAAAAAAGTGTTCAGTAGATTAATGCTTTGGTGAATGGAATTCAATGTGGTTTGCTGCAGAACTAAAACATAACTCAAAACATAATGAGTTTAACAAAACAACACATCTCTAAACCCAAAATAAAACTTTTTATTTGAATAAACAGTTTACTGTTGTAGACTTAGAACAGGGGTTCTCAAACTGGGGATCAGGATGTTGGATCATATTAAAGAAGTTCTATATTAAAATCCATAGTTTAAATTCCAGGGTATTACTAATTAAGAGGTCTCTTGGTTTTTAGTACTGTTTCTCTCCCTCTATGTGTGAAAACGGCAAGCTGCTAATTGTGTTAGTACATTCTAAGACAGTCTGTTCTCAAAGCAATTCTTTGTAACAACCACCACTCACACAGAGAGAGACTCAAAGCAATACTCTGTAACAACAGAAACAGCACCCAGAGACTCCCCGCCCTTTTGTTGTATTCATCTCGCTTTGTTAACAATTGTGATTAAAATAGAGATAGAGGATGTATGTGGATGGATGCTTGGTGTGGATAACTGAATGATCAGGGAGGTGCCAGCCTAAGAATGCAGTGTCCATCGGCTGAAGAAGGCGTCAAGTGGAAATAACCAGAGGACCCCCGGAGGGCAGACTGGAATCCACCCAACAGCCTCAAGAATGGGAGAACCAAAGAACAAGATAACATCTGTCAGCACGGAGCCGTCAGGAATGTGACATCTGGAAATTCCTATAAAAATGGACTCTAGAAAGTGAGAACTTTGGGGTCTGATTCTGCAAGCCAACTTCCAGGAGCATCAGACGAGGCCCTGCTCTCTCCTCATGTCCAGGCCACCTGGCCAGTGGCTTGGCATGAGCAACTCTAAGGCTGGTAACTATGATAACCTTGCAGAACCTGTGTGTGTGTGTATGAATGAATGTGTGAATAAATATGAGATTGAATGGAATGTTATAGCTATAACTATCTGCTTACTATGATTCTGTCTGTATTCACAATAAATGTGGTATTTTGCCTTTTTCCCTTTAATAAGATCCTGCTGGTTTTTATTTTATTGGTATAACAAGGACCTCTCAAGGGGTTGCGAGGTTAATACATGGGGGGTCCTGGGCTGTCAGCCTCCACCCCAAATCCCACTTTGCCTCTAGCATTTATAACAGTGTTAAATATATAAAAAAGTGTTTTTAATTTATAGGGGGGGGGGGTCGCACTCAGGGGCTTGCTATGTGAAAGGGGTCACCAGTGTAAAAGTTTGAAAACCACGGACTTAGAACTATTAGCCTATAAACATTTACTTTTAATAACTGGGCCACACCATTTGCAGCACATACACTTAAGTTAATTCCTTTCTCATGGTTTTTTGTTTGTTTGTTTTTTAAACTTTTGAGTACTTCCTTGTGTTCTGAAATGTATTCAGATACAGATTTTCGTTTTCTTCCCATTTTAGTGGGAGATCTTTAAACCGTTATCTGCTAACAGCTTTAAATGTGTACGTGGTAGGTGTGAGATTCACCAGTACATTCAGATGTGCATGCACTTCAGAGCTTGTGTGTGTGCCTACTGTTTGTATCTTCTAGACCAGAGGTTCTCAAACTGTGGTCCGCGAGCTCCATTCAGGTGATCCACGGATAGTTCCCTCTAAGGTGCGCACCTGGGCGGCCGCACACAACAGAATGAAGGGCCACCCACCTAATTAGGTGTCTGGACCCTGGAGAAGACGCACATGTAAGATGAGATGGTGGTCCTGGGGGGGGATTAGGTGGGAGGGAGCAGTGGGTGAGAAGACGGGGTGGTGGGAATTTGGGACATGCATGGCTGCGGCGGCCAGAGAAAGTGGCGACTTTCCCCAGCTCCAGGACTGTGGCTGCCGGGGAGATACGGCCCTCCTTCCCAATTTATGTACATAGAGAACAAGAAACAATGGGTATTACCATACACACTGTAACGAGAGTGATCACTTAAGGTGAGCTATTACTCTCGTTACAGTGTATATGTACATAAATATCCCCACTGTAATTTCCACTGAACGCATCCAATGAAGTGAGCTGTAGCTCACGAAAGCTTATGCTCAAATAAATTTGTTAGTCTCTAAGGTGCCACAAGTACTGCTTTTCTTTTTGCGAATACAGACTAACATGGCTGCTACTCTGAAACCTGTACCTAAGATGTGTAAGAAAAAGCCTAGTTATTTCTAGCATCACCCAACACAAAATTTTCTATACAAACTTGTATGGGTACTGTGCAGCCAACTGGTTTTAAATTTACAAGGCTTCTTATATTTCTTTTGAGAAAATAAGTAAATTTCCATGTAAAAACTCTTCAGTTAAATTACTAAATATACTATTACTCACAGAGTTCATACATGTGGTTAAGGACAATATAAACATGTGGCAGTTCCCTTTACACACTGCAGCCACCTTAACTCAAAACCAAAAGAAACACTGATGAATTCTTTCAACAGCATTGAAAAGTCTTTGTAATTAAGTATATAGTTAGCGATGCAGATGTTGAAAGAATCTGCATGTTGTGATTCAGTTAGGGTAGTAGACGGAATGTGTACAGTCACCAGATATAATCACTAAAAGGATAATAGAACATTTATGTGAAGTATTCTTTAATATTCTCCTACTACAATGATCCTGACATGTATTTTCTCTATAAGTAATAATATTGATTGAAGAAAAATCTTAACTGCAAATTAACAAAATATGATCAAGATATATTTTATTAGAGGATTGGCACATCTTGCTTCTGGAGGCTGAGCTCATTGCACACACTCCTTGTATTCCTCAATTCCCCCCACAAGCTCCCAGGGTCACCCTCCCATCTCCCTCCATTTTAGGAACTCCATGCAAAAACCCCTCCTTCATGCCAGGGGCTCTGTGTGCCCCTTTTCTCCCTTACTAGGGTTCCCCATTTTCTCCCTGTGCCACTTGTCTCTGTGCCCCCCATCTGCCGCCTGTCTCTGAGCCCCTCGTCCTATGTTCCCCTTACACAATTATTTCATTTTTTCTGTCTGGGAGATAAGTCATTCAGGGCAATCACATTTTAAACTCTATTGAATCAATGGGCAGAGCTGAGATGAGGGGTACTATGCTGGAAGGTATTAATGGCTACCATCAACTGGTTCTTTGATCTATAGACCATTACAGATCTCACTGAAGCTGACTGGTCTCTAACCACATGCCAGGAGCCTTCGTGTGTCCTCCATTGGTTTTTCAATTTTCATCAAAATCCATAGGGTCCTACTGATGACTAGAACATTCTCTAAAAGTTTGGAGTTGACAGGAGGCAGTATTAAAAAGTTATCATTTACTAACAGAGACAGAGACGATGGGGGTTCAAGTTGAGCATAGGGCTAAATTTTGCTCAGCCAAGTAGGCTGGCCACGGACTTACCATAGTATGTACTTGCTGTCAAAGACACAATCCAGAAAGATAACGAAATACAAATAAGCAGGCTCAAAATGACAATATTTGTCATCATTTTGATAGATTCTTTGTAATCCTCCTGCTGGTATGACATGGGAATTCAGAAGACAATTACCTATGGGAGGAAAAGAACAAAAAGGTATCACATACACAATTTCAATTAAAGAACCATTTTTTGTTAAAAACAAAGTTTAATGCAGAGGCTGTGGCTTGGGCCGTAGCACTGGGGGACCATTCCTCAGATCCCTGCTGAGTTAAAGACAGCTACACTCCCACATGGCAGCGCCCCCCACCCCCCAACAGGGGAGCCTCTGGAAACTAACCCAGCAAGAGGGAGCCTCTCCCAACGCGCACACACAAGGGACACCAAGTCCATGTCACCCACCGAAAGGAAAGAGGGAGAGTCAGAAAGGGCAGAACAAGTTCGTGACAGCCCCCCACCTCCATGGGAGCGTGTCGGGTGGGCGGGCCCTTCCTCATACGGTGGAGATTCAAGGGGGGTGGTGTGGGGTCTGCGTGAGGGGCTGGGGGGGCGGGTCCTTGCACCTTCCACAAGGTGGCGGCCCGGCTGCGGCGGCGCCTCTAGGCCCAAGGTCGGCGCAGAAGGGGGGTGGGGGCACGCAACCTCACCCTCTGCCAGGCACGGCGAGCTCGCTGTCCTGCCCCGGCCGCTGGGCGAGCCTCATGCTTGGCCCCCGCGCCGTCGGGCACCAGCGCCGCCAGATCGACCCCGGCTCCGCGCAGCCTCAGGGCTCCGGCCGCCACCCGGCTGCGCATGCTCCGTCCTCCATCTGCGGCCGCTCTGGGAAACACCCTCCGCCGCCCGCGCAGCGCCGTGACAGCGTGGGGGTGGGGCCGCGGGGAACTGAGCCCCCAACCCCCACCGAGCCTGTGAGAGCGGGGACTGGCCCTTCCCCACTGGCTCCGTGCCCCGCCATGCCTGGGACAGCGGGTTCCGACCCCTCCCAGAGTCCCACCGAGCACGTCTCCCCACAGCTGTGACAGCAGAGACTAATCCCCCCTCAGAGCTCGCGCCCCCTGCGTGACAGTGGGGACTGACCTGCCCGCCAAGCCTATGCCCCCACCCCTGTGCCGGGGGGAGTAACGCACCCCCGCACGTCGAGCCCATGCTCTCCATGACTGTGGAACTGAATCCCCGCCCCAACCCCATTCCTGCCCGCCCTTGTGGCGGTGGGGACTGACACACCCCCACCGAGCCCATGCCCTCCACACCCACCAGTGACAGCGGCGACTGCCCCCCCTAATCTCTCTGACAGCTGGACTAACCTGCCCCACAGAGCCCATGGCCTTCTGACAGCAGGGACTGCCCACCAAGCCTGGGCTCCCTAGCCTTGTGATAGCAGGATCTGATTCCCCCCACTGAGGCCAGCCCCCACAACTTCCAAGTAACAATGGGGACTACCCACTCCACTGAAACTGTTCCCCCCCAAACTCCTCAGCAAGTTGGAACTTCTTCCCCCCCACGCCAGTGTCCCCTTCCCATGAGTTACAGCTTGGGCTCTGGCCTCATCCCCTCCTTGAGACTAGAACTGAGACATGGGGCTGTTTCACCCCACTCCAGCACAGAACCTGTGACTGCTTCCCCACTCTCTTCGACTAAGCATCAAGTCTGTGCCTCCATCTGTCTCTTCAGTGAGAGCTAAGGCTGTGCTCCTCTCTCTTGTACTGACTATATGCTCTCCCATCCCTTCAGTGACAACTGGGGCTGGGTCCCCACATCCCCTCTATGAGAGTGACACCTGGGACTGTCTCTCCCACCTCCACACTGAACATCGAGTATTTACCTTTCCCAATACTTCAGTGAGAACCAGGGCTGTGTGCCCCTCTCCTTGTGATGCGTCTGTACTCCGTACTGTCTCCTCAATGAGATCTCCCTCCACGCTCAGACCTGGGCTGCGTGCCCCATCCTTTGAAGTGAATATTGATTCTATGCCCAACCCCTGCTCCAGTCACTAAGCACCAAGTCTGTGACACCACCTGCTTTACACATTCCCACTCAGTCAGTTCTGGGCTGGTCAGTACTGACTGTACAATTTGAAGCCAATGATCTCTAGAATTCCATACATGATTTATATTATGGAACAATCAATCAAACAATCAAAAATTAATAGGTAACAATCTCACTTACCAATTCACAGAATAACAATGACAGGACGATGGCATCAACATAAGGATTAGAGCCTGAAATCATGGGAGTAGTAGTGATATCTCCAAATGTCCTGAGTGAGATTTTAAACTTGTTGAAACACAGCAAAATTCTTCAGCATCAGAGGCAGACTTTAACACCGCCTTACAATTAGCTTCAGCTGAGTGCAAACCAACCCAGTCTGGCAACTTTTCTGAGTACATGCCAGAATTGTTTAGATGGTGCCAGACGATCAACAAAGAAACCAATAAGAGTTATTAAGAGAGGTGCTATGTGACCACAAATATTGTGTGGGTGGGAACCTGGCTATGAGTGCATCTGACTCCAAGTATCAGAGACTTTGTACATCCACAAAGCAAAGAAAGGTATGAAATTCCACAGCCTTCTGTATATTCTCCTTCCCCTTTGGGGCAGATAGCCATCAAATGTACAAGATTTTTGGGATCATTCTGCACAATTCTGACATATCATTCAGAGATTCTATATTGTTATATACACAGCCCATATAATGAAAGGCCTATATCCCACAAATACTTATACAGCTGAGTAACTATAAGCAAACAAAAACAACGATGAGTCCTTGTGGCACCTTAGAGACTAACAAATTTATTTGGGCATAAGCTTTCATGGGCTAAAATCCACCTCCTCAGATGCATGGAGTGAAAAAAACAATAAGCAGAATATATATTATAGCAGATGAAAAGATGGGAGTTGCCTTACCAAGTGGGGAGGGGGGGGCGGTGTCAGTGCTAATGAGTCAATTCAATTAAGGTCAAAGTGGCCTATTCTCAACAGTTGACAAGAAGGGGTGAATACCAAGGGAGGGAAAATTACTTTTGTAGTGCTAACAAGGCCAATGCAATCAAGGTGGCCCATTTCCAATAGTTGACAAGAAGGTGTGAGTATCAGCAAAGGGAAAATTACTTTTTGTAGCGTATATGGCAGAGGGGCATTGCTGGCACATGATGGCATATATTACATTGGTAGATGTGCAGATGAATGAGCCCCTGATGGTGTGGCTGATGTGGTAAGGTCTTTTGATGGTGTTCCTTGAATAGATATGCGGCCATGTACATTAGCCAAACCAGAGAGTCTCTATGCAAAAAGAATAAATGGACACAAATCAGATATCAAGAATTGTAACATTCAAAAACCAATAGGAGAACACTTCAATCTCCCTGGACACTCAATAACAGACTTAAAAGTGGCAATTCTTCAACAAAAAAACTTCAGAAACAGACTCCCAACGAGAAACTGTAGAACTGGAATTAATTTGCAAACTGGATACCATCAAATTAGGCCTGAATAAAGACTGGGAGTGGATGGGTCACTACAAAAAGTAATTTTCCCTCCGCTGATACTCACACCTTGTCAACTGTTGGAAATGGGCCGGCTTGATTGGATTGGCCTTGTTAGCGCTACAAAAGTAATTTTCCCAGCTAAGATTGGGGATCTTCTGGCAATAGTTGCAAGAGCTCAGAGGTTCTTTTGTTGTTGTGGAGATGGATGAATAATTCAAAGGCTGCTTGCAGGCCTTTCTGCTTTGTCTACACTAGGGGTCTGATCCTGCAAATATTTACACGCATGCTTAATTTAATTAAAGTCTATAGGACTATTCTTGTGCTTAAAGTTAAGCACCTGCATAAGTGTTTACAGCATACAGGCTCTGGTAATTTTAGTGAAAAAATTACCACTGATGCCACCATCAGGTCAAGTGTTTCAGACAAGACTCTGGTGACATTCAGCCTATTTACAACTCTATTTTGAGGTTATAAAAGCCAACAGCCATTGGAATCTTCTCTGCACTACAACTCCCACCAATGCTAACACTGGTGTAGCTGAACAGGTTGTAGTGTTGGTGTCTCCGTCCCCCCAAAAAATCCCTTGTGTAAACATGGCCTTATTTGCAAACTGTCTGAAATAATCAACAAACAGCTAACATGACTGTAGGGTTAAACTGATAAAAACAAAACAAACAAGGCAATTGTTTAAGGACCACACTGAACTAACAATGCTAGAGTGCACGCATACAAATACCTAACAGAATCTAAATTACCTAACTTTAAAAATAAGGCAAGATCAAGCTTATTCAGATCACTAGCCTAATAAACCATTGCCTAGTTAGTGGCAATCAACTCCATAATTTATTCATTCCAATATGAATTTATCTATCTCCAATATTATTTTTGTTTGTAAAATATTAAAGTTAGTGGTAGCACACTGAAAAGTTAAGGAGAGTTACTGTTGGAGCAAAAGGGTGTTTGTTGAGCTGTGCTCATCCTGAACAAAAGACTGGATCAGCTATCCAGAAAGGTTTCAAGTTGTAATTTTACCTGATTATAAAGAAGGTTGGAATCACTAATTCTGTAATGATGATTGCACATATATTCACCTTCTCTTTCTTTCAGTTTGTGGGGCTTTGGTCCATAATCTGTCAAAACCTCGTTTGCTTTGCCCCAAGCATCTTCAGCTATGATAAGCCAAAATATATGCCTGTTGGGTCCAGGATTTAGAGGTAACTTGTAAACACACATGAAGCACTATGATCAAGATTTTTAAAAAATAGGAACCTAAAGCTGGGGTCCTTTAGACATCTCAATAAGTAGCCAGATTTTCAAAAGTGCTAAGCACCTAGCAGCTTCTAACGAAGTCAACCCAAATGCTAACTTTAGTGTCCTGTTTTTTTTAAATCTTGGCTTGTGTTTTTAGTGGCACCTGCAAAAATGATACATAAGTTCTGGATCCTGAATATGGAACTATGCTTGAGGAAATGGGATTATATATTATAATTAACGATTATAGGACAGTACAACATCAGACATATCAAGCAAACAGCACTAAACAGTTGAGAACAAATGGTACTCATCCCTGTAGTTCCTGACCAAAGAAGAGATAAACCTTTACTTCTTCTATATTGTTTTGTACTATGTTGTTTTTAGACTTTCTCACTCCATAATTATTGTTCTTATTCAATACAAATTTACACTACCTTTCTTCTGGGCAAAGATTTAAATAAAATATATTAAAACTTTCACACAGTCTGGTTTTAAGAATATTGTTCTTCAATATGTGCTTAAATCCGTAAAAAAAGTTAAGTGCCTTCCATGCTTAGTACACAGTGTTCAACACCTAATAACTAAATTTCTATAAATCTAAGCAGCACACATTACTCATTCATGCTTGTAAAATTTATAATCTATATATTTTTAAATAAACCGTGAGCCATCCAGTGCCAAAAAAGCAACTAAACAATTTTCTTAATGGTTTGGAAAAAAAACCTAACAGGCCTGAAAGCCTTTTCTTTCAACTTTCCTAAATAAATGTCCCTCTGGTCTAAGCAACATCATGAAAAGTTTCAGCTAAAAGCTATCTTTTAGAAGAAGGTGTATGCAACTGAAAGCAAAATTTTAGAACTGAAAGCCTTTTTATCTTCAGCTACAGCACTCCAATCACAGCACTATAAAACAAAACTGGTTTTGAGTCTAGAAGTTCCTACACTGCAGTACCATAATAAGAAAAAGGAATGGATAAAGGAAGTAGGATGTCTGGAGATACTAGCATACTACTATACACAGTATTTTAATCACAATACACTCATCTACATTCTGGGATTTTTGCAGATAATTTTAGAAATATTTCAGGATTTGGCATTTTCTAATGTAGGTTTGTAATATCAGAGCATAAAATGTCTCCTGTACCAGAGAGCTCTTGAAAATAAATTTTGTTTTCTGCTTTTTTCCCCCTTCCCCTCCTTTCTAACACTCTAATATAGTATTTTTCATCTTCTTTTCTTCATCACTTCTCAAAGTAAATTCATATCCATGATATCTCTGTTTCTGAAAACACATTGTTTCTATCACTTTTCAGGTTCTTTCCTTAGAGCTGTAACATCGAAAGGGAACACTCTCATTATAAATTAGTCAATTTTTACCTGTTTTTGGGTGTTTTTAAATAACAGGAACTATATTAGTTTAATCAAGGAATAACAGGAAGAGCAGGGGGAACTGGAAACCTTAACTGGTGAGCTTATGCCAATTAGGGTTGGAGCTGGGTCTATATAAATACAACTCTAGGCCTGCTAATATAGTTACCTTGGAATTAGTTTGATAGTAAAGATCAATTGGACTGTTCTTAATTATTTAAGGTGTTTGGTAGTTCTGTGTACATTTTATTCATTTTTACTTAAAATATATCTGTATTAGCTTGTCTTACAGAGCAAAACTTTATAACTAGGAATGGTCTTGTACATTGCTTTTATATTTCTTGTAACCCTCCATAAAGGCAATATTGAGGGTTGGTTTTATTATTTAATAGAAAGTTATCAACTTAATTTGTTTTTAAACAATGGACTTTAAAAATCCATGTGTCTGATAGAGCACCCTTTAAAAGTGTAGATAGAGCACCCTTTAAAAGCACCTTTAAAAGCACCCTTTACACCCAGCAAAGTGGAACTAGTCTGGTGAGAGCCAGGATAAGACCTTTTGCTTGTGTGCAGACTACTGGTGTCTGGGAATTGGACTACAGCTGCACAGCACATAGGCTCCCAAAGTTACAGGGCAGGGGGTGATGGAACCCCTTTTGTCTGGGTGGAGCCCAAAACATCATAGGTGCATAAGTAGTTTCTTGTGAGAATGAGTTGGGTGCTTGCCTAAGTCCACACATAACAGTCAGAGGAGGAGGAGCTGCCATCACCCAATGAATAACTTTTAGCCCAGTGCTTAATGCAGTTGCCTGGGATGTGGAAGACCTGGGTTCAATTTCCCTCTCTGCTGGAGGGGAAAATGGATTTGAACAGGATTCTCCTACATCTCAAGAATGGCGTTCGAACCACTGAGCTGTGCGATAGTCTCATCTAAGAGAGCTCCCTCATTCTATCCTGGTGAATCTGTTTCATCATGTATAAATAATTAAAGAAGCATGAGACCATGGGAACTGGTACCTAGGTCATCCACATAGACACCCTAACCACCAGGCTATAGAGTAGTTCTGGGGGAATTCTGCACCACTGCGCACACACAGAATTAATGTCCCCCACAGATTTTTTCCCCACAGAAAATATATTCTGCCAGAAAGGTGCTGCAGTTACATCTGTCACCCATCAGGAGCTGCTGTGACACCAGAAGAGAGGGCAGCTAGCTAGTTCAGGGCCAGAGTGGCCAGCCACGGAGAGGGAGGGAGCAGTATCTGCATTCCACACAGTGCCCTGCCTGCAGGACCAGGTGAGGAGACATGGGATATGGGGCAGAAGGAACAGAACAGGGCACATGGGGCTGCTGGAGGGTCACATAGACTGGGGTTCAAAAGGGCTAGTGGGGGGATAGACTGGGGTGGGGGTTAGTGGGGTGACAGGGGTGAAAGTAAAATGTGTCTTTTACCAGTACAGGGGTGGGGCCTTGGACAGAAGGGACAGGGCTGGGAGGGTAGTGTCTCCCAGCCAGCCTGCCCACGCTGCCTGGGGCTCCAGCCCGGGCCCTTTAAAATTGCGGGCCCTTGGGTAGCTGCTCCTTTTGCCCCACCCCGTCGGAGGCCCGGGGGGGCAAAAGGGGCAGGGATGTTGAAGCGCTGCCGCGACAGCACTTTAAAGTCAGCGGTATGGGCCAGTACAGGCAGCCACTTTTTACTGGTACACTGTACCTGCCTGTACCGCCTTACTTTCACTGCTGGTGACAGCAATGAGCCTGGGGCTGAATGGGAGTGGGGGTGCAGGGACACTTGGGGATGCGGGGGGTGGAGGGGTGGCTAAATGAGGGTGAAGGGACACATGGAGACAGGGGCAGATGTGCAGGGACACATGGGGATGGGGGAGGAGGGGTGGCTGAGTGGGGGGTGAAGGGCCCCATGGGGGATGGGGTGGCTGAGTGGGGGGTGTAGGACCACATGGGGATGAGAGGAGGAGGGTGATGAGGAGGAGGGCAGGGACACATGGGGACAGGAGCAGATGTGCCTGACTAAATGGGAGAGGTTAAGGGTGAGCCAGGGTCTACATTGGGGAGGCTCCCTAGCAATCCTCCCCCCCCAAGACTCCTATTCCATACTTCTCCTACCCACACCCAACAACCCTCCAGGTTGACTCCCAGGATCCTTCCCACCAATTACTTCCCTTTCCCTCAGCTCCTCCATTACCCCTGACTCCCCCAAGTCTTTGCACTGCTTCTGAGGGGTGCTGGAAATACGGTTCTGTATTATAGTTTAAATAACTTATTAGTCAAAGTTATGTATTAATATGCTTAGTAAGGAAGCTATTTGTCAATAAAACATTTCCTGAATCTTTTTTTTTTTGTCTATATTGTTACAGACATACTTGCTGGCAGGTGTTTTGAAATAAATTACCAAAATAAAATTTGCAGAATTTTAAAATATTTGCGCAGAATTTTTAATTTGTTGGCACAGAATTTTTAAGTGCAGAATTCCCCCAGGCGTAATGGAGGCACAGTTGCACAGTTGCTCTTGCTCTGATCCAGTGACTGTTCAAGTATTTAGAAAAGGTGGAAAAGCTTCAACAGGAGAGATTGAAGAAGCTTTACATCAGACATCAAGAATTGTAACAAAAACTAGTAGGAGAACACTTCAATCTCCCTGCACACTCAATAACAGACTTGAAAGTGGCAATTCTTCAACAAAAAAACTTCAAAAACAGACTCCAACGAGAAATTGCAGAACTAGAATTAATTTGCAAACTGGACACATCAAATTAGGCCTGAATAAAGAGTGGGAGTGGATGGGTCACTCTAAGAAGTAATTTTCCCTCTGCTGATACTCACACACTCTTGTCAGCTGTTGGAAATGGGCCACCTTGATTACATTGACCTTGTTAGCACTACAAAAGTAATTTTCCGTCCCTTTGTATTCACCCCTTCTTGTTAAGTGTTGACAATAGGCCACTTCCACCTTAACTGAATTGGCTCATTAGCACTGACCCCCCACTTGGTAAGGCAACTCCCATCTGTTCATGTGCTAGAATATATATTCTGCTTACTGTTTTTTTCACTCCATGCATCTGAGGAAGTGGGTTTTAGCCCATGAAAGCTAATGCCCAAATAAATTTGTTAGTCTCTAAGGTGCCACAAGGACTCCTTGTTGTTTTTGCTGATACAGACTAACACAGCTACCGCTCTGAAACCTTACATCAGAGTATCCCATAGCTCAGTGGCTAGAGCACCCTTCTGAGAGCTAGATGACTCCTGTTCAAATCCTCACTACCTGCCTGACAGAAGATCCAGGGTCTCCCACTGAGACCCTAAGAACTTCTCAATGCCAAGTGGCAAAGGGTTCACTGTTCTGTATTAGCAACTCCTGACACACTTACTACCCCAGCACATTGCTTTCAAAGCATTTATTCATAAAGAGTGTCATGTAAGATCTTAAATGAAAACCAGGATCATACTTATCACTGTGAAATGTGTGTACTGATGGTATTTAAAAAGTTGTCTATATATTGGAGATATGTCCTCATAGTTTGTTTCAAGATGTTACTCCCCAGCAGAGGTGAAAAACTGGTTTCCTGCTGCCAGACCAGAGATGTTTATCCAAATTGAGTATTGTCTCATTCACAATCACCAGCCTAAGCTAAATGCAGATTGTAACATTTAAAAGGAAGAAAAGAACAGCAGGAGGAAAAGAGCTTTGTTAAAGAGCACTTCAAAGATTTATTGTTCTATAACTTGGGGACAGGGACAGCACCCTATCATCCATCACTGAGGGAGCAAAAAAGACAGCGTTTTTTGAATTCATAAATGGTGGATCCCAGCCATGCAGGTTGGTGACATTGGGAGATTGCTTTAGACTACTTTAAACAAGAATTTTAGCTTGTTAAAGTTTAGATTTTAAGAAGCATGTTATACCTTTTGTTTTATATGACAGGTTTCAGAGTAGCAGCCATGTTAATCTGTATTCACAAAAAGAAAAGGAGTACTAGTGGCACCTTAGAGACTAACCAATTTATTTGAGCATAAGCTTTCGCGAGCTACAGCTCACTTCATCGGATGCATTCAGTGGAAAATACAGTGAGGAGATTTATATACACACAGAACATGAAAAAATGGGTGTTATCATACACACTGTAAGGAGAGTGATCACTTAAGATGAGCTATTACCAGCAGGAGAGGGGGGAGGGGGGAAACCTTTTGTAGTGATAATCAAGATGTGCCATTTCCAGCAGTTAACAGGAACGTCTGAGGAACAGTGGGAGCGGGGGTGGGAATAAACATGGGGAAATAGTTTTACTTTGTGTAATGACCCATCCATTCCCAGGCTCTATTCAAGCCTAAGTTAATTGTATCCAGTTTGCAAATGAATGTTATAATTCATAAACCAGTCGGAGAACACTTCAATCTCTCCGGTCACTCGATTACAGACCTAAAGGTCGCAATATTACAACAAAAAGACTTCAAAAACAGACTCCAATGAGAGACTGCTGAATTGGAATTAATTTGCAAACTGGATACAATTAACTTAGGCTTGAATAGAGCCTGGGAATGGATGGGTAATTACACAAAGTAAAACTATTTCCCCATGTTTATTCCCCCACCACCACCTCCCACTGTTCCTCAGATGTTCCTGTTAACTGCTGGAAATGGCCCACCTTGATTATCACTACAAAAGGTTTTCTCCACAAACAAATTTTCCTCTTGATGGCAGCAGTGGCATTAAGAGCGGGACTCACAGTCCTGGACACCCCGAGATAGCGTCACACCTGTGTCCCAGGTTAGTGCTCTAACCGCTAGGCTAAAAGTTATAAAATGAGACTACCACATTCTCTGCTGGCTGTTTTACATGGAGGTAGGCGAGTGTCACAAGAAATAACTTAGTCACCTAAGCTGCCTGACTCAAGGAGAGGGGTCCCGGCTGTGGCTCACACACAGTGATAAGTGCCTCCTAGCAGTCCAGATTTAGCTGCCTAATTCTATGAGAGGGGCAGGGCTTAGGACACACCCCTCTCATTGGCATCTCCCAGTGACTAGCTGAGAGACCTCATTGCCTAGCTTGCTGGCTTTTATAGATTACATTCTAAGGCGCTTCTCTCTCCCCATTCATTGTACAGTATAGGGTGCTGAGGTGCCTAACTCAAACTTTGTGGATCACCACATTGTTCCAATGATTTTCTAGGCATCTAAAAGTTAGGTGTTGCAACATCTAAGTCCCTTTGTGGATCTGAGCCTTAAAGCTTATGACCTTAATTCAGCACAATACTTAAACATATGTCTGACTTAAATACAAGTGAATAGGACTACTCATAGACGCCAATTCCATGGGTGCTCCGGGGCTGAAGCACCCACAGGGAAAAAATGGTGAGTGCTGAGCACCCACCGGCAGCTCCCCTATCAGCTCCCCTCCTCCCCGACAGTGCTTGCCACCAGCCGGCAGGCCCCACTGATCAGCTCCTCCCCGTCCCTCCCCGCACCTCCCGCATGCTGCGATCAGCTTTTTCATGGCATGCAGGAAGCTCTGAGGGGGTGAGGGGAGGAGCAAGGGTGTGATAATCGGGGCAAGGGAAAATGGGGCGGGAAGAGGCGGGGGCAGGGGCAAGAAGAGGCAGGGCGGGGCTGGAGACTTGGGGGAAGGGGTAGAGCCAGAGGTCCTGCACCCCCCAGCAAACTGGAAAGTTGGTGACTGTGGGACTACTCACATGCTTAAAGTACTTCCCTGAATCAGTCTCCCTAACTCGATCACTGACTCACTGTGGCCTAGGACAAAACACAGTCTCTGTGCTTTACCTATATATGTGCATAGTATAATTATATCTGAGTATAATTATTCCCAACCTCACAGTGATGAGAGATTTTTATTTAATGTTTGTAAAGTGATACATCATCAGTGGATGAAAGGTGAAGTAATATTTATTGTCAGTTCCTTTGCTGGAATGAAACTAGTACATGCTAGTATGTAAAGAAACAAATTTGTGTTTCCTGCTCAAAGTGGCTATGCAGCTTGGTGTTGGATGCTTTTGGGAGATGCTTTCCCTTTCATTCTCTGAGCACAAACTTTTCATTTCCTCAGTTGGATGTTCTTGTAGGAGTAAGATGCATGTGACCCATCTAGAAACAGTTTTCTAAATTCCAGGATAGCTTTCTGAATGCAGCTGATACCGGCACAAACTGTCTAGTTCTAATGATCAGTGTTTATTGTACATGATCTCCTTATACCATGATGGCTACTGATAATGGCTATGCAGAGGGCCAATGATTACTGATTTTTATTTAGATTTAAACAAAAACCTTTAAATGAGTCAGAACCATTACATTATATACATCACTAACTTATGTGAATACATGTTCATATTACAGCACACCCTCACTATAAAGCCCTTCATAATAATGAACCTTTAGATATACAATGAACCTGGTCCCTGGATCCCATCTCGAGCTGATGGTTACTCCAGCCCACTCCTGTGGGCTGACCACTCCTCCAGCCCCCACCGCACTGGAAATGAACTACTAGGTCGGGGGATGGGATAAACAGGAGCTGTATCCTGGGGAGGCTGAAGATACTGTGTAACCCTCCGAGAGAGAACATAAGAGCTGCCATACTGGGTCAAACCATAGGCCATCTTGCCCAATATCCTGTCTCTGACAATGACCCATACCAGAACTTCAGGGGGAGTTTACAGAGCAGAGCAATTGAGGAGTGACCCACTCCTGTCCTCCACTCTTGGCTTCTTGTTGTCAGAAGTTTAGGATTGCCCCAAGCATGGGGTTGCATCTCTGGCCACCTAGTTAATAGCCATTCGTGGACCTATCCTCCATGAACGCATCCAGTTCTTTTTTGAACCCAGCTATACTTTTGGCGATCACAACATCCAATGGCCTTGAGTTCTACAGGGTAGTTGTGCATTGTGTGAAAAAGTATGTCCTTTTGTTTGTATTAAACCTGCTGCTTATTAATTTCATTGGGTGACCCCTGGTTTTTGTATTGTGGGAAAGAGTAAACAATGCTTCTTCTTCGAGTAGCGTCCCTATGGGCGCTCCACTTTACGTGTCTGTGTGCCCCTGCAGCTCTAATCGGAGAATTTTGGTAGCAGTGTCCAGTTGAGCCCGGGCATGTGCTCTCCCTCCCTTGTGGTCTGCTTCGAGGCTATTTAGCACTGCATGGGCAAACCCCCCTCACTTCCTTCTCTACTGCCTTTGGCCTCTGACAGAAGGAGCAGTTGTCCCTTCCTCATCTGTGTCGTTAGCATAAGTAGTGTTTGTTTTGTTACCTTTGTTCTCCCTAAAAGTACTCAGGCTAGTGTTTTATTTATTTTATTTTATTCCTTTGGTTTAAAAAGAAAAGAGAAAATGGAAAAGAACCTCTCTTTCCTTCCCTGTCTGGGGGCATTCCCCCCCGGCATCTAGTGGACTCATAATTATTTTCTTTTTAAGTTAAAAAAGTAAAATAAAGATGATGTTCTTGTGCATATTCCTCCCTGCTAGAGGATGAGAACCCCCTGCCCAGGGGCTTGCCTGGCTCTCTCTGCTCCAAGCGGTGCCTCTCCTGCCAGGAGTCAGTTCCTGTAATGGCCAGACACTCCCTGTGCCTGGGAGACCCTCACAGAAGTGCTTTACCTGCCACACCTAAAACTGCAGCCACACAGGAGCTGGGGCTGAAAATTCCTCCCTATAGAGAAAACACTTCAGTCTGCAGGGGACTCCGGTGGGTGTTGACCCCGGCTCATCCCCGGAGCCTTCACTTCAAAAGGGGTTGAGTGGTGGAGAGGAGAAGAGAAAGAGAGAAAAAGAAGACGCCACCAGCAGACTGCCCCTGGAAAGGCTCCTCCAAGCAACTGGCCAGCCAGAGGGGTGTTCCCCAGTGCGGCCATCTCAGTAGGACAATACCAGCAGAGGAACCTCCTGCTGTGAGCTCAGCTTCTGCTCCCGTCGCCACCAGACGCTCTGGAAGCTGAAACCTGAGAAGGGGCTTCCTGCTCTGAGCTCTGCTCTCCACATGGACAAGGGGCTTCTGTAAGCCCTGTGCTGCTCTGAGCTCTTCTCTGGGCAACTACTGCAGTTACCGTACCGTCTCTAAAAGAGTGACACAGAGAAGCCCTGCTGTCAGCTCTGCTTTGGCATGGAGACACCAGAGGCTTCCACCATCATGCTCTGAGGCAAGGGTACTGTCCCCTAAGGAGAGCAGACAGTTACCGTACCATCTCTAAAAAAGCGGCATAGAGAAACCCTTTGATACTAGATGCAACAAAACTCCCATCTAGGAAATGTTTTGCACCTTCCCAACCATTGATACCGACTACAGACACTCCTCTGGGGTTCCGGATGAGCCCATGGTAACACAGGTACTCCCATACTCTGGAGACCTGTGGCCTCAGTACCCAGGGAGAGACAATTACCATATGTCTCTAAAAAAGTGGCACCAACGAACTTTTTGTACTGGGCAAAACTCTCATTTAGGGAGTGCTCTGCCCATCTATCGGTACTGACAATGTACCCCAGACCCTCCTCTGTGGTACCAAATGAACCCATGGTACTGCATGAGCTCTGGTACCATGGAGACCTGATGATTGGGGAAGAACCACAATCCCCATTACTTGGTACCAGGACCCTGGTATAGAGCACGTCCCGGCACCCAGAATCACTCTTAGCACTGGGCTGTATACTGCCAATATCCCAGTCAGCGGCACCCTTACCCACTGACGAATCTGACACTGGCCAGGAGGAGACATTCCCTGGCCCCTCAAGGTGGCCCACCACCACATTACAAGGGTCATCCCCAATTCCATCACGCCAACCGTCTGTGCCTGCCTTCCTGCCTATCCCTCCCAAGGCCATATTGTAACTCTTCGGGTATATACACACACAGCGCGACCGTCTCCGGTGTCTCTCGGAGAGTCCACCAGATGGTTTGCTACAGCCTGGCACCTGAGACAGGGCAGGAGAGCACCTGAGCCAGGACAGGAGAAAGCCTTTTCAGAACAGGAAAGAAGGGGTAAGGGGAAAAAAAACCCCACACACCTGAAGAGGAAGCTACCTCTTCAGCACACTTCTCATCTCTCCCAGATGAGACTGTTCTGCCCACCCCTCATCACTAAGTGAAGATTTAAGAACTTTCTGGCTCTTACCAAGAGGGTGGCAGACGAGCTGCAGATTCCCTTACAGGAGGTGGCAGATACACATCACAAGTTGGTGGAAATTCTGCACACTACCTTCTTATCTAGCACTGTCCTCCCAATTAATGAGCTGATTCTAGATCCTACCAAAATCATCTGGCAGAGCCAGCCTCCATCGCACCAACTAGCAACAGAGTGTAAACAAAAACAACCCTACGTCTCTACCCAAAGAGGCAGACTTTGTTTTCAACTTCCGCAACCCAACTCCATCATAGTGGATGTGGTTAATGCATGAAGCAAGCAACATAATGCCAAGTCAACTCCATATGATCAGGCTTCTCAAGATGGCATATTCATTGACAACATTACTGTTTAGAGTAATAAATTACCAAACTGTCATAGCCAAAACAATTTTGTTAATCTTGGGAAACCTAGGATGTTTCTGAAACATTACTGGAAACACAAAAAGAACAGATTCAGACCATTCTTAGAGAAGGTCAGTTAATAGCGAGACCAGACCTAGAGACACCACTGGATGTAGCTGTTACAGCTGCCCGCCCAATCTCCATGACTGTGGTACTGAGGTGGGTTGTGGGGTTTTTTTTTTTTTTGTTTGCTACACCTCTCTAGATTGCCCAAAGAGCTACAGACTTCCAATTTGAAGGGCGAAACTCTTTGCGGAGAAGACAGATTTTCTCTCCACATCCTGAAGGATTCTCGGACCACACTACACTCCTTAGGAATCTACACTGTGGAACAGAAGAGAAGATATACCTCTCAACGACACCTCAGATCACAATCTTCTCAATACTCACCATCTCTGTGCTGTTATGAGCCACAGTGTAAGAGGCCCAGGGCTCAAAAGTGAGAACAGTCTGCACCCCAGTCCATGACCTCTAAAACTGCCTCTTATAAGCACTTTGATGAGCTGGTCGGGGGCCTGAACAATGATACCTTACAGCATCAGCTGCCATCTATACATCTGTCACGCCACTCAGAAGTCACCTTGCCTTACTTCACAGCAGTTAGGACCAGGTCTAGAGCAAAGAAATTGATTTATAGCCCTGAACCTACAGGGTGCCTACTTCCATAACTCAATACAACCATTGTACAGAAGATTTCCTACTGCTTACCTTTGGGGCAGGATCATTATAGGTACAGACTGCTCCACACAGGGTAGTCTCCAAGGTTCACTTCATTGTAGTGGCACACTAACCCCGGTACAGTGACTGGACTTTATCAGCACCAACCTGATGCAGTACAAGCGAGAGCGCTCCTCTCACTACCCACTTTCATCACCCTGGGACACATGTCTCCCTAATATGCCGGAGAGCTCACTTACACAACAACAAGGTTCAGGACAAATGGCCTTCCACAGAAATGACTTTCCATATCACTCTTTTGGGGCTAGGGGCTGTCAGGAGTGCCTGTGCACAAACTCTGCCTTTCATCAAAAACAACACACAAAGGTTATGATGGACTTAATGTGACCTGTATGTTTTGTATAAACTGCCAAGGAGCTGCCAGATCTCCCTCCCTCTGCAAGACAGCATTCAAACTTTAGAATTGATGCACCCATCACAATGTGCTCATCTCAGCTGTCTGTCTAGAAGGGATACAGAATGGGATAACCAACCGTCTCTGTTGGAATTTTCTCATGACAATGAGCGTATACTGAATTCACAGGTGCTTCAAGATATAGCCACCCTTTGGTTAAGCATTCACTGGCAGTTGCCCTCATCTTCCCAGCAGACAGGGCCCACCTGTATGTCTTTTCCCAGTTTTCTACCCTATCCAAGATTCTGTTGAAAACTGAACAAAAACAAAGCAAGAGTTATTGTGATTGCCCCTCTTGACTATGACAAGTCCGGCTCCCTTACCTAATGCAGATGGCAATATGCCCTCCTGTTCCTCTGACGTCAGCCAATTTCTCACCCGCTCTCTCAAAACAATGGGCTGACCCTTCACCCCAACCCATGGGTCCTCCGCCTCCAGGCTTGGATCATTCTTTGTTCCAAGGCTAAGAAGCAGAATGCTCTGACAAGCTGAAACACATGTTGCAACACAACCACAAGTTGACCACTCCACATACCTACCTACAAAATGGAAACAACTCCAAGTTTGTACCATTCCAAATGGACAGACCCAACCTCATCTTTCCTCCTTCTGATTTTGCACTACATTTTAAACTCTCACTCAGCTTCCTTAAGGTACATCTCATGGCAAAAATGGCTTCCCACTTGGAGTTTGCTCAACCACTAATGCATAGACTCTTTAAGGGCATTCGGACTCTCTTCCCCCTTGTGACACCACCCACTCCAGCCTGGGACTTTAATCTAGTTCTTAGGGCTTGGACTAGACCTCCCTCCAAGTCCAGGCAACTTATTCTCTCTTACACCTGTCCACGACAACAGCATTTCTAATTGCCATCACCTCAGCTAGGCACATAGGAGAAATAGAGGCCCTGATGGCACACCCATCATTCACGGCCTTTGTCTTTAAAAAATAAAATAATAATAATCACTCTAAGGCCATAACCCAAGTTTCTCCCTACTTTTTCTGCACTTTCCATATGAATCAACAGATCCATCTCCCTGTTTTTTTTCCCAAAATCACATTGTGACAACTGGGAGACAATTGTGCATATGCTACATATTAGAAGGACACTAGCATTCTACTTGGACAGGACTAAGGACTTCAGGAAATCCCCTAAACTCTTCCTTTCTTCCACAAAAAGATCCAAAAGCTCTGTGATATCTCCTCAAAGACTATCCAAATGGGTCTCTAGTTGCATTAATCACTTAGCAAGGGCGCAACTTGCTTCCGTCCATACGCACTCCATGAGATCAGTTCCTACCTCAATCACATTCCACAGGGATACCCCTATCTCCCCAATCTATAGAGCAATGACTGGGGCCTCTGTCCATACTTTTGCATACTGATTGTTCTGCATCCATACTGATTATTCAATCACTGAAGATTTGGCTGCTGACACCATCTTCGACTCCACAGTATTCTCTGTAGTAAAAAACCGTGCTCTGAAGTCCCAGCCTCCAGTGATGGGTACTGCTCCGGAGTCACCTAAAGCGGAGCACCCACAGGGACACTACTCGAAGAAGAAGATGAAGTTACTCACCTTGTGCAGTAACAATGGTTCTTCGAGATGTGTGTCCCTATGGGTGCTCCACAACCTGCCCTCCTCCCCTCTACTTCAAAGTTCTCTATAGGGCTCTGTGGTAGAGAAGAAAGTGAGGGGGGTTCGCCTGTGCAGTGCTAAATAGCCTCGAGGCAGACCACAAGGGAGGGAGAGCACATGCGCAGGCTCAACGGGACACTGCTACTAAAAATCTCCGATTAGAGGTGCAAGGGCACACAGACACGTAAAGTGGAGCACCCATAGGGACACACATCTCAAAGAACCATCGTTACTGCACAAGTTGAGTAACTTCCTCTTCTCCATTCACTTTTTCCACATCATTCATGATTTCATAGACCTCTATTACATCTCTCCTATGTTGTCTCTCTTCTAAGCTGAGCAGCTCCAAACTTTTTAGTCTCTCGTCGTATGGAAGCCATTCCGTACCTTTGATCATCTTTGTTGCCCTTTTCTGAACCTTTCTAGTTCCACTATATTCTTTTTGAGATGTACTGACCAGAACTTGGCACAGTATTCAAAGTATGGGCACAACACGGATTTATATAGTGGAATGATATTCTCTGTCTTATTTTCTATCCCTTTCCTAATAGTTCCTTTCATCCTGTTAGCCTTTTTGACCTCTGCTGTGCATTGAGCGGAAGTTTGCAGAGAATTATCCACAATGACTCCAAGATCTCTTTCTTGGATGGTAATAGTTCATTTAGAATCCATCACTATATATATACAGTTATTATTTTTTCCCAACGTGCATTACTTTGCACCTAACAATGCTGAATTTCATTTGCCATTTTGTTGCCCACTCATCCAGTTTTATGAGATCCCTTTGTAACTCCTTGCAGTCTGCTTTGCATTTAACTATCTTGAGTAATTTTGCATCTGCTTCAAACTTTGCTGCTTCACTTTCCAGTTTGTTAATGAATATGTTGAACAGCACAAGTCCCAGTACTCCATTGTGAAAACTGATCATTTATTCCTATCCTTTGTTTCCCATCTTTCAACCAGTTATTGATCCAGGAAAGACCTGCCTCTCATCTCATGGCTACTTTTAGTATCCTTAAGAGCCTTTGATGAGGAACCTTGCCAAAGGCTTTCAGAATATCCATGTACAATATATCAACTAGATCACCATTGTCCACGTGCTTGTTGATTCCCTCAAAAAATTCTAATAGATTGGTGTGGCATGACTTCCCTTTGCACAAGCCATGTTGACTCTTCCTCAACAAATCTTGATTATCTATGTGCCGGATAATTCTGTTCTTTACTATAGTTTCCACCAATTTCCACGTTTTTGAAGTTAGGCTTACCAGCCTCTAATTGCCAAGATCGCCTCTGGAGCTTTTTTAAAATATTGGCATTACATTAGCTACCTTCCAGTCATCTGCTACAGAGACTGATTTCAGTGACAATATGCAGTTCTGCAATTTCATATTTGAGTTCCTTAAGAACTCTTGGGTGAATGTCATCTGGTCCTGATAACTTATTATTGTTTAGTTTATCAATTTGTTCTAAAACCTCTTCTACTGACACATCAATTTGGGACAGTATTTCAGAACTGTCACCAAAAAGAATGGTTTCAGAGTAGCAGCTGTGTTAGTCTGTATCCGCAAAAAGAACAGGAGTACTTGTGGCACCTTAGAGACTAACAAATGTATTTGAGCATAAGTTTTCATGGGCTAAAACCCACTTAATCGGATGCATGCAGTGGAAAATACAGTAGGAAGATATGTATATACACAGAGAACATGAAACAATGGGTGTTATCATACACACTATAACGAGAGTTACACCATTAAATTAGGCTTGAATAAAGACTGGGAGTGGATGTGTCATTACACAAAGTAAAACTACTTCCCCATGTTTATTTTCCCCCCATACTGTTCTTCACACGTTCTTGTCAACTGCTGGAAATGGCCCATCTTGATTATCACTACAAAAGGTTTTTTTTCTCTCCTGCTGCTAATAGCTCACCTTAACTGATCACTCTCATTATAGTGTGTATGATAACACACATTGTTTCATGTTCTCTAAGTGTGTATATATCTATATCTTCCTACTCTATTTTCCACTGCAATGAAGTGGGTTTTGCTCAAATACATTTGTTAGTCTCTAAGGTGCCACAAGTACTCCTGTTCTTTTTACCAGAAAGAATAGTTCTGATGTAGAAATCTCCCCTACATCCTCCACAGTGAAGACTGATGCAAAAAATTAATTTAGTTTCTCTGCAATGGCTTTGTCTTCCTTGAGTGGTCTTTTAACACCTCTGTTTTCTAGTGGTCCCACTGTGTGTTAGGCAAGCTTTCTGCTTCTGATATATTAATAAAAACCTGTTAGTTTTTGCATTTTTGTCAAGTTGCTTCTCAAATTTTTTCCTAGCCTGCCTCAATGGAGGTGCTGAATTACTGAGTCCAAGAACTACTTTTTTGTGTTGCACTTTTGTTTCCCCCAGAAGGAGCAGACCTGAGAGTCAAAAAGCACCCCTCCAGCCTATAAGCCAGTGGAAGACTTACAACAGTGGGAAAATACACACAGCTGACACTGCAGACGTAAGCTCCTTGATTACATCCTGCTTAACTCTAGCTTTAAGGGAATAGGGTTGAGGCATTCTTCAACTGGGACTCCATGTGAGACGGTGTGTCTCTATTTTGTCAAGTGTACATAGTGTGTCTAATGAATAATTGAATCATACTGTATAAACTTGGGGGAATTGCCACCTTCCCTCTCATTGAATGGAGGGCAAAATTAGGCTTTTTCTTCATTGTCTAAATAAAGTCCTGAAAAATATCTGTCTGTGGGCGAGATTCATAGTAAGGAGTTGAGAATACAGAATCTCTGCAGAATGTATTCATTTTAATTAGGCTTATTTTTTATTCCGCACATTAGCTTTGCTATTTGCTATTAGCTACTTGCTCCTATCTTCCCAAATTTAGTTTTACTTACTGTTTCTATATTTCTATTTGTCTTAGGCAATGATATACATGAAGTCCAAATATTTGTGAGTTTCCAGGACATGTAATTTACTAACAGTCAAAACTTGACATAAAACAAACTCCCCACACTGGTAAGGCATATGATTTGCCCAATCTTATTTTGTAATTTAGATTACAAATATAAACCTTTACACACTCGGTATTTCTGGGGAAGCTTTTATTCTGGCTCTTCAAGTAGCAATATTGTCTGGGCCTCAATGTCCAATCCTGTAAAGTAACCCCACAATTTGTCGTTTTGTCAAGTTGCAGTATAAATCTATTTGTCAGAGAATCACAGGTTAAGGCCAGAGGAACTACCACATCATCTAGTCTGATCCATGTGTCTCACAGGCCACCAACACCACCCACACACTAAACCCAACAACTGAAAATAGATCAAGGTATTACAGCCCACAGGTGATTAGACTATTATGTGCCAGACAGAAGAGGAGATACTGAAGTGCACCAGTGCACAAGGTCCCTGCAGTGGCAGGGAATTGATTAAGTGAGATATATTCAGATAATCCTGGCAAGTGACCTGCTCTCTATGCTGCAGAGGAAGGTGAACCCGCCCCCAAGGTCACTGACAATTTGATCTGGGGGAAACTGCTTCCTGACCCCACATATGGCAATCAGTTAGACCCTGAGCACAGAAGCAAGAACCAGCCAGACAAGCATGTGAGACAGAATGCTCAGTGCCACCTCAGAGCACTGTCCCACCACACCAGTATCCCATCTCCAGCTGTGGCCATCCCTAGTGCTCCAGAAGGGGACAAGAAAAAGAAGAATGCATTGGGGGGAGAAGGGGAATCCCCTCCTGACCCCTGCAGCTGATTGGCTGAAGCCCTGAAGCCTGAAATCTTAGGAACCAGAAGCAACTCCCAGGGCTGATGCACCCTGCCCTCCACCGTTACATGCAACCCTGTCATACAATCCCACTCATAAATTTGTCCTGCTCTCTCTCAAAACTAATTAAGTTGCTTACCCCTACAACTCCTCGTGGGAGGATGTTCCAGAACCTCTCTCCTCTGATGGTTAGAAAACTTCTTCTAATTTCCAGGCTGAATTTGTTCATAGCCAGTTTACACACATTTGTTCTTGTGCCAACATTGTCTGTTAGCTCAAACAGCTCTTCAACCTCCTTGGTGTTTACCCCCAATGTATTTCTGGAGAACAATCATATCACCTCTCAGCCTTCATTGTGCGAGGCTAAACAAGCCAAGCTCTTCCAATCTTCTCTCATAAGATAGACACTCCATTCCCCTGATCATCGAAGTAGCTCTTCTCTACACCTGTTGTAGTTTGAATTCATCTTTCTTGAGCATGAGTGACCAGAATTGTACACAGCCTTCCAAATGATGTCTTACTTGTGCCTTGTACAATGGCATTAATATTTCTCTCTCTACTGGAAATGCCTCATTTAATAGATCCTAGATCACATTTTCCTTTTTCACAGCCACATCAGAGTGGTGGTTCAATTATCCTATGATTGACCTACGTATGCAGGTCCCTCTCCTCCTCTGTAACTTCCCACCAATGAGCCCCCAGCTTGTAGCAGAAATTATTAGACCCTTGCACTTCGTCCTATTAAATTCCATCCCATTTCTGTTACTCCAGTCTTAAAGGACATCTAGTTCCTCTGTATGGACAATGCCTTCCAATTTTGTATCATTGGCACAAAAAGTAGAAGTGTGCTAAAGTCATTAATATAAATATTAAGTAAGATCTGTCTTAAGGTCCATCCTTGAGGAACTCCACTAGTTACCAGCACTTGTGCATCCATAAATCTATAAATACTACCTTCTGCTCTGGAGCTCCTTTGCCTGCAATTTTGCTTTCTCCCTAGTATTTTATTCTTCATTTGTTCTAGGTCTTCCTCAGTTGGCTCCTGTCTTTTGCCTGCTGCTACCCTTTAAAAGCACAGGCAGCAATAAGATACTTGCAGATTAAAAGTAGTGCAAACAGAACAATCACCATCCCCACGCACTGTTGCTCAAAGGCGATTATCTCAATTGAGTTTTACCATTCAGGCTGAGGCCAAAAGAAGTGGCTAAACTGCTCCTCTATACAGGACTTAAGTGAGGAGAACTGGCAGCAGGCACTGCAGTACTTTGAGACTTGGGGAGGCTTGCAGCAAAGGTACCTGCCATGCAGAGCTCAAACTGTGCTGGCTGTGTTTGCCACCTACTCCTACAATCTTGCAAATCAGGAATCTTTCCCCACAGAATAATAATCATCATGTGTGAAGTTGCCCTCCCCTGCACCTTCTGTATTCATTTGAAGTGTGAACTTCTGAGACTAAGATGAAGTAAATTTAAGACTATTAAATGTTTCATAATCAATTAACATTGTCACAAAATTCAGTGCATATGTCCTGAATAAATCTGTGCAATGTGTAGCTTTCCTGCAGAATTGTGGCTTACCCTAGATAGGGTATGTCTACAGTGCAACTGGAGGTGTGATTACAGTATAGGTAGCTGAGCTAGCTTTAATCGAGCTGGCTCAGGGCCATAGGCATGCGCAGCACATTGCATTAGGGTGTGCACCCAGGGAATTTTATTTATTTATTTTTTTTAAAGGAGAACATTTATTGAATACTCAAATCATAAAGGACATTTTTATTCATCAAACTAAAGAAACTAAAACTTAACTCAACTTAATGTTTTTTTAAATTAAAAACTAAACTTTACTTAAAAAATGAAACAAAATACCAAATGTTTGCTGTAGTGATAACCAGCCGTATACAAAGATGCAGTCAATTTTCATGATCTTTATCTTTAACCAGATAATGAGCTGACCCAAATAGGTTAAGGTTTCTTCATCTTCCTGTCCTAGAGGATGAGATGTTGCTCACCAGGTGTTATGGACTTAAATTCCTCAATCATATCATTGTAATTAACTGACGAAGCCAATTCTCGTTCAATGTACAAAATTAGGAGTGAGTCGAGGCGCTGCTGGGACATTGTACTTCTTAGTTTGTTTTTTACATGTGCTAGTTTCGAAAAGGCTCTTTCATGTGAACAGCTTGTAACAGGTAAGACTGCAAAGCATTGAACAGATTTGTAAAAGGCCTGGAACATGGAAGACCGATCCAATTCCTTTAGCCAATCAAGCCTCTCGCTGGTGGTATTCGTAGTGCTACCCTTAGGAACAGATCTGTCATAACCCTGAAGCAATCCGACTTCAGCTTCCAGCTCATCCAAGGACACTTTAAATTTGTTGGCAATGATTCTCATATCGTCCCTGCCAATGTCTAAGCTCAGCAGTTTTCCCATTACAATCACAATTTTACAAGTCTCCTGATCAAATCGCTGGTCAATGCAGGTAATCATGGAGTCTAGGAGTGGGGGAAAATGAAGTTATTCTCTCCTGCGCCTCTTTTGTATCAAAGTGATGCTGGGACTCAAACGCGTCATGAATACGAGTGGACGTTTTTCTCTTCTTAACTGGAGGAATCGATATATCATTCTCTACACACATTTTCACACTGTCATTTAAAATAGATTGAAAATATTCTGGGCCACTTCTCATCACAGCCAAAGAGATACACAAGGCTTATCACCCCTGTCATTGCAGTGAGTAAGTTGAGATCTGGAGCTTAAAAGAGCCTTACTCACTTTTACCACCATCTGGAGAATAGGGTGCATCATGTGAAGGGCAAAGACGAACTTGAATGAATTTAGTTCGTGGATAAAGCCCCTGGCTTTTATTTTAGCGTCAGCAAGGTGAGTTGTTTCGATAATCTCTTGTAAAGCTTGTAAAACGATAGAGTAGTTTTGTTTTACAGCAGCCACTGCTTCTGCTCTGCATGCCCATCTTGTGTTTGACAGGGACTTCAAAGTCTTCAACTGGGATCCTACTTCTTGTGAAATCTTCTCCATTACTGCATGTCGCACAGGACTCCCCTCCATGAGGGCATAAAGAGTCTGAATAACACGAAAAAAAATCAAAGACAGTTCTGTTTTGTTTACTTGCAGTGCATGCATCTTCTAGGACAAGGTTCAAACAATGCGCATAGCAGTGTACATAGGGTATTTCACTGTTTCTTTCTTCACATTTCATTTGAACTCCCACAGTACACCCAGACATAGTAGATGCGCCATCAAAACAGACAGACATCACTGATGGTCAATTTTAAGAATGCCAAGGACATCATTTAACTGGTAAAAATTGACTGAGCATCAACTATTAATAGTATCTGAACAGACAAAATGTTCAACTGGACTGTTTTTCGTTGTCAAAATACCGCACCACAATGGACATCTGTTCATGGTGTCCTCAGTCAGTAGTGTCGTCAGCACTTATTGAGACTATTTTTCCATTTAGTGAAGACACAATCTTTTGTTGCACAATGTTGTGCAAGGCTACAATTAAATCATTTTGGATGCGATTACTCTGAAAGGTAGCATTTCGAGGAGATTGTTGCACATGCTTTGCCATTATGGGATCATATTTTTGGAGCATATTGACAAGATTTAGAAATAAACCTCTCTCAAACCCCTGAATGGTCTCCCACCTTTTGCCAAACACAGAACAATGTCAATCAGTTGCTCCATTACACTTCGGTTATGGTACCATTCTTCTTCTTGTTTAGACAGATAAGCCTGCTTGCTCTCATCCACCAATACATCAGTAGGTGTCCCTTCATTAAAACTTGACCATGAAGAACAGCTCAACACATGATTTTTTGACAGTTGGTTGTTTTAAAAACATTCGTTAGCCCTATGCCAGTTTCTGAATCCCTTATCAATGAATGCTGGATCAGCGTGACCTTTGTTTGCTGCATCATTAGAGGAGAGGAAACGGCAGTAAAAGCAAAATGCTGCGTTCTTTGATGGGCTATATTCTAACCACCTATACTTTTCATACCAATCGGACTGAAAACTTCTTTGTTTATTTCCTATTTTACTTCTAAGAAACACACTCAATCTAGGCTGATAAGGACCTCTAGATAATCAAGACTGGCATTCTAATCTATTTTTTGGAATATCACAGACCGGGTCATCAGATGGAATGTTTGATGGCTTTGAATAGGAACTACACTGACCTGAACTAAGAGACAAAGTCTGTTTCGGTTGGTCATTACTCAGTTTATTGCATGCACTGGAACTGGTGGCGGCATTATCTTCATGTAAGTTCTTAACCGAGGAGTCCGGGGTATTTGCACTACTATCAGCACATTCATTATAATTCAGTTTGTCTGCTCCTTTTCTTATATTAACAACAAACCGATCCATATTTTAAAATTAAAAGGGGGTATCATACCATTGAATTAAAACTTAAAGCCACAGGCTTGTTATGCTATTTCAGTAGAGTACATGCAACAAAGATTACAAACACTGTAGACACTGCGCTGGGCACGCCTGATGTGGCCGCTTATATAGGTCAAAGAATTTTCTAGAATAGTAGTTGGAGGGGGAGGGGAGGACCAATGGTAATGCGGAGGGGGAGGGGATACATGCTGCAAGCGAATACGGGCTTTCTATACATTTCTACAACATCTATATTACACAATTCGGCACTTATTGCATAATACAACTGCAAAACTAAGCATTTCTGATGGTATCTTCTAGACCGAGCACTGAGTCCCATTGGGTAGATAGAAAGATTAACCTAAATAATCTATACAGAAGCCTGTGGAACCCCATAAAATTGGGTCCCTAATCCATGAACTATTAGAACTCATTTACAAAACTTTTCTTAAACATTACATTAATATATTGTCTCATACTATAGAATTAGAATTTATAATCCTTATTCCATGATGAGATATAATGTATCTATCTTTAGATATGTTTTTTCCTTAAAAAAAACAATAAAAAAAATCCGATTTTTTTTTTAAAAAGTCATTGATTTTTATCCACCCTAACAGCTGGGCATGGTGGGGATGGGGGGGGGGAAGGATTGGTCCCCAGCTGGAGCGAGGCAGGGGCCAGGGACAAGAGCACAGTGGGGCATGGGGGGAATTGGTCACCAGCTGGAGTGAGGCGGGGCCAGAGGAAAGAGGAGCACAGTGGGGCATGGGGCGAGGATTAGTCCCTGCTGACTGGAGCAAGGCGGGGGCCGGTGGCAAAAGCACAGTGGGGCGGGAGCTAGGGTTGGTCCCTGGAGCAAGGGAGGGGCTGGGGGTAAACTACAAGTGCAGCAGGGGTAGGGAGGGTGTAAACAGGATCCCCCCCACTCCTGCCCACATAGAGTGGGTACCTACCTTCTCCCTGGTTCTAGCCCATTCTCTCTGTCTCTCTCCGCATCGAGCTGAGGGTGGGGGTGCACTGAGTACAGGGCTAGGGATGCAGGGTCTGGGAGGGAGTTAGGGTGCAGGAGCAAGCTGGGGGTTGGGGTACAGGGTCTGGCCAGGAGCTAGAATGAGGGAGGGGGCTCAGCGTTGGGGCAGGAGGTTGGGGTGTGGAGCGCTTACCTGGGGCAGCTCCCATTTTGTGTGAGGGGTGCAGGTGGATATGTGGGCGGGAGGGCGCAGAAGCTCCCCGTTTGGTGCTCAGGGTGGGGGTGGGGATGTGTGGGGGGGTGCAGGAATTAGGACATGAGGTGTGGGGGACTGAATTGAATTGAAATGAAATTAGGGGGGGGTGTTCGAATTTACAGGGGGTGGGGCTGGTGTCAGGGCCGATAAGGGGTGAAACTGAGGGTGAAGGTGGGCTGTATGCACCATAGTAAAAACTGAAAAATGTTTCATGACCATTTTATTAGATTTAACTGATGTTTTAAAATCATCACACAAATGAAACTTGGCTACTGAAGCCTTCTATGAAGCACTACGTCTACATCCTTCTTTGTTTCTTGTTATAATTTTGCACAACTCTGTTAATGAACTTCTTGAATGCAATGCGTTCATCTTTGGTGGCTTCTTGTGTACCCGGTACTTCCATTCCTTCAACTGATATGCTCATTAGTTCATTCACATGATCAGGCAGGAGGTGACTTCTTTCAGAACACAAAATTCTATTCAACGATGAAAAAGAACACTTAGCTGTAGCTGTTGTGACTGGGAGTAGCAAGAGATGAATTTCTACTTCTCTCATCCCAGGAAACAGAACACAAAGATCAGGTCGAGCCACTAGCGATGATAAAAAAAGAAGTTGAAGTCAAATCTTCATTCATTCGTCGTATGATATTCCACTCTGTGTTCAAATTCTCTATTCTGTCCTGAGCACATGGTAGCCCCATTGCTGGTAGTGCCTCACTCCGCTCAACTGTTGGTGTTTTATAGGACACGCATCTGTAAAAGCTACGTAGAGGTGGACTAGAATCTAGAAGTCGCTGTTGTAGATTTTTAAGAATCAAGTCTGTGTACTTTTTCAGTCGTCTTAACAAACACTTCTTGTCCTCTTCACTTTAGGATTCAATATAAAATGCCTTCATTAGTCAACTTCTGGACTGAAGTCTTTGCTTCTTCCAGTACTTTTTCAATGGATAGCTCTCTAATTGATCCAAATGTAGCTTCTACTGCTGGACAAAGATCTATTACTGTTGTAGCAGATGCCTGGATGGCATTGTTTAATGACCCAAGTGGTTTCAACAGTAGACTTACAAGAGAGAGAATGGCAATAGTCTTCTCTGAATGTAGTAGCAAAAGTAATCCACCAGCCTCACTACTTAGATCCATCCCATCTTGGTAGATACTTTCCAAAGCCAGTAATAATGGCTGGAGTAATTTTAAGACAA
Organism: Chelonia mydas; assembly: GCF_015237465.2. NCBI lineage: Eukaryota > Metazoa > Chordata > Testudines > Cheloniidae > Chelonia > Chelonia mydas. The sequence goes on from NC_057849.1 coordinate 281,863,315, forward strand.
CAGCCAAGGATTGCTCATGGGAAAGCCAGCGGGTTTTCCCAGGTTGGACTAATTTTAACTTCAGTCCCAGTGGATCTTCTATATTTTCCAAGATAGTAAGTCTTTTTGGACTCTTGCTGAAAAAAGAATATAATGAAGACATTAAATTTATAGCTTTTTTAAATGTCTTTTGAAGATTCTGCAGCTCATACTAGCGCTAGTTGGAGTAGATGGCCTCTGCAGTGTGTATAGGAGAGATTAGGGTTATACTTTTCTCTGAGCAAAGCTTGTACTCCACTCTGTCTTCCAGAGAGGTTTGCAGCTCCATCAAATTCACAAGCAGACATCTGTCTGGGGTCCAGTTGACATGCATTTAACTCTAAAATGTGGGTTGTCACAGATGCAGCCGATGTGTCTTCTATAACTTGAACATCTAGAAATGCATCTACTGGCCTACCCCTGACATCTAGATAACGTACACAAGGATGTAATACTTGATGCCCATTTGCATCGCTGCATTCATCAGCCATGTATGCAAATTTTTTGAATGTGGTGAGAGAGTTCTTCACTTTTTCAACTGTTGAGTCTTTTGCTGTTGCACTCCATGCTTCTAGCCAGTCAGTTGAGTTTCTTGCAGAAAGATAGTGAGCATTTGCTGGTCTTTTTCGGAACCAGCGTTCAACTTCAGGATGAACAAGTGACAATGCACTTAACATTGGCCTCCAGTTTGTAGTGTGTGGTATCTCTTGCTTAAATAGAAAGTAGGATGCCACAGCCAAGTTTGTTCGCATGAACTGTGTTGTGTCTCCAGCATTCTTAACAGCCTCATTAAGTACTTCTAAAATTGGCTTTGAAAGTGGGTTTATAAGGCTTTCTGCATGTTGGTGCACTCCAGCAGCCTGGTGTTTTGCAGCCTTTTCATGTAGTTTGTCAGCATTGGCTTTGCTGATCGGTTTGACAAACCAATCCTCCACTTTTACCAATTATAGCATTGGGAAACTTTCCTTCTTCGTAAGCTTTTTTGCAAGAGGTGCACCAGTAGCCATCTTTTGTAACTTCAATATATGGGAACACTTTGACCGACGAACATCGGGAAATGCCTTTAGGTTTTGGAGATGCTGTTTCTTCAGTAGGTAGCTGTATTTGTGCTTCGGGCTGGTCGGATGTAGATATACCACTTGAACCTTCAGATGACATGTTGATATGTTCTTGATGTGTTCTTCACCTTGGTTAGTTTTTGAGGCCTTTGAGTGAAAAGATTGTTGTATTGTTTTTTTGTCTTTTCATTTTCACTTTGACCTGCAACCTATAAAAGAGATATGAATAAAGTAAATGTCTTGTTAGGACAATGCAAATTTAAAATAAGGATAATGCAAATTACACCAAAACACATAACAGGTCTAGATTTCTAAAAAAATATAATTTAAAAAAAATTATTTAATTTAAATTGACTTTTGAAAAGTAAGCCATCATAGGATAAGAGGAAAGTCCTCTCATGGATGAGTAACTGTTAAAAGATGGGAAACAAGGGTAGGAATAAATTATCAGTTTTCAGAATGGAGAGAAATAAATAGTGGTATCCCTGAGGGGTTGGTACTGGGACCGTTACTGTTCAACATATTCATAAATGATCTGGAAAAATGGGTAAACAGTGAGGTGGCAAAATTTACAGATGATACAAAACTATTCAAGATAGTTAAGTCCCAGGCAGACTGCGATGAGCTACAAAGGGATCTCACAAAACTGGGTGACTGTGCAACAAAATGGCAGATGAAATTCAGTGTTGAAAAATGTAAAGTAACGCACATTGGAAAACAATTTCAACTATACATACAAAATGATGGAGTCTGAATTAGCTGTTAACACTCCAGAAAGATCTTGGAGTCCTTGTGGATAGTTCTCTGAAAACATCCACTCAATGTGCAGCAGCAGTCAAAAAGCAAACAGGATGTTGGGAATAATTAAAAGGACAGAAAAATATCATATTGCCTCTATATAAATCCATGGTACATGCACACCTTGAATACTGTGTGCAGATCTGGTCACTCCATCCCAAAAAAGATATATTGGAATTGGAAAAGGTACAGAGATGGGCAACTAAAATGATTTGGGGTATGAAACAGGAGGAGAGATTAAAATGACTGGGAATTTTCAGCTTAGAAAAGAAACGACTAAGGGGGGACATGATAGAGGTCTATAAAATCTTGACTGGTGTGAAGAAAGTGAAGGAAATGTTATTTAATCCTTCACATAACACAAGAACTAGCAGTCACCCAATGAAATTAATAGGCAGCAGGTTTTAGAAGAACCAAAAGGAAGTACGTCTTCACACAACAAAGTCAACCCGTGGAACTCTTTGCCAGGGGATGCTGTGAAGACCAAAACTATAACAGGATTAAAAAAAGAACTAGATAAATTCCTGGAAAATAGGTTCATCAGTGGCTATTAGCCAGGATGGGGAGAGATGCAACACCATGCTCTGAGTGTCCCTAGCCTGTTTGCCAGAAGCTGGGAATGGGCAACAGGGGATGGATCACTCGATGATTACCTGTTCTGTTCATTCCCTCTGAAGCACCTGGCCTTGACCACTGTCGGAAACAGGATACTGGGCTATATGGACCATTGGTCTGACCCAGTATGACCATTCTTATGTAAAAAATTAATTATAATAAAAATGTTTAGTACAGAAACTCCCCAGCATAATGACCTCTCAAGATAGCAACAATGTGAGATAACAACTTTGGCAAATAATGCATTTTAAAAATCTTGGCCTACTAGGAAACATATAAGTTTCCATTCCCAGTCACAAATCTAGCATTCTGGAGCAAAGTCACTGAAATATAGTCCAACAAACAAATGTTTATTTAACGTGCCCCTCACTTTTCCCTTCACCGCACCCCACTCACCGGTGTTGTCCTTGGTCAGTGGAGACTCAGAGTTCAGAGGTGCTTTCACGTGAGTACACCTCCCAGGTAGGGGGCAAGGCGGCACCTTGCTCGTTCCTCCAGCTGCTCACTGTTCACTCTGGCCACTGCTGTTTGTTGTGCCACTGTTCATTCTATAGCTCTGGTGACTGTGCAGGGCCATTGGCAACTTCTGCTGCCACTTGCCACTGTGACCTCTGGGAGTTGGTCTCTTGAGCTTCCACCCAGCTCTCAGTGATTTCAGCTGAGCTCTCAGTGGGGGAACCTCGCAGCTAGTGCAGTCTGGGCTGTCTCTTCCACAGAAACACTGTCGCCACAGCAGGACTAATCACTTAGACCTGATCATCAGTGATCTCAGCTACAGTGGTCACTTAACAGAACAAAAGACTATCTATGGAGCCTAATCAGCTCTGTCTTTAAACAATGGAGTGAGACAGGTCCCCACCCTCTCTCTTAATGCCCTCAATCAACACAGGCTAAGTACAGTTCTACTGTCCTTTACTCATACAATAAGAACAACAAGATTTCACCCCCCACCCCCATTCAAGTGATTTGTAACCCAACCCCAGCCAAAATCTATCACTTGGGCTCTGTTTGCTGGATACCTAGGTAGATTAGGTGTGAATGTAAAAATATAATCTGGTCCTGAAGCCTTTCCCCACAGCCCCAGCTCATCACTAGCTGTCAGGGCCCTGGTCTACACTAGGACTTTAGGTCAAATTTAGCAGCATTAAATCGATGTAAACCTGCACCCGTCCATACTATGAAGCCCTTTATTTCGACTTAAAGGGCTCTTAAAATCGATTTCCTTACTCCACCCCTGACAAGTGGATTAGCGCTTAAATCGGCTTTGGCGGCTCAAATTTGGGGTACTGTGGACACAATTAGACGGGATTGGCCTCCGGGAGCTATCCCAGAGTGCTCCATTGTGACCGCTCTGGACAGCGCTCTCAACTCAGATGCACTGGCCAGGTAGACAGGAAAAGAACCGCGAACTTTTGAATCTCATTTCCTGTTTGGCCAGCGTGGCAAGCTGCAGGTGACCATGCAGAGCTCATCAGCAGAGGTGACCATGATGGAGTCCCAGAATCGCAAAAGAGCTCCAGCATGGACCGAACGGGAGGTACGGGATCTGATCGCTGTATGGGGAGAGGAATCCGTGCTATCAGAACTCCGTTCCAGTTTTTGAAATGCCAAAACCTTTGTCAAAATCTCCCAGGGCATGAAGGACAGAGGCCATAACAGGGACCTGAAGCAGTGCCGCGTGAAACTTAAGGAGCTGAGGCAAGCCTACCAGAAAACCAGAGAGGCAAACGGCCGCTCCGGGTCAGAGCCCCAAACATTCCGCTTCTATGATGAGCTGCATGCCATTTTAGGGGTTCAGCCACCACTACCCCAGCCGTGTTGTTTGACTCCTTCAATGGCGATGGAGGCAACACGGAAGCAGGTTTTGGGGACGAAGAAGATGATGACGACGATGAGGTTGTAGATAGCTCACAGCAAACAAGCGGAGAAACCGGTTTTCCTGACAGCCAGGAACTGTTTCTCACCCTGGACCTAGAGCCAGTACCCCCTGAACCCACCCAAGGCTGCTTCCTGGACCCGGCAGGCGGAGAAGGGACCTCCGGTGAGCGTACCTTTTAAAATACTATACATGGTTTAAAAGCAAGCATGTGAAAGGATTACTTTGTCCTGGCATTCGTGGCTCTCCTGGATGTACTCCCAAAGCCTTTGCAAAAGGTTTCTGGGGAGGGCAGCCTTATTGCGTCCTTCATGGTAGGACACTTTACCACTCCAGGCCAGTAACACGTACTCGGGAATCATTGTACAACAAAGCATTGCAGTGTATGTTTGCTGGCATTCAAACAACATCCGTTCTTTATCTCTCTGTGTTATCCTCAGGAGAGTGAGATATCATTCATGGTCACCTGGTTGAAATAGAGTGCTTTTCTTCAGGGGACACTCAGAGGAGCCCGTTCCTGCTGGGCTGTTTGCCTGTGGCTAAACAGAAATGTTCCCCGCTGTTAGCCACTGGGAGGGGGGAGGGTTGAGGGGGTAGCCACGCGGTAGGGGGAGGCAAAATGCGACCTTGTAACGAAAGCATGTGCTATGTATGTAATGTTAACAGCAAGGTTTACCCTGAAAGAGTGTAGCCACTGTTTTATAAAATGTGTCTTTTTAAATACCGCTGTCCCTTTTTTTTCCTCCACCAGCTGCATGTGTTTCAATGATCACAGGATCTTCTCCTTCCCAGAGGCTAGTGAAAATTAGAAAGAAAAAAAAAAATGCACTCAAGATGAAATGTTCTCCGAGCTCATGCTGTCCTCCCACACTGACAGAGCACAGACGAATGCCTGGAGGCAAATAATGTCAGAGTGCAGGAAAGCACAAAATGACCGGGAGGAGAGGTGGCGGGCTGAAGAGCGTAAGTGGCGGGTTGAAGACAGGGCTGAAGCTCAAATGTGGCGGCAGCGTGATGAGAGGAGGCAGGATTCAATGCTGAGGCTGATGGAGGATCAAACCAGTATGCTCCAGTGTATGGTTGAGCTGCAGCAAAGGCAGCTGGAGCACAGACTGCCACTACAGCCCCTGTGTAACCAACCACCCTCCTCCCCAAGTTCCATAGCCTCCTCACCCAGATGCCCAAGAACGCAGTGTGGGGGCCTCCGGCCAACCAGCCACTCCACCACAGAGGATTGCCCCCAAAAAAAGAAGGCTGGCATTCAATAAATTTTAAAGTTGTAAACTTTTAAAGTGCTGTGTGGCATTTTCCTGCCCTCCTCCACCACCCCTCCTGGGCCACCTTGGTAGTCATCCCCCTATTTGTGTGATGAATGAATAAAGAATGCATGAATGTGAAGCAACAATGACTTTATTGCCTCTGCAAGCGGTGATTGAAGGGAGGAGGGGAGGGTGGTTAGCTTACAGGGAAGTAGAGTGAACCAAGGGGCGGGGGGTTTCATCAAGGAGAAACAAACAGAACTTTCACACCGTAGCCTGGCCAGTCATGAAACTGGTTTTCAAAGCTTCTCTGATGCGTACCGCGCCCTCCTGTGCTCTTCTAACCGCCCTGGTGTCTGGCTGCGCGTAACCAGCAGCCAGGCGATTTGCCTCAACCTCCCACCCCGCCATAAACGTCTCCCCCTTACTCTCACAGATATTGTGGAGCACACAGCAAGCAGTAATAACAGTGGGAATATTGGTTTCGCTGAGGTCTAAGCGAGTCAGTAAACTGTGCCAGCACGCCTTTAAACGTCCAATTCACATTCTACCACCATTCTGCACTTGCTCAGCCTGTAGTTGAACAGCTCCTGACTCCTGTCCAGGCTGCCTGTGTACGGCTTCATGAGCCATGGCATTAAGGGGTAGGCTGGGTCCCCAAGGATACATATAGGCATTTCAACATCCCCAACAGTTATTTTCTGGTCTGGGAATAAAGTCCCTTCGTGCAGCTTTTGAAACAGACCAGAGTTCCTGAAGATGCGAGCGTCGTGTACCTTTTCCGGCCATCCCACGTTGATGTTGGTGAAACATCCCTTATGATCCACCAGAGCTTGCAGCACTATTGAAAAGTACCCCTTGCGGTTTATGTATTCGCCGGCTTGGTGCTCCGGTGCCAAGATAGGGATATGGGTTCCGTCTATGGCCCCACCACAGTTAGGGAATCCCATTGCAGCAAAGCCATCCACTATGACCTGCACATTTCCCAGGGTCACTACCCTCGATATCAGCAGATCTTTGATTGCGTGGGCTACTTGCATCACAGCAGCCCCAACAGTAGATTTGCCCACTCCAAATTGATTCCCGACTGACCGGTAGCTGTCTGGCGTTGCAAGCTTCCACAGGACTATCGCCACTCGCTTCTCAACTGTGAGGGCTGCTCTCATCTTGGTATTCATGCGCTTCAGGGCAGGGGAAAGCAAGTCACAAAGTTCCATGAAAGTGCCCTTACGCATGCGAAAGTTTCGCAGCCGCTGGGAATCGTCCCAGACCTGCAACACTATGCGGTCCCACCAGTCTGTGCTTGTTTCCTGAGCCCAGAATCGGCGTTCCATGAACCTGCCCCATTAGCACCATGATGCATGCATTGGCAGGGCCCATGCTTTCAGAGAAATCTGTGTCCATGTCCTGATCACTCACGTGACCACGCTGACGTCGCCTCCTCGCCCGGTATCGCTTTGCCAGGTTCTGGTGCTGCATATACTGCTGGATAATGCGTGTGGTGTTTAATGCGCTCCTAATTGCCAAAGTGAGCTAAGTGGCCTCCATGCTTGCCTTGGTATGGCGTCCGCACAGAAAAAAGGCACGGAACGATTGTCTGCCGTTGCTCTGACGGAGGGAGGGGCGACTGACGACACGGCTTACAGGGTTGGCTTCAGGGAGCTAAAATCAACAAAGGGGGTGGCTTTACATCAAGGAGTATTTCAGGCAGGACTTCACGGAGGGTTCCAATAAGAAATGGTGCACCTAAGTTATTGTTCTTATTGGAACAAGGAGGTTAGTCTGGCCTCTGATTGATACATGGCTAGATTTACCTCGCTGCACCTTCTCTGTGAGTGACTGCAGTGTGACCTAGAGGAATGAGTCCCCTAGACGGGGGAGGGGGGGAAGCAAATGAGTACAAAACAAATCTGGTCTATTTCTTGTTTTGATCCACTCCATCTATCTTTTACATCTTTGGCTGGCAGTAGACGGTGCAGAAGGACTGCATGCCATCCACATCTCATGGCTGCTCGGCAGAAGATGATGCAATAGGACTGCTAGCAATCCGTATCGCCTGCCTGCTCACCATAAGATGGTTCAATAGGACTGACTGCAGGACTAAAGAGAATGACCTGGTCAAGTCACTCCAAATTTAGTCCCTGCGCCCATGTCTGCCCAGGCGCTCCCAGCCGACGTGGCCAGGAGCACCTCGGACACGACGATGACAGCTACCAGTCGTATTGCACCGTCTGCTGCCGGAAGGCAATGGGTTGCTGCTACTGTGTAGCAATGCCATACCGCGTCTGCCAGCACCCAGGAGACATACGGTGACGGTTACCTGAGCGGGCTCCATGCTTGCCGTGGTATGGCATCTGCACAGGTAACTCAGGAAAAAAGGCGCGAAACGATTGTCTGCCCTTGCTTTCACGGAGGGAGGGAGGGAAGGGGGGCCTGACGATATGTACCCAGAACCACCCGCGACAATGTTTTAGCCCCATCAGGCATTGGGATCTCAACCCAGAATTCCAATGGGCAGCGGAGACTGCGGGAACTGTGGGATAGCTACCCACAGTGCAACACTCCGGAAGTCGACGCTTGCCTCGGTACTGTGGAAGCACTCTGCCGAGTTAATGCACTTAGCATTTTCTGTGGGGACACACACACTCGAATATATAAAACCGATTTCTAAAAAACTGACTTCTATAAATTCGACCTTATTCCATAGTGTAGACATACCCAGGGAGAGCTCATTTAGACTTTGCTTACAAATCATCATTTGAAATTATTAGGTTGGCCAACATCATCGAAATGAATGCACTGACATTGTCATAAAAAACAACCGTATAAGGAAGCTAGTCCATGTTCATACTTTTCAAATCTATAATACTTTTTCAGATACATGTATTTTATCACACACTGTATATGCTTTTAAAGTGTTATTAATGTTTAAATTTCAATTCAAATTTCCAAACAGTCACTAAATTGGCATGTAACTAGTTCACAAAACTGGGGGGGGGGGGAGGAGTGTTGGAGAAATTCAATGGGGGTATAGGGAAATCACTGGGTGCAGGAGTCAGGGCTAGGGTCATGGGGGGAGGGTGCCGGATTCAGGGCAGAGGGCTGGGTGTGTGTGAGGTGGGAGCAGGAGTTAGGGCAGAGGGCTGGTGTGGGGGTTGCAGGGGTCAGGGCTGGGGAGGTGGGCTGGGGTCATGGGGGTGCTCCCAGCCCTCTGCCCTGAGTGGTTCACAGCAGGGGTCTGGAAAGGATATACCCCAATTCCACCCTCTTCTGCAAGGCCCTGCCCCCCACCTTCTCCACATCCTCCTCTCTCTCCCCAGCACACAGCTGATCGGGGGCAGGGATAGAGTGAGAGGAGGAGGGGCGAGTACGCAGCATGCTGGGGGAAGAGGCAGGAGCTTGGCTGCTGGCTGCCGTGGAGCAGCAGGACAGAGCCTGGGGCGCGCAGCACCACCAAGCTTCTGCCCCTGCAGGGGAGAGCCGGCGGGGGGTGGAAGAAGAGAGGCCGAGCCGGGGCCCACCCTACCCCGGACTCCCTCGCCCTCCATCTCCGGCAGTCCGGCCACCCCCACCCTTTTTTTTTTGGCGCTTGGGGCGGCCCTGATTAGGGTGTGCCTGGGCACACTCCGTGTGCACGCCTATGCTCAGGGCCCAAAGCAGCAAAGCTCGCCAGGGAGCCTTGGTATATATTTGGGCAGCTAACTGATGCTGCTGTGGCTTCACGATTATCGGTACCTGGCCTAGCTAGATTAAAGCTAGCTCAACTATATAATTACATGTGCTGCAGTCACATCTCCAATTGCACTTTGGACATACCCTTAGTATGCAGGGGAGAACAAAATTACCACAGAGCAACACATTGCACAGCTTTATGCAGCACATCCACACTGGGTTTTTATGATTTAAATTTTTTCAGCATAAAATTCTATCAGAACAATAACTTTAATTATATTCTATACCAGTAACTGTATTTTTCATATCTATGACACATATGAAAATAGCACATTCTCTTTGGCCAACAATTATAAATTAGTTTTGTTTCTTAAATGATGAAAATTTTTTGTATTGTTAAGAAATTTAAAAATTTACAAAAAGGGGATGATTATTTATATATAAAAAAGGTTTAGGCAGACCTAATTAGTAATAGTCAACTGCAGTCCAACCTGGGGCAGGGGTAAGTCTGGAAACCTTTTTCACTGTAGCAGCTCGCAGGTCTTACCTTAGGTGTGGGAGCAATGTCTGCAAGACTTCTACTGTAGCTTCACCAGATTCTAGACGGAATCTAGAAGGAAGTCAAGGCATGCATGAAGGAGGCGGTGGATATAATGTGTACTTAGAAGTTCAAGACACAGGATGATTTCTTATCTCCACTTGAGACTTCTGAAGAGTCAAAACAGGCTCAGGAGAACTTGTGGGAAGTCCAGGTAAAGTAAATAGCCTAAAAGCAGGATGGGCTGAAGTTCTGAGAAGTGTGCTTCTTTGCACTGCCTCTGCTGTCAACAGCCTAAAAATCCTGACCAGACTGAACATTCAATTCTTTTCTGTTTCTCTGCTATACTAAATTAAATTTTATTCACATTCTTTCAGTCACATGGAGTAGAGCCATGCTGCTGTGACTCATTGTGTTATGCAGCAAAACAAGACTGGGGAAATTCAGATAAACAGGGTGGAGTCCAACACACAGCACTCATACCAAAATTGTGTGTCAATGTAATTGGTGCTTTATGGTGCTTGCTGAAAGGAACCTTAGGATCCTTTGCCTTCTGGTGCTGCTAAGACATATTCTGTCAGTGGGTTCCTGATCTTGTTTGAAGATGATCACTGACAAGAAAGTCTGTTTTCAAGTGGAGACTTAAAGTCTATAGGTCCCTTCTTCAAGTGAGAAACAGGCTCAAGAGAATGCAGCGTGGCCTTTCTTTTACCCTCTGCAAAGAAGCTAGTACCTGCTCCACAAATTCTTAATTAATATAAGACAGGTTCTAAAACTTCTTTGAAACTTAGATGCAAGCAGCACCACCACCTATGGGCATGCATGCACCTTTGAGGCAGCTGCCCTCATTAATCATACTTGCATTAAAGGCCACCTGTACCTCATGCCAGGGAAAGCCCATACCTCCATGGATTAGCTTTTTAAACTATTAACAATCTGTGAGAAAAGATAAACAGCTATAGAGGTCCTCCTATAGCTCTACATGACCTTTTTCCATGAAGGCTTGGTAGTCCACAATGTGGACTACCAGCCATGAGCTGACAAACCTTTCCTACAAACAAATTCCAGCTTCATTGTTTAAGATTCTGGGTGAAGGGCTCTAAATTCAGCCAGCCAATTTCTTTCCCTCTAGCTCAGGAGTCAGCAAACTATGGCCCATGGGCCTCATCCAGCCCATCAGACATTATTTTCCGGCATTTATAAATGCTAAAAATATATTAATAAGCTGTGGGTCTGCAGCTTAACTACTTCCTTACCCCTAGAATTGGTCCCTCTAGATCAGCATTGAAGCACATGTTAAAAAACAAAATCTCTCTCTCTCTCTCTCTCTCACACACACACAAACACACTTGTTCCTGCTGATGGTGTATCTGTTCAGTGCACAGGATTTAGTTCTCCAAGACTATCAATCTGGCACTTTTCACAAATAAAGATTTTAATGTAATTCATGAGTTCAGCATGGTTTCAATTTTCATAATTTATTTTTGAATGTTTGGTCCCCTTTTTCATAAAGTATTAAAAATTAAAATACTTCTGTCAAGGTTCCTTCCCCACTCTGAACTCCAGGGTACAGATGTGGGGACCTGCATGAAAACCTCCTCAGCTTACTTTTACCAGCTAAGGTTAAAACTTCCCCAAGATATAAACTATTTTACCCTTTGCCCTTGGACTTCCACTGCCACCACCAAACATTTATCCAGGTTTATTTTATTAGGAAATAGCCCATTTGGAAACGTCTTTCCCCCCAAAAGCCTCCCAACCCTTGCACCCCACTTCCTGGGGAAGGTTTGGTAAAAATCCTCACCAATTTGCATAGGTGACCACAGACCCAAACCCTTGGATCTTAAGAACAATAAAAAAAAGCATTCAGTTCTTGAGAAAAAAAAAAAAAAAAAAAAAAAAAAAAAAAGAATTTTAATAGAAGTAACAATAAAAAGAATCACCTCTGTAAAATCAGGATGGTAAATACCTTACAGGGTAATTAGATTCAAAACATAGAGAATCCCTCTAGGCAAAACCTTAAGTTACAAAAAGACAGACAGGAATATCCATTCTATTCAGCACAGCTTATTTTCTCAGCCATTTAAAGAAATCATAATCCAACGCATATCTAGCTAGATTACTTACTAAGTTCTAAGACTCCATTCCTGTACTGTCCCCAGCAAAAGCATCACACAGACAGAGATTTGTTTTCTCCCTCCCCCCAACTTTTGAAAGTATCTTGTCTCCTCATTGGTCATTTTGGTCAGGTGCCAGCGAGGTTATCCTAGCTTCTTAACCCTTTACAGGTGAAAGGATTTTTCCTCTGGCCAGGAGGGATTTTAAAAGGTGTTTACCCTTCCCTTTATATTTATGACAACTTCAAATGTAGCCAGTTGCACAGATGTACAATTTTCCTTCAGTTGGTACAATCAATGCTGGAATTTTATACAATTCAGCTTAGCACATAAAAATATTCATATAGCAAACATGAGGATGTGTAAGACAAGCAGTAACTACATTTCTCAGAAGAAAATTTCATACACCAGTTGAAAAGTGACATTTTTATTTGAAACTAGCACAATAGTTATAAAAAACATAAGCACTTTGTCAAAATGATCATACAAGACTTGGTTACCTGTTACATAGCATGGTGTTTAATGATTAATTACGCAGTAAGATGGATTTCAAATAAAACCTATACTCTGTTCAAAAACTAATACAAAATAAACATTTGGTTTATAAGTCTACATGACATTTTTGGAAAACAGACTAACAAGTATTGCTTTTGTTATGACATAATCTGCTCCAGAACCCATCAATAAATTGAGGTGAAGACCAAAACCTTCTTTGGTAGAAGTGACTGGAAAAGGAGAAGGTACAGACCTATAATAAAAGGTAAAGGGCTGAATATTAAAAAGGAAATATGAACAAAAGTGTATTGTATTGTGTCCCTTCTTCAAAAGCTCATGAAAAGAGATTGACCTCCAGGGAATACTGCAAAAGAACTTTACAGTTAAGCATCTGGCATGCCAGGACCACAGCCTATCATGCCGACCAATATTAAGTTGCTGTTTCCTTGAGCTCCTTTATCTGTCTGTATCCACCTTTGGCCTCTTGTCTTATAGTTAGATTTAGACTCATTGGGGTGTGAACAGTCTGTGTGAGTGTTTATACAAATACCTAGCACAACATGATCCTGGCCCATGACTGGGGCCCTTGGTATTACCACAAGTTAAGATGTATCTAATGGTAATCTGCCATATACATTAGTTATCTTTACATTTGTCTCCGTTTCTGGTGTGTGGAAGATCTATTACTATTAAATTATCCAATTTGACAAACAAGTCTTGTCTTTATTGGAACTTGACACCCAAACATTATCAAGATTGAGACGTTATTCCACTGTTCACACCACTGATAGAGAGTCCTAATTAAGATCTGTAAAATACTAAATTTGCCATGATTTACATAATCAGCATTTGAAGTTGTGATTTGAGTAAGTTTGTACCACTATTTTAAAGAGTATCAACCTACCTCAAAAAGTAGGTTGAGGCAGGCTTTTTAAAGTCAACTATTTTTGCGACTCAGTGTTCAAAGGAAAGAATGAGAGATACTCACCAAGTAGGATTAAAAACAAAACTTTGCTTCTGAGCAGTATAAGCAGTTATGTGCCAAAAAAGAAAAAAGGGTAAGCACCATTAGCATAGGATATTTTGAAGAGAATAACTAAGTTCCCTTTTCTTCATGTGACAGCTGCCATCTTCTAATTGGTGAAAAAAGGAAAGCGGGGGGGACGGGGGGGGGACGGGACACAAACACACCTCCCTTCCCCCAGCTAACATGTTCCTCCTTCATAAAAGGCAAGATATAAATTTATTTATATATTGAACTAGCTTAAAATTTGAAAAAAAGCTGAAGAGTACAGGTAGGGTATACTGCTTAGCCACTTCTGAAGTACTATTTTTTTATATCTTTTACTTGAAAAGCACTTACCTTAATAAAAGGTACAGTAAAATGCCTGTAATATATACTTGTATGAAACATCTCCGAGATGGACAATACCTAAAAGAAAAAAGGTACAAGAATTCATTATTAAGTACATTTTTAAAGGAAATATTTCTTTTGAAGCTTTATTACTTATTTGCATGTACTCTCATCTAAAGATAACTTATGATTAAAAAAAATCACTTTAGGAGAAAATGGTGAATATCCCAATATAACAAGCTATACATTTAGTTTTCATGACAAATTTCAAAGGGACATGGCCTCCTTGCAAATCAAGCACCACTGGATCGATCTCTGGGCAAGATGCTTAAGGAGGTCTAGTTATATATTCAGTTGATATCCACCACTGGCAATCTTGTTGCACCATCAAAGTTTTTGATACCCATGTGCTCACCGGCCATGTAATGGAATTCCTTGGTACATGCACTTTGAAACTCATTACTCTTCCATTCTAACAATACCTCCATATCAAGAAAGCCACTGAAACCAAACCAGTGCTGCTGGAGGGGACTGATGGGTTTGGCTTCAAATATCCTCATTTTGGGTCTTGTCCTGCCACTTCATATAGAGCAGCTGACAAAGACTGACATTTTTCAATTCTCATAATCTGGTGTTCTTAAGGCTTCCTCAGCACCCACAATTTATTTCTGTATAAGAGAGTTGCTTTAACTGTGGCTCTATAGATTCATAGCTTCCTCACAAGCCTGATGTCATAGCCTTCCCACAGAGGCTGCGGAAGGGCCCAGAACATGGCAGCAACTGCTGATACACAAACGTCCACATATTTCAAGCATCCTCCAGCACAGTCTAGGGGGCTGCCCAAATTTTGACAGATGCCACTTGCTTGATGTCCCATCTGGAAAGGTTAATAGTGAGCTAGCTGGAGCTGGAGGTTGTGGTCAGGGACTTAGTTTTATCCAGATTAATAACCAGACCAATATGTGCTACTATTTGCCCAACCAGCTTAGTTTAGCTTTCCACCAACTCTTAGGTCACACTACAGGAGTCCTTGTACATAACTTTTATAATTGCAATTATCTTATCAAGAAGCCATATGATTTTAATGTTTTGGAGAAAAGCATTATGGAAAGTAACTGAAATGCCTTCGTGAAATTGATGAAAACAGCAACTATCTTTAATCCCCCTTCTCATCCTTCCAGTCTCCCATGCCCAAATAAACTGTTGGAGCATAAATATCTGATCAATGTAACTTCAGCCTGCCCCGAAGTCTCACTTCCTCAAAAGCCAGTCTTAATCTGTTGATAATTACGTTCATTTTCCATGATACTGACAATAACCTCTATAATTATTCAGAGTGACAGCATCACCTTTCTTCAGGATTGGTACATACTGTTGCCTTTACCCAGTCATCCAGTAGCTCCTCCTGCTCCCATACCTTCTTGTATATTTTCCTAATGCTTTGATAGCACTTGTTGCACTGATTTTTAGTGTCTCAGCTGTTATACTGTCTATCGTTGAAGCTTTCCCATTTTTCAACTTTTTCACTGCTCTTTCTGATTCTTCTGCTAATGGTGGTTCAGTGCTGACATCCATTCTGCCTTTCAAGACACCGTTCATCTGGCATGTCTAAAATGCTTGCTTCAGCATTTTGTCAAAAATGCAACTTCCATACTTTCAACATCACTTTGGCATTTGCTGTCAGTTCACAAGTAGCCTCTCTTGCAGTTTGTATTGTTAGCTTAATTGTGTTTCCATACAACTTAACCTTTTTGTATATGTGCATATATAGCAAATTTCTGTAACAACCCCTCATGGAAATTGCTCTCTACGCTGTCCTGCTGCCAAAATTGCAGACCACAGGTATCCACAGGATACCCAAGCTAAGGTCCTGTAACACTACAATGGCTGTGGTCTCCGGCATCACCCTGGGCAGCTGCAATAGCAGCTCCTGGGAAAAGACAGAACTCAGTGGAAAAGTCTCATCTTCTTCGGGAACCTCCAATGAACCAGAACAAAGTAAATGCTGCTCCTTTCTGGGCTTACTAGGCCACTTCTCCCCAGCATGTCCAGCCTCTACCCCATGACTTACTATGGACCCTGGACACACATAGAGGCCTCTGTGGTCTCGAGTGATGGTGCTGGAAGTACTTAACTGTGAATCTCAGGGGTATGAGGGACTGTGGGCCAGTGTTCACTAGTAAAACATTTCTATGTTTGATTGTTAGTAATACAAAGTGGTGATTATTATTCTTAAAGTAAAACTTACCTGAATAGAGCATGTGTTCCATCAAAAACTGGTCCATTTCTATTACTCAGATGTTCTACAAATTAGACCAATCAACCAAAACACAATCCTCAATTATTTAAAAAAATGAAAAGATAGTTAATTCACGGTTCTTGCATAAGGCACTCTTATTAACTGATTGAAAACTTACTATCACAATCAAAAGACTTGTGAAGTTTTCATTAGTAATAGATGGGTATTTGCAATTAATTAAGCAGGCATAAGAACCAAAGTTGTCCCTCACCACCACAAGAATGTCTTAGAAAAACACATTAATTAGGCTGGATACATTTTTTGGCATTATATTCAGTATAAATTTAAATTTTGAAGTCTAGTTTTAAAATCGGCAAAGCTGTTATAGATGGTCTTGCTGTTCCTGTAAAATATTTTTGAAATCTTCCAAGGGAAGGTTTCTTAAGGCATTTGGTAAAATGTGGTCCAATGTAACTCCTGGCAAAATATTATTTGTTTCCAAGTTTTTGATGAGGCAAGTCATTTCTATCCATCTTTGTGTGGCTCTACGTTCTTTTTGAATGCAGTTCTTCATTCTTCTTCTCAAGCTTGCTATCTCCTTTTCTAACTTAATTATCCTTTTCTTGGCTTCCATGGGGCTTCTGAAAGCATAACTGTGTTCAAGTAGTACTTGTCTACAGCTAATGTTTGTTTTGAAGTTAGATACCCCTTCTGGGATATAAGCATCTTTCTTCTTCAGAAGATTTCTTGACATAGGTGTCTGTAAATAAAATGACAGGAAAGGAAATAAAACCTAAATTTATCATGGCATTATGCAAGTTTATAAAATGCCAAACTTCAAATTAATCTAACCTGTAATTACTACATTTCTAGAAATTCAAATATAAGGAGCCTGTACATTGTGTAAATATGTATTATTGCATTTGTAATAAACCCCCCATAAATGTTAGAAGGTATCGCACTCCCTAGTCCTTCTGATCTAATAAAGCATGATATTAGGGAAAGACAGATCCTGATCATTTACATAGATACACAATGTGCAAGATGAGAATAGGAAGAATAGTTCTTTTGGAAATGGATAGAATGGAAAAATTAAGAAAAAAGAATATAAAAGTTATACAATTTTCTCAGTTCCAAAATAGGTTATTGTAGCTTTTTTCTGTGTGAATAAACAACTGATTGCAATTAAACCTTTAAATAAATTTAGGCTGTGAAAAAACAGTAAGCAAGAGTAACTAGTAATGCATAAATAAATCATACAATAAAGTTTTGATTTCTGAAAAATAAAGTAAGCCTCGTTTGGCTAGATTTTAAGTTTTATCTGATGACGTCAAGCAGCTATGACTAGGATTTATAAACAAACAAGACAACAAAACGAGCCAATTGTAACTGCACAATGGTCCCTATTTTTATTCACAGTAACTGACAAACAGGTGCCATTTCTTACAATTTCATTTTTCAGAAAAGAACCATACTAAGTCTGCAGTAACTAGGTACATTTAAAACACACAGTATTCTTATTAATTTTGAGCCAGGTGTCCAATTTCATCCATGCTAAGGCATTTTGCCCATGAACCTGAAGATCAGCTGTAATAATTACTGTATCAGGAATGCCTAAACCTTGATAGAAAAAAATATTGCCAGGACTATGAGAGAAGCAATATTTTTCACAGTTCACATATTTTTAAAAGTGTGAACAGGCCTCCATTAGAATTCCTCCTATTATATGTTAATTTTATTAATCAACACTGATTTTTTTAAACCAATTTTGTGATCTTTGCTCATTAGTAAAATAAAGCAGATTTTTGGGACAGTTTAAAGAGACTTTTCTGCATAGTAGCTGTTGGCTGCAGATGTATGCAGATTTGTTGTCATCCCTTAATATGAAAAATATTTCCATAAACACGTGCTGCTGAAATGGTGTTCTTTGCATGAATTTGATATGTAGGCAACATCCAGGGAGCAGAACACAGAACAGCTCCTGGCTTCAGTACCTTAAGACCTGTGCTTTCTTGTAGTTTAAACCATTCCATTTGCACTTCATTGAGAATTTCTTCAGTGTCAAAAACAAGAGGGATCTTGCAAAACAGAAAAACGTCCTTTACTTTTATATGCTTCAGCAGCAACCACAGTTCTCTTTCAAAGGCACACAGCCAAATGCAGCTAGCTCAGAGAAGCTCTCTTACTCTGCAGCTTCAAATTTAAGTCATAAAATTGAACTATAATAGCTATTATGAAACAGAGATTAGAGATGTTCATGTTAATTTCCCCTTTTTATGTTTGAATTTCTCAATCAATTTCTCTCAGAGGGAAAAAAAATACCACCACCAAAATAAAATACTGTATTATACAATAAAAAACTTTTCAATTGCTCCTGTACTTCATCACCTTTCTGTCATCAAATGCATGAGATCACATTTTGTTTTCAAAACTGATGCTAGTGTTAGTTAATTTGCAGAGTAGCAGCTCATTCTAAAGCCCAATTACTGATGAATAAACTGCTTCTTTGCTGAATAACACAGCGATAAGTAATTTGAACAGACCATCTCATCATCTGTTTTCATTAGTTCAAACAGCTCAGACACTGAGTGCAGATCAACTGTAATCCCAACCACTCATTGTCATTTCAGCCTCTACTTTTACATTCCCTGAGCCATGACCACAGCATCTAGTGCCATCTTTAAACTACTAAGAAACAGCAGATGTTCATGGCTTTCAAACACCATGGGCAAGAAGAAATAGTTGTAGAATGTCAGTGCCAAGGTGGATAAAACAAATTAATTAATGTTTTAAATTAAACACAGGGTTTATTTATTTAAAATTCATTTGAAATTGACAACCTATTTTAAAGCCCTACATGTGCTTTAATCTATTAAAATAATTTAAACAAAAAAATTATATTTAACAATCCATGTTTGCTGCTGAAGTTTTAAAGAAAGTCACACCACTCAAATGGTGGAAGCCACTGGCTAAGCACCTGGAACCACTGGTTGCTGAAGTGTTAAAACAACTTCTTATAGAAGTAGCCTCTTTTACAGGTGCAGAGAGAATATTTTCTTCAATTCATTTAACTAGTTCAGTTCAATTTCTTGTGCACTCAAAGTTGAGACGCTGACTGGGAGTTGAAAAAAGCAGGAAAGCTTGTTTTCCAATCTATAAATAAATACTAGGAGCATAGGTGCTGACTCCATAGGCCAGAGGTGGGCAAACTACGGCCCGCGGGCCACATCCGGCCCGCGGGACTGTCCTTCTCGGCCCCTGAGCCCCTGACCCAGGAGGCTAGCCACTGGCCCCTCCCCTGCTGTACCCCCTCAGCACTCTGAGCAGGGGGCAGCACTCTGGGTGGCGGGGCTGAGCACTCATGCAGGGCACTGCGGCAGCGCGTCTGGCTCCGGCACGGCTCCCAGACATGCTACTCTGAGCGGCATGGTAAGGGGGCTGGGGGGTTGGATAAGGGGTAGGGGATCCTGGGGGGCAGTCAGGGAGCAGTTGGATAGGAGATGGGGTCCCGGGGGGGCGCGATTAGGGGCAGGGGGGTCCCGGGATGGGGCAGTTGGGGGACAGGGAACAGGGGGAGGTTGGCGGGGCAGAGGTTCTGGGGTGGGCAGTCAGGGGACAGGGACTGTGGGGGTTAGATAGGAGGTGGAGTCCCAGGAGACAGTTAGGGGCGGGGGTCCTGGGAGGGGGGCGGTCAGGGGACAAGGAGCAAGGGGGGGGTTAGATGGGTGGGTGATTCTGAGGGGGGTGGGAAGTGAAAGCGGGTGGGAGCCAGGCTGTTTGGGGAGGCACAGCCTTCCCTACCTGGCCCTCCATAAGTTTTGCACCCCAATGTGGCCCTCGGGCCAAAAAGTTTGCCCACCCCTGCCATAGGCGCTCCAGGGCTCAAACACCCACAGAAAAAAAAAAAAAAAAAAAAAAAGGAGGTGCTCAGCACCTGTTCGGCGTGGGAGGAGGGTGTCGGGGGCAGGAAGCGGCAGAGCCTGAGGGAAAGGCGGAGCAGGGGCAGGAGTGGAGCACCCACTGAGAAAAATAAGTCAGCGCCTCTGACTGGGAGAGAAAGAGATCCGCTAGACACAGTGACCAGAAACAATCTACATATTACACTTCAGTTGATTAATAAGTCAATTTTAAATACAAAATATTTTCATAAACTTCTTGATACACTTTTTGTCTTATGTATCCAGCACTTTTAAGGTAGTTTTATTTAATAATAAAGGAGCCCTTATAATGCTGTTTTTGCACATTTAATTAGATTTGAATTTCTATCCAAATACAACTGGACAAATCACAAGTAAAAATATTCATCGTCTAGTAAATAAGAAATGCATCATTCACAATTTTCTAACATAATAAAGTAAAACTTCAGAATCCAAATAAATGTAGGTTAAACTATCTTAAACAATGCATATATGTATAGTGTATCCATCTAGTTAGCAAAAAAAAGCATCACCAAATTTAATATGAAGGCTATATTTAGTTGCAAATCAACGTTCTAATCGTCCCCAACCAATGAGAATAAGCCTTCCTTTAGAAAAGTAATTAAAAAGCACAAATACAAAATAGATTAAAATTGCTTATTTAAATCAAGGTTTCCTGCTTGCTGATTTAAACCATGATTAGTATAGATGATTTAAATCAATCCACCATGGTCTGTGCTAGTATAAGTTGCAAGTGAGAGAGTTACAAAACTGCTTGCCTGGTAACAACAGTAAAGCAAGTGATGCCGAAGGAAGGAAGAGAAGAAAAGAAAAGAACTGGGGCATACTAGCGAACATGCTGAATTGCCAATGGAAGAAACTTCTCTGGAATCACATTTCTTCAAAAGTTTAAATATTTCTATTCTAGTAATTTGGGAACATCTTGTACCACATAGCAATGTTAAATGACAAAAATGAGGGCATCTCTGGGATGAGTTTTAGGCAGCGATGCATTTATAGTTGTCTGTGTTTATAAAGGGACACAATCTCCATTAAAAAAATAAAAGATTAAAAAAGTAATTTCAGATACTATTCATACTCCTATTTCCCTACCAACACTAGTGATTTTATAATCATATTTTTCCATTTAAAAAATAGCTGATTGGTGTGGATGACATGCTACAGTGTTATGACTGTAAAATAAGGCAAACTGTTGAATTAACTTTTTGTTTGAGTTTATTTTCTTTAAATTTACGTAAAATTTTGTATGGGATGGTCACACGTATGTGTGTTTTTTTTGTAATTGAAAAAAATGCAGAAGACTTCAGAGAGTGACACACATTCCAATAACCTACCCTGAGTTTTAGATGAGCAGGGAAATCAAAAATTGTAGGAACAGCATCCATTCTAAGTCGTCTAGTTTGTCCAGTTAGGTCAAAACAGGAGGATTCAAAATGCTTTGAGCAAAGAAAAGTGTGTTTGCCTGGCACAAAATTATTGCGTTTTACAAGACGTATCCATTCCTTTCTTCTCTTGGGATCCAAGGGAAATCTAAGAGAAAAGACAATAGAAATAATGAGATAATATATCACTAGTATTATTTATACAAGAATTATTTTGGGGCAGTTCTATGGCCTGTGTTATACAAGAAGTCAGAAACAAGATGCAGAGGGTGCGGCCCAGTTGGTGCAGTGGAAGTAAGCTGGTGCAGCGACAGCTGGGCCAGGAACCAGAGCCGGAGTCAAAAGAAGGGTTGGGACAAGCCAAGAGTACAGCTAGGAGCTAAGGTGGAACATGGGCAGGGCTTGAGCAGCCTGAAGTCTGTCATCACTATCAGGTAGTGGTGTTCCAAGCCATAAAATCATGTTGGGCTGAGCAAGCTACTGTGTCTCCTGTGAGGCTGGTATATGCCCTGAGAGTCACCAGACCAGCTCCTGGCTTGTGGAACGGCTGAGCTGAGCACAGGAATGACTCACCACTGCATATGGCTTAATGAGGCTCTAGTTCAGGGATGGCTCATTACCTCACCATCAGTCCCTTCTGGCCTTGAAATTTATCAAGTCTTTTTTTACTATGATTGCAAATAAACAATAAAGGGTGGAAAAAAAAAAAAAAAACTTCAGGGGAAAAAAAACACAAACCAAATTCACTTTGGGAATTCGGAGTGCTATTGCAATATAAATATAAAATAATAAAGTGAACAAAGCACAAACTTAATTTAAAGAAGCCCATTGCAATTCATCTTTACAAGGAATACAAAATGACAATGTTTCCCACAAGTCTTAGTGTGACTTGACGGGTCTGTGCATAGAAGTTAGCTTCCAAATACTAAGTCCAAAAGACACAAGTGACTGAACTAAGATTTAAATATGACTGATAAAGGAGTTTTTAAAAGGGGTTTGTGCCCCCCCCTTTTTTTGCTTCAATGTATAAATAAAGTCTAAAAGGTTTAATTGTCAAATGTTTAAATATGTATTTTAGCACAAAAATACCAGGAATAATATCTGACCTTCCCTAGAGTGGCTAAAGGGCTGCTTGGGAGTCTCAGAGGTGCATACTCAGAGTTCAGCCCTTATCTGAAGAGGTGAGGTTGTTGGTTCTTTAACAAAAAAGACATTCTTTCTCCCAGCTGTTAATTCGACTTTAGAAGATGTCAAAAGAAACAAATGGCGGCTTTAGACAGGACTAACACTTTCTTTCTTTCTCATATGCTCAACTTCCATTCTTGTTATGGGGCAGATCTGAATTTCAGTGCCAAAAAGCAGCAGGAAAAAAAAAAAAAAAAACCTGGTCAAGCTTTTGAGAGCTTCACTTCTTTGAAGGGATCATCTGACGGGCTCAGAACTCCCCAAAGCGCAGGCTAAACTACACCAGCACCACACCGACGGCCCGGAAGGGGCTGACCCGTGTCTACACGGGCGACTGGTATGGGGAGTTCATCAACCGAAGCACACAGCCCTTCAGCCCGCGTAGCCCGGGGGGCCGCCCCGCGCGGAGCCAGCGCGCAGCAGCAGCAGCGGCGCCGCGTTACAGCCCGCTCTAACGGCAAGGACCGCTGGTTAGAGAGCGGGAGCCAAGAACACAAACCCGGCTTCCCCAGCCACGGGGGCGGAGAGCCGCCCGGAGAGCCCGGCCTAACACTCCCCCCGCCCGGGCGGTACCGGTGGAAGCTGACGTTGACGCTCTTGTTGTAGACGGCGGCGCAGCCCGCCGCCGCGCAGCTGGTCGGCATGTCCCCTAACAGGCGGCACGCTGGGGAGGCTCGCTCTTTCCCTTTATTAAGATGGCGGCGTCCCGGCGACTCTGTCCCGTTTCTTCACCAACATGGCGGGAAACGCCTCTGCCCTTGGAGGCCGTTATCCACCCCCGCCCCATTGCAGGACGGCCGGGCTCGACTCGCTCCCGGCTCTCTTCTCTCCTCTATAACGGACGCTCCCCGTCTGCCAGTCAGAACTACAACTCCCATGATACAGCGCGCGGCCCCTCTCTATGACGCCATCTACCATGGCTTCCCTCTCCTCCAGAGGGGGGGGATGAGAGAGGGGAATTCTCGCGAGAATAGAAGCTGGCGGGGGGGATCCTGAAGACAGACGTGGTGGGGAACTTTTGGGGCTGGGCTACTCCGGAATCGAAAACGCTTGTGCCGCTGCGAACCGCTCCCTGCTTCTCCTGAGCGCCTGGACCGGGCCCATGGCGGCGGTCACAGCCCCTGCCGAGGCGGCGCCGCTGGAGCCTCGCGGCCTGTCCCCGAAGGAGGAGGGGGAGCTGGAGGACGGCGAGATCAGCGACGATGACAATAACGGCTCCGAGCCCGCCAGCGGCCTCATCAGCACCAGGCCCTACTCGAGGCGCAGGCCGCCTCCCAGCCTCCGCGGCGGCGCCTCCCTCTCCTCCTCCTCCTCGCGCCGCTTCCCCCGCTCGCGGCACCAGCCGCCCCCGGAGCTCGGCCACCTGCACAGCCACGGCGGCTACCGGCCCAAGGAGTCGTTCCGCTCTCACCCGCCGCCACTGCCTTCGTCGCGGA
Source organism: Chelonia mydas (assembly GCF_015237465.2). NCBI lineage: Eukaryota > Metazoa > Chordata > Testudines > Cheloniidae > Chelonia > Chelonia mydas. The sequence goes on from NC_057849.1 coordinate 281,887,295, forward strand.
TGCCTCCGGGCTCCCACTCCGACTCTGGCCCCAGGCTCTCGTTCTGGGAACGCAGCCACAACGCGCTGGATCGGTTCCGCTTCCGAGGCAGGCCTTACCGCGGCGGGGGCCGCTGGGGCAGGAGCCGGGGTGGGGGAGATCGGGGAAGCAACCCCCCCGGAAGGCCGCCGGGGGGCGGGGGAGGACCCGGATTCAGCTGCGGCCAGAACTGGAGGGAGTCTTCCCCTCGGAAGTGTATCCTTGTGCGGGACAACGGGGGCGGGCCACTTCCCACTGCTCTGGACGGGCCTGGCTGTGTCCCTTGTTTCCCTACGGCGCTGGGTGACTGGCTCGCCACTCAGGCCCTTTCTCCTTCCCCACAGCCGGGTCCCAATCTTAAAGGCTTCTCATAAGTACCTCGAACAGCACAACCCCCTGAGCACGCTCCAGTTCATATCTAGGGGCTGTGCCTCAGGGTCGCATTCCGCAGGGTGCATGAAGAGGGGTTGGTGTGAAGCTGGGTCACTGATCCGGATAGGCTCTGTTAGGAGCAAAGCCTGAAGGCTGATGCGAAGCTCAGTGGGCTAGGTTCCATGTGGCCTTGTCTTCCCCAGCCTGACAGAAGACCTGCGGAGCAGGTCAGCCCCAGGGAAGGGAGCCTTAACCTAAATACTTAGACTAATTATCTGAGCAGTAAAATTCTAAAGTTGCTAATTTTGCCTCTTGGGCAGTGATGAATTCAGTACATCTCCCAGTCTGCTTTTAACATTGTCAACTGTAGTGCAGACTTGTGACTTCTAATCTTGGTTATTGTTGTGCTTTGCTTTAATTCTGCTTTCACTGGGAGATGAATGCATAGCGCATATATCAAGCGCAGTGTTGTCTGATATGGTCATTTGTAGCAGAGTCCTGTTTGCTCTGGAACAGTTGGCTGGTCAGTCTGGACGGTGCCTTAATGGTTCTTCCTATGGCAGGTGAAGTGGCAAAACCAGTGAGGAAACTTCTCTCACTTTAAGTTGGGTAGGTCTTTGTCCTGGTCTACAGCGGAAAAACCATGCATTGGTGGAGGGTCAGGAATGGGTGCACTGAACTGGTGTGCAACGTAGGTTAAGTGTAGATAGTGATAAATTGCATCAAGTTTGCTTTCAGAAACTAGTTAAAACCTGTTCTCCCTCACTGTAGTGTTGAAAGCAGTTTGTCATTGTCTACACTTTTAATTAAGTTATGTACATCACTCACTCAGCAGTATCAGTTACTCACACTGGTTACCAGCAATGGATATTTTTCTTAGTGAAGCCAAGACTTCGGGAGCTTGAGACCTGTTTAAAAGATCAGAAAGAGAAATCCCTGTTATTTCAAGTCCAGTTAATATTTGAAGATTGTTAGCCTTAACATAAGATTACATTTGGAGTGAGGGGAGTAAGTGTTATAAGAGCAGCCTTAGTTAACTGTTTAACTTCATATGTTACCATCAGAACGTTACTTGAATCTTATCGGTATTTGTGTAGTGCTTTTCATCCAAGAATGTCTCTCTTAAGATGGGAAAATAGAGAAAATGTGACTTGTGCCCAAGGTCATGTAGTGAGTCTCTGGTAAAGCTAGAAATAGAACCTTAGGCTATGTCTACACTAGAGATCTTACAGCAGCACAGCTATCCTGATGCATCTGCGCCGCTGTAAGATCTCTTGTGTAGCCACTTTGTGCCGACGGCATAATTAAACTACCTCCAATGAGTGGCAGTAGCTATGTCGGCAGGAGAAGTTCTCCCATCGTCATAGTGTTGTGCACACTACCGCTTATGACAGTGAAACTTATGTCTCTCAGGGGAGTGTTTTTTTTCACACCCCTGAGCAACATAAGTTTTGCTGACATAAGTGGTAATGCAGACATTGCCTAAGTCTCTTCGTTCTCAGTGTTGCTCTAAATACTAGAAAATGACTCTGCCTATAATTATTGTTTTGCGTGAGTAGTACTGTAATGATTGTTCTAGATGAGCCTTGCAAAACTTATTAGCGCCAGCATAAAATTTACTTTTACACTCTTTATGATGAAGAAACTAATGATATTTTATTTTTTTAAAAGAGATAACAATTGAGAAGACCCTAGCCCTGCTTTACTGGGTTTTAGACATAATTTATTGGTAAACATTACACAGGAGGAGCTAATGTCACTGCTGCTTAATGAACTGAGATTTTGAAATATCATTCATACTCTAAAGTAGACATAGGATTTCAAAATGAAATGCTTAATCATTTTCTGTGCTTACCACAACTTTTGTCACATGCCACAGTTGATGTTACAACACTCTAAAATAGTGCAGCTACCTGTACTCCTGTTGGTATTAATGGAGTGAGGACTTCTGCATGCATGCCTTCAGCAGCAGCCTTCACTTCCCTGCTAAGAGAATTATGTGATTGTCTACACTGCAAGTGGACAGATGTGTTAGTGGGGCTCTTATTAGCATGCAAAAAATAGCTGTGTGAATGTTGCAGCCCTGGGCCAGCCACCTGAGCTCAGACCCAGACCTGAGCCTCCGCCCATGCCACAATGTCCACAAGCTATTTTTAGTATGCTAGTGTGAGTCTGTCTACATGGTCTGGGAGGTTTGCTCTCAGCTTCAGGGTAGATATACCCATATGGGCTTTGGAGCCCCCTTTGGAATTTCCAGTGGCAAGTAGCCCTTTGAGAAGTCTTTGATATGTGCGATCTCTGACAGGGAGAAGTGGTATTCCCCACCTATGGAACCAAGACTTTGTGCACACATGGCTCCAGCAAACCCCCCCCCCCCCCTTTTTTTTTTTCTTTTCTTTTTTTTTTTTTTTTTTTGAACAGTACCAGGAAATATTTCTTAACGTCTCAGGAGCCTCAGTGATGTCAGTAGTCTGGATTCTGAACTCTTTTGTAGAGTATGGAGATTAATTGTTGGGTGTGGAAGAAATCCCCATCTGAGTTACAGCTAACCTTTAGAAGGGAATACATGTGGGAGTCTAAATTCCTGTTACAGATAAGTACTTCAATTTTGTTTTCAGTACTGCTCCCTTTTTTCTTGGGCTTTAACTTTTAGTTCAGTGGGTAAACTTTGTCACTGATGTTCAGTCACAGTGTTCTTTATTAATTCCTTACGTCTTTAACCAAGTCTTGGTTTAGTCCTAAGGGGAACACAGGATCTGGTTTAAGAGTAAATATAGCCAAACCGCTTAGTAATCGTGACCATAATGTGATTAAATTTAACATCCTTTTAAGGGTAAAAATGCCAAAGAAACCCACCACACTAGCATTTAACTTCAAAAGGGGAACTACACAAAAATGAGGAGGCTAGCTAAACGGAAATTTAAAATGAATAGTATCAAGGGTGAAGTGCCTGTAGAATGCATGGAGACTATTTAAAAAACACTATAATAGAGGCTCAAACTAATTTGTAAGAGAATCAAAAAAAAAAAAAAAAATACACCCATAGCTAAACAGCAGAGTAAAAGAAGTGATTAGAGTAAAAAAGGTATCCTTTAAAAGATGGGAGTCAGATCCTAGTGAGGAAACTAGAAAGGAGTATCAACTCTGTCAAGTCAAGTGCAAAGGTATAATAAGGTTAGGCTAAGAAAGAATTACATGAGCAACTAGTTTTTGTCATAAGCTAACAGCAGATTTTTTTTTAAGTACCTCAAGCAGGAAGCTTGCCAAACCATCACTGGGACTGCTGGCCAATCCGGTGCTAAAGGAGCACTCGAAGAGAAGGCCATTGTGGAGAAGCTGAATGAAGTCTTTGGATCAGTCTTGACTGTAGAGAATGTGGGGAGATCCCCACACCTGAGCCATTCTTTTTAGATGACAAATGTGAGGAATTGTCTCAGATTGAGTCATCAGTAGAGGAAGTTTGCGAACAAACTCATAAAGAATAATAAGTCACCAGGACTCAAATGGTATTCACCCAAGAGCGCAGAAGAAACTCAAATCTGAAATTGCACAAGTACTAACTGGTATGTAAACTATCATGTAAATCAGCCTCTGTACACACACAGATGACTGGAGAATAGCTAATGTAATGCTGATTTTAAAAAAGGCTTCAGAGGTGATCTTGATAATTACAGCCTGGTAAGCCTAACTTTAGTACCAGGCAAATTTGGTTGAAGCTATAGTAAAGAACAGAATTGTCAGGTGCATAGATAAACACAATATGTTGGGGGAAGAATTAAAGCGGCTTTTGTAAAGAGAAATCATGCCTCCCCAAATCTATTAGAATTCTTGGAGGATGTCGGCAAGCATGTGGATGTAGTGTATTTGGACTTTCAGAAAGCCTTTGGCAAGGTCCGACAGCAAAAGCTCTTAAGCAAAATAAGCAGTCATGGGATAAGAGGAAAGGTCCTCTCATGGATCAGTAATTGGTTAAAAGAAAAGAAACAAAGGGTAGGAATAAATGGCCAGTTTTCACCATGGAGAGAGGTGAACAGCGGGGTACCCCAAAGATCTGTGCTGGGACCAGTGCTTTTGAACATATTCATAAATGATCTGGAAAAGGAGATAAACAGTGGGGTGGTAAAGTTTGCATATGATACAACATTACTCAAGATGTTTAAGTCCAAAGCAGAGATACAGAGGGAACTTAGTAAGGTGGGTGACTGGGCAACAAAATGGCAGATAAGATTCAATGTTGATAAGTGCAAATTAGGCACGTTGGAAAAAATAATCCCAACTGCACATACAAAATGATGGGGTCTAAATTAGCTGTTACCACTCAAGAAAGAGATGTTGGAATCACTGTAGATAGTTCTCTGAAAACATCCACTCAATGTGCAGCAGTAGTTAAAGCTAACAATATTAGGAACAGGTAGGAAAGGGACAGAAATTAAGACAGAAAATAATGCCACTTTATAAATCCATGCTACACCCACATCTTGAATACTGTGTGCAGTTCTGTCACCCCATCTCAACAAAGATATGTTAAATTGGAACTGATGCAGAGAAGGGCAACAAAAATGATCAGGAGTGTGGAACAACTACCAAAAAAGAGATTAAAAAGACTGGGACTGCTCATCTTAGAAAAGAGACTACTTAAGGGGGGATATGATAGACGTCTAAAAAACCATGAATGTTATAGAGAAGTGTTCTTTACCCCTTCACATAACATATGGACTTAGGGTCACCCAATGAAATTAATAGACAGCAGGTCTAAAACAAAAAAAGTACTCAATTTAACACACTGTCTACCTGTGGAACTCAGTGCCATGTGATGATGTGAAGGCCAAAAGGATAACTGGATTCAAAAATCAGATAAATTCAAGGAAGATAGGCCCATCAGTGGGTATTAGCCAAGGTGATCAGGGTCAGAATCCCATGCTCTCGGTGTCCCTAAATCTCCAACTGCTAGAAGCTGGGACTGGACGATGGAGTGTATCAGTCAAGATTGCCCTGTTCTGTTCATCCCCTCTGAAGCGTCTGGTTCTGGCCACTGTCAGAAGACAGGATATTGGGCTAGGTGGACCATTGGTCCTACACAGTATGATCGTTCTTATATTTTGTTCAGGTTTTTTTGCTGAAATTTCAAATCTGTAGATTAGATGGATTTGAGTTTGCAGTGTGGAACTCCAAAATGTGGATTTATTTGGGGAGATAAGTTCTAAACTGTTTCTGTTTTTCATCAGTCTTTAGTAGCTGAGTTGAAGGTTTCTTTAACCTGCCTGGCTCTTCGGTTCAATTTTGCAGAATGTTTTGAAGGATAACAGCTGTAGCCTGTTTGTTTTATTTTTTTATCTTCATGTATTCATATCTGTGTTGCCTGTCCTTAACCTAGTCCTAGATGATATTTGTGTAAACGTTTTAAATTGTATTTTTAAGAATTCCTCATCACTTCCACTCTTGAGACACATTAGGATATTTCCCCTACCATTTTTTACATACTCCTTTTAAAAAACAAACAAAAAAACCACCCTTCTCTAATTCTCGTAGTGTTTCTCACCTTTAGGCCATCCCACATGAGAGAAGAGAAGTAGATACAGAATAGTTCTAAATAGTTTAAATTAAGCAGTCTTTACAAAAAATACATAAAGATACTTTTTAAAAAATTCCAAACTTTAGGATTGTCTGCTAATGCTCCCCCCCCCCCCCGCCCCCAATTGCCCGTGTAAGGGGCATTTTTACTTTTCTTTAGCAATATTTATCAATTTGCAAATATCCCACTTATGGTGGTTTGGGATTATCCATTACAGAATTCCGAAGTAGTTTGATTTCTTATTAATATATATTTACAGGGCTTCTTCAAATCATAATAGGCACTTTTGTATATACTATCTTAGTTGTTTAGTTTTGTTTTGTACATTGTTTATCCTAGTTGATCATTATGCTGAGGCTCAACATGTTATGGCAATAGCAAATGTTTTGCTAGAATAACCTAAGCAGTTTTGGAGGATGTTTTTCAAAGATATTCAAACCTCTCTGAGAGGAACATATTGATATGTCCAGGTCACTCATGCCCCCATGGTCATGAGGGTGGCTTCGCTTTGAAATGCTGTGCAGATAATTATGGTTCTGTATCTGAGTACTCAGCATGTTGAAATTCACAGATTACAGAAATTTTAGCTGTATTGTTAGTACACGTCAGCCCTAGTGGAAAAGTATTTTGAATTATCATAATGTTCACCTGTTGCCACAAGGAGCAAGGCTGACTCATCAGGTTAAAACAATTTTTTTGCTGTATAAATATAACTTTTGGAGAATTAAGGTGTTTCGTCTAATTAAAGCAGAGTCCTACAGAAGAGTTATTAAGTAGCTATGTTAGCATTCTAAAGATTAGACTAGGGTAAAAGAAGTTCTAATGTAGATGTTTAAGTAAACTCAAAATGCCAGAGGGTCTTTTGCTATTAGTTTTTGGTTCGCATTGAACTGTGCCAAATAGGTTGGTTTAAATTTACAAGAACTCGTGTTTATTTGGATAAGAAACTATGAAAGGCCCTTAGTTTGGCTCTAACGAGTCCAAATAGAAGTAATCTTTGGGTCCTGGTTTCATGTAAACAATAAAGCACAGGAAATACCTTGAGTGTTTTCAGCAGTCTGTAAATGCACCAATAGCGTGTAATACATATTAGTGTAACAATGTATTACAAGGCTGTTTAGATCATTAGTATTAGTAGCAATAATAATATAATCTGGTTCTCTATGTCAGATTTCAAAGAGCTTTTCAAAGGAGGCAAGTACTTTGATTTCTTAATAAATATATTTACATGGCTTCTTCAAATCATAATAGGCACTTCTAGTATATACAATCTTAATTTTATAGTAATGATTAATAACAATCTTCCATGTGTCACTATGGAAGGAAATACAGTCTTTAATAAGATAATTCTGCATTCTCCTTGTGGAATTGTGTATGTGTACTTACGCCCTGATCCATGAAACTCCATATGAAAGTCAGCGGGAGTCTTTCCATTATCTGCTCTGGGCTGTGGGTCAAGCTCCTGTTGCCAAGCCAAAACCCAATAGAAAAGCGGTGTCCATTGGGAATGCATGCACAACACCTTGTAAACCAAAAAGTTTGGTGCTGAGCAGTGGCTGCAAAACGAACTAGTATATTCCTGACTGTTCTTATGATAAGTCCTGGAGCCCTTGGCTCCTTGTGGTTTACTTTTCTTAGTTGTTGGTGGTAATTATCTGTGGCTTTAGCTCAGATGTTGCAACATGGTTGCTCCAGATTTTAACTGCGCTGTTGCTTGGTCTCAGCGTTTTTATGGAGGGTTAAACTGTGTCAGAATGAAGTTTCAGTAACTTATTCAAGACCACATAGAGGGAGTCAGTGGCTGAGTCATACTTCTGTCAGAGAAGTCTGAGGCTCACTAATTTGCTTTGAGCAAGTCTAACCACCAGGTGAGCTCCTCCCTATCAGTCTCCACCATTGCAGTTCCAGTGAGTCAGAGGTTGTGGGTGGAGAGAGAGAAAACTTGCTGGGCAATTCCTTGAGCTATAAGAGTAACAGAAGTCTTAAAAAATGAAACAAAAAAGGTGGTATTTTTCTTCATTTGAGAACAGTTGTAAAGTATCCTATAAAAGAAAAGTGAATTAATGAAATTGAGCAAGAAGATGCTACTTGACAGTGGGTAAGTGTGATCAGTATGTTAACTTTATATTCCGTTCTTAAGACTAATGTATAAAATATGCATATTGTTATGTGTTTGACAGATTAAGTTCTGTTTCTGAAAATGGGGAGGAGAGTTCAATATGAAGTTCTAATACTAAATTACTCCAGTGGGAGAACACATTTTAATTTGTTACATATTGTTGCTTAATCTTCATTCATTGTATCTTAATCTCTATGATATTAAGGGCAGAAATTGATTAAATTTAGTTTTCTTAACAAATAATTCAGCCAAAACTTTTGGAAGATCCCCATCTAGAAAACAGAACTACTCATCTAAAAATGAAAACTGTGTAGAAGAAAGCTTTGAGGATCTTCTTCTGAAATACAAGCAGATTCAGCTTGAGCTTGAATATATTAATAAAGATGAAAAACTGGCTCTGAATAGCAGAGAAGAAACTGTGCACCAAGATGATGCTAAAACAGCAAACGCTGAGGACCAAATCGCTGTAGAAAATGTCAGTATTACAAAAGAAGCTATAAAAGAAGTGTCTCCTGAGGAGAAAAATCAGGTTATAGCCTTTCAGGCATTTGAACTGAAACCTCTCAGGCAAAAACTGTCTACACCGGCTGAGAGGAACAGATTGAAAAAAACTAAAGATGGAACAAAACAGCTGTCACAAAAATCTGAACTCTCAGAATCCAGTCAAGGTAACTATCGAACATTCCTGTCTGCATTAACCTGTTACAGCAAGAATCTTTGTGATTCTACTAGATATTTGGGAAAGTTGTGCTTCTTTGAAACTTGATATTGTTAAAAGAAAGTGGTTTTACATCAAATAACTTATTTTAAATTTGGAACTTGTCCTGAAGTATAACATCTTCAGCATTTAAAGATTTAATTAAAGATTGATCCAAAATATAAAATAAATTATGATAAATATTTTCACAAAATTTTCTAACTTGAATGTAAATAACTTGTTTGTAGAGAGAGAGTAGGGCAGGAGAACAACATTAGAATATTTCTCTTCTGTTTATATTTAGGTTTTCAACACTGTATATTAGTGCATGAGAATCAGAAAGTGAAACTGATGAATCACTAGTTGTCTAATCAGCCTTCTTCCCCTATCCACATTAACTAACTATGAAAAGGAAACATACAGCACATATTTAAAATAAATTGTTGTTAAAATCTAAACAATTTCAGTTTTAATAACCTAAAGAAACACTTTTAAAAAAATACATAGTTTTATTACTATGGTAATATCACCTGAAGGCCAAGCATGGATGTCATACTTGGTGGCTCCTGACTGTGGTATCCTACTTGAAGGGCTCTGAGTGATTATATTATGCTATTTAGTGCTGGTGTTTTTAACTGCAAAATGGTAATTTAATTTTGATAAGCCAGAATTGATTACTGTTCTAACATGTGCTGTCTTTATTTAAAAAAATAATAATTTGAAAATGAGAGCTGTGGCAGCCTTAAATTTCACTGGGAGCATTGCTGTTAACAGTGTAAAAGAGTAGGTGGAATAACTAGTGCTAAGAGCTGACTTACTGCTTTTGAAATGTAGTTTGTTTTCTTGAGATTTTTTTTTTTAAAAACTAAATTGACAGTCTGAGGCATCATGCTCATAACTGGAATCTTGGGCTTTCGTTTAATCATCTCTTATATTTTCCTTCTCTTTTCCTTACTGGCCTCCTTCTTGTGAGACTAGAATGTGCAATGGCAAAAGTTTCTCTGTTAAAGCTGAAAGGGGAGGATTGAAATTTAGTGACAATCGTATACTCTAGTGTGAGAGTTCTTCTCTCAGGTTTTTCTTGTAGTGTAGTAAATGTTCCTGCCCAGAAGAACTTAAGTTGTAATATAAGACAAAACACACTAAGAGTTCAGGTAAGGAAAAGAAATGGAGAAATCATTGTGGGAAAGAGGTAGGGAAGATTTATGTAAGAAGTGGGTTTGAAAGGGGGCCAGATAGAAGCATGATGAACAGAAGTGGGAGGATATTCTAAACTGTAGACACAGCACAGAAGAAAGCATGAATCTGAGATGATACAAAGCATCAGTGTGTGAGAAATATAAGACAAAGGCATTGAGAGTCAAGATGATTAGCTTGAGCATGATCCAGCAGGAGATAGGAAGCCAGTAAAGGAAGGGAATGAGAGAATAGTGGTTAAGGAAAATGGTTTTACCTGTGGTACTTTAAATAAACTGGACAGGGGAAGGTGAAAAGTAGGGAGACCCAAAAGATTATTACAGTAATCATGGTAAAATGATAAAGGTGTGGATGTGGCTTTATTACCAGGCTTAGAGGAGCAGTCATATCTTCGTGACAGAGCAAGAACCAATATAATATAGGATGAGTAAATATGTAGAGAAAGGAGTAAAACTGACACCTATGAGCCTGGGGAATAAAAAGGAGCTATTTAAAAACAACCCCACCCCCAAATCCGTAAAAATAAGAAGTTAAACACAAGAAGAATTAACTCTGTATTGCAGGACATAGGTCTGAAAGGGATCTCTTGCTTTGAGTCCAGTTCTCTGCTCACAGACAACTCCATATATCATTCGTTCATAAACTTATCAGGTTCCAGCTTAAAACTAAGCAGGTTGTTCGTCCCCACTATTCCTATTGGAAGGCTGTTCCAGAACCTCACTCCTCTGATGGTTAGAAGTGTTCTAATTTCCAGCCTAAATTTATTCATGGCCAGTTTATATCCATTTGATCTTGTGCCAACTTGTCCTTGAGCTGAAGTAGCTCTTCTTCCTCCCTCGTGTTTACCCCTCCGGTGTATTTATGGAGAGGAATCATATCCCCTCAGCTTTTTTTTTTTTTTTGCTATTGGACCGTATGCTAGTGGTAAAATTAATGCTGTATTCCTTGGATGCACAATTTATTTTTAATTCATATATAGTACCTAGCCTGGTAGGAGCTCAACCCATTACATAAAAAATATTAAAAGCAAACAAGTTACATAAGCCACTGACAAATTATACTTGCATGACCAGTACCACGAGTATCTCCAGTGTGCCTTAGAAGATCAAATGATAATATAAAACCCAAATTAACAATTGCAATGCATAGTAATTAACCAGAAACAAAACAGAATAAATGGGCTTTGCATGATGCCCTGAGACTTATCAGAACTTGGATTTTGATGGGCGCTCAAGGGAATGCATAGTAAAAGCAGAGCATTCAGCTAAGAACCCTGTCGCTAATCTTAGTTTTATCCCAGGATCTGATAGCAAGAGCATCCCAAGTGATTTCAACAACTGTAAATTAATATCAAGTGAGGTAGATATTTCTAAGATAAATGAGTGTATACTATTCATGGCTGCATACAGTACATAAGGGATTATAAGGAAACATCCTCTATCACAGGGCGTTTATATCAAATGCTGTTCTGAGGCCCTAATGGGTGCAATATAGCTGAAGAGCTATTTTAGGGCGTGTCTACACTTAAAACAATACCGGGGCATAGCTGCAACCTTCAGTGTAGACTATACCTATGCCGATGGGAGGGCTTCTGTCAGTGTAGGTAATCTGTATCATCAAGAGGTTGTAACTAGGTTGACTCGAGGATTCTCTGTCAACAAGAGGGGGTTGGTTCAGTTTAACTGCGTTGTGGATTTTCCACACTCCGAGTAATGTAGTTGTACCGACCTAATTTCCTTATATAGATCAGGCCTTAATTCTAAAACGCAGTTTTAATGCTAATTTTAACTGTCCTCCTCTTACTCAGCAGGCTCTATATCTTCCTCTCTGTGGAATACCCTAAGTTGGTGTTTGTAGCCCTATTCCGTTCACCATATATTTTTACCATCTAACTGTTGGCTGTGTGATTATGAGTTAGTCTTCGTCCATTTCTGGGGAAAAGCAGGTCTACGCTACAGTGGGGATCAGCGCTCTGAGATTGATTCACCGGCAGTTGATTTAGCGGGTCTGGTAAAGACTCACCAAATGAACTGCAGATTGCTCTCCAGTTGACCCCTGAACTCTACCCCCGACGAGAAGAGTAAGATAAGTCAACGGGAGATTTTCTCCCATCGACCCCCCGCAATGTAGACCCCGCAGTAACTCGACCTAAGGTACGGGGACTCCAGCTACGTTATTCACATAGCTGGAGTTGCATAGCATAGGTCAACTTACCGCGGTAGCGTAGACCTAGTCTTAGGGAGCATGTGTTCCACGTTGTAGAAACTCCTATCATCACAATTAGCATTAATTGCACCTTTTCCCACCTTGAATCCATGGATTGAAGGGGCATAGAGGGAAGCTCTAAAGTTCAATGTTGAGATATGTGGTATTAGGAAAAATACTTGTACGTGTTCTGTGGCTAACTAGGCTATAGTTTGGAAGTGAAAAGGGTGGAAGTGCTATTAATAAATCCAATAATGTTCTCAATCTGCATCAGATATATTTTAGTGGTGTCTACTGTTGTCTTTATGCTTCAGGGCTTATTAGCGTTTTAATGTAAAAGTTTATAAATCAGCTGTGCTGTTAGCTTTCTTTACGCTACATGAAACTTGGTATGCAAAGTTTTAACCCAAGAACCAGTACTGCAATCCTTTTGTGCTCCCACCCCCCACGACAAAAGAAGTCTGTTCAGTTAATTTTTTAAATCTTTCAATTGTTTTCAGATGCTCTTACAATGTCTTCCATGTGCTTTCATTTAACACTTTTATGGTCTGTTGGTCTGGCTTGTGTAATAAGCTTTTGAAATATTTTTTTTAAAAATTGAAGGTAAAGCATTGCTGGCGTCATCCCATTTCCCCTCGTTCTCATATGCTCTTTTTTTTTTTAAAAGCACACGGCAAGCAGGGAGATCTCCAGGGTGAGCTATATACCATTTGTATCTTCTAAAATTTCTATTTTATGTTTTGAGTTTGCATTTGCCCTTGTATCTACTTTTCTTGATATTTAGGAAGAGTCTTTTTTCTAGGACTTGGGAGCAGGGAGAAAAGTGGGTTGTCAATTTCTCTTTTCCCAGTTTGGCATGTGGGCAGGGACACGCTCTAAGAGGGTTTTTTATATGGAGAGAAAGCATCTTGGAGAATGATTCATCTGCTGTTTTTGTTTTTCCCCTCCCATTTGATGGCAATGTGACTGGTGGGCAGTCAAGCATATCTGTAAGGTAAAGTTCAGCTGGTGAGTTTTACTACATACCAGGCCACTGATAACCCTAGAACTGGTTTCATTGGAGGTGGAAGAGGTGAACCAGTGTTCTTCTCCAGCTTTGAGTTTTCAACTTAGTCCTGCAAGGTCCTGAGCAGCTACTGGGATGTGCTGAGCTTCTTAAATTCCAGTGGGAGCTGAAAGTGCTGAAAATCTACTGTCAACCACCCTCGGTGTAGACCCTGCAATAACTCGACCTAAGGTATGTCGACTCCAGCTACATTATTCATGTAGCTGGAGTTGCGTAGCTTAGGTTGACTTAGCGCAGTAGTGTAGACATAGCCTGTCTTTTGGCAAATGCTGCTTTCATCCTCTTTATGGGATAAACTGGGGGAAGACTTCCACAGAAGCAGAAAGAAAAACAGGGGAAAAATACCTTAGATGGAAAACTATTAAAAGATCAAAGATCCAGTCTGTACTGTCAGGGTGTTACTTCTCAAAGCAAGGTCAGTCATGCCAGTTATAATAGCACACTTTCAAAGTACACATCTACAGCAATTTTATTTTTAATATACTATTCTAATGTATTAACACCTCAATAATATTAATAAAATATCTTGGGTTCAGTTCTGCGCATTTTTTTAGTGTAGTTCTGTTAAGTGAACTGAAGTGTTGTCATGTTTATAAAAGTGCTATTTTGTTTTAAAGGAGTAGAAGACAAAGAACAAAGATTAGTACGAAAGCTTAGCACTTCAGATGCTACCTCTGAAAAGGTAAGAGTGTTGTGGCTGAAATGATGTTCTATTTTGTGGCATGATCTTCTGGTTCTTTTTTTTCCACGTTGTAAAGTCAAGCCACACTTTAGGAATAGGTAGCATTAATCCTCAAAGACCCTGATGAAATCTGGGGTGGGATTTTAAGCTTGCCTCTTTTATAGAAATCTAATTGTACTCTCAAGTCTTTTTGTGTGAAAAATGACATTTGTGAATTTAACTAATGACAAATTTAATGACTTCAGTTATGCTCTCCCCTCTTTTTCTCCATCCCATCCTCAAAGAAGCTACTGGATGAGGAGGAAGAGATGTCTGAATTGCAGCTTAGACTTCTTGCACTTCAGTCTGCCAGTAAGAAATGGCAGCAGAAAGAACAGCAGGTGATGAAGGAAAGCAAGGAAAAACTAACAAAGACTAAAATTGTTCAGCAAAAAGTCAAAACCAGTACAAAACCACATTCAACCAAAAAAACCAGCACTGCAGGTAATATGCATAACATTATTAAAATGGTTAGCAGTAGTCGTCCATCTGAAATCTAAAATGTAATCTGTTATGTAAGGCTGATACTAAAACCAAATCTTCACCACCATATGGCACTCACTAATACCTTTCATTCTGAAAACTTTTAGGGTTTCTGCAAAATGTAACCTTTGGGGACTTGTGTTGGATATGTGTGGAGGCTTTTAGAGAAATGAGATGCAATTACCTGTATATATTTTTATTTAAAGCTAAGCAAGCTTTGAGGAAACAGCAAACAAAAGCATGGAAAAAAATGCAGCAGCAAAAGGAACAAGAAAGACGTCAAAAAGAAGAGGAGCAGAGGAAACAGGAGGAGGAGGAGGAGAGAAGAAAAAGAGAAGAAGAAATCCGAAAAATTCGGGACCTTTCAAATCAAGAAGAGCAGTACAACCGGTTCATGAAGCTTGTTGGGGGGAAGAGGAGATCAAGAAGCAAGGTAGTGATTTGTTTTCAGATGTTCTGTTTTGAGATCCTTGATTGATGCATACTTTCTTTTTCAAACTGTCAGAGAAACAGAATAGTTTAGTGGTTACAACATAGAATTTGGAGCCAGAAGTTTGTGTTTTAATCCCAGATCTGACTTTCCTTTTCTTCTGACTGTTTTTGGTCATGTCTCAATCTCTCTACATAGATTTATCCACTTGAAAATTAGTGATCAGTAATTATTCTCATCAGAGTGTTGTGAGCATAAAATGCTTGAAAGATGTTAAACCCTTCTGTAAATAAGTATAACCAATTAGTAGTCAATCCTGTTCTAAGAGGTGTAAAGCCAGAATACTGTTTTTTACTAGGTTATTGTGGAAATTAAATTCAGTGGGGTAGCACTCCCCAAAAGTGCTCATTTTAAGACGAATCACATTATACTGCAGAAGTGAACCAACAATATATGTTGCCTATCAAGAAGCAAAGGCTATTCACTGGGAAAAAGTCTCATTAATTTAGAGATAGGGTTGCTTAGTTCTGCTCTTCCAGAATGTAGAGTATCCCTAAACTTAAATTTGAAAATCAGGAAATAGTTATATTTTGCACCCAACCTTAATTCTGTCATCATGGAGCTGGAAATAGGCACTGGCACCAAATCAAACTTGACCCTGTCACTAACAAAATTTTGTGCTGCTGTGTCCCCAAACCAATTCTTTAGCCTCATTCCTCTCATTTAGGTGTAGCTGCACTGCCCCAAGTAAAAGTTGCAGCAAGCTGCCAGTTTACTCTATCAGGAGAGGTGCAGCTGCAGCTAGAGGAATGAGGGATCCCTGTGTTTTGGGCTTGTTACACAGAAGGTCCCATTAGATAGTCATAATGGCCATTCCTGGTTTTACAATGTAACAATATTTGAAAGAGCTCTAGAAAGGACTCTAGCATTTGAGGGCCACTAGAATGGCTACCATTGTCCATTCCAGAGGCTGACAGTCCACAAAGTATGTCAAGAATATAGAGGGATAGTAGCATTTCACCCCATTCTAACACTTGCATATTCTTAGTGCTCACCAGCACTCCATATCTGCATTGGCATTCACACGTCATGCATCCCCTCTGCCTTCTGTCCTGTACTGTTGCTCTGGGAGTTCTAGCACTGGGATGTGCCAACAGGCTACACTACGTCGCTCATTTTGAAGTAACCAAAGTTGATGTCCCACAGGGAGTCCTTAAGACAAGGATGAACATGTATCAACATCTGTCAAGTCTTTAGGTGCTTGCCTGGAATAGGCAAAGTGGTCAAGAATAGTAGGTCAGGCTTAGATAGATAGTGTTTGGCTAAGCCCATTCTAATCTCAGCCTTTATCCTAGTCAAGATAAGGCTTGGGAGTTCCCCATATGCTGTCCTTATTCACTTCTCCCCTGCTGTCCTCCAGGTGCTCAGGAGGGGTACAGTTATATGATCTTTAACTGGGACAGGTTGGAGTTTGCTCATGGGGGCAGAGGTAAGATTGTGGAGGGAGGGGGATGGGAAATGACCTTAACTCTGCATTTCCTTGTTTTCAGAAATGCAAGTTTAGCTCTTCCCTCCATGTTCTGTGAGGCACAAGGCAGTGCTAGCCAACTTAATACAGGTTTTGGCATTGAAGTTCCCTTGTTTGGGGAAATGATGGTAAAGAGGGGGGCATGATTGAGAGGCACCTGTGATGGGGGCCATGGATGGACTTCCTAAATACATCTCACTGCTGCTCAGCTACTAGCTTTGCTTTTCTCCTGGCTCCTTCATGCTACTCATAAGGCTGTATCTGAGGAGCTCCTTAAGCAAATGATTCCAAATTGGCACCACAAAGTACACCATGTTTTGGTATACCACTGTTTACGACAACCTCCTTTATGTACATGGATTTTAGAGTACTTTGAAAAGTGGGCTTTTAAACACCTCTTTTTGACCAGACCTATGAAGTCACTGCCGTTCCTCGTTAATGCTGCTGACACTTGAAGCAGAACTTCCAAAAACAAGCCCATGGGCGCAAGCAGAAAGTAGTCTGAAATTTGTCTCAGAAGTCTACCAAAAGCGGCACTTGAACTCATAGTTTTTGTGGGGAGGAAAAGGGGGAGTGTGCTCAAGTTCAAGATAGTCTGTTTCTGTAAGCAACCAAGTGATTGATGTAGGCTGAGCTCCTCTGCATAGTTGGTCCCATGAGGCATCAGGTGTGCCAGTCTCATGGAGCGTATGCAGATCACTTTCTCTCAGCTGCCTGTCACGGTTCTTTTTTCATGGGAGTTCTGTCTCTGGAACCCTTTGGCCGAATGACCCATTATTCACACAACTAACTGGCTCTGAGGCTTAGCAATTTTCAAGATAAATTCAGTATGCACGTGGATTTTTTTTAGAGCTCTGTGAAGGTTGAAAGCTTTGTTCAACCTTTACAATAAAGTTGCCGAGTGCTCTTTCATAATAACTATGTTTTTAGTTTTCCTATTCAGTCATTACTTGGGTCTTTTGAAAAGAGATTTGCTTTTCAGCAGGAACTTCAGTAATTACTGTGATGTATTGGCAGGAGCAATAGAGTTCTGAAGTAGAAGTTAATTGTAGCACCATTTCTTTCAGAAACGCTTTATTCAAGAGTGCCCAAACTTTTAACGCTGGCTAATTTTCAGGAGCTTGATTGTCTGTTATAAGTTTATTTTGGGTTTGATAATTGGATGTTTGCTTGTTAATCTCTTCCTTGATAAACTTGTAGAAACTATTATGTTCAGAGAAAACAGCATTCAAAACCTCCAGCTGATCTCAGTCTCTTCTCTACATGGAGAAGAAAACTGTAGTTTGACTTCTTAAGCCGTGGTTGACCCCCTTTTTGCCTCCTGTCTCTGCTGGGTAGAACTTGGTTGAAAAATGAGTGAGGGGACAGGTAGTGGCAGTGTTAAAACAACTTTTAAAAAATGCAAATGCTGTAAGACATGCTAAATTAAAACTTTTTTTTTTTGTATGCGTAGTCTTCAGATACAGACTTGAGATGGTCTTTAGATAAGCAATCTACTGATAGTGGAGGAGGGATTTATCAATATGACAACTATGATGAAGTTGCCATGGATACGGACAGTGAAACTAACTCACCAGGTAAGATTTACTTTCAATTTCTGACATGGTTGAAAAGTGTAATGATGAAAAATGGTTGGAATATTACCGTATATACTTGTTCATAAGCCGAATATTTTTGGTAAAAAAGTGACGCATCAAAGAGCGGGAGTCGGCTTGTAACTGGGTTTACACCAAAATTTGATGATTTTAAACTCTATGAAATCATTGAATTGAATATCTAATTCATTGTCGTTTTGTTTACCTGGGGCGTCTGCAGGCATGGAGCCCCTCAGTTCCCTGTGGCTGCAGTTCGCCGTTCCCAGCCAATGAGAGCTGCAGGAAATGGCACTTCCCGCAGCTCCCATTGGCTGGGAACAGCGAACCGCAGCTACAGGAAACTGAGGGTCTCCATGCCTGCAGACACTCCAGGTAAACAAAACGTCCCAACCCGCCAGCGGCTTATCCTGACGGGCCAGGAGCCAAAGTTTGTCAACTCCTGAAATATAGGGTCGGCTTATGAAAGGATCATATATTTTTTACTGTTTTTATCTATCCATCTTGGGGGGTCGGCTTATTAATGAATGGGTTAATGAACAAGTATATACGGTACTTTACTGATGGAGATTGTCCATTCCATATTTCTTCTGTCGTCTCAGAAGGGCTGTGTTCGTTTTGAGGACTGAAGTTGAATGGGTGATAATTAAGGCTAAGATTTTTTTTGTCACGGATATTTTTAGTAAAAGTCACAGACAGGTCACAGGCAATAATGAAAAATTAATGGAAACCCATGACCTGTCCCTGACTTTTTTATTAAAAATATCCATAACAAAATGGGGAGCCTGGGCATCTGCTGGTGGGCTGGGAGCTCCAGGGGCTTCCACCACCCATGGGGGCTGGGAGCTCCTGGGTACCCCTCTGCTGGTGGCACAGAGCTGTGGGGGTCCCCCTGTGCTGCCCAGAGCGGCCAGGATTGCCCCCACTGCCCAGGGCGGTCAGGAGCTGCAGGGGAGTCCGTGTGGGGGTTGGAAGCTGCGGGGGACTCCTGCCACCTGGGGCGGCTGGTGTACCCTGCAGCTCCCTGCCTCCACAGGTGGCTAGTGTACCCCACAGCTCCCAGCTGGCGCTGGCTGAAGTCATGGAGGTCTTTGGAAGTCACGGATTCCGTGACCAAATTGCAGCCTTCGTAATAATGCCCTGCGGGTTTGAGAACTATGCCATTTAAGAGGAACTAATTCTGTCCTGTTTTAAATCTGATTATTTTTTATATATCTTTGTATTCCCTAGGGATCCTCTAAAGATCTTCAGGCTTACACTTAACCAAATATGATTAGAAACATCAAACTTGTTTATAAATTCACATGGAATCATGTAGAAATGGGAGTCCCCAAAACATGATGTGAAAGACTCCGTTGGCCACTTACTAGAACCCTGTCCTGCACCTAATTTTCTCACAAACTTAAGTGAAACTATTTCGGCTCTCCTTTTCCATCAGAAAATACAATTAAAATTTAGAAACATTACCAATATTTCAATAACTGTAATTCTTTAACTGTGTTTACTCCTTTTATTCCATTGCTCTTCATCTTCTGATTTTATTTTCTTATTTTCCATATTATTATTATTATTATTTTATTATTATTATTTTATTTTATTATTTTTCCTTTTCAGCCAACTTCCTTACCCTCTGGCCTCTGTTTCCAGACTTTCTCACTAGCTGCCTCTCTTAATCTTTCTACTGTCTGTTTTTAGAAGGACCACAGAACATACTGTTTCCAGGCATGCAAACTGTGACTCCTTCATATGGAAGGGCGGGCCTCTGAGGCTCTGGATCTACATATCCCAGTATTCAATACTCCTTGCGTTTCTTCCCTGTCTGGTGCTGAAGCCTTTGTGCATGTTGCATCTCCTTACTGCTGGTTGCCAGATCAGTTGGAATCTCTGCTGGGGCATGTAGTTTCAGAAAGCATGCATTTGTGAGTTAAATCAAACTGGATAGCAAAGATGGGTTTCACTTAGAGTGATGTTGTCTTTGAATATTTGAATACAAATTGTAAAGTTAATAATAAAAAAAGGTAGAAACAGGGCATTGAGTAGTTCTGTGTGTCTTGTGTTCAGGTGTATATACTCCTCTTTTGATCTGGTCTCACCTACCAAAGTTGAGATGTAAATTAGCATCTTGCCTGTTTTCTCACTTGGCTTTATGGTCATGATTTGAAACGCAATTCGGTAACTTGCGTATATTTTTAGTTAATTAAAGCATAACATGACTTAGAGTTGTGTTTGGTAACTGGTTAAGTTATTGTTGCTATTCTTCTTTCTTGAATTTAAATGTATCTCTCTTCTTTGCAGCTTCGTCTCCAGTGCAGCCTCCTTTCTTTGACTGTCTGATGGGATATTTTCCTCCTCCAACGCCACCAGTTTCCTTGCCTCTTCCACCTCAGGTTACAGTAAATAATTTCAATTAATTTATTAGTCTTTTAAATTTTTTGGTTTTAATATATATTTTAGTTCTGTGCCTTAAAGAAATACTGTCTTGGACCCCACATTTATGTTGCATTAAAATATGTGAGAATTTCCTAATAACTTCTAACAAGTCTGCATCCAGTAGTTCTTCCCAGGCCCTTTTGTGGTGCCATTGTGCCTCTGTATCTTTTTGCTGATCAATTTTTCCCGCTCTGGTGTTGGGGTGACTGTACAGGAGACCCCCTTTTCCAGAGATCAACAAAACCAGACAATTCTTTCAATCTTTTCTGGGCTCAACTGTCTTTCCACCTTCTTTGCTGCTGGAGTTCTAATCAGTTCCTTCTCCTCTTGCATCACTACTTTCAGGTGTCTAGCTGAAGGGTAGGGCAACCCAGTCCCCACTTCCCTCCTGGGCTCCGGTTCCCCGGCCCTATATACAAAATGTCTGTCCTCTCTAGCCTCAGTATTCCCCATCCAGGGACTAACACCTATTTTGGCTGTGTTGTAGACCCCTTATCCACCCAGTACCAGTCTCAGTTAGACTCTGGTTGCCTTCCTACCTAGGAATTTTCCAGAAGCCTGCTATTCTCTGTCTTCCCCCTTCCAACTGAACATTTGCAGCTTTCATATCCTTCTTTGTGCCTAGTTGGTGCTCCTTCTTGGGACTAAAACTCTGAATTCCTAGCCTTAAAGGGAATTGTAATAGAGCTGAAGGGACAAACCTTCAAAAGGCCACTGTTTTAGCACTTATTGTTCTCGTTACCTACCTCCTTTTTTGTAAATAGGAGCAATTTAACTCCAGCCTTTGATGTCACTGTTTAAGTCGCCGCTATTTGAATTGTAATATCAAACCGTGACCTGATCAGTTTAGTTCATGTCCTTTGTGTCTTTTGGGATAATTTAGCAATGAAAGGTTTAGTTTAATTCTGTTTGGTTTTCAGATTCTGTTTTTCTTTTTGTAATGCATTTCAGACCATGCAGCCATTGAGCCAACTTTATGTGGAGGACGTTTCTTGTGTTTCTCTTGAGCCTCCTCCACCTCTCCCGCCTCTTCCACCTGAGGAACCTGAACAGCCACCCAAACCTCCATTTGCGGATGAGGAAGAAGAAGAAGAAATGCTGCTACGAGAAGAGCTACTCAAGTCTCTAGCTAACAAACGAGCTTTCAAATCAGAGGTAGTCCAGTAGTTTGTGAATATAGCCTCTAGATGGCAATCTTGAGCTAACTTTAAAGGTGACCTGCAAAGGGTGGAAAATATAAGATAGGTTTTTTGCTCCTTTATGGCTGTATAAAACAATCCTGAATGAATTTTAAACAAAATCTGCTTGGTTTACATTACAAATTACAGGTCTTGTCAAACCTGTTTTTGCTGGAGGACTGGTGGGATTATAACATTTCAAAGGACTAAAATTTGTACAGTTGAAGGGATTTTATTCACTGTTAAACTGTTTATTTGCTTAATACCTATTTAACAAACTATTAGAAGGAAGTTCTTTTTGTTAAAGCTTCAAACACTACCTACCCTGTCATTTGAAGGCTGAGAGAGCTCTTGCTTCACTTCAGTCCTCCAGCAAATGAGAGATGGACAGGACTTGACATTTCTAGTATTTCTGAGGTAAAAAACAAACAAAACTTATCCCCACCGCCCCCTGTGTTTGTAACGAAAATTAAACTAAACTGCCTATATGACCTCATAAAAGAGGCCACAAACCTGTTTCCTTTGCAGATCACCTGTAAACAAGAGCAGGACCATTCTTGCCTAGTACGCTTTTTGGCGTCACTATGTAACTACACAAGTGGTAGTAGTTTATATACCTTTGATCAGAAAATTGAAATATGTTCTGGTGGTATAGTGTCTCTGTTATAAAAATTTAGAGAGATGGCATAGGCACTAACATGCTAATATTTTTCAATTGTTTTTCATATAGAGCTGTACACCTTTTGAACCTCTTGATACAGTATACTGTTTCCCCCCTGCCCCCCTGATTGGACTTTTTATTTCCTTATGTAGGAAACATCAAGTAATAGTGGTCCGCCTTCACCTCCAGTTCCAAATAATTCCCAGCCTGTGCCAAGAAGCAATCTATCAGCAGTCAGTATTAATACTGTATCCCAGCCTCGGGTACAGAACACAAAGTTTGTTAGAGTACCGCGACCTCCACGAGCAGTAATCACAGTAAGGAAATAACTTCAGTTTTCTTTTTGTAAGACCATCTTATGAACTAGTCTTAACTCATATGGTAAGTTAGAATTAAAGGATCTTCTTATGCATAAAGGCATGTTATTTCCCTTGAAAATAATTTTGTGTTAGAGCAGTGATTAGGAACCTGTGGCATGTTGGGCCATTCTCTTTCCCTTCATTGCAATGAAATATTTAATTCTCTGATACATCTAAGAATTTATGGCTTTTCTGAGCTGGGAGAAGATGCAGTGGCCCTTCTTAAATAACCTTTTAAAATGAGCTAAAGTTTTTCCCTTTTTAGATTGGGGCGGGGGGAAGAGAATCCTGAGAAGATAAGATGCATGAAGCAAGCAGCAAATGTAATTTCATATATTTTTAGCAGTCTAATGCAAAACGGTATAGCTGTCACTTAAACATTGTTTAAATTACCTTAGGTTACCTTTCACTAGGAATTTCAGACACTGAAGATTATTACCCTTTCCCGCTTTTAGCGTTCAGCATCTTATCGATTCAAAGTACTGTATGAGCATTTGAGGCATGGTCAAAGTTCACTGAGTCTGTGAGACAGACTCTTTAAATACTGTCCTGTTATTTGGTTTGGTATAATCTTACACGAAGTTAAAGATGAAGGGAGATGTTACAGGCAGAAGATGCTTGGATGTAGAAAATTTAAAAACCAAAACAGTGAAACCAGCATTTTTAAGATGGAGGGGAATTAATGAGGCATAAGATTAGCACTAAATGGTCGAGGTAGTTCTGTTCTGACAGTTGGTTTATCTGGTATTTAATTATCAGAGTCCAGCTAGATATTATATAGTGGTTTTTTAATGCTATTTTAATGGCTCTGAGACATGGGTTCAGATCACGTCAGCATCTGATTTGTGGTGTCCATGATCTCTCTGAAGCACCTTTGAAGTGTTTCACTGCCTACATATTTGTAAGGAGAAGGGAGGACAGTACGGATGAAAGATAGAAGAGGCCTGACTACACTGATGTCATTTTGGTCAGAATTTACGGGAGCTTCTTAGTCTTCTGATTATAGTCTCTCGTGTGCATCACTCTCTTCGTTAGCTGTATTTACTTTAAAAAAAATCTTATGATATCCCACTCTTTCAGATAACTTCAGCAGGGACAAGGTCATATTTCCCCCTCTTCTAGCAAACGTTCTTTCCATCTCCTTAACGCTCTGTGTCCGCTGCCTACTTCTAACCTAATTTCAAACAATACAAGAGTAATTTGAGATACAAAGGGCCTCTGGCCTTTGTGGCACATTATACATGTGATAATCAGTTGGCAGTTGCATGTATTCTGTAAACTGTTCTTTTGGTAATTTTTTATGTAAATCTCATCTGAATCACTTTGTCAACTATTAGAGGATTTTGAAAGAGTTCTTTGTCCTATTGTCTTGAATTTCTCCTGGGTCAGATTTAATTCAACTGTTATGGTACAGAAACACAAAGAAAAATTGTACTAGTTAATGGGAGATGAATGCCAGTATTTAGCCTTTATAGTTGCAAGATAGCTTTTATCAGCTGTGATGATGGGCAGTTTTTAAAGGGTTGAGCAAGTCCTGATAAGTTTTTCTGTATACTCTAGTTAATGATTATTAGCTTAGTTATTTTTTACACTAATTAGTTTAAAAATGATGGACGATATGTTTGTATATGCTTCAGCCTTGCTCATTTTTTAACAACTTTTCATTTTGCATAGCCATTCTAATCAAGTGTTTTGAGTTTTGAATCAACATAGTGATAGAAAAATCACTCCATTTTCAGGCTTGTTAAAAGCCATTGCTTATTGTGAATGTGGTAGCTTAAGGTCTAGAACAGGAACATTTTCCTGTGTGTATTAAAGGAGGTGTGGCCAGTTTAAGGCCTCATCTACTCTTAAAACTTACACTGGCATAGCTATGTCAGTCAGAGTGTGGGGAAAAAAATACATACCCTAGCGACATAACTATGCTGACAAACCCCCCCGTGTAGCTGGAGCTGTGCTGGCGAAGAATAGCTAATGTCATTCAGGGAGGTGGTGGTCCTACATCAGCAGAAAAACTCCTTCTGTTGGCGTACGCTATGGCTACAATAGGAGGCTATGCCTACATGACATCTCCTAATAGTGTAGGTGTAGTGTATATGGGATAGATGCTCTGTAGTGTGTAGACAGCTGTAGGTACCTACAGCAGATCACTTGCATAGCTTCTTCTCTCCCTTCTACCCACAATAACTGTCAATTCTCATCACTCTTAGGGCCATCTTTTTTTTTTTTTAATTGTTTGTCTTGTGGTATTCAGGGTTTTTTAAATTATTCTTTGAGTTCCTGAAATCATGAGACTGTGTTTTCTTTTTAAAAAGTAAGCTTCTGGCCCTTCTGGTTTCAGAGAAAAGTTTGAAAATGTGTACAGTCTGTACCCTGAAGGCTCAAAACACAAAAGACTGTTACAAGGAACTAAACATATGATTTAAAAATAATACACAAAAAATCATGATTTAGGATTATGCCTGACTAATGGTTTTTGAATGATTGTGGTTGGTAATGCTGCACCGTGTTCTGGAACAATGTGTATATGATCCTAACGTTACTACTGGGAGTGGTGGTGAAGGGAGAAGACAAACCGCTAATTTGTTCCACCCTACTGCAGCCCTGGAAGACTATATAAGATCACACTCCTCCCTATGCATGTTTCCACTTGCATTGAGAAGAATAGTAGAGTAAAAGTGACAAAATTAATGTCTTTTGCTTAGCTGCTCAAATTCGTGTTATTGCAGAAGTGGTATATGTAGGAAAGTGTAGTAATACAGGCTTCTTATTTGGGATTTGTAACATATTGAAGGGACACTGCCCTGAGGTAGAGGGTAAACATTACTCTGTAGCTGTATATCCTTGAATGAAATTTAATCATGCCTGTGTTAGGAGGAAGGGAGAGAATCAGCTGGAGAATGGAGGGTGAAGTTGCCTAGAACGGTACATGCGAAAATCTATCATTATTTGATCTACTCAGTCTTGAGTACCTAGTCTGAGTATGTGGGACTGGGACTAGAAAGATCACTGCATAGTGTTAGCACAGACTTCCTTTGTGGCTTGCTGTTTTCTCTGCCTCCATTCTCGATTTGTAAAATTAAGATACTTTCCTACTTCACATGACTGTTGTGAGAATAAATCCTTTAAATGAGGCATTTGGAAGTTCTGGTAATGGGAGCTGCATATATATGTACATAAAATACTAGAACGGATCCAGAATATAATTGGAGCAGGGTTAAAAGTGGTCACATAAAGCCTACGTTATAATGCATCACGGTTTTGCTTCTTTTGCCAGTACGTATAAAAATAAGTACTTTGTCTCTGCAGCTTCCCAAGCATAAGTCAGTAGTGGTGACACTCAACGATTCAGATGATAGTGAATCTGATGGAGAGCCATCTAACTCTACTAATAGTGTATTTGGAGGACTAGAATCCATGATCAAAGAAGCAAGAAGAACTGCAGAGGTAAATGGTATATCTATTTATACAGCTTAATTTTAGCACTTTTTAACCTCAGAATTCACAGCAAACCTTCCAGCAAGGGTCTAGAGATACAGGCATGTGTCAGAAACAGAAGAATATTGAGTGTGTTTCTATGGTACTGTGCCTGGGCTAGTAATTGTCCATTGTGTTGCAAGAATGATGTAAACTTGCTTTTGTTTTAGTTAAAAATAACCTCAGGATAAAACTTGAAGGTGTACTAATATGCTTCATTGAAAAATAAAACCCAAACACAGAACTCTAGGTTGTGGCAGGTAAGAAAAGGGGCTGCTAATTAACTATATTTGGCTTTAAAAACCTTGTACTCACTGTGTAATCTGTTAATGACTACATCTTAAAGCTTTAAACTTAAAGAAAAATGTAATTGCCCCTTAAATATAGTATGGCTTCTGCAAACATTTGCATTTAATTTGGTGTGTGGGAGGTGTAATATTGGCATATTTTGATTAAGCTCTCTTCTTATAACAGGCCTCAAAACCCAAAGCACCTCCAAAATCAGAAAAAGAAAATGATCCTATGAGAACCCCAGAGGCCTTACCAGAAGATAAGAAGATTGAATATCGACTCTTAAAAGAAGAGATTGCCAGGTGCGTTGGCGTTTCAGTGTAATAGCACAGCTTTGAAGAACCTATATTTTGCTTTTAAGCCATACCAGTAACCAGTCCTTTTAATTTTGACAAAAAGATGTTGAATTAAAGATCAGTAGAATTAATCTGAAGTGCTTCCTTAGACTGTAAAAATAAATTGGCTTTTTTTTTTAGATTCTTTTTAGTAAGATTATTCAGTATATGAGCTGCTTGGAAACAGTTCCAGCTACAAAAATCTACCTCTTACTTGAAATATAGCCATATTACTTTCTGTAAAGCGCTGCTCCTTTTTTGTGTTCTGGGAGTATATGCTGTCAGAAGACATAATGTGTAGCTAGTTGCAATTGCTGGATATTCCAAGTGTTTTGTTTTTTAATATGTCTGTTTTAGTCGAGAGAAGCAGCGCTTAATTAAATCTGATCCATTGAAGAACGGTTCATCTCCTGCAAACTCTGATGGTGAAGTCGATGGGGTTGGTAGAATAGCAATAGTTACAAAACAAGTTACAGAAGCAGAAGCAAAACTTAAGAAGCACAAGTAAGTTCTTCAGTATGATGTAAACCACACTGAGCTTGTTTAGGGGGGATGAAAGGTGAAAATATTCATGAATATGTAACTTCAATACAATAGGGCTAGATTATCCACTGCTTTGTACCTTATGTTGTCACTTTCTGCTTTACAAAATGAGTGTGTTGTAATGCCACCATCACAGTACTCCACAGCCCTCTTTCCCGCTCTCCGATCTTTGTGGTTTGAAACTTTGGTTCTAGGCCCCCAACTGAATTGTTCTGGATTTAGTGTCCAGTTGTAGCACAAGTACTATTTTTCTCTTCCCCTGCCCGTCCTGCCAGGTCTAAGTGCTGCTCTTTTTGAAGCAGCAGCTTCTTGTCTTGAGGCAACCTCTGTTCTGCATCTTCTTGCCCTCCGCTAAAGTATAAACCTACCTGAGAAGAGGGCTCAGCTGCGGAAATAGGAGCAGAATTTGTGGTGCCCTTAAATATCTAAAGCTATCAACAAAATATTTTTAAGATTTGCCATTTTCTCATCGGACTACCATATTTAAAGTGACGCCATTGACTAAATCTGCCCATTCAGTATATCTATTGTAGATTACCCAGCTGTATTGCCCATGCTTGCCTGTCTCATGGGATGTTATATACTTGATGTTTGTTTGCAGAATAGTTTGAGTTAATTTAATGAAAGGTACTATGAAAGTGGTTGGTTGGCTGTTGCTACAAATTAAGAAGTTTGGGATTCAAAGTGGTAGTTTGTAATTCTGTGCCATTTTGGTCCTTGGTAAAATGTGTTGTTTAAACCAACTTTTTAATTTTTAGACTTCTGTTAATGAAGGATGAATCTGTTTTGAAACATCTCCTGCAGCAAGAAGCAAAGAAGAGAGAATCTGTTCGAATTGCTGAAAATAAGATTGCCAAACTTGCTGAGCAACTGCAAGCAACTGAAAAGATTTTGGATGTTAATAGGGTGTTTTTGAAGAAGCTTCAGGAACAAGTAGGTTTGAACTTTTTGTCAGGAAAAAAAAAATTGTTCAATTTATTTTCTATCACTATGTGAACTTTCATATTTTTGAAGCTGTGTAAATTCAGTTCTTGGAAGTATGTGGCTTTATTTGTACTGTGCAACATATTAATTCATTTAGCTGTGTCTAAATTTTGTCAAATCAAACTTTTTATTGGTAGAAAGTGCATGTTTTCTTGAAGTGCTAAAATATTTTTTTCTCTTTTCAGATTCACAAAGTTCAACAACGAGTTACAGTGAAGAAAGCTCTGGCGTTAAAATATGGAGAAGAGCTTGCTCGAGCAAAAGCAGTGGCAAGTAAAGAAATTGGAAAACGAAAACTGGAACAAGATCACCTTGGAGTAAGTCAGTCACATAAACTTGCACCATTCTTTAGTCAAAAAGCAGTAATAACTTTGTTTAGCTAACTTCAGTTCAGAATCTTCAAATAGAAGTTTAAGTGGAAAAGTATTTTAAAAGCTGAACTGTGAAGAAAAAACAAGTTTTTTTTTTTTTCCATGTACATCTCCTATGTTGTAATATAGAAGCTCTCTGAAAGTTTGTTCCAAAAGTCTTTTCTGTTGGATTTTTACATTAGACGTGTTAGGGTTTTACTTCCATCTCTTTGCTGGAGAAAACGAATAGTACTGTAATAAGATTCTGGCCTGAGCTATGTGGGGAAGGATTCCTGCATGTTGGTGACATCACTATTCAGCTCCTTCAAAGATTTTGCCCAAGCTGTCCAGCTGAGACAAGTAAGTGAGGATCTGATATTACTAATCTGAAAAACAAGCTGAAGAAGGCAATTTGGAAGAAAAACAAAGCTCTGAGACAATTTGAGACAGTTTTTTGTAAGTTATATTTTTTCTTTGTTTTCCCTTTTTTATATGTATTTGCTTTGCATTTTATGCTTAAACTTTGGTAACCCAAATTTGTGTGTTAAAGATTTATAGAGTGGTATAGACTAATTTAATAGAAAAACCAGCAAACATTCCAGTGGAATTGTGGCAAATTATGTTGTGGTTTTTCCTGCTGTTTTGTTTACATTTTCAGGCAAGAGTTTAAAATATGTACTTCTAACCTGAGTCAAATGTTTTACCCTGTTTCATTACCCTCTTATCAATATTTCAGTAAATGCAAAGAGATATTAAGGGATTTTTTTTTCTTTGTAGCCAAGCAAAATGTTGAAATTGGATCATTCCCCTGCATCAAGTCCAAAAAAACATTCAGCAGAATTGATTGCATTGGAGAAGAAACGACTACAGCAACTGGAGTATGAGTATGCTCTAAAGATTCAGAAACTTAAAGAGGCCCGTGCACTTCAAACCAGGGAACAACCGAATATTACTCCAAATGCAGAAGAGGAATCTGAATTTGTATTACCTCAGCCATCACTTCATGACCTTACACAAGACAAACTGACCCTAGACAGTGAAGAAAACTATTTTGATGATGAAATTTTGTCTAACTCAAACAGAGAACGAAGGAGATCTTTCAGAGAATCCAGTTCTTTTACTAAACCGAATCTTAAGCACATGGACACCCCCAAACAAGAAATAAACAAACTTTCTAAAAAAGCAGTGGAGGAACCTGAACTTTTTCTTGGGTTGAATATTGATGAACTGAAAAAACTTTATGCTAAAGCTGACAGCTTGAAAGAACTGCTTATAAAAAGTACTGCCGTTATGACTTCTAAGAAAGAGTTTTTATGTGGTCAGGTAAACTTGTGCCTCAATTCCTTTTTTTTAATACTTAACTTGTAAGTACATTATGATGATTTGTTTTTTTATGAAGACTAGGTTTTTGCTGTATTATAATTCTTTAAATGTATATTTGTTTCCTAGGAAATTTTGGTAGATATGGATATTGTTACGGCACAAAGTAAACAAACTGAAGTGAGACCATTTCCATTTGGGCCATATCATAGTCCCCTTCTAGTTTTTAAATCCTACAGGTATGAAGATTATACTAACTGTGTGTGTGTGGCTTCTTTGTGTATGGAATATTTTAGTTGCTTTCAGTGCTGTCTCTTTATTTCTTCTTACAAGTTGTCTAATGCCAAAGGTAAGTTTGGCTTAAGAACAGCTTTTGGAACCTTAGCTTGGGATTCCATTCTTTGGAAGATTTGACATTTTAAAGTTCTGTGTGGTATGATAGGTTTTACGTATCATGCTTAAAAGTTTAACTTTCTTAAACCAAAAGTTGTCTTAAGTTTCCTGTTTCTTTGAAGCAGAAAAATAATTTTATCTCTAGAGACTTAATTATGTCTTCATTCATTACCTATAGGGTCCCATTTTGGCGCAGCAAGATGGACCTAAAGTCTATGGCGCTTCAGTTCCATAAATTGAATTCTGTGCTAGATCTAAGCAGATTCTAAAATGTGGATGATTACATTGAACTACATGCAAAAATTTAACACCAGCAGTGCAGTACTCCTTGTATTTGTTTTATATTAGCTCTTATATTACACTACCCCTAAATTTACAGTGTGCTCTAGGTTTTTGTATTACAGCATTGTAATACAGTGGGAAGGCAGAAGCTGAAGGATAACATTCTTACAGGAGCAGCTTTGCTATGCTTTTAATATAGTACAGACTGTGGTGATTCCCTTACCATACTAGAAATTGACAAACTTAAAACTCTGTAATAGTTTAGCATCAAATTTTATATTAAAGGAAAAACCACCAAAAAACATCTGGCTAATAAGACTCAGCTCATACTGAGTTTCTGTGCACCTGTTCTGGAGGCTCTCTGATATTGAGCTTTTAGTACTATGGCTTCTGAGGTTATTTAATCCCCAGCAATCTGCTTTACAGCTCTGCTTGATGCCAATTAAGTAAGTGAAAGAGCACAGGTCTCTCAGGTTCGCATTAGATCTTAACTCTAATATGTAACTCTCCCTACAGTGTGTGCATTAATTCCCCATGTGCATGTAATGAGGTTTGGTGAATGAAGGGAGAGCAGGATATTGGAATAGAAATCTATGCGGACTGAGAGAACTGTGCTGTGTTGCCTTTTTATTTATTTATATTTAAAACTGCTTTTCTATTTGTCTACCAGGGATTCACATCATATTTTTTTTTCTTTCTTTAGGTTTAGCCCCTATTTTCGAACCAAGGAAAAGCTTTACCTCAGTTCAGTATCCTACAGCAATATGATTGAGCCAAAACAGTGTTTCTGCCGTTTTGATTTAACAGGCACGTGTAATGATGATGATTGTCAGTGGTGAGTCCCTTTCAGTCTTATTCATTTGTCCCAAATCTCTGTTGCAGAGGTTACTGCTGCCAAGAGATGAAAATACACGTCTGATTCTTAACAAGGTCTGTGTGCATGATGTGCTATAGCCTTCCATTAAAAACTTGCCTGTGTAAGTTCACTTGGCAGGAAGAAAATCAGTGTGCCAATTCCAGTCCTGGAGGGAGAGCTCTTATGTCTAAACTTGGAAAAAGAAGGATTGTTTGAGTTTTTTGTTCACCATTATGTCAGATCCTGCGGGGTGTCCTTTAGGCTCTTTTTGTATCCAGATGGGAACTCTCTTGTATCGTAATTACAGCAGGGTCTTTTATTACCTGATGTAACGGTGGATGAGGAAACATACTATTTAGCACACTATAAATAAATTAGTAACATCTATAGCATGGTGTATTATGGAATTATTTAATAAAAGATCCTATTGTAATGCAAGAGATCAGTTTAAAACTGTTTTGGTAGAACTGCATTAAAATCTGTATACTTTGAAGCCACATCATTAAATGGTGTTTATGGTTATATTAACAATAGCCTGTTCATCTGGAGTTTCATTAGCTAGCTGTTGCTTGCCTACCATGCCTCTTGAGCCATTGGAACCTCTCAAATGATGAGATTGATCTAACTTTAAAAAAAAGAGGGGGGGAAAAAAAAGGAAGTAGTGTATTGATTCACTGACTCGGTATATAATCTGTAATCAAGAGCAACTGGATTATTTCTGAGAGGAATTCTACCAATACACAAGTGCATGAGACTCCCAACTCCTGTTATCTTTTGGAGGAATATCATATGAACAAACCTACTATTTTATGTTAAGATTATTCTCTTTTACTAGAAGTAGTGCACATCTATTCCTTGTACAGGGTGGTAAGACTATACGCAGGATACCTAAACTGGTCTACACAAACATACACTGAACTAACAAAATCAGTTTTAATTGGCACCTTTTGTTACTTCAGTGCAAGTGTGTATTTTGAAGTGCGGTCCACACATAGACTTGTACTGAAATAACAAAAGGGGTGAATTAAAACTGTTAGTTATTTTATTGCAAGTTTGTGTTTAGACAAGGCCTAAAAGCATACTTGTTCGTTAGTAGACATTTCAGAGCACCTTAAACATTGTGCTTCATAGACATCTTTTCACTTCAATTTTTTGTTGGTTTCTCTGCTTTAGTAGGGTTTAAGTAACACTTGCTGATTGTGGCCCTGATGTTAAATCTTTACTTTGATGATATTTTGTTGTCTGAGAATCCTTTCTTAGTCTAACTTTTTTTCTCTTTTTAGGCAGCACATGAAAGATTGCACTGTTAACCGAAAGCAACTGTTTCAGGACATTCTTTCTTATAATTTAGCTTTGATTGGCTGTTCAGAAAAAAGCACTGATGAGGAGATCAGCATTGCAACAGGTTTTTAAGTTTGTTTCCCACTGAATGTAAAACTGGGAATTTTTTTTTTCCAAAGGGTAGCTTTTATTTTCATTAGAAGTTCTAGAATTAAAGAATCATTACAGTCTTTCTAATGGTCATTGTATACATTGTAAAATATTTTTGTATGGAAAAGTGGAAAGCCATTTTTGAGTCAGTCAGTCCATAGTGAATTTCTCAGTAGTAGACAGTAACTCCTGTATTCAGGAAAAATTCCTTCTTTATTCAGGAGAAAATTCTCCCTAATTTCCCTGGGCATTTCATTCAAACAAGAAATGAAGGAGACAAGATTTCATGAATGGGGAGTGGAAACCTTCCTTACCTTCCTTTTTTATTGCTTATATACCTAACTTAAAGGGATGTTGTACTTATTAATGGAACTAGGTATAGTGTGAATAGGCACCAGGAAAGCTTCCTCCACAATCCAGACACATAACCATATTCTAATCTATTCTCAGGGCTAGATTTAATGATGATTATTTTGTGCCAAAGTGTACATATCATCCTGGGATCTAGGATGAGACAAACTCTTCTCTAGAGATCAGTCCTTTTTAAGCCCAGTTCTCTAGAGATAAGGCTGATGATTATGTAATTTTGCCACTTAAATGGGTTAAAGTTGGATGGGTAAAATATTCTAAATATTAATGTTTTTAAACTTAATAATGGAGTATTGGTATACACATCTTTTAAATTGAAAAATGAAGCAAGATTTCTTGTTAAATCCTGTAATACACTCTCTGTTGATACTTCTGTTTTTCCATGCCAAAAAGCCTGAGATAAACAGTTGGTTTTAAAAAGCAGAATGATGTAGATCATATATACTAAGAAACTATTGAGCCAGATGCCATTTTTTAAAATCCAGATACGGTTTTGGAGACTGTGAAATTATGCAAATTTGAGGGATGGTCTAGGGTTCAGTAGAGAAATTGATTTCTTAAACATCATTATGATTCTAAAAAAGTATCTGTTTTTTACTACCACCATGTTGGATTGTCATTTTGGATAGTGGATGTGTACTGTTCAGTTTCATTTTTCCAGTTCTCTTAACTAAATGCAAGGGGAAGAGCTTAAATCAGGGTCTAAAGACCTGGGAAAAGTGATGAAGTTCTGTGTTCCTTTCCCCTCCCCCAGATGCCTCTTCTGCATCTTTGAGGAGTAATGGGATGAAAGGTTTCAGAGTAACAGCCGTGTTAGTCTGTATTCGTAAAAAGAAAAGGAGTACTTGTGGCACCTTAGAGACTAACCAGTTTATTTGAGCATGAGCTTTCGTGAGCTACAGCTCACTTCATCGGATGCTATGCATCCGATGAAGTGAGCTGTAGCTCACGAAAGCTCATGCTCAAATAAACTGGTTAGTCTCTAAGGTGCCACAAGTACTCCTTTTCTTTTTAATGGGATGAAAGTAACACAAGAAAGTCAGACTGGAAAAATCAGAAATTTCTGTTTGTGAGATGTAATCTATAGCAGTGGCCTAGAAAGCACCTATGGAAACTCCCTTTTTTAAGGATATTTACAAGTAGACAAGACCAAAGCACTAGAAAATGTACTGCAGGAATAATCTTGGGGGTGGATAAAATGGCCTAATATATCTTTTCCAATTTTTGACTTCTATATCCAGCCACACTTGATAACTTGAAATGATCAGCACTGAAATAATGGTGGTGATATTTATATTTTCATTATTCTTTCTGCTGAGATTATCTCTTTTGTTATAATATTTCATAAATTTATAGCTGCATCTAGTTAAATTGTAATCTTGGTCTCATTTTAGAAAAATATGTTGAAAAACTTTTTGGTGTAAACAGAGATCGAATGTCAGTGGATCAGATGGCCGTTCTTCTTGTTAGCAATATCAATGAGAGTAAAGGTCACAGTAAGTAACTTGTTTGATATTTTTAATAAAACAGTCTGTTATATTATAGCTTTAACATTGCGTATGAGCTTGACAAATTCTTACGATAGTATTGTAAAGAGAAGATTTGCTTACTCTATTTAAGTTTATTGCACTGAAACATATGGTTATGGTCTTCTGTCTTTAAGCTTCTTTTTGTTATAAGGTAAAAATTTCAAAAGTGACTTGTGCACTCAAGAACCTAAGTCTCATTGAAAGTCAATGGAATCTGTACTTCTAAGACACTTAAATGCTTCTGATAATTTTACCTAAAATGACTGACTTTGAACAAAAATACATTGGTTTCTGGCTGCAAAACAAACAATTTCTTTTCTTCTGTTTGGTTACAGCACCGCCATTTACAACTTGGAAAGACAAAAGGAAATGGAGACCTAAGTACTGGAGAAAACCTGTTTTAGATAGTAGTAGTAGCAGCAGCAGTAGTGAGGAGGAACAATCTCTGGGAACTATTAAATATGGTAAGGCAAAATTGTGTTGTGCATTAGAAATAACTAATATTGGGGGAAGAGGGCGGGGAGTTGCAAGCACTTACTCAGATAAAGCATGAATTTACTTCAGTATATGATCCATTTATGTACTCCACGCATAAGCTTCTTGACTACCTTCTCCTCATTTGCCTGTTCTTTATTCTAGGATGATTAAATCTATGTATATCCATTTAAAATATAAATAATTTAAAGTCTTAGTGGGAGCTGTTGTTCCCTTCTCTTGCAAGGAACCTGCTAGAATGTTCTGGAGCATCTAAGATTGGCGCATGCTTAGCAGGGCATAGCTCTAGAACTAGTTTACCTGTGCCTTAAGACATCAAAAATCTTAGTCGTTACAGAGATTTCCCACATGATTTGTGCAAATGGCACAACCACCTCTCCCCCTCCCCCCCGCCCGAGTGAATCCTGCAGAAGGATCTTCAGAGGATCAGACTTGTTTTGTGATGAACTTTCTCCTATGAGCTCTGCCTCACTCAGTGCTGCCCTATAAGTTATCCCTAACCAGTATGATCCTGCAAAAGCAGTCCTCTACCACTTCCTTTTTCCAGTTTTCACATTTGAACTACTGCCAGTTTTTTGTGCCGTACTTACTGCTTCTTTCCTGCTTTAAGGAGAGAGTACCTTTACCTTTCTCTAAATGTGGTGGGTGGCTATTGTATTTGAAAGGTATCCTGACATTCACTTGGGAATTCTGTTTGATGGTGTTTTCCCTCATCTTAAATATATGATTAGTTAGTTCAAGTTCCACTGTGAAAGGTAATCTGCATGCTGAACAGAGACACTTTATTCTTCCAGCCCATCCTGTAGAACACAAAACAAATGTTCGAGCTTTGGATGCTGTTGTGACTCCAGATGATGTCAGATATTTCACAAATGAGACTGATGATATTTCTAATCTGGAGGCGAGTGTACTCGAAAACCCCTGTGATGTACAGCTTTGGATTAAACTTGCATACAAGTACTTGAGTCAAAATGAAGGGTAGGTTTTTATCTATAGGCAAACAAATCTGTTGCCCTTTTATATTTTTTGGTTGATGCTTTTCACCTGTGCTACTGTAATCAGGTTTCCTTCCTGGTGTCAAAGGACCCTTTGTTTCTTTGGCAAAGCCACAAATACCTTATTGCTTAAAAGCAGTTAGAAAAAACTTCAGATTAGATCTCTTGCTGTACACAGTCCAGTGCATGAGTAATAAATTATATATTTAACTCCAGACAGGTTTTATTTCAGAGTGGAAGTAGTTGAAATGGGAATTAGTAAAGGAGTATTTACTTTAAAAAATACACAGTTTATAAGATTACAGTGGAATAAA
Organism: Chelonia mydas; assembly: GCF_015237465.2. Classification (NCBI taxonomy): domain Eukaryota; kingdom Metazoa; phylum Chordata; order Testudines; family Cheloniidae; genus Chelonia; species Chelonia mydas. The sequence continues at coordinate 281,923,887 of NC_057849.1, forward strand.
TGTGTCCAGTTCTACGAATTTTTACATGAAGGTAAGTAGGATAGAGGGAAACACTGATTTTAAATCTGCCTTTGGAATGCTTGGGATGGCATTCTAAGACAACATGTAGTCAAGGTGCTTTAAGATGACCCATTAGAGTAAGAACTGCCAGGTGTTTTGCAGTTTTTAATCCATGTGGAGTATGTGGGGAAAATGGTAACCTAACTCCAATGTGTTTTTCATGTTGTAATTTTCTTGCCTTTTGGAATTCTTAGTAACTATGTTTTTTTCATTTTCCTTAATTGATAAGAATTAGAGAATCAATATATTTTTTTATTTTATGGTAAAAGCATCCCAGTAGCAACTTGGTCACTTAGGTTGAGTAGGCTGTTTCATGCTAAGTTTCTTAAATCATAAACTGTTCTGGAATGAGATTGTCTCTTCATGTGTGTTTGTGTAAGCCATAGCAAAAGAGACCCTCATCCTGACTCGGGCCTCTGGATACTACTGTACTATAAATATTTAATAAGCTTCCCTTTTCAGAAGTTTTTTCAGACATATACATTCTTCAGGATTAAATTTTCTGTCTAAATGTGAATTATTTTGGAAATCATGGACAAAATTTAGCACTTCATTCCTTAGTATCAGCATATGAATATACCTCTTCCTCCACGCTTAAAGAAAAATCTTGATTATTGAGCTCTACAATTTCAAATTTGGTGTGTGTGTAATCTTCGATGAGGAATTTATGCCTTATCAATTTGGGAGCCAGTACTTGCTTATAATGAAGTGAAAATAGCGTCATGTGAAATATGTAACTTACCAAATTAAGTATGTAGTTTTAATTATCCGGATATGTGCAAGCCTGCACATGTATGGATGTATATTTCAAATAGCATGCATGTTCTGGTGTATGAACATTTGGGTTTTTGCAAATTTCCTTGAAAAATAAACTTAAAATTCAGTGCAAAAAAAGTTAATTTAAACAAATCAAGAAATTTAGTCTTCAAAATTTAACGTTTAGATAACCACAACAACTGCAGTTGAGCCCCACCTACCGCATTGTGTAGGTTTGTGTTATGTATACTTTGGCCTAACCTAACCACTTACTGAGTTCAATAAAAACTCACCAGGCACATCCCAGCAGAGGAGTTACTACTGTTGGATTCATAACTTTGAATTTCGTTAACTTGTTAATGCTAGGATGGAGTATTTTAACAAGCTTCGGTATTGACTGTAATTGCAATATGAACAGTGGGTACAAAGCTGGTTTACGTGAGGAAGTACAGTGATTCACAACCTCTGTATCAGTGCTTGCCAAACTGAGAGATTCATCGGGGAGCCATGAGCATTTGGGGAAAATTTTTTAATGAGTATTCCCCCTCTCCTCCCCCTGCCCAATTAACTGACTATTAGATGAGGTTTAAAAAATCACCTTCATCTTATCTATTGGTGTGCACTAATGGTTTTCAACCCACTAGGGGTCCACAGATTATGTCTAAGATTTCCAAAGAGGTCTGCACCTCCATTTGAAAATTTTTAGTGGTCTTCAAATGAAAAAGGTTTGAAAACCACTGGTCTGCTCCTAAAGTTGCTCCTGTTTCCGGGACTGGGAGCTTCTCTGTGCCCTCTGGTCCTGCAGGGGGCCTTTAGCACAGAGACTCTGCTGGGGGGAAGCACTGAGCAGGAAGACTCTCAACTGAAAGTCCTGCTGGCGTGGAGGGCAAAGAGACTTCCAGTGCCAAAAGCAATAGCATTCACAGATAAGGGAAGGGAAATGAAGGAGAGATAGGTGCATCTTTTTATAATGGAGTGACTTTTACCAAGGGCTAAGCCTACATGTAGCAAACATTCAGCTGAAGAAGGTGATGATTTAAATCAAGTTAAATGGAAAAGGAAGAAAAGTAGATGTTGTGATAGTTACGTTGTTTGGATGTTCATGTTTTGATGTGACTGTGGAAAGTGCACGACAACAATAGGTGTCATTTGCTTAAATGTTAGTAAATGAAAGTATGAGGCCAGGGAAACCAAACACGAGTAGCAATTTTTTTTTCCCCTTAAGAAAGAGGAAGAATTTAAGTGGCAAAAATAGTCACTGCTAAAGAAGCAGTTCCTCAGAAAGCCTTTGAAGAATCTCCTGTTGTGACCATGTGAATTCCAAAATGCAAACAAGCACACACCCTTAGCAAGACCCGTATATTTCCAAAAGAAACAGATGTGTATAAAATTATGATTAGGGAACAAGCAGCCATGGCACTGAAAACCATTCCTGTGTCAAACGATGCCATCCGTTGACACACTGATGACCATGTGAAAATGCCTATGACCACTTGATAGAACAATTAGGAAGAGGCAGTATTTTGCACTGCAGCTTGAAGAATCCAGACAGAGCCAATTTGTCTCATCTTCTGTGTTACGTGAGATTTGCCAAAATAGGTACAATAGGTTGAACTTTTATTTTGCAAAGAAATCCCAGTCTGAACAACCAGTGAGGAAATACTAAAGTTTTGGATACCTTCATAGCAGATGAAGGACTTAACTGCGGTTGGAAGGGGGCTGTGTATTGACAGGACTGCAGCTATGACTAGAAAGAACAGTGGGGTTTCAGCATGAGTAAAGGAAGTGGCAGAAATAGCAATTAGGACATTGCAAGGTTTACAGTCAAGCTTTTTAATAAAATCCCTGGCAGTGCTGCTTCCGTTCGCTTCCAGTTATTTCTGTGATTCTGGGTTTTCAGGAATGATTTCTGTGAAAACTAACATAGAAATCATTTAAATTTGGAAAACTACTTATGTCTGACAGCAAACATTGTACAGCCCCTATGCAGTTTGAAACAGGCCCATTCTTCTCACTAAAATCTTAGGCTGTGTCCTAACATGCAAAAAAATCCATATGTTCAAATTATAGTTCTAAAAACCCAGATTGGATTAGATAATTAAACAAACTTTATGAAATTGAGTAAAGTTGCACAACTGTCCAAATTCTAGTGTCCCTCTTGAATCTGGTGTCCTGAGTTGATGTGTGTGGTTTTTTTTGTTTTTTTGTTTTTTTAAAGGAGGGTATCTGGTTGTGGGGACCCCCCCCCCCAGTACTTAAATATCTGTAAGGGAACTGCAGTAATAAGTTTGGGGACCACAGCTCTGTACTACCAAGGATGCATTGATAACTTGCTAGGGCTAGAAGGCTGTACCAAACTATCATATACATGGAATTTTAATCAGAAATTGTTTAGTTACATTGTAGAGCACTCTAAATGTACGCTGCATTCCTTAAAAATATGGACACAAGTTGTTCTGAGGGCTGCAAGGGAAGGAGTACCAGTGGGCAAGATAGAACTTCCTTCTCTGAAACAACTCTCCTGATGATCTGGCTGTTAAGAGGTGAACAGGCCCATTATGACTCGTGAATATAAGTCCATTAGCTGATTTGCAGTGCTTTTGATTTGTTGAGATACACAGTGGGGGAAAGTCTGTTTTGCATATAAGTAATTTCAGAGGTTTGTATACATGACCAAAAGCACACACGAGGTGTTTTAATCTTCTTTTGAATCTTCTTGCATAAACACAATCATTTAGGTCTGTGTAAAATAATTCCTAAATAAATAAACATCCATCCCTCAAATAGAATAAATAAGACTAGCCTGAGAAGCTCTCTCTAGTTTTATGGAAGTTACTTGATGTTTATAAACTGCAAACCACATATGCAGTCCATCACTTGATTGGCAGTTCTGCCAAGAACTATACTTGTGTTACTTAAATGTGGTGAGTAGTTAATTACCCCCAAAAGGGGGGAAAAGTTGTGGCTTAAAACTGGGCAAGAGTAAAAGAGCGAAATAACGTGACATGCATTCTAGTCTGCAGTAAAGAGTAACATCCCACATGTGCTGTATATAATAGATAAAATCTTGCCAAAGAGTGAAATCCAACTTCTTGCTTCATTTAACTTTTGAAATGTTTCTACTTTTTTAGCTTCTTTCTGGGTCAGAAAGTGGGAGACCTCAGGCCATGGATAACCCCTGTTCAGGTTAACCACATCCTGTTAACTGGCATCTTCTTCCAAGGAGCTGATACTCCTGTCCTTTTGTAGAGTATGTGATAATAGTATGAAGTTCATATAAATATGAAAAAAGTGTGGTCTTTCTGCAGTCCTCCATTTTATAACAGCAAGAAGCATTTAAAACACTTCTTTAAAAAATTCTAATTTCTGTTCATTTGACATGCCTCCCTCTGAAATGTTCCATCTCGAATGATCTCTAAAAGTTACTAAGTCCACTCTTCACTTTAAGAAAACATTGAGATGTAATATATTGGCCCAATTTTTTCCTTCACAGTTCATCCTCTGAGTGCTTGGATTCTGCTTTAAATGTTCTGGCTCGAGCACTAGAAAACAACAAAGAGAACCCTGAAATCTGGTGTCATTACCTCAAGCTGTTCTCAAAAAGAGGAACCAAGGAGGAAGTGCAGGAGATGTGCGAGACAGCAGTAGAGTATGCGCCTACTTACCAAATCTGGTGGACGGTAAGAAACAAAATAGCACTATGTACTTCAAGCACCTATATATAATATAGTGCAAAAATATACCAATACTATAGGTAAGCAGTGAATTTTAGTGTGCAACAGGGAGAGGGTATCTTTTTTTTTTTTTTTCCTTTTTTTCTTTCTTTTTTTCCCCTGTGCTAATACCTTAGCTTTTAAAAAGATCTAATATAATGATAAAAAGCAAGGAAATTCACAGTTAAGTTTAAAGTGCTGTCCTTAGCAGGGTCCAGTTCCTATTGCATTTGATTTGATGATCAAATTTATCTAAAGCAAGGTATTGCATTCCCTAGATACAAAGGTGTGTGTGTGTGTGTTTGGTTTTTTAAGTTAAACCTCAATTTAACTTGAAATTTCTTTGCCTTTTGTGAATATTGATTTTCAATAACATTTGAATGGAGTGGTGTTTCATTTGAGGTAATATCTAAAAACACAGTAAATAAAAAAGAGCATCATATTTGAACCCTAACAGTTTGCTAGTAGTTGTTGTTGTGAATAAAATATAGTGATTTATATAGCCTTTAGCCTTAATGACAGGTTTCAGAGTAACAGCCGTGTTAGTCTGTATTCGCAAAAAGAAAAGGAGTACTTGTGGCACCTTAGAGACTGAAGTGAGCTGTAGCTCACGAAAGCTTATGCTCAAATAAATTGGTTAGTCTCTAAGGTGCCACAAGTACTCCTTCTCTTTTAGCCTTAGTAACTGTACTGAAGTTTTCCCCCTAATAATTATTTATGTGAAATATTTCTATCTAGTTTTTGAACCTGGAAAACTCTTTTGATGGAAAGGACTATGTATGTGGGAGAATGCTGCAGTTCCTAATGGAAAGTACAGAGGGTGAAGAAAACTCTGATCTCCTGTCCTTTCAGCTGCTGGAGACCCTGCTGTACAGAGTTCACTTAAGCATGTTTACAGGAAGACATCAAAATGCTCTTGCTCTACTTCAGGTGACTATCAAGTTACACACATTTTAACCCCTATTATACTGGATGCTTAAATACTAATTATGTGTTAGTTTTTTTTGTTTTGTTTTTCATTTAAGTGCCCAAAGAATTGCCTTTTTCCTTTACTTCTTTGTGGTGCCTAGAATTCTAGTAGTTCCAGTACCAGACAAGTTATCCCATTTATTGGTAGAAAGTTGATACAATTGGAGGGATGCTTTTGTGCATGTGTTAATAAGGCAGATTTTGATAAATTTTTAAAACTTTCAAAAAGGTATTGAGAAGAATTCCCTCTTGATTGCATGAATTGTTGCTAAAAGACTGTCTTTAAAAAAAAGTTTGTTGAATTTTTATCTTACAACTTGGAACATGTATTGCAAAGCAGCAACATTGATTGTTACAGCTTGTGAGGTATCTTTATTCATTATCCTAATTTAATAGTCCAAGGCCCTTTCAAGCCAATCTAGTGTTGGTAATTTCTTAACAATTTTTAGAAAAATTATTTTAAATACTGTGTTTAATATTTGAACCATTGTAAAATTTTGGGTGATATTTTAACTTCTTGGGGTGGCGGAATTATTTATTTGTCCTTTGTTCCTTGTCCTTTACATCATCCTTTGAAAACATTATGCATGTGTGTGATTTTGTTTTCTTTTCACTTTCCACAATCAATAGAGGAGTTAGTGGTCCTTTTCCATGGCTGCAAAAAACACAGCAATGACAGGGCTTTGCTACTTATCTGTGAAATGTAGAAAGATGTCCTGAAAGACTAGTTCTGATCATTACTAGGTATGATCTGCTAGCAGTTGGAAATGGGAAACAAAACTTTGATGTCTGCTCCTAGCAAAAGGGAGATATAATAGCTGCATACTTCAGTGGTTCATGCCTACCAGCAAGGGGATTTTCTTAGTCACATGGGTTTTTAAAATTTGTTTTGTAATGCTTTTTCCTAACCCTACCAGTTTAGGTAAGTCTTTTATGTCTTGGGGCTAGTCTGCCCTAAAAATTATTCTAAACGTGATATTGTACATCTCTATTTTTTGTGCGTCATTTATTCCAGAGCACGTGTACTTCGTTCAAACACAAAGATTTTTGTCTGCCAGTCATCACATACTTTATTTCTGATGTGCCAGTCTCATTAGACTATTATCAGACTTGCATATAGCACTAGTAGCAGAGTCTGAAGGCGTACTACTGCCCTTAGTGACATCTGTGCAAATCTGTCTTCAGGTAAATAGATAAGATAGAATACGTGCAGGGAGAAGAGATGCTGAGTACAAAGTCCATTTTTGTATGGTCACTTCTCTGAGTAAGACGGGTCCTTGTCATTGTCATCGTCTAAGCCCGTAGTATTATGCTGTTCAAGGGCCATATTACATGTTTGCCTTATGTGTACTTGAGCTGCTTCCATGAGTAAGGAGACTAGGTATTGGCTCCAGATCTGTCTTTGGGTTGCCTTTCTGTCATCATGAGAGCTTTTGAGAACATGGAAACTTCACGTTTCCTCATTGGTTCTCTCATTTTCAGATCTCAAAATATACTGCTCTCCTATGTAGAGCATATCAGTCAAAAATATAATCCCGTTTGTCTTTTACCTTTACAGAATGCTTTAAAATCAGCTAATGAAAAGATAATAGCAGAACGCCTCACCATAGGTGACCGCTGCTTGGCTTGGCTAGCTTATATACATCTAATTGAATTCAGTGTTCTCCCTGTTAAGTTTTATGATCCTGCTAATGCCAACCCTTCAAGGATAATGAACAAAGAGCCGTTTTTAATACCATGGCAAACAGTTCAAGATGTGAAGACCAATCCTGATATGTTGTTAGCTGTGTTTGAAGGTAAGTTATTTAGTACATAACTTTGCTGCTGCACTGCTGCTCTCCTCATTCAAATGGGCAGTGCCTCTTACCTGTGGAACTCAGGATGGGAAGGAAAAGGTTTAAACTCTGATTAAACCGCTTGCTTGTTGGTGGTACAAATTATTGATGTATGAAGGAGACACACTAGCTTTTATCTTTTTCGGGGACACATCCTCTGGAGTTGGCAAGACTTACTCCTAGCAACCTGTAAGAAATTCTCCTCTCTCTGGGAATCCTCATGTCCTCATGCTCCCAGTTAAGCCTTCTGTGGTGAAGTCATGGCTTCAGGCAGGGCAGTGGGAAGTGAAGCCCCAGCTTGAGTCCAACTCAAAAGCCCCATGGACTGATAGATCCAGTGTTTGTGGCTTGCAACAGTGTGCATAGGTCACCCTTCGAGGTTCTGGAAAAGCTGCTGATAGCTAGGTTTGGAAGGATTAGTTTTTATTGGTAAATTATCTGTAAACTTGATTTCACGGAACACACAGAGCCACAAAAATTTCCATTGATGAAGAACAAAATTTACAGATAGGCAAAGTAAGAAAATGCCGCTTGAGAACTTATTGGAGTTGGATTTAAGGACTTTTTTAAAATTATTTTTTAAATATTATGATGACAAGTTGTGTTTAACAGTTATAAAGCTTTAACTTTTTGAACCTCAACATCTACGGTCATTAAATAATTCTGATCTCCCCCACATACCTTCCCACAACTGTGAATATTTTTAAGGATTTTTTTATTTAAATTAACATTGATTTTTTTTTCAGTCAGAATTACTTTTTTTAATAAAAGTCAAATTCTACCCAGGCTACCTGTGCCATGTCTTGGACTTGACTTGGTGCTTGAAGGTGGTCTCGGCAGTTGTGGTGGGGGTAGAGGGAGTCCACTAGAAAGGTGCTGCACCAAGGGATTCGAGCCTCTATGCTCTAGTGATTCCTCAGCTCAGGAGAGTGGGGAGGAAAGCTGAAAGTTGAAATGAAGTCCCTGTTGCACAAAAACTAACTAAAGAAAAACTTTTATAAAACAAAGTGGTTGGGAGAAATTGAACCACTTGCTTGTGCTGCTGCTGAATTTCTGGTATCCTGAAATGAAGGGAGGGACTTAGCGGAGGCTCCAGGATTAAGAACATGGCAGCCCATCTGAATTCCACAGGTGAGAGGCATTACCAGAAAATTATTAGGTAAGAAAGTCTTCATTCTCGAATTACACGTTAACTATCTGAAAACAACTTTTCCGAAGGTCACATGTTTCCTTTCCCTAATTCATAGGTAAAAATCAACTTAAACGTGTTGTATAGATTTGTGTAAAACTTAACTTATTTAAATCTGTGTTTAAGCTTATATTTACAGGCTTGATTTTAAACTTTTTTTGTCTCTTTTTAGATGCAGTACAAACATGTACTGATGAAAATCTTGGAGCTGATGAAAGAATAGCTATCTGCCTTCCGCTTTACAGAAACATGATTGCTCTGCAGCAGCTACTGGAAAGGTAAGAATAGGTTACCAGACAGAACACTTGTATAAGGATATTCAGTTCAGCACTTTCTTTTTTTAAACTTTTAACTGTTTTATTTAAGGTGGGAGGCTGCTATAGAACTGTGCATCTCGTTACTGGAGTTATGCCCTGTCAACTGTCAGTTGCTGGAAGCGCTGGTTACTTTATACTTGCGGATGGAACAGCATGACAAAGCCTATGCTGTGTGGCTTACAGCATTTGAGAAAAACCCTCAAAATGCCCAAGTTTTTTATCATATGTGCAAATTTCTCATCTCCGAGGTAAAAAACACCCTCATTGGTTTTGTGGCTTATGTATTCTGTAAAATGAGTATATTTGTACCTTGCAATGTGTAGTTAGTACTAATACTTAGCACTCTTGTAGTACTTTCAATCTTGAAAGCACTTAACAAAATGTAACTAACACTTGCAAAATACCTGTGATGTGTCATCCTCATTTTATAGTTGGGGAAATAGGAGCAGGAAAATTGAGTAACTTGCGCAAGCAAATAGGAAGAATTGATGTGAGAATCGGGTTCAGAACTTGAGTAACTGACTCCCCGTCCTGTGTCCAGACCACATCCTTGTGCAAGAAAAGTAGAAGATGTCACAATGTAAACGCATTAGTGCATTATCTCCTCTCTTCCTGTTACCTGCCCTTTGATATAATTTAATTATATTGCTTCTTGAAAGATTCAAGGGAAAGTACTCCTTTAAGAAATAGTTTAATGAATTTTTTTAACTTATGTGCTGTAGGCTGACAGAAGTCTTACGTAATGTCTAATTTACTTTTAAAACAGAAAAGGGCAGACAGTATTCCTCCATTGTTGCAAGAATTTGTCGCAGCCTTCTTTGAGAATGTATGTCAGGAGCACAGTCCCATGGATCTATTACGGTAGGATTGGAGAAGGCATTATTTAATTCATACTGATATAATTATGGTGTCATGTAATACAATAAATTGTAAAGTATCTGATTTTATTAAAATTGCAAAACTATCAACAGGACTCCTTCCCACAAAAGCAAGGCAATCTAGAGTTGTTAAAACTCCATTTTTAATTTACGTTGTGTCTACGTTTTACAATCCATTAGATTGTGCACTGTTCTAAGGTTTGCACTTTCCTTATTTAACCATGTCATTTCTGATCATTTAATCTGAGCAGTGCAAGGTAGTTTACAGTTAAGTTGGTCTTTGTTTATTTTAACATCTGCTGGTGGTTTCATTTCCTTGATTTTTGGGATGAGGAATAGAAATATGTTGAATATTTAGGCCAAAAATTTTAAAGTGGTGTGCCTAAAATTACACTCCTAAATCTGTGTTTAGGTACCTGCATAAAGTCCCAATCCAGTTATGCGCGTAATTTTAAGCACAAGAGTAGCTCCATTCAAATCAAATAAACCTGAATTTCACCTTCAGTTTTTATATACTGTCAGCTTAATGGGGGTAATGGAATTTTTATTTTTTTCACAAGCTGATCAAGTTAGATAATTTTCAGTTGTTGTAAAGGGTTGACATACATATAATATGAAAAAGGAAACATATGTCTGCATCAAGAACAGATGTAAAGAAGCTCAGTGTTCGCAGTTTTTATATAGTCTAGTATCTTTCTTGATGCAGAATAAAAAGAAAAAAGGAGGATGTTTTTAAAATTGCTGTTTAGATTTGATAAGCCTAAGTAGTAATTTTAGAAAGCTGATGCTAGGTACACCTTATCTATTTTGAATGTGAGATGTGAAGTATATTTCTAAAGTATATCAGTAAATATTTGTCTGGTCAGGATTATTTCTATATATAGAGAAGCAGTTCATGTTCAAGTATGTGCATATTTTTGTTTTAGGTATCTCTTGAATTTTCCAATGCCGATTGAATTTACATCACCTCTGTATAAAGGACATCTTACAGATGATATTTTAAACCAGCAAGTACCATTTTTGTGGCAAATCTACTGGTGAGAATTTTTATAGCCTCTGAGAAATGAACAGTAAACAGTGGATTTTATAATTTAAGAGTGCATTTTACATACTTAAGTGTGTATTATATTGGGTTCTTTCTGAATGACTAATCCACCAGTCCTTCTAGATGCTTCCCTGGCTGCTGCAGAACCGGGATGGATTTATGGAGCTGTAAATGAGGATGTCATCAAAGGCTCACACTTGGGAAAAGTTCCAGAGGTTCTGTCCTTGCTGTGCCAGAACGTGGCTTTGGCTTATCTCTACCAAAAGTGCCAGTGACTTTTTTTTTTAACTTTTCTTCCTTTCTCTGTTTCAGCTATCTCCACTTCTCGTTCTAGGTTTTTCCCATTTCTCTATTTTGCCTTTGCTTGGTTCTTCAGCATTCTTCTTCCCCAGCCTCGTTGGCCCAGTCTTCCTACAGTAAGGACATGCATGTTCTAAAAGTTGGGACTTTCCAGAGACAGATCTCTTCTCAACAAAAGAAAATGCCACGGACATGGTTTTCCTCAAGAAGAAAGCGATGTGTAAAGGTGACAGATCCCAGTCATGCACTTATGATCTACTTTGTTTTTCCTGTTGTTCCTTCTGAAAGCAAGGATATTCAAGATTTGCCAGGAGAAGATACTAGCTGTCATGGTAACACCCAGACAGCCAAAGAGGACCCTTCTTTTAGTATAGGCAATGTCATTGGGATACTCTCTTGTGCTGTCATGTAAGAAGCCTACTTCATGGTCTGGCTTTATGCCATCTCCATGATTGACTGCATGGCTTTTTGAATAGAGAGGCTGAGCTAGGATAACTCTCCAAATGAATGCTTACTTACTGGTGAAGGTTTCTTTGAAGCTAGCAAAGATTAAAACCCTCCCCTTGAAGCGTACATCCGCTGTTTTACCTAGCTGCATTTGTTGCATTGTTTCAGATTAGATGGTAAGCTGTTTGGAGAAGGAATTGTGCATCTCTCAGTACCTAGTACAATGAGGCCTCCACGATACAAATAATAAATAACATGCAAAAAAGAACAGTGTATCAGCAGGGAGGGATAGCTCAGTGGTTTGAGCATTGGCCTGCTAAACCCAGGGTTGTGAGTTCAATCCTTGAGGGGGTCATTTAGGGATCTGGGGCAAAAAAAAATTGGGGATTGGTCCTGTTTTGAGCTGCGGGTTGGACTAGATGATCTCCTGAGGTCCCTTCCAACTCTGATATTCTATGATTCTGTGCTACAACTAATATGCACCAGGATTCAGTATATCCTGAATTTTATTCAGGACAACACATCCCCTTTGGCACTGGGAATAAGTATACTGAAGATTCATCAAGCACCTATGGACAACTTGCTGTCTGGACAGTGAGCTCAGTCTTGCATTCCACATATACATTTTTAGCTTCTTGAATCATAAAAACAATCCATGCCTGCCAAGATTAGGAAACACCCATTTTAGAAGCCTTGTACATCATGTAGTCACAGACCATCCCCTCATATGAGTCTGTATCTTATTTCCTATCCATGGTTGATGTTTCTGAGAATAATAATTTCATCAAGGAGAATCCTTGAGCTTTATCAGCCTTCTTGATAAAGTTGAGCAGTACAGCATCTTTAGCTATGCCCTGCTGAGCTGTGAAGACAAATCTTAAACGATGGAAGGACTCAGGAAGTCAGCAGGTGCCTCTCTTTCCTTTTCAGATGCAAAGGACAAATGATTTCAAAGTTCATCTTGTCAGGTGCATTGCTGTGTTATACAATCTCACAGAGCAGAAATACCAAAACCTGAAAGGATCAAGGAGCAACAACATTCACTTGGAAAGAGCATGTGACTTTTGTGACTAGTGACTTGGTCCTTTGTTCACACCTTCTCCAAGTACTATACACAGGGCCTTTGGTTATCCACTGTGCTGCCTTTGACATCGTTCTTCATGCTGTGGCAGAGGGCTCATTTAGCTATCTAGCTATATTTCATTGCTATACCCCCCCCCCCTCCAGTTTGTGAATGCATTTTTTTCTTATAACCTACTTAGCCAAAGATTTCTTAGCAAACTCCTAGCTAAACCCCTAAGTATAGATTGGTGGATGAGTGTCTGTCAGAAATTTCTCATCTTTTTAATCTCTCGTCTTGGAAAAGTTTTGTCCATCAGTCTAATCCTCCCCTTCTTCTGGGAGCAGAAAAACAATATTAAATGTTTATTGACCATTGTTTGACTTTTTTTTTCTTGCTCTTCTTAGGGGAGGGTGTCCATATATTTGCTGTTTACCGTTTCCCCTCCAGTGTTGTTTCTGAACCCTTAGTGTTTAACTAGCAATCACAGTCTGATCGTCTCAAGTGTACATTTAATGATACCTTTTGGAATTTTGTTGTTGTGGAGCTTTCCAGAGGGAAGCTCTGGTTACCTGTCTCCAGTCTGCAGCAGTCAGAGAACACTCTTAGGTAAGGATTGGCAGAAAGAAAGGTACTTTTCAAGAGTAGAAATGTACAGGTAAGAGAAACTTTTAATCTTTATTTAAATGCATTATAAATACCTATTTAGTTTACAAACTATTACTCGTTAACTGCTGAAAGATTAGTCATTTTATAGATTATGACTGATAAAATTGAAATTGGGCTTATTTTAGCAATATTAATGATTTCACTTCTGCCTTTGTGAAATATTTAAATTCTGCATTGTCCTTCTCTCTTTTATTTAATATACAAGATAAGAGCAAACCCACTAAGGCATAATGCTTTTTAACTTTTAAAACAAACAGTTTATGCCAGTCTCTTCATGCAAGTGTTGGTGAAGCACTGGATGCTTATGAAGCAGCTCTAGGAGCAGTGATGCAACAGGAAACGGTGCAGAACATTTGGATGGAGTAAGTTTAAATGAAGGGGGGAAAGCTACCTAATTTCACAGTTGTAAAACTAAGGCCTTTGGAAGTGTCAATGTGGTTTTCTTTTGTTTTTTTTGTGTTTTTTTTGCAGTTACCTTGTTTTTCTCAATAGCAAAGTTGTTGGATCCAACAATAAGGTTCAAGAATTCAAGCTTTTTACTGATCTAGTGAACAGATGTCTAGTTACAGTCCCCACCCGATACCCTATTCCTTTTAGCACTGCTGATTACTGGACCAATTATGAGTTTCATAATAGGGTAAGAATTTTCAGTAACCAATTGTATGTAAAAATGTGTATTGCTAATGACCTTTTAGCAAATGTTCTTAACTAACTTATTGAATTAGAGCACTCCAAGCTTATATTTTCTCTTAGCATTTCCCAGTTTCTTAAAAAATGTGAATTTAGGGAGGAGAGTGAATAAGCAGTGAACAAGGGAGACTTTTCTGCGCATGGAGGGCATAAAGATAAATGGAAAAAATTGTTTGGAAGAGTGGTAGGAGAAGGAAGAAATTAGAACAGAAATATTGTTGGTAACAAGATTATATGCGTTCTTAAAGGTGAGGTTGAGCTGGAATTAAATCCAGTGAGACAAAAAGTGAAGAGATTTAAGGAGGAAGTTGCTCTACACCAGCAAGACAGCAATATCACATCAGCAATGACATTTTTAAATAAATTGGGGCGATGAGAAGAGGATAAGACTAAAGAGAAAGTTATAGTAGTTAAGGCAAGATTTGATCGGGGTGGATGTGTGTGTTTGCAGAGAGGAAAAGATAGGGTGTGTTTTGTTTCTGTTTTGGTCATGAGAGGAAGGAGAGACTTCATGGTGTGCAGTGGAAAAAGTCTACAAAGAGGGTGGCTATAATAGTGGGAGACTGGAAGGGTACTGGAGTTGACTTCATTTTTTTTTTTTTAGGGGGGTAGTTCAGCAAAATTAGGAGGTAAGACCATTTTGGAGGGTGTGTGGAGTGGCAACAAGGCATCCAAGATGGGATGTCTGAGAGATGGTCGGAGATAAATGAATGTGAAGAGGGAAGAGTGGGAAGAGGTAGTGTTGGGAATTATCTAGATAGAGGTGGTAGTTAAAATTTATGGGAATGGATAAGGTCCAAGAGTAAAATAGGAGCTAGCACTAAATCTCAAGGGATAGCAACAAGAAAGGAGAGAGTAAGTCCCTGAAATATGCTTAAGGAATGATCAGCAAGATAGAAGAACCTGGAGCACTCAGAGGGCAATTCTACCTAAATAACTATCTGAAACGCTTCCTTCAGAACTGTTTCAGGACAGAACAAGTGATTTGCTAGTGTACTGCATTAGGGCACGCGTGCCCATGCAGTGAAAGTATAAGGATTTTTTGTCTGAATAACACTACATACTAATGTATTACTTACTATCTAGTAATTAAACAATTCCATGCCATCTCCTTCCCTGTTCCGTAAGAGATTTCATATGTTTACTTGGCTAGTGTAAATTGGTATAGTTCACTGACTTCAACAGAACTATGACGAATTCCACAAGCTAAGTATATGGCCTTATTGTTTAGTTGTAGGGCACCCTGTGCTGCTGCTGTGAAGGACATTGAGCAAATTGTTCAGAACTTGTGTATATACAGTTATGACAGAAGATGCTAAATTTGAATGGAAATCCTGCTGGATGGGTGTGTGAGTGTCTTTTTAATTGGGAAAGAATATAGTGTTATACACATATGGTAACATTTTCAAAAGTGCTAGAATAACGTAGCTGCTTTTGAAAATTTTACTCATGAAGTTTAAGCTGAAAAAATCCTCATCTTGAGCATCAGCTATTTTGAGTTTTATTAATTTTTTACAATAATAATTGTGACTTTGCTAATCTGAGGACCACATTTCTTTCTGGAGGCTGGGGGGAAGTTTCACTGTAATGGACTTGAGATTTTATTCAGTTTAATTTTTAAACTTCTAGGCAAAATATAGTAATTGTTTCTGCCAAATAAACAGTTATTGTTAAGATTAAGGTTCATGCTTAAGATTCATGTTCCAATAATTATATTTCTCATCAAAATTACCAGCAACTAGAATTCATACCCTTTTAAATTGGATTCACTTTTATCTTTGAATTTTACAGGTAATTTTCTTTTATTTGAGCTGTGTTCCAAAGTCTCAACATTCCAAAACCTTGGAACGGTTTTGCTCTTCTATGCCTACCAATCCTGGACTTGCACTGAGGTAGGAAAATAAACTTAAGGATGTATATTGCTAACCAGTTCTATGTCTCTTAAGACTAGTTCGTGCTGTTGCAGTTGGGAATTCAATGTATTAAAAAAAAAAAAAAAAAAAACACTCCAAAACTTGAACAAAGGTCTTTGTATAAGAGTCTAGCAAAGGAGAGGTTCAGGTTCAGTATATCCATGTATCGGCCAGAATACAAGTAAAATTCCTTTTAAAATAAATGCTTGGTATGAAGCATCTTTTAATATAATAGGAGAGAGAGAGAGATAAAGACAAGTGTTGTGGTGACCAGTAAATGTAGGTGTTTGAAAAGGGGACAAGTTAATAAACTGCAATTACTCCTTTTCTGCATCCTGCCGAAGAACACCCTGGCATTTTGGCATCTTACCAGTCGTTTCCCAGTGCCTGACAGAATTCTGTTCCATCTACAGAAGGGCTAAAAAGTGACTTAAAAGAATTATTGGTAACTTCCATCATGCTATCTGGGGTGTATGGTCAGAAGGCTAGAAGCTCCAGACTCTTTTGATTTGGAGTAAGTAGAGAAACACTAGGGAAAAGTTAAATTTTTTTTTTAAGACATACAACCACTGTCTATTCAAAATGTTGCTTCAACAGAGGACAAAGAATATGTAGATACGTTGGAGTGTGATAGGGCTGGTTTGAACCCTACCTTAACATTTGTTCAGATTTTTTTTTTATAAAGACAAAGACAAATTCTGAATTTGTCTTTAATTTCTTCTTTCCTGTTTATAAGAATTTTCAGTTGATGCAACAGATGGGAATGATTCATATTTATGAATTTACTCAGACTGGGCATAGCTCTAAAAAAGGCATTGTTATTTGTCGTGTACATCTGTAGCTCAAATGGTCAGCTTCTTATTTTATAGACTGAGAAATCCCAGAGCTCTCCCTTTTCCTTGTTATGGATCAATGGCCTGAAATCTTTTAATATTTTTTAAATGACACACAAGATTAAATGGCTGGATTTTTTTTTTTTTCAGCCAAGAAATAAATTCCTCACCAAAACCTGTTTATAATGGTACTGCTGGGATGCACTTACTAGAAATGTTTGCTACCTAAGTAGAACTTGTATCCTTTGCTAGGAGTATCTGTATTTACAGATTTCAGAGTAGCAGCCATGTTAGTCTGTATTCGCAAAAAGAAAAGGAGTACTAGTGGCACCTTAGAGACTAACCAATTTATTTGAGCATAAGCTTTCGTGAGCTACAGCTCACTTCATCGGATGCATTCATATTTACAGACTGGATATAGAGAGATCTGATTTCATGCTGTTAGTTCCTAGACATGTGAACATATAAAACTGTCGATGCCATTTGAAGCTCTTTAGCATACCTCTCCTCTTGGAGTTGTATACCCACCTCACACATGCTGAAGACTAGAATTTTGACCTCTGACCTCATAGTGCACCAAGAGCATGCTTTATGTATCTCTGACCACACACTTTGTTGTGATTCCCTAAACGTTTGCCTCCAATAACTTTTTTCAGCTGACCTAATAATTGGTGGTGTCACTATGCACATAAGTGCATCATACCTTAGATCAACATGGTTGTATCTTTAATGTATTTTTTTTATTCCTTATGTTAAGAGCTGTACTTACTTCCCTTGAATGTCCTTTACAGGCTGCTTCAACAACTTTGGGAAGAGAACAATATTCAGATACTGAAACTGCAAGCCAAGATGTTTACATATAATATCCCAACATGCCTGGCCACCTGGAAAATGTAATGCAACAATCATAAACCTGTTTTCATAGATATTACTTTTGTTTATAAGGTTTGCATCACAAAGGTAAATCTGAAATGTCCTTCAAATTGGATTTATACTGGAAGGCCTTTTTTTCATTATTTTTAGACTTTCAACAGTTGGTTCAGACAAGCAGAGGTACTGACATTTTTAATGTAAAATGAGTCATTTAGTTTCCATGTAGAAAAAATATATAGGCAATTATTGTTTGGATAAATATAGAAAATGTATTTTAATTATTAAATTATTGACTTCTGTCTCCTCCTCCTCTCTACCCTCCCTTTTATATATCACAATAGCAATAATCTCCATTATCCAGTGATGCTCAACTGATCATTTTCTTCAGTGTTTGTTCATAATGGGGAACCACTGAAATGTCTTGCTCATGTAAGGTTGTTTTAAAAAATGGCTACTTTTTTTCCTTCTTTCTTTCTTTTCACTATAGATTATCATCATTGGAAGTTAGTCTGTTACTTTCAGGGCGTTTGCAATCCCATCCCACAATCAATATTCTGCCAATAATGGCATTTAGTTCCGTGCATGGATAAATTATTTTTGTGTATTTCTTTTTCTCAGAGCCATTGCTGCCGAGTGCTTTCTAAAGGGACAGAGAGAGGTAAGTCAACATTGCAACTGATCATTTTAACAAAGAAAATTCTGTGAAACTGTCAGTGTACCTGGCTGCACATACAGCATAGGCCATTTTATAAAATTAAGTCTATTTTGGGGTAGTTGAAATGTTCTGTGCATAAACCAGAAACAGATACTTCAAATACAAGGAATATTTTTGGCAGCTCATTTTGCAGAATTGAATTGTGGGAGTAACAATACTTCTAACAATGTTTGAAAGAAAAACTGTATTATTAGGAGTGACACCAATTTGTACGTTGCTTAAAATTTTTTCATTATAAATAAAATGAAAATTTTTGAAGATCTCTATCATCTCCATCATTTGCAGCAGGACTTCAAATTGGCAGAGGTATGGTTCTGGTATCAGGGAGGTGTCGTTTCTGGCCTCTTGAAATTCAGTTCAGATTAGGCAGTGAAGCTGGTCAAGTTAGTCATTGGCTAGCTGTATTTCACACAGCACACGTTGTTTTGAGAAGAACAGTAACTAGAGGGTCACGTACTTCATAGCTTCTGTAGGCCAAGCTCATGCAGACATTAGGGAGTCCCTGCAACACCCTCCCTAGACGACCTCCTCGACATTCCAGAAACTCTGTGTGCTCCTCCCCAACTCGCCCTTATCCTCCTGCCAGGGTTTCTGTGTGTGCCCCCCAGTTTCTTTTCTTTCTGGCTGGGAGAGTCATTCAGAGTGTCAACATATACTCTTGGGAGGATGGCCAGACCTGAGATGAGTGTGTATTGTTATGCCATCAACTGGTTCTTTGGTTTATAGACGGTTAAGGTATATTTACACTATAAATAAAAACCCACAGCTGGCCTGTGCCAGCTGACTGAGGCTTGGGCTAAAGGGCTGTTTAATTGTAATGTAGACGTTCAGGTTTGGGATGGAGCCTGAGCTCTAGGACCCTGGAAGATGGGGGAATTCCAGAGTGAGCCCGAATGTCAACACTGCAATAAAACAGCCCCTTAGCCTGAGCCCTGCGAGCCAGAGTCAGCTGGCATGGGCCTGCTACAGGTATCTAATTGCAGTGTAGACATACCCATGTAGACCTGGCTGAAGTTTCTGGGTCTGCTAATCAAAGGCCAGGAGATCTGTGGTCCCCCCGCAGTTCCCCGTTTTTTGATTTTTTTCAGCGTTCCCTGAAATTTGGAAGTAAATGCCACATCTGATCAAAAAGCTATCACATTACATCCAAACATACTGAGAAATGCCATCAACTTGTGTAGGCTCACTATATGGTTGGCCAAAAATACTTTTTAATAGTCCAGTAGCACTTCTTATGCACCCTCCCCAGCATCTCATTACAGCGGTTCTGAATTCTGATTCTGGTGCTGCCACTGATTTCCTCTAACATGGCACTTAGACAAAGAATCCCTACCCGTGAAATGGGAATAATGCTTATCCATCTGCCTCCCAGAGGTGTTCTGAGGATTAATGTCTGTACAGTGATTTGAACATAGCCTGTCCTAAAAGTGCAAGAAATGGATTAGGTGTTTCAATTTGAGGCTCGGTCACTCAGACACCCCAGATTGGTGGGGACTTTCATAAACTTTGCCTTAATCTCCCTGTTCCTAGCTATAAAATGGGAATAATAATAATCTGTGTCACAGGGGAGTTGTAAATGCATTAATGTTTGAGACCGAGATAATACAATGATGAATGCCATACGCAAAAGCCCATGAGGCAGTTAATTCTGTATGCAGTGCTGGATTTGGATGGTATGTAGTAAGCAAGACATGGGGCCACACATTGAATGATGAGGAGAAAAAGATATTGAACATCTGCTTCATTCCCTGAGCATCATGCCTCCTGTGCAATGCCAGAGGCAGGGGTTTTGTGGAAAAAATAGTATGTAATCATGTAATTAATCATACTAATGTGCACTCAAGGGTCAGAATTAAAAGCACAGGCAGGCTTAAATCTGGCATTTCCTAACTTCTGACTGCTTGAGTTTGCAACCTACATTTTCTTATAAGATTATTTTTTTGTACGCAGAAATCTTATTGAGACAGTTCTATGTGCTTTAAATGTTTGTGTTGTTTTTCTGAATACATTGAGCAGCATTATCTTGGTATTTGTTTTTATTTTACAGGTCCATCATTTATATCAGAGAGCCTTTCAGAAGTTACCTCTATGTGCAACACTGTGGAAAGATGTAATGTTTTCTCCTTATGTTTCACTTTGAGGTTTCATATAAATTTTCTGCATATCCCATATCCATAGATGTGGTGATGCTCAAGCTCTGGCTAAATCTTATATCTGCTTCCCCATCTCTTACAGCAACTCTTGTTTGAAGCATCAGGAGGAGGTAAAACTGATAACCTGAGAAAACTAGTTTCCAAGTGCCAAGAGGTTGGAGTCAGCCTAGATGAGCTTTTAAATTTAAACACTTACAGAACAGAAAGCAAGAATCACTGAATGCTGGCGTGCAGTCAGTCCTAAGTCCTATTAAATGCCAAAATCATTTGAATGAATCTTCAGGCTGATCCATGCCTAAGCTCTGTGTCAGGCAGATGAGCATTGCTGAGCATATCAAGTCTCCAATCTGCTTTCCTTGAACCTGGAAACAATTAACATGACCCTCCTCTCTCTGGATAATTGAACTCCCTGTTTGGCCTGCTTCTGGGCCCTGCCAGAATCTCATAACATCATGTACGTAAGTATAGTTAATCAAAATGACAGACTTTTTTTTAATGTTTTCCTTTTATTTTCCTTTTTCTTTATCTTGTGCTGTTCCTGATTCACTTGACACTCTCGCTGATGCCTGAGAGATCTGTGTTTGGGGTTAAGTACTGGACTGTGTTTACAGTAAAAAGCAAGCAGTCCACTTTGGTTTTTTCCTTTTTTAAACCTTTTTGAGATTTTTTTCATTACAGGATTTAAAACAAAAGCAGCCGCTCTTAAGGAAAGCGTAACTGCCAGGGCCACAAGTATGCTTCTTGCACTTGAAGGCTCTAAGAGGGTTGTTTACTGCCCTTTCTGCATTCTGGACTCATGGCAGAGACTATTAAACTTGAAGATTAAAGAAACTATTGCAAATGCCAGTGCATCAGAAAAAAGAGTGGTCAATTATTATGTGCAATTTTTTTGTAAAGAAATTTTAATTTATAATAAAGTTTAACAGTTTAAAGAACAGTTAATATTGAACTGTTTTGTATTAAGATACTACTCTGTAGTATTAGTTGTTTATACAAAGATATTTTGAATATAAGTTAACTTTTAAGAAAGCTGTTGTCTTTATTATTTGTTCTCTATTAATCACATGAAAATGGGATTGAGATAGTCACAGTTATTGTGACTGGGAAATATTTTTCATATACACAAAAGATCTTTCCTCCTTCTGCCACAGATACAAACACTTTATCGCGGTTTGGCAGTCACCACTGACAGCACTTATTCCAGCCCTACAAAGTACAAGATACTGTGTCATAGAAACTGACATTTTTTAATTCCATAATTCTATCCTTTAATGATATAGGACTTTGAGAAAGGGCCTCCTGACATACACTACAAAATGGGATATTTCTGCCACTCCAGTGAATTGACAAGCATTTGCTGGAATTGGTCGGTCACGTGGTGTTAGTTCCCTCCCTTGTATCCATGTGCCAGATCAAATTACACAGCTAAATACTGTTATAGGTGTGTCCAGACTGTGGCTCGTGAGCTGCATGTGGCTCTTTCACAGTTGAAGTGCGGCTTGTGGAGCCCCGCACGCACCTCCCCATTCTCCCCCTACCAGACAGGGCGGGTGGGGGCAGGGGAAAGAGCTCAGGGCTTCCACCCTGCGGCAGGGGTGGTGGGACTTGGGGCTTCTTCCCTGCAGGGAGCGGGGGGTCTAATGGCTTTAGCCTCGTGGGGGTGCATTGTGGCAGAAGCCCCGCGCCCTGGCAGGTGCCACCCCGCGGGGCAGATTGAGAGTCTCAAGACACGGACAAATTTCTGAAGATTATGTGGCTCAGAGGGTCAGTAAGATTGGCCATTCCTGTACTATTACTGCCATATAAATAATTTATACAGGTGCCACAAAGATGATTTGATCACAAATCGGAGGGTAGGTAATCCTCAAATTTGGAAATGAGGGGAGGTGGTTCATGACATCAGTTCATTAACAATTATTTTTTCTTGAAGTTTGTGATTCTTGGATGCGCCAAGGTAATCTTTCCTTAAGTGGAAAAAATACCAGTCCTAAACCAGGGCAACAGGGAAAGATTCTGTTCTTCCACATACTTATACACCTGATTTATAGAAACAAGTAAAACTTCAAATAATTGCCTGTTCAAAAAGACTGGTTATTACATTTATTGTTTTGGTAAGGCAGCATCAGAAAAAAATCTAACAATAAATCCAAGCTCTGTTTTAGTTAGACGAAGTCAGAAGTGCTCAAAACTATTTAGTTTTGAATGAATCTGATGTAAACCACACAGTAGGAAATTAAAATACAATCAATGTTTTGTGCTGTTCAAAATATTAAAAGCCTCGGTATGAAAGTTTTTAGCATGTGCTACATAAGTATTTTTTCAAAATGCATTTAAAACTTCATTAATGACTGATAGCATCCATGGCATTTTTATGTATGCCCTATTTCAGGGAAACACTACTAATGGGGAAAAAAATTAAATTCTGTGCACAGTATTTTAAAATTCTGCATATTTTATTTGTCAAAATAACACAACATAATCACGCTGGTTTCCATTATTTAGGTAATTTATTTAAACTACAATACAGTGGATGGAGAATGGGAGTGGGGAGCATTGGAGGAAATCCCCTTGCCTAATAGTAATGTAGCTAGCCCTGACTCTTTATTTCTAGTTATTAGTCAACTAATATATATGCAGCCATATGCTCAGTGTTTCATCATAGGCAACTGAAGAGCAAGTGAGGGCTGGGGAGTCAAACTCACAATTTATATTGGCTATTGACCATCTCCAGAAAGGTCAGTAGCAAACAGTTCATGGAGCACATTTTGGTACATTTTTCAGTCCAAAAATGTAGGCCAATTCTAATCACTAAAGCACCATAAGCATTTGTAAGGCCATACTGTCCTTTACATCACTCTGGCCATGTAAAGGAGACTTAACAGTTTTACACCTGTTTTATACGCCTGGGGGAGTTCACAAAGACAATGGGAACAATTCACAAAGCAGGCAGGCTGCTACATTTTGGTCTGCCTGAGGGGACCTCCTGCACCACACCTATCTTCTCAGACACACCCTGAAGCCCTGCCTGTCCGGGTCGAGTGTGCCACAATGGCGAGAGGGACAGAGTGTCTGTGTGTCTCTCACACACACCCACCCATGCCCCCCCACAACCGGTGGTGATTTACATATCTTATTTGCTGCTCCAGGTTCCTGAGCCGACCTGCCTGAGCTGCTCGGAAGGGGCATGTGATTGCTCTTGGGGCTTCCCTTTACTCCCCCCTCAGAAGTCATTTTTCTGCAGGGAAGCAAAGAAATCTGTGGGGGACATGACCATTTGTATCAATACACGATTCAGCACAATGCCGCTACTCTCTAATCTTATTAAAAGTATTGTTCATTACTGTGAAAGTTACAGATTTTGGACTGTATGAGTGCTCATGTTCTGAGGCATGACAGATACTTATTGTCAGTGTTTTGTTACCTTTTTGATCTCACTGTTCTGTGCCTGCGTAGCAGAAAGCCATTTGGCTCACTCTGATTCAAAAGAAACTTTTAAGTTTTAAATCTTCCTCAGGAAATGATCTACTCTGCCTTAAAGTTTTCTTCACATAGTTGGAGATATGCTGCTTAAAGTTGACTGACTGTCTCCCTTCTGGTCATCTGTAATCTGTATTGCTTTAATTTATAGTGCTAAATTGCATCTTGGCCCACTTCTATTTGGCTGAACACAGTTGTAACTTCAATTTTAATGAAAATTACTTAGAGAAGCAATGACAAGGAAGATAGATATCTTTTAGAGTAGCACAAGCTCATGTGGCTGTTCTCTGGCCAGGCTCAAAGAAAAATGCATTGGGTAGTGTTGGAGAATTTCTCTCACCCTTGAAGGCTTCAGTGTTTTCATTAGAAATTGACATTCTAATGTCTTGTCCTGCTGTATACATTAGTGTACTAAATAAAAAGTACCATTTAAACAATTATATTTAAGATCTAGTACTAGCTGATTTTAGTACTTCATTTTCCTCTTTGATGCACTATTTCATGTTTGTAAGGGAAATATGAAACAGTTGATTAACTTAATAAAAGGACATCCTCTTTTCTCAGGAGGAGGAGATGTTGCACTTATTCTACCATAGGAGACCATTTTAAAACAATCACTTATTTAAAATTGTGGATTTATATGGCTGGATCATGAGAGAAAACCAAACTACTCAAAATAAACATTTTATTTATAGAAGCAATTTAAATTGAATAGGTTTAGTGTGTGTCCTGCTTCTTACAACACAGGATGTCTTATAGTGCCTGTTAGTGAAGCAGTGTATGCTGTGATTTCAGTATTACAGAGGGTTTAAAGATGTTATAGTGTTAGTGACCCCTTTACAATGTGGGCAAGCCTGGTCTCTACTGTGACTTCTGCAGCAAGAACTATTAAATATGATTGGAGCTAACATTGTTTTATTTCTGGTGTAAACGAGAGCTAATTAAGCTCTTAAAATACATCCTACCTCAGCTGAGTGAGATCTAACAGCTACAGGGAATGGTCAAATGAATGAGAAACTTAATTTTACTTTAACAGGAGCATGTATTGTTTAAGATATCTACCCTTGCCTGCTAGCTGCATGGTCTATGTGTAAAAGTGACTGAAGGCTGATGCTGGTTGAACTGAAATAAGTGGCTCCATTACACCTAGGCTGAAAAAGTTATAAAACAGCATTTCGTATGAAAGAATACTGTTCAGTCTGCCACTACTGGGAGAGCTGCTCGCCTATAAAAAACAGATGCACCAATCGCTGAAGAGGACCTTCATCTCAGTCTCTTTCCTTTCCAAAAGACAGGCTCCTTTTGCTTCAGTCTGTCTTACCAATATTTTTATTGAAGACTTAAGAGAAGAGAGAGAAAACATTCCAGGTGTGGGGGTGGCATAATGTCTAATTGTCTCCTTATAGTAGGTAACCTTCCCTGTGCTATACTGAAGGCTCCCAGCCAGGTTCCGCTAGAGCTAGGTTCTTCCTTCACCACAGTGAGGAAGGTAAGGCTTGTAACACATCAAAGAAACAGAGGGTGGGGAGTGGAGGGTTCTTTAGATCAGACTATCTGACTCTCTTAAGGTAGATTGCTCAATTGCCTTTGGAGGGGAAGAAGAGTCCAAGGCTACCTCCTAAATAGAGCTTCAGCCAATATTTACACAGCTGCTCCTGACACAGTCTCTGTTCCATTAGATAATATCACACCTTTTTGAATCTGTTCCCTAAACATAGAGAGATTAGCCAGCATGCTATGCTGGAACAGTCTCAGGAACCTAGCAGCCACAGGGGCCAACGTCCTAAGTCCCCTTCCTGAAGCAGGGCAGGTTTCCCTTTTACACTGCATGGGCTCTACAATATCGTGAGTGCTTTCCAAACTTTGGTAAAGCACACAATTTATGCAGCATTTTACAAAATACAGTGGGACATGTTCCCTATCTCAAAGGTTATTATCTAGGACAGAGGTGGGCAAACTATGGCCTGTGGGCCTGTCCTCCCTGGCCCTTGAGCTCCCGGCCAGGACAGCTGGCCCCTCCCCTGCCAGCGATTTATTTTCATTTGTATTTTGGGTAGTAGCCAAGTAAATTATATTCTTTCCTTCTCTTCCCACTCTGGACTGGGTAATTGGCAGCATGCTGGCCTTAACCATCCATATCTGCTCCTGCAGTACCTCTTGTCTAGGACTCCTCTGCCTGCCCTCTTCCCCAAGCAATGACAGAGCTGTCATGCAAGCAGTGGGCTAAATCAAAGCAGTATTCTGTAAGTGAGGCAGCATTTACAGGCTGTGCAGGAGGCAAATTATGCCCTGCCTGTTCACAGACGCATGACCCTTACCCTGCCAAGGCATTAAGCTCAGAAGTGACATGTAAAAGGGGAAAAGGCTGCCAGTAAAAATGGCTGCAAGAGACCCTCCCTCACCTTGGTCACAGTCATGCATGGACCCTGCAAAATGGGCAAAAAGAGCCAAAAAAAAAAAAAAAAGCACAGGAAACACAAAAGGGAAAGAAAAAAGATATTTCTCCTTAGACTCAAAACTCTACATCCTTTGAGGATGGTGATCTTTCTGATTCAGACTCAGAGCAGAACAGAGACAAAAAGCTGCAAAAGTTTTTTCCCCCTCCTGCCACATTTGATATTGTGGAGGAAACTCGCATCTACCATGCAGCTCCATCCAGATGGGGTCTTAGCCAACTCCCACCCTTCCTTTGAGGAAGTGATTGGGGAGGAATGGGAATATCCTAACAAAGGAAAGCGTATAAGCACACAGCTAAACTGCAAGGGGCAAAAAATGCCATCACAGAAATTGGAAAGGTGGATGCTGTAGTGGGGTGTCATTAGCAAAGGGCATGATAATCTTACCTGAAAGCTTTCTTAAAGAGATAGCAGATAGGTGGAAGCCACCCTCAAAGATTTTGAAGCTTCCTCCGCCACTCTGTGTCCCTAGCTCCTAGCTCCTTTCCATGAGTCACAATGTCATGGTTGGATGACCATAAGGCCCAGCATGACAAGGACCATTCAGGCCTCCAGTCGACTCTTTAGAAAATAACCCTAGTAAAAGCCTTCGTTACAGATGCCTCAGTGGACGTGATGAGGTTCTTGGCCAGTGCAATGACATGCAGCTCAGCAGCCAGGCAGTGCATCTATCTATGCCCTTGGGGCATAGCTTGGTTGCTGACTCCAAACCTTGTGCTGATCAATATTCAGAGGCTCTTTCCCGTTTGGAGACTGTGATAAGATAGTGGCAGATAGTAGTGCACCCAAACCAAAGCAATCCTTCCTGTCTCCAAACAGTGTCTCAAGAAGGGACTACTAGGCCAACAACAGGCATAAACACAGGCACCTACTCTGTGGATACTATGGAGCTCAAGCAGTCACTGAAAAAAAAAAAGGGGGGGTTGTCAGCACCCACAGGGCCAGATTAATCTTTTAATTAATACAGGCAGAGTATATAATTGTGGGCCCCAGCACCCATTGTGGCCCTATCCCCAGCTCTGCCCCAAGTCCCCGCCCCTGCTGGCCTCTTCCCTCCAGCTGAATCACATACACTGTCTGTATGTGAAACAGAACAAACCCCTCTCAGGGTATACGGTCTTTACCTTCCGCCAAGACTTCCTCCTTGGAGACGCTGCCTGCTATACCAATCCAACAGGGCCCATTGCAGTACCCTCCATTGGTGTGTCCTTTTCAGTATCTCCCCACCTCCGCATGCCCCCAGGGCTCAATCTTTAACCAGACCAACAGGGCCCATCACAGGACCGTCACTTGATCTGGCTAGGTTCTGGGCTCAGTTCTTGCTCGCTCCCCTCAACTAGCCTGGAGCTCCTTCTTAACTCCCCTGATCTTCGGCAGTCCTCCCTGGCCTCAGCCCTGCCCACACTGAGCTGTCCATGGTCCTGCCACTCTTCCAGCCAGCCAGGAACCCAGTCCTCTCTCTTCCAGCTTCAGGCAGCAACTTACTGCTCTCTTGCTGCTGCTTCTTTCTATATAGCCCTCCTGGTCTCTGGTTGGCTGTTCCAGCAGCCCCTCTAGGCTGGCTGGAGGACTTCTCCTCTGCTCTTTCTGGGGTGGGGTGAAGGAAGCAGGGGGCCTCTGGACCTGATCCACCATCATGCTTAGCCTTTCTGATTTTTTCCCTACATATTTTGTCCCTTGCATATTCTTTTGTACTCATCTTTTTCAATTTGATCATGTTTGGTAGGATTCCCTTTTGATTTTCAAGTTACTGAAGAGTTTCTGATGGAGCCATATTGATTTCTTGCTTCTTCCTATTTTTCCTTTGCATCAGGATAGTTTGCTGCTGTGCCTTTACAATTGTCTGCTGGAGAAACTGCTGGTTCCCCTGAACTCCTTTTTCCCTTAGATTTTCTTTTTATGGGCCTTTACCTAGAAGTTCTCTGAATTTCTTAAAGACTGCTTTTTTAAAGTCCATTGTCCTTATTTGCCCTCACTCCTTCCTTTCTTTCGAATCATGACATTTATCATTTCACAATCACTTTTACCAAAGTAGTGAATTTCAGTTACTCCCTTGAACTTAGGGCTCCCCTCCCATTCCCTCTTCATCCAATCACTCACCTCAAGCAACCCTATTAACCACAAGCTGGTGCTCAATGAGATCTCACACCTCTGGGATAGAGAAGGAATGGAATGATTCCCCCATAAGAAAGAGCTAAACTCCATATTCTTCATCATCCCTAAGCATACAGGAGGGTGTGTGTGTCTATGTCAGAGCCATCCTGGACTTCAAATGGCTCAACAAATGGATGAAGAAAACAAGATTGCAGTTGGAGACCCTGGACTCCGTGGTAGCCTCCCTATCCCAAGGGGATTTCCTTATCTCAGTGACCTAGTGGTTCTTATCTACACATTCCCATACATCCATGTCATCATCATCTACTGATATTTGCATATGGCATGATCTGCTGCCAGTACAAAACTCCTGCTCTTTGGCCTTTTGATCAGCTCCCAGAATCTTTATAATGTTTTGATTAGAGTCCCCAACCAAAAAGAAAAACAAACCTCAAAAACCAGAAAACAACAAGAAGCGCACAGTACCACAATGCAGACACAGGAGTTGCGTCAAACGTACAGGCTTGTAGTAAATACCAATACAAAGCTCCCTAAGCTAAAAGTACAGCCTGTGATGAACAATATAACCAACTAGGAGGACACAATCAGGTAGCGCAGGAATTTGAACCCCAGCCTCTGGGCTGTTTGCTACTTTGGGGAGGGTGGTTTCTCTCTGGTTTTCCGAAAAAATGTCAAAAGGTCTCAGCTTTGTTCTGATGTAGAACAAAAACAATTGTCAAAACCTTGAAATTTTTCATGAAATGGACTTCTTGTTTTCCAGCCATCCCTATTGACAAGCCTCCCTAGTAGCTGGCTTATACTTTGTTGTCTAAATTGGTAAGAAATAACTTTTGTTAATTGACTAAAGTATACTCCCTACTGTCTAAGATTAGCAAGGCTGATATTTAAGTAGCAAATTCCTGCATTTGGTTTCTAAACACCAATAGTCTGTATTTAACTATTTGAGGGCACCAACCCCTGTGGCCTTATTATTGAGCATCTGACCATGACCAGCTTGCCCAGCCACACTCGGTCACTGCATGAAATGAATGTTCCTGGCATGACATACAGCAGTGACATTGGTGCTACTGAAGACTTCATAACAGATTTCTCTGTGTTGGTGCTGGAAAATCATGGCTTGCCTGGCATCTATTTTAGATAGGACAACTTTCCCTGCTCTGTGGTGTGGCAAGAGTTGGCCGTGACTAGGGCTAGGAACTGGGAGGTTGCCGGAGCTAGGATTGAAGGAATTTGCAGGGGAAAAAAGCAGGATTCTTGGGGAGCAGAGAAGCCAATCAGCTGACTGGCCCCAGCAAAACTGGACTATAAGATCAATTTGGTCAGAAGGAGTGGGTTGGAAAGGTCACAAGAGTTGAGCCAAGGGGCTGGCCTGGTTGAAGGGAGCAGATTGGCTGGCCTGGAAAAGAATGAAGTGGACAAAAAGGCCTTTTTGTTGTTTAGTTCTGCGTACTGGGGGAGACCTGACAAGATGGTAAAGTCTGATCAGCTTTGCTGGACGCAATGGCTGACTCACAGGACTATGTAAATGAATTGCCACTGATTTACAGAAATCTTCATGTCACCTTTAGGTGCAGTAGGGTCAGTTAGGTTTCCAAGCCAGGATTCAATTGAACTGAATGTAAGCACACTTGTCTTGGTAGTTTTTCTGTGTGTCACAACAGTGCATTGGCCGTGTTATTTTTGTTAATGAGGAGGAGTAGACATGTCTCTTCCTTTAAATAATACTTAAATTCTAGACGACAAACATTGCAGAAAAATTCTAACTCCTCAGATTTTCTGTGCCAGAGGATTTCTGTTGTCCCCAATGCCTAGATAAGCCAGCTGGCATTTCTCTATCTATCTATAAGGTAACTTATCCAAAGTAACGATTCCAAGGAACGCAAGATCAAAATTTGGCCCTAACAGGGTTGTAGACTTTAACTGCTACTGTTTCATTACATTATATAATAAATTCATATAATGAAATTTGTTGCTGCTGTAAGTCATTTTAACTGTCTTACTTGAGTACCTGGTAATAAAGTGGTATGTGCCTTGTAACTGAAAATGAGCCTTGTTAAGTTGCTGGCAATGAATTATCTGTGAGACTGTTTGCTTTCAGTTAAAGGGAGCATAAAACCTAATCATGAAGTTGTCAGTGCTGCACCTGGAGGCCTGGAAGAAGTAACTTCATTGTGGCCCTGGCAAAGAATTGGCTTAGTACCAGCTAAATGTGAATTTATGGTAAAGTCAGTAAGGATGGGTGCCTAGTGCAACAGATGACAAAACTCAGCTTCAAGGTAGAACGTAGAAAGATCAGGCAGTTGAGTGAATTTTGCATCATTCCACACCTGCTCCCCTGTTCTGCAAAGGATAAACTATGTGAAGGTCACTGCATCTAGGAGTAGAGCCCTGCATGGATACAAAATTTGTATCCATATCTGATCCGCAAACATGGTCCATGGATTTCTGCAGATTTGCAGGGCTCTATCTATGAGGACGGCAATCTCTATGCTTTGGCATGGAGTTCTCTGTTGAGTTTTAGACAGTATCCTCTTCCTCTGACACATGTAATGCATTTGTCATTCCCTCATATTCTTTCCTCTAGCCGCCTTGCAGGCCGGTTGACATAATTTAGCTAATGAGAAAGCTTGGTGGGTGGACACTTGAGGAACTTCCAAGAGAGAATCCCAAGGGAATAGCTAGTTTCTTCCCTTGGAATAGACCAGGAGCTGTGCAGGGTTGGTATTTTAGAGAAGTGAGTTAATTATGTAGGGGGACATACTTTCTTCAATCCCTTCCTCATCTCCAGCCACCAGAAGCCTCCTGCAGCATATCTACCCTTCCTGTGAGCTCTCACCACTCCCACTACTGAGGCTCCTCTGCCACCCAGCTCAAGCTCTCAGCGAACTTCCTCATCTAGTTAAAAAGACAAAAATGTTAGTGCAGCTGTCATCATCCTGAGTTGGCTACAGCATGAACATCATAGGCAAAGGGCCACCACCAGTACCCCTATTGTTCACAAGTCCGTAGGGGCAGCTCTGTAGGACAAAGGCTCCTTGTCTTGGTGGCTCCTGTCAGGGCAGCTGGGAAGAGGAGATGAGAAGTCTTCAGCAGCTGCTGAATTCCCCTTCTAGACAGCTTTTTATGCTTTTAACAGCACAGCATCAACAATCTGTGCTACCGTAGGAGTGAAGCCATAGTCACTTGGGCCTGGCTGGGGTAGGGTCAGTGGGCTAGACCACATAGCTGAACCCAGGAGGTGGAGGCTGTAAACGGAAAGAGCTACTCAACCCATAAGGAGATATTGCCAGCACATTCCATGTCAAAAGTGCTCCCAGAACAGGGAAAAGCTAGGGCTAAGCACCCATTATGTGGCTTAGGGCCTTAGGCTGCATACATTAGGTTTGGAACAGCTTTTCGTAACTGCTTTAGTGTCGCAGAATACCGGGGTTGGCCAGCTAGTGTGGTTTTCCCCCTTCCACTTGGTAGCCTGCCATGGAGGGTCTTGCATGGAGTTCTTGTGCACCAATGCATTTCAGTTCCCATCAATCCACCCATGCTGTGTTATCAACACATAAAACAAAAATTTCATTAACGATCATCTCCCATACTGAAGGTGCCCCCCCCCCCCGCCTCCCCTTTTACTCCTTAATTATCTGTAAGGTTCTGGATATAACTTTTCTCCATCTTTGGTTAAAGGCCACTTCAGTGAGGCTTTTAAGTGATTGATTTAGATACACAGGGGAAAACAAACCAAAAG
Source organism: Chelonia mydas (assembly GCF_015237465.2). Lineage (NCBI taxonomy): Eukaryota > Metazoa > Chordata > Testudines > Cheloniidae > Chelonia > Chelonia mydas. Next base: position 281,956,089 of record NC_057849.1, read on the forward strand.
TTTTAAGATTGTGTTATTGAGATCCCTACAGTCTGGGTGTCTAATGGTAGCTGAAGTTCTTTCCTTGAATTATGTGGTTCCTTCATGACACTCTCAAGCAGGCTACGGGATGGCAAGACTCTTGTGAAGGCCTGTCTAGCTCTCAAGGGAGGCAGTAGTCTATGAAATCCAACATAGACCCTACTGAAATAGATTCTCTCTAAAGGAGAGGTATTGTTATTTTTTCTAGCCCTTTCTCTTTCTGCTGGATAGAAAGGCCTATTCACATTCATTAAAGCATATTTCAACAAAACAGATGGCATTCAGCTCCAGCAAAATGATGTCAAATCTTCTGCTGAAATGCCAGAGACTTTTGTGACAAACTTTGGAAGTGATGCAAAGCCAAACACTGACTATGGATATGCAAATGTTTACTCAGTCCTATAAAGGGCGTCCATTTCCCATTTTTGCACTGGCCAGCAGAAATGCTGTTCTAGGGTCTGACTATTTTTCCCATTTGGTGGAAGGCAAAGGGTATCAGGCCGTTGCAATAGGGGGGAGGTACAAGACACTGCTCATGCAGCATGCTCACACCAGCCCTATCAGTAGAGTTGCCTTGGCAGTAATACTAGAAAGACCCGGTCTGATCAAAAAGCTGTCAAACTCTCGTTGTGGTGAAGGGGGAAATGGGAGAATGGCATTCTAAATAGCATAACTTTGGATTTGTAATTACCTTACAGGAGCGGGAAAATGACCACTGGAATTAATCCAAAACGTAAACAGCCAACATATTTGTTTGCAGTTATCCCATGAGTGAGGCAATGACTATAAAATTCAAACAGACACATAAAATGCATGTTTACATCCTTTATTCAGAAGACTCCTCTAAGAGCACTATGTTCAGTAGGTTTTGAAGGCCTTGTGCCAGGGCTTATCAGATCAACTGAGATCAAAGTTTAGGTTAGATTATTGTATTTGTACATCTTTCTGGTTTTTTCATCCAATCAGATTAAATCTTCCACAGGCTTTACTTTGTGAACTAGAGTAGTGAAAAACATTTATTTCAGTTTGGTCTACTCTGACCAATTGGAAAGAGGGGTGGAGTGTGCGGGGGGGGGGGGGGGGGGGGGGGCTGATTCTGATCTAAATTACACAGGTGTAAATCCAAAGTAATTCCACTGAATTCAGTGAATATGCAGTAAAGTTTCTTGTTTACAACAATGTAAATGAGATCAGAATTTGTGCACATGTATTTGGTTAGCGGATTGAGCATGGGATTTGGGGTCAGCAAACCTAGATTCCCACCACTCCTGCTGACTTGCTATGTGACCTTGTACAAGTGATATTAGCCTCTCTGTGTTAACCCATCGGAAACATAGGAATGAGAATATGTACTCACCATAGTAAAATGCTTCAAAGTCTATGGGTGAAAAGTACTAAGTGTTGTTATTGTATTTTAGCCTTCCTGAGACTGGACACTCTTATCTCCTATTCAAAGGAACTGTCACCTCTTTTACTCCAGGGACTCTGAAACAAAGTCAGATATCAAATTAATGGACTATAAGGTGGAGAGAAAGCTGGCTAGATCGTTGGGCTCAATGGGGAGTGATCAATGGCTCCATGTCTAGTTGGCAGCCGGTATCAAGTGGAGTGCCCCAAGGGTTGGTCCTGGGGCCGGTTTTGTTCAGTATCTTCATTAATGATCTGGAGGATGGCGTGGATTGCACCCTCAGCAAGTTTGCAGATAACACTAAACTGGGAGGAGAGGTAGATACACTGGAGGGTAGGGATAGGATACAGAGGGACCTAGACAAATTAGAGGACTGGGCCAAAAGAAATCTGATGAGGTTCAACAAGGACAAGTGCAGAGTTCTGCACTTAGGACGGAAGAATCCCATGCACCGCTACAGACTAGGGACCGAATGGCTAGGCAGCAGTTCTGCAGAAAAGGACCCAGGGGTTACAGTGGACGAGAAGCTGGATATGAGTCAACAGTGTGCCCTTGTTGCCAAGAAGGCCAATGGCATTTTGGGATGTATAAGTAGGGGCATTGCCAGCAGATCGAGGGACATGATCATTCCCCTCTATTTGACATTGGTGAGGCCTCATCTGGAGTACTGTGTCCAGTTTTGAGCCCCATACTACAAGGAGGATGTGAAAAAATTGGAAAGCGTCCAGCGGAGGGCAACAAAAATGATTAGGGGACTGGAACACATGACTTATGAGGAGAGGCTGAGGGAACTGGGACTGTGTAATCTGCAGAAGAGAAGAATGAGAGGGGATTTGATAGCTGCTTTCAACTACCTGAAAGGGGGTTCCAAAGAGGATGGATCTAGACTGTTCTCAGTAGTAGCAGATGACAGAACAAGGAGTAATGGTCTCAAGTTGCAGTGGGGAAGGTTTAGGTCGGATATTAGGAAAAACTTTTTCACTAGGAGGGTGGTGAAGCACTGGAATGCATTACCTAAGGAATCTCCTTCCTTTGAGGTTTTTAAGGTCAGGCTGATGATGTTTTAGTTGGGGATTGGTCCTGCTTTGAGCAGGGGGTTGGACTGGATGACCTCCTGAGGTCCCTTCCAACCCTGATATTCTATGATTCTATAAACATCAGCCATTTCAGAACTGTATTGATCAAAGAAGAAATGCATGAGCAGCTTTGTGGAGTGAGGTAGAAGGTATTTACCTAGTGAGCTATCTATTTTATCATGTGGCCAAGAGAAACTGATGGAAACAGCAGAGCCTCACCAAGGTTCAACAGAGCACTTGAGCAGGTGCTTAACTTTCAGGATAGGCTTAAGTCCTATTTACTCGAATGGACTATAAGCATGTGCTTAAGTGCTTTGTTGAAGAGGGATGGTTTGTTGAGTTGGGGCCCAAAAAAGGAAAGCCAAAAATGGTTCATAATAGCATTAAAGTATAGAGGGCCAGGTGGTGGTTCATGACTGGTCAAATAATGACTTCTTCCAGCCCGCCTAATTGGCCTTGACCTTAGAATTACCTCTGTGGATTTCAAAAGCACGACCATTGCAATATCAAGAAAAGGTAAGAATTCCACGTTTCTAGTCAGATGTCTGGTAATACTCCCTCACAAGTGCCCTCTTATGTCTGTCATCTGTCATGCAAATTCTGTTTCTGGTCATATTACACGCCAAAAGTCCCACATGGGCAAATTTTCCCTTAATGACACCTTCCCCAACCCCCCTAAAAACCAACCAACCAACCAAAAACAAAAAAAACCATGTTCCCTTTCACTTATAAGTTCAGTAAACTACTTTTGTAAAAGTCTCATTTAACGTAAAAAGTTCTTTATTCATTATTTAAGTTGTGATGGTTTAATTTTTACAAAGGGTCCGTCTTCCAGATTCCACCGATCACTGGCTAGGATCACCATGGGCTGGGCTAAACGCTTGAGTCATAAACGTGAAACTTTTAAATTTCTTCCTTATGACAAAGGTATTCAGGAGGGAAAACCTGAATGACATGAAAGCAGAAGTTTGCCAGGGAGCTCACGGGGTGAACTAGAGCCGAACAATCTTTTTCTAATTATCCTAATAAAGCTGCATTATCAGGCACTCTCAGTATTCCATTGGGAAAGAAAGTGATGTTAATAGAAAACAATGATATTTGATCTTCCGTACGTCAAAGCACTTTTATGACTCGGCTCTGCTCTATGAAAGCTTCTTGGTGTAAAAGCGTTAGTTTGTGGACAACGTAGCTGTTGTTACTTATTTACCTTTTTTTAAAAAAAAAAATCCTCTCTAGTGTATTTTATGAGGTTCTAGGTTTGACAAGACATGCTTCATTCTACCACAAATGAACAGCTTTTTAAACTTTATAGTTCATTTCTTTCTAGAAATACCAGAGATTTGTTTGGGGGAAAAGCCCTCTGTACCACTTTATCCCTTATGTGATGTGGGATATAGGGCCTTGCACATGTCCTTTGCAGTGGCATGAATTTCACCCTGTATGAATTCTATGTATTCTCTTCTTGTTTTTAATTAGGATTTGTTGTCTCTTTTTTTTACTTAGATTGTAAGCTCTCTGGGGGAAAGGACTGTCTTTTTGTCCTGTGTTTGTACAGCAACTAGCACAACAGTGTCCTGGAAAAGTGATATCCTTTAAAAATTGGAAGTCAAATCCCACTGAGGAAAACAGAAAAGAGCACAAACTCTGGCAAGTCAAGTGTAAAAATATAATTAGGCAGGGCAAAGAAGAATTTGAAGAGCAACGAGCAAAAGACAAAAACTAAACAGCAACTTTTTAAAAAATTACATCAAAAACAGAAAGCCTGCCAATCAGTGGGACCACTGGATGATCAAGGTGCGAAAGGAGCATTCAAGGAAGACAAGGCCATAGCAGAGAAGCTAAATTAATTCTTTGCATTGGTCTTTGATTCCCACATGAGCCATTCTTTTTAGGTGACAATTCTGAGGAACTGTCCCAGATAGAAGTGCCAATAAATAAGGTTAGGAACAAACTGATAAATTAAATAGTAATGAGTCACCAGGACCAGATAGCATTCAGATATGAAATTGCAGAATTACTAACTTTGGCATGTAAGCTATTGCTTAAATCAGCCTCTGTACTAGATGACTGGAGGATAGCTAATGTAACATTGATTTCTGATTGGTAATCGCGGCAATTACAATACAGTAAACCTAACTTTAGTACTAAGCAAATTGGCTGAAGCTATTTTAAAGAACAAGATTATCAGATACATAGTTGAACACAATATGTTGGGGAAGAGTCAACATGGCTTTTGTAAAGGGAAATCATGCCACAACAATTATAATTCTTTGAGGGGGTCAACAAACATGTGGACAAGGGTGGTCCAGTGGATATAGTGTACCTGGACTTTCAGAAAGCCATTGATAAGGTCTCTCACCAAAAGCTCTGAAGCAAAGTAAGCAGTTTTGGGATAAGAGGGAAGGTCCTCTCATGGACCAATAACTGGTTAAAAGATAGGAAACAAAGGATAGGAATAGTCAGTTTTCACAATGAAGAGGGGGTAAGTACTGGGTTCCCCAAGGACCTCTACTGGGACGAGTGCTGTTCAATATACTCATAAATGCTCTGGAAAAGGAAATAAACAATGGAATGGCAAAGTATACAGACCATACAAAATTACTCAAGATAGTTGAGTCCAAAGTTGACTGCAAAGAGTTACAAAGAGATCTCACAAAACTGGGTGACTGGGCAACAGAATGGCAGATGAAATTCAATGTTGATAATTAAGACTACAATTTGGTCACAGAGGTTGCAGAAGTCATAGAATCCGTGACTTCTGCAGACCTCCATGAATTCAGCCCACAGCGGCTGGGAGCTGCAGGGTACCCCCACAGCCCAGGGTGGCCAGGAGCTGCAGAGTCCCCTGCTGACTGGAGTGATAGGGGTCCTCCGCAGCTCCCCAGCCACTGCATGTGCAGGGTGGAATCACCCAGAGCTCCCGGGCCCTGCGTGTGCGGGGCGGAATCCCTGGCAGCTCCTCAGATGCCCCCACTGGTGGTGGAGGAATCCCCCACAGCTCCCTCGCCTCTGTGGCAGGGAGCGGGGGAAATCCCCTGGAGCTCCCCAGTCCCTGTGGGCGCTGGGGGATACCTGGCAGCTCCCCAGCCACTGCGGGCAGGGGGAGAATCCCCCGCAGCTCCCCAGTCCCCGTGAATGTGGGGGACCCCTGCAGCTCACTAGCTGGTGCAAGTGGCAGGGAAACCTCCGCAGCTCCGCAGTCCCTGGGCAGTGGGGGATCCCCCGTAGCTCCCTAGCCATCACAGGCAGGGGTCCCTCCCAGCCACAGCAGGGCAGGATGCTCGGCCCTCCTCCTTCCCCGTTTTGTCATGGACATTTTCAGTAAAAGTCAGGGACAGGTCACAGCTTCCAAGAATTTTTGTTAATTGCCTCTGTGACCCATCCATGGCTTTTATTAAAAATAACCATGACAAAATGGTAGCCTTCTTGATAAGTGAGCAGTAATGCAGAGTGGGACACAATCTCAGCTACACATACAAAATAATGTATTAGTTGTTACCATTCAATAGCGAGATCATAGAGTCATTGTGGATAATTTGCTGAAAACAGAGTGTTAGGAACCATTAGGAAAGGGATAGATAAGACGACAGAAAATATCATAATACCACTGTATAAATCCATGATACCTTGAATACTGCGTACAGTTCTTGCTGCTCCCTCTCCAAAAAAGATGTCTTAGAATTGGTAAAAGTACAGAGATGGGCAACAAAAATGATGAGGGGCGTGGGACAACTTCCAAACGAGGAGAGATTAAAAAGACTGGGACTGTTCAGCTTGGAAAAGAGACGACCCAGGGGCAATATGACAGAGGAGAAAGTGAATAGGGAAGTGTTATTTACCTTTTCATATAACACAAGAACCAGAGGTAGCCCAAATTAAGAGATAACAGGTTTAAAACAACCGTGAGAAAGGACTTCTTCCCACGAAGCAGTCAACCTATGGAATTCATTTCCAAGGTATGTTTTGAAGGCTAAAAGTATAACTGGGTGTAAAGTTATGAGTTCATGGTGGATTGGTCCATCAACGGCTGTTAGCCAAGATGGTCAGGGGTGCAACACCAGACTCTAGGTATCTCTAACCTTCTGATTACCAGAAGCTGGAAGTGGTGACAGGCTACAGATGAAGCATCTAGCCCAGCCACTGCTGGAAGACAGGATACTGGGCTAGATGAACCATTGTTCTGACTCAGTATTGTCATTCTTCTGATATCAAGAATAGATACCAAGCGCATGGCAGACAAAGAGGAACTTGCTACTGTCATAAGATCTTCAGGGCCTGGAACTAGTGGTTTGTAAAGCAGCATACACAGCAGTGGTGCTAAATAATAATTCTGTTTCAGTAGGACACGGGGTTTAAGCTTGTTTCTGAACCTAATGTTAGCTAATTCACATAGGTGGAAAGGTGGAGATTAGGGAAATCTATTTCTGTGTGCCCCAGATTTTATATTTTAGCTACTATGTTGGTGTAGGACTGAAGCTGAGAGAATAGCACGTGGAATTTATTTCTGAATTCTGAGTTGTTTTTCAGCTCATCCATCCCTTCTTACTAACATTTGTGTGAAGGTGATTGTCTTTGCATAATTCTTCACATGTTCATATGCTAATAAGAATATTGAAATGTGAATTTTCTTTTTGCTGGAAGTGCATGCCCTCTATTCACAAAGCTTTGGTCATCCAGGCAGGGAGCAGAAACAACATGTGAGTTAGCGACTAATCACACACCAAGAATAGAGAGTAATCGAAGATATAGTCAAAGCAAATACTTCCTGAAAAACCCAGAGACCATGATATGGTTGCATAAAGTATTTGAACCGTTATGGATGATGAATACATTTGTAAAAATCAAACTGTTTTCACATACAACTCAAACAGAAAAAAGAATATATTTTTCAGTGTGAGTTCTCTCAGTTCTAGTTCAAACATGTTACTTATTTTATTTGTTCTTTTGGACATCAGTGTGTAAAATTACAGAAATTAGAGAAAAGCCAGACAAATCATCCAACCTCACCACTTGTTAATGCAGGACTGTTCCCTGCTGTCAGTCCATTACAGCATTAGACAATACATGGTCAGCCTAGTTTCAAATATGCCTAGCTGTGATACTTCCCTGGGAAAACTGTTTCACAGCCTAACAGATCTCATTATCAGAAAGAGATTCTGTTATTTAGACTGACTTGGCCATGGGTTAATTTCATCCTACTGCTCCTGTCACTTATGGTCTCTCCTTGTTGTTTACACCTTTCAAGCATTTGCAGAAGGTTATGTTCCCTCTTAATCCATTGCTGATACATATTTAGTACATTTAATGTTTCTTCACACGTTAGTCCCTCTAAACTCCTGATCCTTGTTGTTGCTGTTCTCTGAACTTCCACTAATTTGGGGCTATCTTTCACATAATGAGGTCCCAAAATGAATGTAATGTTGCAGAGGCAATCACAAAAGAGCCATATCACAATCCCGCAATGGATAATTATCACCTAAGTTCCTATATGGTACCCAACATTATAGAACAATTCAGATCCACGATGTAACACTCTGCCTGCAGTCTCAAAATTTCAAAGGCCTTTTTTTTTTGCCAATACTTTATTGCATTATGAATGCATATCTAACTTGCTGTCTTCACTATTAGTTTTACCTCTTTCAGAGTTACTGTTTCCAGGTTTCTCCATTCAACAGAGCTTCTGTGCTTTGCATTATTTTTCCCCCAGATGTATTTGTTTGCGTTTTCCTTAAAAGAATCTCAGTGTGTTATTTTCTGGCAATATTTGTAATCTTAGAATATCAGGGTTGGAAGGGACCTCAGAAGATCATCTAGTCCAACCCCCTGCTCAAAGCAGGGCCAATCCCCAATTTTTGCCTTTCCCCTTTTGCCCCAGATCCTCAAGGGTTGAACTCACAACCCTGGGTTTAGCAGGCCAATGCTCAAACAACTGAGCTATCCCTTCCCTCTTGCTATGTCCTTTTGCACATCATTTCCCTTGCTGAAATTCTCCAAGGATACAACTATGGACTGCTTATCCCGCTCTTCAATAATGAATGGAGATTTTAAATAAGAGAGGATATAACCTGTATCTTGCAATACTCCCCTAAATACCTCCCCTAATACATAGGTGCTGGAACTAAGGGTGCTAGGGGTGCTACCGCACCCCTGGCTTGAAGTGGTTTCCATTCTATACAGGGTTTACAGTTTGGATCAATGGCTCTCAGCACCCCCACTATAAAAACTGTTCCAGAGCCCCTGCCCTAATATGCATTTTAATATGGCTCAATGTAAATGTATACATCTAAGAATAAAAAATGCAGGCCATACTTACAGGATGGGGGACTCTATCTTGGCAAGCAGTGACTCTAAAAAAGAATTGGGGGTCGTGGTGGATAATCAGCAGAACATGAGCTCCCAGTGGCAAAAAAGAGCTAATGGGATCCTCCGATTTGTAAACAGGGTATTCTCAAGTAGCAATAGAGAGGTTATTTTACCTCTGTATTTAGCACAGGGCTGGAAGACTGTGTCCAGTTCTGGTGCTCACACTTCAAGAAGGACATTGATAAATCGGAGAGGGTTCAGAGACTAGCCACGAGAAAGATTACAGGATTAGAAAACCTGCTTTCTAGTGATGGAGCTCCTGGAGTTCCATCTGTTTAGCTTAACAAAGAGAAGGTTAAGGAGCGACTTGGTCACAGTCTGTAAGTACCTATAGGGGACCAAATATTTGATAACGGGCTCTTTAATCTAGCCGAGACAAGTATAGCACTGTCCAATGGCCGGAAGTTGAAGCTAGACAATTCAGACTGGAAATAAGGCATACATTCTTAACAGTGAGGGTAATTAACCATTGGAACAAGTTACCAAGGGTGGTGGTGAATTCTACAGCACTGGCAAGTTTTAAATCCAGATTGGATGTTTTTCTAAAGGATGTGATGTAGGAATTATTTAGGGGAAGTCCGATAGCCTGTGTTATGCAGGAGGTCAGACTGCATAACACAGTGGTTAGATAATCACAATGGTTCCTTCTAGCCTTGGTACCTATGCATTTGATAAGATGCTGTTCACGGGCCCTTTCTATGGTACTTTAGCCAGTTTTCAATCTATGTGATGGTTGTTATCCAATTTGATTAAATTCTGAAAGTTTTATTTTGTAAGATATTGCATCAGATGATTTGCTAAATGCTAGTAATATAGCTACTGCATTCCTCTCATCCACTACTTTGTAATTCTATCAAAAAACAAGCAAAAAATTAAGTTTCTCTAGTATAACTTGTCCTTTATAAGCTAATGATGATTACTGTTAATGGTTCTGTTATCCTCCTAGATGTGGAGTGATTTCTCCCCAGATCTCTATTATCTGTTACATTATGTTTCCATAAGTCTCATCTCTATGCCAGTAAAATAATTTCTGGGATCATGTTTGTTTCTCAGTCTATAAATTCGCCTTTCAAATCTCTTCCTAAGATCTGTGTAAGGAGGGAAGCTTCTGGGAGTGGATCTCACTCTTTGCTTGCAGAGGGAGGTCAGCTTTCTCTTACGCTTGAGCCCCATGGAAAGCCCTCTTTGGAGCTGAGAATTCAAAATTGCACAGGAAATGGGCCAGTGGAAAAGTGGGGAAGAGGGAAAATGCACTACTCCATCTTCTCCCTGCCCCTCAAGAACTACAGGTGCTTGGAGCCAGCAGAAAATGAATGCAGCCTAAACATATAGAATGGAAAAATCAATGGGACTTGTTCTTTTAAATCACTTAGGTACTTTTGAAGATCCCAGGGGAAAATTCCAAAGGCACAAATGGCTGTTGGATGCCTAACTCCTACTGACATCCAATGGGAGTTAGATGCCACACTGCCATCTATGTCTTTGGAAGTATCACCCAGATCCATAGCACCTGATCTCTGTTAGCAGTTTCCCCTTCTTCTCTTAGTTCCTCTGTATTGCAAGAAATAGAGCCAGGATGGCTTCTCCCCTGATTAGACTCTCTACTTTCAAACATTAAATGATCTTCCATGTAACTTTCATCTGATCCACATTTGACTGTATTTTGTAACCAATAGAGATCTGGGTAGTTAAGGGGGAATTAAAGTATGTACACTACCTTTTCAAGTCAAGTGCCTCAAGAGTTGCTTCAGGAATATTTCCTGTTCACTTTTCTTTCAGGTCTAGTGGTCTGCAACAAATGTATAGTGGTGGTTTTTCCCATTGTTTCCCATTAATTGTACCCTTAATTCAAAGAATTTCCTTTTTACACTCCCTATTGTATTACTTACTTGAATTTCATGGTTTCAGATATTTAAATCTTAAATTCCAGAGCATTTTAACAACCATGAATATGTATTTTTAAAACAGCAAAATAGAAACATGTAAAGTCCTTAAGACTCAGCGTTTCTCAAACTGGGGGTCCCACCAAAAAGGAGGTGACAAAGCTATTGTAGTGGGGGGCCTGGTATTGCCACCCTTACTTCTGTGCTGCCTTCAGGGCTTGGTGGCCGGGGGGCTGTGGCTGCTGGCCAGGTGCCCAGCTCGGAAGGCTGCACCCTCATCAGCAGCAGCACACAGGTAAGGGTGGCATGGTAAGGTGGCAGCAATATTGCCACTCTTACTTCTGCGCTGCTGGTGGTGGTGACGCTGCCTTCAGAGCTGGGCACCTGGCCAGCAGCTGCTGCTCTGCAGCTGCCCAGCTCTGAAGGATAGGGTAAAAGTACACAAAAGACCAGATTTCATGGTCTGTAATTTATTTTTAATGGCCATGAATTTGGTAGAGCCCTACTAATAGCTAAGCCATCATCAATGGTATCATTTATACTGTTATGCTGGGGGTTTGGTGAAACCCTGTTGATCCTGGTGGACGTAACAGCTGCTTTTCATTCAGAATAAATGGAAAAAAACAATTAAGCCCCTTTATGAAATAGATAGCTGAAACAATAGAAGCCACCGCCCCAAAACAGGGCACATGCAAGTCTAGTCAGGAATTTGAGTGATGTGGGAAGAGGGATTTCATTGGGATCTGAGTTCAAATGGAGAGGACTGGGTGTTATTGGATGGAGCTATGTATGTGAGAGAGAAATGGCAAAAACACCACAGAATCACACAAAAGCAGCAGCAAGGAAGCAACAGAGGCAGCCAGAGAAGCACTTGTAATGTGACCCTGAGTGGGGAGAGAGGGGAGAGCTTTTGGGCAGAGTGCTGGCTGAAAAGGGGCTTGAATCTGTGAGCAAAGAAACTGTCTCTTGTTTGATTCCTTTTGTGTTCAGAAAAATAGGACTTTGTACATTAGCTGGACTAGAACAAAGAAATTTCTGACTCAGTTATCAATTTCTCATCCTAATGGAAACAACCCACAAGACCTGAATATTGGCTAACTGCTGAGGTCAGAAGGGGTAACAGCATCCTTTAAACCAAGTTTTGGCCAACAAGAAAGTTATTAGAGTGTGTAAACTATTTTGGGGACATTCTATGGCTTGTGTTATACAGGAGGTTGGACTAGATGATCAAAATGTTCTTGTCTGGCCTTTGAATCTATGAACGTATGTATAAAGCAGTGGCATCTCTGTATTAAAGGTGTAACTGACCTCCATTAACATAGCGGTATTTTTGCCTCCTTACAGCTTTAAGCTGGAAAATAGGTTTGGCCTCAAATTTGCTAGATTTACTCTCAAGGCTATAGGAAATGTTCCTGCAAAGTTTGAAGAAAAAAAAAAAAGTATGACAGTTTGAGTCAGGGATTTTTAAAATTACCCTGATTTGAACTGTTGGCTTTATCTGTATTTTGGTGCAGGGACTGTCACCGTTTATATAGTGCCTAGCAGAATGGGACAATGCCCAGTCTCAGGACTCCAGGTACCATCACAGTATAAATATTATTAATGTTTCCTTGTACTCCTCCATCAGCCTGTCTGTATTCATCTGTTGTTGTTAGTGTGTAAGTTCTTCAGGGGCAGGGACCATCTTTTTGTTCTGTGTTTGTCCAGCACCAAGCTCAGTGGGGCCTTGGTCCCTGACTAGGGCTCCTAGGTGCTATGATAATAGAAATAATAAAAATGATAATCATTTGCACACTTTGACCCTCTCCACCTTCAACAGTTTAGAGACAGTCTTAAGTTGAAATTAAAATGGGTTGCAAAATGGGAGGAAAACATATGAAAAATGTTATAGACTTTTTTTTACACCACTTTTCACTGAAATGTTGAACTCTTCAGTTTCCCAGCCAGCTGTAGCTGAAATATGATTTAAAGCACATAATCTTCAGCAGATTTCCCCTCATTTGGGAAATGATTTGGCTTGCCTTCCTTTTTGACTCTGCACACATCTTTCCCCATGATGACATTACATAGGGGGTTTATTAAAGTTCAGACATAAGATGTCACAGCAGATCAGCTGTCCCCACAACTCTGTTGCTACCCTTGTGGTTTGCAGTGGGCAGTTTCTTTGTAGAATATTTAATTGAGAGCAATCTGTCAGTATAAAGAGTCTGGGGCCAGGATAGGTAGTTTGATTAGTACCTGGGAGTCTCCTGAAATCCAGTCAGTCCCAAAATGTTGCTGTTTGGAGGCCCAAACCTACAAAGGGTTATGCACCCATTAATATGGTTACTCCCAGGCAGGGTCCTAGTGGCCTCCCCTCACCCATGAGTAAACCGTTCCTTCCACAGGTGTAACCCTTTGTAGATTTAAGGCATGGGACAGTTCCCTGTCAGTGTGACAGAGCCCACTCACCTCACATGGGCACCCTTGACAGCTGGGTGTGTCTCTGCACCTGCACTCCCTCTGCATTGCTGCATGCAGTTAGCCTTCTGAGGCATGGTTTTTCAGTGACTCAGCCCTCTAGCCGAGTCACACACAGTTCTTATGTGAAACAAACACAAAACAGACCCCCTTCTGGAGTAAATAGTCCAAAAGGGCCTATCACAGTGTCCTGGATATTGCCTCTCCTGGGCTAGCTTTCAAAGCGTCTCTTAGCCCCTCCTGGGTTCCCTCAAGTATTGTTCCCTGCTCTGATATGCAGTAGTGCCCTCAGGATTTCCTCCCCAGAGGCTCTTCGCCTGACCCCAGCTAGGACACTATTTATAGGTCCATCCCCTTCCAGGGGTAACAACATTCAACAATTACTGACCATCTTCCAGGTTATCAGCCCATCACCAGACTACTCCCTTGCTCAGGGTTTTAGCCACTCCAACTGTTCTGATAGTGGGTGGGCCTAAGTCCCCCCAACTTCAGGTCCCAACCCGGGAGCCCTATAAGTAGCACCCCCTTGCTGCTTCTCTTTAACTATTTGCTATTGTGCTTCCATTGGCCACTTTCCCAGTACCTTCTCCAGCCTGACTCCAGCCAGTACTAATCTGTCCAGCCCTACAGCCAGCCAGGAGCACCATCCTTACTCCTCCAGCTCCAGCCAACAACTGAACTGCTCTGTCCAGCAGCCTCTTTTTATATGACCCTGCTTGTCACTGATTGGCTGCTTCCCTGTAGCCTCTCTAGGCAGCTTGGATTCACCTTTATTGCTCTTTCTTGGGGCAGGGTATGGTAGGACCTCGAGGCTTCAGCAGGGCCTCTGAGCTGCGTACAGGCAAATATATCAAAATTTTGAAGTCCGCTGCTGGTGATCTTGCAGTGTAAGATAACTTAATAAGTATATATCCACCACAGCACTTTTGTTTGGGTTGAGTTGCTGTGGTTTAGGGGTACATCTACACTACAGTGGGAGGGATAATTTCTAGTTTAGGTAGATATACAGGCACTAGCTTTGATTGAGCTAGTGTCCTAAGAAAAGCAGTGTAGGCATGTGGCACAGGTAGCTGTCTGAGTACATACCTAGAGTCTTAGATGGGATTGTACTCAGGTAGCTGGCCTGTGTCACCATTACTGATATTTTAGTCCACTATGTTGATCAAAGCTAGCGTGTGTATAGCTACCCAAACTCGAAACTACACCTGGCTGCAGTGTAGACATACCCTCCGATATGTTCTCACCGTTCCAGCAGAGGGCACGAGCTCTTGGTTGGCCCCTACCCCTTTATGTGTTTGCCTACAGACTGACAGTTAAGTGCCAGGAGAAGAGTTGTGAAAGCCCCCTTTGGTTGCAGACCTCTACACTGAGTTGATTGATTCTTACCCTAGGATTGCTTACCCATATGAAACGTTCTGCATTTCTTCTACACAGATGGTGGAAGGAAGGAGGCAGCCCATATCAAAACTGGGAACACTGCGTTACTAACCAAGGCTACAGCTTAAGTAAGTGAAACTTCTGCTTTATTAGTGAAACCTCCCCAGTCACTTTGTGTAACTCTGTTACGTAGATGGGAGAAATTCTTTTCCAGAGAAAAAGGTCATTTAATTAAATGGAAACTGCAGATTGTTGCTGGGAAATCTATAGCCAGTCTTGAGAAGGCTGCGGATATGCAAGGGACCCAATTAAAAACCGTATAGGCAGCTGTCAAAACAATGATTACAGATAAATTCTGACTCCAGAGGAAACTGAGAAGTTTGAAATTGCCTTCAAATACCAATTATCTAAGAGACTTGAGAATTCCTAAACTGGTTGGAGAAGCTCTTCAGAACATGTATCCAAATTACTTAGTGGAAGTCTTAATATTCACAGATGGACATTTTATCCCTTGTTAGTGAAGGCATATTTTTTGCTTGACAAGTGGAAAGTGTTGCCACCTGTGAAATGATTATATGGGGTTGTTAAGTGGACTTTTAGTCTGTGACTGAGGTTTTTAGAAATTCTGGCTTCAGGCCAGCTCTCAAGAGGAATACTCTTAATGTTTGTTTTTTCCTGTGACCGAGATTGGATACTTAGATTATTTTGACAGTGCCACAACAAATTGTTTTATGGGGGAGAAGTGCTCATGTTTCCTCGATCTCTGGAGCCACTGAACCAGAAGACTGTGATTCTCGTTATGTGAACAAGATGTTCTTGATGTTGATACTATGTTTTCTCCCATGTATGTTTCCATCTGTTGGGTACATGAATGCTTCGATTTTATTTATTTTTTTAGCATGGATAAATTGGCCTTCTCCTTTAAAAGGAGAGCTAATCTAACGCAGCTTGAGACTGCATCAATCATTACTATTACAGATTTGGATCAAAATCCTGAGCTTAGTTTAGATAATATAGACCTAGAGCTGAATTAGTTATTTGTTTTTTTGAGATGTACTTCAAGAATGGAGGATTTGTTTCTTGAACTTTGTGTAGATGATATACGTGTATTGCAGAAAGAACTCAGGGTGGTTGTTGTTGTTAGGCGAGATGGCTCGGATCCTCAGGGGGAGTAAATGAGTGCACCTTTATTGAATTTAATGGAGCTATGCCCATTTACATCAGTTGAGGATCTGGGCCATCATTCAACCTGAATGAGTCTGGAAATAGAAACTGGTTTGTTATAGGCCTGTTTTGGTTTGGTTTTTTGTTCTGACTTTTCATGTGTCTTTTCCACTTTCCTGATCTGAAGACTATATAATTTCTTATAACTGTCAACTATTGATATATTTCCGGCAACACCTACACTTCAATATAAAAACTTAAACTGATGATTGAGAAACATCAGCGTACATGCAATACAGCCTTTGTAAGATATTGTTGTTGTTAGGATATAGATATTCAGGCCTGTCTGTAAAGGCCTAGGCTTTAAGAATTTAGGTGTATTCTTATCACTTGGCTAGTTCTAGAGGTATAAAAGAGAGAATCAAAATCACTGTCTGCCGGTGTAAGGTCCTTCTCTTACTGTGGCAGTCTGAGGCCCTGTTCTTAGGCTAAGGCCTTTGGCTAAGCAGCAGAGGCAGCCGTAAGCTGGGAAGCGACTGGTCACCTCCTCACATTCCAAACTAGTCACCTTGAAAGAAGGTGCTATTGGGCTGTTAGGAATACAGTCCTGTCCTGATAGTGCCTATCACTTCCAGAGAAAGGGAAGTGCCTAGAAAATGTAAAAGGAAACTTGCTTGATAGCATCCTGTCTGGCAAGAACTCACCTATCAATAGCTGGGATGTGAAATCCTCATTTCTTTGTTGTTCTACCACTGTAGTCCCCATTTCGCTATTGTTTGTCTGTATAACCTCTTTCTGGTTCTGTGATTGTTCCTGTCTGCTGTATAATTAATTTTGCTGGGTGTAAACTAATTAAGGTGGTGGGATATAATTGGTTACATAATCATGTTACAATATGTTAGGATTGCTTAGTTAAATTTCAGGAAAATGATTGGCTAAGGTGTAGCTAAGCAGAACTCAAGTTTTACTATATAGTCTGCCGTCAATCAGGAAGTGGGGATGGGTGTGTGTGGGAAATTGGAATCATGTTCGGCTAAGGGCAGGAATGGGAACAGGGACACAGGTGTAAGGCTTTGTGGTGTCAGAGCTGGGAAGGGGGACACTAAGGAAGGAAACTGGAATCATGCTTGCTGGAAGTTCACCCCAATAAACATCGAATTGTTTGCACCTTTGGACTTCGGGTATTGTTGCTCTCTGTTCATGCGAGAAGGACCAGGGAAGTAAGTGGGTGAAGGAATAAGCCCCCTAACAGTTGTCCCAGTACTCCAGACAACACATAGAGAATATCACTGAACTACTCTCTGATGTCAAATATTGTAAAGCCGAATGTCCAAAAACAAAAGAGGGATGGTGGGTGGTTATAATATTTAGCACTTATATGTGGTTAATGGCTGTTTCACAGGATACTACATGCAGGCTACTTGCTTGCAGAAGTCAGGATGGAAAGGTACTAGAAGGGCAGCAGGAACAAAAATGCAACCAGAGCTCCAGATCAGAGCGGGCTGCAACACAACTTGATACCCAGACTCGGCCTAGGTAAGAGCTATGACTGCCTTGTGAGTCCTGTGTTTGGGTTTCCATATTGAATCCCACGGTACTTTTCATGCAACTTCTTTCTTGGGGCTTCTCCTCCCCATTGTTTTCTCTATCTATCAATGTCCTTTAGACTCAGTCCTTGTCCCTCTCCTCCTTTCCCATGGCTGACGACATCCTCTCTGCTGGCTTTCCTTTCCATCTCTGTGCTAACCGCCCACTCTCCTTGTTCAATCACACATCTGTAGCTTTCTCTCAACTCTGCCTGGGTGTCCACCCACCAACTCAAACTTAATACAGTGTCTATCACATTGGGGCTAGAATTGGGGGAGGCCTGTAGGGGCTACCACTGTATAAATGATTAATAATAATGTGATAAAACTGCAATTCCTCCCTATAATACCCTTCCTTTGCTATCGCTGATAATTTCAGCATACTTGGATTGTAAACTTTTCAGGGCACAGGCCATCTTTTTGTTACATGTGTGCACAGTGCCTAGCACAATGAGGCTCTGATCCCTGACTGGGACCCCTAAGTGGTAGTACAACAAAAGCTGAAATAATACCACCCCCTTCCTCCCAGTTAACCTGGCACAAAACCTTGGAGTCATTTTTGGCTCCTTTTTTCTTTTCCTCCTCTCCCACACTTTCATCCAATCCTCTCCTGTTTTCCCTCTGTAACATCTCCAAAATCCATCCCTTCTTTTCCATCCCAACAGCTAAATTGTGACCCATGCATTCGTACATCCAACTTCAACTATTGCAACCTCTCCCTCTTTTTTAGCTTCCATGATTCTCACATCGATCCCCCTCAACGTGACGTAGCTAAAACTTTCTTCCTTATTTGCTGAGCTGACCGTTTTCATCCCCTCCCTAAATCACTACATTGCCTTCCAATCTCCTACATCAAATTCAAACACCTCAGCCTCACCTAGGGTGACAAGATGACCCGATTGTATAAGGACAGTCCTGATATTCAGGGCTTTGTCTTATATGGGTGCCTATTACTCCCCCATCCCATCTCCATTTTTTACACTTGCTATCTGGTCACCCCAGCTTCACCTTCATACTCTGCACAACTCTGCTTCCATCTACTTCTTGTCCCTCGAAGTCCTCTTCTCCTTGATTTATGCCCTGAGTTCTGTCACCTCAATCCACTTTGTCATGCCTCGGGTTTTCATCTCCCACAAAGAATTCTACCTTTTTCTTGTGCCCCCTCCTTCCTGATCCTGTCCCCCACACAACCTGACTCTCTGCCTTCAAATCCCTCCTCAAACTTCATTTCTTTGTGAGCTTTCCTGGCCGAACTCACTGATATTATCAACACTAGAGTTGCTTTTCATTTTTCTGTCATTTATGCCTAGCACCTGCAATTCTAAAATCTAATTTTGTAGCTGCCTCGCACATGGGCCAAGTGCCTGCCAGAATATTCTCAAGCTCCCTAATTCTCTTACTCAGTGTTATGTCTCTTCTGATACGTTGCCTTCTTCTATTCCTTCTAGTCTGTCCTCTTTTCGCTCTTCTGTCCTTCTCCTTGTATGTCTCTTCTTGCTGCCTGTATTCCACTTTTATTCAGCCCAACATCAATACACCTGAGAAGCCAAGTGCACACAACTATTTTGTGCAGTGGTTCCTAGTTAGAGCTTGGTGAATAAATGTACTTTTTTACATCTGCCTGCAGGTCTGAAAAAAAATCGTTTGGAGTTGAACTGAAAAAGCTTTTTCCAAATTTTTGGTGAACCGAAAAATTGAAAAAAAAGTTGAGTCACGATAAATTGAAACTGATTGAATTGCCACTGTCATGAGAATGAACAGTCATTGAGGCACGGGAGAGAAAAAGGAAGACTCTACAGTCTGGTAGTTAGGGCACTCACCCAGGATGTGGGTGACACAAGTTCAACTCCCTGTCTCACTGCTTATTTATACAAAGTGGAACAGGAGAGACTGTTGGACCCCCCGCCCTTCATATCAGACTATCCCATTGCTCAGTGGTTAGGGCTCTCTCCTGAAAGGCAGGAGAACCTTTGTGTCAGATCAGGCAGAGGGGGCAATTGAACCTGGGTCTCCCACATCCTGGGTGAGTGCCTGACCCATTGGGCTAAAGGTTGTAAAAGAAGTTTCTGCCACTTCCTTTCCTCCCCAGCCATTTTGTGAATCCTCCTTGGCTTTTGACAAATGCCTGAAATAAGAATAAAACAAAATTTTTCCTTTTGACATTGCTGAAATGTTTTCATTTTTCAGTTCGGCCAAAACTTGAAGTTTTGGGTTGACTGAAACTGAAGTTTTGGGCAGCTAAATTATTTGCCAATAATAATAATAATTAATAATCACCCAGCACTGTTCCTAATCATTAGTGTGTGTCCCAGTGCTGGCACATCTTCTGGGGTCCTCCTCAATCAGCCTGACAATGAATTCAGACTTGCTCTCTATACTGGGCTATGATTCCCTGCCACTGTCTCCCTCTTATTCAGTCGTCCGGGCTTTAACCAGCAGTGTAACTTGGGCTGCTCAAACCTATGTTTTGTTATTGAAATGTGGGGTGTGTGTGTGGGGGGTACAGAATAGCTTTGAGCTGTCCCATGCAGAATAGAGAAGAGAATGTAGATACAAGATAGTCAGGGTAAAAGATTCCTGGCTTCAGACTGATAGATAAGGGAGAATATTAGGTAAAGAGGCTTGGTCTGTGTTGAAATAAAATACTATTCTAGATTTGTGGTGCTCTCCTGGACCCCTAACAGGATAGAAATCACCTATAATGTAAGCTCTGGTTAGAACCTCAGGGTATGTCTACACTGCAGTTTTATAGCCCGAGCCCCACAAGCCTGAGACAGTTGACATAGGCCAGCTACGGGAGTTTTATTGCAGTGTAGACATACCTCAGAGATCTTATTCTGGTGAACTAGTGCAGACCCTGATGAAATGCCTTTTTCTGTTTAGTCACAAATTTTATTACAAATTACATATATTGGAACAACCGATAGAAAAGAAAGTACATAATCTATTTACAATCGCTACACATTTACATATAATATATACAGATGGTGAATTTAGTAAAATATATGAGCAGACAATAGAAAATATAGCAAATATCAGTATGAAACTGTACATGGCTTATTCTCATGCCCTTTAGTGTGGTTGTATTTTATTGT
Source organism: Chelonia mydas (assembly GCF_015237465.2). NCBI lineage: Eukaryota > Metazoa > Chordata > Testudines > Cheloniidae > Chelonia > Chelonia mydas. The sequence goes on from NC_057849.1 coordinate 281,976,522, forward strand.
AGCAATAAATACAGTTCTATATTTACAATTTAAAAAACCAAACAAACGAATTTTAACAATTTCAAGTTAAAATATCTGATCAAAATATTTCAAAAATCGCTTATAAAAATAAAAGACCCATAGTAGCCTTTTGTTTTGGACTTTCTGCAAGCTATGAAAGTTCTGATAAAAGTAACTTTCTTTAATTATTCTTTAGACTTATAACATTATTTTGCTTCTCAAATCATTTTACCAACTTTTTAAACATTGCAAACCAAGGAGAAATTTCACCGACATTAAACAGTGCAGCACAGATGGACCCCAGTTAAAATAAAGCTTAATAAACATGATAATAAGTATTGTGCAGTGGTTGACTGATACTCCGTTTAATCCAAAGTGGTTTCGGGAATCATCCTCCAGCTGTATACTGTGCTGCTTCGAAAGCCCCAAGAGATAGAGGGTTAAGATAACCATGCAGCCAGCTTTACCAGACATAATTTCTGCATTTGTTCATTTTTTCCCAGGATGCACATGTCCGCCAAAGTCAGCTGATGCCATCTGTAGCTTCAAAACTAAACAATATTTTTTTCTCCATTCACACTGGCATTTCTCCGTGTGTCCACAGCTTGCAACAGATTTTCATCATGAAAATCTATCCTTTGGGTGCCAGGAAGTTACATATGTAACATATGAAAATCAGAGACCATCTGTAATTGATCATCTTAATTATTTGGGCTCAGCTAAGGTAGGTATTGTTGTCCAAATGCAGTTTTATCCACCTGGAGAGTGGAGTGGCCTTTAAACTAAGAAGTAGGTACTGGACCATTAAACGTTGTTGCTCAGGGAACATTTTTTAAAAAATAAAACAAAATCTGGATCCATGCATAGGACATTGCTATTTGATCTGCTCATGAAAGGAAAGGTGACATCTATGAGAAAATGAGATTGAAAGAACTCCCAAATATAGTTTAGTCAAGGTAAGTGCTAGTCTCAGAAGGAAACAATGGGAGCCCATTGCCTGGAACTCTTTAAAATAGAAAGGGCAAAGTACCAGGGGGCTTTCCTCTCTAATTGTGATGGTTCTGAGATGCACAACCTCATAGGCCTTGATTCAGCAAGGGATTCGTAGATTCACAGAATTTAAGATCAGAAGGGACCATTGTGATCATCTAGTCTGACCTCCTCTGTAGCACAGGCCACAAAACCTCCTGAATTAATTCCTCCTTCAAGTCCAATAATTGTAACTGAACTCAACCATCTCTTGTAGAAAATCAGCCAATCTTAATTTAATGATTTCCATTGATGGAGAATCCACCACAACCCTTGGTAAATTTTCAACACCCTTTTTGAACTGGACACAGTATTCCAGTATTGGTCACATCAGTGCCAAATACAGAGGTAAGATAACCTCTCTACTCCTACTTGATACTCCCTTATTTATACATCCAAGGATTGCATTAGCCCTTTTGGCCATAGATATTTTTTAAGGTTCTAGTTTCATAATCAAAATGTTGTGTAGTACCAAGTCAAATGCCTTACAAGAGTTAGTATATTACATCAACACTATTATCTTTATCAACCAAACTTGCAAACTCATCAAAAATGATATCAAGTTACTTTGACAAGATCTATTTTCCATAAACTTTGTTGGACTTCAATGGGATTGCTCATGTGCTTTAAGTCAGGCACATGCTTAAATACCTTGCTGAATCAAAGCCATAGACAGGTATTTTTAAAAAACAATCATAGCATTAAAAAAGCACTGAGGGAACTTGACCTACCCCATCTGGGGAGCAATCTGTTCCTAACATTTTAAATTCTGCACCTCAACACACTCAGTTAATTAAAACAATGGCAATGCCTCCAAGAAAATTCACCTCTTCAATATATTATTTTTGCTCTTGACTGTCAGATGCCTTTTCTGACTGGCATCTCTCTAAGCGAAAAACCGAACCAACTGTATACATGCTAGCAGCTTTCAGGCTTCCTCTTCATCCCAAACAAGATTGGTTTTGAGATTTCCTAAGCAGGCTGACAAGATTCATGTGTTAGGATTTCAGCCTGTTGCTTGTTTTCTTTGTTATTAACTGGTTTGTTTAGTTGCATGCAACTGTAATCAAGAGCACCTTTGACACCACTCTTCAGCACGTGTACACACACCCACTCTTACATTTGGGCTTGAAAAATGTGTAAACACACATACTTTTGTTTTTGCCCCTGAAACTAGTGACATGGAACGAATGCTACTGATGAAAGATTACAGCTTTCTGTCGTTTGATAAGATGATGGCATTAGTGAGTTGCTGGTAGGCACGTCATATGATATGCTGGCACTTGCAAAGGTTACCAGGGCTTGTGTTGAGTCACAGGACTGTTTCTCTACATCTTCTGAATTAACAGAGATCAGACTTGTATGTTTTGATCTGCTCCATAACAAAGTTTGCTTTCTGAGACTTCCCAGATCTTCCTTAAAATGTGGATTGAAAAGGATATAAAGAAGTGGGTTTAGACATGCGGGCAGTGGGACAATCACTAGAAGTATTGATTTAATCACTTCTGGGCTAATAAAAGTGAGGTTTAGTAAAGAGGAAAAAGATAAAAAGGCTACAGGGCAATAAAGAATGCAATTAGTAAAAAGTAATAATGCTATGTGCTTGATCATAGAACAGTCCCAAATATTGTCTAGTTCTCCCTTCTCCAAATTACAGTACAGTTTTGTATAGGCAACAGTCATTACCAGAAAGCACAGAGAGTTTAATAAGACCAGTGCTACCATGAAGCCCATCGAGCTGGGTTCCCCAAATGGCAAAGGTAAACAGAGCGGAGACACCCCATATTGGCTCTCACTGAGAAGTGGTACCACTGCAATTATCAGTGCCAATATAAAGCAAAAGAAAATGGCTATTTTCACACTAGCAAGAGAGGATTTTGTTTCAAACTTTGTAGCATACTTTACGGAGAACCCACGTTCGAGTGCTGCCAGGGTAAGGAGGAAAATGGAAGTCTCTGAAGCAAAAATGGACAGAAGGCCAGTGACTTGGCAACCAACTCCGCTTTCCCACCAAGCACCATATTGAGCAAAGCTGCCAAAGGTTAATGCATCCATGCTGGCCAATACACCACTGGACAGACCCATTAGCATGTTTACAATGGCTATCAGTCCAATTAAAAGTTTTATAGAGGAAATATACAATGGAGATCTGAAGACTGTTGCAGTTAACAGTGCATTGCAAATAAATGCCAAACCCACTATGGTCCACACTCCAATTCTGATTAGCCAACTACCAAACAGATGGTCACATGGTTTGAAGGGGCCTGCAAGGACAAGAAAGAGAAATGGGAAGAGGAAATATGTGAGTGTGAAGGATTAATTTGCAACATTTGAAACCCTGCCTAATCTTCATGTCTCTTCTAACCACAGGGAGCAGAAATATGCACCTTCTCCAGCACCCACTGCTACGCAGTGGCTTCCAACCTTCTTTTGTTGGTGCTTCCCAAAAAGACTGGAGGATGGGCATTTCCTGTCTCCTCAGTCCGTCATGACCCAGAACAGGTACCTCTCCATCCCTTTTTAATATCCATTCTCTCTCTCTCTTCCCTGAGCTGGGTGTTCTGAGAGTAGCTAGGCTCTGAGAGAAGATAAGCCTAGGGTGGTACATGGGCCTCTCATGTACAGGGAAGCTGTGTCCATGGCCAGATACATTGGGGGGGGGCTGGCACTGGAGCAGGGAGAGACTTTCCAGGAGACACCTGCTGCTTTCCTTGTAGCAAAGGAAGCATTTAGGGGAAGTGGCATCATACAATTTTTATCTGTTTCCACTTCTCCCATCTACAACACCTCAGGTTGGGAAACACTGTTCTAGAGAGGCAATGCTAATATTGAGGAATCATTTGGTAGAGAATGTCTGTTCAGGGCAATATAAGTGATATTTGCCTCTGACCCAGACATTAGACCAAACTGCACTATTACAGTAGTGTAAAACTGGAGTCACTCAACTGGCTTCAACGGAATTATTCCAGATTTACACTAGAGTGCCTAAGCACAGAATCTGGTCTATCATCATCTTTTTCTTGATGGAAAGAGAAACCAATGACTTGAGATCACAGATCTGTTATGCCAAAGGGAGGGATAAGACCTATCTAAGGATACAGAGAGAAACTCTTGGTTTAGCAGTCACAGAAGCCAATGTATAGTAGAGATACACTGTTATTGTAGTTAAACAGTTTCATGGGCTTCAATCTTATATTGTGGGCTAATACAATTCGGTCCCACCAAAATTACTGCAAAATATGGTGCAATTTCATTGAAATGGATCAGAATTTACTTCTAGGGACAGCTTAGCAGTTCTTTGTTTTAGACATCAAGGGAAACTTTGTCAGGTCTCTTATTTGCCTGGCAGTTCCATACCTGGAGAGGGTGAGCATTGCACCAAATGATGGACTTTCAAATCTTCTTCAAAGTCAAGCAGAAAATCCTCAAAGTCATGTTCATCTGCGGGAGAAAATCCCTGACACTTTAGACTAAGTTTCTTAGTGTGAATATAGGGAAATGGCTGCGATAAGTTACTTTAAGGCCTGGTCTTGCTCTCTCTTTGCCTGCAAATTTCCAAGCAATAGTAGACACTGGTACCATTTGATTTTGTATTACTTGGGGTGGATAGATCAAATCACCACTTCTTTGAAAATAATTACAGTTAAAAAAGCATCCCCCTAATTACCTAATTTGCACTATGAGGATTGCCTGGAAGAGTGTTAAATATCAGCTCCAGAGTTGTGCCAATTCACCGACAAATAACCCTGGATGTTGTGATCACCCCAACATGTGTCCACATTGTGCCAGCTTCTGGCTCCATTCTTGTCAGTTTCAGTTCCTGCTGGCCCTAATCCCTGGGGCTTAGATGAAAAAAGATCTTGTCAGATTTGAGCCTTTTGCTGGCTCACAAGAATAGAGATGGGATGGACATCAGCAGGAGGGTGTAATGTGCACATGTGTCTCTGCAGTAACAAACCCAGTGCTGCAGGGGAAGAGGGTACTGTGAGTCTCTAACCCCTCCAGCCACTGGAGGTCAGAATCTCTCCCTGGCACCTAGGGAGAGCTAGAAGCCACAGGCTTTCATGCCATGTAGCTCACCACATTTTACAATCCCAATGGGCTATGTGTCTTCTATCCCACTCTAGGGTTGCCAGGTGTCCAGTTTTCGACCGGAATGCCCGGTCGAAAAGGAGCCCTGGTGGCTCTGGTCAGCACCGCTGACCGGGCTGTTAAAAGTCCGGCTGGCTCTCTACCTGGCTCCGCACGGCACCCAGAAGCGGCCGGCATGTGTCGTCCCCCCCTCCCCCCCGCAGCTCTTAGGTGCAGGGGCGGCCAGGGGGGCTCTGCGTGCTGCCCCTGCCCCAAGTGCCCCCTCCTGCACTCTTGAACCCTTCATTTCTGGCCCCACCCAGGAGTCTGCACCCCCAGGCGGAGCCCTCAGCTCCTCCCACACCCCAAACCCTTGCCCCAGCCCAGTGAAAATGAGGGAGTGAGGGTGGGGGAGAGCGAGTGACAGAGGGAGGGGAGAGCGAGTGAGTGGGGGCAGGGCCTCAGAAGGGGCAGGGCAGAGGTGGGGCGGGGCAGAAAGAGGGGCAAGGGCATTTGGTTTTGTGCAATTAGAAAGTTGGCAATGGCAACCCTATCCCACTCCCCAGCTTGTACCGCTGCTACGAGCAGCGCTTGCTAGCTCAGAACACACGGCGCTACTGTTAAGATCAGCAGCAACTTGTGACAGTCCAGCTCTGAACTATCTTGCTTTGCAAATGCAGGTTATCTATTGTGTAGGATGACAGACCAGCACCATGTCACCCCTCTGAATTAAGAGGATGTTTTTGCCTCCAGTGTGAGGATCCATCTTGACAATGTCCCTTTAAAAGGATATTTTAACTAAACTCTTGTTTAGACTTTGAGAGCTACATCTCACTACCATAAAACTCAATAGAGCAAACAATTCCTATACAACCTCTAAATAGCAATCTGGGCAGGTGGCCATTTACAAAGCGATCAGCCCAAATCATAGGGCCTAATGCCAATCAGAGCTAAACTTGCACTCTAGCCAAAGGCTTGGCGAAAAGGGGGGGACAAAATTCTCATCGATTTAAGGAGGGTGTCCTGGGCCATAAAGTAGGTTCCAAAGCTAAAGAGTGACATTAAGCTACTTACCTTGAATGTGTAACATTCCAGAATCTTTCTTATGAAAATCATCAGCACTGCTGTTCTCATCTTTGTTCCACTGGCTGGAGATTTTGTAGTGGCTTTCACAAGTTCCAAACGCACAGCACTGGTAAGCATAAGGCATTTCTATGATCCTGCACATTAACAAACAAAATATGCAGTTACACTTGTTACAGTACTTAATGTATTATACCTCATCACTAATGTTAATATAGAGAAAAATGAACTCCAATTAAATAACTAACTGAAAGTGAAAATAGCCACACATTTTTGAAAAAAACCTTGTTAATGCAGAGTTTGGGATGCATAGTTAAATTTACAAAAAATTAGAAAATGCAAATGGTTCCAAGACCAAATTTAATTCAGACACATTGCACACATTCTATATATTTTGTTATGGAGATTTTACAACATATTTAGTAATATATTAAGCTGTAGATTTAATAAAGCAGGAATAGACGTGCAATGCAGTTGAGTGAATGTTGCTGTCAGAACCATATTTTAATTTTCTGACTTTTAGTAATTTTAACTGTTTTAACTCACTGAGTTTTCTCCATGTAATTTTCTTAGTTTTTTCTTTTAGAAAGAGATCCAAATATCCTAGCTGAATCCTACCTGCATAACAGGCAAAACTAATATCTCAGTGCACAACCCCCACAAATTTGCGGGAAGTTAAGAGACCGAATTTTGGATCCAGATTCAAACTTCTCCCATCTCCACTGTAAAACAGCTGAAGAGGGCTCATCTCTGAGCGGAGACCAGGAATGGAGAATTCTAAACTGAATGGTTAATGATTTGGAAAGTTAAGAACATGTGAAAATAGGTCGTTACAATGGAAACTGTTTTGCTACCTTAATTATCATGTGTACATCTGTCAAGGGGCACTGGCATCCTTAACACCTTTCAGAGCACTGGTATTCCTGACACTTAACCAGGTTTTAGTCAATGGGTTTTTCATTCTTTTTACTGTTATACAAATTCCAGGTCTCTTGTACATTTTGAATTCTATTTTGTTTGGACATTATAGGGCAAATTCTGAAAGGGGTTGAGAAAAACTGTAGGTACTTGTACTGTATGGCCCACAAGTAGATGGATTATCTCTGCTAATCTCTGTTACCTCTGATAAATAAATATTTGATCCAACACAGTTTTCCAGTTGTAACTGTTAATTAATGACTAACAATAACTAAAAACAATAAAAAACGCATCGCTAAAAATTACTCTAATTAAACATAACACAAATGGAAATAAAATGGGTTCATATCAAATTATCAGGTAAATCTTCTTATCAGATTAATCAAACTCAATAGAGCAAACAATTCCTATACAAACGCTAAATAGCAATCTGGGGAGATGGCCATTTACAAAGCGATCAGCCCAAATCATAGGGCCTAATGCCAATCAGAGCTAAACTTGCACTCTAGCCAAAGGCTTGGCAAACGGGGAGGGACAAAGCAAACCCCAAGCTAAAGCTAATGTTTAAATTACAATTTAAATGCCAACTAATGAGCTACTTGTTCAGATTTCCATGGTGAGGTGGAAGCAATAGCAATCCTTAAGCCTGTCCCCAATATAAACATTTGCATAAGATATTTTAAAACATTCCAATAAAGTTCAGGATAATAAAGTTTTAATTGAGAACTTTATGTGAAGATAATGATTTCCTACATAAAATCCCTACCCCATGAAATTTCCAAGTATGTGATTTTTTAAAAAAGTGAGATTATCCAGTTAAGGCTGTCATTAAATGTTTCAGAAATGACTTCCTTAGGTGCTGTCCTCAACTAAACTCTGTGGGTTTTAACCAGAGATACTTCTGCGTGGGCTCATGCCTGGGTGCATGCATGCACACATGCTCTTTCACTCACAATCAGTCACCTACTGGGGTTAAAAAAAAATGCAAGTCTATTGAGTCAGCCCAGAAGTGTCCCTCTGCTGACAAAAAATAGATACGTAAAATAAAAAGTCCATCCTTTTGCAAGATGGCTATTGGGATTCTTGTGGCTTTGTGCAGCTTTGGAAGAGGTTGAGCCTGTTACCGAAAGGATCAGCAGGTGGGTTTCTCAGCTCCGCTGATTAATCGTAATGGACTCAATAGCTGACTAGGACACTTTCTTTATATGCTTGGTGGTGACAAGTCTTCAGATGTTGCCGGATTCCTGCCCCTCTGATGGCCAGTCATGGGGGAAGACATGTGGGCCTCAAGCACTGCAATGGTTCATGGCTTCTAGATAATGTGGCCAGGTGCCCAAGCCTTCTCAGCTACCACTCTTTAAAGGGCATGGCTTCTGTTTCTCGTGCCCTTTGTAGGTCCTCCCAGAATCCCTTTGACAAACCTAAACAAGGCCCTATTTTCCAGAGTTACAATGGGTTTAAATTAAATAATCTCATAAAAATGAAGATCTTCCTCTTCCAATAAATGTTAGTCTGGAAAATCCTGTCCATTAAGCAATTAAGAAAGTATATGGCCAGACGGTCAATTAGTAGATCCAAAAATAGTTTGTAACACAGCCAGGATCAATTTCTCCTGAACTGATAGACATCAGCTTCTTCTGGTCACAAAGGAACCTCTTTCTTATCACCTTCTAATGAACCTTCTTGCAAAAACTGTCTAAAAAAATTCAAAGATAACTAAAAAATGCAAAACTAACATAAAAATTGGAACTGACCCACATCACACCACACCAGAGATTCAACTTTATGCTTCAAAACAAACACCTGGACCCATTCCTTTTACTTTAAAGGCAGAATGACTGACTGCTACTTGCTGGAGAACATAAATCTCTTTTACATCTTTGGGGTTTAGCTGCTGCTGGCAGTTTAACTTTAAACAGATAAAAAGCTGGGTGAAGAGTAGATTTTAACTGTCAAAATAAAATATTTGACTCTTAAAAATTCACAATTTTAGGTAGAATTCATATACTGGGCCTCTTCTGCTTACTGGGTTCATGCCCATGGTAAGCCTCCTTTCTTCTATGTGAATGATTTAAGGAGCAGAGAGCCCTTGCAGGGAGAATTCGAGCTTTTCACACTATAAGGTGGGAGATGGTCATGGTCAGTGAATGGGAATGGTAATTTGTGAGTAGTCCAGGGGAGATGGCCAGTGAGTTGTGAGTAATGCCAAACCACTGAACCAAACCCCACAGTGACAGAGGGAAGGAGAAGTGGCCAACGTTTGTTCTTTCTCCATGCTATAGTGAACTTGGCTAGGTGATAATTGTTGTGCCATTACTGGAAGCGGAGCTAAGGATTCCACCTCTCAGCCCCAAGATGTTTCTCTGTATTCATGAGCAAATGGGCCAATTAGCTGAGCTGAGAGCTCTTTCCGCGAATTTGGTCCTTAGCTTTGCAAATGATGTCTAACACCGCCATTCAGGAAACTTTGTGCTCGTTCTCTGTTCATGTTCAGTGCTTTGAAGAGTCACTTTAAAGTTCTCTGGTGAAATCCTGGCCCCACTGAAGTCAATGGCAAAACTCCAATTGATTTGAATGGAGCCAGCATTTCACCTCTGTTCTTTACTGGCTGCATGCACCTAACTCTTGTTAGATATGTTCCTTGAGGGAAGAATAGACCCTTTTGGCACTGTTTTTGCAAACAATGTAAGGATTACTTGGCACTTCCTTGTCAGTTTATTTAATTTTCATAGATAATTTAGTTGTATTTTCAGCAAAGTACTTGATTTTCGTTTAGGAGGAGTGCATCGTTTCTAATACACAAAACCATATTTAAAATAGAATTAAGTACAATTATGATTTCATCAGTCCAGCAATCAGCTACACTAGGAACATTCCATGTCCTCTTTCTTATACCGGCATGTCATGGCATATGCTGCATTTTCATAATAATCACAGGGTAATTTTGAATTAATACTTTTATTATATTTAAAATATTTTTCAGAAGTTGGTCTGATCATTTTAGAGGGCTTACCGGTCCCTACATGGAGAAAGACAGAGAGAGAATAAACACAAGGAGAGACCTGCATACACAGCACCCACAGGAGCCAGACTGTGGGCCTGCCCCTGTAAGATGCTGAGCACCTCTGTTGAGTTGAGAATAGTCCTGCAAGATGCAGACCCCCTCTAGTGGCTGTTGAGAGCACTCAGCATCTTTGTAGACCTCCACAGATATTACAGCCACAAGGGACTATTAGATCATCTAGTTTGACCACGGCATAGCATTTCACCCAGTTATCCCTGCATTGAGCCTAGCTTGTCTTTGACTAAATCATCTCTTCCACAAAGACATCCAGTCTTGATTTGAAGACTTCAGGAGATGGGGAATCCATCATTTCTCTTGGTAGTTTATTCCAATAGTTAAACAGGCCTCATTGATAAAATTGAGCCTAATTTGAAATTTGAATTTCTCTGGTTTCAGCTTCCAGCCATTGGTTCTTGGTATGCCTTTCTCCCTTAGATTAAAAAGCCTTTTAGTACTCCATATTTTCTTCACTTATATATTGTAATCGAGTCACATCTCCATTTTCTTTTTGATAAAATGAAGAGATTTAGTTCTTTAAGTCTTCCTCTGTAAGGCATTTTCTCCACCCCTTGGATCATTTTTGTGTTTCTCTTCTGCTTCCTCTTCAATTTTTAAACAATTTTTAAAATAAGGACACCAGAACTGTACACAGAATTCCAGTATCAGTCTCACCAATGCTGTATACAGAGGTAAAATCACCTCCTTACTCCTGCTCTCTTGTTTATATATTTCTAAGGATCACATTAGCCCTTTTTGCTACAGCATCATACTGGAAGCCCATTTTGATCTGCTCATCCACTGTGACCCCTAAATCCTTTCCAGAGTCCCTGCTTTCCAGGATATAGTCCCCCTCCTGTAGGATGAATATTTTTTGGAGGACGAATATAGTGATGACCTAACAACATACATGCTATTCAATCATTCACAAAAGAAGAAATGGGACTCTGTATTGCAAATATTTACAGGTGTATAAAATAATAATAATAATAATTAATTTATACTTAGCACCTTTTATCTGAGGATGTCAAAAAACTTGAACATGAAGCAATTAGGCCTCAATGCTGCCAATACTTACACACATGATTACATTTATTAAATTAAGTTTATTAAGTTCACTGAATAGTCCCAAATATGAGTACCCATGGTAGTAAAGTTAAGCATGTGTGTAAGTTTTCACAGGATTGGGCCATTGGCTTACAACATCCCTGTCTATATAATAATTATTACAGATGGGTAAACTGAGGCACAGAGTGAGTTAGGGCCCAATCCTAATCAAAATGAAGTCAGTGGCAAAACTCCCAATAACTTCAAAGGTTGTATGTGACTTACCCAAGGTCATCCAGAGCTGTGAATAATCACTAAAAACCACTTCCTTCCTATATCACACAATGTCCAGTCGAAAACATTCTACAGAATTAAGGGGCTGAGTAATAACAACAACAAACTACTTATTTGAACTTTAAGATTTAACCAAATGATCTGAGAGAAAACTGTTTATTGCTGCTTTAAATGAGTATTGTCAAGTATTTTGGTACATTAAAGAGCATATTTTCTCCTCAGTATCTACTTAGTTCCCATTAAATTTAATGGGAGTTATGTAACTGCAGTCAGTGGAAGACGAGCATTAAACTGCTAGCAATATAATTTTAACAGCTTTTGAAATGTATCGCCAGGAAGCAGATGTGGATCATACTAAGCAGCTACTGGGGTTAATATTTCAAAGCCCATTGTAGTTTCTTCAGTTAAAAGTGAGTATAATAAAAGTAGTCTATCATATTTTTATCATATTTGTTTTAGTTTTAATACTGCAGATCAAAGCCTTCCAGTATGAAGCAATGTACATTACACAGTGACACACCTTATATTGCACATGAACACAAATGTGGTTTATTAGTCTTAATGACATACTCACTTGAGTTCTGGAAAATTTTCAGATGATATCAAACTTTGTAGGTCATGATTTCCTGTTAATTTTAAATGAGTTAAACCATGTAGCCCAGTCACAGGAAAAGAGGACAAAAGGTTGGACGACAGATCCCTGCATAATAGCAAATAAAAATCAGCTTACATGGGGTTTTTTCAGCACTAGAAATGTTTTTTTAAATAAATTAATTTAACCTCACCAAATATTATTAAACTAAGTAGGGTCCCCAGTCAGCAAAGAAGATCTGCAGCATTCTTCACAAATATACACCCATTTTCCCAGCAGAATATGGGGCTAGACCATGGTAGCATTTTGCTCAGTAGTACCTGCTGTGGGTTAATTATTACCAAGACCTGACTCTGTGCACTCATGGCACCAGTTTTAGAGAACAGGTAATCAATTAAAAATGAATTGACTGTTCTCTGAAACTGTACATTGCCAAGTGAGAGCTCGTTCCCAACTAGAACCAAAGGGAACTTTTTTTAACCCCTTTGAGAAGGACTGGCTGGTTACTAGGGATTATGAGAACACATGTACTTTTTCTTTAAAACCAAGCCAAGCCATAGGAGATTCTAGGCAGAAGCTCCACATGAAGCAGAGAGTGAGTATGAGCTTTAGCAAGAACACTATTTTCTTTCTTCTAATAAAGTACCTTGTTCTGGGTTAGAAAGTGGACCTGTGATTATTTACCATTGTCACATGAAAGAAGCTGTCTGGCAGCGATGCTATAGACACAGTGTAGTACAGCCATGTGATAGCGCTACGCAAGGTGCAGTACCGGCTGGTGCCACGGGGGAGCTCTTGGTGTGGCTGGAGGACTCAGCGGTTGTAGTACACCAGCTGGCCTGGGGAGCTGGCTGTCAGCAAGGCTTCAGGCTGCAGAAAGGAGCCCATCAGTGTAGGGATTTCAACAGCTAATTCAGGTTATCCCCACAGAGGCAAGTTCTGTGGCTTTCAGCACCTATACCAGCCACAGTCTGTCCCTTCTGCCTCTGCCCCTGCTTCTCCAGATCTAGCAATAGATAGGGATGGGTTTTGAGCGACACTAAGTGGGATGGGTTAGGTTCTGAGACAAGTGAGATGGAGAGTGGTCTCTGTGGAGCTGGGGTGTATATGTCTGTTGAGTCTGAGGCAAGTCAGGTGGCTGGGGGATGGGTTTAGAGCTACAGTGGGGAGTTCTTAGAGAGTGGTACGCGAGGGGGAGGGGGATGAGACCTGCTGGAGGTCTGAGTTGTGGGAAAGTTGGGTAGAACAGTATGTGAATGTGGGGGATTCTCAGCCGAGTGGGGTTAGGTGAGAGGATGGTGGAAGGGGGTTTCCGGGATGAGGGGGCGGAGTTAGAGGAAGAAACTGTGGGGCCTTGAAGAGAGGGGGTCTGAACTGAAGGGGGATGATTGGGGTTGGCAGAGTTGACTGTGGGTGAGTGAAGTAATGGGGGTGTGAGTGAATGAGGGTGAGTGGCCTGGGTAAGAAAGTAGGGAGGGATAAGAGCTGAACTGGAGTCAGAGAAGAGGCTGTGACTGCCCTTTACGGTACTGTGTCACAGATCTTCCTTTTTCTTCCCATTTCTCCACCATCCTCATTCCTTCCCCCACAAATGTCCCTGGTTTTTTATTTGATCAACAGGCAGGAAGGAGAGTGGTGGGTCAGAAGCTCATGTAACTGCCGCCGCTTTCAAGGATACACAGAATTGGTACTGTCCAGGTGGCTGCTTACTGGAAAGTTAGTGGAAATGAGTGGCTCATATGGAAGTACTAGGTACATGTTTAGCAATATGGGAGATGCCAGCAGCAGCATAATTAAATACCGGGGAGTGAAATCCTGGTCTTAGTCAAGTGAATGGCAAAACTTTCATTGACTTCAGTAGGGTCAGGAATTCACTCCAAGTCTTCTGCTACTATTGGACCTCTATCTGACTGTGTTAAAGGATATTTTTCTGTAAGCCTCTCTGATTGTTTGGCAATGTACTGGCTAAAATTACTCAGTGGGATCCCTGATCCATTTCTCAGGCCTCGCTCGCTCTCTCCTGCATGGGAAACCCTTAATTGCCGGTGAGAGATATATGTGGGATTCTCCTTCCAGAGATTCGCCTCTCAGTCATTCCATTGGGAAAGGAAGCTTTTCCCACTCACAGAGAAAGATGGCGGGGATTGCCTGTAAAAGCAGTGGATCCTGGGAAAAACACGTGAGGCAGCCTTATGGAGGTGCAAGCACTTTGTCCCCAGTGCCCCTCATTATCTCGGCTCCTGGGCAGTCTGGCTCCAATGTGGCCATACTACTAGCACTTCCCCAGAGACCCATTGCCCTAGGGAGTCTCCTTAAAGAGGTATTCCAGGTGCAGTGGAAGGCAGGAGAAAGTTAATGAAGACCTGGAACTAATTGTGAGTGAGGACTGCAAAACTGGGCATCTGATGCTTACACCACTATGCTATTAGTGGTGACAGTTACTAATAAAGCATACTTTTGCATCACATTAATATTGCTGAAACAAAGTTAGAACAATTAATAAGACAGTGCCCTGTTTAACTGTGATTCAAATTCCTTATTCCTGATGCTGCAAATATTCTAAAAATAACTGGAAACACTGCTGGTCTCAGCTACAAGGGATAAAACCACTAGCACACTGAAAAAAAGAAAAGTGGGGCACGCCGACACGCTCCAAACACCCAGCATCATTAGGGTTACATAGTTTTCATATACAGTCATGAGTGGAAATTATTTCCTGTAAGATTTGTGTGAATGGGGGAGATGTGAAAAAGCAAAAATCTAGAGAGTGTTCAATAGCCCAGAAGGATTAGGCATAGAGTCACAGTCTGTAGAACCAGAATTTCTGCTGACCAGGCCCCCAAATTATAAATAGTGCATGCCTTAGCAACAAAAAGTATGAAAAAAATGACTTAAATAAGTAAATACTCACAGTTTGATCAGGGATGGTAAAGAGGAGAATGCGTTGGGGTGAATAACTGCAATTTTGTTCCAAGCTAAATCCCTGCAAGAAAAGTGAGTAGAGAATTACATACCCGCTGAATGTATTTGGAAGATTTTGGGTGCTTGATTAGGATGCCTAAATATCCAAAAGGTATGTGTTACATCCAAATACTTTCAATAGGCTATATTTATTGGAATCACGTATATCTTATAATGAAATGTCTTTCATCCTGTTTTAAATGTGTTAGAGTCAATTAATTATGAAAATGACACCAGTTTCAAAATGGGCTCCTTGCAATCTATGTTATAAAACAATCTATGGGCTTGGTCCTGCAAACATTTACATGAGTGATCTGTGCTCAGAACACCACTCCTAGATCTGGTCTACACTGGGGAGGGGAGGGGGGAGAATCGACTCCGCCTGCGCCTCTCGCTCCAGTGGAGTACTGAAGTTGATGGGAGAGCGCTTGGCGGTCAACTTATTGCATCTAGACTAGACGCGATAAATTGACCCCCGCTGGATCGATCGCTGCCTGTCGACCCAGCGGGTAATGTGGGAGTACTGACTTCAGTGGGAGTGCCCATGTGAGGAAGGACTACTTATGTGAGTGAGAATTTGCAGGATTGGGCTCCATTTTTTAATACTGTCTTCCAAAGGAAAAAAACCACACAGCTTTCTACAGTTGACTATCGTGTATACATGCAAATAGGTACTAGGGCTGGCTCAGTACTTTCCCACATCTTCAGAAATGTTTAAGAGCAGCAGTTATTACAGCTATACAGTTACAGCTGTGAATTCATTGCTGGAAATGCTCAACTTCAAAATGTTTATTTTGCTTTGGCAAATATAACTTAGTGAGCTGAATGATCAAAGTGGAACAATGGAAACAAATGTTTAGGGGCAGGTACTGTGAAAGTGCAAGCTCCCATGTTTCTGAGAACCAAGGTAAATAGCTATTATGGCTGTACTCACAGAGAACGCAGGGCAACCAGCTGCTGAAATGTGTCGGCCTTGATTTCATAGATTTCATTATGATGTAAGTCACTACAATGGAAATAAGACTCTCATTGGCTTCAAAGAGCATAACATTTGGAGAATTTTAGACAGTGTTTATGTGTGTTATGGATCCAGATTTTAAATCAGAAGACACACATGTTGAGGCTACGTCAGACATCACCAAATGTGTCAGCAGTAACCAAATTAATGACCTCCAAGCTACTTTGTGTATTTAGATTTACCTTTATAGGCACTTTATGGTTGTTCACATACTTACATTTTCTGAAGTTTTTTGCAAGCAGTAAAACAGGGTAAATCTTCTAGCAGATTGTAAGAGAGATCCCTGCAATAGAGAGGGTATTAAAGAGGTAAAGTTTTATGGTGCTGTGATAAAAAATTAGCATTTTTGTTTCCTGTTTGCTATATTTGAGGATTCCCTGGCCCAAACGTAGACTTCTGAGTCTGTCAGAGTAGAGATATTGGAAGTACATTTATCTGTGTTACTGGATTTAGATCACAGACTTAAATGTTCATCAAAATTTAACTGTTATACTTATTTTAATTACTTAAAATAATCTACTAAATGAAACTATTTAGATTTTGACAGAGAAGACCCTAAACTTTCTAGTTACAATCATACTGAAATTTAATCAGCTTTCCAGACTACATTTTAAATTAAATAATCTTGCCCGTGACCCTTAGAGTTGCTATATCTTTAGCTGAGGGAAGTGGTTTAAAAAAAAAAAAAAAAGAACTAACTTTGAAATCAATCACTACAAAGGAAAAAAAAGCTGAAAAAACTTGAGCCAAAACTCAACAAATTACAGAATAACTGAAACATCTGGACTGATTTATAGTATAGTATAACTAATCAAAAACAAGCCAGGGTAATTTGCAGAAATTGTAAAAAGAAGAAAGAAACAGAGTAATAGAGCCCCATCCTGTATTCCTTTGCTCAGGGGAAAAACACATCAACCTCAGTAGCCGTTCTGCCTGTGTAAAGAGAATGGGACTGGACCTATAGGTAGATACAATGTCTCTGTTTTCTAACCCTAACAATTAATGGAGTAATACATTTTCATGTCTGAGTCTAATTTTTAAAAATTGGCCCATCTCTATGCAATTGCAAATCTGTTTTGCTCTCTTAAAAGACATTTTAATTCTGTTTGCATTTGTTTTGAAGATGGCATTTCAACTATTCATTCAATGCTTGCTTTGTAAAAACAAGTTAAGTATATGACAGCATACTTTTGGTTTAGTATCCTACTCTTTTACTTTGAGCAAACGCTACCATAAGTGTATGCATTCTGTTCTCGCAGGGAAGACAGCCTGAACATGTCCTGTTAACAGATCCTTTATTGTGCTAGTCACATATGCCAGAGGATGATTCAGGTGGGTTGAAGGCTTCTAAACTAATGTGAAGAACAAATGTTGGTATGGAAAAATATTCTGTGCTTATATATGTAAACATTATGCCTATGCTACCATATATTAACTTCAGTTTTCTCCTCTTAAAAGGACACTCGTCAACTTGAATTTTTTTTAAAAATTGAAAACGTTCTAGTTTTGGATGGAGCACCAATAAATTGTTTCTTAAAAGTCTTTTAAAATATTTATAAGGGTTTTTCTGTTCCTTTGCTGATATTTATAAGGGCCTTTTCAGCAAGGGAGAAACTGATTAAGGTCATGATCCTGCACAGGCTTAGGTATATGTTTAATTTTCTGCACTGTGATTAGTCCTGTTGAGGCCAATCCTCTCAGTGTGGTAAGTTAAAGACATGCATATGTCTTTGCAGGATCAGCGCCTGATTATACAGCAAAAACAATGAAACTGACTACACACAAATTGCTGTTGAATGCAAAGTAAACAAAGGAAAAGAGAGTTCCCCCTTACACCCCCAACACCTTTCAGTTATAGTAATCTAAGGCAGTGGTTCTCAAACTAGGGCCGCCGCTTGTTCAGGGAAAGCCCCTGGCGGGCGTGGCCGGTTTGTTTGCCTGCTGCGTCTGCAGGTTTGGCCGATCGCGGCTCCCACTGGCTGCGGTTTGCTGCTCCAGGCCAATGGGGGCTGCAGGAAGTGGTGCGAGCCGAGGGATGTGCTGGCCGCCCTTCTGCAGCCCCCACTGGCCTGGAGCGGCGAACCGTGGCCAGTTGGAGCCGCGATCGGCCGAACCTGCAGACGCGGCAGGTAAACAAACTGGCCTGGCCCGCCAGGGGCTTTCCCTGAACAAGCGGCGCCTCTAGTTTGAGAACCACTCATCTAAGGTAATACTTCTAATTATAAAAGCCATACAATTTTCAGACAGAAATTTTTAAGCATTTTTTCAATGTTCATCTATTTAAATATCACAGTTGCATGAAATTTTGGGGTTTTAAGTTTTTTTTTTTTAATGTTTATCTATTTAAATTTTCATAGTTTCAGGAAATTATGGGAATCTTAGACAATAATTATTTAATGACAGCCTCTAATAAGTTCGCAAGCAGCATTTTTCTTACTTTGCCTTTCTGTAAATTTTGATTATCAATGGAAATATTTTTTTTCAGTTGCATGGCGAAATTGATTTTTCCTGACACTTACTGATAAAAATTGAATCCTTCCAAGCTTATTTATAGGTTAGTATGAGCCATACATTGACCGCAATCAATATGCAAAATTCTCATTGTCATCAGTGCAAGCTCTGTAATTGGGCCTTAATGTTCTGGAAATGAATTTTATAGTCCATTAGCTGAACGTAATTTTTCTGGTGCTCAAATAATGTGTTATAATTAGTGCTATTTCATTGTTGACCAAAAGAACTAATACCAAATACATTCATAGTGATGTAATACTTAAAGTGCTGTTTTCCAATTCACAAAGAAGTAGACAGATTGATTACTTCTGTTAGAGATTAAGCTTACTCTGTGGTATACTTGCATGATAAAATAACATATTGGTTTATTAGTATAAAAATTATACCCCCACATAGCCTAGGAACAGACTGCTTCAAATTTCAGTCAAATACATATGCCTGGTAGAGAACTAAACTAAAGAGATGTACATAATAAAGACGCATATCTGCAGTCCTTACTCATGTATATCTCCCTTTTACTTCAGTGGGATATCTGCTTGAGTAATGAATCCAAGATTGGACCATTCTAAAGGAAACTACCATAGAAGAGATAATAAATGCAAATCAAGTCTCAAATCTGTCCTGCATGTCCCTTCTTTTGATGTTTTTAAGGAGTATCATGAGTTGTTTTATGCTTTCCTAAAAATGTATGATATAAAAAATGTTTGTCTCCTTCCTTCATGTAAGGGAAATCCTGATTGACATGTAGATTGCGGGTTCTCTGGGGAAGAGACTGTCATCTTTTTACATGTCTGTAGATTAGCTAGCACAATGCTACCAGTGGTACTATACAACTGCTAGTTAATCATAAGTGGATTGTTCCAATATCACAAATCACTAAGTTCAGCCCTTACACTCCTGCATTAACATGGTGTTATCACCGTTACTGAAACATACAGCACTTGAAGATTAGGTAGCTGATCACAAGCTACTGTGGGAAGAGAGGTGACCTGTGCTCCTGTAAGTGTCCTGTAAAAGTAAACAATACAAAGATTATTTTATTTTATTTAAATCTTACAAAATAAATGCTTAGTATAAGGATAGATCCTTAAAACAAGTCAAGATCTAAAAATATTATTGGGTTGAGTGGGGTATTTGTCTAACACTTACAAACTTTCCAGACTTGTAGTTCCAGTCAAATCAGGAAACTCAGTTATTTGTGAAGCACCATTTAAAGTCCTAAAGTTAAAGACACAGTATCATTATTGAAAGGAAAGTACAGGACAATCGTAGAAGTGCAATGGTTATTCAGAGACAAAGAGGTTTTAAAGAAGTAAAACATACAGGGTTCTGAGTTCTGGTAAGTGTTGAAAAGCTGACCGTCCCACAAGCTGGATAGGGTTGTCATAGAACTGACTGCAAAAAGAGGAAAAACAGGCATTTTAATATGCAAGATAATACTCTGAATAATTATAAATAGGCAAAGCACACTACACATGTGGTGGTGAGATCCATGTGATAAATTGTATATTTCCTTTAGCTTTGAACATCTCATTTTCATTCCGCCCATTCTTGATGTCCGTTTTCATCAAGACTATGTTCCAAATACCTTTTAGCAGCCACCATTGTCTTGGTTTTAAAACAAAAGTGTGTCCTTCTTTATCCCAAATGTAGCATTTGCCTCACAAATTTACACTGGCGTGAGGTTATGGACCATTGATAGATTCCTAGAAAAGGGAATTTCATAGAATCATAGAAATGCAGGGCTGGAAGGGACCTCAAGATGCCATCTAGTCCTTCTCTCCATGCTGAGGTAGGACCAAGTATATTGAGACCAGGGGTGGGCAAACTTTTTGGCCCAAGGGCCACATCTGGGTATGGAAATTATATGGCGGGCCATGAATGCTCACAAAATTGGGGGTTGGGGTGTGGCAGGGGGTGAGTGCTCTGGCTGGGGGTGTGGGCTCTGGGGTGGGGCTGGGGATGAGGGGTTGGGGGTGCAGGAGGGTGTTCCAGGCTAGGACCGAGGGGTTAGGTGAGCAGGAGGGGGATCAGGGCTGGGGCAGGGGGCTGGGATGCAGGGGTGCAGGCTCCCGGCGGCGCTTATCCCAGAACCAGCCGCATGTCCCCCCTTCGGCTCCTAAATGGAGGCATGGCCAGGCAATGCGTGCAGCCCCATCACTTGAGGTGGAGGCAGTGTGCGGAGCCCCCTGGCTGCCCCTATGCGTAGGAGCCGGAGCGGGGACAGGCCGCTGCTTCCAGGAGTTGGCAAGCCCCCGACCCTGCTCCCTGGCAGGAGCTCAAGGGCCAGTTTAAAACAGCTCGGGGGCCAGATGCAGCCCCCAGGCCGTAGTTTGCCCACCCCTGATCTAGACCATTCCTGACAGGCGTATGTCTAACCCGTTCTTAAAAACATGCAATGATAAGGTCTATAGGTGCTGGAACTAGGGGTGCTGCTGCACCCCCTGGTTTGAAGTCGTTTCCATCATATACAAAGTTTACAGTTTGGTTCAATGACTCGCAGCATCCCACTGTACAAATTGTTCCAGCACTCCTAACAGGGACTCAGCAATCTCCCTCGGTAACCTGTTATAGGACTTAAGTATCCTTACAGTTAGACAGTTTTTCCTAATATCTAACCTAAATCTCCTTTGCTGCATATTAAGCCCATTACTTCTTGTCCTACCTTCAGTGGACTTGGAGAACAATTGATCATCGTCCTCTGTAAAACAACCCTTAACACATTTGAAGACTGTTGTCAGGTTCCCCCTCACTCTTCTTTTCTCAAGACTAAACATGCCCAGTTTTTTTAACCTGTCCTCATAGGTCAGGGTTTCCAAACTTTTTATCATGTTTGTTACTCCCGTCTGGACTCTCTCCAATTTGTCTACATCTTTCTTAAGGTGCTAAGCCCAAAACTGGAGACAGTACTCCAACTGAGGCCACACCAATACCGACTACAGTAGAACAATTACCCACCGTCTTATGTACAAAACTCCTGGTACTACACCCCAGAATGATAGCAGCCTTTTTTGCAGCTGCATCACGCTGGGGCTTATATTAAATATGTGATCCACTATAACCTCCAGATCCTCTTCAGCAGTACTACCTCCTAGCCAGTTCCCCATTTTATTCCCCATTTTGTAGTTGTGCACTTGATTTTTCCTTCCTAACTGTACTACTTTGCACTTGCCTTTGATGAATTTCATCTTGCTGATTTCAGACCAATTCTCCAGTTTATCAAGGTCTTTTTGAATTCTGATCCTGTACCCCCAGGTGCTTGCACTCCCCCCCAGCTTGGTGTCATCCACACATTTTATAAATTGGAGAATTGGTAACTATACGGATAGGTAAGCTCTGGAAAAGGCTTCCAAGGAAGGCTGTGGAATCCCTTTCATTGGAGGTTTTTCAGAACAGGTTGTACAAACACTTGTCAGGCTTGCTCTGTGGTCCTGCCTCAGGGGAAGGGACTGGAGTTGATGACTTCAAGGTCCCTTCGAGCCCTACATTTCTATGATTCTATGACATTAGAGATTTTACAAATATACAGATGATAGTTTTACTTTCTTTTGTGATCTGTGCCGTTGGACTCCTGATGCTAAGGGAGCCTGACTCTGCAAGTGGAGATATGACAGACCAATAGCTGGTCTTCTCTGGTAGGGCAATGAATAGGTTCCCATATCTTTCAATTTCAGAAGTTATGAACTGAAAGAATAACATTCACCCTCTTCTTGTGTTTGATCTGTGATGGATGGCTCATAGCTTATACATCTGGGCACAGATACTATTCAGCTATTCCAGATATTTTTCATTTTTTAAAAATGTACAAAATATCTCAAAAGCTCTGTCCAATAACTTACAAACAAAAGGCATCTCTTAACAATGAGGAAGAAGGAAGTGTTTCTAGTAACAGTGACTTAAATGAGCTTCGGGGCAAATGCAGATAGGTTATTTTTCTAGCTTGGTTTTGGAAATGATGTAGGACAAGCACAGGGTGAGACTTCCTATAAATAAGGAAGTGTTTTTGTAAACAAGTACAGAGATCTGGGACTTAAAAAGACAGATTACAGGGCTTTGTGACTCTTTTCTGGTACTCTGAGCTGTCAGACTGAGAGGATTCTTTCTGCAATACTATAATAAGTATTCTTCTGGTCCTGATAGCAGAGCTTTCCTTAGTATCCATCAAGGTGAGTAGCTATTTTACTTTTTATTTCACAATTTCTTCTCACTCTTTCTACAGTTGCTAATAAAATCTGTTTTTATTTATTTATCTTGGGTCTCCAGTAACTCCACAGAAGCTTGTCCTATAGTCCGTCACAGTTCATTAACAAAATATAGTGCAAATAATCCCTAACCAAAGTCCCCACACATAGTCCATATCAACCCCAGCGCACATAGTTCTTGTTCTCACCATACCCCTGTGTCTTCCATCACAGCTAAGCGCCTTATCTGTCTTCTTCCACCCCTCTGCCAGGAACAGCCATCCCAGCCCTTCTTTCAGAGCAGCAGGACTGCTCATCCCACCAAGAATTCGCATGGCCTCTCTGCTGTGAATATCCGGGCCAGGGGACTACCCCTCACTCCCCTGGGCTCTCTCATTCCCCCCCGCCTTTCCTTCAGGTTCAGTGCTCCAGCGATGAGACATCAGCGGGTAAGCCCCCCTGCTGCTCCCATTTCCTTCAGCATCCCCTGGCCCTTGGCTCCAGCTTGGAGCCAGCAGACATCCTCCTCTTCTGCCCCTCCTGCCTTCAGTCCTCCAGCCCCTCAGCGATGCTAGCTAACAAATCCCTCTTGCTGCTGTCCTACCTTCAGCTTTCTCCCAGGAAACATCTTCTGTCTCTGGCAGTTCTCATCTCCTGCCGTTCCTGACTGACTGACACACAAGGTCTCTTCTAACCAGGCCTCTTATAGTGCCCAGATGCTGCCCCACCCTCTTAACTGGCCAGCTGGAAACACCTGGACTGGAACAGGAGACCTGATCCCAGTTTCTGTTATAAGAAATAGCAGCCTGAATAAAAGGTCAAGAACTATGGAAAATTATGATCTCTCTCTCCAAGTAATGTGTGAGTATTAAGAGAACTGAATGACCTGAAAGGTGACCTAGTCCACTCACATTATGCTCCTATACATTATACATGTAAAATAAGAATGATAGAAGAGTTAGAAAACCACACAGAAATATTATATTTAATTCCACATTTGATATAAAAAATAACAAAGTAAACTGCTGCCACTTACATTGTTATAAGTGACGGATTGCCCACAAATGCGTGCTCAGGTATTGATTTGATGTTATTACTATGAAATCCCCTGGAAAAAAACAATATTTTATACAATAACAAAAAGTGTGAATGTAAGACATGTGATACATTACGTAGAACTATTACAATTAATCAAAAACCTCTGTAGCTGCAAGCAACGGTGTCTTCAGCTTTCTAGTCAATGTGGACATCACAATTAGTTGGATTAAGACTGAAAATGGAAAGCATTTTTTTCCAATACTTGTCCCATACCATCCCTGTTTCTGGGATGATTTAGATTTATGTGAATTTATAGTATATATGAATTTACAGGTTGTGTCATGACATACCATGCATTGAACCTCCCACACTCCTTTCTTTATTTAAGTATTTTAAGTATTAGAAGAATAAGCTGTACAATGTACTTACTGCCTTCTAGGAAGGAGACAAATTCTTTGTCTCATAATTAATTACTACATTGTTCTCATACGAGTAATTCTGCCATTGTTAAAAGCAAAGGAAACTAAGGTTTCAAAATGAACAATGATGATTTGTGTGAGAAACTTTTGTTAGTTCAATCACGAACTATGAAAAAGGCTTCTCAGATTAAATTAAAACATTTAGAAAGCCTTGAATTGTTCACGGATGCAAGCACCGTCAATCATTACTTGTACCAATACCAGATGATCAGTTTCACTGAACTAATGGTCTTGCCTGTGTAATTGGGCTAGAAAATCAAGGCTCTGTATTTATACTCCTTTCTATATACCACGTACAATCAAAAATATGTGCCCATACACAGTTGGCCTCTAAACAACAACAACAAAAGACCAAAACAAAAGACTATTTAATTCAAAACCAATATACAGATTGGCTGAGTGGCCTAGACTCTACCAAGCAGGATTCCCCAGATCAATCCTTTGCTTCCTGCATAGCAGAAGTAGCTGAGGAAATGGCATTACTAGCTCCCAGGGAAAATACTAGTCCCTCATCAATATACAGGTATGCTTGTGTCATTACCTTAACTCGCAGAAAGAACTACAAGGCAACTTTTGAAGCCCCAGTCCTGCAAACACTTAGGTAAGGGCTTAACTTTTCTCCTGTGAGTGGTCCCTTTGATGTCAATGGGGCTACTCATGTGCTTAAAGTTAAGCATGTGCATAAGTGTTTGCAGGATTGAGGCCTCAATGTTTGATCCTGTGAGGTGCTGAGCACCTTCTATGAGGTACTGAGTACCCTCAGCTCCCATTTAAATCAATGGGAGTTGAGGGTACTCAATAACCCCTCGGGGATGCCCTATCCTATACATTGCTGAGCTCTTGGGTCCCAATCCAGCAAAGCACTCAAACACATGCTTAAAGTGAATCAGAGCCTTGGTGCTGTACAATTTCATGCTCCAAACAGGCAGAGACTGAATTTAGGGGACTAAAAGGGGGAGACATTGGCTGAAGCTACACAGTCTGATATTAGGAGATCTGATGCTAAAGAGGCCAAAAATCTGAAGCAAAAAGATGCTACACAACACACATACAGTAGAACCTGCCAAGAGTAACCACTCATGGGAGTTAGCAAAAGTGGTCTCTTAGCAGAGGTGGTCTCTATTTAAAGGTTTGCACACCAGATAGTGGCGGTGTTCCGTGGCCTCTGTAAGTAGGCGCTTGTGACAGGTGGACTCAGAGGTGGTCATTAAGGCAGATTTTACTGAAGTTTGTTTCAAATACTTTCTAAGAAATTTACAATTTCAACTTTTCAATGTACATTTTTATGCCCAGAGAATAATATATTAAAGGGACACCTTGATCATAAAAACTGTTCCCCAGATTCACAGGGCCAGCCAGGATTTGTTCAATGCACATCTGGGTATCACCGTTGTGGCTACCCCATCATAAGGTCAGCAGATGCCACCCCCTCAGAGCTATTGTATTTTATGTCAAGGGGCCATTACGGCAGCTGGGAATAAGGTAGATTAGTAGCTCATGGCCACAATGCCTTCTCTCTGGCCATGCTCCCTATGCCAGAACTGGAATGTTGGCATAGGAGCTGCAGTGCTGACCCTACATTGCCTGGGGATTCTGAAGGATTTTCCAAGCGTAGACTGCGTAGACTGTCGGTCCTTCATCAGTTGAGACTGAGCCGGTCACAACACGTCTTCCAATCTTCTCTCGCTCTGGCCATCCTTCGCCATGCTTGTCCATATCTCTTTGTTAGGAAATCATCCCACCTCTCTGGAGGCCGACCACGTGGCCATTTCTGTTCTTGCGGATACCACTCGGATATAGCTGCGATCCATCTGTTGTCGCTGAGTCAGGCCACATGTCCTGCCCACCGCATTTTGCTGACCCTGCTTTCAACAACATCTCGCACTCCAGGCTGCTGCCTAATTATTTTGTTGGGGATGTGATCGCGGAGCCAAATGCCCAAAAATGTTCGTTCCACCGCCCTCTGTTTCACAGACAGTTGATGTTCTTCAATCTTTGTCAGCGACCATGTTTCGTTGCCATATAACATCGCTGGAAGCACGGCTGAGTTACAAAGATTCGCACGAGTTGTTTTGCTGATCTTTCCTTGGAGGATGTCCTTGATGTCATTGAATGTGCACCATCCAGCTTTTTTTCTGCGCGACAGTTTGCCTTTCTGATCGTGGTGCATATTGACTTCCTGGCCCAAATAAACATATTTATCAACCTCTTGGATCTGCTCTCCTCCAAGAGTTATTTGGGTTCTTGGCAGAACATCTGATCTCACGTATTTCATTTTCAACTGGTTCATTTTTAATCCAACTTGACTACTTTTCGCATTCAGTTCTTTAAGCATTCTCTCAAGCTGGGCTGTATTTTCGGCTATCAGCACTATATCATCTGCAAACCTGAGATAGTTTAGCCACTCACCATTGATATTAATCCCACCTTTCAAGTCTGCTCGTCAGAAAACCAATTCAAGACAGGCTGTGAATTATTTTGGTGAAGCTGTATCTCCTTGTTTCACACCTTTCTCAATGGGGATTTGGAGGGGAGTATTGAACAGCGGTATGTCTGTGCTGCAGCCAGAGTTCGCTTCCTTTAGTAATGTGATATATTTTGCGCTGATGCCTTGTTCTGAAAGAGCTTCAAGAACGGTGTTAGTCTCTACACTGTCAAACACCTTCTTGTAGTCCACGAAGGCAATGCACAAAGGGAACTTATATTCCCTTGAACGCTCTAGTAGTTGGTTTAGAGTGAAGATGTGGTCTATCATGCTGTAATTCCTTCGAAAGCCGGCCTGCTCTCTAGGTTGCTGTTCATCCAGGTTTCGTGACAGTCGATTTGTTATTATTTTAGTGAACAATTTACAGTTATGCGAAAGCAGGCAGATCGGGTGATAGTTCTTTAGATTTTCTTGGTTGCCTTTCTTATGCAGCAACATGGTATTGGACTCTTTTTCCAACTGGATGGTATCTTCTGGATTTCCAGGTAGCAGCTGAACCTTTGGGCAAGAGCTTTCCAAAGTGCCTGACCTCCCGCCTTAAGCACTTCTGCTGTCAGACCGTTCTTGCCTGGAGCCTTCCTGTCTTTCATTTGATGGACTGCGTGACGGACTTTGCTGATGAGAACTGAGCGTATATGTTCATCGGTTTGTTGAAGTAATGGCATTGGGACGTCTATACGGGATACAAATAGCTGGGTATAGAAATCCCTGCAGATTCCCTCCATCTCTGTTCGATCAGTTATTGATTCTCCGTCCCTGTTTTTCAAAGCCGATAATGATGACCTGTACAACGCCAATTCTTGTTTGCATTTTTTGAGACTTTTACGATCTTCAGCAGCCTTTAGGAGCTTTTCGGTTTGAAATTTCTCAAAGTCTTCCTTCAACATCATTCGTATGAGCTTGCAGAGAGGGAGTATTCAAGCCTGTCACTGCCATTTCTTTTCATTTTCCTCCTCTTCTCCAATAAAGTCTTTGTATTCTCCGAGATTCTTCTGCAAGCATCTTGTTAAATTGGCTTTATATCTGCTTTGTATGGAACAGCAGCACGAAGCACTCTAAGGGTATGTCTACACTGCAATTAGACACCTGTGGCTAGCCTGTGCCAGCTGACTTGGGCTAAGGGGCTTGGGCACAGGGGCTGTTCCATTGTGGTGTACATGAAGTCTGGGCTCTAGGACTCTGCGAGGTGGAAGGATCCTAGAATACAGGCTCCAGCCGGAGCCAGAATGTCTACACCGCAGTTAAACAGCCCCTTAGCCCATGCCCTGTGAGCCTCAATCAGCTGGCACAGGCAAGCTGAGGGTTTTTAATTGCAGTGTAGACATACCCTTAATGGTCCAGTGGATCTGTGATCATCTATGTTTTAAAAAATGCCTGCTGGTGCTATCTTTAACACCATAGATTACTCAAACAAAGAATTTAAGAAATCTAACTGACTGGTAACTTTCTAGCTGTTTGCTTATTTTGCAATTCAGCTAGCTTGCACAATTAATCTAGGCTGGTCAGTTTCACCTTTGATTTTAGTCTGCTTTACAAACCATGTCTACGCTTCCAGAAATTTTCTGGTTTACAACACTGCACATGAATATTTACACTGAAAAAACCCTGTTTAAAATAAGGTTAAAAATGACAACCCTATTTCCCCAAAATGCCTATGAGTGAACAGGAATTCTTGCTTCTTTTTCCTAGCCCAGGCATTGTGCCTTTTCAAACAAGTTTCACATTTGAAGCTGAAACAAAACTAATAATGTCCTTTTATTATTATGATATACTGCATTTCAAGGATAAAGTTCCAGAAAAGAATACTCTCTCAAAAATTCTTTTCAGTACAAAAGAGCATTTGTAACAAGTAAAAGTTATCAAAGTTAAATGTTCTAAATGAAATGCTGAAAATTTCCTTTTATATATGTTGGCATGTTTGCTAACTTTTCCAGGATATAGAAAGTTTTAAAGAGCACTGATAGAAATCATCACCTTTTCTCAAATAAATAAAAACATTGTCCAAGGCATCCCCTCTATATGGTAGAATTCAATACTTACAGTTCTTTTAAGTTTGTGAGTGTCCTGATAGCAGTGGGGAACTCATCCAGACTGTTGTAATTTAAATCTCTGCATAAAAATAGATCACATAATTTAGGTTATACACTGTTTAAGGAATAATATAGAATTTGTTGGGATTTGTAAGGAAGTATCATCTTTCATGCATTAAATAAAGAAATAGGTCCAAAGGCTAGGGTATCCTCAAAACGTGACGTTTTCTAATAAACGCCATCCAATGCAGATCATCAATTTTATTTTTGATCACAGTGCTATTTTTAATTAAGTATTACCAATTTGGAAATGAGAAAATATGGACATTTACAAATGCTAATAAGCCACCTGCTATTTTGTGATCTCCCCTCTCCACCATTCATTTGTAAGCATGAAAGGAAAATCTATCCTTACCTATGGACAATTTTGCAACTTTTACATAGACATATTTTGGGAATTTTTCATCTTAAAACTGATTTTTTAAATAAATGCCCGTGCTTTGTGCAGTGAATTGAATCTTACATGGTTCATATGTCACATTATTGAGGTTCAGTTTGCCTCTTTTCTATAAACTCCCATGTTTATCATGCTTTAATTTTGTTTTCTGACCTGTTTCTTGGCACAGTATGTGAGAATAAGAAAGATAAATATTCAGGAATAGCAAAGGAGAAATATCAATGGAAAAATAGTTATTGGGTGAAATCCCAGCCCCAATGAAGTTAATGGCAAAACTTCTATTGATTTCAACGGGCCGAGGATTTCACCTATTCTGAGGTTTTAAGATTGCAGTAAGGTTGACAATATCAATACGGAGTAAAGGAGAAAGAACAACTCCTCACCACACACAAGTCGTAAAAATAATATTTTATTTAGGTTAGCGACCTGGTATTCCATTTTAAGAATGGCTAGTTAGTGAGACATTTCCTCATTCCAGCATGTTCACTAGCCACCTGCTTATTCCTGGCCTGAGAAACCCATATACATAATCTGAGAGAAGAATTTGGCCTAAGTGTGCAGTTGAAACTGAATAGAAGAAAGATCTGTTTTGTCAACTTTGCAGCTTCATGGAGCACCTTAGAAGCTTCTGCTTCGTAGAGAATATATTTTTCACAAATTAAATAAGAGATAATTTGACTAAATTAAATAGAAACAATGATTCACATTGGACTTCAACAAAATATCATCATCCTTCATAACACAGGCAGGAGACTGCTGTCAGTAGTCAACAGGGCTTTTTTTCCTGTTTGTAAATCCCTTCGGGTCCTGTGCTTTGATTACACAGATAATGAGCATCTGTAATTTGGTTTGGCCCTCTAGCTGAGCTGGACCTGCCTAGACTGGGAAGAGAAGGATAACCCTGTGACCAGGGTGACCAGATAGCAAAAATTGGGACGGGGGTGGGGGGTAATAGGAGCCAGTATAACCCCTCCCCCCACAAATATCGGGACATCTGGTCACCCTACCTGTGACACCCAATGCAGCCAGGTGATTGGCTATCTTGATGCTAGATTCCAAAACAGCCTCCCCACTGATGGTAATGCCAACCAGTGCAATAATAAACATGACTGTGGCAGGTACCATATTCTCCAAGTTCCCCTCCCTCCTTTCCAGAGTCAAGGTTGTCATCTATATCTTCTTCCCTTTCACACCAGCTATCCAGGGCTGGGAGGATAACTAAAATAACTGCTCCCCACCCCCATTTCAGGACAGTTGCCTACTGTTGTGTATGTCTCATTAAAGAACAATCACATTTTCCCTCTTCTGCTCTGTTTTTTTATTGAGGGACTTTCTCTCTATGCACAGGGTAAAAGTCAAAGCTGTAACATTGCAGGGTGCTCTTGACAACAGAAGACTCAAGTTCTAGTAGAGAGGATTAGTTTAGGTATTCAAAATTAAAACCCCGGATCCTAGGGCAACTGGAAAGTGAGCACTGCACAGTTTTGTGGATTAGAAAGCAAACCAACCACTAGGTTCTGATGATGTTTGTATGACATTTGGTTTATTCACTCTCTGCCTGTGGCACATAAAAGTTTAATCTCCTATGGGCTGGAATGCTTTGGTCCGATTTCAGTTGTTGGGTTTAGTGTACTGGTGCTATGCGCTGGTGGTGGCTTGTGATATACACCAGGTCAGATTAGATGATCTGTTGGTCCCTTCTGACCTGAAACTCTATGACTTGTGCATCAGCACCAAAGCCGTTGGGCCTCTTGAAGTGCCCTGGTTGGGTAAAGTTGGTTATGATCTGTGGAGAGGATTCACTTGGTTGTGGTATAGGACAGGGAGGGGAATAGATATGCAAGGATTATTGTCCCTCAGGCACTAGTGGGTCAGGGCTCCAATACCAAACAGAGGTGGTGATATCTTTCTTTGTGTATGTCTGGAGCAAATTACTTTCCTTTAAACTTTGGAGTTGTTTTCCTGTTTAGTCTTCTTTTCTCAGAATTCTTTTTTTTTATGCTATTCAGGGAAGCCTTACTTTCACTGTGTTCACCTCCTGCACTTGACTTAACTATTGTAGGTGCTAAGGTGACTTTATCCCTTTGCCACAGAAACTTTTCAAGTAAATCCTTTAAAGATTAACAATTGGAGCAATTTTTTAAAAAGAAGAACATGTTTGTAATTGATGCTACCTGGAGCTTTTCCTTTGTTCAAGAGGTCAAAGTAACTGACTGATTCAGCAACCACACTATGTGGCAAGATGCAATCTGCGAACTTAAAAGCTATTTGGTTACAATGAATTTTTCCTTAACCTCTACATTAATTAGCTTTGCTGACTAAAGATAAACAGACAAATAAATAGCACTATCAAAGCAAGAATAACTATCCCTGAATAGTCATTTGTCATTTTGTGCTTGGTACAGTTTTAAAATGTCATTAAATAATTTATTAATATATGCTGCCTACAAAAAAAGCAGTGTAGTTTTATAGTTGAGAAATAGGATCATTGTACACAGTCACTGTGTATTGCAGTCATTGTAAACAATCATCCAGAGTCCGTAGCAATTAAGCAAGCCAAAAAGCATGTTTGGCTTTTAGCAATTAAGCAAGCCAAAAAAGCATGTTTGGTATTCTTATTCTTTCAGAATATTAATGAAAACACTGAAAAAAAAAGAAAAAAAAAGGGAGAAACAAATAAGAGGTCAACTCACAAAGTCTCTAGGCTGTGGAGCCCATCAAAGCATTTCTTTCCCAGGGAGTAGATTCTATTGTTATGGAGATGTCTGCAGGGGAACATTAAGAGCACAGTCAGGAAAGCACATTGCACACAGTGGAGTTAAGCAAAACATGTTGATGGTTAAACCAAAAGAAACTCATTTTAAGGCATGTACTGATTATATGCAAGTCATGCTTTTTGCAAGAGCATGTATAGGAGGGCATTTCCCCCACCTCTACCTCCCACCTCTCATCCTCCCACCCAGGCTTTGATTTGGTTCCACAGAAAGGTTTTGTTTTTAAACTGCAGAGATTGTGATTCTTTCATTTAATGTATTGTTTTCTTTCTTCATGTTTATTCTTAAAGTGTCTATCCTGACATTCTAATTTTAGACACGTGGGGATTTCCTATTAAGTGTTCTGAAACTTTAAAAATAGGGTCACTGGTGATTTAAAAATATATATTTAAACTAGATAGAAGGACTTAAAAAGTGTTGTGTTGGGGTTTTTTTGTTGTGTATGGGGAGTGGGCAGGATAGGAAGCAGGGAAGTGACAAAATGTACATGAGGCCTGAGGAAGTGTAGTAAGAAACAGATAAATTCACTTGATCAAAAATCAGAATTTCAGTGTGAGTTAGTAAATATAACTGACCTCACTGATGCTATAACTTGACTTTCTCCCTGTTAAACTAGAATAATCAACAATTAATTTCCAATGGTATGCTATGTAATTTATAGGATTTTCAGTTTGACATTTTTGGTAGTGATTGGCTGGAAACAAACCTGCAGATCTGAAAGTTTGGGACATTCAAAATTTGGCTTAGAATTTTGCTGCTTATGCCTATTTCTAAATTTTTAGATCTTAATAGAGAAATTGCTCTGTGTAGCTTATTAACATGGATGTTAACTTGGTGTAATTTCAATGCATTTTTTTTTTAAGAGAATGCTTTTCCAGCTGACTTCTCTCTCGTATTTTACCTTTCTCACTCCTCCCTCATGGTATGAGAGAAACTGTGGGCGTTGCACATAAAAGAAGAGAAGGTCTGTGTATGTGAGAGTCAGATACTATTCTCATCCATGTCTTTGCTTTACACAAAAGTATTTTAGTTATCAGAAGCTCTCGATAAATTTTTCAGAACCTACAAAAACTGTATTCAGCTATTTATTAACTGACTCTAAAAGATAGAGATTCTGATGTTGTACCAAAAAATGTCCCCCGCCCCCAACACAGGAAGAAACCTCAATCATTTTGATCCCAAATACTATATTGACCTTTTAGGCTATAGCAGTATGAAGAATTTGCCCCAAAACTCAAATTAGTTTTGCATCTTTAATGACCACAGGTCCAATCCTGCTCCCATTGAAGCCAATGTGAGTTTTCCCACTGACTTAAGATTTGCAGAACTGGAGATAGGGTAGCAAAACATGTGCACGGAACCACACTAAGTGATTTGGAAAGACTGGAACAATGGGTGCTGCAGATAGTTAGGGGTGATTAAAATATGAATAACTCTAAAGTCTTATACCCAGAAACAGGAGATAAACAGCAGATGCAAAATGAGGGGACCTAGCCAAGCAGCAGCACCTATTGCATCAAGTGAAGCTTATTTTCATCTTGTCTTCTTAATTGTCCTAATGTCACTGAAGTTTCAGCAGGGAAGGTGGGGAGATGAGACTGGGAGGAGAGCTGGGTCATGAAAGGATCTCTACCTTAACAAGTGCTTGACAACATGATGAAAAATAATTGAGGGATCTGGAAGCTCAGCCAAAGACACATACCCATTCTTCTAAAGGTTAAAATCTCATACTGAAACTCACTCTGTACCTACACAGGCAGAGAGCAAAGACTGTCCACAAGGTGGTAGATGGAATTCCTTCTGCTTAACCTGTATGGCTTGTACCTTGTACAACTGTATTGCTCACATTCTGCACTTGTTAGAGGTGATGGATCAGCTTTTATGGTTGTGACACTCTGCACTCCATATTTATCATAGTGGTAAGATGATATGATATGATTATGACAAAATAATGATGCACCTTGTACAAAATGTGTCATGTGAGGTGTCAATGGAAAATTATGGTTTACTGAATATGATTATCTTATTTGTATGAATGTATCATTTTTGTATTTGGAGTTATGAATATTGACTGTATCTGTATTTCAGATCTGCTTGCACCTGGGTAACACCCACAAAACTTTACATACAATCTAGCAAGCACTTTATGAATGGCCTATTCAAGTTGAATAGCCCATCAAAAAAGACAATGGGACATGGAAAAGGCTTATCCTCATCTGGGGATGCTTCTGTCAGCCTATGGATAATGGCTGCCATGACTCATTGGCGCATGCAAGAGCTTGTGACTAGATCACAAGATACTGAACTCCATTTTGGTATCTGTATTTTTCCACAAACTGGGCTGGGAACTTGGCTTGGAACAAAAGGGTTCCCGCCATATGGAATAAGCTATAAAAGGGGAAAATGACATCAGCAGGGAGCTTCACTCCTCACACAACTGAACACCTGGAAACACAGACTGAACTGGGGGAAGTGCTGTTCCCAGGAGGGAAAGAAGGAATCCTGTCTTTGCATGGAAGCTTGATGAACTGTTTGTACTATCTAACAGGGTGAGACATTGCTTGATTCAAATCCTAACTAGTGTATAACACTTAGCTTGCATTTTTGTTTAATTTCTTAGGTAATCTGCTTTGATCTTATGCTCAATACTTATAATCGCTTAAAAACTACCTTTCTGTATATAATAAATCTGTTTTATATTTTTACCTAAAACAGTGTGGTTTCCTTGAAGTGTGTGGGGAATCCACTCAGGAACAGAGGCTGGGACATTGTCTTCTCCACATTGAGGGGGGACGGACTGGATAATAAATTTATACTGGTCAGACTTTTGACCAGGGCAAGATGGTACAGCTCTGGGGTCCTAATCTGTGGAGCTGGAGGGTGGGGGAGTTCACTGGAGTTGTTCCATTGTCATTTTATGAGTGGCTGAGGAGAAACCTTCATGTAACTGCAAAAAGAAAAGGAGGACTTGTGGCA
Organism: Chelonia mydas; assembly: GCF_015237465.2. Classification (NCBI taxonomy): domain Eukaryota; kingdom Metazoa; phylum Chordata; order Testudines; family Cheloniidae; genus Chelonia; species Chelonia mydas. The sequence goes on from NC_057849.1 coordinate 282,011,527, forward strand.
CCTTAGAGACTAACAAATTTATTTGAGCATAAGCTTTTGTGAGCTACAGCTCACTTCATCGGATGCATCCGATGAAGTGAGTTGTAGATCACGAAAGCTTATGCTGAAATAAATTTGTTAGTCTCTAAGGTGCCACAAGTCCTCCTTTTCTTCATGTAACTGCAGCTGGGTGTGTCAGTGTGAGTACGAGTCCTGGAGAGGACTGTAGCTTGTCACAGCATCATGGGGTGAGAGGGAACCCAGGCTGGTGGGACAGAGGGCTCAGTGATACTCCAGTTCCAGGTTGCACCCTGCCGGGGCGGGGGGGGGGAGGTTGGGAAGAAACCCATCAAAATGGTAGCCTATAATAAAGTGCACTGAAATAATCCAGTCATACTGTCCTAAAGGCTTGCACCATGGCTATCAGATCAGCATGTTAGAGTATGTTAAAATATATTTAACATCTTACGTGCAATGGTTTTGTGCTGCCTACAAACCACAAATGTCTTTAATAATGACCATGTTTCAGTATATCCTGAAATAATCCTGCATAATTTTTCTAATAATAGAGCAGAAGTTTTTTTAATTTGGGATAGTTCCAGAAGATCTGAAGATGATTCCTCAGAAACTGGAATTCCTTCCAGGATTTTCTGTGAATTTTGCATGTTTTGTTTAGTAATACTGATAGGTGAACATATCTACTGTTATGTAGATATCTACACACACTGTCTGTGAAGGGAACTTTCTCAGCTCATATTTGTTAGCATTCTATCCTTCTAATCCTTTATGAGATTTTAGTTAATTTCCTTTTCCTACCCTAGCCTCATGTTGTCAATATTGCCCGATAGTCTTAAGTAAAAGTGTGTACATATTTAAACAGCCTTCCAGTGCCTTGATTTTATAAATAATATCTAAGAGACAAAAGTCCATTTTTTTTACTTATCTCTTCACTGACATTCTGAAGAGAAGTTTATTTGCCATTAATTCTCTGCATCATTATAAATAAACATATCTGCAAGTCAAATCTTTACATTATGTGGAGTAGAAAGGTCACTTAATAAGGTTGCAAAAGTTATAGCTTTAAACAGAGTGCAAGAATAAAGGGCAAACTTGGTTTATAGCCCAAAAATATCAATTTAATGCTAAAATTATAACATAAAACAGTAGCCCATATTAACCAACCGCAAAGTTTACAGATCATTTCACATTTTTGGGTAGTCTACTTTTAAACTATCTCTTACAAAGCTTAATTTAGACATTGCATCTTGAACTAATTTATTACAAAGAGGCCAAGGTCTCGCAAAAATTGTTTTTTAAAAAAAAACAATAAAACTTACAGAACTACCAAACTGGAGAGGTTTCCAAAAGCATAGTCTGGTATGTGATGTATTTTGTTCAATGCTAGTGTCATTGCTTGAAGTGCTGGTAAACTCCTAAAAGCATGCACAGGAATTTCTGTCAAAGAGTTGTCATCCAGCCACAAGTGTCTAAGAGAGATCAAGCCACTGAAGCAGTTGGGTGGCACATAGTTGATGTGGTTGGCATCCAGGCGTCTAAAAAACCAGAAATTTAGAACACTGACTTTGAGAAAAATGTAATGAATCAACACAACAGACCTAAAAGGATATTGTCAAGCACAGTGTGCTCCAAAGGGGAGGGTTGGGGGAAGGGTCATCAAGCACCCTGTTGGTGCTCTGGAGATACCCACATTTCCTTCTACTTTACATTCTGATCCTTGAGGCCCCACACCATGGTCAACATTCTTCTAGTCAATATCTAAACCAGACTCACTTTGGAGCCATCAGTGTGACTCTTTTATGGACTGAGGGGGTAACTTTTGAATGGCGCAGGGCACTCCTCCATGGGCTGAGCAATGAGTTTATTTCCCCTTCTGAGCTCTCAGTCACCTTAAGGGATTAAAAACTTGGTAAGAAATTCACTCAGAGACGCTCTCATTATTTTTATGTCTCTGGGTCATGGGATTGCTTCTGTGTAACTGAAAGAAGCGTTTGGTTCTCCATAGTTTTCAGCACCATCTTAGAAGCCTGAAAAGAAAATTTATTTCTGACTAATTGTATCTATTACATTTTGTGAAATATTGGTTGTTCCTGTGTTTCTAATGAAGGCTGAAGTTAATGTATCATTTGCGTGGCAGCGATGGTTTCCTTTTATTTTGCATCAGCATTACCAATGAGCTGGTTTCATCTGTAGGAAAAACTAAAGCAGTCTGGTTGCTGCAGAACAACACAGTGAGAACAACTGCACAACAGACTATTTGTTTTTCTCTAGATTCTACGGGCCACATTGTGATCTCACACTGGTGTAAATCAGAAATAATCAATGCAGTTTCAAGGGCGTAACCAGCTCTGAGATAAGAATCAGGCTCTATATGATCAATGGTTTAAAATTATTTTTATTTTGTGCCCCTGGTAGAGTACAACTGAAAGAACACATCAATTTTCTGAAATGTCGGGGAACGTATATATGACCTATATGCTTATCATAACTCTTCTATGCTTCTGCTTATTTCTAATCTGCTTTAATGACTTTGCACACTTGTTTGCACTACAAAAGTAAGTAATTAGCACTTTTGTTCAGGCTGCCAGTTTACAGGATGTTATTAAAAGGAAGCAGTAGTGAATTTTCAAAAGCATGTTTGAAAACATTACAGAACAAACAGATGCACCCGGAGCGTAAGGAGGTAATCCTTCGCAACCCGAACTGGGTCCATTTGAGAGAGGGGGAATGAATACTCTATGTGGCAGGCATACTAATCTCTTTATTTAAAGCTGCTTCCTCATTTACAGTCATGTAAAATGTCGGGTCCATTCTGTCTCCTAGTCCAAACTACTTCTACCTACTGCATGAGAAACAATAATGAATTCTAAGGCTCCGTGCCAGACTGGCAAATAACTGAGACAAGGTCAGTTGGAACAAATTTATAAAGTTCAGTGTCAAAGCCCTTGTACAATTAAATTTTCACTACAATAACTGACATGGCAAGCAGCAGAGACCGAGCTTCCAAAATAACTCAAGGGTCTGTCAACAATGGGTGAGGCTGGAAATGTTTAGAAATACCCATGCTGTACCTCCCCCACTCCCCAGGCAACAACATACTTTGCCTGTGTTTTCAAATAAGGTATAATTTGAGTGAATAGATGGCGTTTCTTTGTGTTTGGTTAGAAGTAAATTTCTTGTCTGTGTGATGTCTGTATGTAAACTAAGGAGTTACAGTTGCACTAGTTTGACAGTTACACTAATTAAAGAATGGAGGCTTTATTCAATTTAAATGTGTTACTGTATTACAATTAACATCTTGTCTCATGTGGGGTCTCAGTCTGTAGCCCCTATTCACGCCCCTATTGACTCCAAAGAGGCTACACACAGAAGGGTTGCAGGATAGGGCAAGTTGTTTCAGATATAGAAGATGTAAGGCATAGTCAGTTGTTTTAGACGATACAGAAACTATGGATGAAATCCTGGCACTGAAGTTAATGGCAATATGATCAGGATTTCATCCTCCACATATCTAACAGAAAATTTAGAAATTGAGTGAGCTGAAAGTGTAAATTCCCAAATTTAAATGGTATTGTCCCCTGTATGTGTGTGTATGCAGTCTTATTTAATTGTGATTCAAAGCTAGGTGAATTATTGTTTCAATATAATTTTATGGCAAAGCAAGAAGCTAGTATGGCTTATACTATAGAGTATGTAATGTAGTTGCAGGACTTACAAATGCTCTTAAAATGTATGACCAACAAATGTTTCTTTGTTATCTAATCTTTTTTCAAAAAAAATTCCTGAGTACCATTTTGCTACTTGCAGATAATAAAACATTTCATCAGTGGTTATGTTTCCTGGCATAATACAAATAATCTATACTGATGTATAAAACATTGAGCAAAATCATAGTTTTCAGCCAATTTTTTTTACTCATGTTGATCAAAGTTTTGGCACTTTCAAAACTAAACCCATTAACTCATAAACATGACCTTACTTATAATTTAAAATATATAGTTAACATGTGGGCAGTTTAAAAGTTCTATTATATTCCAAAGAAAGCCAATTTAGAGAATCAAAAATATTTGATCTCCTCTGTTAGGCAGCCTATAAAATGACATCCAGCATGATATTTGTCATGAGCTCACTTAAAATGTCCAAAGTGAATGCTTAAATTATGCAGAATGTAGTCCACTGTAATTGTTTGACCATGTATACTCTGATCATATGTTTCGTAGCTCATGTAAAGATATTATTCATGCAGAATTCTAAAAGTGGATAAAGTAAAAGGGCTGACTCTCATATTTAAGAATAAAACACTAATTCCTTCCATAACTGCTACTAGTATTCTGGACTATAGTCAGCGTATACAGGATCTGGGCTTAGGCATAGTTTGACTGCTGTATTTTGGAGGGGAAGCTCCAGTCAGGCCAATGGGGTCATGCATGGAGGGGGGGGAATTCCGTACCTGCCCAAGGATTGCTGTTGGGGGGGCGAGGCAATGCCTCCCTGGTCCCCCCAAACTATGCCCAAGGATATGGGACAAGTTTACAGTGGTGCTGGACCATCACTATAGTTAAGGTTGAGTCACAACTTCTGTTTAAAGGTTCACCTTTCTAAGTCCTCTAAAATAAACATGCTTAGTTCGATTCCTTTGAAATTTGGTATGCCTCAGAAGAATGCAATTGAGGGGTAATGACCCAAATTTGGGGTCATTTCAGCAAGGGGTTGTGGAATCATAGAATCATAGAATATCAGGGTTGGAAGGGACCCCAGAAGGTCATCTAGTCCAACCCCCTGCTCGAAGCAGGACCAATTCCCAGTTAAATCATCCCAGCCAGGGCTTTGTCAAGCCTGACCTTAAAAACCTCTAAGGAAGGAGATTCTACCACCTCCCTAGGTAACGCATTCCAGTGTTTCACCACCCTCTTAGTGAAAAAGTTTTTCCTAATATCCAATCTAAACCTCCCCCATTGCAACTTGAGACCATTACTCCTCGTTCTGTCATCTGCTACCATTGAGAACAGTCTAGAGCCATCCTCTTTGGAACCCCCTTTCAGGTAGTTGAAAGCAGCTATCAAATCCCCCCTCATTCTTCTCTTCTGCAGACTAAACAATCCCAGCTCCCTCAGCCTCTCCTCATAAGTCATGTGCTCTAGACCCCTAATCATTTTTGTTGCCCTTCGCTGGACTCTCTCCAATTTATCCACATCCTTCTTGTAGTGTGGGGCCCAAAACTGGACACAGTACTCCAGATGAGGCCTCACCAGTGTCGAATAGAGGGGAACGATCACGTCCCTCGATCTGCTCGCTATGCCCCTACTTATACATCCCAAAATGCCATTGGCCTTCTTGGCAACAAGGGCACACTGCTGACTCATATCCAGCTTCTCGTCCACTGTCACCCCTACGTCCTTTTCCGCAGAACTTCTGCCTAGCCATTCGGTCCCTAGTCTGTAGCGGTGCATTGGATTCTTCCATCCTAAGTGCAGGACCCTGCACTTATCCTTATTGAACCTCATCAGATTTCTTTTGGCCCAATCCTCCAATTTGTCTAGGTCCTTCTGTATCCTATCCCTCCACTCCAGCGTATCTACCACTCCTCCCAGTTTAGTATCATCCGCAAATTTGCTGAGAGTGCAATCCACACCATCCTCCAGATCATTTATGAAGATATTGAACAAAACCGGCCCCAGGACCGACCCCTGGGGCACTCCACTTGACACCGGCTGCCAACTAGACAAGGAGCCATTGATCACTACCCGTTGAGCCCGACAATCTAGCCAGCTTTCTACCCACCTTATAGTGCATTCATCCAGCCCATACTTCCTTAACTTGCTGACAAGAATACTGTGGGAGACCGTGTCAAAAGCTTTGAGAGATACAAGCCCCCCACAAAGTAGCCATTTTTCAAAAAGTTTCTGGGTGGTTTTTATTTTGTTTTTGAACAGAGCTAGAGCTCACACTATTGATGTGATGTGGATCAAAATGGTCTAATTCTGTCAAATTTTACCCAAGATAATGCATGGGACCCATAAATATTTGGGGGACTGAAATTGAGAACAGTAGTTAAGAAAATGTACAGTTTTTACAATGCACATGTGCCAATATAGACAAATGGCTAGAGCAGTGTTTCTCAAACTTGGGTCCGCGGACCCCTGGGGGTCCACAGGCCCCACTGATTAACTCATTGAGAATGGTATCTAAGAACACATTCACTTCTTCACTTGCATAGATGTAGGGTCTGGAAGGATCACCGTCCACCCGAGGGGGTTGCTCTGCAGTCAGAGAGAGAGAGAGAGAGAGAGAGAGTGTGTGTGTGTGTGAAAGAGAGAGAGAGAAATCTGTATTTTATTAGCCTGTAGGGGAAGTAAGTGGCTACTTCTGGATCTCAGGGAAGATTAACAGTGGTATTTCCAAAGACATACAGTATGGAGGTTTGGAATTGACAGTACACATGCCTTGATCACGGATGGAAAAGAAATATTTGCGATGTCAGGATTGCCAATGTGTGGACTGTGGGTGATTCTTGGATCACGAGGTTGCAGAAGTTTGTGGGAGAACAAGGGGCAAACCATGACATGGGGATTGCTGACTACAGACTGATTTGGGTGGAGATAGGTGGCCTGTGTTGGCATCTGGGTTTGTCCACTCTGCTACATCTAACCAGGGACTTAAGAGGCTGTGATCTGTCAGTCATTATTGAGATTCACTTGGACGGAACTGATCTGGGCCTTAGGCCTAGTGCGCGGCTTATACAATGTACGAGAGCAGATCTGGACCACGTCAAAAGATTTGTGTCTAGGAGCTGTGATAGTTTTCTCTTTTTTGGCTGAGTGTCCAAAGAATTGCTATAGTGACAATATGAAAATGATTAATAAGTTTTGGAAGAACATAAACTGGGAAATTGGAAGGTTCATGGCTGATCAGAAAATGTGTACTGTATGGCATAGAAACATGACAGGCTGTTCTCAGGGGTACAGCTATTGGACCAGGGTCAGAGGATCTTTCTCTTAAACATAAAACTGTCATTATTGTGGAACAAAAACCCTGTCTGTGATTTTTCTTACTGGCTGTACCACAAACTCCACCTTCCATGTACCCACTAAAGGGACCAACAAAATCAGTTGCTTAATGGAGATAGTTTTCCACAAAGGTGAAGCAGAACTACATTCAATGTGCCTGGATCTCTGATGCAATGCAATGCAGACTGTTTGCACTGCATTGCTAGCCTAATCTGGTCCTACAGCTGGCTGAACCTGCCCAGGGAGCATCTTCCAGAGTAGCGGTGATCTTCCTGTGGCATGAGCCAGCCTAAGGGTGCTCACATAAGTCTCCCTCCCTTCCGCTAGTGTATCAAAGAAAGGAGGGCTGGTTGGGATGGCCCTGTGCTAAGCGGATCCTTGTTTGATTCCAACCTCTTGTGACTGTCCACAGACCGGTGTAAGACAGAGTGATCCTTAGGCAGCTCTAACATTGCACGGGGGACCAACCCAGCACAGACATGTGACAGAAAGAGGGGAATGCAAAAGTGAACTTTAAAGCAGCTTTGCATGTACACAGATAACCTTCACCTGCACTCTGTTCAATTCAGCTGCATCCCAGGATCAGGCTCAATGTGAACGTAGACAACTTTTCAGACTACATGTTTCCTAGAAAGGATGATTACTCTACAGGTTTCACTGATTATTATATAATGATAATGTGTCATGGTATGATGAGGAATAAAGTTTTAATCATCATTAGATTGGGATCCCTCCTGAGTGGCAACAACATGGGTAGAGCTTTTTGCATGAAAATTTTTCTTGTAGGAAAATGTGGTTTCATACATTTTCACAAGAAAATGTTGATTTTTGACTAAATTTTTCGTTTTTCCATTTGAAGGAAAAAAAATTGAGTTGACATTTCTAAACAAAATTTCATTTTTTCCCATTTCAAAATGCCAATTCAAACCTCTTTCAATTTTTTCCTTCTTTAAAATATTTCATTTTTTTGTTCCAGTTCAGAATGGAAACTAATTCTGAAATGTCAAAATTTCTTGGGGGATGAAAATTCCATTTCCCATCCAATTCTAGCCACAAATGAATTATAGAGAAAATCCCAGATAATTTCCACTTAAACCTTTATGTGACATCAAACCTCATAATCATGTACCCTGTATATACTGTGATGGGGCAAGGCCAGATGGCTATAGAAAAGTAGTGGGAGATAGATATATTAGCTCCAGGCTAAACAAATCCCTGGTACCAGGATAAGTGAAATGGCAGCTGCTCCATGTCAGTTAAGACATTTGGGGCCAATTAAGAACTTTCCAGAAGGCAGGGAGAATGTTAGGTTGATTGGGACACCTGAAGCCAATCAGGGGCTGGCTGAAACTAGTTAAAACTAGTTAGTCAGGTGGGTGTGCATGTCAGGAGCTGTGGGAGGAAGCTGTGCTGTTGGAGAGGCTGAGTAGTACACACCATATCAGGCACAAGGAAGGAGGCCTTGAGGTAAGGGTGAAGTGGAGCTTGAGGAAGTGAGGGCTGCTGTGGGGGAAGTAGCCCAGGGAATTGTACATATCATGTTTCTAAAAGGTCAGCTACCATAGCTGATACTATTAGGGTCCCTGGGCTGGAGCCTGGAGTAGAGGGTGGGCCCGGGCTCTTTCCCCCCCCACATCTTTGCCCCCTGATTAATCACTGAGACTGGGAGACAACAGAGAATGTGCAAGGAAGGATAACTTCTCCTCACCTCCCTCACTGGCTTATGATGAAAATGGCTCAGTAGACTGTGACCCTTGTCTCTAGAGAGAGAAGGGTTACGTGAAGGGTCACAGTGAGCCTCTGAGGCTAGCGAAATCCACCAGGAAACGCGGGACCCACGGAGGAAAGGACAGAGCTTTGTCACAATACCAAATAAATAAAAGACAAATAAAAACTATTTAAGAAATGCTTTGGGCAACTTAAAAACATCTTACTGAAACCTTACTGGTACTATTTTCATATCCTGCCTCCGGTAAAATCAGGATGACTTACAACAATAAATTCAGGAGAGAAGTTTGTCCTGTTTAGTATAGGAATTATCTTTTTATCTTGATCCTCCTCCCACTGAAGACCATAGAAAAACTCCCGTTGAATTTTAGGGGAGCAGGAGAAAATGATCCATATTACTGGGAATGCGTTTCTTTGCTTGTTAATGTCCTTTATGAATAGTGAGCTATGGGCAACAAAGCACTGCCTAGTATGTCATTGATTTTTGGCTATTTCCATGTTGGCTGAGCAACCGTAAAGTTACTCATTAACAATGGTATATAAACATGAGAATAAACAGCGTAAAGTTTCATCAAGGTTTCAGAACTTTGTATACAATGCTAAAATAACCAAAATTTAAGAATGGCAAAAAGGTTCTTCATTATGAATGTAAGATTTTCTTTCCTTTTAATTAATAACATTCATATAAGGAGGTCTGCAAATTCTTTAGTTGTATGGTAAACATGTATATTATTTCTTGCATTAACATTTGCAGAAGCAAATTTTTTCTATTAAAATTTTCCACATCTAAAAACCTCTGGGGCATTAGAACATATATGCTCATTCAACCCTGTTGAATACCTTCTTGACATCAAGGCAGAGGGCAAGAATGGGGATGCCAGAGTTCTGAGCAGTATGCAAACAACTAAGAGCACCAGCTGATGCTCTGTTCTAAAGAAACTTCAGGGTGAATAAGATAAGTGACACTAGCAAACACTATGGACAAATATCTTAGTCCTGGCAAATCAGTGATAATGGTAGTTACATTTAGCTATGATACTTAAAAACAGATTTTCCTTTCTTGGGTGTAACAGATATGAATGGCAATCTTATTGTTGGGATTAGTATTTCACATTATTTCCCTTCACTTTGTACTTCAGAGGAAAATTACAGTATGCTATAAGGCATGATTCTGTAGAACTCAGATGTGAATCCATTATGATTTAGGCACTTCCAAAATGAAAGCACTCTGATTAGTTCCTTCAAACCCTCATGTGATACAGGAATACTGAGTTTCACATAATCATTTGGCTTTTACCTAGGTAGTCGATGCCTTTAAGAACTGTTGAACTAGTACATCCTCATAGTTGACAGGGGAGCTAGAGACACTTGTAAAATTGAAGAGGATTTTAATATCCTGAGTTTTAAGGATTGTTTCATTTTTAGCTTTAATTAAAAAAATAAGGTATGCATTCTCCATTTGCTTCAAATGACAGGTTAATAGTCTCACATTTTTCTCCTCAGATTAAGGTGAAATAATGCATACCCTATTTTTCCAGTATGTACAAACGCTTTTGTGCGCTGCTATGTCAAAACCTTATTTCCTAGGATTTTGTATTTTGTAAATATCTTGATGATGCCTGCAACAGCTGTTTTTTTTTTTAAGCATAGCATAGCATTTGGAAAAGGTGAACCTTAACAAAGTATGTGAATATTTGTAACTCAAATTTCAAAAGAACTAAGGCTTCTTCCAGTAAGAATGAGGCCAAGTAAGAGAGCAGAGGTATGACTCAGAACTGAATTGAAACCTCAGTGAAATTACAGGAAAACCTTAGTACTGGTTTGGGATATTCACAGTTTAGATGCTCTGCAGGGACAGCCTTCTGTGCTTCAACGGAACCTCACTGATTCTAGTGAGGCAGCACATGAGCACAGGACTCTGCCTCATGGAGCAGTACTTTTTCCAGCAAAGTAAGTCATAATCAGGTAAAGAATGAATTCATACAGCATGCAAGTAATGTGCACTGTACATTTTTAACCACCTCACTAAATAAAAATCTATGGTAACGGAAAGATAAAGTGCCACCACCAGCAGGAAAGAAGATCTGCAGAAGGCAAATGAGGCAATTCAGAGTTTAAACAGCAACAAACCGCCAGAAGTTGGATGAAAGCATGGAAGAAATTGTTGCTTGATTCTCCAATATAGTCATTCAATTTTGGGGATTAAAACATATCCATACGCCAGAGGATGGAGAAAAGCCTGTCCTATAATGTATATTTTTATGCATAAATAAAACAATTGCTATTAAACTAGTGCTATGAGTGAGTAGGGAAAAGTTGTAGCTTTTTGTATTAATAAAATGAATGTAGCATTGTCACATGATAAGCTATGCATCCTTTAAGGCAGCAATAGAATTAGCTTGGCTACCCACCTCTAAACATAATAATATTTTTAGGGTTAAAAAAAAAAGGATGAGAGAGTTAGCACCAACATTCAGCAGTTCACAACTACTCTAGCCTAAGGACTGGGTTAATGAGGCTCACACAAATCATGCCAGACTATAAAGTTAAACATAAATAAATACTAAACCTGGCTATCCTAAAGAAAACTTTGCTTTGGTAAAAGGTTTCTAAGAGCTTTTAACCTTTTAATTACTCTTTTGATAGAACTTCTGTTATTTCAAGGGTTTCAGAAAGTAATTCCTATTGTAAATCAGAAACCAAAGTAAGAGTCACCTTCTGAACAGAAAATTACCACACTGTATGAAACAAGAAACTGAATCTCTGCACAGCTTTATCTGACAGGCACAACCCAGTTGGAACAAACAAAAGAATCATGGTTTTCTTTTCCTCAAAGAGTTCACTTTTGCCAATGATCTTCTTTCAGCTGATAGTAGCTTTTCTGTACAAGCCCTTATCACTCCATCTTCTGTCTGCTACACAGCTGTTTAAAGTTCCTACTGGCCTCTGTCATTCTTTTTTTATTTTAATTCTGTCACCAAATACCAGTCTTTTACACAGACCACATAACCCTATGATTTTCTTCTTCAGCTTCTTCTTCCCCACCTCAGGGAAAGAGATTCTCAACAAAGAATGAGAGATACTGTCGTTTTATTTAGAAACCGTGCTGAAAATTTCAGTTTCTCTCAAAGCAACAAAAAACCCCTTGTTTGCCTGCCTTGTCATGTTTTAGCCCAGAATACCTATAGAATAATGAGATTTAGCAAGATATTTTTTATGTTTAGAAGGGGGAAAATTTAATGTAGTCATTAGACCAGAGTTTTCTCATGACTTTTATGAAGATCAAAAGAAAGAAGAATAACCTTAAAAGCATATGTTTGAGATATTTTATGCTGTCTCTGGTCAATAAAGAAAAAGGTCACTGAAGGAGGTAACAATTATTAGATAACCAATTCTTAAGATTGCTTTACACTAGCATCTGTAATAAACTTTTTGAAAACACAGAATCCAAATGTTGTCCAAGACAGACATAAAAATGCATGGGCAATAATACTGCCCAGCATTATGTATATATAATTGAAAGTCAGAGAGATGTCATTTTATGTTGGAAATCATTAAAAAAAAATCAGTTTTTTAAATTTTTTGTCTGAATTTAGTGTATGCAAAAGATATTGAGTTAACTACACTGGAGGCTTCTCTTTATACACAGAACAGGGCTATAGCATAACCTGAGACAGTTGAAGTTTTTCCACAATACCCCCTCTCAATATATCTCAACTCTGACCTAAGCCAGTCTATAGCATAGTCTATATGTCCTCTGAGTCCTCATCCTTTCTGCAGACTCCCAGTGAGGTTGCTAATTAGTGCAAACTGTGGTAATGGTTTTTGTGATACTAAATATTTGAATTTTTCTAGTGCTTCCACACAAAGGACCTCAAAAATGTACAAAGATTAATTATGCTTCCAACACCATGGTGAAGAGGATGGGCTTTACACCAGTTTTTCAGATGGGAAAAACTGAAGCACCAAGAAGCTGCAGTCTTGAGTTTTCACATGTCCCCAGACGTAAGGCACCTAAGATGTTGAGTGCCCAGCTCTGGCTATCTTGATGTCTTAAGTTCAGCACCCAAAATTAGTCAATGCTTTTGAAACTTTAGACTTCAGTTTCTTGTCCAGGTCACAATGGATGTTTGTTTCTAATCTGGAAATAGAATCTTTATCTACTGACCCCCACTCCTGTGTTACCCCCAAGACTATCCTTTCTTACTTGTCTACTGGGAACTACCGTAAGACGACTCATAGCACTTCACACAAGCCACTAAACAGCCAGCTAATGGTAACTTTTGGTCTTTGGACCTGGGCATTAGTTCTGATAAAATGGAGGCTCAGAGACAAGGCTAATATGGTACAGCCAAGTCATATAAGTGTGGGGACCTGTTTGCCTCGTGTAATTCAAGCATATTACACAAAAGGGAATTAAAGATGAATTAACAGTGTTTTCAGTGTTGTAAAACAAAAATTAATTACAATGTCATTTAGAGATTTAAAAAATATATTAAAGGTGTTCTTCAGGAAACCTTAATTATGAGAAATATCAGCAGTGTTCAAGAAAGCAATTTCTATTTCCAATTTTCCTTGACCGAACAGTAAGTATCACAGTGCAGTGAATCTTTGCTCAGACTTTGAACCAGCTTAAAGTACTGTAAAGCAATTGTCACATGAAGTCACTTCTGATGTTTAACTGAAGACTATAGTATTGTAGTTAAATGAATTCAAAGGGAGTTGGGAAGAAACAGTTGACCAAATATACTATTTGATAACAACATTATCTTATAAATTAGTTACATTAACAACATAATATAGTGTAGTATATCAAGTATACTTACAGAGACTGAAGACTGCGCAAATTCTGGAGTGCTTCAGTGGGAACCTGCTCTAACTGATTATTCTGCAGCATTCTACATTAAAATCCAGAAACAATGTAAGAAAAGAAAATGTTTTTACTTTACAGACTTTAGGCCAAAATTTTGCTCTCTTACATCCATGAAACTCCAGGAATGGGACTGTATGGGTATTATGGGGAGCAGATTTTGACTTTAACAAATTAAGATATAATCTACAGAGATATCTAAAAATTACTAAACCACCTTTAAAACTCACAATTTGCATTCTTTCATTAGTGGATTTGTATTCTCAAGGTGAGCAAATACCTACAGCATGAACTAGCTGTATTAATAGTAGCATGCTAGCTAAGGGATGGATTTTCAAAAGCATCTGAGGCAGTTCAGAGAACAAAGTCCCCCTGGCTTTCAATGCGACTTGTGCTCCTAACTCTTTTCAGGTGCTTATGAACCTGGCTCCCCCTCAGAAACTCCCTTCTCGTTTCTTACTCGGGCACTATTTCAAAGGCAATGGACCACCTCCTGAGAGTCGTACTCAAGAAAATGGCTATTACAGCTAATTGGAATTTTTCTCAGTAAAGACTTTAAAATTTGACCCATGTAGAGTTTTGTCTGAGTAAAGATTATAGAATTTGGCTTGGTGAGATTAGTTTTTTTTCAAGTCTACAGAGGAAGTTGCTCCTTGTTGCACAAAAAAAGGCAATGACTCGAAAAACAATCCCTTCTATATCTGTCATGCTCTTGTGCTGCCTTCTTTGCAGGGGCTGAGATGCGCTTTTCATTTCTTTTGAATTTGATGAAACATTTGGGGCGAGGGCAGGAACAGATGACTTCCAGAAAAACCCAAGAAGTGCCAAAGCCAGAGGTCCAGTCCTGCGTAAACCTCCACTGTGCAAAAGGGCTTTGCCTGAGTAAAAATGGAGGATTCTATTGTGCTGTTCAGACCCAGCCAATCAATAAGGGAAAGTACGTAGGGGAGTGTAACCAGCTCTCCTCTATGTCCAGCCAGAAGACGAGCTGGTCATTGGGTAGTATTTGGCCCTGCTCCTTCTCAGTCCCCATTAGAGGAGGTATTTCTGACAGTAGCAATATCCCTTGGTAGCCCCAGAGCTCCCTGAGCCAAAGACTGCCATTGTGTCAACTCCTGAGTGGACAGGGGCGAGAGAGTCCTTGTTACCTTCTTCCAGTACCCATCTTCCAGTGGCTGGGCATAATCTTGAAGTGAATAGGATCTCTGGATTGGGCTGATACTGAATAGGTGTTTGGCATTTCATTGAAAAAGGGGAAAATTTTGACATCCTTACCGAGGCAAAACTTCCCCTGAAGTTGAGTTAAGTAAATAGAGTGGGATTTGGCCCATAATCCTATTTTTTACAACTTTTATTATGTGCAGTATTATACTTCTCAAATGCACAAGTTTTTAATCAAAAATAAACACAAAAAAGGCAGAGAATATCCTTTAACTGTTTTTTTTATAACCCGAGCTTATCCTGAACTGATTACACCCATGAGGATACAAGATTTAGATATGAACGTAGAGCTGTATTTAAATTATGCCTCATTGACAGTAATTAATCTATCCAGTTTGCCCCTCAAAAAGCTAAAAGAAAAATTATCCTCAGTTTTACCCAACCATTAAAAATGCCTCTGAAGCTTTTAGACTTGAATTCAGAACTTTTGTGGACAGTTAAAGAAACTATTAACTGGAACAATTTTTGTCTTTTATATTGCACAGTGTCATTTAGTTGATGAGCAAGCTGTTTTAGAACCATTTGTGTTTAGGACATTTTCCATATGATAAAGCAAAGATATACAAATGGTAATATGTATCTTCATTCCATCTAAATCGCTCACAATGAACTGATCAAAATATGCAATTTACTTGATCAAATCTTTACGTTAATTAGTTCCCTGGAGCATTTAGGAAATCAGAAATATATCAAACAACACACAGTTTACTTACAGCACTTTAAGACTGAAAAGGCCGGCAAATGCTCCCTTGGGAATGTATGTCAAGCCATTTCCTGCAAGACGTCTGCAGGGTTTAAAAAAAAAAAAAAAGGTAAATACATTTCTCTTCATGTGGAATTAATTTGCTCGTTAAAAAGCAACATGAGTATGTTTGAACCACTGATGCCAAAGGCAGTTGTTTAGGAGCCTTGTTTTGTCATCATTAATATACTGTTAAAAAAAATTCTGTAACTGTGTAGTCAACTTACTGGCAGCTGTGCTGCAGAGACAAATGCACTTTCACTATAAATCAAGTTTATGGTTTACAATGCACATCTAATTGTTCATACTGTTCTTTTTAAAGAGTAAGCAATATCTAATACTAAAATATAATAGACTGACTACCAGTGGTATTATGGAACATTCTGGCTCACATTTTTACAACTGTGCATGCATAATGTGTGCTCATTTTAATGCAATTGTGCACACAATCACAGTACATGCACAGATTAATGACCATGGCTCATTTACCATGACTGCACATGAAGTAATGGGACATGCATCTTTTCCCCAGGCACACATTTATAAAAATCATTTTTATAGCACCTTCCCTTTTTGAGGGGACTGGGGGGGCTGATGTCTTACAAACTTAAATAAATAAACATCACAAATGCATTTGTGAGGTCTTCTATTTTTCCAAAAGGAGATACATTCTTCAGAAAGTGTGTAGAATAAAGAAATCCCATATTTGATGTGAAATAATGGATCTATCGTTCATATATGGCCCCCTGCAATATGGTATTTGAGTATCTCATAATTTTTGAAGTATTTATCCCCACAACATCCCTGAGAGGTAAAAAGTACAGATGGGCAATTGAGCCTTAAGACAGGCTAAGTATCTTGTCCAGTATCACACACTTGAGTTTGTGGGGGTGCAGGCATTTGAACACAGCTCTTCAAAGACTCAAGCTAGAGCTCTAACCCACTGGACCACCCTTCCTCTCAACAGAGCAGGTAAAAGAGAACACTGTAACAAGGACTTAACCAATGTTGCAATATAAGTCAGTACCAAAGACTCCCATCCAAACAGGCTCTCCTGAGGTTCATACTTTCTGCGTGAAGTGAAATATTCCCTGTGGTAAAGGTTTAAGTGGAAAACCACACCTGTTTAACAGCTCCTGAATAAAGATTCCAACTGTTCAGAGGAGGGAGGGGACTGTGAAAGATGGACCATGCCTATTTCATTGGAACACTATGCACCTTTACAGTTGCATTTCAGTAGGTAGTACTTATTTTTCCAATTTCAGACCCTCATTAGACCTTTTGGTGCCGAATTGTACATTTAGTGTCTTGTACTATTTTGAAGTGCAGTAGCTTAAAATCATTTTTTGAAACAAACAAACAAAAAAGTTTAGGATGATAACTCTATTAATATACATTCTGTGCCTATCTGGAGGAAATTAAGGGTGAGTTTAGTTGCTTTTTGGAACATATTTGAGTTGATTATAATTGGCCCAAGATTTTCTCGGTCAAAGTGTTTTTTTGCAGAATTCTCTCTAGGAGAAAATGTACCAGAGTAATTTGTCATTTTTCATACAAAGATTTCATGGCCAGCAGGATGAATATTTTAGTCTAATCTGACTTCTTATGCCAAAGAACTTTACCTTCTGCATCAGGACCATGACTTTTAGAAAAAACATCTAGCCCTGACTTAAAAACAGCAAGGGAGAAAGAATCTACCATATCCCTAGGTAATTTTTTTCAATGATTAATTATCCGCACTATTAAAAATGTGTACCTGTTTCTAGTCTGAATTTGTCTAACTTCAGCTTCCAACCACTACATCACATTATACTTTTGTTCTTCTAGATCAGTGGTAGGCAACCTGTAGCCCGCACACAGCACGTGAGGGTAATCTACTGGCGGGCCGCGAGACAGTTTGTTTACATTGACTGTCCGCAGGCACGGCTGCCCGCAGCTCCCACTGGCCGCGATTCGCTGTTCGCCACCCCTGCGCCACTTCCCGCAGCTCCCATTGGCGGGAATACGGCCACTGGGAGCTGCGTGCGGCCGTGCCTGCGGACAGTCAATGTAAACAAACTGTCTCATGGTCCACCAGCAGATTACCCTGACAAGCCGGGTGCAGCCCGTGGGGCACAGGTTGCCCACCACTGTTCTAGATTAAAGAGCCCTCACGATCAGAAATAGCTTCCTCATAAAGGTCCTTGTAAACCCTGATCAAGTCACCTCTTAACCTTCTCTTGATAAATTAAATAGATTGGGCTTCTTTAGGCTCTCACTGTACAGCAGGTTTTCCAAACCTCAAATAATTTTTGTAGCCCTCTTCTGAACCATTTCCAGTTTGTCAACTTCCTTTCTGAAGTGTGGACACCAGAAGTGGACTCAGGATTGTATTAATGATCTCACTAATGCTGTATACAGATATAATACCACTTCCCTATTCCACCCCTGCTTCTGCAGCCAAGGATCACATTCATCCTATTCGCTACCACATCAGACGGGGAGCTCATGTTCAACTGGTTATCTACTATGACCCCTAAATATTTTTCAAAGTCACTGCTTTCCAGAGGAGGTACAGTCCTTCCTCTTATAATTGTGGTCTACATTCTATGTTCCTAAATGTATATCCTTGCATTTGGCGGTGTTAAAATACATGTTTGTTCAAATGAGTACACCTTTCCAAGCAATCCAGGTCAGTTTGCATAATTGTCCCCATCATTATTTACCATTTCACTAATTTTTGTGTCTTTTGCAAACTTTACCAGCAATTATTTTATATTTTCTTCCAGATTATTGTTACAGACATAGAAAAACATTGGGCTAAGAACAGATCCCTCCAGGATCCCACTAGAAAGATCCTCCATTGCATGAGGATTCCCCATTTAGAATCACTTTTTGAGATCTATCAGTTAACCAATTTTAATCCATTTGATATGGGATACATTGATTAAGTATAGTGCTAATTTTTAATCAGAATGTCACGTGGGACCAATAGAAGTGTTAAGTATATTATGTCAACACGGTTACTTTTATCAAGCAAACCTGTGATCACAGCAGAAATACAATATCAAGGTTGCTGGACAATACTTATTTTTCATAAAAAGATGTTGAGTAGAATTAATTATATTACCATCTTCTAATTTTTTACTGATTGTGTCTATACCAGCCTTTCCATGATTTTGCCAGGGATTGATGTCAGGCTAACCGACCTACAGTTTCCCAGGTCATCCCATTTATCCTTTTTAAATACTGGCAAAACATTAGCTTTTTTCCAGTCCTCTGGAACTTTCCCAATGTTCCAAGATTTGTTTAAAATCAACAATACTGGTTTAGCAAGATCCTTGGCCAATTCTTTTAACACTCTTGTGTGAAAATTATCTGGTCAGTTCTGTAGGGCATGCTGCAAATTTGGTTGCTCTATTCTTGACAGGTTTTTTAATGCTGTCATGTGCTTTTCCACTTGCTATTTCCATCCTACCCCAATCTGGGCACTAAAGGGAAATCAATTCTTTTGTTGATATCACCGGTAGCTAATCTGTAGGATATTGGGTTTATTCTTCTCTCAGATGTCGTTCATGTGGTCTATGTTTAAATTTGTACGGTTGTATGGTTTTTGAAAGATGCATGCATATTTTGCAATTTTAAATAACATATGACTGCATTTGCACACTTATGATATGTTTTCTCAGACAGTCCACAATGAATTTCCATGTGTAGTTAGAATTTTTGTATGTTGTATGTATGAAGCCAGTGAGTGTATTGTTTCTGGGGTTTTGTTTCCCATTACATTAAGTCATTCAAGGGAAGCTTTACTTCAGTTGGACTTTGGATGGACTTTGATTAATGATCTGAAACTGAATGGGTAAATCATAGAATCATAGACTTTAAGGTCAGAAGGGACCATTATGATTGTCTAGCCCGACCTCCTGCACAACGCAGACCACAGAATCTCACCCCCACACTCTTGTAACAAACCCCTAACCTATATCTGAGCTACTGAAGTTCTCAAATCGTGGTTTAAAGACTTTAAATACCTCCCTCCCCTACAGAGCTGAGGATGGATGGATTGTCTACCTCCATGGTGGTGCATTTAGTTAATGATTTCTGAAAGGGGGAATGAGTTTGTTTATAGTCCTTACATAACCAAATATCTGGCCTCCATTGTTTGTATGTTTTAAATTTAAATTTCAGAAAAGTTGAATTTTGTTTTAGTTCCCACAGTTCCATGATTTGTTGTTTCAGAAATATTACACTAAACAAAAAGAAGACTGAAATATATGACTTCTCCATAATAAAAAGGCAATTAAAAGGCAAGAAGTTACTGCATTTATTTATTTTTGGAGGCTATTGGTTTAGAATTGGTTTAGAATTTCAGAATCTTACAAATAAAGAACCAGTACTACAATAACTTACACCTCTGTGGCATAATTTTACTCACATGACTAGTCTCACACATCTCAATGGGGCTACTCACATAAGTAACCTTCTGCACATGTGTACCTGTAATCTTCTGCTTAAGTAACCTTCTGCTTAAATTTTTGTAGAAGTATGGGTTGAGCTTGTACACTCCGTATATGTCTACAGTGCAATCCCAGGTCGAAATGCCCACACTAGCATGGCAAAATATAGCAGTGTAGATGTGGTGGCAGGGGCTTCATTGCAGGTTGTACAAGCACACTGGGGATCTACTTGTATTGCTGGAACTTGTGTGTTGACTGTGCACTGCTATTTTTAGTCATGCTAGTGCAGGTATGTCTATCCAAGCTGCAGTCACACCTCAGATTGCAGTGTATATATACCCTAAAATGCTGATTTAAAAAAAAAAATTCCGTAGAAAACACTAACCTGATAGAAATGTACATTCCTGCAATTCTGTACTGTTTCAATACAGTTCTGCAAAACTAGCAATCTCCGCTCAGGAAAGGAGTTACAGTGGAATAGGTCAGATAACAGCAGGTGAGGTTTAAGGTCTATTGTCAGAGCTAGATAAAAAGATTTGTTTGGTATCTGCTTGGACTATTCCTTGTACATTTATCCTTTTGTACACTTTACTCTTTCTGCAGGGACACAGCCATGGGAGATGGTGGTTACTGATGCTGGAGTGAGAACATTCCAGGTTCTGAAAAGTGGGTCTTTTGCTTTTGTTTAATTGGTAAAACATCGTTGGAAACTTCAGTAAACAAACAGAAACTTCTGCAGTTTTATTCCTGTCTGTCACAGATGATTGATGCTACCACTTTATTAAAAGCAAACAAAATTCAGTGTAATTACGCTACTATTGCCAATATTTTGGCATAAAGTGGGGCCCTTTTATAGTTGAAGAATTTTGGTCTCCCAGCACGAAAACTTGCAGCATTCTGAGCAACCTTATGTCCACTCCTAGCAGATTGCAGCTTCTAGTAAAAACAGCTCCTCTTCACTCTCCACTGTGAACGCTGCAGCAGGACCATCCCAGGTCCTCATAACTTCCTGCTGGGAGTAGTAGAAGCGAGGTCAAAAGACAGCAAGCCATCCCTTTATGGGGATTGTGGCAGATTTTCTTCTCTTCTCAGGTAAGGCCCAGCCCTGCAAAATTTTGAGCCCTTTTGAGAAGTGCTGAGGATCCTCAACTCCCTTTAGAGACAATGGAAGTGGAGGATGCTCATCACCTCTTGGAAGAGCTCAGCACCATGCAGGACCAAGCCTTTGGAGCAGAAGAAGAAGGGAAGGCTTTGTAAAGGAGCATTTACCCAACACTAATCTGATAGATGATAACTGTGCATTTTGATAGGATTAGCATAGTGGAATCTTCTTGTATTGGAATGAACAAAGAGGTTCTGAAGGTGCTGAAATCACTAGGAGTTAAGGGCACATAGCATTTTGCTGGAGGAGCTCAACACACTGCAGGATCAAGCATTGTAGAAACTGTCACTATTAAAGGAGTGAAAGTCCACTGAAATGCAAGGAAGTAATTCTGGACTTTCAACTTGCCTCAGTGAAAGTGGAGGTCATTATAATCCTGTTGTGTTATTATTTGGCTGTTAAAATATAAGAGCAACAGACAGACTGGATGTGTCTGTTCAGAGAAATGCCAGTGCATGTTCTTTTGTACAGACCAGGCTCCAGCTATTTTCATGAAAGATTTCCAATAGCTTGCTTTGTACTGTATTTATTCACTCCAGATTGTATTTGCATACGCCATATTGCAACATACTGCAGTATGCAAGCATGTTTGCTACTTGCAATCCTTCTTTGGCTGTCCAAATATAGTAGGGGATGGCTATAAATTGTGTTCCTTGAACTACTAGCACTGCCTTTAGCTCTTTCCGTCCCTGAATTTTAAATTCCATCTGCTAACTGATTTACTGACATCATCCAGGGGATAAGAGAGTAGGGAAGAACATGTGCCAAGGCTAGCGCGATCATGGAATAGGCCATATTTTTCTTTAAAAAAATGAAGAAGATGAACAGGTTACCAGAATTAATGTCTCCACCGAATCAGTTTTGAAAGCTATCCATTTTCTCTTAAGAAGGGTGGTTTGACTCCTTTAATGCTAGATTACATACTGTAACTAATGCAATCTCCCAGATTGGTAACTGAGAGGAAATAGTAGAGAAGAACCTTAAGGCTATGGCAAAAAGATTTTTGGTTCTGTAAGCAAAAAAGTATTAAGGGCCCTGATTCGGCAAGGTATTTAAACATGAACCTAACTTTAAGCATCGGAGCTGTCTCATGGATATCAGGTACTGGCATGCCTAAGTATCTTGCTGCATAAGGCCTAAAACATTAACAGTTATTCTAATTAATGGTAATGCCTTGCTGTACACAAATATAAAATCTACAAAACTTTACTAAATCATTGATAATCAGCATATTGGTCTGTGTCTCTGGTGTTTGGGACCGGAGGTAATGGAGAGTGTCTAGGTAATTCAGTTTTGTTGTTTTAACATTATTTGCAAGCTTCTGATCCCCCTGTCCATCTATCAAAATTGTTTAGACTACTTAATAAAGGTTCAGAGTGAAATTCTGGCCCCACTGAATTCAGTGAAAAAACTCCAATTGACTTCAATAGGGCAGGATTTTATTTTCCTTATTTAAATCAATCAATTAATTCTCTCTTCTATTGATACCAACGCTGAAACATTTATATTCTCTTGTAGTACAAAACAGATGTTACAGTGGGTCTGGGGGAAAAAAGTGTAAATATTAGGTATTACAGCAAACTTGAGATTTCTAATTTGTTTTCTAAAATGACTGATTCTAGATGTAAAAAAAAATTGTTCATGCTTCAGGCAGAATTTGCTGATCTTGTTTTTTCTGCTTCTGTCTTGTTTCCTGCCAACCTTAGGGTAATTAATCACCAAAGGCATTATATTTCTCTTTTTAACTATTGATGATGCAAAACCTTTTCTTGCTTCTCAAAATAAGAAAGACAGCTTTGTCAATATGGATAACCGGTCTGATATTGATCCGACAGACTATTAGATTGAGACAGCTGCCTGTAATTTAATATCTATTTAATGATTATTCCTAGGCCAATCTCAGTAACAATATTTAATGTGTGAGATTAAAACCATATGGCTGATATTTTCTCTAAATTTGCTTTCCTTCAAGAAGTTTTTGAAGACTTATCTTTCTAGACAAAAAGTTATGAACTGTTGATAATGATTATTTCATTTTGTTTTTTTATTTATTTAATTTTTATTTCATTTTGTCTCATTATGAATTAATCACATAATTATTATGAAGTGATAGATAACATAAGAAAGGACAGTAACGTGGTCTGAAATTCTATGTCATCAAGAAGCTGATTTACACTGAGCTCCTGGAACCTAATGTTTAAAACATGCTCCTTCCTTGCAAAAAAAAAAAAAAAAAGAAAAGAAAAAAAAGAAAAAGGGGGGGTGGGGCAAGAGTTAGTTGTGTTGCACACATATTCATAGCTACTCTGTTCTTTACTCCACTTACATTTGAGTTGAAAATTCAAATACAGCATGTTTCACTGTGGCTTAAGGCCCCAAAATGGCTTTTAAAATACACGTGCCAAATTCAAAGCTAGTGTAATTGGAGAAGGTCCATTGACTTCAAGCAGTAGGGATGGGAGGAATATGTGATCAGAATACTATACCATCTTTGATCTTGATCTGGCCTTGATCATTGATGTCTGCCGGTTAAGGAACTGGCTCAAAATGTACTATTACTCCCTCCTTCTACAGAGGGGAGGGAATTTCTCTGCACCTGCATTGATAAGACCACTGAAGATAATGGTCTCATGTTTTGCTAAGCTGACCAAGGCCAGTACTGAGGACAAACTCTGTTTTGCTTTTAACACTATAGAGCCCTGCTCTTTTCAGATGGTTCTAACTCTGGAACTCTGCTAGAACAGAAGCCATGTAGCTTCCTCCAAAGCAGACAGCAACACCAATTGTGAGGAGTACCTGAGTACTCTCAAGTAAACATCATAATTCTTTCTACCCCAGGCTCTAAACTCATCTTCTACTCATCTCGCACAGACCTAGGAAACAAGAGATTCAAGTTTACTTTTATATTTGGACAGTATTATTACTAAACCCCCAGGCCAGCCAATAATCTCAGAATTGCTGGAACTTCTTATTCTAAGTTTAACATTTCCATGAAACTGGAACAATAAATGCTAAATCAGATTGATCCAAATCCTGAGTTCTGGTTCTTATTTGTTGGGCTAGCCCCACAAAGTGTACTTCAGATTTCTGAGCACCTATGGTTTTCATCCCTGGTGGCAGTATCACCAGTAAGGGAATAATGTATAATGTTAACAGTAGTATAAGTACATTGAAATGTGGTGTACTGTTATGAAGATAATTGGACAGAAAAGCGGGGCAATTGTTTTTGTCATTTCTGTGCTATGCGCTAAACATGGAGACTGTGTAGGGCCAAGATTCTGGTGCTTTGTAGTTGCTATTGCACACTGGTGAGTGGCAAAATGAAGCCACAGTGAGGGCATATAAGAGATGTTACCACTGGCGCTGCCTCCAGCAGGAATGATGTGTATGCACTTGTGTTCTGAAGTTCAAAAAAACCCCAAGCTTGTGAAATGACTCTTTTTGGATGCCTTTTGAAAAATTTCCAGGCTTGTGAATGTGTGAGATGTAAACATTACTTTGGCTGAATTAATAGATAATTGTTTGACAACTATAAGAACGTGGAAAATTGCACTATTTAAGTATAAAAAATATTCACCTGCCACTGTGCATCCTAATCAGACAATAATTCTGCCGTCCACATACTATATAAACTCCCACTGACATAGAAGGAAGTTAGATCTGTGAACACACTGCAGTACTGGGTCCAGGGCTGGCCCACAACATTTTGGCACCTGACGTGGGGAGCTCAAATGACGCCCCCATTCCTCTCGCTTGGGCCAAAACTTTGAAAGGTCTCAATTCTGCCTTCTTCCTGTTCTACTCCTCTCATGGTACTGCTCTGCTACTTACCCCAATAATGGAGAACTAATAACTTAAAATGCCTTGTTCAAAAATTTTAAGTAACACTTAACTTTCAAATGTCTGAACAGCACATGTAACTTTTCTTGTCTGCATAGGAAACACTGGCATTTTTATCTGTTTGAATAACCAAAGTGGTGCTTTCCGTGCCTTCTTGGTTGCAAAGGTTTGAACTGCTTCCTGAAGGTCCACAGTCTGGGCCAGCTCATGCTCTATTGAGACGGTTGCAATACAATACATTTCATCTGATCTCCGTACCCCTTCCTTACAGGATATCTGCACTAGACACCCAACTCATGATTACATAATGAGGTGCAACCTCATAGCCTAACTCTTCTTTCATATTCGTGTTAACTAAGCCACAACCTGCTGTGGGGAAGGCAACTCCCACCCCCCCTTTTTGGCCATTCTGGTGGTGGGGGGAAAAAATTGCTTTCTAGCCCCCTGAGAAAGGAGAAATTAGCATAATGCCGACAGCAGAGCATGTCATAACTTGGTATTTAACTATGTCCATGGGGGGCAGGGTGGGTGTTCGTTTACCTGGACCAGGTAGAACAAGGCTTTTCCTGCACCTGCATGGGCCTAAATAGTCTCCCTTCTCTTCTGGTCACTTGGGGGAAGGGGGGGGGCAGAGTACAGGGATGGGTCAGTGTTTCTCTCTGGTGTCTAGGCCTTAAAGGGGCCACACCCCTTTTCCTAAAAGCCAGACAATGTATCTCACCTCTTAAAGTACAGTGAGGTCATGATCTCTGTTGGTTGCAACATCTAAAAAGCCTTCCTTGTGGCTAATTATAGCCTCTATCTGTTAGTTGCTATTGCAATCCACTTCTTTGAGACAATTTCTAGGTAACTGAAGCTGTTAAAAAAATCACATGTTCTAGATATTAGTACTAACCAGATACCCGAAGTATGACCAATAGTAAAAACTTCTACAGCCATATAAATAAGAAAACAAAGAAAGAAGAAGTGGGACTGCTAAACACTGAGGATGGAGTGGAGGTCAAGGATAATCTAGGCATGGCCCAATTTCTAAACAAATACTTTGCCTCAGTCTTCAATAAGCTAAAGAGGATCTTAGAAATAATGGTAGCAAGACAAATGGGAATGAGGATATGGAGGTAGATATTACCATATCTGAGGTAGAAGCCAAACTCGAACAGCTTAATGGGACTAAATCGGGGGGCCTAGATAATCTTCATCCAAGAATATTAAAGGAATTGGCACATGAAATTGCAAGCCCATTAGCAAGAATTTTTAATGAATCTGTAAATTCAGGGGTTGTACTGCATGATTAGAGAATTGCTAACATAGTTCCTATTTTTAAGAAAGGAAAAAAAAGTGATCCACGCAACTACAGGCCTGTTAGTTTGACATCTGTAGCATGCAAGGTCTTGGAAAAAACTTTGAAGGAGAAAGTAGTTAAGGCCATTGAGGTCAATGCTAAATGGGACAAAATACAACATGGTTTTACAAAAGGTAGATCGTGCCAAATCAACTTGAGTTCCTTCTTTGAGAAAGTAACAGATTTTTTAGACAAAGGAAACGCAGTGGATCTAATTTACCTAGATTTCAGTAAGGCGTTTGATACCGTGCCACATGGGGAATTGTTAGTTAAATTGGAAAAGATGGGGATCAATAAGAAAATTGAAAGGTGGATAAGGAATTGGTTAACAGGGAGACTACAGCGGGTCCTACTGAAGGGTGAACTGTCAGACTGGAGGGAGGTTACCAGTGGAGTTCCTCAAGGATCAGTTTTGGGACCAATCTTATTTAATCTTTTTATTACTGACCTCGGCACAAAAAGTGGGAGTGTGCTAATAAAGTTTGCGGATGATACAAAGCTGGGAGGTATTGCCAATTTAGAGAAGGACCGGGAAATCATACAGGAAGATTTGGATGACCTTGTAAACTGGAGTAATAGTAATAGGATGAAATTTAATAGTGAGAAGCGTAAGGTCATGCATTTAGGGATTAATAACAAGAATTTTAGTTATAAGCTGGGGACGCATCAATTAGAAGTAACGGAGGAGGAGAAGGACCTTGGAGTATTGGTTGATCATAGGATGACTATGAGCCACCAATGTGATGTGGCCATGAAAAAAGCTAATGCGGTCTTGGGATGCATCAGGCGAGGTATTTCCAGTAGAGATAAGGAGGTTTTAGTACTGTTATACAAGGCACTGGTGAGACCTCACCTGGAATACGGTGTGCAGTTCTGGTCTCCCATGTTTAAGAAGGATGAATTCAAACTGGAACAGGTACAGAGAAGGGCTACTAGGATGATCCGAGGAATGGAAAACTTGTCTTATGAAAGGAGACTCAAGGAGCTTGGCTTGTTTAGCCTAACTAAGAGAAGGTTGAGGGGAGATATGATTGCTCTCTATAAATATATCAGAGGGATAAATACCAGGGAGGGAGAGGAATTATTTAAGCTCAGTAGCAATGTGGACACAAGAACAGATGGATATAAACTGGTCATTGGGAAGTTT
Source organism: Chelonia mydas (assembly GCF_015237465.2). Lineage (NCBI taxonomy): Eukaryota > Metazoa > Chordata > Testudines > Cheloniidae > Chelonia > Chelonia mydas. The sequence continues at coordinate 282,039,022 of NC_057849.1, forward strand.
AGACTTGAAATTAGATGAAGGTTTCTAACCATCAGAGGAGTGAAGTGTTGGAATAGCCTTCCAAGGGAAGCAGTGGGGGCAAAAGACCTAACTGGCTTTAAGATTAAACTCGATACATTTATGGAGGAGATGGTATGATGGGATAACATGATTTTGGCAATTAACTGATCTTTAAATATTTATGGTAAATAGGCCCAATGGCCTGTGATGGGACGTTAGATGGGGTGGGATCTGAGTTACTACAGAGAATTCTTTCCTGGGTATCTGGCTGGTGAATCTTGCTCATATGCTCAGGGTTTAGCTGATCACCATATTTGGGGTTGGGAAGGAATTTTCCTCCAGGGCAGATTGGAAGAGGCCCTGGAGGTTTTTCGCCTTCCTCTGTAGCATGGGGCACGGGTCACGTGCTGGAGGATTCTCTGCTCCTTGAAGTCTTTAAACCACGATTTGAGGACTTCAATAGCTCAGACATAGGTGAGAGCTTTTTCGCAGGAGTGGGTGGGTGAGATTCTGTGGCCTGCGTTGTGCAGGAGGTCGGACTAGATGATCATAATGGTCCCTTCTGACCTTGGTATCTATGACCCCCGCCAGTCCCTACTCAGCCGGGGTCGCCTCCTACCCGCATCCTCAGAGGAGTCCCTCCCGACTGGGGCAGAGGGGTGTGGGGGGAGAGGGGAAAAGCAGCAAATGACAGGGGGAAAGGAAGGAGTGAACGCGTGGTGGTAGGGAGGGTTGGGGGAAGAGGTGGGAAAGGAGTGGGGCGCATGGGGGGCTTCTGGCACTCCTGTTGGAGTGTCTGGTTTTTAAATATTACAAAGTTGGCAACCCTAGTTCTAGAAACAGTTTACAAGCTAATGTTTGAAATTACAGTTTTGCATATGGACAGGGAGAATATTGCTGCAGCATTAAAAAGTTGAAAAAAACCTGGAATTCCTGGGTGTTACCCTAAAACACCCAAATTATTACTTGCATCTCTCATTGTTTTCCTCTTTCTTACATTCTTGTTCTCTTTTCTTTAGTTATGCTACAGGTGCACAGCAGTACTAGAGTTAATTCTGTGGAATGCTATTTTAATTAACATTCCAACAACAGTGGCTTGTCAGTGTAGACTACTCCTGGAACAGTATGAGCCATTCTATTTTAGTCAAGCACTCGCTCCATTGTTTCTCTTTTTGTTCCCCGCCTTGTCATTGTCAATAGAATAGCCAAACGGGCAGTCCTGGAGGGTGCCAATCTGGCATGTCTATATGGAAGAATTTCTTTTTTATTGTTAAATTTTCGTGGTGTCATAGTGAAATATTTATATATTATATAAAATAAATAAATATTTATTTAGTGTGTGCATCTTCAGTGGCATGATGCAGTTCTTCTAGGCCACCGTTGAACCTAGTCAGCAGGCATTTCTCGACAATATGCGTCATCGTCTGTGTTGCGCCACAGCTGCACAAAGGGAGTCATGAAGGCCCCAGCGATACTGGTTTGCTGTGCAGAGACCTTGCCCGGTTTGGAACCGGTTCAACAGGGACCACTGGTGACAGGCCAGGTCAAAACCAGGAAGGCAGATTGTGGGGTCGGCGACGAGGGACTGGTTGGGGATCATAGCAGACTTCCATTCCTCTCAGAATGTTTCGGCCCTAACATCCTGGCGTGGCAGATGAGACCATAATGGGCGATGTGATGGCAAAAGTGCAGCTGGTGGTTTAAAAACGTCATTGTGCAGTGGCAGGCTTGGGTTGGCACATACTTTCTCCAGTAACTTGTCAGTGACAACCTCTCGTCTGATATGAGGAGGAGCAATGTTAGAACTGGAAGCCATGGGAGAGGAGTTGGACACAGGGTGCAGGAGAGGATACGGATGGTGGCATGTAACTGCATATCCATCTTACATCAGCTAATTTTACCATGTCCCAGTTTAAAGTGGCATCAAGCTCGTGAAATGTCCATGACAGTGGAAAATTACAACAATAGTAGGTTAGTTCTAGAATCATTAGGCCAGCTTGATAGATGATTTGAATTGGAGTTAATATTTGCTTTTGTAACTTTCATACTTATACTTCGATTGCTTGATGTGAATCTTCATCTTATAGTTCATTACGAATAATGACTAGCGCATTCATTTCTAGCGAGTCAGATTCAATGTATGCATAAAAACTACAAAAAAAGAAAATCTACCTCTATTTCTGCCAAATAGTCCACATTATTATTTGAGCCAATACCTCTCTACTACTTTTATTGAAGTATGGTTAATTTAAAAATGACTGTTGTGCTCTCCTGGGCAAGGACTTTTAGTGCCTCTTTGTCTGTATTAAAACAAGGTTGTGGAGACATTGCTCTACGTTGTCAACAAAGTCTGTCTTATGGAGTTTACGATGTGTCATTGGCTGTTTGCCTGCCTGGTGGCAGATATGTCTCATCAATAAACATTACAAATTAAACACAACAGTATATTCTAAACTGTTCACATCTTTCTATGTAGGGTTATTAAAAGTTAAATCAAATTCCCAGACTACAAGGAGTAGAACATGTGATCATACATGCAGTGTTACAACTGTATATGAGAGACAATAAGTTATTTGCAATGAAAATTACTGAGAAACATACAGGCTGATAGAAATTACTTATGCTGCTGTAAAGCAGGAGTAAGTCCATTGAAATCAGTGTTGTAAAAGCTGTAAAACTGACACATATGGTAGATCAGAACCAGAACTATATGGTTAGAGACCTGTAGACTATATTTGTTCATTTTTTCCTCTTTTTGCTTGGCATATTGATTGCAGTTTTGTTTGTTTGTTTTTTTAAAAACACACATGCCTTAAGTGTTTCTAAGTCTTCACATTTTCATATTGTGGGAAAGGTCTTTGGCATTTAGGGGCTTGTCCAAAGCTCACTGAAGTAAATGAAAAATAAACAGAGGTTACCTGCACTGTACTTTTATCTGCCGGGTAGTCCCAGACATCTAATAATAAAGTCCTTCTTTTGGTATAGCTGGACAATGACTGCCCTGCATTGAAAGCAGAGGAGCTGTTGTCCAGGCTTGCCGGAGGAAGGCAGTAGTGCTTTATGCCAGGGGGGAGGAGGACAAGGTCAGAAACTGGTGCAAAAAGATGGTGTTGGTCAGCTTTGCAGCACTGACTCAGCCCCTTGGAATTAAGGGCAGAAGGCTTAAAGGTGAAAGCTCTGGCTTTGGAAACCCCATTCTAGCAGCAGCAGGCAAGGTGGCATCCACTCTCTCTCCCCTTGAGGTGTGATTAGCAGGTGGGGTTTGAACCTGCTGTGGGCATTGTGCTAGTCACTCCGTTTTAGAGGGGCTAGGAAGGAATTTTTTCTCTCACCACCATATTGGCTTCAGTGGAGTGTTTTTTCCCCCCACCTTCCCCACAGTGGGTGTTAGGGAACACCTATTACAGTGAGCACAAAAGGTGTGGTAGGTTATATGTCACAACTTATTTGGGAAGTGTGGGGCAGATGTCTCCATAGGGAAGGCATCTAATGACCAGATAAGTGGTCTGGTAAAGGACTTAAAAAGGAGGTTCTGATTAAAGGAATGGAATGGTGTGGGGTTTGGGGTTCCTATGGTTGGAACAGCAGGGAGCCAACCCCCCTTTCTTGTAGCCCACTTTACCCCTCCTACAACGGACGGTGGATGCTAAGGTCCTGGCAATGGATTTGCTGCAGGAACCTGGATGGAAAAAGGGGGGGAGCGGATAAAAGCCTCCTGGGTAATTACAGAATAAACATGGGGTTACCTGCACTGTACACTTTTATCTGCCAGGTAGTCCGAGACATCTAATAATAAAGTTGTGGCCTGATTAAATCCATATCAAGTGTCTCCTGTCCTTCTTTCAGTATACCTGGACAATCATGCTTTCCAGTTACTTAAATACAAGTAATTCTCAGTAGTGCCCACAATGGGCTTGGTGCTCTAATAGCAAGGGAGGGAAGCAGCATGGTGTGGTACAGCAGGCCCTACGCTGGTAGTTAGGAGACCTGGGTTCTGTTCCTGGATCTGCCAGTAAGTTTTTTTTTCTTCTGAGAAGGATGTTAATAAATTGGAGAGAGTTCTCTGGAGAGCCATAAGAATGATTAAAGAGTTAGGAAACTTGCCTCATAATGATAGATTCAAGGAACTCAGTCTATTTAGTTTAACAAAGAGAAGGTTAAGGGGTGACTTGATTGCAGTCTATAAGTACCTACATGGAGAACAAATATTTAATAATGGGCTTTTCAATCTAGCAGAGAAAGTTATAACACAATCCAATGGCTGAAAGTTGAAGCTATACAAATTCAGACTGGAAATAAGGCGTACATTTCTAATGGTGAGTAATTAAACACTGGAACAATTTACTAAGGGTCATGGTGGGTTCTCCATCACTGACAATTTTAAAGTCAAGATTGGATATTTTTCTAAAAGATCTGCTCTTGGAATTATCTATGGGAAGTTCTATGGCCTGTGCTATGCAGGAGGTCAGAGTAGATGATCACAGTAGTCTCTTCTGGTCATGGAATCTATGAATTTATGAAAAATTAAGCATGTCTGTCCCTGCCCCAAAGAGTTTCTAATCCAGATTTTCAAAGGTATAAGGATCAGTTAGGTGCGCAACTCCCACTCAAAGTCAATGGGAATTGGGCATCTAACTCCCATTTACACCTTTGAAGATCTCTCCCCCAAAAGACAAAACAAATAGAATGAGAGAAGAGAGGAAAGGGGAACAATAAACAAGATGAACAAGTGGTGATTGGTCATGTCCTGATAATTTAGGGTGTAATTTTCTTTAACACAAAGGTCCCTTTGTACTACTTCGGCAGTGTGAAGGGGCCTTAAAGTAAATGAGAATCAGGGTCCACGTACGTTCCTGATTTTGTTTTGAATTTGTGTAATTTTGTATTTCATTACAATAAAATATATTTTTAAAGGCATTTGTGCCTGAAATCTTATGCTTTTCATTGTACATTGACTATCATGAAGAAAAAATGTCTCAAAGCACACAGAAGTCACACACTAAATTCTTCAATAACTGTGATAATACAGTGGGCAGCCTGAAAAACTTCTGAGATGATGGTAAGCCTCTTCAAGTTTTTTTTTTTTTTTTTTAAGTAATACAGGCTTCAATAAATTGCTTTGCACCTGCATGCAGGTTAGAATTAAATTTAAGATGCCTTTGTATTGTTATTTTGCAAATGGATGTTATTTGAAACTGTCTTACTCTGAAATCATTTTGGAAAAAAAAAAAGTAATAGAACATCCCTTGGGGTTTATTTCCCCCACCCCTCAGCCTGTTTTGCTAAAAGCACCTGCCTTAAGTTGTTGAATAATAGCAGTGTACTAAAAATCACTTGGACCTTTGCCTGTCTGCAGCCTACTTTGTTTAGGAAGAACAATTTTTTCAGTATATGAAAGGAAACTAGATATGTCTCATTCAACAGTGTTCTAACTAGTTCTGGCATCACTACACGCTTTCTTCCTTAGTCTTTATAGAGACATTCATTCAGTAAATAAAACAATTTCAGGCAGTATTTTGAAGTTTTGCTCACAATGTCCATATTTACATACAGTTGTCCATCTTATCCTTTTAAGACACCAGCCTAGGTAACGATGCACCAAAAAATTTCATTTTTTAGCCTAGCAACAGATATAACGTTCAGACCTTTCTTACATCTTAAGGTAATGTATTGCTACATTAATACTAAGAGACATTCTGGAACAAATTTTACCTCAGTTTACATCCTGTGCAACCCCACTGAGATCAGTAAGTGGGCCTCAGGCTACGTCTATGCTACAGGTTTGAGGTGTGATTCCCAGTTTGCATACACATATTTGTGGTAACTTGATAAGAGTGCGTGCAAATATAAATAGTAGCATAGTACCAGTAGCACGAGCAGCAATGGTACAGCTTAGCTGTGCCGAGTACATACCCAGGTAATTCGGGTGGGTTTGTGCTTGGTATGGCTAAGCTGTGCGGCTGCTGCCTGTGCTACTGTGGCTACACTACTATTTGTACTCACACTAGTTCTCATTGATTCGAGTTAGCATGAGTCTCGTCTTGACAAGCAGGGAATCACCCTCCCCCAGACCATAGTGTAGATGTAGCCTCAGTTCTATAGGTGTAAAGCCACAGTGTTATTCTGAATTTACACTCGTGTATCGGACATCAGAATCTTGCACATACTTAGGTTGCAAATGGTGTAAATCAGTAGAGAATAGCCCTCTGATAATAAGGCAGCTGACGAAACCAATGGGGCAAACTTACTTTAGTGACAGCTCCCCCTCAGACATTTAAGCAAAAAATTAGGCCCAAAACATTTAGAGAAAAACAATGCTTACAAACATTTTGGGGCACATTTCCCCTCCAGAACACAGCGTAATCTCAAATTTTCACGCTTTAGTTAATCAAAACTTTAGGTTAATAAAAGAACCAATTATGTCCCTCATGGCTACACTGAGAGAAGATCTGCTCCTGCAGAGTTTCTAAGGGCTTGTCTACATTTACTGGGGGATTGATGAGCGGTGATCAATGCATCGGCGGTCTATTTAGCAAGTCTAGAGAAGACCTGCTAAATCAATGGCAGATCACTCTCCTGGTGACTCCTGTACTCCTCTGGTGCAAGAAGAGTAGGGGAGTTGATGGGAGAGTGTCTCCTGTTGGCATCACGTAGTGTGGATCCCGCGGGAAGTAGATCTAAACTATGTTGATTTGAGTTGCGCTATTCACGTAACTCAAATTGCGTAGCTTAGATCAAATTTCCTCTGTAGTGTAGACAAGGCCTAAGCTCTGCTTTAGTGGAGAGTCAGGATCCAGCCCTGAGGCACAAGATGAATAACTAATAATAGAATGTACATTCAATCATAGGTCTTTGTTTTGGTTTAATTTTCTTATTGAACAAAATCTCAATATATTTTGGGTGGTGATGTGTGAGGCAGGATTTCTCAGAACAAGAAACATTGCAGAGTGATATGTTGGATACGTGACACATACACCCTCCCTACCATAACCTTAGCATGTTGCATCTCCTTTCCCTCCTCTTATCCAACAGCACACAGCAGGCTCCTCCTCTGCTGCATCCCCTGTCAAACACACAGGTGCGCGCGCACACCCCCTCCCCTCTGACACCTACAAAATGCTACTGATACCTTCCCTACATCCTCATCTCTTTTTCTGCTTCCTGCCAATACCAGACAGGCTCCATATTTTTTCTCCTTCTATGTCCCTTCTCTTATGCAAATTCCTGCAATCCCAACACACTGTAACTTTCCTACCCAGCCAATATCCCTTGCAGAGATCCATACTGACACTTAAATAAAAGATCTCATTTGCTATCCCAAGCTGCAGATAAGAACTGCTTCTTTTTAATGCTATAAGGTCTACAGTAGCAGATACCTCTACTTTCTGTGTCACTTCCTATGTGATGGGCAGCAGGGCTCTGTAAACATTCTTAGCTCTGTTTACAGGTTTGTCTAAAAAGACTCTTGTACTTAATTTACTGAACAGCTGAAAGTGTTGAAAAGAACACTTTTTAAGCATAGTGACTTCCTCTACATAGTGTCTAATCCAAAGCCTGCTGAAGCCAATGGAAAGACACCTACTGACTTCAATGAGCTTTGAATCAGGCTCATAATGAGGTATCCAGTATGAACATTTTCAGTGCCAAACAAATAATAAGTAAATACATTTGATGACCTCAGTGCCACAATTGTAGGGTTTCAAAGAGAGTGTGGGGCCGTTATTGGGATATATTTGAATATAAATATTTAACTTTTTATAGCTTGGCTAAGAGAATCATAAAATGATAATAGTATAAATAGCTGAACAGTGTTAGCAGTGAGGAGGCAGCAGAATTATTTAGTTTGGGACAAAGGGTAATGGTAAGAAATTAAGAAGGAAAATGTTGGAAAAGTCTTCTGTCAGTGAGTGAAATGCACTAATATTGCAGAATAATCTCCCAAAGAGTAATGGAAGCCCCAGTGTTCAGAGCATTGAAATTTAGACTGGAGTGGGAATAATCCTGTATTAGTAAGGATCTAAACTAGATGAGCTAATATGCCATTTACATGTCTAACTTCTTTGATACAATAATCCTTCATAGTGAATTGTCTTCCTAACCAGATATATTACAAGATGTTATTTATTTTTATAACATGTTACTGTGAGACTCATGCAGGAGACTAGTTTTGCAAAGGATCCTTGAGAATTTTGATGTCCCAATGCTAATGAAAACTAGGGATATCTCAGAGGCAGTGTGCTTGGCCTCAGAGAAAAGGGTAACAACCAGGCCCCATATGTCCCTCCTACCTAACACTGGGATAGGTAGCAATTACAACAGCAATTGGTAGAAAGAGAGAATGTATCAACATGGGAAAAAGAAAGGGTCCCAAAGAAAAAAATAATAATAAAGAGAATGGGCATTTTCCCACTGGAGCCATATTCCTTGGTCTGTGATGGTATAAGCCAGTGAACACCCTAACCTGCTACATCGAGAGAATCAGCTTCTGTGTTTACAGGGAAAAATAAAACATTTATTTCTGAGGTGTCTGGAAAAAAGGAAAGAGTTTGGGGCTTGGAAAGGGGGAGGGATAGCTCAGTGGTTTGAGCATTGGCCTGCTAAACCCAGGGTTGTGAGTTCAATCCTTGAGGGGGCCATTTGGGGCAAAAATTGGGGATTGGTCTTGCTTTGAGAAGGGGGTTGGACTAGATGACCTTCTGAGGTCCCTTCCAACCCTGATATTCTATGATTCTATGAAACCGTTAGGAGGGTTATGACCGTTTAGAGGAAGTTGGAAGTTTAGAAGTAACTAAAACACAAAATCTAGAAACAGAGCTTTGGTGGCACAACCCACTTTATATGTACTTGATATCATAATACTTTGTAGAGGCCACATTATAGTATCACAGTTGATTACTTAAAATGGGCAATAAGTAGAAGGAGCAGATGAAGCTTAAAAGATATACTTTGTTTCCATGCAAATGTCCGTAGTAATAAAACAAGAAAGATAGAGGAGGAAAAAAAGAAAACTGTTTGTAAAAGGAATAGTTTTCAAAGTGATTTACGAGGCGTCAGCTTCTCTTCTGAGCTTTCAGAGGGCAATTCCATTGACTATTAATGCGCACATTGTTTTGCTTTTTGAAATGCCAGTCTGAAGGATGAGGTGGCAACATATAACTGGCCATTAGTGAGGACACTAAAGTTCTGAAGTAATATTCTAGCTTAATGGAGTCTGAAAACAGGGTTACTACTGTACATTTCCTTTACCTTTAAAATGAATTTTTTGTGTGGAGGTACCATCATAACTTCCCATGCGGATTTTGTGGTGTACTAGCAGTTAAAAATCAGTGAAAAAGATGGGGCCCTGGCTTTAGGGGCTAATAAAGGAAGACGTCAGGGTAGTTAAGCACTGGAACAAATTACCTAGACAAGTTGTGGAATCTCCATCATTGGAGGTTTTTAAGATGTAATATGCTTAGTCTTGCCTCAATGCAGGGGATTGGACCAGATGGCCTATCAAAGTCCCTTCAACTCCTACATTTCTATGATTCATCAGGGGCCGATGCCTAAATAGTTCTTTTAATCAACTTTTTAGAAAGTTCCCGTAACTGCAAGTGTCAGCCTGTTCCTACGAGGTATATGGGTCATTAGCCATTGATTCTCCATCACACTATGGAGTGAGAGCTTGAAGATGACTTTTAAGCCTAGATCATAATAACTAAGGACACTGCCACATCCAGGTCTCCTGCACACAGAGTGCCTTTCACTTATGGTTAGTCACCATCACTTCCAATCCCAGTCCTCTTTTGAAGCTGTGTTTCATTAGCTAGTTTTTGCATTGTACATTGTTTTTTCTTTTACAGTACTGGATGGCATAGCTCTAAGATCTTTGTAGGATTTGGTGTTTTACAGTCAGCCTTGAGGGATGCTAAATTTAAGAGTAAGGAAACAGTAATTAAAAGTGATTAGGACAAGAAGCCTTGATGCTATGAAATGTGGACTCAATTGTCCTTGACATAGGCAGAACCAGGCAGCAGGTTTTGATTATAGCTTTACTTGCTATTTTAATAAACATGAGCCAGTATTCAAACTTTTAATATCCTGCTGCTTAACTATTTCCAAAAAGCTATCCAGCTCTTTTACACAGCCCTTGTTTAAAATTTTTAATTTGTTTGGCTCTGTCTCTGCTTAGAGAAGTTGTAGCCTCATGGTAACTCTTTTACAAGTTCATTTCCAGAATCACAAGCAATTGGTTTTTTCAACTAAGTGTTTCCGCATGTGCCCAAAGTGTCAGAGCTGACAGCTTTCCTGCACTGTTTTATCTGGTTCCCACAGTACGTATGAGAGACAAACACAGGAATGTGTCTGGTGCTGACTATGCCCATCAAGGATACAATGATACTTACAGCTCTTCCAGGAAGCGGAGATTGTGCTGGGGGTTCGAGGGCAGCTTAGTGATGTTGTTCATACTGAGATCACTGTAGGGGAAAACAGACAGAGACTTAGTATGGCATGCCACAAGTGTGGTATCCAGCTGCTCATTCCACACATTTTTAAGTAGTACATTAACAAAAATTAGTTCCTCTGCCATGACTGATGAATCATTATCTAGTTAGCATTTTAAACATTTTTCTTTCTTAAGAAGACAGCTTTGTCAAACTAAACATATGCTGTAGCACATCCACTTTCCAAAGATTCAGGAGTGTTTTATCATGCTCTATAAATATGCTGGTGTGCTAAACAATTTTTAGTTGAAGTTATTTTAATAAACCACTATACCATATTACCATTTATTTGGAGAAATAAAAGGAAAGGAAATAGTTTGTTGTTTTAAGACTGTAGCATATTCTTGGGTTACTAAAAGTAGAAAAACTAAGCTGTACAAAAATAAGAAATTTGCATTTTTATTGACATTTCATGAATATGGAATATACTGCTTTTATAGTATAACCTGATGTACAATGCTATTGATTTTGTCCTAAGTTACTTTAGTTATCTTGTAAAAATAAATATTTTGATTAAAAGAAATGGAATAAAAATACATTCCTCTTTTTAACATGCTCCTTTTACAGGTTCTCAGATTGCATTAAATAAGTGAAATGAACCATAAAACAAGGGTGTAATGTGATCCTGCTATGTAGCACACTTCCTGGTGGGGTTCCACAGTAGTTCCTGGCACAGGAAACCACTAGCCTTCTAAGCTCTGGTCAGAACTCAATCAATTTCTGTTTTAGGCTAAGTTCCATGTAATTAAATTTTATTCTGTTTTTCTTTGTATAGTTTCTATCAGTCTTTCCCATACTTCTACAGTATCATCAGAGTTGGCTTATCACAAAAGTAAATGTATAAAAAGAGATTGCATAATAAAATAATGTAGACAAGATATGATGACATCCTAAAATAGGAACAGCATGGTTAAAATCAAAACATATTTCAGACCTGTATATTAGATGTAAGTATTTATGCTACCTATAAACCTTCCATTTTTAATAAGTTATTTAAAAGTGCCCCTAATAGTATCTAGTTATTTTATATTATTTTTCAATGACTGACTTTACTTTTCCATCATCTGGGAGATCATGAGATAAGCAAATGATCTGAATTTATGTATGTGGACATTTAAAATTCACATTAATCACACCCTGTTTCACATTATAGAATAAATGTTTTCAGCCATCAGTCTTTTAAATTCAGTATATTTGATCTTCTACTGTATTGATGTTTCTCTGAAAATGTACGATTGAAAAATATAGTTGGAGTACAGAATCTAAAACAACAGGGAACTGTGTTAATATTTCACAACCATTATCAAATCACTCATAGAAGTAGGCCTCTGTACATTCACTTTAAAATCAAAGTGATCAATCAGGGAGCAGTGCAGTTATTAATTCACATTTTTACTGTAGTATTTCATCAACTAATTCTTTCATGCCATTGGTAGGGGACTACCCTTTCATTTTGGCAAAGGAATAAAAGATTTATTTTGGCAAAGGAACAAAAATATAGATGCTGAAATCCCATCAGTCAAGTGAATTATAGATTAACAAATAAGAAGGTACAAAGCATTATGTTAAGCAAAATCAGTTGGTGCATGCATTTTCTACATAGGTCTTAATGGGATTTTGTAAATAAATATTGTGACAAAGTTCCTCCTGTGCCTTGGTGGGTCCTGCGCTTTTTTGGAGGATTTGCTCACTCAGAGGTTCACAGCAGCCCTCAGTTTGGCCGCTTCTGCTAGAGGCTCAAACCTGCCGTTCACTCAGCTAACCTCATCACCGGCCAGCATGGGGGAAATGGAGAACGATCTCTACAGTCTCTGTTGTCCCACCAAGTGGGTCGGGGACAGGCCAGATCCCTTTCCAAATTAGACCTTCCCTTCTGGTGTTGCTCACAGACCAGGTCAACTCCTCCTGTGTCCAACCAGGAGTTGAGGGAATGGGGGGGCGGGGGGAACCCGGGCCCGACCTCTACACCAGGTTCCAGCCCACGGCCCTGTAGCTAGCAGCTGTCTACATCTTCTGTATCAGCTGCGTGACAGTTACAGCTACAACTCCAACTCCCTGGGCTACTTCCCCATGGCCTCCCCCCAGCACCTTCTTTATCCTCACTGCAGGATCTTCCTCCTGAGGCCTGATCACGCTTGTACTCCTCAGTCCTCCATCAGCACACCTTCTCACTCCCTGCTCCTTGCACACCCTCCACTAACTGATGGGAGGTCCTTTTTAAGCCAGGCGTCCTGATTAGTCTACCTGCCATAATTGATTCTAGTATGTTCTTAATTGGCTCCAGGTGTCTTAATTAGCTTGTCTGTCTTAATTGGTTCTAGCAGGTTCCTGATTGCTTTAGCATAGCCCCTGTTCTGGTCACTCAGGGAACAGAAAACTTCATCCAGTATATTTGCCTTCTACCACATTCGTGTACCCCACTGGTCTAGGTCTGTCACAATATACTTGCTCATATTTTATATTTTAAAAGGCCATATGCTAAGGACACCTGAAAACAGGAGTAATGCGTCCTGAAACAGGTGCGTATATTGCGTATACTACAAAAACAGCTTTAATGTGAGCTCTGGCGAACACAGACCAAGCCTAGCTCTCTTGACTAACTGATTCCTCTTAATAGCAGGATTAATCTGCACAGCAGGGATGATACACGTATAACCCCGATGACCTCACCTATCTTAACTCCTAGGGCGCAGCTGGTAATACCTGTCACAAGCACCCTACAGACTGGCTTGTCTGCAACGTCTTAGAGATGGTCAGAATATGGGCAAACAGCTTTCAGCCCTTGTTCCTGCTGTGGACATGCACCAGAACAGTACAAGTCACTCCCAATATACACAAACTTTTAGAAATTTCTTTAAAACTACTAGTTAAATTACCTTTGTGTGTGTGTGTGTGTGTGTGTGTGTGTGTGTGTGTGTGTGTGTGTGTGTGTGTGTACACCGCACTGCCCCTTCTGCCTTTTCTTGGCTTCTTTGTTTTTACAACAGAACACAAAACAAAAAGATATTTATCTGCAACAGGACCACAAAATATTACCAATGAAATATGTTTACCCATAGTTAACAGAACAACAGAAATGCATACCTCATGGAAACACATTACTTACATACCTGCCCAATAAAGCCTTACGTGATCTATTTTTCAATAGAATGGAAGCCCTGGTGCACATCTAAGTCTGGGCCTCTACTGCCATATGCAACTACCCATTTGCACAGGCAGTTGTATTTAGAAGCGGGTTACTCCTTTGGGCCACTTATATCACTTGTCCAGCCATGCTGGAAGTCAGACAGAAAGAGTGGCAATGGATATGGTTTAATTAGGCCACAACTTTATTCACTTAAAATATCTGGGAGCATCTGGTAACAAATTGTACCATGCAGGTCATCATCATTTCCTTAATCATTTCCATACAATCTCCAGTCTGGTCCCTGCCATCCCATTCCTGCAATCCCTACTGTCCTGCCCTTGTATGAGGCAAAAGGGGGCTCCTCTCCCCACTGCTCCAGATGTAGGAGTCCCAAGACCCCCTTTCTTAGCTCCTTTTAAAAGGCTTAAAAAAATTAAAAAATAAAATAAAAATAAAAAACCCTCCTCTTATTCAACTTCCTTACAGGATGCTTTTCTTCAAACGCTTTTCTAATTCATTTTATCGGATAACCATATCCCTTCCATACCGAGTACCCACACTGGACATCCACCACAAGTTTCACATACTAAGTTGAGACATTATAACCTAACCCCCCTGCCCACCCCACTGGGTCCCAGACCTACTCTGAAAAAAATCCACCCTGCCCAACCCAGCTATTATGGAAAAATTCCTTCCCAGTCTCCAGGAAAAAAGGGCAACTACCATAATGCCCACAGTTGGTCATGAGGTAACCTAGTCCTTTTGCAAATTCATGGGTGGGTGGGTGTTGCCAACCTAATCCTGGTAAAAAGAGGGCTTCTCTTGGGTTGCATGGGGCATAAATGCTCCCTCACTCTTCTAGTCAGCAGGAAGGGCAGTGATCCTCCCCTAAATTTGGGCCCAGCTGCTTCCTGCCTGTCCTATCCATCCCTTTACACTTCCCCCTCATCCCCCTGTTGTAAGGGGTGGTCCTTAAAGGAAAAAACAACCCTTTTCCTCCAGCTAGCCAGACAAGGACCTCCATACATGGAGGCTGTGGGGAGCACATTTTGTGCATGCACCAGAGCCTCTACACACTAAAAATGTCCTCTATAAAGTCCAATTAGCCTGTCTGCCATTTGGGCTAATTCCTGCCACTGTGTGTAGTGATTCGGCAAGACTGCACAACGCTTACTCTTACTGGTGAGCACGTATGCATGCGAGAAATCCCAGTGAAGTCGAAGGGACTACTTATGTGAGTATCAGTTCCACAACTGGGCCTGTCGAGTTAACGTAGGCAGCCACAGAAGGTCATACCAGCAATGCAGTAAACTCGTAGAGTGTGGGCAGCCAAACACAAATTCTTGATCGTGCCCAAAGGGACCAGTAAAGGAGGCTCCCAGTTAACCTGCCAGGGTTTAGATCATGTTCCCAGAGGGCACAGGTTTCAGGACAAGGAACATGTCTATCGGTTGAGATAGGGAGCATGAATGCAGTTATCAGCACTAAGAGCTAGCTGGTGAACAGTGGTCCTATGCATTGCTCCTATTGAGAAAAGTAGTAAAGAGTGCTTTGGATTGTCTTATGGAACTCTGGTCTATACCAGCAGGGTTCTTTTTTCAAACTGTGCATTTTCTGGGTCCCCTGGGCCCCCCCCGCCCGATCGCTATGCTAGCTTGTCAGCAACAGGGCAGGTCTGGCTCTTGCTTGAAGAGAAGAGAGAATGGTGGGTGCTTGTAAAATAGAATTTTCAATGTCATGATGAAAAAGAACTTCAAATTAAAGGACCAAATCCTCAACTGACTTCAACAAAGCTATGGATCTGGCCCAAAATCTATACATTTTCAAATTCATACACTTGAAACAAAATAACTAAAGCCACAAGCATTTATGTTCAAATTTGACAGGCTCTTGCTTGCTACAATGATAAAGAAAACATATAAAATATAGTTAAACTTACAATTATTAGAATCCCACAATCCTTTTAACATATTTTTTACAATAGGGAAACATAATGCCCTGTATTACCATTAAAATACATGTGCAACTCCCTCTGACATCCGTGGGAATTCTGCCCTGAGAATAAATGCTGAAGGCAGTATTTGGCCCATAATGTGAAGAACATCGGACAGAAACATTTTTAAATTAATGCACCACTAAATTAGGCTAGAGTACCTCAAATGGCAAGAGGTAATTTGAGAGAGAGTGAGAAACAAAAACAGCAGCAGCCCATCAGTCTGAATTCTCAAACCAGTTATCCAGGAGTTGTCTAGGAATAGTGACATGTCAGGGAACAAACAATGTCTTTGCAGAAAATACAAAGATTTGCATGAATAATTGCAGAGGCAACAGTACTCGTTGCAGTGATATCTTTCTTAATTATACCCTGTGCCAGTCTGCCACCAGTGTAGTAATTAAATTACTTCCAAACACATCTGAATTGCTAGGAGTCCAATAGGCATTGAGTAACATTTTCTGTAGGAAATCCTTCTGAATATCAAGGGCTAAATTTTCAGAAGGATAGCACTAGAAACCAAAATTGGGGTGTAAGTTTGGGTATTTGAGCCTATAACTACCTGACTTACACACGCAACCTGGTAGCTGAAAGGCACATGTGCTCAGATATGAACTCATTTTGCACCTACAAAGAGAGAGACTGAGCCTTAGCTCAGCTCAAAATAGACTGCGGAGGATCCCCAGGAATGGTAGTCACATCTCAATCTAATTAATCTAAATTCAAGGGTTTCTTTCCCAGCAGGTGCACCTAAGGTATGAACAGATTTTCCTCTTTGCTGATTTACAATGTCAAGGGCTAAATTTTTGAAGACTGTCAACATTCAAAATGAGCACCAAATTTTCACATGCAATTCCTGTCACTGAATACTATCAAACTCGGTAACTGCATGCTCAGTCAGGATTATTTTGCATGCATTTTGTAATTCAACTGCACAAATAAACCTTTTAAAAGTTTAGTCACAAGTCTGTGATCGCCTTCAATGGCCAACTCCTTCACTGTCACTTGTTTCCACATTTATGAATTTCCCCTCACTTTTAAAACCTTTTCAGCATTCTCCATATAGCCATCCAAGTGTTTGAGAGAAAGGGAAATCCAGGTCCTTCCTTCTAATGGTCAGGATATATCTATACTTTTGAGCTGGGGGTGTGATCCCTAGCTCAAGGAGATATACTTGTGCTAGCTCTCATTGAGCTAGTGAACTAGAGCATAGCTACAGCAATGCAAGTGATGGGAGGGACTAGGTGCCCCAAGTGCATGCCTGTCCAAGACTCTAGGCACGTACTTGGGGCAGCTAGCTCATCCCACCACATGTGCTGCCATAGCGAGAGTCTTTTTTAGCATGCCAGCTTGATGAGAGCTAGTATGAGTACATCTACTCAAGCTGGAAATTACACCTTCCAGCTTGAAGTGTAGGCATATCCTCTGTGTGTGAGTGTGCATCCACACACACGTAATATAGACCAGTGGTTCCCAAACTTGTTCCGCTGCTTGTGTGGGGAAAGCCCCTGGCAGCCGCACCGGTTTGTTTACCTGCCGTGTCCGCAGGTTCAGCCGATCGCGGCTCCCAGTGGCCGCGGTTCGCTGCTCCAGGCCAATGGGAGCTGCTGGAAGCGGCGCGGGCCAAGGGACGTACTGGCTGCTGCTTCCAGCAGCTCCCACTGGCACTGGAGCAGCGAACTGCGGCGCGGCCACTGGGAGCCGCGATCGGCCGAACCTGCAGACGCGGCAGGTAAACAAACTGGTGCGGCCTGCCAGGGGCTTTCTCTGCACAAGCGGTGGAACAAGTCTGGGAACCACTGATATAGACTATACAATGCATGATGTGGTAAAAAGGTTTCATTAGCATAAGTTTGGGATGGACACAGTACTCACAAGTAGTGAAGCCATGAGTGAGTTATGAAAGTCACTCAAAATGAATGTGGTTAGAATGTTCTAGTCTACCACACCATCACATTATTGTACATAGGCCACATACTTTACAGGAAAGTTATTCAAGGACTATTTCTTGTGTCCTTCTAAATCCAAGTGTCTTAGCCATTATTACTAGGTATTTGTAATTACAGTAGAGTCTAGAGGGCCCAGTCAAAAACAGAGTCCTGTTGTGCTAGGCACTGTAGAAACACAGACACATTCCTTGAGTTCAGCTGAATGGTTCAGAAGCTGAGGAAAATCTACTATACATTTAAAACATCTCAAACCATCATTTTTCTAGATATAAAAATGTCTCCAATTTATTGCCACTTTCAAAGATAGAAGCAAGCGCCATGTATCTCACAAGGAAGTTGAGAACCCCCATATTCTATTTGCTATAAATTTCCCATTTCTAGCAGTGAAAGGCCCAGAGTTGTCATATGTTAGGCCAGTCACTGATCCAGCACTGAATACATAGGTGCTGGAACTAGCGGTGTGGGAAGTGCTGCAGCATGTCCTGGCTTGAAGTGGTTTCCATTATACACAGGGTTTACATTTTGGTTCAATGGCTCTCAGCACCCACACTATACAAATTGTTCCAGCGCCCCTGACTGAATATTACCCATTCTGCATTTCTGGCTAGTAATTAGGGCTGCAGGGAGAGGAATTTCCTTTGTGGAAAGCAGGAGACATTTTTGTGGAAAGTTGTTTTTGAAAAACGATAGGTATTTCAAACTGCACCATAGAAATGGTCAACTTGTCTGTTTAAAGATTCCAGCAGATCTTGAGTGTTCACCAAATGGTGCCAAACCTGCAAACACTGCAAGAAGAGGTATGGTCCAGGAGCATGGATAAAAATAAAAGATGTTTTTTCCAGATTTCTTTATTTATTGTCTTCCTTTAGGCATAATGAAGAATCTTCAGTTACCAATTACCATACTTAAAACAAGCTGTACAAGATAATTTAACTTGTTTTGCTGGAGTCTGGGAGTTTAACTAGCTTTCAACATACGCTAGAGAAGGCTTTAGTTGGAGGCCAAGCTACTAGTCTATTATTAGCTGATATTACTGGAGACAATTCATCTCTGAAGATTCATTTTCTAAAACGCATTTACGTCTATTAAACGAGGGCAAAAATCTATCCTGGGATACATGCATGGCTTCCAATGACTTTTGGAAAACTGTTCATCTGCCATTAGAATATATTTTTAAATACAGAACATTACAAACTCTTTTTATCCATCACCAGACTAGTCTAGCGAAACTCAGTATTACAGAGAAAATGCATTTTGCAACTTACCAATTTTTTACATTTATATCCTCACAAACTTTTAACAAGTTAAGCCGAAGCATAATTTATATAAATAGTCAAGAGGAAATACTGTTATTGCTGTTAATTTTTTCCTTGGGCTTTCATTAGCCTAATATAATGTACTAATGATTATTTTTATGGAAGTCTTTGAAAAATAAAACAGCCTGAGGTCAAAACACTGACAAGATGATACAACCCATTCTCAGTGACTAGGAACAGCTACCCAAGCAATCACTCTCAATTAAATTGGATATTGTCTTATACATGGTAATGATGTTTCCAAGATATTCCCACCTTTTGAACACAGAATTGCTGTACTTTTACTATGGGCAGACTACTTTAACAGCTACCTAATACTATGATGGAGTACTTTAACTTCTCAAAATATGCCGGTCTTTAATGCAAATCCATCATCACAGATATTAAAAGTAAGATTAAACATTATTGTTGTCCAAAGTATTTATATTTGGTTTGCCAACACTATGGCAATAATACTTAGCTCTTACACAGCACAGAGGAAACTGAGGCACACTGGCAACATGACTTGCCCAAGATCATTTGGCAGGTTAAAGGCAGAGTAAGAACAAAATACAAGTCTTTGTCACTGAATCCACTGGAGCACACTGCCTACTCTATAATACTATTGCCAACAGGCATCTAGAATACAACCTCCCATCATAGATGATGATAGATAATTCATTGGAGTCTATCGACATAAAGCTAGCATAACTTTTATTTTAATTACCTCTTTACAGTGTCTTCCAAAATGAATATGCAAATAATCAGTGATATTACATTGCCAAATATTTAAGTTCATAACCCCACAGAAGCAAGTCTGATCATATAAATAAGTGCTGTAAGAACTTCCTGACAATTAAATTATAGTATTTATTCTCAGAGCTGACTTCACACTACATCTGCAATTTTTACTGGGATTCCATTGAAAATCTATGGTAAAAATGTGTTTTTCCACCAAAGGATTCAACCTTAGTATTTGGGAAAATCTTGTTCTAGAATTTAGCAGTTTTGCAGGGAGACATATTTAAGATAGAGATGCAGTACACATCTTGAATACACTGTCTACAGAGATTTTTAGAATAACTAACAAATGGAAATAGCATGACTACTTCTGCCTTTCTGTACACTGGTAACAGAAACAATCTAAACAAAAAGCTAAATATTTAAAAATTCAGCCACACTTGCAGTAACATTTTAGAATAACCAAAGATCGATAACTGAGCCCATTATGTAAGTTTTTTTAATCAACAGCAGGAAGGATACGTTGCATAAGAAGTTGATTTTTTACAGAAGGCTGTTGTTATTCAAGTATTTAAAATGCAGAGTTTGCACAAAGAGAGTCTGCATTAAAATGTATGCTAAAAAGGTAAATGAGACTCGGTTGTTGCATTAGGAGAGCTCTCGTAATGAGGGATATGTGTGTGCTCCTGACTAACAGGCGAGGGGGGAATCTCAGCCTTTCATAGATTTATAGATTCCAAGGCCAGAAGGGGACTATTGTGATCAAACATTCTGAGCTCCTGTATAACACAGGCCATAGAACGTCCCCAAAATAATTCCTAGAGCATCTCTTTTAGAAAAACACCGAATGTTGATTTAAAAGTTGCCACTGACCACAACTCTTGGTAAATTGTTCCAATGGTTAATACCCCACTGTTAAAAAATGATGCCTTATTTCTAGTCTGAATTTTCCTAGCTTCAACTTCCAGCTTTTGGATCATTTTATACTTTTCTCTGCTAGATTGAAGAGCCTATTATCAATTTTTTGTTTCCCAGGTAGGTACTTATAAACTGTGATCAAGTCACTCCTCGTTTTCCAATCCTTTAATCATTATCATGACTTTTCTCTGGACGCTCTCCAATTAATCAACATCCTTCTTGAACTGTGGACACCAGAACTGGACACAGTATTCCAACAGCAGTTGCACCAGTGCCAAATACAGAGGTAAAATAACTTCTCTGCTCCTACTCGAGATCAGCCTGTTTATGCATCCAAGGATCACACTAGCTCTTCTGGCCACACTGTTGCACACGGGGAGCTCATGTTTAGCTGATTATCTGCCATGACCCCTAAATATTTTTCAGAATTGCTGCTTCCCATTCTGTCAGTACAGCCCACAATCTTTGTTCCTAGATGTATACACATACATTTATCCATATTAAAATGAACAGTGTTTGCTTGTTCCCCGCTTACTAGATGATCCAGATCACTAAGTATCAGAGCCTTGTCCTCTTCATTATGTACCACTCCCCTAATTTTTGTGTCATCTGCAAACTTAATTAGTGGTGATTTTACGTTTGCTTCCAGACCATTAGAAATATGTTAAATACCATAGGGTCAAGAACTGACCCCTGAGGGGACCCCACTGGAAACATACCTGCTCAATGATGATTCTCCATTTACAATTCTATTTGAGACCTATCGGTTTGCCAGTTTTTAATCCATTTAATGAGTGTCAGGTTAATTTTATATTGTTCTAATTTTTTAAGCAAAATGTTGTGTGGTATCAAATGAAATGCCCTACAGAAGTCTAAATATATTACATCAACATTATTACCTTTATCAACAATTTTTTAATCTTATCAGGACAAGAGATCAAGTTAGTTTGACAGGATCTATTTTCCATAACCCCACTGATATGCATTAATTATATTACCTTCCTTTAAACCTTCATTAATAGAGGCCTGTATCAGTCATTCCATTATTATTCCTGGGATCAGTGTCAGACTGACAAGCCTATAATTACCTGGATTATTCCATTTATAGTGTTCCAAAACTTATTGAAAATCAGCATTAATGATCCTGCAAGCTCCTCAGCCAGCTCTTTTAATAACTCTTGGGTGCAGGTTATTTGGACTTGCTGATTTATAAATGTCTAACTTTAGTAGCTGCTGTTTAACACCATACTTGGAAAGCAGCATGTATTTCCCCCCTACCTGTCCCTGTTCCCTCCAGAGACGCTAGTTCCAGCAACATCACTTTCCTGGAGGAGGCCATGGGCCACATCCTCAGGTGGTGTAAATCATTGTAGCTCCACTGAAGCCAATGAGGAGGATCTGGCCCATTATGGAGATTCCTGGAGAGAGGGGAAGCTACATGAGAAATGCTCTTTACACCCTTTCCCTTGCTTTGTACCCTCACATAGGGCTAGGCATAGTTGAACCCATCATGTGAATACCACATAACTGACCCAGATAAACCATTCCTATCAAATCAGGACTGAATTTAACACAAACGAAAACAGAGATAACAACAAGGAGTTCTTGTGGCACCTTAGAGACTAACAAACGTATTTGGGCATAAGCTTTCCTGGGCTAAAACCCACTTCATCAGATGCATGGCGTGAAAAATACAGTCAGCAGTATATATATTACAGCACATGAAAAGATGGGAGTTGCCTTACCAAGTGAGGGGTCAGTGCTAATGAGGCCAATTCAATCAAGGTGGAAGCGGCCTACTGAATTGAATTGGCCTCGTTAGCACTGACCCCCCACTTGGTAAGGCAACTCCCATCTCCCATCTTTTCATGTGCTGTAATATATATACTGCTGACTGTATTTTTCACACCATGCATCTGATGAAGTGGGTTTTAGCCCATGAAAGCTTATGCCCAAATACATTTGTTAGTCTCTAAGGTGCCACGAGGACTCCTCGTTGTTTTTGCTGATACAGACTAACACGGCTACCACTCTAAAAACAGAGACATTATAAAACACTTTGATTCAAATACTGCTTTTCATTACACCTGTTAATAGAGTTGCTCAGGTGCATCCAAGAGCAAACTCTTATTGCAGAAGCTTTGCAATATAGTCATTTTAAACAGCTCATATTCTTGTACATTGTGGGCATTTTTCTGATATAAATGAGTATCAAAGGCTTACTTAAATCTGGACTGTGGAACATTTGTAAAGCAAACACTTCATGCATGATTAATCTTTTCAGGAAACAATTTTGCCATTCAGTTTAGCCAAGACTCCAGCAGAGGGAGCAGAGTAGAACAAATAATTAGAGTAAAAAAGAAAGTAAAGATCAAAGATCAGATAAAACACACAGAGTTCTGAATTAATCTGACAGGTACCTGACATTTTATTTTAGGTGCCAAGATTTTAGCACTCTGCTTTCTCTAAGTATCAAATGCATGATGCTTACTGTCATAAAATCATCCATTTCCGTTCAGATCTGCTACATGGCTGTTCATTTGAAGTTGATAACTCAACATGGTAGGCAATAATTATCAGGGTATATTACAAAAATACCCTGGGGTGTCAATCATTTATTGTACTTAGCTGATATATTACAAGACTTAAATAGTGGAATATTGTAACACACAGTAGCAGGCAGAGCCGATTAAGTGAGAAAAGAATGAGATTTGTTCCTCAAGTAGTATTTAGTATTATTTTTTAAAATAGTATTTATATAATTTGTATTTCTGCCTTTCTAAATAAAATATACTTCTCAAGCAGCACAGAATCCCTATTTCTCCTGTTCAAATGTATAGAGTGACCTCTAAGAGCATAAGAGCAGTCATACTGGATCAGACCAAAGGTCCATCTAGCCCAGTGTCCTGTCTTCCGACAGTGGCCAATGCCCGGTGCCCCAGAGGGAATAAACAGAACAGGTAATCTTCAAGTGATCCATTCATGTCGCCCATTCCCAGCTTCTGGCAAACAGAGGTTAGGGACACCATCCCTGCCCATCCTGGCTAATAGCCATTGATGGACCTATACTCCATGAATTTATCTAGTTCTTTTTGAACCCTGTTATAGACTTGACCTTCACAACATCCTCTGGCAAGGAGTTCCACAGGTTGACTGTGCACTGTGTGAAAAAATACTTCCTTTTGTTTGTTTTAAACCTGCTGCCTATTAATTTCATTTGGTGGACCCTAGTTCTTGTGTTATGTGAAGGAGCAAACAACACTACCTTATTTACTTTCTCCACACCAGTCATGATTTTATAGACCTCTAACATATTCCCCCTTAGCTGTCTCTCTTCCAAGATGAAAAGTCTCAATCTTATTAATCTCTCCTCATACGGAAGCTGTTCCATACTCCTAATAAATTTTGAGATGGGGCAACCACATCTGCATGCAGTATTCAAGATGTGGGCGTACCATGGATTTTTATAGAGGCAGTATGATATTTTATGTCTTATTATCTATACCTTTCTTAATGATTCCCAACATTCTGTTTGCTTTTTTGACTGCTGCTGTACATTGAGTGGATGTTTTCAGAGAACTATCCACAATGACTCCAAGATCTCTTTCTTGAGTGGTAACAGCTAATTTAGACCCCATCATTTTATATGTATAGTTGGGATTATGTTTTCCAATATGCATTACTTTGCATTTATCAAGATAGAGTTTCATCTGCCATTTTGTTGCCCAGTCACTCAGTTTTGAGAGATCCTTTTGTAGCTCTTTGCAGTCTGCCTGGGTCTTAACTATCTTAAGTAGTTTTGTATCATCTGCTAATTTTGCCACCTCACTGTTTACCCCTTTTTTCAGATCATTTATGAATATGGTGAATAGGACTGGGCCCAGTACAGACCTCTGGGGGACACCACTGTTTACCTCTCTCCATTCTGAAAACTGACCATTTATTCCTACTCTTTGTTTCCTATCTTTTAGCCAGTTACCAATCCATGAGAGAACCTTCCCTCTTATCCCATGACTGCTTACTTTGCTTGAGAGCCTTTGGTGAGGGACCTTGTCAAAGGCTTTCTGAAAATCTAAGTACACTATATCCACTGGATCCCCCTTGTCCCCATGCTTGTTGACCCCCTCAAAGAATTCTAGTAGATTGGTGAGGCATGATTTCCCTCTACTATAGCCATGTTGACTCTTCCCCCAACAAATTATGTTCATCTATGTGTCTGATAATTTTGTTCTTTATTATAGTTTCAACCAGTTTGCCCAGTACTGAAGTCAGGCTTACCGGCCTGTAATTGCTGGGGTCACCTATGGAGTCCTTTTTAAAAATTGGCGTCACATTAGCTATCCTCCAGCCGTTTGATACAGAAGCTGATTTAAATGATAGGTTACAGACAACAGTTAGTAGTTCTGCAATTTCACTTTTGAGTTCCTTCAGAACTCTTGGGTGAATACATCTGGTCCTGGTGACTTATTACTGTTTGGTTTATCAATTTGTTCCAAAACCACCGCTAATGACACCTCAATCTGGGACAGTTCCTCAGATTTGTCACCTAAAAAGAATGGCTCAGGTTTGGGAATCTTCCTCACATCCTCAACTATGAAGACCGATGCAAAGAATTCATTTAGTTTCTCCGCAATGGCCTTATCATCCTTAAGTGCGCCTTTAGCATCTCGATTGTCCAGTGGCCCCACTGGCTGTTTAGCAGGCTTTCTGCTTCTGATGAATGTAGAAAAATTTTTGCTATTAGTTTTTGGCTAGCTGTTCTTCAAATTCTTTTTTGGCCTTCCCAATTATATTTTTACACTTCATTTGCCAGAGTTTATGCTCCTATCTATTTTCCTCATTAGAATTTAACCTCCACTTTTTAAAGGATGCCTTTTTGCCTCTCACTGCTTCTTTTACTTTATTGTTTAGCCAGGGTGGCTCTTTTTTTGGTTCTCTTACTATATTTTTTAATTTGGTGTATACATTTAAGTTGAGCCTCTATTATGGTGTCTTTAAAAAGTTTCCATGTGGCTTGCAGGGTTTTTACTTTTGGTGCTGTACCTTTTAATTTCGGTTTAGCTAACCTCCTAATTTTTGTGTAGTTCCCCTTTCTGAAATTAAATGCTAGTGTTGGTCCAGTATAGTGTCTTCCCCGCCACAGGAAGGTTAAATTTAATTATGCTATGGTCACTATTAGCAAGCAGGAAAACAAGTACCCTTTATTATGAGGTATACAGAAGGCTTGAATATTTTTGTTTGTTTGTGTTTTGTGGCTGTTTTTGACATTAAAATATCAGGTCTTGTATACTCTGTTTTTGCCAGAGGTCTGGAGAAATAGTAGGCATTCATAAGTGATGAGACAGGTAAAAATTTATAGATTGTAAAACCAGAAGGATTACGGTGATGATCTAGTCTGACCTCCTGCATGATACAGGACATAGAATTTTCACAAAATAATTCCTGTTTGAACTGAAGCATAGGTTTTAGAGAAACATCAAATCTTGATTTACAAATTGCCAGTGATGGAGAATCCAGCCACAGCCCTCTGTAAATTGTTTGAAGGTTAACTACCCTCACTATTAAAAAAAGTATGCATTATTTCCATTCTGAATTTGTCCAGCTTAAACTTCCAGCCATTGTATTGTCTTATACCTTTGTCTGCTAGACTGAAGAGCCCATTATCAAATATTTGTTTATCATGTATGCACTTATAAACGGTGACCAAGTCACCTCTTAACCTTCTCTTTATTAAGCTAAATAAACAGTCTCTCACTGTAAGACATGTTTTCCATTCCTTTCACCATTCTCATAGCTCTTCTCTGAATCCTCTCCAAGTTGTCAATATCTTCTTGAATTGTGAGCACCAGAACTGGACACACTCTTTCTGAAGCAGTTGCACCAGTGCCAAACACAGAGATAATATTCCCTCCCTACTCCTACTTGAGTCGGCTAAAATTCCTTCTGCTCACAATTTCTCAGGTTTCAGAAAGTTTAAAACTCTTCGTGTTTTGGTTGTTTTCGTTAACATCCATTTCACTCAAGATCCTGGCAAAGATTTAGGGGAAAAAATTATTGTGAAAGAACCAACACCTTTGTCCACTTTAGAATTTTTGGGCCCAACTCTTGTCTCACATCAAGTTTAGAGCAGGTTGAGTCCAGTGAATTAATTGGAGCTACTCCTAGTTTCTGTTGCTTTAAATGAGGAGAGAATCCAGTAAGGACAGAATATCTCAGAGAATACAAACACTATGAGCTACCCAGAAGAGAATCCAAGATTTGTCTGCAAATACTGGAAGGATTAAAACAAAGATCTAAAAGTTGTAAATAGCTTGTTTCCTAAATTGCACATTATAGGCCAAATTAACTCTGTCTTCAGTTACACTGGTGACTGGGCCAAATACCAACTGCTAATTATGCACAACACAACTGCATAGTATGAGCCAGATTCTGGCTTCAGTTACACCCATACATGCCCAACGACTTCACTGTGGTTGCATGGGTGTAACTGAGTGTGGAATTTGTTCAAATTTCAAAATTAAATTAAACCTGTGCACCTTATTCTACCTATCTGGCTTTCATGTTGCTATTGCAGCACAATTTGGAAAGCTAAAAAAGGAAATAATTTGGATGGCATTCACTATAGACAAACTCAAAAAAGTGACATTATCAGGTTACAACCTTTCCCCGCTTTAGATCAGGAATTCTAAGTTGGGTGAAATCCTGGTCCTTTTGAAGGCAATGGAAAAACTCTCATTGACTTCAATAGGATCAAGATTTCACACCTTACATGAGAGGTGGGCAAACTATGGCCCACGGGCCACATCTGCCCGGCCCCTGAGCTCCTGGCCTGGGAGGCTAGTCTCTGGCCCCTCCCCCGCAGTCTCAGCTCACTACGGGGCCGGCGCAATGCTCTGGGCGGCGAGCTCTTGACAGGCAGCGTGGCTGCAGAGCCACGGTCTGACCCGTGCTCTGTGCTGCGTGGCTGGTTCCAGCCAAGCGGCGCGGCTGTCTGTCCTGGTGCAGGTGCGCCTCCAGCCACCGGTGCTCCAGAAAGCGCGGTAAGGGGGCAGGGAGGGTTGGACAGGGGTTGGGGTGGTCAGAGGGTGGGGAACAGGGAGGTTGAATGGGGGCAGGGGTCCCTGGGGGGCAGTCAGGAAGGGGGGGGGTGAAGCCTGGGCTCTAGGACCCTGCTGGGTGGGAGGGTCCCTGAGCTTGGGTTCCAGCCCAAGCCCGAAAGTCTGCAGAGCAGTGAAACAGGCCCGCAAGCCTGAGTCAGCAGGCACCAGGCAGCTGCTGGTTTTTTCTTTGCTGTGTAGACATACCCCCTATGTCAATAGTCTGTGTTTGTCTTCTCTTATGCACAAAGTTTATTTAACCCACTTTTTATCAACCTCATTCCTGTGGATGGCAAGCCACCGCTTTTTCTGTGGTTCTTAAAATGATCAAAAGGAAAATCTTTCCAGACAGGTAATTAAATTCAGCTGTTCAGTCAAATCCAAGACTATGTCTTCGCTTCAGGTCTTAAATATCAGTGTTGTGTCTTGCTGGAGATAATGTACTGTAATATTACAAAACACAAATAGTTTGGTATTTAAGACAAACAAAAATATTTTGCACATTAAAGCTGTCACTGCCAAATTGTCTTTATACATTTACTACATCACCTCTATGCATAAACTTTTCTTCCCTACTGCACCTGTCTGTTCCATTTTCTTGAACAAATAGTAAAGTGAAATTTCCAAGGCTCCTCTTCTTCACTTTAGCTGTTCAAAGTGCTTTAAAAATGCAGGTCAATATCAATAGCCCCATTCTTTTGATGAGAAAACTAATGCTCAGAAACTTGCAACTTGTCACACAAGTTGTCACTGTCAGAGCTAGGAATAGAATGGAGGGTGAAATCCTGGCTCCTTTGAAGTCAATGGTAGAACTCCCACTGACTGCATTCGGGCCAAGATTTCACCTCAGGAGTCTCGACTCTCCATGCCATGCTCTATCTGCTGGTCTATATTTCTTCATGCTAGAATAGCAGTTTATAATCGGAGAATTTGTGTCCTCATACTTAAAAAGAACGGGAGTACTTGTGGTACCTTAGAGACTAACAAATTTATTACAGCATAAGCTTTCACTACTATATGTTCCATTCTATGCATTCGATGAAGTGGGCTGTAGCCCACGAAAGCTTATGCTCTAATAAATTTGTTAGTCTCTAAGGTGCCACAAGTACTCCTGTTCTTTTTGCAGATACAGACTAACACGGCTGCTACTCTAAAACCTGTCCTATTACTTGTGTGCGTCTGCAAATAACACTGTGTGACCTACTTAATGTAGCCTTGTAGAAGTTTGTGGAGCCATTTTCTGGCACATAATGGCAGCCCTTGTTGTTGTTTTAAATCACTGACTTAAAGAAGGAATTCAGTTTCATTTTGGTCAGCTGGGGAATGGAAGTTAGGTGGAGCTGAAAACATCAACTATTTGAAACTGAAGGCTAAATTCTGGCATGATTTGTGCCACACTGGTAACTAATAAAAGGCTTACCTAGCCTGCGGAAGGGCAGGTAGCACAAATGTGTGCACTAACACCTGACACAAATGCTGCTGACCTCAAAATTACCCAAGTTAAACTTCTTTAACCAAAAGACAAAGTGATATTTAGTCCAGAAAATCTTTGTCTGAAACTTTTTCTAATTTAATCTGGTAACAGCCATTTTTGAAAGAAGGTTCTGGGGTTTGATGATGAAATTCAATAAATCAGAGGAAGAGCCAGGGCATAAAAAAGTGTTTTAAAATGGGGTGTGTAAAGAAGGAGACAGAATTATTTTTAATTAAAAAAAAATCAATTTTCAGGTGTTTCTTTTTCACACAACATAACATATCAGATAAGCAACCTTTTCACAGAAGCCAAAGTAAAAGAAGATGGATGCCGGCAGTACAAGCAAATGGTAAACAAGTTAAGGAATATTTTCTGGTCAATTTTCCAAATTCAATAAAATCTTCAACAAACTTTTATTTTGCCATTTCCAGCTCCCATATTAAAAATCTATTAGCAGAAAGGCTACTGAAAGGCTGACCATGAGCAAAAAAGCGTTTTCTGGAAACAGTTCTGTTCAGTTCTCATGGCTGAACAAAAGCAGATTGGCACATTCAGTTACATACAAAATGTCTTTTAAAGGGGCCTTACCCTACCCTTTTCCATAGCCACGCGTTTCAGGGTCCTATGGGCTGAAGAGAGCCAGTGAAAGATTTGAAGGGGGTAAAAAAAAAAAAAACACAACACAACAAAAAAAAAAACCCACCACCACCACAACAGAGGCTACCATGGAGATCCTTCAAAGTGTTCTTCTTCTATAGTGGGAGGATTTCCCTTTAAATCCTTTTCAATAGCATATTGATGGCTTTGAAAGCTTAAATGGCATTTGTCAACCATCAGTAAATCTTTAAAACTGTTTCTGCAAATAGCCCAACTCTGAGTCTCAGCTTTTCCCATTAATCTGTACGTAAGGCCACTGAAGACTTTTTCAGAGCTTAGATAATGCCTGGATTAAAAGGTCCATTCAGAAGGGAAAGCTTTAGCATTCACCTTGTGTACATAGCCATTTCACCAGTAGTATTCATGGGTTGTTATTTCAACTCTGCATTTGTCCTGCAAACAAGACATTTTGCCACAAAGGCTTGGTAGAGACATTCTTTAGTGAATTACTGAAACTAGCTCCTCTATTTGTCATGGCTTGTTATTTTTATCAAGTGCAATCAGTTCAAATAGGAACCCTAGATTGACAACTTTACAATTATGTTATTAGAAAAGAGAAAGGTACGTTTCTTTTACTTCAACAATGATGCTGATTAAAGTACAACTTGATTGCTTTACACAATGAAACACTATCTTACATTCCCCTTAATCAGATGCCAGTGAACTGTTCTGTTAGTTTTATATTGAATGTAATTAAAAAACTTTTACAATAATCATCATTTATCCACATTTTCTCTTCTTGGCTTCTTATTAAAAGGTGAAAGTCCATAGTATAGTTTAGACATTTACCAGACTTAATATTTTATAACAGATTGCATCATTTTTATATTTTCCAGTTTTTACACATCAGAGAAATATATTTTTCTTAAATTCCCCCAATCCAAATAAACAGACAAGCAACCCCTCCTCCCCCTCCACACACACATTTGCACCTATTAGGGTTGTTCTTACATCTCTTTAATGTTTGTGTTCTCTCCCTTCTCCCTTTCAGGAATTCAGGCTTGGATTCTCCTTCACCATATCTGATTTGTACCAAAATATTGTCCGGCCAAAGTCCAAAGGATAGTCCTTCAGTTTATTCTGGGGAATTCCATTCCTCTCCTACTCTGTGAACCCGCTCTCATCTACAGACAGCCTTGGTCACAGCACTCTGCCTTCACTGCAAGGGAGGGTGCACAAGTCCACTCCCCTTGCCCACAGAGGACACTGGATTTTCAGGCAGGAGGCAATCATATGAAAAAAGTAGCTCTGAAGTCAGAGATCTGAGCTATCCCACTGGGAACCTAACATTTTATTAAGTTATTATTATTAATTATTAGATACAATATTGTATTAGAAATTTTCTCATATGAATAAATGAGAGAAAAGAGGATGAGAAAAGGAGGAAAAGAAAATCTGATAGAGAAAACTTTCTACAAATTGACAATGGCTTTCTGTGGAGAACAGTACTAAAATATTTTGCATATTAAGAGCAATTGCACTAACTGTAAAAATAAAAAAATATAACATTCAAACCAAAATCCAAATATCTTCGGGTCTTATTGTTCATTGAGTCTCCCCTAGTAGACTATTTTCTCCACACTCCTCAGTTCATGAAGATTGACATAAAAACACCACAGGAAACAGACTGGTGAGATTTTCAGGGCATCCTTCTTTCATGCTATACAGAACCTCTCCTTCCCCATAATACAGCCAAAAAGAGACTAGTCTTGTAGTGGATTTATATTTACACCTGGAATCATGTAAATTCTAGTCCACAATCCTTTCCTGCTCCCTACTCAACAGAAAAAAACCCCTCCTATTGACTTCAACGGTAGAGGATCACACCCAGATAGGACATAATTGCATCTGCTCTTTTTGCCTCTATGTTATTGTCAACATGTACCCAATTTGCGCTCTGCTGTTACTGCAAGGCCTTATTATGCTTTAAAAAGTGTTGGTTTCATACTAGAAAACTCTCCATGATTTGGATCCAGATTCTTTCAGAGACCTCCCTCCTCCTCATACTTTTATTTGACAATTGATCCTCTGGGGTGCTGCAGCTGACTGCATTGCCAATGGCATTACATAGCACGTTTGCTAGACTGGGCTCTATATTAGTAAGGCTGGGGGTGGGAAAGGAGGCAGATGGTTTCAATGGAGACCAATGGAGGAAGAAACTTCTTCCTTCCTCCCCCTCATCACCCTAGTCTGAGTAATGGCATTTAGAGCACATTGCAAAGCCTAGTTATTTATTCAGGCCTTTCCTTGGGTGAGGGAAGTTATCTTCCTTTCTGTGGGACAGTGGGAAGGTCTCTTCATGTCAACAAGTCAGTTCACTTTATTTGTGGTTTGTGTTAAGATTTATTTGATGTAAGTTATCTTAGAGACACAGAATAGGCAGTAAGGGCAACATTTTCAAAGGTTCTTAAAATCCCACTGAAAATTAATGGGACGTACGCATCTAAATCATTTAGACACTTTTTGAAAAATTTCCCCTCTGTACACTGGAAAAATATAAGAGTCTCCTTTGCTGCAGATTATTTTCTAACATGCAACTGTCATTGTAATTAATCCCATTTTGTTGTCAGAAACATGACTGAATGGTTAGTGGAAGTCCTGAGTCTTAGATTCTATTCCCAACTCAGACACACACACATATCCTGGTTTCAGAGTAACAGCCGTGTTAGTCTGTATTCGCAAAAAGAAAGGAAGACTTGTGGCACCTTAGAGACTAACCAATTTATTTGAGCATGAGCTTTCGTGAGCTACAGCTCACTTCATCGGAACTTCCGATGAAGTGAGCTGTAGCTCACGAAAGCTCATGCTCAAATAAATTGGTTAGTCTCTAAGGTGCCACAAGTCTTCCTTTCTTTTTACACACATCCTGGGTTCGCCTACTTGGCAAGCAGAAACCTGCAGCCAAGTGTGTCAAAGCGTGGACCCACAGACTCAGGAACATGGGGCTCATGGTATGGTGATAAAAATAGCTGTGTAAATGTTTGGGCTTGGACTGGAGCTTGGGCTTTGGACCGGAGCTCTAGCTGCCATGTAGATGTACCCATGGTGTCTTTCTTTACCCATCAAATCAATAACACTTGTCTAGTAATATGTATTTCTCAGTGGTGTTGGGAGACTTAATTACTCAGATGTGTGTCAAACACTGAGATCCACAATGGAATAGCACTATAGAAGTACAAAGTGCCATTACTGAGGCTGCATTATTGCACAGCCATTACAGGACATGGATTTCTGGATTGACATGAGAGTGTTGTCCTTTCTTTTATATATCCATGGACTTTTAACATTTTGGGATTTTTCTTTGTGGGTAGGTGATAGCAGCAGCTGAACCAGTTTTGCTGAGAAACTTGAGAGCTGCTTGGTTAAAACTTGGGGCTGGATGGAAGGAGGCTAAGCGTAAATAGGAACTCTCATAATTAGGGTGAGTGTTTTGTTGTTGGGATAGTTACAAATCCTGTAATTTCTCTGTTTTCTAGAAGAAAAATCCTGGGTTTAAAAGCTGGTTTAAAAGGGGTCCATACCACGCTGAAGGAGAGACAACTGAAGCGCTCTCCCTTCCCTCCTGGATTTGGGTATCCACAGTTGTGGAGAGCCAGGCCAGATCCTTGTCCTATCTTCCAGTGCTATGGTGAACAGGGTGAAAAGTTAATTTAGCTTAAAGCTGCAGCATAGAGCAGCTGTATCTTCCCCAAGGAATATCGGGGGGGCAATCCTGCACGCCCGCAATGGAACAATTAGGCGGGAAACTCTGTTAGGGGAAACTTGTGGAACCCTCCTCCCTTCCCATAGCTGGAGCTTTTGATCTGGCACAAAGTAATTATGCTCAAATCAACTCTTCTTTAATAATAATCAAAATCATATTTTGCTCTTATATAGTGCTTTTTGTCCATAGATCTCAAAACACTTTTTAAAAGGAGGTAAGTATCATTATATAGATGGCGAAACAGAGGCAAAGTGACTTGCCCAAGGACACCTAGCAGAGCAGTGGCAGAGCTGGGAACACAATCCAGGTCTCCTGAGTCCCAGTCCAATGTGCTACCCACTAGGTTACACTTATTTATGATTAATACAAATGATAAGTAAACCCAGGTTTAAACACAGATCACTGTGGCATCCTACTGGAGACTTCACCTTTCCTTTATAGCTTTTCAGTCAGCTTTCACCACCTGTGACCATACTCTCATATCGAAGCTAATGTAGTTTTGGCAGCTGACATAATGTGTGTATATATTAGGGCTGTCAATTAATCACAATTAACTCACGCAATTAACTCAAAAAATTAATCGTGATTAAAAAAATTAATCGCAGTTTTAATCGCACTGTTAAGTGATAGAATACCAAGTGAAATGTATTCGATATTTTTGGATGTTTTTCTACATTTTCAAATATATTGATTTCAATGACAACATAGAATACAAAGTATACAGTGCTCACTTAATTATTACAATTTTTGATTATCATTTTTAGAGTGCAAATATTAGTAAACAAAAGAAATAGTATTTTTCAATTTATCTCATACAAGTACTGTAGTGCAATCTCTTTATCGTGAAAAGTGCAATTAAAATGTGATTTTTTTTGCTACATAACTGCATTAAAAAACAAAACAATGTAAAACTTTAGAACCTACAAGTCCACTCAGTCCTACTTCTTGTTCAGCCAATCGTGAAGACAAACAAGTTTGTTTACATTTATGGGACATAATGCTGCCTGCTTATTATTTACAATGTAACCTGAAAGTGAGAACAGGCTTTCACATTGCTGGCATTAACGGGCCAGATATGTTAAACTTTCGTATGCCCCTTCATGCTTCGGCCATCATTCCAGAGGACATGCTTCCATCCAACGCTCATTAAAAAAATAATGCGTTAATTAGATTAGTGACTGAACTCTTTGGGGGAGAACTGTACGTCTCCTTCTCTGTTTTACCCACATTCTGCCATATATTTCATGTTATAGCAGTCTCGGATGATGACCAGCACATGTTGTCTGTTTTAAGAACACTTTCACTGCAGATTTGATAAAACTCAAAGAATGTACCAATGTGAGATTTCTAAAGATAGCTATGGCACTCTACCCAAGGTTTAAGAATCTGAAGTGCCTTTCAAAATCTGAGAAGGACGAGGCGTGCAGCATGCTTTCAGAAGTCCTAAAAGAGCAACACTCCATTTTGCGGAAACTACAGAACTCGAACCACCATAAAAGAAAATCAACCTTTTGCTGGTGGCATCTATCTCAGATGATGAAAATGAACATGTGTCGGTTCGCACTGCTTTGGACCGTTATTGAGCAGAACCTGTCATCAGCATGGACACATGTCCTCTGGAATGGTGGTTGAAGCATGAAGGGACATAAGAATCTTTAGGGCATTTGGCATGTAAATATTTTGTAACGCTGCTACAACAGTGCCACAGGAATGCCTATTCTCACTTTCAGGTGACATTGTAAACAAGAAGCAGGCAGCATTATCTCCTGCAAATGTAAACAAACTTGTTTGTCTGAGCGATTGTAATAAAAATAAATATATACTGCACACTGTACACTTTGTGTTCTGTGTTGTAATTGAAATCAATATATTTGAAAATGTAGAAAACATCCAAAATATTTAAATAAATTTTTATTCTATTCTTATTTAACAGCGCAATTAATCGTGATTTTTAATTGCTTGACAGCCCCTGTGTGTGTGTGTGTGTGTATATAAACAAACAAATGTTAAAATCTCAAATTTCTGTATTTTAGGAGGTAGAAACAAGGCTGGAGAACCTCTTACCTCATAGTCTCAGAGATTTCAAAAAGTCAGACCATCATGATCATCTAGTCTGACCTCCTGCACATTACAGGCCACAGAACCTCACCCAACCATTCCTGTAAAAGACCCCTAACTAACCTCTGGCTGAGTTACTGAAGTCCTCCAGTTTAAGGAGGATATCGTACTGGAACATATTCCTCCACTGAAAATACTATCCAATATGTCTTGCTAGCAGGGGAAATTTATTCTGCAAACTCTGTCAGTGCTTGGAAGTTTTTATTTTTGAAGAGCAATGTTTGTGATATAGAGCATATGCCCCTTTCTATGCATCCACACCATAAAATATTTTCCCACCTATCTATAATGACTGCTTTTTTTCCCCCAGAGGGGGCTTCTCTGTCTAGTCTCTCTCTGGATTTTAACAGTTCTGAGCACAAGGTAACCCCAATCCTGATTAGAGCCCCCCGCTATAATATAACCACAATACAAATAATGATTACAGCCCTTAGTTATCTGATTTTTAAATATGATCTTTTCATTACAAAACTTGCCTAATGTCTATCCGCTTTTTAGGACAATTCAGGAAGTCAAGAAAAATACCATATCCAGCCACAGAGCATTTTTAGTAGGTAGAATATAATTAGCCAAATTGAAATGCTCTGCAGGACACAGGCTTGACATCCCTATTCTTTTCATAAAGGTCATGAGAACTTTGAACAAAAGTTACATCCCCTCTGAATCCCAGGTGAATTCCAAAAGAACCTCAGGTAGGAAATGGTGACAGAAAATCTTCCCTGGGGCAGTAAAGTGCTATTGGAGGAACTGTTGGTTTAGTGTCTCTGAGATTTCATTCATTTTATTTACTAGTAAATCAGTTTTTAAAGTGCGTTGGGATTCTTCTGGATGAAAGGTACTATCTAAAGCATAGTTTAAACTGGACATCGATCCCTGATTCAAATGTATACATTAATTTACTAAGTATAGTGAGAATAAAGGTTTGTAGAGTAGGGAAGTTACCCTTGTTAACCATTTACCATTCAATTTCAAGTCTTGATTGCATATTAGTAGTAGTATCACATGAATACCTAAAAGTCCCTACTGATATCAGTACTAGATTACTATACTCTATTATCAGTACTAATTAATGTACAAAACAGTAAAAGACAGACCCTGCTCCAAAGAGCTTACTAGCTAAGTAGACACACAAAGAGAAGGGAAGTCATTCAGCAAATCAATGGCATGGCTGAGATTTGAACCAAGGTCTCCTGAGTCCCAATCTAGTGCACCATCAACTAGAGGGCAGTACCTCACCTTTGAGATACCCTCTCTACTATGGGCCTTCATAAATCATGTTGAAGGAAATGATTGTTAAAAACTATACCAACCAATACAGGAATTTCCACTAAAAGTACAATTCAGAGACTGCTTGCCTTTGATAATAGCTGTACAATCAGTGAGAAAGCAAATGTTCAACATATCATTGACAGAGTAGTAGTCAATTGTGACCAAACATCAAAAATGACATGACTAAATATCTATTAAAGGTAAAATGTAAAAGCTATTTAATTTTAAACTGTTTAAGATGGCAAATGAATAATTGCAAATTCATTTAAAACATAAATGTAAGACTTAAAAAAAAATAGGGCCTGATCCTGCATCCTTTACTCATGCTAGTTATGGGATTTATGTGGGAATTATTTGCATACTTACAGGTTGCAGGATTGTGTCCTAGCAGTTTATCATATATCAACAATTTAATGAGTTTATAGTGAAATAAAATCTTGTACTTTAAAACCTCTCACCCAAACCCTCTAACCTCATGGCTAAATAGGGGGTTGGAGGGGTCAAGGAGAAAAGAAATAACTGCTCCCAAAGGGCATACTTAAGGCTTCATCCTATAGTGCAAACATTAGAGTGTTTAAAGTCAGATGTCTACTCAGATAGTTCATTATACAGCTTTTACACTATAGAGCAACAAGTTAATAGCGTCCAACAATGATGGCCATATACACTTACAACCTATGTATGTATGACTTACTGGCAGATTCCAATTAACAAACTAATTATCCAAGAGAAACTTATGATGAACAACATTAAACTACCATTAGGAAAATTAAACATAAAAAATACCTCTCCATGTTATGTTATGTAAAGCTAAAGTATGGTATCTTCATAAACAAGAACAGAACCTGAATACACTAAAACAGATGATAAATTACTCTTCAGAAACTTTGTTTTATTTGCACAGTATTATAGATCAAGCTTTACAATAGCAGCCCAATACATGGAACTACCTTTAGTCAGGGCCTCTCTTCTATGTCACCATCCTATTTTCAACTAACAATGCACGCAGATGAGCCAAAAACATGTACTTTGCTCCCACCATTACAATTCCTGCTCTCCTTTTCTTTACCCTTTTCAAAAACA
Source organism: Chelonia mydas (assembly GCF_015237465.2). Lineage (NCBI taxonomy): Eukaryota > Metazoa > Chordata > Testudines > Cheloniidae > Chelonia > Chelonia mydas. The sequence goes on from NC_057849.1 coordinate 282,076,930, forward strand.
TGAAAGCATTGGATTGCTAATTACTTTTATCCAGCCTATAGGAAAATTAGTTTATCTTCCTGATCAAAGCAAATTAGGCAGATCATGGCTGATGAGAATGCAACAGTAAAATCTCCACACTTTCTATTCCACCCCCTTTTCTCTCAGAAATAGGGCCTGTGTCAAATATGTAGGTATTTCCCACGGCCAGTCTGGACTCTGTTTCCAACAGGCACTGGGGCTGGGACAATGGTTCCTACACAGACACTAAAGTTCTTTAGTTCAGTCATTGTGCAAGAAAAGAACTGGTAACCCCTTAGCTAGCATTTGATGAAACATCTAGATTTACATATTTTCCTAATTGCATTTTTTGAACGTGAGTGAGATTTATCTCACCAGAGTTAAATGCCTCCTTTATTCCACTATCCAAGGCAAAATACAAGTCCACGCTCTGGGGGGAAAAAAATGCATGCAGAATTTTATTCAGCCTGATCTCAGCATTACAGTTTGGTTTTCAATAATGTGGGGGAGTGGAGAGGTTAGAGTAGTGAAAGGTGGGAATATATACCTTCACTTCTCAAAGCATAAACATTGTTTTATAAAGAATGACTTGCTTAGCTGATTTTAATGCTGAAAACTGCTCCTTGTCATTAAATTCTATAATCAACATTTTCTATTACCAAAGTGCTGCAAAATTAGTTCCTTGTCCCTCATAATTCATTTCCCCTAAAATTTGTGTCCTATGGCTATAACAGATTAAAGCTAGGCCGTCCTACTACTTTATTTATAATCAATTACTACAAATTAACAGTAAATCTTACATTTAGCTCCATTTAAACATCAGTATGCAGCTGCCCATTTGAAAATAAAATGGTTGCCTTCTTTCACTTCAGTGGGCACAATACAAAACATCCATTGAGCTTTTCCTTTATTGCAGCTGCCAATGCCCAGCCAGCTTTTAACAAACCAACCAAGCGGAATAACAATGCAGCTGCAACATTTTATGGCATTTCTGTTAGTTCTCTTTTGAGACTGAAGGTGTTAATTAGGAATCAAAGAATACAACCCTGCCAGCTTTCTTTCACAGACTATACACTGGCCACTGCAGTTTTCAGAAAAAAAAAATCTAATAAAGGGACAAAAATGTTGTTTGTCACACCAGTAACATGTACTTAAGACCCTTTGATCATGAGCTTTTTATGTAGTCTTGTCAGACAGGCTGAAAATATTTTTTCCTCCCTTTTCTCCTTTCTGAATACTGATTCTAAGGCTGTCTGAAAAGGTGAAAAACCCAATAGCAAGTGAAATACTTTACAGGTGAAAAATTGCCTTCCTCAGCAACCCAGTTGTGTTAAAAATCATATCAATAGTCTACATTTTCCATTAAAACATAAGATACTCTGAAATACTTTGCATGTGTCTTTACTATATGATTTAATATTCTGAATACTTAAAACATTTGCAGGTATTTCAATATAAAGTATTATTTAAACTACAAAGCTGCTCATTATTGTGTGGAATCATATTTTGCATGAATGTAAAAATAATAATCCAGAATGATGTAGGAGTTTACTTTATGTTGTATAATATTAATTACATATTCATAGTTACATGTATACTATCCAATGTATATTTGCTATTTTTATATATATTTATTAAGCATGACCGTATTAGAGTGCCATATATTCAAGGGTAACAGCATGAAGTCATTACCTTTAATCTTCAGTCAAAGTTAAAAGCTTAAAATAAGTTTATGAAGTTAGCACTGCTGGGAATTAGTCAAGCTTGCTAGCTTTCCCAGCAAGAGCTTTTACTGCTAGATGCACAAATCATGCCAAAATCCATTAATCCTGCCATAGAAAGGCAGAAAGAAGCTCTGGTTGTTGATTTAATGTTAATGAATTGAATGGCCTTCTAAGGCTACCTGCAGAGTTTTCTAAACTGTAAAACAAATAAAGTCATTTTAAGTAACAGTACAGAAACATAAATAACTCTATTCATCTTTAAAAGAGTATACAAACTATGAAGTTATGGTAACCACTCTACTTACCTTATAATACTTTATAAGTAAAACCTAATTATATAATATAAAAAAATTATGAAAATAATGGTACTTATAGTGGGGTTCAGTTATTCGGGAGCCCAGGTGCAGTAGACTTTATATTCAAGAGAATGTTAAAACACAGATCTTTGTGATAAGCCTAGATTTTAATCAGCATCGACATTACGCACAGCACTCTGTCTCATGAACAGTGAAATCTATCATTGGCTTTTATAGCATATGGCATTGCTATGCTTTTATAGCATATATAAGCACAACAAAATGGTTCACAGGAAAGGGTTCTATTTATACTTCTAACAACACCATGAATTTTCCCCCTGAATGCCTTAGGTCTATTATTAGCATAAATTCATACACTACTAAAAATGATGGAGAAATGCTTAAACTTAAAAATCACATCAAACTTTTATGCACAGCGTTAAATTCTCAAAGTATTTTCTGGAGCCCTGGGGGAGGTAGGGAGAGGGGAAGGGCAGGACTTCTCACCCGCAGGTTTGAAAATATTCACCAGAACTCTGCTCCAGACAGATTATAAAGATTATTTATAGATTATAAAGCTACTAAAGTATATTTCGGCCGGTTTCCCTTTTTTTGGTTATCTCCTATAAGAAATCTTAGCACAAAACTCTGCCTTTTAATACATTTGCATGGTTCTCTGTGACTTCACTGTGAGCTGGGCATGCATGTCAAAGATCAGAATTTGGTTTGATTAAAAAAAAAAAAGAAACAATTTTCCAGGGATGTTATCTCTGTAGATTAAGCCTTTTTATACATGGAATAATGTTAAAACAGCAAATACACTTTAAATTGGCTGCTGTAGTTACTTGCCATAACTTTTATTGTTATAACATCATTTTGGTGTTGCAATGTCAAAAATAAATGAAAATATACCTATGAAGAAGGCAAATGTATAAAGAATTAATTACTGTATTAACACATTCATAAAGTAAATTTAATTCAAGTCTTGGAGATGAAAATTTGTTGTCCTTTTATTTAGGAGTATATATATGCAGTTATGTTAGTAATTCCATAACTAGCTGAATGATCTTTTCCATTATAAGCGCAATTTGATGGGGCTCTCTTAAAAATGCTCTTGTGGATAGGCAGAGGATAAATTAAATTTTGTGGAAGTTTGGCATTAAATGGACAAAGTGTTTTTTACATGTGATGCATTAAGGGGAGGGAGAGGTGTTTTTCCTTTTTTTGGAAAATACTTTTTAATCATAGTTCAAAAATGGCTTGATGTATAAAGTCAACGTTTCTTTGATTCGCAAGTCTAAAAAGAACTAATTAGTGGGAGCTAGATACATTCAGGGAAGATAGCCATTGAGGGATCTATTAGCCAGGATGGGCAGGAATGGTGTCCCTAGCCTCTGTTTGCCAGAAGCTGGGATTGGGTGACAGGGCATGGATCACTTGATGATAACCTGTCTGTTCATTCTCTTTGGGGCACCTGCCATTGGCCACTGTCAGAGGACAGGATACTGGGCTTGATGGACCTTTGGTCTGACCCACAATGGCCATTCTTATGTTCTTATGATTATTTTTATAGCCATGGGTGGAAATCTTGCATTTACTGGTTATGAAAACTTGAACCCCCAAAAGTTGGTAGAATTTCTGAACTCCACGGTCATAGACTGTGAAATTTATATGTAAGCACCTATGATGGGATTTTTAAAAATGGTCAGTGGTGACCTAACTCTGCTCCCAAAGAATCAATGGGAGTTTTATCATTGCCTTCAATAGAAGCGGAGTTAAGCCGAAGTAGAGTGCTTTTGAAAACCCCACCTCCTAAACTTAAGGGTCTCCAAAATTATGTCTACGCTGAAATCAAACACACATGGCTGGCCCGTGTAATCTGACTTGGGCTCATGGGGCTTGGGCCACAAGGCTGTTAAACTGCAGTGTTGATATTTGGGCTTGGCCTAGAGCACAAGCTGTGGGACCCCACAAGTAAGCGTGACCTCTACACCACAATTTTATGCATTCTGAGCCCAAGTCAGCTGACACGGGCCAGTCGCAGGTGTTTAATTGCAGTGTGGACATATCCCAAAGTTCCACCTAAACACTTGAGTGAATCTAAATGTTCTGAGAGCCAGGTAGTTCCAGTTCAGCGGAATTAGAAGCTCTGCTGGCAAAGAGAACCCAAATAGCTCCTGCTCACAGAATTTAGCTACATGAAACACTATCACTCTCCCTGTGTTGTGCCTTGGCAGTTGAAATCAGTGGATGCCCTTGAGCCAAAACATATGGTGGAGTCTATCATGGCACTTTCAATGGAGAGCCTTTGCTTCTAAATTCTTTCTCCCCTTTGGTGTAGCAGGTTCCATATCCGTTTACTTTCAGTACAGGGTTTAAATGCCATTTGGTTTTGCAGGTTTTTTGTCTGAGAACACAAAGTCAGATACTATGTTGATGGGGACAATACAAGAACCTGTACAGATAGAACAGTGTTAGTGCAAAAGCTGTCTCCAATTTTGGGGACTGTATTTATTTTTATTTAATGTTGAGTAAACAATTTTGTAGAGTTTTTTTTAAATGTATGTGCTTCAGAGACAATAATGATGGGCACAGTTTTACAAAGTCAGAACATAAATATACTGATCAGACTTGTCTCTCCCTTGACTAATTTTCTCACTAGGTTAACAGCTCACAATATTTCATGTCTTATCCTCCACATATAATCCACAAACACCCCGAAAACCAGAGCCCAATATGAGCCAGCCACCCTCATTCTGCTGCTCTTTCAATCACATACATCATTATAAAGTTTCTGCAGACCAAATTAGGCTATCAGTAACACCTGTGCCACCCCACTGTGTTAAGCTTATGCCCTCAGTGATGCCCATGCAACTCCATTGACTTGAAGGATGTGCTCAGGTGCAATTGTACTTTAAGAAACAATTCCAGTGATGGAATGGTATCTGTCTCTCATTCAGCTTTCCCTGTATTGTCTCTGTGAAGGTAACAGAAGAAAAAAAACAGTAAAAAAACCAACAACATTTTTTGTCACTGTCATCAGCATATATAAATGAATGCACACAGGCAACAGGTTTGGGACTAAAACATGACACTGTGTCAGCATGGCACATACAGCACATCATACTATCTTTGTAGCTGCTAAGCAATAATTATATCTACTTTCATTCTTTACAGAATCCTTTCAGATAACTATTATTGCCGCAAAGTTATAGGAAGTATTATACACAAGTCTTTATAAACCAAGAGTTAATATGTTGCATCTCCATTCTTAGCAAGAGAAGCAGATATATTTACAGCAGTGAGGAGACAGATTCTACAATAAACAAAAAAAAACCCTTACTGTTAAACTTATCAAACTTCTTTTGCAGAACTAGTTTCCATATGAAGCTACACTACAAGCTGTTTGCTATCTGTCTCTCTTCCTTCTCAAAGAGCAATCAACATCTTACCTATGCACTTATTTACAGAAGACTAATGTGACTATCATCTTAATGGTAAAGTATGCATGTATAGTTCCAAAATATATTGTTCTTTACAACAAAATGTTAAAGATGAACATTTCACCTAAAACAGGTGAGCATATTTAAAGTTTATATAGTCTCTTGAACAATGATCTTATTACAGTGAAATTATTATTAGAAACAAAGCAGGTAAGATATTTCTCATTTTGACTATATACATGAAACCCATCTCATATATATTACAGGTAATTAGTTCAATAAAAATGTACAACTATTCATTGAGACTTTTGGGAGGATGGCTAATAACTGCTACGCTCTTTAGATCTGATGACACTTAGAAGGTCTCGTAATTTAAGAATAGCAACAGGAGTACAACCATTTTCAGGAATACCTATATCCATTAAATTCTGCTCTCAGTTACCCTGGTAGTAAATCTATTGCTCTGAATTTATACCTCTGTAAAGGAGAACAGAATTTGGCCCTGTAATGTTGTTTCAGGAAATTTAGTTTCCAGTTACATGGATGCTTTAACATCATAGAATCATAGAATATCAGAGTTGGAAGGGACCTCAGGAGGTCATCTAGTCCAACCCCCTGCTCAAAGCAGGACCAATCCCCAATTAAATCATCGCAGCCAGGGCTTTGTCAAGCCTGACCTTAAAAACTTCTAAGGAAGGAGATTCTACCACCTCCCTAGGTAACGCATTCCAGTGTTTCACCACCCTCCTAGTGAAAACGTTTTTCCTAATATCCAACCTAAACCTTCCCCACTGCTACTTGAGACCATTACTCCTTGTCCTGTCATCTTCTACCACTGAGAATAGTCTAGAAACATCCTCTTAGGAACCACCTCTCAGGCAGTTGAAAGCAGCTATCAAATCCCCCCTCATTCTTCTCTTCTGCAGACTAAACAATCCCAGTTCCCTCAGCCTCTCCTCATAAGTCATGTGTTCCAGACCCCTAATCATTTTTGTTGCCCTTCGCTGGACTCTCTCCAATTTTTCCACATACTTCTTGTAATGTGGGGCCCAAAACTGGACACAGATGAGACCTCACCAATGTCGAATAGAGGGGAACGATCACGTCCCTTGATCTGCTGGCTATGCCCCTACTTATACAGTCCAAAATGCCATTGGCCTTCTTGGCAACAAGGACACACTGCTGACTCATATCCAGCTTCTCGTCCACTGTCACCCCTAGGTCCTTTTCCGCAGAATTGCTGCCTAGCCATTCAGTCCCTAGTATGTAGCGGTGCATTGGATCCTTCGTCCTAAGTGCAGGACCCTGCACTTATCCTTGTTGAACCTCATCAGATTTCTTTTGGCCCAATCCTCCAATTTGTCTAGGTCCCTCTGTATCCTATCCCTACCTGCCACCGTATCTACCACTCCTCCTAATTTAGTATCATCCGCAAATTTGCTGAGAGTGCAATTCACACCATCCTCCAGATCATTTATGAAGATATTGAACAAAACCGGCCCCAGGACCGACCCTTGGGGCACTCCACTTGATACCGGCTGCCAACTAGACAAGGAGCCATTGATCACTACCCGTTGAGCCCGACAATCTAGCCAATTTTCTACCCACCTTATAGTGCATTCATCCAGCCCATACTTCTTTAACTTGCTGACAAGAATACTGTGGGAGACCGTGTCAAAAGCTTTGCTAAAGTCAAGAAACAATACATCCACTGCTTTCCCTTCATCCACAGAACCAGTAATCTCATCATAGAAGGCGAATAGATTAGTCAGGCATGACCTTCCCTTGGTGAATCCATGCTGACTGTTCCTGATCACTTTCCTCTCGTGTAAGTGCTTCAGGATTGATTCCTTGAGGACCTGCTCCATGATTTTTCCGGGGACTGAGGTGAGGCTTACTGGCCTGTAGTTCCCAGGATCCTCCTTCTTCCCTTTTTTAAAGATTGGCACTACATTAGCCTTTTTTCAGTCATCCGGGACTTGCCCCTTTCGCCACGAGTTTTCAAAGATAATGGCCAATGGCTCTGCAATCACAGCCGCCAATTCCTTTAGCACTCTCGGATGCAACGCGTCTGGCCCCATGGACTTGTGCACGTCCAGCTTTTCTAAATAGTCCCTAACCACCTCTTTCTCCACAGAGGGCTGGCCACCTACTCCCCATGCTGTGATGCCCAGCGCAGCAGTCTGGGAGCTGACCTTGTTCGTGAAGACAGAGGCAAAAAAAGCATTGAGTACATTAGCTTTTTCCACATCCTCTGTCACTAGGTTGCCTCCCTCATTCAGTAAGGGGCCCACACTTTCCTTGGCTTTCTTCTTGTTGCCAACATACCTGAAGAAACCCTTCTTGTTACTCTTAACATCTCTTGCTAGCTGCAGCTCCAGGTGCGATTTGGCCCTCCTGATTTCATTCCTACATGCCCGAGCAACATTTTTATACTCTTCCCTGGTCATTTGTCCAATCTTCCACTTCTTGTAAGCTTCTTTTTTATGTTTAAGATCCGCAAGGATTTCACTGTTAAGCCAAGCTGGTCGCATGCCATGTTTACTATTCTTTCGACACATCGGGATGGTTTGTCCCTGTAACCTCAATAGGGATTCTTTGAAATACAGCCAGCTCTCCTGGACTCCTTTCCCCTTCATGTTATTCCCCCAGGGGATCCTACCCATCAGTTCCCTGAGGGAGTCGAAGTCTGCTTTCCTGAAGTCCAGGGTCCGTATTCTGCTGCTAACCTTTCTTCCCTGTGTCAGGATCCTGAACTCGACCAACTCATGGTCACTGCCTCCCAGATTCCCATCCACTTTTGCTTCCCCTACTAAGTCTTCCCGGTTTGTGAGTTTGTTGAATTAGGAACACTATTGTAGAACCAGTCAGTGTTTTGAAGTAGATGTTAAGAAATGTAGTCAGTCAGCTGGTATCACCAGATATTACCGTGTCTTTGCACCATCTGGGAACTGGATACTTGCAGTCTTAACCCCAGTCTTTCAATCTTTGCAGTTATGTAGGTTTTCTGATTTCAAAAGTGACTGTCAATCACAATTTTATTTGATGTGCTTAAAAACAAAAAAGAAAAAAGAAAAAGAAAAATTGTTCACAGGGTCAGGCAACTTCAGAATCTTCTCCCCATCTTGCAATTATATTTTCTGTATCTCACAGATTGTGACTTGCATAGGAAAATGATCTTCTGATCTCCATTCGTCATCTCATCTCTTAAAATGGTACCGAAGCTAACCAGACTACATAATGATTTTGGAGTAGGGCATTAGAGCACAATATGAGATAGTGGGAGAGTCTTCTAATTCAGATTTGAGGTCTTGAAAAAGTCTTCTGAAAGACACATATCCAAATACATTTAGCACCTTGTCTTGTCAATGCCTGTAAAGATTTACTTAAACTTGAAAACTCCTTTTTAAGTCTGGAATGATAACTTGCCATGCCTAGAAAACTTTTCAGTTTCCCAACATAACTTTTCTATTTGCTACTTTAACTGCTTGGACAGAATAAGTATGACGAGCCAAATTTGTAAAGGTATTTCGGTGGCCAAAGATGCAGATAGGTGCTTTTGAAAATCCCACTAGGCACCTAGATATCTAACTCCCTTTGAATGCAGGCATCTAAATAGATTTAAAAATCTGGGTCGAACAGTTTCTGAAGAAAAAAATATATCCATAAACTTACTTATAAGATTTACTTTTATAAAGTCATATTGAAAAATTCAGACACTAAAAAAATAATAATAAAAAAATCCTTCATTACTTTTGCTCTTTTCAAATTTCATAATTTTAATAATTATAACTACAATATAAATAATATATATGACCATCACTACAGTTTAAATAATTGGCTCTTATCAGTTCTTCCATTGAAAGACCTCAGCTGTTGAGCTTCCAAGAGTCTTTTATGTCTTCAACTGTCATGTGGAGGAGATCTCTCCATGCATCTGGAAGCTTCATCTAGTTCAAGTTGATGGTCCCTTTGTTTAAATCCTACTTTGAAACTGCCATTTAAGAAGGAGCAGGGTCAGATGCAATACACATTGCATCGGGAAAGTGTACTTGTGCCACATCAGCTGTCCCTAATGAGCTTTAAAAGACGGTACCTGGGCCTAGAGAAGGAGACACCCGGAGTCCCCTCAAAGGGGAGTCAGTGAGAGCCTGAGAAGTGAAGGTATAAAATTCCCTGGGGATTATAGTTTAGGGTGAGCTGAAGAACTGGTGTTTGTTTTACCTCTTCTGAAAAATAAAAGTGCCTAAAAGAATGTGTTGGCATGACAGAGGGAGGCTGCAGGCTGGGGAGAAGCCCTGCCATGTTATATTGTGTTTATCAGATGTATCATGCCATCTATGGTCAAGGCCGCTTTGGTGCTGCAACAGACTAGAAATTCTGCAGCAGCTTCAGGTATATTCAAGAACTGAGGTTTTTACTCAATATGAAAATAAATATTGTCATATTAAATTAATTTTACTCTGCCCCTGAATTTTTGTACTACTCAGGCCAGCATAGTGTGACACTCTGTCTCCATCTGGTGGTGGTTAGGCCACATAGAGGTTGATGAGCCTGCTACAGCCTTGGGTGAAAGAGCTAGGTCTTTTTGCTCAGGAAGTAGAGGTTCATGCATTAAAATCCACTGGTCTCTATATATCACATTTTTGGACTGACAATATAAAATTGCATCGGGAAAGTTAACAGGGGAAGCTGGAGTTTTGGCAGCTGGGCAGAAAACATTTGGGACTTTCATCAGTTGGAAAGACTTTGGACACATTTTGGGATCGTGGGATAAACATATTAACTGGATGGTTCTGTTCAAAAGATAAATGTACACTGCCACGTCTGTAGTAGTAGTAGTAGGAGTACTGGCTGCACCTGGTTAACAGATACAGTATTTAGATATTATGGGGATGGGTGTGACAGTAACCCAAAGATAAATAACAGTGTGTGGAGACCCCATCTTAACAAGCTTTCCTCGGAGTTTGTCGTGGCATTATGTCTTGCAAAAGCCTCCAATGAATGAGCGGTTCTCCACCGCCCTTTGAACAGCGTACCCTCTCCTCCCCAGGGCTGCTCAGCCTACACAAGGGCACAGCTGACACTGTGGCCCAGATTCTGGGTCCTATATGCCACTCTTGTGGTTTCAAGGGGTCATAAAGAGGTTGGAATGACATTCCCTCCCTCCTGAATGGCTAGAGTGTGCTCTGCTCGATGGTTCTGAGCAGTGGAACAGTCCATAGGAAACCATGGGGAGGCCCAGTGGCTGCTTTGACTTTCTCAGGTCCTGTTCTGGCTTGTGAAGCAGCCCAGAATCTGGGAGTTTCAAATGGCTAAGAGCCACCTTTACCCTCCTGATGCCCTAACTTGCACGTTAGGCACTGCACAGAATCTGGCCCCATGTTCCTTTGGGAACTGTTGTTTTTGATTGTGTATCTTTTAACTTAGTTACACATATGGTTTTTTTCATACCAATTTCCTTTCCTCCAAAGTGTTCTTTGGATATTTCACAATCTCATACCAATTTCAGAATATCAAGCAGTTTCATCTAAGACCTCGCAGATGGTCATCTCAAAATTTGTGCATACAGTAGATGAATTTTGTTTCATCATCATTCTTGTGAAAATTGCAGGTCCGTGTCACTCAGCCTTTTCAGATATTATGCTGTACTCTCACTGATGCTTTTTTTGTCTATCCTGAATTTAATTCTATTATTTTTCAGTTTCAAACTAAAATATTATATCACTGCAGCTTGGTGCATCCCTGGTCCTTACAGTTTTGGACAACGTAATTCAGTACTATCAGATCCATATTCCATTTACCTGGTTTGATAATTAGATGCTACGGTTTTCAGATCTTGCAAGAACAAAGTTATGCACCATTATTAGATTTAGTGCAGTCTGAAACAGGTGCAGACTGCAACCTATATAGTTTATTAGTTATCAGAAATAAAAACCCTGATTTTATTTGTGTTGTTGCATTAACTAATCGGATGCATTTTATGTTGTACACCAAGGCAAGACTGGAAAAAGTACTTAGTGAATGTTGTATTTTTTCCTCCAATGTTCGCATCTCCATGCTGAGATCAATCTTGGAATATAATCAAAAAATTAATTGGTGCCTTCCTTAGTATATGAATGGCTATGCTATAAAATGTTGTAAATTTCAGGTTTCTTTAAACTAAAAGAGAAAAGCACATGTTTATTATATTACACAATTAAAACATTTATTCAAGAATATCATGGTCTGATCAACACTGCAAAACCATTTTAGCAGTGTGAAATGCCAAAGTCTCTCTCTGTAACTCTCTTGAGAAACTCCACCTCACATTCATCTCCATCAGTAACGATGCCATGGAGCATAAAGGAGAATTTCCTGGACCCTTTGTTCCATGTCATCCTCCACACCTGGTGCTGCCTTGAGCTGTTTCTTTCAGGTCAGCTTACATGATCTTGAGCTATGTATTCCTGGGGTGCACTCCAGGTAATTTCCAGCCCGTGGAAAGTAGCAATGTGTCTGCTCTAATTGCATGTGAATGGATGGATTCAGGAGTTTGGCTGTCATACTGTTTGAAGAACTTAGTTTGACTAATAGGCTGGCAGCTGCTCACTGAGTTAGACAGTATACAAGTATAGGGAGTTACTTTGTCAGACCATTCTGTTCTAAGGATTCATACTAAACAGCATTGGTTGAAGGCATGTAGGCATCTATTGTTATCATTCCCTGTGATAGTCTTGCTGACATAGGGGAGCACTAAGGTCAGCAGTTTGGCCTGGAAACAAATGTTAATTTGACAAATGCAGCTACTGGAATCCCACACAATACCACATTACGCTATCCTCAAAGGAGGGGTAGATGGATGAGGCATATTCTATACATAATTGTAACTTGGTTTCACTCTGTTATAGCTAAAGGATATATTCCATGTAACTGATGTAAAGAGTGCTCTTATAAGATGAAGGAATGGAGACATGATGCTTTGCTGGGAAAGAGGTTTTTTCCTCTATGAGCCCTTGTTATTATTCTCTTGTGTTTTCCACATATAACAGATACCTCATTTATCAAAATCCTATTGTCACCTGACAATACACAGAATATTTACTTTAACTGGTTTAATCTATATTAACTTATGTTTTGTACACACACCCACCTCTTAATGCCGTCGTTTAAAACTCTGAACACTTTTAATGCAGGAGCTGTATATTCTGAAATAGTCAAAACTGCTAATGAATATTATTTATAATTACTGTCATCATGTACTTAAGCAATTACTCATTCACCAAATCTGTTTGTGTACTCAGCAGATGGTGTTGTTTGGATAAAGAATGAACCATTTCCCCTAGAATAGGCACACAATGGCCCAACAACAACCTTTGCAATAAAACTAATTGTGATGTATCAAGAGTCTGACCCTCCATGAATAAAGTCAATGGAGTTTTGCTCTTCATTTCACTGGAAGCTAAATTGGCTCTTAATCAGTTATCATAGTTTAATCTGTTCTGATAAAAGTAACAGCATGTTGAGAGCATGAAGTGTTGTACTATCTGTTTTGTTTCTCATGTGGAGATACGACATTGTGCATAATACCAACCAGTGAATCTCAATATTACAAAATCCTTATGAAATTGACGCTCTTGTAGCGGTACCCTATGGCCAGACATGCAGAGACACAGAAAAACATGACCATAAGATGCTATATTATCGATCAACAATAAATGGAGAAAACAGACTACATATAACTCCAAGTTTACATGATTTGACACAGATTTTCTATAGACTGCCATGGAAGGCAAGACAGGTGAGCCACTAATGTATGAAGAAATGTGACTCTGATAATTCTATTGGGCTCAATACATCAGTTTATGACACTATCACAAGGGCATTTAAGTGTCATCCATAAAAACCTGCTGAATTTTTTGTTAACGCCACCAAGAAAAAGTCACCACCAAATACAAAACCAAGTCCTATCTGCCTACAGTTACCTAATTATCTGCAAAAAGAAAAGGAGTACTTGTGGCACCTTAGAGACTAACCAATTTATCTGAGCATGAGCTTTCGTGAGCTACAGCTCACTTCATCCGATGAAGTGAGCTGTAGCTCATGAAAGCTCATGCTCAGATAAATTGGTTAGTCTCTAAGGTGTCACAAGTACTCCTTTTCTTTTTGCGAATACAGACTAACACGGCTGTTACTCTGAAACCTAATTATCTGCATAGATGGCCACAAACATTTGTGGTGATACAGCACAACTGTTTTTAGGCAGAAGTCTGCATCCTGACACAAATAGCCTAAGGACAGAAGACTGATACTTGGCTGTATGTTTAAGATCTTCTCAAGAATGAATCTGACTTTTGGCTTGCCTCAGAAAACCATACACTCTGCACAGGAACAACAGACAAGTAACTTATTCCTTCTTTAATGGCACATTTTACTCTATAAAGTAGCAAAAGTACTAACTTAACTTTTTATATTGTGTTTTAAAGTTTTTCTGTCATTCAATATCCAGGGCTGTACATAGACTGTACTTATTGTTGTGAGCTTTTTTGTCTTTATTTTTTAGCAATACCAATTTTGCACACAAAGTTAGTTCCTTTAGTAGAAGCATAGAACAAAGGAAAAAAGTCTGACCTGGTGTAACTCCACTGAATTCCATGGAATTACACACAGGAATGAATCTGGCTCTAGGAAAGATAGGAATAATAGTAAGAGGCAAATATGGCTCCACTGGGAGCTCTTTAATAACCTGAAAATCAAAAAGGAATCCTACAAAAAATGGAAGTATGGAGCACAAAAGAATAGCATAAGCATGTAGGAACAAAATCAGACAGACTAAGGCGCAAAATCAGTTACACCTAGTGAGGAAAATAAAAGGCAATAAGAAGAGGTTCTTAAATGCATTAGGAACAAAAGAAAGATGAAGAAAAGTGTAGGTCCCCTACTTAGCAGGGGACAAAAGCTAATAACTGATGACATCAAGAAAGCTGAGGTGTTTAATGCCTATTTTGCTTCACTTTTTACTAAAAAGGTTAATGCCAGCCAGATACTCAGCACAGTCAATATTAACAAGAAGGGGGAAGGAATGCAAACCAAAATAGGGAAAGTACAAGTTAAAGAATATTCAGACAAGTTAGATGTATTCAAGTTGGCAGGGCCTGATGAAATTCATCCTAGGGTACTTAAGAAACAAGCTGAAGCAATCTTGGAACTGTTAGCAATTATTTTTAAGAACTCTTGGAGGATGGGTGAGGTTCCAGACGACAAGAGAAGGGCAAACATGCCATTTATCTTTAAAAGGGGGAACAAATAAGACGTAGGGAATTATAGACCAGTCAGCTTAACTTTGATTCCTGGAAAGATAAGGAACATAATCAATATGTAAGCACTCAGTGGATAATGGGGTTATAAGGAAGAGTCAGCATGGATTTGTCAAAAGGCTAACCTCATTCTGGGGTGTAGTGACAGGAGTGTTGTATGTAAGACATGGGGTGGGGGTAATTGTCCCATTCTATTCGGCACGGGTGAGGCCTCAGATGGAGTTCTGTATCCAATTCTGGGCACCACATTTTAGGAAAGATGTGGACAAACTGGATACTGTCCAGAGGAAAGCAAAAAAATTATAAAAGGTTTAGAAAATATGACTTATAAGGAAAGGTTAAAAACTCTGGGCATGTTTAGTCTTGAGAAAATAAGACTGAGGGGGGACCTGATAGGTCTTCAGATATGTTAAGGGGCTGTTAAAAAGAGGATGGTAATCAATTGTTCTCCATGTCCATTGAAGGTAGGACAAGAAGTAATGGGCTTAATCTGAGGCAAGGGAGATTTAGGTTAGATATTAGGTAAAACTTTCTAACTATAACGGTAGTTAAGCTCTGGAACTGGCTTCCAAGGGAGGTTGTGGTATCCCCATCACTGGAGGTTTTTAAGGACAGGCTAGACAAACACCTATCAGGGATCACCTAGGTTTATTTTGTCCTGCCACAGTGCAGAGGGCTGGACTTGATGACTTCTCGAGGTCCCTTTCAGCTTTACATTTCTAAGATATGATGTCTTTTTTATCCACTCCCTCTAAAGATTTACTTTAAATATTTCATCCAAACAAACTGTCATAAATATAAAGGGAAGGGTAACCACCTTTCTGTATACAGTGCTACAAAATCCCTCCTTGCCAGAGGCAACATCCTGTTACCTGTAAAGGGTTAAGAAGCTCAGCTAACCTGGCTGGCACCTGACCCAAAGGACCAATAAGGGAACAAGATACTTTCAAATCAGGGGGCGGGGGCTTTTGTTTGTGCTCTTTGTTTACGTGTTTGATCTCTCTTGGGACTGAGAGAGGCCAGACAGAAATCCATCTTCTCCAACCCATCCTAATCCAAGTCTCCAATATTGCAACTAGTACAGGTAAGCCAGGCAAGGCGGCTTAGTTTATCTTTTGTTTTATGTGAATTTTCCCTGTGTTAAGAGGGAGGTTTATTCCTGTTTTCTGTAACTTTAAGGTTTTGCCCAGAGGGGAATCCTCTGTGTTTTGAATCTGAATACCCTGTAAAGTATTTTCCATCCTGATTTTACAGAGGTGATTCTTTTACCTTTTCTTTAATTAACATTATTCTTTTAAGAACCTGATTGATTTTTCATTGTTCTTAAGAGCCAAGGGTTTGGGTCTGTACAAATTGGTGAGGATTATTATCAAGCCTTCCCCAGGAAAGGGGGTGTAGGGTTTGGGGGGATATTTTGGGGAAAGACATCTCCAAGTGGGCTCTTTCCCTGTTCTTTGTTTAAAACGCTTGGTGGTGGCAGCATACTGTTCAAGGACAAGGCAAAGTTTGTACGTTGGGGAAGTTTTTCACCTAAGCTGGTAAGAATAAACGTAGGGGGTCTTTCATGCGGGTCCCACATCTGTACCCTAGAGTTCAGAGTGGGGAAGGAACCCTGACATAAACCATGAAATTTTTCCAGTTACAAAATTTTAAACACACACTTAGTCCTCATATTAGCGTTCTCTAGCCAATTAAAAATTCTTTACTCAACTTTTGAATTCAAACAAGTTTTAATCTTGTTCTAAAAATGACTATGCCTGCCCCTGTTCTTCTTTACCAGAAATGTTTTATGTTTCTTCAAGAATTTTTTCAGTTAGGGTCCAGTTTTTCCTCTGGCTTGTGCCCAGGATGGAGGGTGCAAGTATATCCCGTGCACTGGCCAGAGAAAACAGAAATCCTTGCATTCAGGGATGCATATTACTCCAAAAAGGGCACGGATGAGGTAAGGCCATGCACCCTGAGGCGCTCACAATCCCTTCACATACTACTCTTGGGGTGATGTAGTTTTGCATTAGTCTCTATTCAGGGCTGGGCCTAAAATGATACATTTGAGCCCTGTGTATTGATCAAAATTTCCCTTTTCATAGTCCTTCCTGCCTCATTCATAAACAACCAACAGCAATACTGCAAATGTCCACTCTTCCCTCTTCCACAAAATGCAGGCCTTGTCTACACTGGGGCCTACCAGCCAGCAAGGGAGCCATACTGATGTTACTGTTGAGGCTACACCAACATAACTGTATGCCAACACCACCCACTGAAGACACACAGAAATAATGGCATAAAAAACTATAATTTGCATCACTGCTTACCCTAAGAATCTGAAGCCAGGGTAAGCTACACCACTGCAAGCCAGTTTACTCCAGTGCAGCACCATATAGTCCTGCTTCCAAGACACATGTCTTTTCTCTCCCCATAACACACTTTTGATT
Source organism: Chelonia mydas (assembly GCF_015237465.2). NCBI lineage: Eukaryota > Metazoa > Chordata > Testudines > Cheloniidae > Chelonia > Chelonia mydas. The sequence goes on from NC_057849.1 coordinate 282,094,121, forward strand.
TCTCTGTTGACCTTTGTGTAACCACATATGCTTATTCTAGGTGAAATTCAGAGTAATTGGGCGGCATGTGGGGAACTCTCCAGGTGTCGGAATTCACAAGTTTCTTGGTTTAATGCTGGAACTGAGGCCACATCCTTCAGTACCCCCTACAAAGGCATTTCCAGCCACTGGATCTGCACCCCTCCATTGGTCTGCTCCCAAATCCTCCTTCTGCTGCAACTGTTTCAGAGCCCGTGCAATAGGTGCCTCCATGATGTACAAGGGGTGTGGTGTCACAACCAGGACGAAGGTGGTCAGACTAGTGGTTGGAGCAGGAATTGGGAGTCAGCCGAGACTAAGGCAGGTCAGAGGGTGAACCAAGAGTCAGGTGTCAATCAGGTTACTAGGAGATGAGGGTTGTGCACCAGGTTACAGAGAGCAATTGAATAGCAAAGTCAAGGATAAACCACGGTCAGAAGCCAGAGTCTAGGATCTCTCACAAGTAGGATCTGAAGCAGAGGAAGGCAGGCCAGGTTATTGCTCAGACAGCTCTCCTTCATGGCTTCCTAGTTTAAGTACTGGTATTGGCCAATCATCAGGTTGTCAGGTTCTGCCACTCAGGTCCTGCTGGGTGGTACTTCTGGCCTATCTCCATGCCCCTCCCACTTCCGAAATGCACCCTGCGCCAGGGACTGCAGGGAGGGAGGTGTAAGAGCTAGCTATGCTGATTCTAAATCCACTGGCTACTTGAGGGTGGTTTCAAACTCCTTTGCAGTGCCTGAACAGCACAAAGGGAGCAGAGACAGGTGGTGCCGCAGACTGCTCCAATACTCATTAAGGGATTAAATAGTAGGGGCCAAAGTTTAGACCCTGATTCCTCCATAATGCGGAACCATCAGGAGTTTCATGGCCCACTTGCTTGCAGAAGTTATACAAATCCTGATGCAGAAGGTTCCCTTCTGAGGTGGCTTTATAATGGATGTAAGTGGAAGCCAGGCCCTAGGGGTGACATTCAGAGGTGCTACACATGCTCAGTGTTCCCTTACTACTTTCTCCTCCAGTCCAGTGCCAGTGTTCCTCTCTGCCAATTAGCCAAGGGGGATTTCAGAGCGGTCATGCAGGCCAAGAAAGGATCTCTTGGTTAACAGCAGAACTAAGAGTGGTCCTCCCAGGCAAACATGGCAGGAGGGTGAGAGAGAGAGCAGGGTGGTGGGGGAAAGCAATTGGGAGATTTGGAGGCAATTATACCCACCCTCTGATAGAGGGTTTGCCAGCCATTTGTTACTCAGAGTTGCAATTTAAGAGCAGTGAGACTACTAGCTTTCAGTATGACCCTTTTATTTTCAAGTGGTGTGCAGCCAGGAGATTGAAAATTTTCTTTACAATATGGAACACAGTGCTCTGATATTTGCCTTTGTCACCTCACAATTAGATTACCATAACATACTATATCTGGGGCTTCTTCTTAAATTCATTTGGAAGCTGATGCAGAAGGTGCCAAATCACTTCTTAAATGAGTATCTAACTGTGTGCATATTATACCAATACTCTGTGATCTGTATTGGCTGCCTGTTCATCTCTGGGTGGAGTTCCAGGTGTCAGTTTTGACCTACAAAGCTCTAGCTGGCGTAGGACCTGACTGCTTGAGAGATTGCCCCTCTCTCTGTGCCAGACGGTCACTGCTGCAATCAGTGGATGTGCTCAAGCTGAAGCTTTCTTAATATAAAAGGAAAGGGGATTGTGGCAGGGCATTTTCCATGAGAGCCCCATTGCTTTGGAAATCGTTCCTTGCTCTCTGGTCCAAAATAGTCCAGGTTTGTTGCCCTTCTTTTTATTGGGCTTTTGAGAAGGGAGATGTTGCTTGAGAGTGGTATTTAAGGAAGTGGGGTATTTTTCCTTATTTTTTTCCTTTGCTGGGAGCTCTAATTAGATACTGTCACATATGTGGAAGTTGCTGCTGGTTTTGTCTTTCTTTGGTTGAGTTTAAAAATAATTGTCAAGGAAAAACAGAGACTAGGATAGGTGTCTTTTGTCTGTGGTTATCATCCTGATTCATAAATAAATAATGTTAGGCCCCTTTGACAAAGGGTGCATTTATTTCAGTTCTAAACCCTACAGGCCTTATCCTCCTACTGCCTGCCTAGTGGAACTGCACAGAGGTTACTCCTGCCTTGTACGTAAACTGTACAGAATATTTAATGTTAATCCTCTAAGAGGGGATAAGAATGTTTTGAAGATGTCCCTTCATTTTGAAGGAGCTAGAGTATTTCTTCTATAGTTGAAGGCTATGATTAATCAATTTGATATGCCTAAAACATTGCACCAAATTCTGCTCTCAGTTACATTAGTCAGAGCCAAAGGAGCAACTTCATATTTGCAGTAATGTAACTGAGAAGAATCTGACCCACTGGAAGGAAACAAACAACCTTAAATTGTATGTAAATGATCTGTAAAGAATTCAGAAAGCAGTGCATGTGAATGAAGAATTCTTTTTGGCGAATAGACAAGTAAAAAAGAAAGCATTTTGGCTGCAAAACTGGGTAGCGGTTTTAAGCATTTGAAAGACAAATGACATTAGAGAAAAGACTGGGTTAACAAGGGAACACTTGAAGACAGTCTAATCTTAGCTGGCATGCTGACTAAGAAGGTCAGCCCAGTGCACGCGTTCTCAGCTGGAGTCGGGCTCCCTCTGCCAGCCCAATTGTCCTCTGCACTTCAGATACCAAACCAAACTGAAGGTGCCTTCACCCTGCCAGCTCCTTATATTCTAGCAGCTTAAAGAGAGTTTCCTTTTTCCTGTCAACTTATGTATAATTTCCTTATGCTACAAAGAAGGGAGGTTGTGTGTGTGAGTGCCTTTTTTTTTCCTCTCAGAGTAGCACAAGGCTCTTTAGAAAGCAGTGTAAAGACTCATTCTTTAGTACTGTGGTCCCAGCCAGTAAGAGTGAGTCACTTTTTAAAAGAAGCTTTAATTTGTATTTTATTGATTTTCATACTCATCCTTCTGTAAACATGAAGAATGCAATTATGATCTACCTGTTTATATTTTAATACTAAAAAAATTCCTATTAAGAAATATAAAACATTTGTGATTTAAAATACACTGTGAAAAATTCCAGTTTGTACACACTTCTAGTTTATATATATGTACATATAAATGTCATGAGCAAAATTTACATAGGGGAAAAGAATTTGAACAATTTTCTTTTCAGAGTAGGTATTTAGGGCTAGATTCTAATCCTGATTTCACTGCTGTAAATCCAGAGTAACTCTAGAATCTGGTCCTCAGTCTATTGAAACAGTGAAATTACATTAGCCACCTTTCTGGGCCAACTTTCCAATTGTCAGTTTAAATCATAAAGTAGCCATTTATTTTATTTCAGTTTGAGGACAGCAAGAATTGTTTAGCATGTTTGAAATCTGTAAACAAGTATTTCCTGAAGATAAGCAGGTATTTTACTAGCCGCACCACACCTGCACATTGTCAATTGATCTGGAGGTTGCAAGAAGACTTATAAAGGCTTGCTCTTGCCTGAGACGCTAGTCTGCTATTTGATCTCCTTGATATCCTGGAAGTGATTTCAGTTTATCTCAGACCATGAGGCACACAGGACTGAGTTTGTATCATAGGGTGGGGAAAAAAGATAAACAGAAAAATGTGTAAGCTTATTCAAGGATCATAGTGGGAGGAAGGGGTTTTACGTTTTGTGTATTCTTTTAATAAATATTACCATAGCCCTTTTCTTGTAAATGTCTCAGCAGTTCAGTTTGTTTCTGGGAACATAATTCTACTACTTTTTAAAGATTTCAGTATTTTTAAACTTCAAAATATTCCAAATTCAGTCCTTGGAAATTTTCCATGTGCTTAATAGCACATATTGAATATATTGTTGTGGGAAATGAAAGAAGGATATCAGAATTTGTTTAAATGAGAATGTTGTAACCACTGAAAAGATTTTTTGATCTGTTTTGCATCTATTTTACCAGCACAAATAAATTTTTTCTTAATTTCAAAACTAGTTTACCTTAATGTCAGACGGCACTTCTGTGAAACACTAGGCAAATCAAACTTCTAATTGACATATGCCTAGACAAATTTATAATTTACTCAGAGTTAAATCTTAATTTGATGCAAATAAAACTTAATAAATGAATTTATGAAGCAAATCATAAAGGAACAAAAACAAATTATCATACTATCTGTATCTAAAATACAACATTATGAAAACAGTAAAAGGCCTGTGCCTGCATTTCTCTTGCACTCACACCTCCCCACTGAATTAACTGACAGTTTAGGTGTGCAAGAAATGCAGGATTTGTGCTCCTTGGGTAGAATTGCCATTTGTAATAATTTTACCTTTCCCGCTGTGGAGATAGATTACCAAGAACATGTAACTTCTTATAGTTATAATTTAAAATTGTATCACATAAGTTTAAAAAGCAGTTCTTCAAAGTTTAAGAATTGGTTTATTAACACGCTAACTGAAGTTGGCCAGATCTTATTTTTTAGATTATCAGTTATTTTGGCGATGATGGGTGGTTGCATGATTAAAACATAGAATTGGGAATCGGGAGTTCTGGCTTCAGTTCTTGGCTCTTTCACAAAGTTTCATCGTGACGTTGGGCAAACCACTTTCTGCCTTAGCTTTCCTTTTCATTGCAAAAATTTGGGATAATACTTCACTAGCTCACAGTAATGGTATGAGGCTTAATGGGAGTTCCATGTGTGAAGGACTTACAGATCCTGGCTCTTAGTGTTCGCTGTAGTACAGTATACTACAGTGTTCGCTGTAGTGTGTTTGCTTTAATGTTCACTGTAGTACATTGGTAAGAAAGTGACATATTCTTAACTTGCAACTGAAGTCCCTATGCTGCCCTCTATCAACACATGGAATTCACATTAACATCAATAGGAATTGTGTACATGCATTTAGCAGATTATGTAGGTTTAAGTATGAAAAATATAAGTTGAACTTAAAAAAATCAAATAGCATGTGATATCAAGTATACAACTTTGAACAACATCAAAAAGATTCTTTTTATAAGGGAGAGGAGAATTGCTATGTAAGTGGGAAATGCTGAATTCTGTAGCTGGGTCCTTCTGTAGACTTCATTAGCTATACAGCAATAGCACCATAGCACAGTGTGCATGGATTTCAGTCACTACAACAAACTCATCTCCTGTATCTCAAAATACAAAGTTCAGGATACCTGAACAAACTCTTTCTGTCCATTTTTAATTTCCATTTTCCAATTTCTGATTCTCATCAGGAAGTCACTATCTTTTTCTTCATCAGGCAAACTATTCAGATAAGATAAGGGGGTGGAAATATGACAAAATAAAAACTTACAGTGGATAGTACTCCTGATTATGTCTATTACCAGGTCAAATATGTATAGGAAAGGGTCTAATAATAACACAGGTTTCATAGGAGGGGAGTTAGTGTAAGGGTTTGGACTCAAGCAATCAGCCTCTTTTGGGGGAAGAATTATTGTAATTAGTGAGAGTAAACATCTCTGTTTTTCAGCAAAAGAACTACGAAACATAAAATCTGGCTGGCAACTATCAAATGAAAAACACTTTTGTAGCAAATATGCATGTTTTAAAATTTGTCATTGCTTATCCACCTAAAGAAAATGAGACATGACAGTTCTTTGTTTACACAGGGCCGGAGTTACTCCACTGCATAATTAAGCAATGTTTTATCAATCAAATGATGATAGTCCTGAACAAATGGTAAGGACTAGTGTCACACTATTTAAACAGTCTCATTAATGACTTTCTACAGGACTACTGGAATAATGCATATAGATTGTCTTGGTCCTTTAAAATTCCTCCTTTCCTGCACGGTATTTTCTACCCTTCAGGACGTATTCCATTAAATAACAGTGAATTAATGAAAAAACCCTAAGAGACCCTTCCTGCAAGACACGAGGAATTTTAGAGGGGTAGCACCATTCTTCGAGAAACAGATCAGTAGAAGGTTTCAGAGTAACAGCCATGTTAGTCTGTATTCGCAAAAAGAAAAGGAGTACTTGTGGCACCTTAGAGACTAACCAATTTATATGAGCATAAGCTTTCGTGAGCTACAGCTCACTTCATCGGATGCATACTGTGGAAAGTGTAGAAGATCTTTTTATACACACAAAGCATGAGAAGGATTTTTTTTTTTTTTTAAACAGCAGCAGTCCACAGTACCAGCATTAACATCATCATGCTCAGCTATGCTTTCCTTTTTCACAAATTAGTTAAGAAACAGGCCCTCAAGAAATGGGACACTTCCCAGTTTTAGCATTTATCCCATCAAGCTCAGTATTTTATTTCTGTCTTTACTACATTCAGAATAGTTACTCCAATTATGACTCTTCAAAGCACACAGTAAGCATCAAAAGCTGTTTCTCTCTTATACTTCGAGCCCCAGCCTGCTCCTTTTGAAGTCAATGGCAAAATTCCATTTGGCTTCAAGACTATACCCTTATTCAATATTGTATTGTGTATATGAAAAGTTCTGTTTTATTATAGAGTATAAACTGTCATTCATTAACAACTATCCTTGCTTCTTAAAATATGGCAATTCACTCTGAAAAGTCTAAATTTACTCTAAGTAGTATAATAAACTAAAATGAAAGGGTCATAATAAGTAATGATCTTAATAAATAAGAATCTTAATATGAGGCAACTTAACTGATGTAGTGAACAACACTCTAGTAGGCTAACAAGCCTCAGCTGGTAGAAAATAGTAATGTTCACATTTTTAAATTATTTCAATGTCAGAGCAATTTTAAAAACTTGTGTATTCCTGTCAAGTTAAATTTTGGAAACACAATAATTAAACAAAATCTGTTTTACCATTACTTGAGACTACATCACCAAATTTAAATTATAGCCAGAGCTCTGCACAACATACATTAAATATGCATATGCATATTCTTCTTTCCAAACAAACCATTTTGTTTCTTTTATAAAAGCTTTATTTTCACTCAATTTAGCTCCCTCTCAATATATGTTTATTATTCACACAGCATCTCTTACATTGTTTGTGTTACCAAGTTTCATGCCCATAGGTGAAGGGGAAAATTAATTCAGAATGGTTCCTCCCCCCCACCACCACTTGAAGTTTGGATTGGTAATCCCATCAAAGCATCTTTATGGTAACAAGTATGTCAACAGGAATAAAAAAAGTATGAATAAACACATTCAGCATCAGATATACTGTATCCAGATGCAGAGAACTTGGACTCCTCTGTAAAAGTACATACTCAGAAATGAAGACAATTTATAGTCAGTAAAATTAGTGCCTTGTACTAATCGATTCAAAACACAAAAATCAAGACAAGCAAATCAGTGACCAAACATAAATAAATAAAAATAAAATCACGGTTTTTTCGTTCAAAATTTTCCCCTTGTACCCACTCCTATCCTCAAGCCCAACACAACTCAACGCATACAACAGCAAGTGTACAGTCTTTGATTTATCTGCAAGCAGTTAAATAGAGACTCGGTTGAAATGTTCAAATCACGCGAGTATCTCTTGTCATAAAGACCAGGGCTACAGGGTCTGACATAAAGTAATAATTATCTGACATATGAACAGCTCTTGTACTTCCAACCACCTGTTTCAGCACAGGGCTAGCTGGATCAGGAACACGTTTAAACTACTGTTTCCTCCGCATGTTCTGGGTGACGGATTTACTTGTTCTGAATGACAGAAAACAGCAGCGCTGTATTTGAATGTTAGCGCTGCATTTTACCCGCTCTCGCTGCTTTATTTTATTACCTTTCAAAACCCTCGACAGATCAGTTAAAGATTAAATCGGCAGCACTTCAAAGCCTTGTCCCGGGAAGGCAAAGGTAAAGATAACGTCCGTGTAGCTCTAATCCAGGTTTTGCTGTTGCCTCACTTTTAATTACCCAATATATGGCACATCATATAGCAATCCTGTAAGTAAATCAGCCCGTCTGGTTTGGGTAACGCTAGGGCAGACCGACGTCTCTGAACGCTTTACAACCAATTTCTTGATTAAAAGGCGATTAGGAGCGAACTGAAGTGGTGGCTGTGGAAACGGATTCCAACTATTCAGCCCTTGAGCAAGACAGGGATCGGGAGCATCGCCTATGGAGGCGGCTGTCCCCAGGCTCGGGTTAGCGCAGAGAGGGCAGGCACAGCTGGGCTCTCACAGCGCTCTCCTGAGGGAGCCGCTGGAGCGGAGCCGCTCTCCGCCGCCTCCCCAGGTGCACCATCGGCCTCCGCCAGGCTGAGCGCCCACCTCGCAGGCAACTCCCCGGCGGTGCCTCGCTCCCCACCCTTGCAGCCAGGGGCCGAGCACCAGCTGCCGGTCCCCACCCCCCGCGGCCCCATAGCGGGGGCGGCCACTTACAGGTAGGAGGTGAAGAGGCTGAGGTTGGTGGGCACCGCTGTGAGCCCCCGGTCGGAGCAGTCCGCCCTGAGGAGCATCCCGTCCTGCTCACACTGGCACAGGGCCGGGCAGCCCCTCTGCCGCCTCCCGGCGGGGCTCGCCAACCCCCCGCCGCTAGCCCCAGGTAGCCCGAGCAAGCAGAGCAGGAGCAGCGCGCTGGGCGGGCAGGAGGTGTCCATGGTGCCAGCGGCCGGTGGCGCTGGTAGCCGCTGGGCTCTGCACCGCTGTCCTGTAGGGCGCTGTTTTCACCCCGCGGCTCAACCGGAGCCTGGGAAAGAAGCTGCCGCAGCCCCAGCTGCTGCTGCTGCAAGGAAGCCGCCTGCCCTGGCGCGGGGAGCTGCTGCTGCTGCTGCTGCTCTTGCAGCCGGAGCCTGGCCTGGAGCGCGAGCTGCTGGAGCCCGAGCTGCCGCCGGCGCGCTGCGCTCTGGAGCAGCATCTCAGTTTACACGCTGTTTTAAAGAGCCGCAGCCTGCCCCGCGCGCCCACTGACGCCGCCCAAGCTTTGCCCGCGGCCGCGCTCCTGGGTCCTGCCAGCGCCTCTGGGAGTTGCAGGAGGGGGAGGGGGGCGTTCTTGGCCTCTACCTGCCGCGCGTGCTGCCTGTGGAGCGCGGCAGGCGGTGCACAGAGCAGGGCCAGTCCTGGGGAGCGGCGGTGGCGGGCTGGGCCTTGGAGCGCCAAGGCGTGCGGGGCAGCCCCTGCCGGCTCAGCCCAAAGGCGAGAAAAAGGAGTAGGGCAGGGAGCTGCTTGCAAACCAGGCAGTGGCGCCAGGTTCCTCCTGGGTGCCACGTGCCGCCTGTGCGGCGAGCTCCCCCAGCCTCAGCTGGGAGGCACTGGCTGAGAGGAAAGCGGTAGTATTGGGAGACCATGTTCCCGAAGTGACTAAGCCTTTTTGGCTCCTTTGAGTTTTTGCCCTTAGGTCTTATCCAGTATTTAGATGAGATCACACAAGGGAGGCTTTTTGGGAAGTTTAATTTCACATGTAGTTGGCCTTGCAGTAAAAAGCACATTTTGAGGACAAAAAGAAAAGGAGTACTTGTAGCACCTTAGGGTAAACTGAATGCATCCGATGAAGTGAGCTATAGCTCACGAAAGCTTATGCTCAAATAAATTTGTTAGTCTCTAAGGTGCCACAAGTACTCCTTTTTGCGAATACAGATTAACACGGCTGCTACTCTGAAACCTGTCGTTTTGAGGACAGTTTGACTGGCCTCTGAAATGATTTCAAGTCAAATGACACCACCTGGCTCCAGCTTCTGACAGCACATGGGACCCTCCTCCTCAGAAGTCAGACAATCCCACAAAATTGGGGACAAGCCGCCTGTATGTGTTGTTTTTATTATTTATTGACATACCTCGGCTTCATGGGTTAGCACTGCAGAGATAAGTAATTTTCAAACGTAAAAATGATATAGGGTCTGGGCTGTGTAGAAATGTGGCACATATTGGGCTTGAAATGAAAGACATTCCTCATTCTGGGGGACAGTTTAGTGGCATGTCTGACCTGATCAGACCAGCTGAAGTAACTCTATACTTACAGACAGAACAGGCAGTTGTCTAGGGCACTTTAGTATCTGATTAATTTGAGTGGCTACAGGCTTTGAGGGGTGTCCATTTACCAGTTGTCATAGGACAGGAAAGCTTGTTGCACCAGTCTGTAAACTAGCATCACCTTTACTCCAGTAAAATGCAACACTAAAGCTCATTCTTTGCAAGAGTAGAAAATTCCTGTAACATTTGCTGCTTTCACATTTTGAAAAACAAGATATGCATAATGATTTTGTACTGATCACACAGCTATACAGTATTTATTTTATTTATTTAGGGTTAGAGCAATATAAAAAGTGATCATCCTTTTAAAATACATTTCAAAAGCTGAAAGCTAAATTAGGGGCAAACTTCTATTGTCTTTCTATGAGAGCTGGGTGCGTAACTCCCATGCGCGCCTTTAGAAATCTCTCCCTAAGTTAATAAGGGTTGGATTTGCAGCGGGTGTAAATTGGTGTAGTTCCATTGACTTCAGTGAGGTGGTGCCAATTTATACCAGCTGTGAATCTGTTCCTAAATTTCTGTTCATCTTAATAGCTCTGTAGGGGTGAGACTTTTATTTCTCAAACTCAATTAGACATGAGTTTAGGTAGTAAATGTGTCCTTATGGTACATTAAGCCATATCTATTGGCATAAAGCAAGTCAAAATTACATTTTCAGTTTTATGGGGCCAATCCTAAATTTTGATTGATGGTCAGGGATTCCTGTCATGAACAAGGAGAACCTTGCCCATGGTAGCAATCCCCAGCCTTTTTCTGCACCTTAGATGGAACAAAAGATGGATTTTGGCTGTGGGAGGCATACAGGCAACCTTGTAAGACAGAATATGCATCAGATCCCTCATGTATCAAAATGCATTTTGCACCAGTCACGAGCCCCAGATTTGTGTCTGGTTACCAGTTTACTAATCCAAGCCCCACTCCTGTTCCCACTGAAGTCAGTAGCAAAACTGCATTTACTACAATGGGAGTAGGATTGTGCTGTTTGTGACTAACTGGTAGATCAGACTACCTGGGTATTGGAGAGCATTCATGAAAGGGTTATGGCCCTGATGAATCCAGAGGATAGTCCAAAATAATGGCCTAATGAGAAGTCCAGGAAGATAGCATATAAATGGATATATCTAGTTTGTAATTCTTGTTCCCCACTGCACCATCATTTGATGTAATATGAGATGCATTGGTAGCCTTACGCTGGAGCAGAAATGCTTTATTTAAAATAAATAAAAATAGCTCCTATTTTCCTGTCATGTAAATCCATGTCCAACAGAGCACTGAGAGACTCTCCTTTGCAAACACCCTTTCATGTGCTCATGATAACAATGTCTGGAAGTACAAGGGACATGTAAGGCATGAATGGATGGGGAGAAAAACTGTGCAGGATACAGTGTTTACTCTGTGCAACCACTGAGACACCTTGGCACCTGCCTCAGAGAGCAGTTTCCCTATTTGACCGCTTTGAGTGCTGCTTACCGCTGTGCAGGATAAATACCTTTGTTTCTGAATTACATGATTTCAGAGTAATTCCTCACTGAATACCATTGAATAGGTTCATGATTGTGGGCTTGTTAAATGACAGATATCTGAATACTTTACTTTCATCTATGTCAAAATGGCAATTTCAAAAACATGCATTGCATGCCACTAGAATGTTTAATATACTTTGCCAAAAGATGCCAGAATAACTTTAGTTAATAAGTAAATATTTTTTCATAAGTACAGTGAAATCATATTTACACAACTTGGTGGGCTATTATAGACATATATAATTTGTTCTAAAAGGTAGAGTCCATTGTTTACCCTGCTCATTTCATGTTGAGGATATAATCAGTAGTATGCTGGATATCTACTTCCTTCAGATAAACATAGTTTAATTAATTAGGAGGGGCAGAGAAAGGTTTAACTATATATTTAATTTAGGTATTATTTATTTTGCATGAATACTTTTGTTCAGCTAATACATGACTTTGAAATATTAAAAAATAAAACATACCTTTATTTAATTATACCTAATATAAACATTAACTTTTAAAAGAAGACTGTTTTAAAAAACTCATTAAAAGCAGGATGTGGTGGGACGGGGCACTCTGTATGACTAAATTTAAGTCAGACCATTACAGTTATTTTGTTTTAGTATTTCTTATATGTAAAGGCCCCTTGTTTCCCCATAAGAAAGAAAGAAAAACAAAATTTGTCATTTGAGATAATGCATGAGTAGGGCTCTACCAAATTCATGGCCATGAAAAACGCATCACAGACCATGAAATCTGGTCTTTTTTGTGCTTTTCCCCCCATACTATACAGATTTCACAGAGGAGACTAGCATTTCTTAAATTGGGGGTCTTGATCCAAAAGAGAGTTGCAGGGGAGTTGCAAGGTTACTTCTGCGCTCCCTTTAGAGCTGGGCGGCTGGAGAGCGGTGGCTGTTGGCTGGGTGCTCAGCTCTGAAGGCAGTGCCCTGCCAGAAGCAGCACAGATGTAAGGGTGGCAATACCATACCATACCACTCTTACGTCTGCGCTGCTGCCTTCAGAGCTGTGCAGCTGGAAACTGGCAGCTGCTGACTGAGGGCCCAGCTCTGCAGGCAGCAGCTCTGCCTTCAGAGCTGGGCTCCCAGCCATCAGCTGCTGCTCTCCAGCTGCCCAACTCTGAAGGCAGCGTTGCTGCCAGCAGCAGCATAGAAATAACCATGAGACCCTCTCCTCCCCTGCTCCTTTTTGTGTCAGGACTCCTACAATTACAACACTGTGAAATTTCAGATTTAAGTAGCTGAAATCATGAAAATTATGATTTTTAAAACCCCATGACCATGAAATTGACCAAAATTAATTTGGTAGGGCCCTATGCATGAGTTGCTGTTATTGGTCCAAAAGGATATAAGTGGTACGCTCACAGTTCCTCAGAGGAGCGTACAATTTCTTTGGGAATGATCCTTCAGAGCAAATATGTTTCTAACATCTAAGCATATTCTACTGTCACTACAATCCTGGCCCCATTGTTATCAATGGCAAAGTTCCTGTTGACTCCAGTGGAGCCAGAAACGGACCCTTGTTTCATAGCTGATAAACACAGCTGATAATTGTTTAAGCTGCACTATCTGTAAGATATTTTACTACACTGGGGAGTCTTTAATGTGATCTGCAAGTATAAAAGACTTTCAGCTCATTTAAAAATGATACATAAAATAATGTACCTGTATTTATGGTTTATTGGTACAGTACACCATGTTGATGGAATTTTGTGTATTTACAGTATTAAATGCAATATTATATACATGTTATCAGTGCACACACAAAAATATAACAATTCTTAATTTATAAATTTAAGTAATTTATTAAATCTGGATATTTCAGACATATCATGGATTAACAGCCTGCAAAATTAGAGGCTTACACAGAAGCTGCTTTTTAAAATACAGGAGTATAAAAGAACATTGGGGAGCACCAAACTTCTAATATTATTTCTCTTCTACAGCTTAGAATGATTGAAAAGATTTTTAAAATTGTGGCTAAAAACATCTCCCAGGATGAGAATATAAATTTCAGCCGTATAAAATTCTAACACCACCATCTCATAACAGTTGCCACAGCCAAAATAGGGTTTAAAACAGAAGTGTCAACAGAGTACAGCAGCCACTGCTTAAATATTAAAGAATTTTCAATTCAGTGACAAACTAAAAAAATATGATAGCAAAGGAGGAGGTAGAATTTCAGATGCTGGGTATGCAGTAGCTTTGCCAACCCTCCAGGATTGTCCTGGAGTCTCCAGGAATTAAAGATTAATCTTTAATTAAAGAATATGTCATGCGATGAAATCTCCAGGAATTCATCCACCAGAACTGGCGACCCTAGTATACAGTTTAACTATATAAAGAGAAAACTTCACTTCTTCCCTCCTCGTCCAGACATGTTGAGCACCCAGAATACAACAAAACTGTGTGGTTAAACTGCAGGGGGCCTGCATCCTTTGCCCACTGTGGAGCTGAGCTCTGCATGATTCTTCCAAGTCATCACATGGTTTAATCAGAGAGAGGATTCAATGAGGCTGTGCAGTTCCATTAATACTTGGACTGCCTAGCGGCTGCAGAGCACTACTGCTACAGTCCTGTGACCTCAGGAGGAAGATTTCTTTCCCTCTGATCCCTGCAGAACATCTCTCACCTGCCAGAGCTCTCTGAGATGGCCTCAGCAACAGTATTTGCCTTTTATTTTTATCTTGATTTAGGAGTTTTGTCTATACCTGAGAAAGTCAAATATGTATTACACAAATCTCTCTCTCTCCACTCACTGGCTGTATATAGTATCTTTCATCCCAGGATCTCAAACCACTGTACAAACATCAATTTATTTAGCTACACAACACACCTATGACCTAGGTAAGTAACAGATTACATGTAAACCCTGGTGCCTGAAGTCTGAGAGAGAAGAGAGCTCAGTGCTGTCTGCTGTTGGTGAAATGGGAGAGGAGCAGCCCAGAGCCGCTTAAGAACTGCACATGAGTGGAGTTCCACTAGCGAGGAAGCTCTCTACTGGCATCTGTTGGGGAGCAAGGAGAGTTAACCAAATGGGCCAGGACGTATTTACATTTTAGTTACATGATGGCTTGGGGCATTTGGGTTAAAGTATAATTAAATGTTGAGTTTGGGGTCCATAAAGTGCAATTGACCTCGCTGAAGGATACAAGGACAAGACATCAACATTGAATGTGTTTGGGGTCCCCTTGACTGAGACTGCTATCAGTTGGGTAAAGGAGCTTGGATCAAGCTAGAAAAGGGAAAGAGATGGGGGAAAAAACTCTTCTGTTTATTGCAGACAATGTGTTTTTCGGGGGGGGGGGTGTTTGTGTGTGTGTGTGTGTGTGTGTGTGTGGTTCTAGATACTACTGATCTCTTTCCAAAACTGAGCTGAGATTGCTGAACAGGGGGCAGTACAGAGTGATGGCAGATGGTACAGAAAAGCAGCAGCTTCAAGGTGATGGATGGCACAGAGTGGGGGCTGTAACAGCTGCAGCTTCTATACAATTACGGATGGGGTGACCAGATGTCCTGATTTTATAGGAACAGTCCTGATTTTTGGGTCTTTTTCTTATATAGGCTCCTATTACCCCCCCCCCCCACACACACACACACTCCCTGTCCCGATTTTTCACATTTGTTGTCTGGTCACCCTAATTACGGATGGCACAGTGGTGGTGGCACCTTGAAGATGGTGGACAGCACAGAGTGGTAGCAGATCAAGGCAGCTTGAGCTGAAGCCATGGAGAGAGTGGCAGCCTAACCAAGGCATTCTGGTACAGGCCTGCTTACCCAGCAATTAAAGCTGAAATCACTCTAGCTAGGTTAGGTAGGAGAGTCCCCAAAGCAGCGCAGGTGGCACCAACCTGCTAGAATCCTTGGACCTTTCCAGCCCAGGACAGCTATCCATGAGTGGGGAACTGGGGAGGAGGGAAGTGGCCAGAATACATTAGCCACTCACAACAGCCAAAGGAGGACTGAGGTTGGGACTACTGTTGGGACACTGTGGGGGAAGAGAGTCAGACATCATAGATTTTGTTAATTGCTGGTCTTTCCAAATTCATGCTGTTGTCTTCTTCCCCTCTTCCCTCTAGTAAAGTTTTCTTTGTTGTAACCCCTGGACTCAGTGTTTGTGAGTGGGGAAGAATTGCCCAGCAGGGGTGCCCAGCATCCCAGGTTTCTGGGTGGGGTTTGGGCCGGTGTTATTTATATCTTTAAGGAAACCCTTAGAAAATTGAGCCTGGTTGTTTTGCTGCCATCAACACCTGGCAGAAGGGTTACACACATATACATAAATGTAAGTTCAGAAACATT
Source organism: Chelonia mydas (assembly GCF_015237465.2). Lineage (NCBI taxonomy): Eukaryota > Metazoa > Chordata > Testudines > Cheloniidae > Chelonia > Chelonia mydas. The sequence continues at coordinate 282,109,890 of NC_057849.1, forward strand.
ATGTGATCCAGGTCCAAATCTTCAAAGTTATTTAGGCACCTAACTCCCATTGAAACTGTATACTGTTTAAGTAGCTATCCACTTTTCTCATATATTATTTTTTATATTAATTCCTTTAGTCCTGGTTCACCATCTGTGATAGGGTATTCTGTCCCTTTAAGGGTAGTGAGGTCTAGGGATCAGCCCATGCATCTGGCATGGCCCTTTAAGATTCTGGGAGGTCTGGTGAGTGCAAGAATCTAGGAAATAGAAGATATTGGAAGAGAGGAAGCCATCCCAGGGAATAAGTGTGTGTGGGGGGAGGAAACTGTTACTGTTTCTTTAAGGGCATGGGACTAGGAGCCTGGCAGAGTGGGCAGGGCAAAGTTCCTTTCTCTCCCAGCCAGTTGGGTTTGGGAAATGGACCAGCATAAATACTGCCTCCTCCCTCATAGCAGGGGGTTTACTTGCTTTGCCTTCCAAGGTAAAGGCTGGTGGAAGTGAGGGGGGAAGGCCTAGCTCGAGGACAAGCTGGCTGAGGCTCTGCAGCTGGCCTGAATTATAACCAGCTCCAGGAGGAGGACTTGGGACTCCTTTCTTAAAGAGAGCATTAATGATGGAAAATACATCTCAACTCCACAAGGAGAGCTGTGGGGCTCCTTCCTTAAGGAGAGAGTAAGCGACTCTCTGAAGTATAACCCAACGCTAGGAAGAGGTCTGGGGACTCCTAAATGTAGGGAAAAGGAAATCTAGCAGGATTCTTATATGGATTCAGAGTGGGTGTGAACTAGAGAGACTGGAAATAGTTTGTAGTTGGTAAAAAGAGTTAATAAAGCAGACCTTATGAAGGGAGCATTTCTTTGAAATAATCTGGTCTGGGTGATTGACTGAAAGAGTCTGAGTGGGTGCTGAGGGCAATGCACCTGCAGCGCCACAAGGAACATGCTTGAGATCAGTGTGGGGTCACATCACCACTTAGCTGCTGTCTTCCCTGACCGTTCTCTTATAATCAGTGTGATAGGACACAGCTAGAGCATTTGAGAAGTGAGTTTTCCTGCATTTACCTGGAATGATCAGCAGCCATCAAGTGGTTTATATATGTAAGCAAGACCAAGTGAAGGACAAGCGTCCTTGTTTTAAATCAATACAAAAAAACTATTGATTTTCCGTTATCATTTCTCCTACAGAAAATTATGTCCTTACACTGGTGTTGACTCCAACATAAAAAGCACATAGTAGAAGTGGATGAGAGATTTGGTGGAAAAAATCACATGCCTGTTCTAATAGTTAGTCATGAGGGAGGGGAGAGCAGGAGGAAGGGAGGGAGAGCCAGGAAAAAACAAAATATATCAAATACGGTTTTACTGCACATTATTTATTTGTGAGAGAAGGTAGGTCCTGTGAGAGAATGTGTGTGGAGAAGCTAATCTCCACAACAGTTGGTCTGTTTCTAATAGAGACCGTGTATTAGAATGAATACAGTCTATTTAAGCATGAAGATGTAGAAACAAGCTATTCAGGAAGAACTTCCTAATACAGTAAAAGCTTTATTGTCCGGCATGTTATCCAGCATGTTGGATCATTCTGAAGGCACTTCAGGATCTTGCATTGCCTCAAGGTCATCATTATTAAAATCAATTATCATTGTAGACGTAGAAGGTGTAGGAGATTGGGCTGAATCTGTAATGACCCTATGATACACCCTGGAAGCTGCTTTTCTGAATAAATCCCTGATGTCAGCTTGCTTACTTGTCTTCTGCCTCTTTTGCATAAAAGTAGAGTGCAGAATGTGCAATTGCATAACCTCCTAGGCAGTATACTAGTCCCAGTTACTAGATTGAAGATTTGTATTGGGAGAAATCAGAAATGCTGGTTAATAGAGCTTTCCAGCTGATAAAGTTCCAGATAACACAGCTTTTACTGTAGTAAATTGCGGTGAAAGTGACATCATTTAGGATATTTAAAATGAGACTAGACAAAGCTCTAGTAAATGTGCAATATGCCTTGGACTAGCATAGAGATTAACTATGCGTTTTAATTAGTCTTTTCTATCTTTAGCTCTTACTATTCTCTGATCCATCTTAGATCTAAACACCCATCATCATGTGCTCTAATGCACAAAGGACCAGGGGCAAGAACAAGAATGTGGATAGGGAAGAGGTGGCAAAGGTGTACAAAGGACAATGAGGTAGATCAAAATGCTTTCCTATCACACTATCTGAAAGTCTTTGTCTAGGTATTTATGTTGTGTTTTTCACTGCATTTTAGGGATAATGGTAGCATGACAAATGGCAATGAGGATATGGAGATAGATATTACCATATCTGAGGTACAAGCGAAACTCAAACAGCTTAATGGGACTAAATCGGGGGGCCTGGATAATCTTCATCCAAGAATATTAAAGGAATTGGCACATGAAATTGCAAACCCATTAGCAAGAATTTTTAATGAATCTGTAAACTCAGGGGTTGTACCATATGCCTGGAGAATTGCTAACACAGTTCCTATTTTTAAGAAAGGAAAAAAAAGTGATCCACGCAACTACAGGCCTGTTAGTTTAACATCTGTAGTATGCAAGGTCTTGGAAAAAATTTTGAAGGAGAAAGTAGTTAAGGACATTGAGGTCAATGGTAAATGGGACAAAATATAACATGGTTTTACAAAAGGTAGATCGTGCCAAACCAAACTGATCTCCTTCTTGGAGAAAGTAACAGATTTTTTACACAAAGGAAACGCAGTGGATCTAATTTACCTAGATTTCAGTGAGGCGTTTGATACGTTGCCACATGGGGAATTATTAGTTAAATTGGAAAAGATGGGGATCAATATGAAAATTGAAAGGTGGATAAGGAATTGGTTAAAGAGGAGACTACAGTGGGTCCTACTGAAAGGTGAACTGTCAGGCTGGAGGGAGGTTACCAGTGGAGTTCCTCAGGGATCGGTTTTGGGACCAATCTTATTTAATCTTTTTATTACTGACCTTGGAGCAAAAAGTGGGAGTGTGCTAATAAAGTTTGTGGATGATACAAAGCTGGGAGGTATTGCCAACTTAGAGAAGGACCGGGATATCCTACAGGAGGATCTGGATGACCTTGTACATTGGAGTAATAGTAATAGGATGAAATTTAATAGTGAGAAGTGTAAGGTCATGCATTTAGGGATTAATAACAAGAATTTTAGTTATAAGCTGGGGACTCATCAATTAGAAGTAACGGAGGAGAAGAAGAACCTTGGAGCATTGGTTGACCACAGGATGACTATGAGCCGCCAATGTGATATGGCCGTGAAAAAAGCTAATGCAGTCTTGGGATGCATCAGGTGATGTATTTCCAGTAGAGATAAGGAGGTATTAGTACCGTTATACAAGGCACTGGTGAGACCTCATCTGGAATACTGTGTGCAGTTCTGGTCTCCCATGTTTAAGAAGGATGAATTCAAACTGGAACAGGTACAGAGAAGGGCTACTAGGATGATCCAAGGAACGGAAAACTTGTCTTATGAAAGGAGACTCAAGTAGCTTGGCTTGTTTAGCCTAACCAAAAGAAGGCTGAGCGGAGATATGTTTGCTCTCTATAAATATATCAGAGGGATAAATACCGGGGAGGGAGAGGAATTATTTAAGCTCAATAGCAATGTGGACACAAGAACAGATGGATATAAACTGGCCATTGGGAAGTTTAGACTTAAAATTAGATGAAGGTTTTTAACCATCAGAGGAGTGAAGTTCTGGAACAGCCTTCCAAGGGAAGCAGTGGGGGCAAAAGACCTATCTGGCTTCAAGATTAAACTCGATAAGTTTATGGAGGAGATGGTATGATGGGATAACATGATTTTGGCAATTAATTGATCTTTAACTATTCATGGTAAATAGGCCCGATGGCCTGTGATGGGACGTTACATGGGGTGGGATCTGAGTTACTACAGAGAATTCTTTCCTGGGTATCTGGCTGGTGAATCTTGCCCACATGCTCAGGGTTCAGCTGATCGCCATATTGGGGGTTGGGAAGGAATTTTCCTCCAGGGCAGATTGGAAGAGGCCCTGGAGGTTTTTTGCCTTCCTCTGTAGCCTGGGGCCCGGGTCAGTTGCTGGAGGATTCTCTGCACCTTGACGTCTTTAAACCATGATTTGAGGACTTCAATAGTTCAGACATAGGTGAGAGGTTTATTGCAGGAGTGGGTGGGTGAGATTCTGTGGCCTGCATTGTGCAGGAGGTCAGACTAGATGATCATAATTGTCCCTTATGACCTTAATATCTATGAATCTATGAAACGGAGAATGACAGTGACAAAATTAGGGCTGGGTGAGTTAATTTTGCTAGTTTGGAAATATACATAAACATCCTGGATTCATAGATTTCAAGGCCAGAAAGAATCATCATGCTCATCTAGAGTGACCTTCTGTAATTCAGGCCTTCATTAGCTCTTTTGGCTATAGCATTGACTGGGAGCTCATGTGCAGACAATTATCCATCATGACCCCCAAATCTTTGGTTTGATAGTTTTCTTGAACTCAGTAGTTACTTGGTTCAAATTCTGCTTAGAGGTGACTGAAAAATGGATCTAAGAAGGGTCTGAATTTTGGAGGTCTGTACAAAAGTGAAGCACTTGGGCCATTTCAGGACTTGCCGTATGGAACTGGGGCACAGGTTGTCTGGCCTAGCCATCACAGCTAGGCTGAGGTTGCCCACCAGGGATAGTAGTTGCTGGGCAGGAGTTGGAGGAATTGCAAAGCCAGGTTCTGTAAGCAAGAGTCAAGGTCAGAGTCAGCCTGGAGTCGAAGATCAAGTAAAGTCTGGCATTGCAGCAGGCCAAAGTCTGTTGTGATGCCCAGACACCTTCCTCTGGCAAATCTTAGGGTTATATAGGGTGCTTGACCAACCAGAGGGCTCCAGGGTACCATCACTCTGGACTTCTTGGTCGATAGGTCCTCTGGCATCTTCTCTTCACAGTGCACCCTGACTGTGCCCCTGTGTGGCCTCCCAGTGGCACTGTGGGAATACCAGCAGTCTAAGGCTCAGCAGACCTGTGTTCTAGTCCCCAGCTCTTTACACCTATACAGTCTGTGTATTGTTCTTCCTTACAGGTATTAATGGGCAATAGTTCTGTGTAGTTGCAGATGAATGAGCCTTGCTCTTAAAACTGCATGTTGGAGTCTCCATGATGCTGAGCTCTGTGATGTATAGGTGGCATGACCCCTACAGAGGCTTTCAAAACATTGTTCACCTCATGCTGCAGCAGTGCTAACAGGTCCACTAAAAGCAGAGCCCTCCACTTCTGTGATGGAAATTGCTTCAGAGCCCCCACAAGGCTCATATATTGCATAGCCCCTTTTAAGCCTTCATAATTAAGGTCTTGAGAAGAATAGAGGGGTCTCGTGTGGGCCCTCTGTGCTACGATGAATTTCATTCTTTCTGAGATGGGAAGAGGATTTGGGACATAGGACAGGTATGAATAAAAACACTATTACTTTTAGCAGCCTGTTAGGAATTCTATCCTATTACTTCCTTCCTTCCTTCTCATCCTTTCTCCCTGTGACAAACACATTGGGCTTACTGCAGTTTGTGGTGTGTGTGCATGGCTTTTTATAATTGCCTGAAGCATGTGCTGTAGTACTGAGGTGGTTCTGAGGGGGCTTAGTAGTGGCTATTTTTTTAGTGCAGATGTAATAGGAGAAGATCTTGTTTTTAGCAATTTTGGATTCAGTTAGTGTATGAGAGGAAGAGGTGTATGATAAGCTAGCAGAAGAAAAGAAAAGAATTGTGACAGGCATCATAATTTAAATAATGTAACATCAGTTTTCCTTTAAACCCCGTTATATATAACAAAAGTTCTGTTGTTCTAGCACCAAAAAAAAAAAAAAAAGATTCCTGTTGTCTTAAAAGTATGGAAGTCAAGAGCCTTTCTTGGTTGAATTGGGCCCTAAAAAGTTGCTAACATCTCTAACATAGTAGGGATATTTTTCTTCTATTATGAGTGCTTTTGCTCTTCTTGACCAGGATGTTAGAACAATCAAAGAAGAGAACGCCTTATGGTGACAGAGTAGGTTTTACACTGAATCTAGTGTGTATGGTGAAGGACTTTGGAAGTTTATTTGGGGGTTTTGGGATAGCCATACGGGGTAAGTGTGATCAATTTAGCTCATAGTTAGCTACCTAACTATTGTCTCTCAGAATTTGGTGCAGTGTCTTCTGTCCCTGTGGCTCATCTACTAGGACTGGTAACCCATACGTTGTCCTCAGCGTGTGCTGTTGCGCTGTGCTTTCAGTAAACACCCTTTACTGTTGCTGCCGCTCATCTGAATGCCTGTAGAATCAAGTCCATGTCTACTTCTGCAAGACACCCCAAGTGGATGGGGAGGAAAAGGCATGACCGTGGATTTCAGCACACACGCACACATGCATACTGGTCATTGGAGCTGACCTGGGGCACAGTAGGAATGCACAGAAACTTCTGTATGAATGCACACATGTATTTCTCTTGCATGCTGGAGAATTCCAGGAGGAAATTCTCTTCTGATGCTTCCTTGGAACAATGGAGATCCACATTACCCCTAGTGTGGGACTATGCTTTAATGATGCCATTGAGCTGTACTGGATTTGCATGCTTTCAAAGGGCATGATACCCTCCTCCCCCTCTTATATATCCTTTTCATGTGGTGTTTACTATTGTGCACTTTTTTGTGCAACTGGGGATAATACGGCCCTTTGGCTTTAACTTTCTACCCTTTCAGTTCACCTACAAGCATATTTTCAAAATCCAGCAACGTACTGCACTGTGCAGTATTAACAGTATTCTGCTCAGACAACTTGTTATGTAAAATAACTGAATTTGTACTTAACAACCAAGTACACCCTGGGTGAAATCCTGGCCCTATTGAAGTCAATGAGAAGTTTCCAGCTGACTTCACTGGGGCTTGGATTTCACCCCATGGCTTTAAAACTGCCATCTGATATTGTACATGCTCCACCATGCACAAATACTGCTCCCTTGGGGCTTGATATTGATATGAAATAAACTGATATGTAAGAATCAACATTTGTATGAAATGCTTTTGAAAGATACAAAATAGCACACACCTTCAGATCTGATATATGAAGCAGGCTCTTAAAAAAGTGCCTAGATTAATTAGGTTATGCTAGCTCCATGAAACATTTCAATGGCATCACATATCTCATTCCCCTCCAGTGTTGGAGAGCTGGCAGAACTATTCTAGGGAGTATCTGCCTCAAATGCCAGCAATTCATTAAAAAGTTTTGTAATGATAAACCACAGTCGAGTGCTTTTTTGAACATATAATAGTATTTTTATAACTCATAATGGGTTTGCTTGCTTGAGAGAAGACCAGTCATTAGCACTAATGTATTTCCAAAGATGTAGCTGTCATAGAACCTGTTTTTAAAAACAAAATCAAAGAGATATGAAGGTTTATAGTTTATAGGCCAGATTCTAATTTTAGTTAAACAGCTGTAAATCCAGAGTAGGTTAATATATATTTATATTTAACAGATCAGAAGGCCTGATTCTCAATTCATGTACATCAGAATAGTTCCATGGAAGCCAATGGAGCTACACTAATTTATACCACTTAAGAATTTGGTCCTCTGAGAAGTTGGCTACATTTCTTTAATAAATAATATGTATCTACTATAGCTACATGAATTAGCTCACCACATAAAATAACTATTGGATATCAAGTATAATACTTTGCACTACTGTTTGAATAGAGCTACTCTTTGAAAGCTAGAAGGCAAACAAGGGCTAATCTGAAAACCGTAGGTTTATGTCTGTGTTTACATATGGGGTCTGCATGTGGCTCATCTTGCTTATAGATGAGTTTATATGAGCTCTTGAGCTACATGAAAAAGAGGAAATCACCAGGAAATCATCACTGGTTTAGTGCCACTTGGAATCTGTCAGAAGAAGCAGCCATAATACTGGAATAAGCACTTGGTTAGGCTGAATTTTTCTGTGAAATATTTATGTGATTTAGGCTAATAACAGCTGAGTGTTAGAATATGTTGAAAAGAGAAAGGTGGCAAAAGAAGAAACTGATGTTTTTATTTATTAGGAAAATAGCTAAAGTCATGGTAGTTTCAGATACTTGGGTGGGGCGCTAAGCAGAGAACTTGCCCCTGAGTGAACAGCAGGCTCTTCCTGTTTATTTTCAGCTTACTATAGATTGTAAACTCTTCTTTGCAAGGAATCCATCTCTATGTGTATAGTAAAGTGCCATGTGTATTTAAGGTACTATAATACATAATAATCATATACATTTTCATAATTCATGTTATTGTGGAAAGAGATTAGAAGTTTTGGGTTTCTCAGATCATGAGAATATTGGAATATTAATCATAAAAGTGTCTCTCATTTGGATAGGTAATTCAGCACAGCTAAGATTGATTTTAGCTATAGAAGAGTATTTTTTTTGGCTGTTGTCACTGAACATGTGGCTTGCAATATGGAATTCAGATGTTCAAGGGGCTTCATGTTTTGGCTCCTCATTGAGCTCCACTTCAACTCACTTTTGTGACTCAGAGTGTAATCTGCCCCTCTCTGGGTAATGTTGTCTTAGACATTTATACTGGATGTTAAGGTGGTGAACTATACTCACCCTTTCACTTAATGAGAATCCCACCCAGGGCTGAATTTAATTCAGTATATTAAAGCAAAGTTTCCTCTGTATTAAAGTTAATTTTACCCAGAAAGCCTCAAAACTAGATATTTGCACTAATTTGCAGCCAAATTTTCAAAATAGCCATTGATCCTAGACACCCTAGTTTTTGAGATCCCAATTTGAGACATGTTAAGATATTTCAAGATGCGCACCCAAAATAAGTAACCACGTTTGAAAACTTTGGCCATAATACTGTATTATCATGGTGATTGGATGCTTCATAAAAAGGAGTAAGATATACCTAATCTAATCTTTAATGCTTGGGTTTCACTTCAGTTTTGCAGCTGCCCAGCAGTATGTTGCAGAGAGCAGAGGTTCACTTTTTTTCCAATGAGTCTCTTAAGAAAGGCTCCTATTGAAGTAGGAATTCTCTATGGTTATTTCTTGAGTATGCATCTGGTAGGCAGAATCAAGTGTGTTCAGTTTTCACTACATTCTTTTTAGATCCAGAAGTTTGGGGTGATTTTTATCTTAAAGAGCTACTCAACCTGACAGTTTTTTCCAAGTTCTTCCAGCTCTAATATTGCTATCTGACAACTTATAACAGAAGATTTGTTACTCAAGGAGTAGGGACTGTTGTCTTGGTTTCATTACATTTGATATATTAGACCATTTAATGAATATTTGTTTCTGGTGTCTGGCAGGACTAGTAACTAGCAAGTTTGGAATTGTAAACATCCAGAGAAAATTCTGTAAATACCGTATCAAAAACACTTTTTAAAATATCAAGTACTTAGTACATTTCACTATTTGTGTCCAATGAATAGTTACTGGTTTTAATTATTTCAGAACCATTAAATATCATTTGCAATAGATATTAAAAAGATACAAATTATACAGTCAATACTTCTGAAATTGATCACCTCCTGCTTTTCCAATGAATGGTACAATCTATATATTTCTCTTTATATTTGTGATGAAGTGGGGATTTTCCCTTGTTATTTAAAGTGTTCTGGTTGTATTTAGAAGGTGGTCTCCATCAGAGAAGTTAGACTAATTCCCAAATCACTTTCACTGGTTATCAGTGATGGGTATGCATTTTGCTTATTGTATTGCCAAAAGCTCCTGAGAGAGATGTAAAGTGTTAAATATATGTTGGGAATTTTTACTTGCGTATGTAAATACAGAAGCTGATTGGGGGTTTTTTTAGCACTAATTTTTTACCTTGCCTTTTCCATCTTTATCTTACTGATCTGAATAAGGAAGAGAAGGAGGTAAAGCTAAAAGCATGGGCTCCCTCTGCTGGCTGCTAGTGTTGCTTTGAGTCCCTCTGTCAACTGAATTAGCAGGTACTCCGAACAATATTAAGATTGAGAAGACAGGGCTGCAGCCTGCTTTTAACGGTAATATCATGGGACAAAATGTAATGTGGGTGTTGAAAATAGGTTTAATCTTACTCTTAAAATATTCTTGCTATGTATCGATTTGCTCTTGAAATAGTGGAGATGACGATGTAGTACCATCTTACATGAGTGTTGTTGCAGCAGAATAATCATACGCGGAAGGAAGATGCTAGGCAGGACCAAGTTTCCCCCAGTGTTCATCACCCTCTGCAATTTAAGGAAAGTGATACCATCACTTGATCCTAATGCACGATGCATGAGGATAGGATTAAAATTCAAAATGATCTGGACAAACTGGAGAAATGGTCTGAAGTAAATAGGATGAAATTCAGTAAGGACAAATGCAAAGTACTCCATTTAGGAAGGAACAATCAGCTGCACACATACAAAATGGGAAATGACTGCCTAGGAAGGAGTACTGTGGAAAGGGATCTGGGGGTCATAGTGGATCACAAGCTAAATATGAGTCAACAGTGTAACGCTGTTGCAAAAAAAGCGAACATCCTTCTTGGATGTATTAGCAAGAGCGTTGTAAGTAATACTGTACATGAGAAGTAATTCTTCCACTCTACTCCGCACTGATTAGGCCTCAACTGGAGTATTGTGTCCAGTTCTGGGTGCTACATTTCAGGAAAGATGTGGACAAATTGGAGAGAGTCCAGAAAAGAGCGACAAAAACATGACCTGTGAAGGAAGATTGAAAAAACTGGGTTTGCTTAGTCTGGAAAAGAGAAGACTGAGGAGGGACATGACAACAGTTTTCAAGTATGTAAAAGGTTGTTACAAGGAGGAGGAAGAAAAAGTGTTTTTCTTAACCTCTGAGGATGGGACAAGAAGCAATGGTCTTAAATTGCAGCAAGTGAGGTTTAGATTGGACATTAGGAAAAACTTCCTAACCGTCAGGGTGGTTAAGCACTGGAATAAATTGCCTAGGGAGGTTGTGGAATCTCCATCATTGGAGATTTTTAAGAGCAGGTTAGACAAACACCTGTCAGGAATGGTCTAGATATTACTTAGTCCTGCCCTGAGTGCAGGGGACTGGACTAGATGATCTCTCAAGGTCCCTTCCAGGTCTATGATTCTTGCTTAAATCTCAAAAGAAAAGTGAATCCCCCATTCTGGCCACCTCCAAGATCTCTGGGGAAAATGCTCTAGGAAAAATTTTCCTTCAAGACCCCAATGTGGTAGTTAGTTTCAACTTGTGCATACAAATAAGAATTCACTCTAATTCAGCATCTAGTCCCATTTATACCCTGAGATACTGTTGGTGTCCAAGGGTAAAATGGTGGGTGCGTGGATCCTTTTCTTCCTTCTTCACACCCAGCAAACCTTTGCATGGAGAAAAGCATAGGACAGACTAAAGTGTGAGGCTGTGGGCTAACTAGCTTCATGGCCCCAGGGGAAACAGCCAAAGGCCTAGTTTACTGCGCTTGCTAATGTCTGGCAGCAGATGCTTGAGGAAACCACACACAGTTCATTTCAAAAGCAAGAATAAAGAGTGCTATGTCCCCCTCAGCACTTGGGAATCAACTGGCAATGCCTTACATGCCTACAGAATGAAGAAAAGTGTGTGTGTGTGTGTGTGTGTGTGTAAAGCACCATACTTGTTTCCACATTGCACATCATGGTTACCAGAGGCCACTACTCTCCCTCCCATGCAGGTGAGAGGGGAATGTTGGGCAGAGGCAGGGTGTGAGTGGAGACGTGACTCCATCCCCAGGCCCCCGCAGACATTTTCGAGCACAGCTAAGTAGGCATGAAAGGGGAAGTAAGCTTTCCAGGCTAACGGTTGATATGGCTTTTTTCCTCACCCTCATCCCTTCCCTACACCCCCCCTCGAGAAGGGGGAACTAGGAATGAAGTGTGACTCTCTGTTCCTGAACAGATTCTAGGTGACACTGAAACTCAATTCACATCTGAAGAGTTTCAGTGATTAGTGAAAAGAAATGGTATAAAACATATCACATCAGCTCCTCACTATGATGTCCTGGGTCTTGAACCCAGGGCTGGGAGTCCCCAGAGAGTTGCTGTACCATGGCCTCCATCCAACATCTACCAAAACCTGGGGGGCTGAGAAGCTACTAGGACTATAGCCTCAGCCAAGCCACAACCCACAGGAGCCCTGATTGAAGGTTCACCTGGCTCCATTGATTAGTCCAGCTATGCTATTTAAGCCAGAAGGAGGCACAGGAAGTTTGTCTGAACAACAAGATGATTTTTTGTTGTGGTTGTATTGAATGGTGCTTGTGCCTGCACGCAACACTGTTCCTGATTCCGGCTCTGCTCCTGCCTCACCTCTGCCTTTGCTCCTGTTCCCACTGTGCTCTTCCTCCAGGCTTACTCCTTGCTTTTCCTCCAGTCCCTGCCCTTATGCCTTGCCTCTGATCCTCAGTTACCAGTCCTGGCTCTGACCCCAACTTCTGACTCTGGCTTGACCCTTGGCTCTGGCATTTGGTATCTGACTCTGACCTCGACTCTGAATCTCAGCTTCAATTCCTGGCTCTGGCTTGACTCATGGCTCTGGTAGCTGGCAGTTGACTCTGGTGCTGATCCTTGGATTTGTTCCCTAAGCTGGATGCCTGCTCCACCCACTAGACTTGACTCCTGCTCTGACTGCTAGACCAGACTGCCTGCATCCTGGTCCATAACACTCATCATCTTGCCACAAATGGATTAATGGAAAGGCTTATCCAGACATTCAAGCAAGTGATTTGCACTATAGTAGCTCACAGCACAAGGTAGCAATTTTTCTTTTGGCTGTACATGTTACTACAAATCAGACATAAGTGATGTTGTTTATGGGATGTAATTTAACATCAAATCTGGCCTTGTTAAAGCTCGATCTACAGAGGGACTTTGTCAGGGTTTCCTCCCCACTCTGAACTCTGGGGTACAGATGTGGGGACCCACATGCAAGACCCCCTAAGCTTATTTTTACCAGCTTAGGTTCAAAACTTTCCCAAGGCACAAATTCTACCTTGTCCTTGAACAGTATGCTGCCACCACCAAGTGATTTAGACAAAGAATCAGGGAAAAGGAACACTTGGAGTTCCTCTTCCCCCCAAAATCCCCCCAAGCCTTTCCATGCCCTTTCCTGAGGAGGCTTGAGAATAATATCCTAACCAATTGGTTACAAAATGATCAAAGACCCAAACCCCTGGGTCTTGGAACAATGGAAAAATCAGTCAGGTTCTTAAAAGAAGGATTTTATTTAAAAAAAAAAGGTAAAAATCATCTCTGTAAAATCAGGATGGAAAATACTTTACAGGGTACTCAGATTCAACAACACAGAGGATTTCCCTCTGGGCAAAACTTTAAAGTTACAAAAAAGCAAACCAGGGATACACCTTCCCTCTCAGCACGGAGAAAAACACAAGCCAAAACAAAGATAATCTGACGCATTTCCTTGCTCGTACTTACTAATTCTAATGGAGTTGGATTGCTTGCTTTCTTGATCTTTCTCCGGCAAGCACACAGAACAGACAGACAAAAGCCTCTCCCCCCGCCCCAGATTTGAAAGTATCTTGTCCCCTTATTGGTCCTTTTGATCAGGTGCCATCCAGGTTACCTGAGCTTCTTAACCCTTTATAGGTAAAAGGATATTGTGCCTCTGGCCAGGAGGGATTTTATAGTACTGTATACAGGAAGGTTGTTACCCTTCCCTTTATATTTATGACAGACTTTTTAAGAAACAGTGCAATCAAATGACCACAAATAGTCATTCTTTTCAAGGGAGGAAAAGTCTTAGTAAGAGACTAGTGCCCCACACTGTCTTTTGTATTTCAAAAGTCACTAGAACCCTGCCAGAGCAGCCGTGTTCATAGGTAGCTAGATGTTTCATGTGATACATGTTAATAAACATTGTTATTTGGCCACTATTGTGTCCAGGGGATTCCTTCATATTACACATGTTGTATAAAAAGCAAAAGACACAACCTCTGTTATAAAGTGAATTATCATATACTTCTGCTCAACTCACCTGTACTCTTCCCTCTAAAACAATAGTGCCCAAACTTTTCCCGTCGCACACCTTCTTACGTAATGGATTCTGTCCGTGTCCCCCTCCATTACTGCACAGCCTAAGTTTCCTCAGCAGAGGAGCTTGGACTGAAGGTGGAGCAGGGCTGGATGCTACTCCCTGCCCACCTCCCCTCCCCCAGTGGGGACTGGCCTGGGTCCCACTATGCGCTGTCCCTCCCCCCCCGCTGGACCGTTCCTCCATGCCCCACAGTTTGACGACTAGTGCTCTAAAGGCATTGCCACCTGGATGGCTTTTAACTCTGAGCAGCTTCAAATCTAAAGTGCAAACAGCTCACCAGGTAAATGTTTGTATCCCATGCTCAAATTTGGAATTTTCTTCTCCCTCAGCCCTTTATACAGCTTTGAGGGGCAGGATGGATAATACTCAAATTTAAGGTGTAATGTCTCATGACCCTGCAGGGCTAGAAACAGGGAGCCAGTTTCTCTGCTGCTCTAAAACTCCACTAACGTGAATTGAGTTCAGATGGATTTCCATGAGGGCACAAGATCTGCCTGGGTGGAACTCACTGTAGGATGAGGCACTTTTTACTATGTATGACAAAGACTTAGCACCACTACTATCATGCTTGATCTTCTAGTTCTTATTCTGACCTTATTCATTCAACATTTGAAATCACTGGGAGTTTTGATTGACTAAGGATTGAAGTCCCAATCTGGCAAAGCACTTAAGCATGTGCTTAAATGCTTTTCTGAATATGGATGGTTTGCTGGATTAGGACCTGAGTAAGGAACAGAGGACTGGGTTCTTCATCTGTATATGTTTTATTTCTTTGCACAGCTACAATCTGCTGCAGAGCAGAATATTCTGCTAATCTGAGTGTCTGAATTTTTAAAAATTGAGTATAAAAATATGTAGAGGATTTCCAATGCTGTCTATTAGCCCATCCAATCCTATCATGCTGTAAATAACATTAAAGTGTTTTCATTTTTAATCTTCTATGTACTTCCTGGGAAAATCTTGTGGGAGTCATATATTTATTAAACATCTTTGTGTATTTTCTGAAAGTTAAAATTTGTAATTTTTTTTTCAGTGTCCCTCTGTTTTATACAAATTCTAATATTTTTGGAAACAGGTTTGTCATATTAAATATTGTGGGAGAATGTCTGTGTAAAGATATTGCACCTGAAGTCTTGTGACTTGTGCCCTTACGCTCATCGTGTAGATCAGTGATGCCCAGACTTAGGCTCTAAAGTGGCTCTTTAATGTGTCTCCTGCAGCTCTTTGCAGCACATGATTTTAAAACATGGTTTGATTTAGTTATTAACCATTCTAAGTTATTAACCAATCAGGATACTTTAACTATGTTGTTAACCAATTATAGTTGATAAAATAATAATACTTGGTTAGTCATTTTGCTGTGAGAATAATTATACAGTAAATGAAACAATGAATTCACATTACTGTGGCTCTTTTGGGTAATGTTGATTGCTAATTTGGCTCCTGAACCAGTGAGGTCTGAGTATGCTGATAAAGATAGTCCAATTTGTCAATCTGGAATCCAGCAGGTGAACCAGCATCTCTGGCTTTCTTGGGTAACTTCTAAGAGATCTTTTGAAGAGAAAAAAAAGACTGAAGGATTGGTTTTGGAGCTTGAAAGGGTACATTTTATATGTTAGCCAAGACCAAGGACAGGCAACCAATATCTGAGATCTCTTGGTCAAATTATTTAAATGGGAAGAAAAAGAAAATCTTCTTACACCTTAGCAGTGTGGAAAAAGTTACTTATTGGTAAAGTGACTGAATCATTCTTTCCCTATGTAAGTTATGAAACACAAATGGCAGCTAGCATTTGGGGCCATTAATGAGGAGATAATTCAAGACTTATTGAGGCTCTTAGTTCTCACTCAGATGAGAAAGAAAGATTGGGACGGTGGAGATGGGGTTGGAGTCAGAGTCTATAACAGATGGGTATAGTGCCAAGACAAGAAGCATGAGTAGGATGATTGACAAAAGTGCTAACTGAAAGTAATAGCATTTGGACTTGGACAGTATGATTAAAAAAGGATCTTTCCTGGAAAAAAAAACCCAACTATGCCAAATGGAGCAGTTATTTTATGCACTTCATAAAATATGGACATAATCTTGGTCCCATTAAAGTAAATAGCAAACTCCCATTGACTTCAGTTGGAGCTGATTCAGGTCATGTAGTCCCAATTAGAGATAAGGATGAAATTACCAAAATAACTTCACTTTCGATCTACAACTGCCTTGTAGTGAGGTCTCTTGATGCACTGGATGAGGTACACCACATGTTCCAATAGGCATGTGTGATAGATCGATCTTGAAAGGTCTGTTGTGGGCGGTACTTATCATTGTAGCAGTGGAGATATGTCTACAGATTTTGCAGATCTGGAGCCACTTTGAATTGCAGGCTCCGGTCTGTGAGGAGCTTGCTTCTGATGATGAACTTTGTGAGGTTGTGAGGTTGTTTGAAGGCCAGAAAAGGGGGTTCAGGAAAGATTTGTTTAAGGACATGGTCCCCATCAAGTATGGGTTGTAATTGTTTGATACCCCATATAGATGCCGGCAGGTGCAGTCAGTTGGTGTGTGCTTTGTTTTTTCTTTTTCATACGGAAACAGGTTCTCGGTCCATTCCATGATGCAAACTACTTCCCTAATGGAGTGTCTTTGTTTGGTGAAGATGGTTTTAAGTGTGTTAAGGTGTGTGTCCCAGACTTTCCCCTCAAAGCATATTCTGTGATATTTGAGTGCCTGGCTGTGGATAACTGGTTTCTTGGGGTATATGGGGTGGTTACTGGATTTGTGGAGGTAAATGTGCTGGTCCTGGGGTTTCTTGTGTGTAGGTGTCTGTAAAGTTTCATTGCTGAAGCTGATTGGAGTGTCCATTGTTGATGTTGGTGTGGGAGTGTTCTAGAGAGAGTTTGATGGAAGGGTGGTGGTTACTGAAGTTGTGGTTGAAATCTGAGGGAATTTAGGTCACCTGTCTAGAGTATGAAAATATTATCAACATATATTGTTGGTTTCATGGTGGATTTTTCCAGAAACTTTTCCTTGAGGTGGCCCCTGAAGAGGTCAGTAGATGGGGGAGCCAACCTAATACCTATGGCTGTTAAATGTAAAGTGATGTGTGAGGATGAAATGGATGAGTTTGATATGTTTGGGATGGATATCTGAGGTGCTGTCCATTGTTTAGATATTTGAGGCAGACAGTAATGCTGTCATGAATGGTGAGGCAAGGCATGTTGGTGTACAGGGAGATGACATCTGTAGTGGCAGAAATGGTGTTCTGATGGAGGTTGTTAATGTTGTGGAGTTTCTGGAGGAAGTTAGCTGTGTCCTTTGTACAGTGAGTAGTTTGAGGATGGTTTTGATGAGTCCTGATGTTACTTCAGTAAGAGTTCCATGGCTTGGGTCTGCCCGGGTTCCCTTGTTTGTGTATCTTGGGAAGCATGTAGAAGGTCCCTGGGGTGGGTTCATCGGGAATGCAGTTAGTTTCTCTTGGACTTGTTTGGGGAAGAATTTGATGATATCCTTAAATTCCTGTGTGAATTTGTGGTGTGGGGTGTCTTTTTTGAGTTTTTTATAGTAGGTGGTGTGACAAGATAAAACCCTATCACCCATGGGCAAACATTTTTTTCCAAGCCGATCATTCCATATTTAACCTCTTAGTTTTCATCCTCAAAAAAACCCCTGCACAACACCTTCAAAAGAGAAATCTGGGAAATTAAATTCATAATTCTATTAGATGCTAAAAAAATCACTCAGCAGAGATACTGGTTTTAAGGCTCATAACAATTGGTAACCCTCCTTTGTCCTATGGCTATAGAGGTGTTAATTGCCTGTTTCATTTTAAGTGGTTTCCTGCAATATATGTCAACCCCTTATTTTAATAATTTGCCCCACCCTGAATTTAGCTGTGACACTAATTCTTTTTTTCTAGACTTGAAGAAGAGCTCTGTGAAGCTTGAAAGCTTGTTTCTTCCACCAACAGAAGTTGGTCCACCTTTTCTCTCACAATTTTATGGAGTTGTCTTTTGAATATAACTGCCCTACAAGGTACGTCCTACTCCATGTGTTCCCTCAGGACACCATCTGCTTGTATCTTGCTAAGCCTCTTTCTCACTAGGGAACATTCCAGGACTGATTCTTCGGTCAAGCTGCACTTAAATCTCCCATTAAGGTCAAAGGAGTGCCACATATGGAACTGATGAACTCAAATGATAAGACCCTCATTAAAAGATCTCTACTAAAGTTATCCAGCTCTTAAACTTAGTCCCTTGTTTTTGCACGTAAATTTCTATGAAGGCAGATTTTGTCTGTAAATGGATGCAGTCAAATGGGTAGGTGACGCATATACTTTACTTAACCAAAGTATAAGTTTCACAAGCAGAATTTATTTTGGCTTATCTTTATCCTGACGGTAATACTGTCCTAAAAATATTTAAGCAAAAAGCACAATCTGCAGATCACAAGAAAACATCAGGAACTTTACTAGTACATCACAGAAGTGGGGAATAAAACAATTAATTCATATTATTTCAACAGCTATAATAACAGCTAAATTAATAAAAACAAGCCACTTTACAGCCTCCTTATTATAGCCTAAATATGGGACCAGATTTTCATAAAATGAGGTCAAAGATCCAGACACACTTGTCTTTGCACTGTTGCAAGTTTGTTTTCTGCAACTGCATACAGAAATTGCTCATAATTTTTTTTATGTAAATAGAAATTTATAAAGTCCATTGAAGCCAAGAGAGAGGCTCCCATTGACACCCGCTTTTGTAAGCCCATCATCATATAAATACCCATCTTCTATGTTGTACGTGTTTTAAAAAACACCCAATTTGATGGTGTTCCTGCTCGTGAAAAAGTTAGGCTTGTAAAATGTGTGTGGATATCAGTGTTCACCTTTTGTAAATATGGCGAACAATGCAGAGAAAGAGAGGGGCAATGAAAGGCATTTTTTATTTTTGTGATTGAAAGATGACTCTGCAATTCATTTGTGACTTTACTGCATTATGCACTTTTGAGCATACAGTTATACAAAAGTCATGATTAAAAAGTGGATTGCAGTGCTCATAATTCTTTTTTATCCATCTTGAAAATGAATCCCAATAGACACTCTGGTCAACCTATAATATAAATATGTAGACTTTGGCTCTCCACTGAACATCTTCAGATGGCAAGTCTAATGATCATACCACTTCTGTAAACTGAATTAAATCCTTATGTATGAACTGTGTTTTATTTTGCTCACATAAACATTGTTTGAGCCAGATTCTTGGCTGATATAAATAAGTGTAGCTTCATGTAGACAAGGCTCCCTTCCAGAGAGACAATTTGTTTAATTGAATTCATAGCTAGAGCTGGGCAGGAAACAGTTTTTCCATTCCAGAAAAAAAATTGAGATTTCAGAAATTTTCCCCATTCCAAATCAGAATGAAAAGTGAAAATCTCAATTTTGTGAACCAACAATCTGGAAAAAAAAATTGGGCCAATCAAAATATTTTGTTTCAGTAACTTTGGAACATTTAGTTTTGATTTTGACCCTTTCAATTTTATAAAAAAATGAGGGCAGTAATTTAAAAAAAATTGTTCTGAGCCAAAACACTAGAATTTTTTGGCTTGAAAATGTTGAACGTTATCAAATCATTTCTGAAGTTATTCAAATATCTTTTTGTATAATAGCTGCAGTATCACTGTCACATAGGTTTGAACAGCTGGCTCTCTTTATTAAACAGTGATACACAGCAGCTAATTCAGATATCTATCAAATGTAACCATCACACATTTGGGCCTGAGTCTCCTCTTACTTCTGTTAGTGTAATAAACTCTAATTATTAGAATGGAGTTAACCAGTGTATACCCAGTGTAAATGAGATCAGAAGTGGGTTTCTTCTTATTTACTTCAGAGGAAATTGGATATAATGCACATAAAGCAGGCTCCAAAGTCTAGAAGAATATTGGGAGGTAGGGGCTTTCATGTGATTAACAGGCAATGTGAGCTGCACAAAGAAGAAAAAGTGTGTACATCAAAATGGAATATCTTTTATTTTACATTTTCTCAATGAATTCTCTAGAAAACAAAATGTATAACTGAATCAGAAATTATTTATTGCTCATAACCATCTATCTTGCTCAAGATGTTGAATATTGTACTACTTGGAGAAATATTACTCCTCACATTTTCCACACAAAGTCCCATTAAGTAAAACTTTTCTGAAGCTGGGGACATTTGTCTTCATTCCTGAACGCAGAATAATGGAACTGTGGTATTATATCATTTTGCTATGCTTGGTCCACATCCATCAGATTTTTTTTCTAATAGTTTGGGAACATGCAGACAGGCAAACCAATGTCTGCCTGGCCCAGCAGGAGATAGTAAAATACTTCTCAAACACCAGATGGGATTTTACAATATTTGTAAAATATAAAATGCTTGAAGTGTTCTCTGCAAACCTCAAACTGAACATGTTTCATTTCCTTATATGTCTTTTTAATTCTCTTGGTGAACTTTTATAAATTAAAGGATTGTCAAAAGCCAGAGGTCAGAGGCATTTAAAATCTCCCTAAAATTAAACTGTGAAGACTGATATCTATATGATACATGTGTGATATTAATATAATCATATATCATTATATTCCTATAAAAACTAGATATCAGGAAATATTAGAATTCTACAGCTTATTTTCAATCTCATTTTAAATAACTAAAACCTTTTTTTTCACATTTCAACATCCTGTGACTTTTTAGCACTACATTAGAAGTTATACTCAAACAAAGGAGAACATTTATCCAATATCAATTTGAAAGTAATTGCAATGAATCCCTCAAGGTGCTGTGAATAGAGCTGATGTGGAATTTTTTGAATTATGTATTTTACTGGAAAATGCTGATTTGTAGAAACCAATACTTCACAGGAAAGGTTCTTGGTTTTTAAAAAAATTCACATTTTAAAAAACTTTTGAAATGGTGTTGTAATAAGCACGTTGGAAAGCCTTTCCTAAGTCCACTGATGATTCAAAGAAAATGTGAGTACGTTGCCAAATCCGATAAAATAACGAACAAAAATATAAGTGTAAATCTTTACTGATCATTTTCCAAGGTGCAATGGCCCTACCACTTTTGTACTAGATGGACTAGTGCTCTCCTTTTCCATAGACACTTGTGTCTATTAGCTGGTAAATGGATGGGAGGCCTCAAGTATTAAATCATAGAACCTCATGCTTCATGCTTTTGGCTATGTTTGCGCTTTTATTTTCTCAGAGGACAGATTTCTAATGGAAGAGCAAATCTTGTTGCTTTCTCTCTTCCTGTATGTTTTGAATCCTCCATTCTAGCATGATTTGAACATTAAGGGCCAAATTTCCACCAATTGGAAGCTCAGAAGTAGGTAGGTGCATGCATGCCCATTGTTCCACACATTCTCCTGGTTTCCATAGACAAATTGGTTAATAGGAACTTGTGCATATATGTTCCCACTTACATGCAAAATTAGCTTTTGTGAAGCACATCCTCTAATTTTTGAAAATTTTTACCCTTGCCATCCCAAACCAGGCTCTAGATGGCTTTTATTGTTGTCATATATTTGTTTACAACTCCAAAGAAGTAAGGGTATGAAGTCACCAGATCATCTAATTTATGCCAATGAGATTTGTCTTATAAAGAGAGAGTGAAAAACCACATCATGTCCATCTTTTCACTACTTAAAATAATATTTTAACTTGTATATACAGGTAAACCCCAATTATTCAAATGCCACAAAGTCATCTTGTGATAGAGTTTTGGATAAATGAAATTTGTTTCTGTACATATTTCAATTTGGGGTACAGCTTAAAAATTCAGATTACTTGAATGTGATAATTGGAGTTTACATGTAGCAGCAAATGCAGGGGAAACCGATTGGCCTCCCCTGCACCCAGGGATTTCTTCTCTTCTCCGCTAAGCAGCTCTCATAGAAGGATTTATTTAACTTTTAGTTTCACTTACAAATAGTAAAATAGGAGCATTTAATAGGTTCCGATTTCACTTTTCTAAAAGAAGCTACAAGTTAAAAACAGCTATACTGGCAGGAAAGTCAATTACAAGCACAGGTATGTACAAGCCAGGGAGGGAGCAATAGTGTGGGAGAAATGTCACCTGGAAATGTGACCAACGAGCCCATTCATTGGTTTTGCCTTTGATTCTGCTTCAGGTCTGTGCTCAGGAGCACTTTTAGTGACTCTAATACTGATGTTTGTATTGGAAAATGTATAGGGAGAACCGTCAGCTGTCAATCAGGTCCTATACAGTGATTATCTTTAGTAGTAGGCAGTTGTAGAAGTAGAGCTATTCTTAATTAATAGGCAGAGAGTTTTGAAAGTAACTCCTCTAGAGAAGAATTTTAGTCTAAACTCTGACCTCCCTTGACTCCTATTGCTTCAAAACTATTTTGTTGAATGATGTATTTCTGGGGAGAGTGTATGCGTTGTCCATTCCATTCCTGTTACCTTCCTCCACAAACAACATATGGTAATACTCACCCTACATCGTGTATTTCCATTAGCTCTTTTAGATGCTGTATTTATTTTCATGTTAATCACTGAAGCCAAATTATATTGTTCAATTTGATTTGGGTTCCAAGGTAGATTAAAGCCATTTCAAGATGGAAGAACACTTAAACTAATGGAGACTGAATGACTGGCCTCAGTGAGATGTATTTATTATTTAATATGTTTGGCTTGACATTTGCTTGGAAATTGATTTCACTGTCTCCAAACCTATCATAAGGGCTGTGTGAGCCAGAATGCTATTTCATGTAGACCTCAATCCCTGTAGCCATTTCTCTGAAAACGATTCTTTTGCACAGTTACTTGTACAATCTATCTAGGAATTTATATGGCCCCATCACTAAAATATCTGAGAGCTTCCCAAGTAGCTTCCCAGAAATAGCAATAACAATATATCTTTCTCTTGCTTTCTTCCCAGAATGTAGGAGAAGTAGCTTAATTTATTTATTGTGTGTGTGTGTGTGTGGTGTTATGTGCCTGCGAAAAGAGCATAAGAGGGAAAGCTAGGTCAAAAGGAAATGAGTTTTGGATTTAGTTCTGAAAGTGGTGATGCTGTGATCATTCTTATCTCTTGCAGGAGTGAGCCCCTTGGTTTAGGTCCAGCTATTTAAGGTTAATTAGTTCATGTTGCATTACTTGGATAGAAGGCATGACATAAGTACAACATATTATTTGAGCTCCAATTACTAATAAAGATTCTTCTTTTACTCCAGTTGGCAAAGGGCTGGGTTTATAGACCTGATGGACATGGGTACCATACCTGCTTTACTACCAGGCAGCTGTTCTGTGGGTAGTAGCTAGTGACTGAAGTCTCTGTGGCCACTGATCATTACATCTTCCTACTATAGCATTTCCCAAACTTTTGAAATCTGAGTCCCCTTCAGGAAAATGAAACCAATAAATACCACCCCTTTTTTCCACCTGTCAGCCCTGGTATGTGTTGTTTAAATTTTATATTTATACAGTACAACTTGTCCACCTTCCTCCAGCTAGTCCATCACACTGCCCCCTCACCCTACGCTTCAGGAAATGCTGGTATGAATCTTACTGCTCCTTTCTTACATGTTTTGAGCAGTGAAGTAGTTAAGCTTGCACCTTAGAGCTATAGTTTCCGGCTTTTTGCAAACTCAGACATCTCTCCCTCAGCTGGGCTTAGTCTACAGTACAAAGTTTTGCCAGCTATGTTGGCTAGGACTGTAAAAAATCAACCCCTCTAGCAAACGTAGGTATGCTGGCAAAAGCTCCAGTGTAGACACAAACTATGGCAACAGCAAACTGTTTCTGTTGGCTGACCTAATGTTCAGGTAGGTGGTAAAGCTATGCCAGCAAAATAACTCCTGTTGGGTTACACTGCTGGGGGACTTTGCAGACATCACAATACCAGCAACGGCTCTGTAGTGTAGACAATCCCTTATGCCCACTTCATGCTCTGAAGGCTTTCTTCAGAGCCATAACATCTAGGACTTTCTTAGCTTTCATTATTTAAAAAAAAAAAGTTTGTATTGAGAGGTCCGTCCTTCATGCCTCCCTGCCCCACAGGGGATGTCCCACACATTTGGAAACACAATCTTACAGTAACAGTGATGCAGGGGAAACAGTGGAAAGCTCTTTTCCTGCAAAGGCTATCCGTTTTGATGCCGGTCCTTTTTATGTTGATATAAATACTTCAGATTGTGCAGCTGGAGTGCAGACCAGTGCTGAAATTAGGCAATAGTAGGTGCCTAATAATTCAAGATAGAGCCCCAGACCTGAGTAAACCTAAAGATCCTTTCCAGTGTGAAAGCCTTTGTGAACTGAATAATTCTACTGTGGCACAAGTTGTCCTGTATACATTATTGATTCTACTAAACATGAACATTTTTTCACTAAATGCTTAAGATATTCTGCATTTTTAATCTATTTTTCATTATGTTTTTAAGTTATGACAAAGTGGGATGTTGGTATCTCATTACAGGGGGATGAAAGGTCCCTTCTGGTTATATTTCCACGATTCATTGCAGGTGGCAATCAGCACACCAGAAGACTCTTCTTTCCACAGTTAAATAAGGCTGGCAATTGTAGGGTGAGTGGAAGTCTTCCTGTTTGATAGATTTCATTTAATTAGACTTGTAGTTCCAAAGACAGTGTGGGTTTTTGTTTTTTTTGTTTTTTTTTTTGTTATGGGGAGATTAGCTAACTAAACAGATGTCCTTAATGACTTTGGTTTGCAAACAGGCTCCAGTTTTATAATTTTGTATTTATTTAGAAATATTTCTATACTAAGGCAATTGTATTTGAGCGCCTTGCCGACATTAATGAACACAACACCTTCGTCGGGTAGGTATGTATTACTATCTCCATTTTACAGATGGGGAAACTGTGGCACAGAGAGACTCATCTGTGACTTGCTCAGGGTCACACAGTAGTTCTTCTATGGTAGAACTCTGGAACAGACTGTGTCCTGGACATCTAGCCTTGCTGCTGTGAATTTCATCCTGACTGAATGCAAATTATGGCAGCACAATGTATTCAGTATCTTTCCACTGCTTTACACCCTCTTACAGAATTCCACTTGTTTGATCAGCTAATTATGGGGTAGATCTTGAATCCTGCATGCATCTTGAGTAAATGAGCTGTGTTTAGGAGTTATGGAAGGACACTTCCTCTCCCAGACCCATCTCAATGGCCCTTACTTCCTCTCAGTGGGGTAGTTTTCCCCCCGATCAGTGCAGATCAGTTCATGGGTGGGCTGGTTCATTAACTTTGTGCCCAGAGGGGCTTGGATCTATGCCACACCACTGCCCCATCCTCCAAACGTTCTTATGGCAAATTGAGCCAGCATGCTGAGGATTTGTATTCCCTATGGTACGTCTGGAGGCTCCTATGTCTGCAGAGAGAAGGCAGGATTTCCCCCAATGTCAGTAACTTGAGTACGGATCAGATTTAATTTAACCAATACTTAGTTTTCAGGCAGTTGGCTCAATGATGTGTTAGACAATGTGAATGGTGAACATTTTTAAATTGCTTTCACAGAAGTGGTTAACAAGTTGTACCACTAATTATGTGGTTACAGGGGAGCTATTTTTCAATTTTCTTTTATTGGGACTATTTATTTTGGACTTACGCTAGGAGCTGCGCTACAGTCTGAAACTGAGCCACTCACAGAAGGAAACTGTTAGTAGTGGCTGGTTTATAGAGTTTTGTGCCCAACAAAAATACCTCAGAATCATTGAGGGCCAAACAAGAGGTTTTATAAAAGGTCTCCTAACTCCATACACAACGTAAATAAACATTTTTACCCCAGAGATTCATAAGATTTTTCATCCTTAAATATTTGTCTTTCTTAAATTTTTGGATTTCATCTCATTAATGCTCTGATGGCATGAGCAAGAAGTGTGGGGAGCCATTATGCTCTCATTCCAACATATCTCTGTCAATGCATCTCACTCCTAACGTGCAACAAGCCTACTGTTTGCTTTCTGGATTGCTACTGAGCAAAGATTATCAATTTTGCTGAAATACTCCAGAACGTGCTGGTTTTTGTGATATAGACAGATGTTCACTGGAACAGAGCAATACACCAAATCAGCAGTATTTCATAGCTCTAAAGCAGAGGTCCCCAAACTGTGGAGCATGCCCCACTAGGGGAGGTATGGGGGAACAACTGGGGGGGAGGGTGCAGCAGGCCTGAGCCAGCCCCCATAGGGGAGGGAGCACCACCCAGCTCCACTCTGCCCACAGCTCTGTTCCTGCCCCACCCCCAGCCATGGCCCTGGCTCTCGGCCCTGCGTCTGGCTCAGTCCGCAGCCTTGGCGTGGCTCCGAACCTGGCCAGGGGTTTGGCTGCCAGCCCCCACCATGGCCCAACTGCAGCTCCACTCTCTGCCCCTCCCCTGCTCCCAGCCTTGGCCCCTAGCCATAACTCTGTTCCCTGTCTAGGGCCAAGGCTGAGGCTGGGGGCAGGGATGGGGCTGGGAGTGGAGCAGCACCCGGCCGCTGTGTCCAGCTTTTGGCCCTGGCCGCTGGCCCCCACCACAGCCCAGCTGCAGCTCTGCCCCTGGCCTCAGCTCCTGGCCCCATATGCACCCCCAGCTATGGCCCCCTTACCGCATCCGTGTCCCCCCCACCCCAGGCCGCATCCCTGCTCCGAGCCCTGGTTCTGGGCAGTGTGCGAACAGGCGTAAGGGGGGCGTGACCTTCAAAAGTTTGGGGACCACTGATCTAAAGCATGGTTCTACATAAGGACTTTATACGGCTCTAGATATGCTGGTAGAACATTATTGGTGCCATAGTAGGGTGACCAGATGTCCTGATTTTATAGGGACAGTCCCGATTTTTGGGTCTTTTTCTTATATAGACTCCTATTATCCCCCCACCCCCATCCCAATTTTTCACATTTGCTGTCTAATCACCCTATGCCATAGGACATTCTGCATAATAGATGAAATACAGTTACGTCTACCCCAAGCCTGAGTTGTCAATGGGAAGGGACTATTCCCTTGGGTAAGCACTGCTTGTGTACATAAGAATTTAGAGCACTGTGTGGGAGTATGCAAAGAACTCTCCCTCCCTCATTGTGCACCCCATGCACAGGCATGCCACAATCACACTCTTTGCATCTGGGGCAATTATGGGACAGCTCCTTCTGTGCACTCCTGGGAGCACACCTCTTCCCAAAGAAGGCAGAGAGGAGGTAGGAGTGTAGCTGCCCCCAAAATCACACTGGTTTGTGAAGAGTGCTGAGTGCATCAAGAGGGAGCAGGCTGCTAAAAGATGGTACAGCTTTCAACTGTTCTAGGAACAGGAACAGGAAGCTTCCGCTAGGAAGCTTAGGGAGGAATTGTGCCTCTTGAGATACAATCCCAGTCTGAGTTCCTTCTAGGGCAGTGCAAATCCATCTCACCCCAAAGGCAGGGCTGTGCACAAAGTGATGTGTGGTGATTAGTGGCCTGATATTTTGGGGTGGGTGGGTGGGTGGATGATAAGCACCTCTAAAAATGAAGCCATGTATCTGGAAAGAAGTGGAGGTTCTGAGGTTTGAAGAAGGGCACTTGACACAGAGGGAATGGAAGGCTGTTCATGAAAAAGGACGAGCAAGAGAACGTACTTTCAATGCATTATGTTTAGTTTCCTTAAATGCATAATCCAAATTCAGTTTATGAAGTTGGATAAATTGTTTCTTCTAGGATGCATTTGCAACTGCAATATAGCTTCTCATCATTTTTAACAAGACAGCAACCCATTATAATGTACATTTATTAAAATGCTATATTATCACTCGTTTCCTTCATTATTTACTGCTAGTCCAATAGCACTGAGTTCATATTGGGCAAAAGATTTGGTTTCCATTTATACAAGGGTGGGCGAGAGGTGGGGCCGGGTGCTAGCTTCCTCGTACGGACGATTCACGCACCACCCAGACTCTTTTGCCTTCTTCAAAGTTAGTTTTTTGGAGAGCCCATACAAAACTGAATAAGGTTAGTTTTAGAGGTGTGTTTTTAAGTGTTGTCCTTATAATCCTTGTAAGCCAAAGCTAGCAAATCAATTTTAATATGTATTACTTTAGGTTTCTGCAACCTAATTGTCTATTATAATCTAAAATCAGTACATCCAAATCCCTGACTTGTTTTTGGCATATATATGTGGGCACTAAGTTAACTGAATAGGAAGAGTCACGCTAAGGAACTTTTAGTATGCAGTAGTAGGGTCAATGTGGCCAGTTAGTGTGCGTCAGGCTAGTGCACTGTAGGTTTACACCATAAGTCTCCATATAGACAAGCCTTAGAGACTGATTCCTTTAGAAGTGTTGTTTTCCTACCCTGTAGAAGTGCATTGCAGCTCAGTGCTGTGTGGGGTGAGTGTGACACTCTGTGGTAAAAAGGGAGAATTTCAACTTCTTAACCCTATAATTTCACTTTTTTTCCTTCCCCCTAATCATTCTGGAATGTCAGAAAGGAAAACTAAAGGCAGTGAATCAGTTCAGGACTTGCTTCTCCTCAACCATTCCAGACCCTATAACAGGGGTTCTCAAACTTCATTGCATCGCGACTCCCTTCTGAAAACAAAAATTGCTACACAACCCCAGGAAGGGGCACCGAAGCCTGAGCCCACCCAAGCCCTGCCGCTCCGGGTGGGGGGCTAAAGCCAAAGCCTGAGTTCCAGTGCCCTGGGTATAGAGTTGGGGGTAGGGGGCAAAGCTGAAGCCTCAGGGCTTCAGCCCCAGGCAGGGGGCCTGTAACCTGAGCCCCGCTGCCCAGGGCCGAAACCTGAAGGCTTCAGCCCCAGATGGTGGGGCTCAGGCTTCAGCTTCAGCCCCTGGCTCCAGCAAATCCAAGCCAGCCCTGGTGATCCCATTAAAACAGGGTTGTGACCCACTTTGGGGTCCGGACCCACAGTTTGAGAACCTGCCTGTTTTTCTAGTCAATACTATTAATTAGGGTGTCAACCGATTAAAAAAATTAATTGCAATTAATCGTACTGTTAAACAATAATAGAATACCATTTATTTAAATATTTTTGGATATTTTCTACATTTTCAAATACATTGATTTCAGTTATAACCCAGAAAACAAAGTGTACAGTGCTCACTTTATATTTTTTATTACAAATATTTGCACTGTAAAAAAACAAAAGAAATATTTTTCAATTCACCTAATACAAGTACTGTAGTGCAATCTCTTTGTCATGAAAATTGAACTTACAAACGTAGAATTATGTACGAAAAATAACTGCATTCAAACATAAAACAATGTAAAACTTTAGAGCCTTCAAGTCCACACAGTCTTACTTCTTGTTCAGCCAATCGCTCAGACAAACAAGTTCGTTTACATTTGCAGGAGATAATGCTGCCCGCTTCTTGTTACAATGTCACCTGAAAGTGAGAACGGGTGTTTTCATGGTACTGTTGTAGCCGGTGTCGCAAGATATTTTTTTAAAATGTGATTAAAACTGTGATTAATCAGCAGCCCTACTGTTAATGGTAACAGAAAATTGTGGTTTTAGGTAAATGCCCACTCACCAACGAAGTCTTACTAAACTTCACCGACACAAATCTAATTCCTTTGTCGGGAGCAGCTATCGCTGCTGTTTCAGCCCAAGAGTCAATCCGGAACAGTAGTTTCAGAGCATCTGTGTTACATCGATGCTGTTCGAAAGTAAATTCTGTCTCCCACTATGGCATCTTTACTCTGAGGGGATAGGGGAATCTTCTGGGAGGAAACTGCTATAATGTAAGTCACTTTGTCTTTCTATATCTTTCTACATGAAAATAACCATTCCTAAGTTTTTCTAAACTTTTTATTAGTCCCCATTGCCTTATTTATGGACAATTTTAGTTTCTCTCAAATACTGGAAAAAATATGTCTCTTGATATAAATTGAATGATGTATCAATTTAAAAAACAAAAGATATTCTATTGTTTAGTAGTAATTAGAATAGTAGTAAAGTAGTAAACTAGTTAAATAACATGTATCACAGTAATATTTTATTTTAATCTTGCTAGAACTGCAGTTTTAACTGAGATATTAAGTTCCTGAGAACCGTTTTTCCTGGGAAAAAAGGAATGATGCAACTGGGTTTTCATAGAGTAGAAAACTAAATGAATATTCAGAACTGTTTGGGTTCTTAGACTCTAAAGCCACAATTAGATGACTATTGTAAATCAGACTTTGATTTTGAAGCAAACCCAAGACAATTTGCAGTATTTTTGAATCTTCTCTTTTTTGTTCCCCTTCTATGTAAATAATCAGACTGGGAAAATATACTTGCAAATATCTGCACCTCTTGGTTCTTGGAAGATGTGCCTGATGTGTATCTGGGACGGGGTTGGGTTGCAAAGCTGGATCTGAACCTTCTCAAAATTTGGGAGTGTTTGGATCTGGGTATTTGGTTTGAATCAGTCTCTAGTTCTTTGAGATCCTTACTTGAAAGATGTGGTATAAATGTAAAGGGCCAAATCCTACTTTCAGTTACACCAGGTCAGTCACTGATACCAATGTGGTTGCATGCTGTAACTGAGTGGAAAATTTGGCCTAGAAGGTTTATTATAAGTATCGTTTTAAAAAGGGAAAACCTGCTGAAGTGGAGAAATGCAAAATTGTAAATAGTCAGGCAGCTGCCCTCCTACCAGCTTTACTTGCCAGACTAATGATTTACTCCTGCATTATCATCTTATATAGTTAAGCCAAATTCACTATAAAAATATTTTATTGCCACAACCCTACTTCCCCGCCCCTTCACTTTTTTCCAGGAGATTGTAGGGAACACATAAACTGCTAAATGAACTGAAATAATTTATCTATCTTTGTTCAATATCCCTCTGGGCTTTTTTACTGCACAAAGAGCAAAGAAAAACAGCCAAATGTTTTAAGAGGATGGAGAAGTTTTATTCATGAGTTATCAAGGGGCTTTTTTGTAGATTTATAGAACCATGCTTCACATTTCTAATAGCAAATAATATAAGTGAAAAAGGGAAGGGTTTGATACTTTAGTGAGGGGCTGGCAAAAAACAGATGTGTTGTGCTTGTACTTTGGCTGGTATGGTATGTAAATCAGGCATACTATACCAGCCAAAGTACAAAAAAGTGGAAAGTCAAATAGTCATGTCAAATTAAACCCCTTTTTGTTTAGGTTTTCAAAGTGATTAATTTAGCTGGTTGGCCTCGATTCAACTGATAGCTAACAATAGGTCATTTATTTAATGTAGCTTTTAATAGCCCATAGCCACTCTACTGTATCAGTGCTTATCTTCTGTTCTTCTCTTTGAGCTGTGACGGTAGGGCAGGAAACAATAGTAGGTCAGGTGTAAAAGAGGCTGCAGCACGCACAGTGTGAGTGCTTGTGCTTTATAAACAATGGAGTTGGGAAGGGTTTACCCTTTTCAAGAACGTTTAGAGTGTAGCTCATCTGAAAAATGACTAAAAATGGCAAAATGAGGTTTCACATTTGCTGTGTCTCAGCAATTCCAGAATAAAAAGCACAATTTATAAGAGGGAAAAAATGTGTCCTGAGTGCCAGCCCAGCAAAACTCTCTCTGAGAATGAAACGGAGTTCTTTCCTTATATTTTATCACAGATATAAAGAAACTGCAGTGCAAGTTAGGCCTTTAGTGTACCTGTGCAACTCTGTATTTTCTTCAATGGGTTTGCAAAGATTAGCGGAGTAAAGCTTAGTAAACAATTCTATCGATTGTGCTCAAGAAGGAATAGAATCCAGCTCTCAAGCACTTGATTCTATTGCATCTAACAGAAGTAAGATGCAGTAAAAACTTATTTTTGTCAATAAAATCAGCAGATATGTTTCTGAATATACAGAGGAAGAAGATATTTACTATATGTGTGTGCAGTGATATTCAAGCTATGTTCTAATGAAACACTATTGCGTGAGTGTTTCATGCTGTTTGGTTAAGGAGGTCTGGTATAAGACAGTCACTCAGTGAAAACAAGTATGGTTTATATTTCTCTGGTGTTCTGTAATCAGAAATCATGCAGTAAAACTATGCACAAAAACAGTACAGTTAGGAAAAGATCTGAGCTGCCCACTCATGGAAATTATAGACTTAAATACAGTAGCATATTTTTTTAACGGCTGGATAATTATTTGTAGTTATAATATTAACATTGTATTTTTTAAACTTGCTCCTTTCAGTATCCCATCCGTTTGATTTTACTGCATAGCATCTTACATTAATTCAAATACAATAAAAGCACAAGTAAGCTCCTTTTAAAATTAATCTAGATTAAACCAAATAAGGGGGCCAGTACAAAAAAACATTGACAGAGCTGGGAAAACAGGTTTCATATGCTAGTGCTCTCCACAGCAAAAGTATGGTCATACTGACAGCTGAGAAACAATGGTGGGCTCTTCAGACAGACCACCGGTACCAGAGCAGAAATAACCCGCAGGAGGTATCAAATATAATGATGGCCCACACTAGATAGAGGGCTTTAAAAACCAGCAAGGAAAACTTGAACTTGTCCAGAATTTTATAGAGAGGTAATGTAAAGAACACAGGACAGGCATAATATTAGTGTTTTTTCTTAATGTGTTTGTATTGTATCAGCAATGTTGTCCGTGCTTTACAGATAGGAATTTTGTTTATATACCTCTGCCAGAAGTTTACAATATAAATACATATTTAGAAAAAGAAAAACCACACAGGAAGGGAGGTAACATGGTTGTTCGAGCCAGTGCAAAAATGACCTGCTGCATGCTGTGCTGGTAATGCTGACATGGGGCTTCCAGAACATAGTATACTGTTGAAATGTATGCTTTGAAAATATAATCCATGGAATAAAATCTAGCAGTGAAATCCTGGCCCCATTGAAGTCGGTGGTAGTTTTGTCATTTACTTCAAAGGGGCCAGGATTTCACCCAGGCAGATAATTCTGAGAAACTACCAACGATATATGCCTGGGTAGACTTTCGATTAAGACCCAAAAGACTAGTAATGAAATGTTCACTATGAATTTTCTTGATGACCTGTTTAGCTGGAGATGGGAAATATTTATAGTTTTGGAAGAGGCAGGATCTATTGAATAGATTTCATTTAAGAACATTTGCCTTACTGTCTGCCGTTAGAAGAAGGCAGTGAAAGTGTTGTCAGCTGCGAGACTGAAAGAACTTGTGGGTTTTTTTTTTAAAATGAGGTGTGTGACTGAGGGGTGGAGGGGAGGTCATCATTGCAGGCCAGAGTTTTGGTCCAAAGAATGAGATCACTTCTGAGTAAGAGCTTTAAAGGGTCAAGCCCTTATTAGTTTTTTTACTCTGTACAAATTGGTGCCTTCGGAGAGGGGCTACCTGCTTTTTTTGTTTGCTGGGATATGGGCCTCCTCTACCCTTGGTCTTTCCTCACCTGTGGGCTCCTTCCTGAAGTTTATGCCCCAAATCCTGGGTTTCAAACCCTGCCAAGTCCTTTCCCCTCAGTGAGGTCATTCCAGCTGCTTCAAAGAGTCCCACCTTCTGTCAAAGTGTAGGGTCTGTTCTGGCTTTAAGAACAGATCCAGGAAGCTGAGGAAGGACAAGCTGAAGCTGCATCTTATGGAGAGTTCCCTGAGACCTGCAGGATCAGACTCTCTTTCCCCCGATCATCGTCCTCAGCCTCTCAAAACTCTCCAACTCCTTCAGCTTCAGTTCCATTGAGTAAACACTGAATGCATTGAGGCCTCTACCCATTAAAGATGAAAACCTTAATCCCCTGGCCAAGAGTCTAAACTTAAGGAAAAGTTGTTCTAAAGCCCAGGGACTAAGGAGACATCACATCCCACTGCTGAGGCTCCTCCTGTACCAAGGGCCCAATACCACCGAAAAAGACTTCCAAGCCACCCTGTTGGGGTCCGTCATAAGTATCTTCTCAGCCCTCCAGGCATAGGGACTTCTCAAGGAAATCGCCATTGGTCCCAACTCTGGCACCCTCAGAGGGCCACAGATATAAGAAGCACGTGGACTGTTGTATTTATTTAGATGAAACAAATGGGCTAAAGGTATTAACGTAGCTCAGTGACTGTTGAATATTAAACAGTGTTAAAGTCTGGGGCTTGGTATACAGAGAGCTCAGCTTGCTTAGCATTATGGCAAAGATGTCATTAAACATCTTTTACCCTTTTATTAAAGATGCAGAAAAGAAGGAAAAACAGTTAAAGCATTTGAAATGTAAAGCATTAAATAAGGCTGTCATTTTAATCACATCCCTTGTTCCTTTTCTCTTTAGCTGTAGACAATTTCTAGAAGGAAAATCCCGCTGCTGTTTGACAGTCTCTTAGATGGTATCAAAGATGATAATAACTGTCATCCCAGGTGGCATCTGGGATTCAGCTGGAGCTGGTGGGGGTGGCTATGCCATCTGAATCCCTCTCTCTAGCCCGCTCTAGTCAGGCTCTGGATGATTAAGGCCCAGGATCCCAGGAAATGGTTGGGGGAGGGAGTGTGTGGCAGCCATGACAGTGAAGCTTGCTCCACTAGCCTCTGTCTGTTCTTTCTGTCTGTTCTTTTTGTTCTTTACTCATCGACATTTGTTATAGGTTGTTGTAAAGTCTTATGAACGTTTACATACTTTTTACAGTTGAGCTCACAATTTGGGTAAATCTGTAGGCCCAATTGTAACAACAAGACCACACATCTGTACTGTCTCCTGGTACTGCGTGATTCACCTCAACTTGAGTACTGCTCTGGATCACCAGAACAGACCACATTCCTCTCTCATGAGGCTCTCCGAGTGATAGCGCCTGAATCCCCTGTATTGAGACATACAGAGAGTGTTCCTGCTGGTACCCACCTGCGCCAACTTACCAACCATTGCCGCTGCACCCTCCCACAAAACCTGGTTGCCTGTTGTGATGTGGATGTTGGTGTTCACTTAACTGCTGGTAGCAACTCAGCTACTGTTACTGACACCCTCGCTTTCAACTCAGGAGATGATACATGCTTGGAATCAGATGTCTCCATCCAAGATTCAACCACCTTCTCATTAGAGTTTCCTTCCCCAGTAGTGTATCCTGAGGATTAGACCCCAGGAACTAGTTAACACATAACCCACCAACCCTGGCAGGATGCCCTGGGGATCCATCTTCTTTTCTGTACACCCCACCACACTGGGATTTCTAGAACCCTTGAGCCCTCATGAAAAAGGACCCATCAAAAGGAGCAGCCACCATTACGGAAGGAGCCTCTTCTCTGGGAAGCCCCTCTTCCACAGGAAGATCTGGTGAAGGATCAAGGCCTAAGACCTGAGGAGGTGGAACCTCCTTCCAATAAATCCTCTCCCTTTCCGGATGAGGAAGTTACACCCCCTCTGTCATCCTACGTGGATTATTTCAGTGTTTTCCAAGAAATGGAAGGATGGTCAAGACTTTACAAATTCCCCTAGACGAGATACAGGAACCACAGTGCTCTTTGGTTAATATTCTGCATGCTATGTCTCCAGGCAAGCTAGCCTTGCCTATTAATGATGCCTTCTTGACACCAGCTTTTACCATATGGCAGACATGTACTACCATCTCACCTATGTCCAATAGGGCCGACAAAGTATTAGTTGCAGACCAAGGGTTTAGAATACCTTTATCATCCGACCCCGAACTTCCTGGTGGTCAACACAGTTAATGAAAGAAACAGACACTGAGATCTACTCCTCATGATAAAAGAATTTAAGTAGTTGGACCTTCTTGGCCACAAGAGCTACTCTTTGCATATACTACTATTCGGGGTCACCATCTGTCTAGGTGTGTGAAGAATCCTTACCTTTATCTCAACAGGATTAAACCTTTCAGAACCTCCCCAACACTCTGTCTCTATTGCAGAGAGAAGGAAGGGAGCTTCTCTTTCCACTACAAGGTTATCTAAATGGGTTTCAGGAGACATCTTAGCATGTTGTGAAGCTTCTGAGGTGCACCCTCCACCTAGGGTGGTGGCCCATCCACCAGGGCTCAATCCACCTCTATAGTCTTACTTAAGAACATACCAATTGGAGGCATTTGCAAAGCCGCAATCTGATCATCTATGCACCCCTTTTCCAGGCACTGTGCTATTCTTCATGCTTCCAAACCTGATGCAGCCTTCGGCAAGGCTCTTCTTCAAACTGTTCTGAACCTCTCTCCTCCTCAGCACCCTCCTCCATACTACTCAAGAGTCCCCTAAAGTGGAGCACCCATATGCATGATAACTTGGAGAGGTTACTTTTCTGTACAGTAATTGGAGTTCTTTGAGCTGTTTTGTCCCTATGGGTACTCCACTGCCTGCCTTTCTTTCCTCTCTGTTTCGGAGTCCTTGTCTTTCAACATCGTGGTTGAAATGGAACTGAAGTGGCAATGGGTCTACCCTCTCCCCATATATCCTCAGTCCAGAGCACGAGGCGGGGTGATGTGCAGGCGCCTACTGGTACTTCTGACAAAGTCTCCAATCAAAGGTGTATGGGCTCACACAGCTAAAGTGGAGCCCCCAGAGGGACAAAACATCTTGAAGAATTCCAGCTACTGCATAGGTAAGTAACCTCTCAGTTTTGTATAGTGATAATTTAAAAAAATTATTTTTAACTTTATGCATTAGTCACCTGTATAAAAATCAATCATGTGTAAGAGTTTGCTGGATCAGGGCCATAGCCACTGAACATTGAAGACCTTCATTCTCAGACATTTACACTGACTTTAAGGCCCATTTACACTGGCAGAGTGGTATAAAGTTATGTACATCAGAATCAAGTCCTATTTATTCGTACCTTCTCAGTACTGTGTCTGTTAAATCTCAAAAAAAAGTTTGATATTCAATAGGAACTTAATAAAAAATAATTACAGCAACTAGAAAGATTTTAAAAGGATCAATTATATGTGAATTAAGTACCAGCAGTATCATGTGTATTGGAGGCTTAATAGCTATGTACCACTTTACTAGTATACTCTCTCATTGCCATCAAATAAAGCATGTTCATTGCCAAGTAACAAGGTCAGACAAGTGTGGTGATATTGGGCAGGACAATGTAGAGATACAATACCTAAAATGATGTAGACACTTCACTTTTAGCAATGTAATGAACTCTCTTTTTTTCTCTCCAAGAAACCAGTTCCAGAAAAACAGTTTCCTCCTTTTTTTAAATGAAAAACAGACCCAATAAAGATTTGACTTCAGAATGATAGGTTCACTGGCATCAGGTACTATAGGGATTATACATTAGGCAGACAACTCAAAAATTGGCTGTGTTAATCAGGTGGTGTCCAAAAGTACTCTAGTAGTTTTTTGTTTAACATGGACTATACTTTCCAAACAATTTTACTGTCAAATCATTTAGCATAGACATCCTTGATTTAAATAAAATTCTCTTCAGGGACATATCTGTGGCAAAAATACATGTGAGCCATTCATTTTTGAGCATCCCAGTAAAATCAGTGCTACAGGAACACAATATGGAACTTTCCGTTGATCTTTGCTTTCCCACCACCTCACTGATCTTTATATGTTGTTATGGCTAATGGTTCTTAGGTAGGGGAACTGGATATAAGATTATGGCTCTAATTAGATTATATTGATTGATCACTAGAAATTCTCTTGCTTTTTCTTGCATTGCTTTATTCATCTTCCATTGTCTGAGTTTGCCCTCAGTTTCTGACAGTCCCTATTTCCCATCCTTCCATATACTTGGAAATTCAGGTTAGGGGGTGGAAATTATTTACTATGGGTTTGACAAAATGATCATGGATAATTAATCCTATTTTTCATTCAAAAATATCCTCTTTAACAAAACAGAAGCAACCTGAGATTGTTTATAGTGGGACAGATTCTGCCAGCCTAACTCATGAGTACTAGTAATGCAAGTAATGGTCACTGAATCTGACCTACTGTAAACTCCTTGGGCCAGGAACTATGTCTTCCTTTATTTCCCATGAACCATCCTATAATAATGAGTAGCTAGTAATGATAAATAAAAAGTATTTTGGGTGGGTTGCAGCTGTGTTACCTAACCTTTCCTAAATTAAACTATTTTGTGGTTTAAAAGAATTTCACTCTGGCCTCCAAATTTATGCCTGCAGTTTTGCACATGCAGTTCTTATGTACCAAGTCTTGAGATCCTTACTTAATTTTTTCCCTCTCTTTTCAGGCAATCTTTGTTCAGGCAAAACCTGATTGAGGATTTCATAGTGTGGCTCTGTTTTTAAACTCCCTGCATATACATATGGATAAATTGTACTCTGTAAACAATGGAACAGTTAGACATGACACCATAAACTTCTCATGCACAAATGAAGGTCAGAATGAGACCCACTTGAAAATGTACCGGTAAGCATATTTTATATGACCAATTTTTTCAAAATAGGAACACACGCTTACTCCGTGTCTGTGTGGGCATGAACCCAAATGACCAGATTCTGGAGTATGGCAGATGAATACTAAGAGCTTCTGAGGAAAGGTGACTGTGCAAAGCCACTGTCTTTAAGTCACCTTTGTGCCCAGTCTTTGGGCCTCTCTGGACCGAGAGAGTCTCTTGGCACAAGTAGTCTCCTCTGGCATTGTTTAACATTATGAACTATCAAACAAAAAATTTAACACAACTTATTTGGTGAGACATAATAAATTACGTAGGCTTAGTCTATAGATCATAACTGTTAGGAGGAAGCTTATCAGGACCTATTTTATAACATAATTCAAATGCTAGTATAATTCAGCTATGGATGTCTACATATTTTTTTACTCCTTCATATGTAGCATCTCCAGCACTGGAGGTTCGCAACCATAATAGCCCATTCTATACAATCCTCTGCTAATCTTTTGGTAGATAAATAGTTCTTTTGATCCACCCAGAATACCACTTCGTCCATCCAAGATCATCATCTTTTTCTGCCTTGTATTCTTCTGCCATCAACTTTCTCTTCCAGGGCCTGTGAACTTGCTGAATTTCTTAAATGTGAAAATCATTTACCTGAAAACCTGAAAATCAAATCTTTCGTTTCATAAGATCTCTGACTAGCACTTGCTGAGTTCCAGTTATTTCCAAAACTTTTTAATGGGTGCATGATATATCTGATATTTTCAGAATTCTATTACACCATAACTAGAGTTTCTTTATGGATTGAAATGTCTGTGTTTCACAGCTGTAATTTAACACCTACCAAATGTAAATATTTAAGAGTTGGAATTTAGTCTTCAGATTTATATCTCTTCTCATCAGATGTTTATTTTTTACTATTTTTTTAGATAATATCTTCCAACTTATTCACTATATCAAGAAATATTTTGTTCTGGAACTAGCAAGAAGTGTAAAAAATTTT
This sequence comes from Chelonia mydas, assembly GCF_015237465.2. Classification (NCBI taxonomy): domain Eukaryota; kingdom Metazoa; phylum Chordata; order Testudines; family Cheloniidae; genus Chelonia; species Chelonia mydas. The sequence continues at coordinate 282,149,168 of NC_057849.1, forward strand.
CTGTAAATATTTCATTTGCAACTTTAAGCCAGTTGACTTTAGCTGTGTTTGCTTTCTGCAAACATTTATGCAAGTGAGTTTAACCTAGGTTAATGTTCACAAAACAAATTTTAAAATCAGTGAAGGATAGCAAGTTTTATAAGTTTTTTCTGTAAGTATTTATACTAGAAACCTGATGAGTTACTCATGAAATCCGGGAACAAAAATAATACCCTGGGACTAACATATCCAATCACAGCTAAGCAACAGAACAGAATTTCAGTTTTTGAATTTCAGATATCAGACCACAGACTGAATGAAACTTGAAGCAAAATGGCCAACTAATGAAAACATTAGCAAAAACTGATCTATCTAGACAGTCTGTGAACAGAAAGAGGCAAAAATCCTCCAATGATATTCTGAATTATTTGCTCAGTTGTAATTATTTCCAGAGGGTTTTAGTATTAATTTGTATGTCTCTTATTCCTTACTATCAACGTTAAAAACCATAGTCCCTGCTAGTCGTCTTCCATAATTCTACTTGTAGGCACTCTTCAGTTGCTAATAATAGCCCCAGCAATGCTAAGCAATATATCAAATTTTCTTTCTGCAGAAATAGAGCCTAGAAAATACACATCTTTCCCTGAAGCAAATTCAACCCTAACCACATGTGCTAAACCATTTATCCTCAACTCTCAACAGCCTCTTCAGCTGAAACAACTGAACTAACCTTTTATTTATCCAGAACTAACCACCAGAGGCCCAATTCACCAAAGCACTTAAGTACACACTGAACTTTAAGCACATGAATAATCCTGTCCATGTTCAACAAAGCACATAAGCCTCAGTTCAACACAGCACTGAAGCACATGCTTAAGTACTGTGATAAATAGAGATAATTTTGACCAATGGTTAAAATTAAGCACATACTTAAGTACTTTGCTATATTAGGACCTTTATCATGTGTTTAAATCCCATTTAAGTCAATTGGGACTTAAGTATCTGCTTAAGTGCTCTGATGAACCAGGGCTTTATACATAGGGCTTTAGCCAGTAGCCTTTGTACAGGCATATCTCACATTGTAGGTAGAGTAATATCAGGCTCTCATAGTATCGAATGTATGCTGAGGTAATATTGTTAGTTTAATGGGAAAATAAATGAAGAATTTAATTTGCTGTTTAACTCACAGCCTTGCTTTCTAGTTTCCTGGGCCTGCAGAGACTAGGAAGAATAAGCAAGCTGTTTACTTGCTCCTAGAGGTAGCAAGAACTAGTGTCTCACATTGTTCTTCAGCAATCCCTTCTGACTTGTTTAGGGAGCATTTATGGGCCTTGAAACAAGGTGCTGGAACAATTTGTATAGTGGGGAGGCTGAGAGACATTGAACCAAACTGTAAACCCTGGATATGATTGAAACCACATCAAGCCAGGGGATGCGGCAGCACCCCTAGTTCCACCACCTATGAATGACAGAAATGTATCTGTCTCATCAAGTCCTTCTGAACCAGAAGATATTTTCTGCCATGAGGCAGAACACTCCAGACAGTGAGGTAGAGTGGGAGAATGTCTGTTTTTCTCTAGCTATTGAATAATTTTCTAAACTAACATTGTATGTGTTATCTAAGCTTGTCCTCTTATCTAATAAAAGGTCATGCACAAACACTTGCAGGGAACAAAGCACCTAATACATGTTCTAAAATCTTTTCTTGTCTTTCTCTGCTTCTTAACATAGTGCAAGTCCCTAAAGTGGAATGAGGAAAATATATATTTAAAATTCTCCATCACATAGCTATACTAGCGGTATTAACATCAGAAAAAACAACTTCATCTCATGATAATGAAATTCTGGGCCATGCATTGCAATTCAGTCTGTGTGAACATAAATGTAGGTGGAACATTATATACATAGGGAAGTGGTGAATGTCCTACCACAGGGCACCATCTCAAATATTGTTCATATGTAATCAGTGTGATGGATTCCCCACAGAGTGCCACCTGGAACTGGGGTACCACTGAGCGCGCTGACCCACCAGCCTGGGCTCCCTTTCACACTGTGCTGCTGTGCCAAGCTACAGACCTGCTCCTGGTCCTACACTTCCTCCACCATTCACCCAGCTGCAGTTACATGCAGGCTCTCTGACCAGCCACTGCATGAAACAACAATAGAGAGGCTACATCCAAAATAACCACCAGCTTCCCAGCCTAGGATTCCCCACTGCTGGAGTATAAACCCAGAGTTATACCGTGTTGCACTGCACAGAGATTTGTACAGTGTAAGCTCATAGAGTTTGCCCTCCCCATAATGTAGAGAGGAATATGCAAGAGCCTTTGCCCCTGGAGCTATGATTTCCCATGCATTCCACTCAAACTCACTGGTTTAGATAAAACAAAAACAAGTTTATTATCTACAAAAGATGGATTTTAAGTGATTATAAGTGATAGCAAACAGATCAAATCAGATTACTTAGTAAATAAACAAAAATGCAAACTAAGCCTAAAATACTAGGAAGATAGGATATGAATTAGCAAATTCTCACCCTGCCTGATGATACAAGCAGGCTACAGATTCTTAAGGCACAGGCTATACTTGCTTTGCAGCTTGGAATCCCCAGGTTTTTCATACACAGGCTAGAAATCTCTTTAGCCTGGATCCAGCACTTCCCCCAGTTCAGTCTTTGTTCCTCAGGTGTTTTCAGGCGTCCTCTTGTGTGGGGAGTGAAGAACCACCAATGATGTCACTCCCTGCCTTATATAGCTTTAGCATAGGGAACCCTTTGTCCCAAACTCAGTTCGTGGAAAAACACTGACATTCTAAGATGGAGTCCAAAGTCATGTGGCCTGGTTTCATGCCCTTGCATACCTTGCTGAGTCATAGCAGCCATTACTTAGACCATTTGCAACATTCTCTGGAAGGTTAAGTTCTTCCAAGGTCCATTTGTCTTTGCTGATGGGCCATCAGCACTTTCTGGCTTCTTCATTTTTGTACCAGAAAGGCTAGTTGTGGGTGTCACCCAGAGTAAGCACGATTTAAATACAGATACTCAGTCAATATTCCTAACTTTAGATACAAAAATGATACATGCATACAAATAGGATAATCATATTCAGCAAATCATAACTTTTCCATTGACACCTCACATGACTTGTTTTGTATAAAATGCATCATAAATATGCCATAATCATAGCATCATGATATCACCGTGAAGAATATGGGGTGCAGTGTCACAGTCAGATCTCATTAGATTAGGTAACCTCAGTTTGTATTTAAATTACAACTATAATAAAAATGTATAGAGGCAAAATGTTGGAGGCAGAGGGTGGGCAGGAGAGGAAAGTCTTTCACAATTTTGTTTTGCAAATCATAACACAGAGCAATATTTGTTGTATGCAAAGCACATATAAACCCTCTGGTTTGTTTCCTGTGCTTGGAGACAAAAACCATGGTGAATAGACATGAGTAGGAAGAATTTAAAAAGATTCATATTAACCACTCAAAGTTAAATTCATATTAGGAGATGGCTCACTGGTTCAATCCCTTAGAAACCTAGCTATCAAAATAAACTGAGCACTGGGTCTGACTACATCCTGACAGAGTGGTCATGGTTACTATTTAATGTCAATGTGATCAGCACTGTGCAGTGCATAAAAATAAGTACTATCCCCAAAAGCTTACAATTTAAAATAAAAACACAGGGAAGGAGGGTCTTACTGGTAAAGACAGGGCTGAGGAGAACTTGTATTTTTTTCCCTCCTTTCTTTTCTTTATACAGATAACTTCTTAATGATGTAGGGTTTTAAAGGGAATTTGAATGGCAAGAAGGTAGAGGTAAATTGGGATGGGCAGGAAATTGGAATGGAAGTTTAATTAGGAATTTAAACTTAAAGACACATCTTTGTTCAAATGCATCTTGCTCAGTTGGTGTAATCTAAAGTTGCATATCTATATATATACTATAATTTTAAATAATTGACCACTCAGGGCCAAATCCTGTTCATCTTATTCTCCCACTGACTTCAGCAGATGCTTTCAATTGTTGGTAGAAGAATTCAGATTTGTTCTGTATAAATAATACCAATATAGTTCTGAAATTTGCACACTCTGGCCCAAATTCTGCTTGTTTTTCTCATGCTAATAAAGACACGAAAGTCAGTTCATTTACACTGGGGGTGACTTTGGTCCATTCTGTTTTTACAAGAATGCCAAAAGCGTGCAAGATAGCCATATGCAATGCAAATAACAATCACATTTTGTAAAGGCTTATCGTGTTCCTTATTCATTCATAACACAATATGTCTCATTCCACAAAGGGTCTTGGAATTCACCCACTGCATATACTGACCCCAATTATGCCCTGATTGACACTTCGTTCAATCCCAGGGCAGTCAGTGGAGTGGAGAGGGCAGGTAGATTGGAACAGAATTTGGTCCATATTTTAAAAGTTTGCTAAACGTAGTGATTCATGAGCCATTTATCACTACTGGGTAGATGGCCAGTTCAAAATTACTCAGCTCTGAGAGGTGCTCAGCACCTGAAGCTCCCATCAGGTACACTGTGAAATGTGTATCTGCATCTTTAACTATAAAGTCTTCAAATAGGCTTGTTATATAGCTCTTTTCTCATGTTAAAAGATCTCAGCGGCTAGGCATATCTTCCTACATTGCTTCAATGACACCTGCATTCAGAATCTAGTCCTGTCTGATTGCAAGTCCCCTTCAAAAGGCCCTTTGGGGTTTCTAGAAAAGTCTTGTTTGACATGGGCGTTAAGGATACGGACCCTGGACTTCAGGAAAGCAGACTTCGACTCCTTCGGGGAACTGATGGGCAGGATCCCCTGGGGGGAATAACATGAAGGGGAAAGGAGTCCAGGAGAGCTGGCTGTATTTCAAGGAATCCCTATTGAGGTTACAGGGACAAAACATCCCGATGTGTCGAAAGAATAGTAAATATGGCAGGTGACCAGCTTGGCTTAACGGTGAAATCCTTGCGGATCTTAAACATAAAAAAGAAGCTTACAAGAAGTGGAAGATTGGACAAATGACCAGGGAAGAGTATAAAAATGTTGCTCGGACATGTAGGAATGAAATCAGGAGGGCCAAATCACACCTGGAGCTGCAGCTAGCAAGAGATGTTAAGAGTAACAAGAAGGGTTTCTTCAGGTATGTTGGCAACAAGAAGAAAGCCAAGGAAAGTGTGGGCCCCTTACTGAATGAGGGAGGCAACCTAGTGACAGAGGATGTGGAAAAAGCTAATGTACTCAATGCTTTTTTTGCCTCTGTCTTCACGAACAAGGTCAGCTCCCAGACTGCTGCGCTGGGCATCACAGCATGGGGAGTAGGTGGCCAGCCCTCTGTGGAGAAAGAGGTGGTTAGGGACTATTTAGAAAAGCTGGACGTGCACAAGTCCATGGGGCCAGACGCGTTGCATCCGAGAGTGCTAAAGGAATTGGCGGCTGTGATTGCAGAGCCATTGGCCATTATCTTTGAAAACTCGTGGCGAACGGGGCAAGTCCCGGATGACTGAAAAAAGGCTAATGTAGTGCCAATCTTTAAAAAAGGGAAGAAGGAGGATCCTGGGAACTACAGGCCAGTAAGCCTCACCTCAGTCCCCGGAAAAATCATGGAGCAGGTCCTCAAGGAATCAATCCTGAAGCACTTACACGAGAGGAAAGTGATCAGGAACTGTCAGCATGGATTAACCAAGGGAAGGTCATGCCTGACTAATCTAATTGCCTTCTATGATGAGATTACTGGTTCTGTGGATGAAGGGAAAGCAGTGAATGTATTGTTTCTTGACTTTAGCAAAGCTTTTGACACGGTCTCCCACAGTATTCTTGTCAGCAAGTTAAAGAAGTATGGGCTGGATTAGTGCACTATAAGGTGGGTAGAAAGTTGGCTAGATTGTCGGGCTCAACGGGTAGTGATCAATGGCTCCTTGTCTAGTTGGCAGCCGGTATCAAGTGGAGTGCCCCAAGGGTCGGTCCTGGGGCCGGTTTTGTTCAATATCTTCATAAATGATCTGGAGGATGGTGTGGATTGCACTCTCAGCAAATTTGCGGATGATACTAAACTAGGAGGAGTGGTAGATACGGTGGCAGGTAGGGATAGGATACAGAGGGACCTAGACAATTTGGAGGATTGGGCCAAAAGAAATCTGATGAGGTTCAACAAGGATAAGTGCAGCGTCCTGCACTTAGGACGGAAGAACCCAATGCATCGCTACAGACTAGGGACCAAATGGCTAGGCAGCAGTTCTGCGGAAAAGGACCTAGGGGTGACAGTGGACGAGAAGCTGGATATGAGTCAACAGTGTGCCCTTGTTGCCAAGAAGGCCGGTGGCATTTTGGGCTGTATAAGTAGGGACATAGCCAGCAGATCGAGGGACGTGATCGTTCCCCTCTATTCGACATTGGTGAGGCCTCATCTGGAGTACTGTGTCCAGTTTTGGGCCCCACACTACAAGAAGGATGTGGATAAATTGGAGAGAGTCCAGCGAAGGGCAACAAAAATGATTAGGGGTCTGGAACACATGACTTATGAGGAGAGGCTGAGGGAACTGGGATTGTTTAGTCTGCAGAAGAGAAGAATGAGGGGGGATTTGATAGCTGCTTTCAACTACCTGAGAGGTGGTTCCAAAGAGGATGGTTCTAGACTATTCTCAGTGGTAGAAGAGGACAGGACAAGGAGTAATGGTCTCAAGTTGCAGTGGGGGAGGTTTGGGTTGGATATTAGGAAAAACCTTTTCACTAGGAGGGTGGTGAAACACTGGAATGTGTTACCTAGGGAGGTGGTAGAATCTCCTTCCTTAGAAGTTTTTAAGGTCAGGCTTGACAAAGCCCTGGCTGGGATGATTTAATTGGGCATTGATCCTGCTTTAAGCAGGGGGTTGGACTAGATGACCTCCTGAGGTCCCTTCCAACCCTGATATTCTATGATTCTATGATTACATTCTTGTTCTCCATTCTATCGCACCAGTTTTATTCTGGTGTAACTCCATTAGAATCAGGCATAAAATAACATAATGGAGCAGAGAGTCAGGCCCATATCTAAAATGTGAACGGTAGTGGCCGTGTGGATAGTTGCTTCAGCCAAATTTCACTTTTTTAAATTAGTATTTTCTCTGTTTCATAAAAATGGAAACAAATCCATTAATAAAGCTCATGAGTGCCAGTCCCTGGAAGGTATAGGTCATTTCCATTATGTTTCCCATTCAAAGACCTGATCTTGCAATAGCTGTGGCATTGGGAGTTTTATTGAGTTTGCAGTAGTTGCAGGACTGACCCCATGTCTGCCTGTCTCACTGTTGTACAGGAGAGTGGAAAAAATAAATTCTAGATTGAGTTGTTGCCATTTTGGTAATGAATCCATTATGTACATTCCTTCAAATGTAGCTTGAGTTATACTGCACAACTGTTTCTTCTTACTTGCAGATTGTCACGATTTAGAGCAGCCAGTGTCCAGGAAAATACACTCACTGGAAAGTAGCCATCACAGCCTGTACCCTTCACCATCAGCTGTAGTTTATTTCACACATCCCAGAAAACTAGCAGTTGAAAATGGAAACTACATGGGTGGCTTATTTGTTACTCAACATTAGGCTCAAAGTGCATCATAAGAACCCTCACTGATTCAATCGTGCTAGCAAAAGATGCTAATAATTTCCCTTCTCCATAGTTTCCTAAGTAAAAGTTCACTAAATGTCAGAAAATATGAATAAATTTTAGCCTCTGCATAATCCCACACCCTATATAGAACTTTAGTCCTCTTTCCTCACTGTCTTGCACTTCATTTACCCCTTTGCAAAGTAAGATCAAAGTGTGTATAAAATGCTAACAAATCAGAATGGTAGGGCCTGATTCTTATTTTCACTGTCTTCATTACACCACTCTGTCCATTTAAAGAGCCCGTAAAATGGGATAAAATTATATTTAATCTGCTTTAAGGTCCCTTTACTTGACCAGAGTGGTGTACAGTGGCCTTAGGGTAAATAAGAATCAGACTCATAGTATTTTACACCTACTTTGCATTCACTGTGCAGAGATATAAATAATGAGACAAGCTGCATTTCAGTTTTCCAAGCAGAAATCCTATTTTTTGTTTTTTAATTCATAGATTCATAGATACTAAGGTCAGAAGGGACCATTATGATCATCTAGTCCGACCTCCTGCACAACGCAGGCCACAGAATCTCACCCACCCACTCCTGCGAAAAACCTCTCACCTATGTCTGAGCTATTGAAGTCCTCAAATCGTGGTTTAAAGACTTTAAAGGTACCAGCTTGACGGAATTGGAGAATAAAGTCCTCTGTCAACCCAACAGCCACAAACAGTGTTAGCTTCCCCACACTGTCTTGCCAGTGCAGCTCAGTATGCTTCAACTCTTACTAGGAGGGATCCTCTCCCAGAGGTGAGAGGGTAGTTCAGTCTTTAGACCTATTCAGACCTTGATCACTGTGAAAACTGACATCAAGAGTTTACGGAAACTGCTTAGTTATTGGGAACAAAACCCAGACCACCAAAATCATTTCTACAGTGGCAACTAAACAGCTGTTAGCTACTACTGACGTGGGCTGAATTTGAACAGGTGAAGTACCGGTGAAAGCTATGACAGCTCTACTTGAGCACTCCCTGTCAGACACTCACTAGACTTCTGTGAGGAGATCTATCTGCTGAATCCTCATGTATTGTAAGCATTCAGAGTCTGAATAGAGTCTAGCCACTGCCCCTGGCTTGTGGATTCTAGGCAGTCATCGGGGCACAGAGTCTCTGTCTAGTACTCCCTTCTGAGAGTTGAGATTTCATGGTCCAGCTACCTGTGTGCCTAGAAATTTTATCTCTACATCCCTTCCTGAGGTGACATTTACCCAATAAATAAGAAGATAGTTGAAATCCCCCATTATTGTTGCATTTACTGCCTTTGTAGTCTCCTAAATCTCCCTGAACATTGCACAATCACTGTCACCATCCTGATCAGGTGGTCGATACTAATTCTAAATATTCAAGCATGGGATTTCTATCCATAGAGATTCTATGGTACAGTTTGAGTTCTTGCAGTGAGTTACTAGTACAGTTTGACTTTTTGCAGTGGTGGATGTGTCTACAGAATGTTTGCCAGAGTGCATGTCATTCACCAACCAAGTCAATTGTTACCAATACCTCCCTGATGGGTTGGGGCGGGGGTACACCTGAGGTCGCTGAAGATGCAAGGACTGTGGTCGGAGCAGGAGGCTTCAATCCATATCAATGTGCTGGAGCTTCGGGCCATCTTTAACACATGTTGCACCTTAAAGGTCTGTATCAGAGACTCAGTGGTTCACATACTTACTGATAAATACCACAACAAGGTACTATGTGAACAAACAAGGGGGAGCACACTCCAGGTTGCTCTGCCTAGAGGTGATCAGGCTGTGGCAGCTCTGCATCAATGAGAACATTACTTCAATAGCTGTTCACTTGCCCAGAGTTCAGAATCATCTCGTGGATCATCTCAGCAGGTATTTTTTCCTGAGTCATGAGTGGTCCCTGAAGACAAGTGTCCTCCGGATCATCTTCACAGCATTGGACATTCTCATGATCAACCTGTTTGTTACAAGGGAGAATGTTGCCTGTTCTGCTTTCGAGGTGGCCTCAGTCTGGCTCCCTCTCCAATGTGTTTCATCGCAGTTGACAGTTGACTCTCTGTGATGCTCTGTACCTCGGGGGAACACCCTACACACCCATCTCTGTCTTTATAAAATGATTGTGTGGTATCCAATGCAAAGTTTGTCATGTTGGAAGGTTGATGATGCACTTAGCATGGTTGTTATAATGATGTTATAGTAATTGTTACAGTAATGTTATAGTAAGTTTATAGGTTATAATTTTATGTATATCGTTATGAGGCTGAAACTGTATCCTCATGGCTTGAAGCAAACCCAGGCAAAAAGTCTCTAAGAACAGGGATGAAGTTCACACCTCATCAGGGCATGTATGGGACAAACCCAGCCGAGCCTCACAGGAACAAAAGACGCTGGCCGAGGCAACAACAAAAGGATCTGTTAGACTTTCAAGTGAGTCACCCCCTTCCTTTGGTCAGTTTGGAACTGTAATGAGGTAATGCTCACCTGACCCTGAAGGATGGGGGGGCAAAACCAAGAGGGAAGAAAGGACATGATAAAAGGGAAGAGACATTTGCCATGCTCTTCCTCTCTCTTCCACCTACATCTACAGACACCAAGCAACAGAAGTGCTGATCAAAGGGGAGAGCCTGGCTGAAGAGCAACCAGCCAGCCTGTGGTGAGAAACTTCTAAGTTTGTAAGGGCATTGTAAGTGTTAAGATCAGCTTAGAATGCGTTTTGCTTTTATTTCGTTTGACCAAATCTGACTTGTTATGCTTTGACTTATAATCACTTAAAATCTATCTTCGTAGTTAATACATTTGTTTGTTCTACCCGAAGCAGTATGTTTGGTTTAAAGCATATCAGAGACTCCCCTTGGGATAACAAGCCTGGTACATGTCAATTTCTTTGTTAAATTGATGAACTTACATAAGCTTGCAGCGTCCAGTGGGCCTAACTGGTCATTGCAAGATGGAGGTTCCTAGGGTTGTGTCAGGGACCGGAGATATTGGCTAGGATCATTAACTTGCAAGTAGCTGGGAGCAGCTTACATGCCAGAGGCTGTGCGTGAACAGCTCAGGAGTGAGGGTTCTCACAGCAGAGCAGGGTAAGACTGGCTCCAGAGTCAAGGATTGGAGTGACCTAGCAGATCACCAGTCCAAATAATGCTAGAGGGGAATGTCACACTCTCCTCTATGCCTTTCTTCCTGTCCCAATCATCCCACAGGTCATCCTCAAGCTCAACGTGGATTGTGGCAAGCTCATTCTCATTTGCCCCAGATTGCCCTGATATGACCAAGACATTGCTGGTTCTCCAACCTTCTCATGCTGTCAAATTAGCCTCCCATATTGCTTCCTCTCAATTCCAGCCTGCTCCCTCAGAATCATGGCTGAATCTTGCATCTCATGGTGTGGCTGCTGCATGGCTGAATAAAAAGGAAGAACAGTGTTTGGTGGGTGTCCAACAAGTCCTGCTCACCGAACTAAGTCCGGCTTGTGCTTAGTTCATTGAGAGGGCATCTGGCAGCAATATTGGCATTTCAGCCCCCTGGTCAGGCAAAATCATCTTCTCTAATGCCATGGTGATGAGATTCCCTAAAGGGCTTCTCTGGCTACATCCTCTGGTTCCCATGTGGGACCTAAACACGCTCCTGGTGGCTCTAACGGGTCCTCCCATTCGAGCCCTTAGCATCTTGTCCATTGCCCCTCTTGTGTCAGAAAACCGCTTTCCTGGTAGCTATTATGTCCACAAAGATGGTGTGTGAGTTACAGGCTCTGATGGCTACTCCTGGGGAAATTCTGTGCCAAAATATTAAAAATTCTGGGGACAATATTTTTTTCAAATTCTGCATATATTGTTTGTCAAAATAACACACTATAATCATGCCAGTTTCAATTATTTTGGTAATTTATTTCAAAATACCTGTCAACAAGTATATCTGTAACAATACAGACAACAAAAACATTCAGGAAATTTTTTTGACAAATAGATTCCTTACTAGGCATATTAATACAGAACGTTGAGTAATGATTCATTTAAGCTACAATACAGAAAAGTATTTCCTACACTCCTTAGAAGAAGTGCAAAGGCTTGTGGGAGTCAGGGGTAAGGGAGGAGCTAAGGAAGAAGGAAGTAATTGCTGGGAAGGAGCCTGGGTGTGAACTTAGGATTGTGGGTGGGAGAAGTATGGGACAGGTTATTTTGGGGGGGATTGTTAGGGAGTTGGGGAGCCTTCCCCTTGCAAACCCTGACTGAGCCCTAGCCTTTCCCATTGTCAGGCACAGCTGCCCCATCCCCATGTGTCCCTGAACCCCCATTCAGCTACCCCTCCTCCCCAGGTGTCCCTGCACCCACTCTCAGCGACCCTCCCACCCTCATGCACCCCCATCCTAATGTGTTCTTGCATGCCCACTCAGTAAAGCTCCCGCCCCCATGCACACCCTGTCCCCATGAAGCCCAGGACCCCCACTCCCATTCAGCCCCTGCCCAGTCTTCCCTCCCACTAGCCCTTCTGAACCCCAGGCTATGTGACCCCCCCCCCCCAGCAGACCTGTGTGCCCGGCTCTGTCTGTCCCTCCCCATATCCTGTGTCTCCTCACCTGACCCTGAGGGCAGGGTACTGTGAGGAATGCAGCCTCCTCCTTCTTCCTTCATCTGTAGCTCACTGCTATGGCCAGTGAGCTGTCTACACTCTGTTCTGGTGACACAGCAGCTGCTGGTGGGCAAAGGGCATAACCGCAGTGCCTCTCCGGCAGAATGTATTTTCTGCAGAAAAAAAAAGCAATCTTCAGGGGACATTAATTCTGTGCATGTGCAGTGGTGCAGAATTCCCGCAGGCATAGGTGGCTGAGTCTACTTATATGAAATTATCCAAAGACGAGATAACTTTTCAACCACTCCCAAAATTTTTGTCTAAAGCGATCTCTCAATTTCGTTTGAACCAGGAAGTATATTTGCCTGTGGCTTCCCCCACAAGCCGCATTCATCTCCCGAGAAGCAGCATCTCCATACGTTGTATGTCAGGTGTTGTCTAGCCTTCTATCTGGATAGGACTAAATCACTTTGTGTTTGGCCTCGCCTCTTTGTGTCCTATTCAGACTACATGAAAGGTCAAACGGTCTCTTTGCAGACCATCTCTAACTAGATAACATCCTGTAGGAAGACTGCACGTGAGATAGCTTCGGCTACACCCACTCAGTGCATATGGGCTCATTCGACGAGCGGCCAAGCACTGTCAATAGCGTTTCTCAGAGACATTTCCATATTGGATATTTGCAAGGCTGCTAGATGATCATCCCTATGTACATTTACGAACAATTATGTCATTTGAGCATCTTCCAGAGCAGATGCAAACTTCAGAAGGGCAGTCCCGAGATGCTTTATTTAGATAGATTCTGAGCCCCACCTCCCGGAAGGGTACTGCTTGTGAGACACCTAGGTGGAATACACAGCTGCAGCTACTCAAAGAAGAAGAAATGGTTACTTATTGTAACTGTGGTTCTTCAAGATGTGTGATTCAGACATGTATTCCATGATCCACCCTCCATGCTCTCTGCACTGGAGTCTTCTCTCATGGGTGTTTGGTGTGAAGAAACAAAGAGGATTAGGGGTCAGGGTAGGGCTGCCTCATATAGCCAGGGGAGGGACCACAGCCATGAGGCTTGAACACTGCCCCTCTATGGATATTGCTAGGCCTTTTTTCTCTGGCTCTGACGCACTGGGTGCACACAAAGCTAAGTGGAATACACGTCTGCATCACATCTCAAAGAACCACAGTTACCATAAGTAATCATTTCTTTAGGCACCAGCCTGTCTTCTCCAAAGTGCTGGGCACCCAGTAGTTCCCAGCTGATGTCAGTGGAGCTGTAGGATACTCACTCAGCATTTTGCCTAAGCATAGACTAAGGCTATGTCCACACTGCGGTTTTAAAACATGTGGCAGTACACCTGAAAGCCCAGGGCTTGCACTACAGTGCTAAAAACAGCTGTGTAGATGCTTGGGCTTGGGCTGGAGCTCAGGCTCTGAAACCTGGAGTAGGGGGTGGGTTTCTATGCCTGTGCTCCAGCCCAAGCAGCTGTGTCTACACTGCTGTTTTTAGCACTGTAGCATGAGCCATGCAAAGCTGCTTCTGTAGCCCCAGGCTCTGAGACTATGGGTTTTAAAATGCAGTGTAGTGGTACCCTTAGAAGCCTATCTTTAAATTCTTTTTGAAAATCTTGGCCTCTTATTTATTTAACAGTTTATTTACTTTGATTTTATAATTCTATTGGAGAATATCTTGTATGTTCACTGTGCTGTATAAATGGGTGTGTGTGTGGGGGGGGATACTCCTCCTGCTCCTACTTGCAATCCTTATCTCTGAGATAAGGACTGCTAGTCAATGAGTGAGAACTCTGGAATTCAGGTCCCAATGTTGTAATATTTTTATATAATAATTAATAAAAATATGTAGTTTTTTTCATCAGGAGATCTCAAAGTGCTTTTGCAAAGGAGGTCAGTATCATTTATTCCCTTATCATTTATCATTCTACAGATGGGGTAACTGAGGCACGGGTAACTTGAAGTAACTTGCCCCAAAGTCACCCAACAGGCAAATGGCAGAGCCAGGAGCACAGCCTAGATCTGCTGGGTCCCAGGCCAATGCTCTACTTGACTTCTGCTGAGGGGCAATATTTAAAAAAATCAGTACTTCCCATGCTACACTGCTTGGCTAGACCCTCAGCTGTAAATGTCATAAATCCGCTGAATTCAGTGGAGCTACACCAGTTCACGTCAGGTGAGAATCTGCCCCCTTAACAAAACTTGCAGTATTCCTGTACTTAAAATGGCTAGTAATGTGGTCCACTTAAATCTGGTTTAAACTTAAATTCTGATCAATGCTGTTTGTTTGTTTTTTAAATGATACCTGCTCTAATACAAAGAATATAGTGGTATTATGTTTTAGAGTTTACATTGAAATCTCTGTGTAATGAAGATACCTCAACAAAAGTGGATTTATGACCATATAGTACTTGAACTTTATATTATTACACAGGGCAGATCCTCTGCTGATGTAAATCACTCTCGCTCTTGTGGAAGTCAGTGGGGTTATGCTAATTAACTCCTGCTGAAAATCTGGCTCTGAATCTTCCAATAATTTGTAATCTGGGATTTTTCATCTTTGTTTTCAAACTAACCCTGCAGCCCTAACTCAGGCAAAGCTCCTACTGAAGTTAACAAGAATTATGTCTGAGTAAAGACTGCAATATTTGGCCCACATTGTATATTGACTAAGTTTCATTTTTAAATAAGAGCCGTTTTTGAAGAACTGGACCGCATATGAGCACAAACAAGCGTCTCACACTGGCAAGCCTCCATTTTTTATTCTATTATTTTATCACATCCAAATGGATTTTCATGGCAGTTGGTAAAAACAGAATATACTCCTAAACTACAACTATAGAAGCCAGTGTTCAGACTTGAGTGAATTTTTCTGGCTGAGTTTTTAATCTCTGAAAAACAAAAATTTATAACTGAAGCCATTGACAAAGCCTTTAACTATAGAATCATGATAGATGTTAGGAGAGAGGTAATAGCACTCTCATCAGAAAACTTAATAAAGTTGTTGCTACTATCCAAGAAACAGGTCTTAAAGAAGAAACAACCACAGAAAAAATTCCACGGATCACACCCATATGTGTCCTGTGAATGCAGACTTTCAAGCATGAAAACACTGAAATACAGGTGGGGGGCCAAATTTTCAGGCATAGGCATACACACTTTTACACAAACAACTGGACATGCCTAAGGTATGCGCACAGATACCTTGGGCTAGATTTTTCAGTCTGCTAAGTCCATTAAGCAGCACCAAGTGGACTTAGACTGTTGAGAGATGGTCAGCAGAGGGTTTCACTTGTGTAGGGGAGCTCTCTGCTGGCAGAAAGAGGGCAGAGGCAGTAGAACTAGCTCTTGGACCATCCACCTCTCCGTCTTTGATGTAATTGATGGGGCATACTAGGAGTGGGCTGGGGTGGGGAGGGGTTTGGGGAAACGGACCTACATCTGATCCTCCCCAGTGGTCAGATCATTGAGGGTCCTTATGCCAGTGTTGCTCCTCAGGCTGGGGCCAGTTGCCATGGGGTTTTGGAGCTGCAATCAGCTCTGTGCATCCCCCGCTTCCATTGCATCCAACTGAATCTCAGGTGGGATGGAAAATCCAGCTCCGATTGTAAACGTATTCAATGCACAAACTGGTAGTTGCACTTATAATGGTAGGTTAAGCATCTCACATGCTGCCTTGGGCTATTTAGGGGCACATGGTCAGTTGAATATCTATTTGTGTGCAGGAATTTGTGCATGGTCATACACCTAGGTTTTAAAATCTTGACCACTTCATATAAATACACACAGACACTCACACGACAGCCATACTGTACATACAACAACACTGAAACCAGGGAGTGGACCAACTGCAGCTAAAAAAGGAAGTCTGATACTGTATAAATTGATCAGGATTCTAAACAATGCCACAAACTGTAAATTAACAAATGGAAATTGTATATTAGAGAATCTCAAATGTATCTGTATTAACCACAAGAAAATTTAGCAAAGTATAGAAAAATCCCTTTTCAATGTCTAGCTTTGTCCCTTTTTTAAACAAGCTATTTCTCTAATAATTGTTCCTTCTGAATATGTAGGACTACATACTACTTCTTTCCCACTGTGCTAATGGCAGAAAAAAACCATAAATTCAGATGGCTGAACGGTTTTGTTATTATATCATAATTAAAATTACTACCTGAACAATCTTACCCTTTGCTTGGCACCCATGCCGGGTTCTTTCTTAACAAAACAAACAAAGCCAGGATAATAACATGCAGCTGCAAGATGAAAATAAAAATAAACTAAAGATTTGTTTGTTAATCTGTGGTTGTGTTTTCCATCAATGTTTGCTACATCATTGCTATGACACAATTACATCAGAGCAGATTTAGGGACAGATCCTACAGTCATTTTCTTCTTTCATCTCGCCGCTTTCGTTCTTATAAAATCTACTGCCTCTTTAATCCACTCCACCTGAACTCTTCCCCCCACACCCAGATTGTAACAAATGTGCCTACAGCATTTATAGAATAAAAAATCAGTGGCACAAAGGAGCAGGATCATACCAGAGAATCTGGTCCTCGATTTTCTATATGAATTTCTATATTGATCTTCGGGAAAAATCAACAAAATAATGTTTTTTAAAACTGTAGTTTCACTATCTACTTGCTGTAAAGGAAACAATGATCAGAGTCAACACCTCTGTGACACAGCTGGAGTAAAATGGCAAGGCAGAATGAGAGCAGGAAGGGTAAATGTCTTCAGAATAAGTGGCCTGATTCTGCAGCAGCAAGAAAGCCATACAACGGGGGAGTTTGGTAAGGAGGTAAGGTGAGGGCATGGAAAAGTTTGGTGAGGATCAGAATAGATATTAAGATCCAGAAGGTCCAGTAGCAAACCCTTCCTTTTGTTGGAATAGTTACTGTCTGGCGGTCCTAATCTCTCCCCAAGTCCAAAATATTTTGGCTGTACCAAATCTTCCTGAAAATACTGCAAGCACTATCAGAGATGTCCTCAGGGCTTAGCCACACCTCTTCTGCCTTTGCCCCAGAATCTCTCTTTCCAGTGATGCAGACAGTCCAGTGATTCATCACTCCCTCTTTATCTATTGCAGTTCCAGCTTTTAAAGCTTATGTTGGGGGAACCAGTAAGCAAAATCTTTCCCTTCTCTCTCCCTCCACTCCCTTAGGGATTGAAATCTCTGGATATCTTTGGATCAGGGGTTTCTGATACTCCATAGTACCTGGCATTTAAACAGCAATTTGATGATAGTATTTAGGGGTGCTTTCATTTAAAAAAATAGTTTGAAGCTTTCGGGGCTACTCACCCTGTTGACCAAGTTAGCCAAAAGTAGCGGGGGGTGCCAATGCTTGTTTTAGTCAGTTCCAGTTGGGGCTCCTACACAAAACAAAAGGGTGGAGACTTCTAAATTTACTGTGATTCAGGACGGCCAAGAGCTCTCTAAGTTTCCATGGAACATATTTGTTTTTCATCATTATAAGCCAGTCCATAAGAAATAGTCCATCCCTTTTGCCATAAACTCAGAGGAGAGAGAGAGAGAGAGAGCGAGATGGCTCAAGAGCTAGTAGGGAAATTCTGTGCCAGCATTACACTTGATGCACATACTGGGGACCGTATCCTGACATCAGTGTTTAAGCAGAACTCCATGAATGGCATTATGCGATGCAGGGTGTTTTGTCTGGTTATTCTCCTAGTTGTGTGTTAAAATGTAGTAGTAGTATGCAGATTTGCAAGCCTGTTGGACTCTTTTACTGTAGCAGAATTGAAAAATGAACCTGAACGTAGATGGCAGGTGTACAGAACACAGTAAATGCCATCTCTTTGCTGAAATTGTGTCCCTGTGTGACCTCTATAATGATAGTGAAATATCAAATTAAAGTGCCTCTTTGCACACTTGTTGACATATGTATGCACAAGAAAGAGCTGCTCACAGATGTTGTGTAAAAAGGCAAACACTGTGAGTCACATTCCCATCTTGCCTGCACAACAGGGCTAGGCAAAATGCTCATATGTGCCTGAAACCCTTGTGAGTTTGAGAGTCAAACACATACCTGAACCTCAACTCATGGTTGTGTGTATTTGGCAGATATGATCTAAGGCAGTTTACACACCTGTTTTCATACCCTGCCACAGCTGGCTTTCCCCATCCACCTGCAAAAACTCCCTGAGTAAGCCCCAGGACCAATTCATCTTATCATAGATGTCTTTGTGGGACGTAGCTCAGGACTTCCAGGTTTTTCCTGGGTGCACAGAATAAGAGTCTAGTGGAGGAGTCATTGTGGATAACACAATCCACTCAATGTGCAGCAGCAGTCAAAAAGGCGAACAGAATGTTGGGAATCATTAAGAAAGGGATAGATAAGAAGACAGAAAATATCATACTGCCCCTGTATAAATCCATGGTACGCCTACATCTTGAATACTGCGTGTAGATGTGTCACCCCATCTCAAAAAAGATATATTGGAATTGGAAAAGGTTCAGAAAAGGACAACAAAAATGATTAGGGGTATGGAACGGCTGCCTATGAGGAGAGATGGACTGGGACTTTTCAGCTTGGAAAAGAGACGACTGAGGGGGGATATGATAAAGGTCTATAAAATCAGGACTGGTGTGGTGAAAGTAAAGAAAATGTTATTTACTCCTTCCCATAACACACGAACTAGGGGTCACCAAATGAAATGAATAGGAAGCAGGTTTAAAACAAACAATAGGAAGTGGTTTTTCACACAACTCACAGCCAACCTGCGGAACTCTTTGCCGGACGATGTTTGAAGGCCAAGACTATATCAGGGTTCATGAAAGAACTAGATAAATTCATGAAGGATAGGTCTATCAATGGCTATTATCCAGGATGGGCAAGGATGGTGTCCTAGTCTCTGTTTGCCAGAAGCTGGGGATGAACAACAGGAAGTGGATCAGTCAGTGATTACCTGTTCTGTTCATTTCCTCTGGGGCACCTGACATTGGCCACTGTCAGAAGACAGAATACTGGGCTAGATGGACCTTTGGAGTGACCCAGTAGGGCCGTTCTTATTTCTTATGAGGTAGCAGATAGGGCCCATTGGGGTTTGAGTTAATCAGACTCAAACTTCCATGTGAGTCCTCTACCTCATTTCTGAACACTGGTAACTATATTGCAGGGTACAGATTGTGCATACCTTCATGAACTGATCCCTGCAGTGATTGTATAGCCCTGTTGCTGGTCTACTGTGTTCCTAACCAGTTTTGTTAGGACAATAGTTGAGAAAAGATTAGGCAAAAGGAGACCTCTATTTTTATTTTCCATAAATCACTTAGCTTATTAGAGATCAGCTAGGGCTGTACATTGGAAAGTGAAACAGCTATTTCAGAATTCACTTTAACTTTTAATTGAGGATTATGGTGGGATTATTCATTTAAGGAGGTCAGTGGAAGATCATTTTATTACCATAAATAACAGAATTAGGATCTAGGGTGTGATCCTCTAGCCTGCAAAGAGGGAAAGGGAAAGAAAGATCTTTAATTTTATCTTACAAAACATTAGTTTAAGTACATTGTGATTCTGTTGCTTGGAAAGAAAGAAATTCAAAGGGAGAACACTATTTTTTAGGTCTGTTGCTTCCAATTCTGCCCCTTCCAATCAGTGTTGTAATACACCATGCACAGTATAAATATGGATTCTTTCAGCAGTGCGATGACATTTTGTTGGAATACACAGACATGCTTTTTGCAGATTTGTGATCTGCAAGAATTCCATCTGTGCCAGTGCATTGGAGATTGTGCCATGGGTCATAGTTCAAACTTGCCAGTACACTCTATTTATTTACCTGGTTTAATAGAAACGAAAGAATCCAAAACGGCAATTGAAATGAAGTTGGAAAAGGATTTATGAAGCCTTGTCAGTTGTGTTATTCAACACAATACCATTTGTGGGGAAATCAGATTGTTCACTTAGAATGTGCTGAAACCATAAATGAAATCACCTTCAAAATATTTTCCTCCTTGAACGGATAACATCTGACAGACAAGAAAACAATATCTCATCGGCTATTAACCATTAGCAGGCAAACTGCACAGTTAATTAGCATGGCATTACCCATAATACTGGGGAAACTATTACTTTCTGGCTCTCACCCAAAGTTAGTTCAGTGTAAGATCATTTACTTAGCTTGCTCAGCCTTTTCCCCAAAAGAGGAGCTAGAATGTGAAAGAATCCCAGTGAGAGTGACACACGTGTTGCCGCTTTAGCCTTGGGAGACCAATTATGATCCCTTTAGCTGGCAGCTATTGTCATGTCTAGTTAACTGTCACGGTGCTCTGCATCAGTTTTCAAAACATAATTTTATATGTTAAAAACAACAAAAAATCACGATCACTTTTTTGGCAGCCACCTAAACTTAATTAGGAACTAACCCAGACCTGTGCATTTTTTGAGAACACATCACTGGACTTTCATCATCTTGCCAGAGTTACGAAATTGTATAAGGTTGACTGAGGGATTTATCTCTTTCCTTCTGGGAGTGTGCATTTGAATCTGCATGAATGTATATGCTTATTGGTAAGCCGATGAAAGACTGCCCAGCCATGATATTATGAACCTTGTTTTATTGTGTTACTGTGAAAGGTGTTCTTGTGTTTTAAGACTTGAAAAGTGTAAGTAGCAGCTAATAAAGGACATATTTAATGAGATGCCAGAGATATCTATCAAACCCCTGTCTACGGTTCTATATAAAAGAAATACTGTTACTTCTTTTGCCATGCTTAACACGTAATGTTTGATGACTTTCTAAGATGGCAGAACATAGATTTTTGCTCTCCTTAATACCGTCTGTTTCCCCACAGAGAAAATAAAAGATGCCCCCGAAGAAGCCTTCAGGAGCTCAGTATAGGAAGCGAAAAGCTCAATTGCAATCTAGTTTGCAGGAAGGTGAATATTTGATGGGAAAATATCTGAAACAGAACAACATATACTGGACTTTAGGCAATAGCAATCGTCCCAGAACAGAAGAAATTGAGGAGTGAATCGTAAAGATGGAAGTCCTATTACTAAGGAACTAGCAGATTTACCTGAAGATAAGAAATGGAAATGTAAGGAAAGTGATGGAGAATTGTCTAGTTTTTCTGACAGTGTAAAGGAGAGTGATGATAAAGAAGAATGTGGCTCACATGGAAAGGAGAGTAATGACAAAGGAAAATATGGTTTACATTAAAAGAAGAGAAATGATAAAGAAGAATCAGACTCACATGGTGACAGAAACAGCAGTGAGAAAAATTGCACACCACAAATAGATACATCAGATCCTGGTTTATGGCCAGCTATCCTAAACTCTGCCAATATTGATCGTACCATTTTGAACAGTGAACGCAAAATCGAGGATATGATGTTTCCAGTAAATGAGCAGAAGTGACACCTCTCAGAGTCACACAGCAAAAGAGGGCTCGAGAATGGCAAGAAACTGAATCAGTGTTGGCTAGTTTACTTGAAATCAACTGAAAAAATGTTCTGTTTTTGTTGCAAAATATTTGACAAGAATGCCAAATAGTTGCTTGTGCTTTCTGGGTACAGTTACTGGCTTAACTTAGCTGATGCTCTGAAGCAACATGAAAAGTCACCTGACCATTTTACGGCCTACTCCAAATGGATGGAGATCAAGTCCAGGCTCAAGCTGAATAAATGTATAGACACAGAAAACCAGTGCATTATTAATGTGGAAACTGGAGGAACATGCTTGAGCATCTGATCTCAATTACCCCCTTCCTTGCAAAGAATCATTTGACTTTCCGGGGCTCATCGGATAAGTTGTCACTGAACATAATGGCAATTTTCTAGGTTTGGTAGAGCTCTTTGGGAAATACGACAATGTCATGCATAAGCACCTAAGTCGAGTAGTTCATACAGAATGTATGGACCATTACTACAGCAAAACAATTAAAAAAAATAATTGACCTTATGTCAAGGAAGGTGCTTGATCACGTATTGAGGCAGCTTGGAAAAGCAAAGTACAAACCCGTAATAATGGACTGCACTCCTGACATTAGTCATAGTGAAATGATGTCATTTACAGTAAGATTTATTAACTACAAGGATGGCTGTATCCAAGTAAAGGAACACTTTATCTGTTTCTGGTCTGTGGACGACTCTCCTGGAAAAGGCCTAACAGAACTGTTTATGAAAATTTTGAATGAGAATAAAATAAAGCTTCAGGACTGCCGCGGCCAAGGCTACGACAATGGTGCGAACATGAAGGGAAGATACAGT
Organism: Chelonia mydas; assembly: GCF_015237465.2. Taxonomy (NCBI): domain Eukaryota; kingdom Metazoa; phylum Chordata; order Testudines; family Cheloniidae; genus Chelonia; species Chelonia mydas. The sequence goes on from NC_057849.1 coordinate 282,171,584, forward strand.
GGTGTCCAGGCCAGGATTCTTGCTCTGAATCCAAGAGCTTTCTTCATGCCTTGTGGCTGCCATTCCCTCAATCTGGTTGTGTCAGATGCAGAGTCATCTTCCGTATCTCTCTTCGGAGTACTGCAAAGGACATACATCCTATTTTCAGCATCAACTATCAGGTTGAAGATCCTCATAGACAATGTTACAAATCTGATCGTGAAGCTGCTAAGTGACACTAACTGGGAGAGCCGCATTGACAGTGTGACCAAGTGACTGAGGTACCAAGTGACTGAGGTTTACAATGCCTTGATGGAATTGACACAGTTGAGTGAAGCCGAGGCTGGAATCTGACACAAGGCGCAAAGCCTAGCAAACCAGATCACTGACTTCAGATTTCTGGTCTCAATTGCAGTTTGGAATGATATCCTGTTCCATGTAAACATTGTAAGCAAGGCATTACAAACTCAGTGGATGGACAGTGCAATCACTATTTCTTTGATGAGAAGCTGCCTTGATTTTGTTGTGGCGTACAGAGACAACAGATTTGAAGATACCATCACTGCTGCCAGAGAAATGGCGGAAACCTTAGGAGTTGAGCCTATCTTCAAGGAAACTCATGTTCATTGGAAGAAGAGACAGTTTGGTTATGAGGGCAGAGATGAGGTAATTGGAAGCTTGGAAGAAAAATTCAAGAGAGAGTTTTTTGGCTTGCTCATTGACACTGTTTGAGTGTCCATAGAAGAAAGGTTTGGACAAATGAAACACCACGAAAAGAGCAGTGTGGTTTTGTATGACCGTAGTAAGCTGCTGGCAGACAGGAAAACACTCTTGAACAATAGTACAGACCTTCACCACACATGGGGAATGTTCAGATGTCAATGATAAAGACCTCTATGTCGAACTGGACAACATCCGTTACATTTTGCCATTTTACATTTTTACATGGGAAACACTCTCCACTCCAAGTTCTCCAATTCATTCATGATGCAGAGCTGAAGGACTCTTTTCCAAATGTGTGGATAGCTTTGAGGATTCTGCTCACGTTACCAGTCACAGTTGTGAGTGGTGAGCGCAGCTTTTCGAAGCTCAGGTTCATTAAAACATATCTTTGATTAATGATGGCCAATGAGAGACTGACATTGCTTGCTATTTTATCACTTGAAAATGCCATTGGCCAATCTTTGGATCTCTCTGATGCTGTGCTTCAATTTGCAAAGGCAAAGGTGAGAAAAGTGATTTGAATTAAAGGACTAAGGTTAACATTCTAAGGCTGTCACTATTTAATACTGGTCCATCCAGTGTTGGTGCACAGTTCAATTTCTTGATGTTAGTACATTTCAGTTATTCTTAAAATTAAAAAGTTTCTGTAAGCTTAGAGGAAACTAATTTCTTTATTTCCTTATATATGGCATGAATAAATACAGATTTATGGATCCTAGTTGCAAAGTTATTGTCTCATACGACAGGAATAAATCACGCATGCAAATAATGCATCAAAGTCATGAAATGGGCTACAATTACAATAAAAAATAAGGTATTCAAAAGTTTAACAAATGAAGTTAAAATGGGGTGATGCTGAAGATGCTCCTCCTCTGGCATGCCATTTAGTCTAGAACTGGCCCTGCCTGACTGGGTTCCTCTCTGAGATCAGTAGTTCTCTGCAAGTGCACAGAGTGTACATTGGTTAACCTGGGCCTGAAGATTAGGCTGTAAATTCAAACAACTGGGAGTAGAAAGAAGCCCATCCCATCCCTATAGTCATACATGTATCTATTGTGACAGGGTCAGACCAGATGACTACGGGAGAGTGATAGAAGATAGATATATTAGCCCCAGATTAAGCAGATCCCTTTTCCCTGAGTAAGATAACGGGCTGTTCCAGAACAATCAGGAAGTTGCTAGAACCAATTAAGGCAGGCTAATTAGGACACCTGGAACCAATTAAGAAGCTACCAGAATCAATTAGGACAGGCAGGCTAATCAGGGCACCTGGTTTTAGAAAGGACCTCACTTCAGTTAGTGAGGTGCGTGCGAGGAGTTGGGAGCAAGAGGCGCGCAAGAAGCTGAGAGTGAGTAGGAGTACTGCTGGAGGACTGAGAAGTACAAGAGTTATCAGATATCAGGAGGAAGGTCCTGTGATGAGGACAAAGGTGTTGGGAGGAGGCCATGGGGAAGTAGCCCAGGGAGTTGTAGTTGTCACGCAACTGTTACAGGAGACACTATAGACAGCTGCAATCCACAGGGCCCTAGGCTGGAACCCGGAGTAGAGGGCGAGCCCGGGTTCCCCCCATCCTCTCAACTTCCTATTTGATATAAGAGGAATTGATCTGGACTGTGGGTCCCACCAGAGGGGAAGGTCTCTGGCCTGTCCCCCGACCCATTAGGTGGGCCAGCAGAGACTGTGGGGATTGTTCTCCTTTTCCCCATGCTGGCCAGTGATGAGGTTAGCGAAGTGAATGGCAGATTTGTGCCGCTAACAAAAGGAGCCAAACTGAGGACTGCTGTGAACCTCTGAGGAGAGCAGATCCACCAGAAAGCGCAGAACCCACCAAGGCAGAGGAGGAACTTTATCACAACTGGTGTTAGCAGTGGGATCTAGGTGCACAGCGTGGTGGAAGAAGGGTGTTAAAAAAAGGAGAGGGTTTTTTTTTCCCCCACCACCACAATGGATGACGTAGTGCAGGCACTGATACAAGCCACGGCTGCCCAGCAGGAGGCTACCCATGTCCAGGCAGCCACCCAACAGGAGGCAGTGTGGCTGCAGCAAGAGACTAATGGCCTGCTGATGGACCAGGCTGCTGAAGACCGTGCTATGTTGTGGGAACTGGTAAACTAGGTAAAGGCCCTTACAGAGCTGAACCGTGGCCATGATGGGATGTGGATCATACTGGCCAGCAATTGGCTGCAGAAAATGATGTGGGAGGATGACGTAGAGGCATACCTCCTGGCACTTGAGAGGACAGCCTTGCGGGAGGCCTGGCCCTGAGAACAGTGGTCTGGCATCCTCACTCCATTCTTGTGTGGGGAGGCCCGGAAGGCCTACTATAATTTGCCTGAAGAGGCTGCGGCAGACTACCCCCCGCTGAAAGCAGAGATCCTGGCCAGATCTGGGGTAATGACTGCAGTGCGGGCCCATGAGTGGAGGTACCAGGAAAACAAAATCCCGCTGTCCCAATTATATGACCTCATCCGTCTTGCACGAAAGTGGTTATGAATGGAGTCCCGGAGTCCAGAGGAGATACTAGAGGTTCTGATCATCGACCGGTACATGAGAGGACTACCGTCAGACCTTTGTGCCTGGGTAAGCCAGAACAAACCCTCCACCTATGATGAGGTTGTCACACTGGTAGAGAGGCGAAGGACAGCGAGGGAGCTGACCCAACCAGTTAAGGAAGAGGCACCCTGGGTTAAACTAGCATCCCCTAGCCCCAGAGCTCGGGCAACTGGGCCACCAGGAGAGCCCAGGTGGAAAAAGAGAGGGGCTGAAGGCCCATCGGAGGCCACAAAGAGTCAGAGTACCGAAGGGGGAAGAGGATAGTGTCATTAGACTGCCCAAACCAAGAGACCGGGGAACGCCTAGGGCCCCAAACAGACGTTACGCCTGTGGGGAGTGGGGACACATAGCTGCACAGTGTCCCAATGCTGAGGAGCCTATGCACTGTAACCTGGGGAACTGGGCAGACCCATGCTCCCTAATCCACCTGTTGGGGGTCGCACTAACCCCGCATATGTACACCAGACCAGTAAAACTAAATTGGGCAGAGACCACTGCACTGGTTGATTCAGGGAGTGCGATCACGCTTATTTCAAGGAAGCTTGTGAAGCGTAGTCAGCTGCTGCAGGCAAAGCACACAGGGGTGACATACGTCCATGGGACAGTTAGTTACTATCCCACCATCCCAGTAAAAATTGAAATCCAGGGGAATACCACTGAGGTAGCAGCAGATATGTCCGTAAACTCCCATACCTGGTGATCATAGGGAGGGACTTCCCAAGATTCAGAGACTTACTCCCAGTAGGGGGATTGGAGAAAGGGGGAAACCCTGAAGTTAGGGAGACATCCACAGTAGACTGTCAACCCCCAATCTTCTCTGAAATATCCCCAGATGTGTTCTCTACTCCCAGGCAGGGTAGAAAGACGAAAAGGGAAAGAAGGGCAGCTAAGGCCTGGGGGACCTAGATCCTGGCCCAGGGACAGAGGGTCGCCCTTGCGGGCAGGCGGACCAGGGTAGCTGGAAAGGAGGCTTCCCTGGAGGAGGAAGCGCCCGAGTCTGACCCCCACCCTAATGTGTCTGAACCAGGAGAGGCAACAGAGACTGGCCCCTAGAGCTTGGGCAGATTAGCCCTGGGAGAGATAATTCTGGACGGGACCAAGTTGAAGACCCAAGTTATGACAACATTAGGAAGGAGGTGACAGAAATAGATGGGGTCCCTGTGGAAGGGAAAACCCAGGGACCAGGACCCTACTTCATAATGAAAAAGAATCTCTTGTACCGGATTGCACCAGTACAGGGGCAGAAGGCACAGCAGCATCTAGTACCTCAAAAACAGCAGAACGCTGTATTAAGCCTTGCCCATAGTCATCTTTTTGGGGGGCAAGGGGGGTAGAAAAGACCCTGGCACAGCTCCTACGATGGTTCTTCTGGCCCAGAGTACATGAAGAAGTGCGGGGATACTGTGCCTCCTTCCCAGAGTGTCAGCTGCACAGTCCCCATCCTCACTTGAGGGCACCTTTAGTTTCTTTTCCCATCATAGGGTCCCCTTCAAGCGAATAGCCATGGACCTAGTGGGACCCCTGGAGAAGAGGGCCTGGGGCCACCAATATATACTTGTCGTTCTGGATTATGCTACTTGCTACCTGTGACAAAGTGGGAATGTTCTTAATGTTTTCTCTGAATACTGTGTGGGTGCCTCAGTTTCCCATATGCAGTTCTTAAGTATCTAGGTGGTGGGATAAGGGTGTGTTATTGTTGCAGAGCCCTAGAGGGCCAGTGTGATGGTGTCTGCACAGAGAATGGCTGACACCCTGTCTCCTGGCAACTGATGGCCTGGGCCCCTCCTCTGCAAAGGTGCCAACTGAAGGTGTTGGAGAACAAAGAGATCAGGTGGCCTCCTGGCCCGGGAAAGAGACAAAGGCCAGAGGAGGGGAGGGAGAGTGGCTGGGGAAATGGAGGGAGGCCTAGATGTGGCTCTGGCCTCCCTGCCCCTCAAGACGGACCTGACTGAGGGGTCCTGTTCTTTGTACCTACAAGCTCTGTTTTAGACCATGTTCCTGTCATCTAATAAACCTTCTGTTTTACTGACTGGCTGAGAGTCACATCCAACTGCGGAATTGGGGTGCAGGGCCCTCTGGCTTCCCAGGAGCCCCGCCTGTGCGGACTCGCTGTGGGAAGTGCACGGTGTGAGAAGGGGATGCTGATTGCTCCGAGGTCAGCCCCAGGAAGATGGAAGCTGTGTAAGCTTCTTGCCCTGGAGACAGTCTGCTCAGAAAGAGGAGGCTCCCTCAGAGTCCTGACTGGCTTCATATGGAGTAGTTCCAGAGCATCGCGCGGTGACTCTGTGACACTACCCAGAAGCCGTCCCCCTGCCTCTAAAATGATAGCCAAAGAGCTGGTGGGGATCTTTGCCCGAGTGGGGCTACCAAAGGAGATATTAAGAGACCAAGGAACCACATTTATGTCAAAACTAATGAAGGACCTGCTCCATATACATACCCTGAGAACTTCAGTATATCATCCACAGACCGATGGGCTGGTAGAAAGGTTTAACTGAACCCTCAAGGCTATGATAAGGAAGGTGGTAAGTCGGGACAGGAAGGATTGGGACACCCTACTACCTTACCTTATGTTCGCCATCCGGGAGGTACCTCAGGCCTCAACTGGGTTTTCCCCTTTGAATTATTATATGGGTGCCACCCCCGTGGCATATTAGATATCGCCAAAGAGATCTGGGAAGAGGAATCCAATGAGCGGAGAAGTATAATTGAACATTATTGCAGATGTGAGACCGGACTGCCCGGGTCACCCTATCGTATGGAACATTTGGAAAAGGCGCAGAAGGCCCAGCGAACCCGTTACAATCGCCAGGCAAAAGTCTGACAATTCCAACCAGGGGATCGGGTGATGGTGTTGGTACCCACGGCAGAAAGCAAGCTTTTGGCCCAATGGCAGGGGCCCTATGAGGTGGTTGAACCCGTCAGGGAAGTAACCTACAAGGTGGAGCAGCCAGGATGCTGGAAACAAGAACAGATTTATCACATTAACCTCTTAAAGCCTTGGCACCAGCGAGAGGCATGTGTAGTGGCCCAAGAGACCCCAATCCAGGGAAATAACCTGCAGGAGCAGATCAGGATATCCACTGATCTGACAGTGAACCAGAAGAAGGAGGTAACTGAGATGATCAACCGGTACCAGGACGTGTTTTCAACCAAACCAGGCCGGACCACCGAAGCATATCACCACATGATCACAGACCCCTGGGCAAAGGTAACTTTAAGGCTCTACTGGGTCCCAGCGGCAAAAAGGGAGAAGATCAAGACAGAAATAAAAAGGATGTTGGAGCTGGGGGGTCATCGAAGAGTTCCACAGTCAATGGTCGAGCCCGATTGTGTTGGTGCCCAAACCCGATGGCACCACTAGGTTTTGTAATGACTTTCGCTGGCTGAACAAGATATCCAAATTCGATGCATACCCCATACCCCGTATCGATGAGTTAGTTGACCGCCTGCGCGATGCCCGATTTTTGACCACCCTTGATTTAACAAAGGGATACTGGCAGATTCCCCTTGCCAAAAGATGAGAAAGAAAAGACAGCATTTTCTACCCCAGAGGATCTGTTTCAATATACTTTTCTTCCTTTTGGACTGCATGGGGCATCTGCCACCTTCCAGCGTCTTATGGACAAGCTTCTGAGTCCCCATACCAGTTATGCAGCTGCGTATCTGGATGACATGACTATCCATACCCCCAGCTGGGAGACCCACTTGGAAAAGGTGGAAGCAGTTCTGGACATGCTAAGACGGGCTTTTTCTCCTCCTTTTCCCCATGCTGGCCAGGGATGAGGTTAGCCAAGTGAATGGCAGGTTTGTGCCACTAACAGAAGGAGCCAAACTGAGGACTGCCATGAATCTCTGAGGCAAGCAAATCCGCCAGAAAGCGCAGAATACACCAAGGTAGAGGAGGAACTTTATCACACTACATATATATATATATATATATATAATACACACACACACACACAAACCCAACCATTCTGCGCATTGCTCTCACAGTTAGTGAGAACTAGAGAAGAGAAGAGTTGTCTTAATGCTGGTGTTGGGTTAGTCATAAGCTAATTAAAGGGCTAAAGCTGCTATTTGCTCATGGGATTTTATGTTGTTAGTAAATGTAGTTTGCTTATTAATTTTGTTTTACTGAATATGAACAACACCTGAGATTTGTATAGAGTGCTAGGTCTCTGGTGTGTGAAACGGGTGTTCTGGAACCATTGTTCTCATCATGCAGGTGGCAATGTCATGAACCTGTGGTGATGGCTCTGGCCAACTTTTTCTTGTCAGTGCTTCCTATTTTCATGAGGCTGTAGTCTTAAGATTCTGAGTTTTGTGCCAGATTCTCTCACACATTTTTCCTTCCTGTTCTTTCTAGGACTCGCCTCAGGCAGCATAGAGCTCAGAATATCTGTTAGGAAACATAACAGTTAAAAGCGATGCTTCCCATCTTTTTTAGACTCAAACAAGTTAATTTCTCCTATTTCCTAACCAGTGAGAACACAGAACTAGAGAACAGAACAAATCAACTTTCAAGGAAAATAAACAAAAAATAGTGTTTCCTGGGTGCTTCTCGGGTGGAGGTGGAGGTGTGGGGAGGGCAAATGAAATTTCCCAGTGGCTTCAAAATTAGTATATTTTAAGTTACCGGTAAGTCATGACTTTTGGCATGTTTCTCTTCTCCTTGTTCTTTATTCTTTAGTCTCCCAGACATGTCCTATTAGGAATACAATAATTTATTTGATGAAGGTTAAAATTTTCAGCTCCTTTACATCGCACACATTGATCCTGGTTCTTTACTGCCCTGGATTCTGCACAGTGATTTAAACCTCTGCAAATTTAATATAAAATGCTCCAGATCAGAAAGGTAGTTTTTTACACCCTCTTTTGCACTCACTTTCCACAGGTATAAGTGACTAAGGCCCTGATCCATAAAAAGTACTTAGGCACATATTTAACTTTAAGCATCAGGAAGTTTAAATCAAAAGAGGAGGTTCACTGTATTGTGTGGTGTATAAATATAAAATAAAATGCCAACCCTGCTGTGACGCTGGCAGCCAACTAAAGCCACAGGGCAATTTACTTGTGGGGAATGTCAAAGAAATGTTAAAAGTCCGTCGTGTGTTCAAGCCAATTCATTTGTTAGTATAGATCAAAAGAAAATGTTGAAGATATTGTATTCATTTATCTGTAACTTGTTAATTTATATTATGTATATCCTGATATTTAGTTAGCCTTAGATCAAAAGGGATGTTAGTCTTAGGATGAGAATTTACTTAATGTATAAAACTGCATGAAAACTAATGAAGAATTGTTTCTGGCTATCACATTGTTCATGAAAACTAATGAAAGGTTGTCTGGATGGCTGTAATTAAATGCATTATGTGTGTGTCTGTAATTACATTTCCCATCAAACAGGATTGAAGCCTTAGAACTGTAAATGAAGAAGCATGCTAACTTCATAGCATGGGTCATTGTGTTCAACAATGGGAAATCTACAGACCTACATTGTGATGGGAACACTGGCCAGACTGCTTTCTGGGGAAAACAGCAGTAAGAATGAACCCTGGGAGTGATGCTGTGTCTCTGGACTGACAGATTCTGATCGGGGGGGGACACACGAATTCTGAACAAGTGGACAGACATCTCCAAATTTATTTTGGGTAACCCTGAAAGACTTATGGAAATATAGGAGATCACTACATCTCTGCTATGGACTTATAGACTTTCACTCACCTGTTAATGTATTTTGCCTGCTTTAACCTCTCAACAACTCTTTCTTTTTTTTAGCTAATAAACCTTTCGTTAGTTTACTAGAGAAATTGGCTCCCAGCATTGTCTTTGGTGTGAGATCCAGAGTATCCATTGACCTGAGTAAGTGACCTGAGTAAGTGACTGGCCCCTTGGGGTTTGGAGTAACCTAATGTGAGGTGATTTTTTGGTTTTAATAACCTTTCGTCAGGTATGCTGGAACAATTTGTACAGTGAGGGTGCTGAGAGCCATTGAACCAAACTGCAAACCCTGTATATGATGGAAACCACTTCAAGCCAGGGGGTGCGACAACACCCCTTGCTCCAGCACCTATGTCTTTCATCACAAAGTCCAGTTTGTCTGGGTGGTAAAGAGGGGCTGCAGAGCCTAAGGGGACTGTCTGTGGCTCCATGGCAAGACTAATAAGTAATCCAAGAGTGCACATTTGTTACTGGCTTGGTGAAATCTAATTATAGAATATACCACCAGTGCGGAGTGTCTGCCCTGTTTTCTGACAGTCTGACCTGAGATTGGCACGCTCAGTTGTAAGCCATACCAGACAGTGTGACACCTGCACCTAATATCTTAAAATAAAAATAAATGTAATATAGAGGTTCTCATGAAATGTTACATGAAATTAATTCATATTGTCTGGGATAGGAACACTCATATATTTAAAACTAGCTAAAAGACTATAAATAGCAAGTGTATAGTGATGTATTGTGGTGGGGTAAGTGTCTCGTGAGGATTGATGTAAGGTTTGATTTTATTTAACATCTTCATTAATGCTCTGGGAGAGTGAGTAAATAGTATTCTGGCAGAGCCTTTGAAACACTATAGTTAAGCTTGAAGCCTATTTTGCACTTAAAGTGGAAATTTGATCTTTTGCTTTCAGTATGAAAAACAGTGTCTCTGTTCTAAATTCTCTGCACATTATCTCAGAGTAAAGCATGAATTTTCTAAGGAGTTTCAAGAAGTTCTAATCAGTTAAAAGTTGGCCAAAAAAAAAAAAGTTCACATTCTGAATCTTGTGATTTTGGAATTTTTTTGGCCCCCATTAGCTTAAAAAACTACAGGCTGGCCAGAATTAATCTGATTTTTCAGAATGGGGAGAAGTCTGGGGGAAGTCTAATATGTTTGTGGTGATGGGGAGCTTGAGTGGGAGGGATGCTGGAAGCCTACAGGGCAGAGTTAAGATTGTGAAGTGGAGTCTGTGGTGTATGCTGGCGGCCTCTGGATGAAGGAAATTTGCAAATGATACTTAATTGGGATCTGTTGTGAACATTAACTAGGAAAATAAATGTAATCTACTTGGATTTGATAGAGGAACTCATGAAACTTTACATAGAGTTAATTGAAATTAGCTGGGATAGGAACACTCACACATTTAAAGACTAGAAGAAACAACAAAAGGGACTGAAAAAATAGAAATGCACAGGAAATAACAAAAAAGGTTCAGTTTATAAAAATACAAGTTAATATATTTAATGTGTGGGAGTGGGTGTGTACAAATAACCCAAAACCATGACATACTCAATGGGAGAGAGGAGCCTAGGGAGCAGATATACTGAACATGAACCATGATAGGATCCTTAGGGCTTGTCTACATTACCCTCTGGATTGATAGGCAGTGATCGATCCAGCAGGGGTTGATTTATCGCCTCTAGTCTATACGCGATAAATCAACCACTGAGCACTCTCGTGTCGACTCCGGTATGCCACCAGGGCGAGAGAAGCAGGCGGAGTCGACAGGAGAGCATCAGCCATCGACTTACCGCAGTGAAGACACCACAGTAAGTAAATCGAAGTACGTTGACTTCAGCTATGTTATTCACATAGCTGAAGTTGCACAACTTAGACTGATCCCCCCCACGAGTGTAGACCAGGCCTTAGGCTATGTCTACAGCAACTAGACACTCACAGCTGGCCCATGCCAGCCGACTTGGGCTCCCGGGGGTTGGGCTGCAGGGCCGTTTCATTGCTGTGTAGACTTCCAAGCATGGGCTGGAGTCCGAACTCTGGGACCTTCCCACCTTACAGGGTCCTAGAGCCTGGGCTGGGGAGCCTGAACCTGGAAGTCTACATAGCGATGAAACATCCCCACAGCCTGACCGTGAGTCAGCTGGCATGGCCAGCTGCAGGTGTCTAGTTGCTGTGTAGACATAGCGTTGGAGCACAAGAAGCTAGACATGCATTTGCAATGCAGTATGGAAATAATAAAAACCAGTGAAATTTTTGACTGCATACACAAAGGAGCATTACATCACAGAGTAGTGAGATGATCATTCCAATCAGGTTCTAATGGGAATACCCCTGGAATATTTGTTCAGTTTGGGGTACTACATTATATCATAGGTATTCGACAACCTGGAGGGAATTCAGAGAAGAGTAACAAATTCCACAACTGGAGGAATCAATTTGTGAAGAAATATTAAAAGAGCTACATCTGTGTCGCTTGGCTATAAGATGACAAAGCATGGACAGGTCCACAGTTTGCAAATATTTGAAAGATGTAACTGTCAGGGATGGAGAGGAAAGTGCTAGGCGCTCTACAGACATGGCGCAAAAAGGTAATCCCTGCCCCAAAGAGCTCACTGTCCAGGTTATGACAAGATGCCGTAGGTGAATGGGACAACCAGCAGGTGGCGGGGGCGGGGGAGGGGAGAGGAGATGGATAGTGGACAAAGTAACAGTAAAGGGCCCAATTCAATCCCATTAGTCAACAGAAAAACTCCCATTGACTGCAATGGGAGCTGTATCAAGCCCAACATGCACAGGCTATCATGTGGTATGCAAAAGTCTCAGCTGATCACTTGCCTCGCCATTGTAGTTAGCATAACACATGGGGGTAAAACTAAAATCAATTAGCTTAAAAAAGGAAAAAATGGTTTGAGGAGTAGGAAACATTTCCTGCCAATGGGATTCATTAGGCTGTGGAACAGTCTTCCAAGGGAAGAGTAGAAGCTTTGTGACTTAAGATCTTTAAAATAAGATGAGACAAAAGACTAGAAAATATACTGTAGGACAATGGTGCCCAATCTTATTTCACAGGAAGGCCATATAAATCTAAGAATAAGCTTGTCCGGCCAAACAGATTCTACATATTTTAATAAGATATAAAGTCACTTCTATTGATTTATATTTTAAGTTCAGCTTGTTAGATTTAGATAGGTTGTTTCTATGTACAGTATTGTCTCTTTAAAAAAAATAAAGAAATCAGTGCATAAAACGTGTCAGAATTATAGCAAACAAGAAAAAGTCGGCCGTTAGTATATTGTGTTGAAGCAGGCCGTGGGCCTTATGAAATGCTCTGGTTGGCTATATATGGCCCGCGGGCTGTAGGTTGGGCACCCATGCTGTAGGGAATAATGCTGTCCTGGCGGAGGGATGGATTGAAGCCCTAATAGTGTAGGTCTTTTCCATTGCTAACTTCTGTCATGCTATATAGCTTTGATGAACCTGTTGTGAATTTCCTTACTTTGACTGTAAGAACCCCAGTGCTGTTTTTCTTCTGAGACCAGTGTCACAGTTGTAATCTCTGCCAATGTTATCAGAATATGTAAAGTACGTTTTAAATTCACCTTCCTGGATCAGAGATATTATTCTCATCTTGGCTTCCTTCGTTAGTTCAGATGCGGAAATATAACTGAGTTTTGGAGACCCTTTTCATGAGATCCAGCTGTGTTCTGTAGACAAAGCCCCCTTCAAAGATAGCATTTGGGGCCAAGTGCTTCATTTTGTAATCAGGCACAACTCCCATTGACGTCAATGGGAATTTTGCTTTCGTAAAGCATTGGGACTCAGGATTTGGCCCAGAGGTCTTCATATGTCGGATCCTCCTAAAACAGTGCCAATATTCTGAAGATCAGTAAGTGACCAGCAGAACTCTGGAGTTGCGAAGTGATCAACATGTCCTCGTCATGGTGCAAAAGGAAAAGGTGGGAGACTTAACTCACTAGTTCTTTCCGGTATTACAGCGGCGCACACTCCAGAGGCAGGTATCTCCACAGAGTGGACATTTTGAATCTCATTTTTTAGAAATGGACTGTAAATCAGACATCTGGTAACAGCTTGTAAACAATAGAAATGCTCATAAAAGCATGATATTCAAGAGTATCCACAACGTGAAAAACTTCCTCCAACTCAAGCCTAGAGAAAGTAAATGGTATCCATTTTCACATAACATTTTTTTAGCCAAAATCTTTTAAACGTTTAACTTTACAACTTTCATTTTAAAAGGGCATAAAGATGAAAAATGTGTTTTGCAATGAATCTGCCACTGATATGAGTGTTCAATTAAATGGACTGTGCAAGAAAGAAGGAAAGATTTGCTACTGGGATGTTGCCAGTGATATCCTTTGACACTTCTATAGTCTCATGTGTTCTTGATCAAGCAGCAGCGAGCTCTGGAAAATCCCAAAACTATAAGCCTGAAACCAGAGCAGTCTGCACACACTTGATACGTAGTCACAAGAGGTTGATTTGACTGGCACTATATTATGGTGTTATATTAATGTACCCTAAAATAAACCACTTCTGTCCTTTTGCTGAAATAGAACTTCACTAGCTGTATTTATACACTGGCCGGTTGAGTGTTTTTGCTATAGGTAATGGAATCAAACTGGACATTCATAGGGGCAGCCATTTAGAATTCATTCTTACCACTGAGATTCATAGACTTCAAGGTCAGAAGGGACCACAGTGATCATCCTGACCTCCTGCACCTTGCAGGCCACAGAACCTCACCCACTTCTGAAATAGACCCCTAACCTCTGGCTGAGTTAAAGATTTCAAGTGACAGAGAGGTCACCATTTACACTAGTTTAAACCTGCACGTGAGCCATGCCCCACGCTGCAGAGGAAGGCAATTCCCCCCATACCCCAGGATCTCTGCCAATGTGACCCAGGGGAAAATTCCTTAGTTAGACCCTGAGCATGTGAGCAAGACCCACCAGGCAGATACCTGGGAAAGAATTCTCTGTAGTAACTCAGAGTTCTCCCCATCTAGTGTCCTGTCTCCAGCAGTTGCGGATTTTTGCTACTGGTAGTCATCAATGGGCCACATGCCATAGTAGGCAGTCCCATCAGACCATCCCCTCCACAAACTTTTCAAGCTCAGTCTTGAAGCTATTTAGGTTTTTTTTGCCCCCCACTGTTCCCCTTGGAGGGCTGTTCCAGAACTTCACTCCTCTGATCAGGGCCGGCTCCAGCTTTTTTGCCGCCCCAAACGGCAAAGGAAAAAAAAATCAAGCCTGGTTGAGCTGCCGCCGAAGTGCCGCTGAAGAGGACGAGAGAGACTGCACGCCCGCTGCCGAATTGCCGCCAAAGACCCGGACGTGTAGCCCTGATGACGGACGGAGTGCTGCCCCTTTCTATTGGCCGCCCCAGGCACCTGCTTTCTTCGCTGGTGCCTGGAGCCAGTCCTGCCTCTGATGGTTAGAAATCTTGGGCTAAGTTCGAGCTGAAACTTGTTGATTGCCAGTTTATGACCACTTGTTCTTGTGTCCATATTGACACTTAACTTAAATAAGTTAATACCTTATACCTCCCTGGTATTTATCCTCTGCTGTATTTATAGAGAGCAATTATATCTCCACAGCCTTCTTTTGGTTAGGCTAAACAAGCCATGCTCTTTGAGTCTCCACTCATAAGGTGGGTTTTCCATTCCTCAGATCATCCTAGTAGCCCATCTCTGCACCTGTTCCAGTTTGAATTCACATGGTATTCCATTTCATTTTTTTAAAGCTTCTCTTTTGGGTACATTCAATATTCAGACTTCTGTGAAATCTAAATACAAAATTTGGTAATGTACCATTGACTTAAAGACTCCAGAGAAATATGTTGCTGGTTGTCCAGTTTCTAATTGCCATGTGTTTTGTCCATATCACAAAAGCTTTTTTACTCTTGACACTACTTAGCATTGTTGCTTTCAGCTTAAGGGCTGAATTCACTGGGTGATATAGAGCAGCTGTAGAGACGAGAGTACCAGCTCTGTCATTTGGGCCCCTTTACCTGATGCCTTTCCTCTGTTGGGAAGGAGCTATGTAGCGGTATTGTGGGCCAGAGGGTGTGGGATCAAGTCTGGAAGGATGTCCACTCCTCATTGCTCTGCTCTGCTCCGCCAACAGAGTTGTGGAGTGTTCAGCAGATAAATGAATACTGACACTCTCTGCATTATCTTAGAGTTTGTCTACAGGGTGCAGGAATGCAACCAGTGGGGTGCGAAGTCTAATGCACACCAATGTGCTGCGCACTAACTGGCCCAAGTAGACTCTGTTGGCGTGCACTAAAATTTCCTTAGTGCTCTTAACTGTTTGAAATAGTATTATGTTAACACACACTGTGGAATTTTAGCGCACACCAGTAGAGTCTACACAAACTAGTCAGGGTGCACCACGTTGGTGTGCTTTAGAAGTGAAACCCCACTGGTGAGCATTACTGCACCATGTAGAGAAACCCTCTGTCACTTTCCTCCTCCATGGTGTGGAAGCCCATGAGAAGGGTTCAGGGAGTGGCCGAGGGATGTCCCCTTGCCAACACAGTGCCTACAGCAGCTAAGGAGCCTGAGACCTGGTCTACACTATGAGTTTATGTCAGATTTAGCAGCATTAAATCCGAATTAACCCTGCACCCATCCACACAACAAAGCCATTTTTTCGACGTAAAGGCTCTTAAAACCGATTACTCCTCCCCAACGAGGGGATTAGCGCTGAAATCGACATCACTGTTTCAAATTAGGATTAGTGTGGACGCAATTCGAAGGTATCGGCCTCTGGGAGCTATCCCACAGTGCACCATTGTTACCGCTTTGGACAACACTCTGAACTCAGATGCACTGGCCAGATGTACAGGAAAAGCTCCAGGAACTTTTGAATCTCGTTTCCTGTTTGGCCAGGCGAGCTCATCAACACAGGTGACCATGCAGAGCTCATTAGCGCAGGTGACCATGCAGTCCCAGAATTGAAAAAGAGCTCCAGCATGGACCGAACGGGAGGTACTGGATCTGGTCGCTGTATGGGGAGAGGAATCCATGCTATCAGAACTACGTTCCAAAAGACGAAATGCCAAAACATTTCGAAAAATCTCAGAGGCCATGAGGGACAGAGGCTACATCAGGGACGCAACACAGTGCCGCATGAAACTTAAGGAGCTCAGTCAGGCGTACCAGAAAACCAAAGAATCAAACGCACGCTCCGGGACAGAGCCCCAGACATGCCGCTTCTATGCTGAGCTGCATGCAATTCTAGGGGGGGCTGCCACCACTACCCCACCCCTGTCCGTGGACTCGGAGGATGGATTACTCTCTGCCATGGCTGAGGATTTTGCAGATGGGGAAGATGAGGAGGAGGATGAGCTTGGGGAGAGCACACAGCACACCGTTTTCCCCGACAGCCAGGATCTTTTTGTCAGCCTGACTGAAATACCCTCCCAACCCAATGAAGCTGGAGAAGGGACCTCTGGTGAGTGTACCTTTTAAAATACAATACATGTTATAAAAGCAAGTGTTTTTTAATGATTAAGTAGCCCTGAGGACTTGGCATGCACTCGTGGCCAGTACTGCTATTGGAAAAGTGTGTTAACGTGTCTGGGGATGGAGTGGAAATCTTCCAGGGACATCTCCATGAAGCTCTCCTGGGGGTACTCTAAAAGCCTTTGCAGAAGGTTTCTGGGGAGAGCAGCCTTATTCCGTCCTCCATAGTAGGACACTTTACCACACCATGCTAGTAGCAAGTAATCTGGTATCATTGCATGACAAAGCCTGGCAGTGTATGGTCCCAGTGTTTGCTAGCATTCAAGCAACATCCGCTCTTTATCTCTCTGTGTTATCCTCAGGAGAGTGATATCGTTCATGGTAACTGGTTGAAATAGGGGAATTTGATTAAGGGGACATTCAGAGGTGCCCGTTCCTACTGGGATGTTTGCCTGTGGCTGAAAAGAAATCATCCCCGCAGTTAGCCACGTGGTGGGAGGGGGTCCATTGGCGCTGAGCTGTTCGCATTTGGCTAGCAGGGATCTTCCCTGATACCAGCCATGAGGTGGGGGGAGGGAAAAGCGATCATCCTAGAGAATTGGATGGGGGGAGGGGGTTAGTTTGGTTTCTGCTGCTGCATGTTAACAGGAAAACTGCAGCAGTAAATGGCCAACTCAACGGGCTTTGCTTGATATGGGAAAGGAGGGGGCTGCTGTTATGAAGGTTGCAGAAGCCGAAAGACTATGGCTTACCATTGTTGCCTGCAAGCCGAATTCTGTTGCCCGGCCCTGCGTGTGTGATCTCTAACACCAAAGCCGCAGGCACTCAATATAAGATGCAAAATGCGACCTTGTACCAAAATCTCATGTGCTATGTAATGTGAATAGTCTTGTTCACCGTGAAAGAGTATAGCCATTGTTCTGTAAAATGTATCTTTTTAAATACTTCACTCCCTTTTTTTCCTCCAGCAGCTGCAAATGTTTCAAGCCTCCCTCCTCCATCCCAGAGGCTATCTCAGATAAGGCGGCGAAAAAAAACGCATGTGAGATGACATGTTCTCTGAGCTCATGCAGTCGTCCAGCATTGACAGAGCTCAGCAGAATAGCAGAGTACAGGAAAGCGGCCGATGAACGTGAGGAGAGGTGGCGGCAGGAAGATCAGAGGAGACATGAGGAAACGCTGGGGATACTGCGGGATCAAACGGACATGCTCCGGCGTCTGGTGGAGGTTCATGAATGGCAGCAGGATCACAGACTGTCTCTGCAGCCCCTGCTTAACCGCCCTCCCTCCTCCCCAAGTTCCATAGCCTCCGCACCCAGATGCCCAAGAATGCGGGGTGGGAGGCTCCAAGCACCCAACCAGTCCACCCAGTGGACAGCCCAAGCAACAGAAGGCTGGCATTCAACAAGTTTTGAAGTGGCCTTTTCCTTCCCTCCTAGCCTCCTCCCACACCCCCCAGGCTACCTGGTGAGTTATCTCCCTATTTTTATAATCAATTAATAAAGAATACATGTTTTTTAAACGATAGTGACTTTATTTCCTATGCAAGCAAGCTGTGATTGAAGGTGGGAGGGCAGGTGGCTTACAGGGAATTAGAGTCAACCAAGGGGGCAGGTTTTCATCAAGGAGAAACAAACAGAAGTGTCACACAGTACCCTGGCCAGTCATGAAACTGGTTTTCAAAGCTTCTCTGATGCGCACCACTTCCTGCTGTGCTCTTCTAACCGCCCTGGTGTCTGGCTGTGCGTATTCAGCGACCAGGCGATTTGCATCAACCTCCCACCCTGCCATAAATGTCTCCCTCTTACTCTCACAAAGATTGTGGAGCACACAACAAGCAGCAATAACAATGGGAATATTGGTTTTGCTGAGGTCTGAGCGAGTCAGTAAACTGCGCCAGCGACCCTTTAAACATCCAAATGCAGACTCTACCACCATTCTGCTCAGCCCATAGTTGAACAGCTCCTGACTACTGTCCAGGGTGCCTGTGTACGGCTTCATGAGCCATGGCATTAAGGGGTAGTCTGGGTCCCCAAGGATAACTATTGACATTTCAACATCCCCAACAGTTATTTTCTGGTCTGGGAAGTAAATCCCTTCCTGCAGCCATTTAAACAGACCAGAGTTCCTAAAGACGCGAGCGTCATGAACCTTTCCTGGCCATCCCATGTTGATGTTGGTGAAACGTCCCTTGTGATCCACCAGTGCTTGCAAAGTACCCCTTGCAGTTTCTGTACTGGCTGCCCTGGTGGTAGGGATTTGCGTTCCGTCTATAGCCCCGCCACAGTTAGGGAATCCCATTGCAGCAAAGCCATCTGGTATGACCTGCACATTTCCCAGAGTCACTACCTTTGATAGTAGCAGCTCAGTGATTGCGATGGCTACTTGCATCACAGCAACCCCCACAGTAGATTTGCCCACTCCAAATTGATTCCTGACTGACCGGTAGCTGTCTGGTGTTGCAAGCTTCCACAGGGCTGTTGCCACTCACTTGTGAACTGTGAGGGCTGCTCTCATCTTGGTATTCTTGCACTTCAGGGCAGGGGAAAGCAAGTCACAAAGGTCCATGAAAGTGCCCTTATGCATGCGAAAGTTTCGGAGCCACTAGGAATCATCCCAGAACTGCAACACTATGCTGTCCCACCCCTCTGTGCTTGTTTCCTGGCATTCCATGGCATGAGCTTGTCCCATTAACACCATGATCTCCAAATTGCGGGGTAATGCGGTTTTAGAGAAAAGTGTGTTCAGGGCCTCATCACTGCGCTGCCGTCATCTCCTCGCCTGGTCTTTCAGGTGCTGGTTCTGCATACACTGCACAATAACGTGCGAGGTGTTTACAATGGTCATAACTGCTGGGGTGAGCTGAACGGGCTCCATGCTTGCTGTACCATGGCGTCTGCTCCTGCTCGGGCAATCCAGGGAAAAGGGTGTGAAACGATTGTTTGCCGTTGCTCTGGCGGAGGGAGGAGCGACTGACAACATGGCTTACAGGGTTGGCTTACAGGGAATTAAAATCAACAAAGGGGGTGGCTTTGCGAGAAACAAAATGGCCCCCTCAAGGATAGAACTCAAAACCTCAAGGATAGAACTCAAAACTGGGTTTAGCAGGCTGTTGATTTCATGGAGGGAGGGAGGAGAAAATGAATACAAAACAAATCTGGTCCATTTCTTGTTTTGATCCACTTCATCTATCTTTATACATCTTGCTGGCAGCAGATTGTGCAGTACGACCGCTAGCCATCGTGATCACCTGGGTGCTCGGCAGAAGACGGTGCAGTAGGACTGCTAGCTATCGTCTTCTGCTGGCTGCAGATTAAAAGACAGTGCACTGCCGGTAGAAATGAATCACCATGAGACGAAACTTAAAAGGGAAATGACCTGGCTGAGTCACTCCCATGTTTGCCCAAGCACCCCTGACCTCATGGAGGTCGGTTAAAAGAGCACCCTGGACTACGTCGACGACGGCTACCAGTCATACTGCACTGTCTGCTGCCAAAAGGCAATAAACTGTTGCTGTGTAGCAATGCAGTACCGCGTCTGCCAGCACCCAGGAGACATACGGTGACTGTTAGCTGAGCGGGCTCCATGCTTGCCGTGGTATGGCGTCTGCACAGGTAACTCAAGAAAAAAGGTGCAAAACGATTGTCTGCCCTTGCTTTCACAGAGGGAGGGAGGGAAGGGGGGCCTGACGATATGTACCCAGAACCACCCGCGACAATGTTTTAGCCCCATCAGGCACTGGGATTTCTATCCAGAATTCAAATGGATGGCAGAGACTGCAGGAACTGTGGGATAGCCACCCACGGTGCAACGCTCCAGAAGTTGACGGTTTCCTCGGTACTGTGGACACACTCCACCAACTACATGCACTTAGAGCATTTGTGTGGGGACACACACAATCGACTGTATAAAAACGCTTTCTACAAAACCGACTTCTATAAATTCGACCTAATTTCGTAGTGTAGACAAGGCCTAAGAGAAAGAGGGAGCTAGTATGGAGTCGACCTGTCTGCAGATAGCTCATGCCACCCCTGAAAACTTGAGCCTGAGGGATCCACTGGGTTGGGAAAATTAACCCCTCGCTGATACTTCTCATTGGGACAAATCACACCCTTACCCTCACTGAAGAAGGAAGAGAAAACTCCATGAATAGGAACTTATGAAGTGTTAACCCCCTATTCATGGGATGAGCCCATGTAAGGTAAAACAGAACTTTCTGCAAAGAGGCAGTGAAAGAAAAGGGGCACAGAGACCAAGCCCTCTTGTTTGTCTTAGAGGTGGCCCCTTTGGGTAAGTTTTGAAATACAGCATGAGGATATTTGCACCGCTGCCCCCCAGGCTGTACCTTCTATAAAAATGATGGCTTTGCTGGAAATCTGGCACCCTTGACAAGCATTACATTCACTGTGGCCAGGGAGTATGTGAGCTACTAGAAGAAGGATTTGTGACAAGTTAATACAAATTACCACAGAGAACATGCCAATCTTCAGGACAAAGAAATCAAGGAAAAATTAGCTGTGTACTATGTATCTGAGCCATCTGCATTTCTGGTACACCCAGTGTGCTGCTAGGTAGGCACCAACTACACAAGTAAGAATCATACTTATTTTTTGTGTGCAAAGGGTCCTACTCTCCACCACTTCAAGATTCATTTGCTGTTACTTCATGGAGTGATTCTTAATTTTCTTTTCAGTGAGGCAAGAAGTGTCATTTTTAAAACGAAGGACGGTTTGTACAAAGAGATGGGGCTGGCACTGCATCCCCAATGAATATGGCTGTCTCAATGGGTGGTGGATGGAGGGGTGGACTCTAAAATAGCTAAGCCGTAACCCAAATAGGTGTTAAAGATTAGGACTGGCCTTAAGTTGGTCTGGAATTGGGTGGGAGTGAGTGGCACTCACATATTTCAGTGTGAAATGCTCTCATTGGTCTTTCTGGCTTAAATGGTAACCTTCTGAGTATTGTTCCATGCTTGAAATGAGGAAAGTGACATATCAATATCCCTATATATAGGTTAACTGAGGATAGAGAAAGATCTGCTAAGCACAGTTTAGTACACCATTTAGCAAATAAACCTGGTTTCTTAAAAATGTGAAGAAATATATCTCTAATTTTTAAGGTAAAATCTCCCTACTTTCCTTCCATAACTCTGATCTCTTATCTAAACATGAATAATTTACTGCAGCTTCCACAAAATGACCTTAATTGAAATGGACCTGGGACTAATTCCAGTGGAAAACTTGCCTTCTGCTAGCCAATGACTTCAATACAATGACTCATCTTAATTGCATCAGAAGTATCCATAAAATTTTCTGTTTTATTGATCTGTTGCAAAAGTGAGGGGATTTTATGGGTTAAATTTTCTTTGTGTGGCGGTTCAATGACAAGACGGAACACAGCTTTTAGCAAGCAAGTGGATGGTCTCTGCTAACAGGCTTCTCCCTGTCAGCTTTCCACCTTCCCCTTTATTCTCTCTCTCCCCCCGCGCATTACATTCTCCAACAGATAAAAGGAATACACTGGCTTTGTTTAACATTCTTATTTACCAATTTCTATCTACCGCATTCCTTGCTCTCGGGCCTTGAGCCCAGTCCTGAGAGGCGTCCCACGGTTCATGTCATCTTGGCGAGATTCCAAGGTTGATGCCCTTGGATGGAGCAGTGTGTGCACTGCTCCTACACAACACTCCGGGTGTGCCCTGAATGTTGCCAAGCGCATAAACCTTTATGAATCCTACATCCCCTCCTTTTTTGTTTATTTGTGCTCGGCCATCTCATGGTAGCCATCAATTTGCATTTGCAAGCCAATTAACTCCCGGATAGACAAGGTCATAACTCGTGGAGCCTGCCAGGGCGGGTCTCGACAAAGCCTTAACAAAGAGGGAATACATTGTACACAGCAGCAGCAAAAAATAAGCTTAAGAAGGTAAAGTGTAATTGGCCGGGCCCCAATTAGCCATGCTAGAATACTGGGAAGAGAGGTTCGAGTAAGCAGCGAGCATCATCTCATTCCCAATTTCCTCAGGGTGATGACATACTGGAATAAGGCACGTACCTAACAATTCTTCAGCTGCTACAAAATCAAATAAACAAAAGTGGGTAACATTTGCTATTGAAGCCAATCTTTCCCATAGGTTATATGTCATTCGGGCCCGTAATGGAGGAAGCGCTCCGGGTCAACCCCTCCAGGAAATTGCAGGCACAAAAGGCATACAATCAGTACAGAATTAGCAGTAATTTGGGCGAGAATCTCCACAAACAGAGCCTCAGGAGTCTCTGGCTGTTGGTTTGTTGCCAGTCTTCGTTGAGCCGCGGCGACCAATGCTTTTACTGCTCCCCATGTCACGGGCTGGCTTGGGACGCTACGCCTCTTCCGTTTCCGTCCTGCCATTGTCTACCCGGGAGGCACCGCATTCTTCTCCAAGGTCAGCTGAAACTCCGGTATGGGGTTTGACAGCCCCTGGTGCCATGCCATGCTGTTTCAGTGCCGGTCGCACACACCGGGCTGGAACCCACAACGGTCCTGCAGGGAGAAACACAGCAGCATATCCCCGACCCCAAGTAATTAAAGGCACTGGGCCCAGCCATTGCGGATCGGGCAGCTGACGGTAATAGACACGCGGTCTTTCCAGTACCTCGGACTTGTGAAAATGCCGATCCGCGGGGGTCTGCTGATCTGCATTCAGCATTAAATTATTTAAAGTAAACAAAAGGATATGCAATTGTTGCTGAATGTCTCCTAAGGTTCGGAGACGCAGCTCCCCTTGTTTTAATTGTTTGTCGAGCAAGGTTTTTAGCGTGCAATTTGCATGTTCAACAATAGCTTGGCCTGTGGAATTATAAGGGATCCCGTGTTTGAGACGGATGTCCCATTGGGCACAAAAGGTGGAGAGGGCTGTGGAGCAATAGGCCAGGGCATTATCCGTTTTTATCTGGCTTGGGTGACCCATAACAGCAAAACAGGCTAGCAAATGGTGAATAACTTTGGGAGTGGCTTCCCCACGCTGTGGGGTCGCCCAGAGGAATCCCAAATAGGTATCAATGAAAACATGTAAAAACGAATAGGGGCAGAATTGTGGCACGTGAGTGACATCCATTTGCCACAGCGGATTCGCTGCGGTACCTCTGGGGTTAACGGCATAAGAAAAGGTAGGGGCAGCAGCGGCACAGTGGGGGCAGGAACAAACAATAGAATGTGCATGATCAGCAGGAATGTGAAACTGTCGGGCCAAAACAGAGGCAGACTGATGAAAAAAGGAATGGCTTTCAATGGGGTCAGAAAAAAGGGAGTTTACCTGACGACATAACGTGCGATCGGCGCACGCATTGCCTTCAGTAAGTAACCCAGGCAGAGGGGTATGACTGCGAATATGAACAACAAAATAAGGGAAATTACGAGTGGGGAGAAGATACTGTAAGGACAAAAACAGGCGAAGGAGGTCCGCATCGACCTGAGGGGTAATGAGGACTAGGGGTAAATGATCAATTACCTGATAAACATAATACGTGTCCACAATCAAATTAAAGGGACAATCAGCAAAAAGTTGAAAGGCCAAAATAACAGCAACTAGTTCCAAGGACTAGTAAAGCTCTCCAAGCGCTGTGCATGCAAATATTGTTGTACAAGTGAATGAAGTGCTTTCAGCTTTTCTAGAGGGAGGGGCCACTGGTCAATCCATATGGGCTCTAAGGATTGCCATACCAATGGTAATGCGGATGGCAAGGTGGGTGAGGGAGAATTTTGGGCCATTATATATTAATATCAAGGGTGGTGTCCAGCTTTGTAAGTAAATCACGGCCCCAAATATTGAGGTGGACAGGGAGTACAAAAGGGCGGATTATAGCAAGGACACGGCCTCCCGGTTTAGAGACCGTGACCCAAGACAAACTTTGGCGCCTGGGTTTGCTACCCCCTATCCCCCACAACTCTTTAGAAGGAACTGTTGGCCAACCGACCGGCCACTCCGGATCACGAATCACCGTAACGTCAGCTCCAGTGTCCACCAACCCTGTAAAAGGAACATTATTTAAGAGAAGTGTTAACTGGGGTTTCGAGGGGCGGACTGACATTGTCAGAACAACAAGTGAAGAGGACGTATTGTGAGACGGCGACTGAGCCAGAGTCGATCCAAAGCCGCCTCCGCCCCGGGCTCGATCCTCTGCGGCTGGCACCTGATAGGGGACTAAAATCAATTGTGCAATTGACCGTCCACGCGGGAGCGATTGCGGAAGATGGGTCCACACCTGAACCTTAATAACGCCGGTGTAATCAGCGACAATGACCCCTGGGATGACAAAAAAACCCTGTTCCCCAGCGTGTGAGCGAGGGAGAACTAGACCCACAAATCCGTCAGGGAGAGGTCCCGTCACCTGCGTAGGTATGGCGCAAACCTCCCCTGGCAACTGAAAATCAGCGTCCTCCTGCATGATCAGATCAAGCCCTGCACTTCCAGCAGTCACCACCCTCATAGAGTCTACGGATTTTAAGGCAGAGGAACAGTTGTCTGAGTGGGAAACACCCCCGTTTGGCCCTGGGTTCGGGGGGGACCCATCGTGCGGTTTCCCGACCCGCTATGACACTGATTAGCCCAGTGATAGCCCTTCCGACACTTGGGGCACTTCTTTGAGGGGCGGGCGGGCGCCGTCGATGAGCGGCACTCCCGCTGAAAGTGACCCTCCTTACCACAGCGGTAACAACGCTTCCCCTCCTTCCCGCTTTTCCGCAGGGCGGCGGCCAGAACTCCAGCTTTATGTGCTTGGGTTCCGATGTTTTGGCACGCCCGCAGCATGTTCGACAGCTCTAGAATTCCAGAGGCTTGTGCAGCCTGGAGAGCACGGCGGCAATCCTCGTTTGCATTTTCAACCGCCATTTTTAACAGGATCTCCTGAGCTGCCGCAGGGCTATCCACCTGTCGGAGGATAGCCGCCTGCAATCTGTTGGTAAAATCCATAAAGGACTCTGATGCACCCTGACGGATACTGGCAAAGCTTTTGGTAGGCTTGCCTGAATCCGGGACCTTCCGGAAAGCATGCTGGGCGCAGGTGGAAATAATGGGGAAGACGGCCGGAGGGAGTTGAGACTGCAGCTGCACGATAGCAAACTGGCCCTCCCCTGCCAAGTGCTCATAAATGATACCTTGCTCTCTATATACCTGGGCTTGGCGTTCCGCCATCTGCCGATACTCACTAAGCCAAATAACATACTGACTGGGTGTCAGCATCATGAGCAACAGTGCCTTCCAATCTTCAGGGATCAGGGTGTACCCAGTACCTAGCCCTTCAATGAGACCATGTACATACGTGCTAGTCAGGCCGAACTCGCGAATTGCTTTCTTTACCTCTCTGATCACCGAGTAAGGCAAACTGACCCAGTTTGCAATCTGGTTGCCCTGGCCATCGTCCTGCCAGGTCACCGGACAAACTGAGACCAGATCAGCTAGCTCCTCTGCTGTAATATCTGAGCGAGTCTTCGCTGCGTGAACCATTTGTTGCACCAGCGAAAGCCCCTGAGCAGAGGCGGAGGACCCCCCGGGGGGCCCCGGAGCATGGGGCCCCACGAGAGGACGGTAATCACACACCGGCTCCGGTGGGGAAGGCCAGGGAGGCGGTGGTAATAGAGGCATTGGGGGCGAAGCAGGGGGAGGGATGGTTGCAGGAGCGGACGGGGGTGGCGGGATCAGCAGCCCCTCTGTTGGCGCGGGAGAGGGTCTTTCTGAGGCGACACACTGTGTCGTATTGTCAGGAGGGGGGATGGCTGCAGGAGCGGACGGGCGTGGCGAGATCACCAGCCTCATGAGGGAGGGCCTGTCCGAGGCGACATGCTGTATCGCATCACGGCAGAGGTGCCAGGCATGTAAAGCCTGCACGGACGCCCGAGGCTCTTTGTGCAATGTCTGGTCCAACCGCTCCCAATCCGCTAGCTTAAGGGTTCCGGCTTCAGGGTACCACGGGCATTGGGCACTCACCTCCTGTAGCAGGAGAGTGAGTTCTCGAGTGGGGCAGTCATGCTGAGCCTTACGCAGCAAATACTGTAGCTCATTGCGGTGTTGCACTTGCAAAGCAGAGAGGGAGCTTCCCATACTTACCACAACGAAAAATACTCACCGGGATCCACGAAGCGGATGAGTGACGCGTCTGAAACCCTTGCTGGGCGAGGTGAGTGCTGAGGGCCCCATGTTGGGCGCCAGTTGTGGCGGTTCAATGACAAGACGGAACACAGCTTTTAGCAAGCAAGCGGCTGGTCTCTGCTAACAGGCTTCTCCCTGTCAGCTTTCCACCTTCCCCTTTATTCTCTCTCTCCCTCCGCGCATTACATTCTCCAACAGATAAAAGGAATACACTGGCTTTGTTTAACATTCTTATTTACCAATTTCTATCTACCGCATTCCTTGCTCTCGGGCCTTGAGCCCAGTCCTGAGAGGCGTCCCACGGTTCATGTCATCTTGGCGAGATTCCAAGGTTGATGCCCTTGAATGAGCAGTGTGTGCACTGCTTCTACACAACACTCCGGGTGTGCCCTGAATGTTGCCAAGCGCATAAACCTTTATGAATCCTACACTCTTTGTTTCCTTTCTTGTTAGAATGTGCATATGTTTTTCAGTATGGAATTTTCAAAATCCCTGGGTAGGACAATGCATTTAACATTGATATTCAGAACAAAGCATGGAGACTGACAATCACATAGTTCCAAAATAGTGCATCACAATACACAGAAATGACATTAAGATCAGAAAGGAAAACTATTTGTATTTTGCATGTCATTATATAAAACACTCATAGAACCTATAACTTACAAATCCCTGTTCAGGTTGAGTGATGTTAATAAAAAAAGAAAGAAAAGAAAAAAGAGAGAAATTAAAAAGAAGGTCTATTAAACAACTATCCATATATGAGACTATTATTTTTTAAATTATTGCTGATTTCTCATCCATTATCTCACAAATTTCATTAGAGAACACAAATACATAATCGTGTCATATAATTTATGTAATGTCATGATTCTAGTTCCTCCTATTGTGAAATGTATGAAAAATTATTTGGGATCGTGGTTGCAGCACTTTTTTTGGCAAAGATTTAATTGTAGAATAGTTTCTTCAACAATTGACTTACCAGTACAGTGAAAACATGGAGAAGCAGGAGGAAGAATTCTCCACTTTTCTCATGATGGAGCATTACCACAAATCATGAAAACGGAATTGCATATACAGCAATCCTGCTCAATACAAAACTCAATAATTAAAAAGTTGTATTTGCATTTTAATAAGTATATTTTCTACATCCGCTGTGGTTTGTTTTTATGTTATTTATCTGTTCTCCAGATCTCCAGGAGAACCCCCGGGGGGGCTCCACTCTGCTTCAGAGTCTCTCTGCCAGAGCAGGGCCAAAGTGTAACCTGAAATCACTCTGATGGTTTTGGTTTTGGGGACAAATAATTGATGGTGGAAATTCACCCATGTGCAGTAAGCTTGCGCAATGCTTGCCTATCACTTAAGCCCCACTTTAGCCCTATTTGACTTAATTGATGCATGGGTCTTATTCAGACCCTCTGCACAGGGTTCAGTTTCCTCTTAAAAATGGAGCCACTGTACAGAGTTTTGTTTACTTTTCAGTAGAGTTATTGAGAAAACTGCCACTGAATAACCAGAATTGAAGGGTGGAAATCCCCATATACTATAGCAACACTCTGAGACTCAAAGACTCTGGGCTAGATCTAAAGCCCGTTGAAGTTAATTGGAGCCTTTCAGTGAACTTCAATGGACTTTGGATCAGACTCCGAGAGAAGTGAGGTGCAATGCAGATACATACTTGTGCTTTTTAAATTGGTTTGAATTCAATAAGAACAGACTTGAACTCTCACCCAGAAACTGAACTGAAACAAACTTTTTTCTGAGGACTGGAAAAGTTTTGATTAATTGTATAATTTTCACATTCCCCATCATTTCCATTTTCAGCCAGGAGCAAAAGTGTACAAGAGACTATTCTTGTGGTATTTTTACTGGCCTCACTGTAACCAAGAGGTATGAGAGGTAATATCTTCAAGGAAGTTTGATCTTGCAAGGTTTCCAACTGATTTCCAGAGCCAAGAGAGGCAGATAGGTTCAGAAAAACTTTGGATAAAGCAACAGAGTTTCTGAACTGCAATGCTAATTCTTTACTAAAAATAAGTAATTGCAAAAAATAACCTCAAAATACAACAGAAAGTACATTCTGAAAATAGTTTGGCTACACACAAGCTTCAGCCTCATTAGGAAGTAAGAATGAGATGGCACAGAAAATAATTAACTTGTCAGAATAGCAATATGTTTCAAAAAAGCCCAACGGGAGCACAAGATGTTGCACCATACACTCAGATAAATCAGAAAGCTGTGAATTGTTTTAAAGATTTATTGATTTAATTGTCACATCTAACACAATGTGTCTGTGCTAAAGCAATCCTGTAAAAAGACTAAGCACAATGTATTTATGTGGCTCCTGGACAGAAAAGCAGGTTCTTCGAAACTGGTTACTTATATACGCATCCATCTGCTATGCAAAGCTTCTATAAAGTTTCTACAAAGAGTGGCAGCATTGACAGAGAATGTAAAAAGTGATTCTACAGGAATATTATAGAAATCCCAATAAAGTTATTTTTGATCTCAGATTATATGAATGTTTCCCTCTGTTTTTACTATTTTTCTCTGTATAAAAATGCTATTATTGAAATCTGCTTAAGCAGCAAAGTAGCATGCTGACCAGGAAAATGATGTGAGATTTATTGTGGAAAAATCTTTGAAACGTTCAGGCTTATGCATGGCAGCATTTAAAAAACAACAACCCTGCAAACCATGTATAAATAGAGAGAAAGGGAAAGAATATAAAGAAAAATATTTGATGAGACTATATAAGTATTTGCTAGTGTTTGGATAGAGTAAATCAGTTAAGCAAATGTTAAGCACTTGCTACATCACAGCCTGTGTCTATGCAGCATCTAGCACACTATGCAAATAGACACAAAGAAGTGGAAAAGAAAGAATGAATTTATTGTTATGCCACTTGTCCCTCCTTCAGCATCTGTGCAAGTGTGGGTTACACAATGGTGGCGGTCACATACTTTTGATGTCCCAACATTTGAGTGAACTCAGTGAATGTGGTGAATCACCTGGCACGTTGAGCAGAATTGGAAGACTCTTTGCCTAGCACCCAAGTTATGCTAGTCATCATGCATAGTATTCCATAGATCTTAACATGTTTTGTAATGGAAAGTGCCTCCATTTTACAGACAGAGAAGCTCAGAGGTGAAGTGACTTGCCCAAGGTCACCTTATGACAAAATCAGAAGAGAATCCAGGTCTCTTGGCTCCTAGTCCTATGCCAGGCTGTTCACTGGCAAATTAACTCCAAAAAAGGGCCTTGAATTTAGTTCTGCCTGATTTTTATTGGTCCTGTCGGAATCGTGGCTAACATCGTCTAAACCAGTTTAATCCACATCTCCCTCAGAGCAGGAATAAACAGAAATTTTAACAATCTATGAAAATTTTATGAGTGACTGAGCTTTCGTCAGCGGTGTTTGATCAGGATTCTTAAAAACATCAAAAGAACACGAATCAAAACATAACACCATTCCACTTCAGTGGCTTGGAGTTAATAAAGTTAAAAACATCTCCCATACTCCCCTGTAGTTAAAATGGGACTCCTGCCAAGAATACAGACCAGTGACAGAGATACAGTCATGTATGAACAATGGCTGAAAAGATCATAATTTCATGGAGCCAAATAGCTCAGATAGCAGCTGTTAAAACTGGGAGGTCATTGCAGCCCATGACAACAACAGGCCTCCCCATATTCTGCAAATGTATAACAATGAGAGTGGCCATTAATAACCATTAGCTGTCTCAAAGCCCTATGCAATTTAGTACTGCAACCTATACCAAGGCATACCAGGCCGACATTGATTCCTAAGACTTAAGTAGGCATGCGGTAATATTAATAACTCAGCATCTGGGAGGAATACCTTTTCTCAGAAAAAACAGTCAGTCCGGTGCTCGGGTCTCTGACCAGACCATTAGCTCAAAGATGGAATGCGAGCATGACTCATGAGCCATGGTAGTGGCAAAGTTCATACACAAAAGGGGCATGAATTGATCCCTTTTCATATCTTATAATTGGACCAAGTGAGATGGGGCCTACCAGCTGACAAACCATTTGGATCCATGGCATCTGCCAACCGCTTGCTTGTGTGCCCAATGAATTATACCATGGCCATCGACGCTGCTATTGTTTGGAGACAACAGAAAGGCATTCAGTGTTCTACAGAAGAAAACGAGAGGAGAAAGTAGATACCTGAACCGAAGGTAGAGAACACTGGAAAAGAGAGGAGAAATCACAAGCTAATCTGTCCAGAATTTGGTGAGGACAGCAACTCTAATTCAGGCTGTTCCCTGAGACTCAATCTCAGTTAGCTGTAGCTATGTATGATTGGTGCCTAAAGATAGATACCTAAGTCCATATTGAGGCACTTATTAAAAATGACTTGATTTGCATGAGTGCTGAGTGCCTGCAGCCCCCACTGAAACCAATAACAGGTGTGAGTGCTCAGTACCTCTGAAAATCAGATGGTGATAATGATTAGGATAAATAGTAGCCCCTAGGCATCCCAGTCAAAGATCAGCATCCCAATGTGCTAGGCACTGTGCATTGTACAGGCAAATAACAAAGAAGACAATTCCTGCCCTCTGATGTAGTGGAAACTTGTTAAAATGACAGGCTATCCCTGTAAGGGTGAGGAGTTTCCTGGTGCTACCTGCAGGCAAGGAGGCTCTGTAGGGTCTGACAAACAGAGCAGAAGGTAAGTTGGGAGGACAAGGCAAGAATAAAGCAAAGATAACTTAACGGACGAACAGAAGTCCCAGCTTGCCAATTGCCAATGCAAGATGGGAGTCAATAGATAAGGCGGGGTTAAATGGTTAAGGCCCTAAAGGCAAAGACAGGCTGCTTGTGTTTGATGAGGTGGAGTCCGTGAAAGGATGCAAAGAGCAAGGTGATATGGTCATAGTGATAAGCCAGGAAGATGCTCCTAGCAGCAGTGTTTTGATTGGACTTAAAGGGAGAAATGTGGCTGGCATCAAGGCTGAGAGCAGGTTATAATAAACAAGGTACAAGATGTTGAGGACCTGAATAAGAGCGTTGGCAGGCTGGAGAGACAGAAGGGGCTGAATCTGTGAAATATTATGGAGGACAAATCCTAGATGTTTAGTCAAAGATGACACCTGCAGATTGTGGGAGGGTGGTGGTGTTGACCACAGTGATGGAAAAATTGTGTCAGGAGAGGAGATCAAAAGCTCAGTTTTAGCCATCTTGAGTTTACGTTGCCAATTGTACATCCATGAAGAGATAGCACAGAGACAGACTGAGATACCGAGATTGGATAGAGGATAAAGATCGTCTTTAGTGGAAAGATAGATTTGTAAGTCATTGCAGGAAGATGGTGTTTGAACTGATGCTTTCAGATAAGCAGACCTCAAGATAAGTGGTAGAGAGAGAAGAGCAGGGGACCAAGGCTGAGTCTTGGGGCATGCCCACTGAAAGAGGATGTGAGGAAGAGGAGGAGCTACCAAAGGAGCAATCAGAGTGATAACCAGGAGAGGAGGATGTGATGCTGGCAGACCAGGGACCTCACTGAACACTGACAAATGCATAGCTGGAAGCTAGTCTGTCTTACCTGTGGATTAGCGTAATTAAAATAGATATTCAGATTATAAGAATGTGTTCAGTGTTTAGACTTTATGGAATGCTTGTAGGATGCTGCATGCATTAATCCTACTTATATCTGTATCCCAGGGGATAAACTTACACTGAGTGTTTACATTGTAAACCTTTGTAATTGTGTAACTCACCAAACAGGAAAGGAAGCATTAGTTAAAGTGAAGTGCTCATCCTGCATGCAAGATGGCCCATTGAAGGCAAATGAGGCATTGTGTAGCATCAAAGGACAGAGACCTTGTTGATTGCATTCCTCACTCCCTCCAGGAAGGGCCAGCCTGTGCATGAACTCATCCCACCAGCTTGGATTCTGAGTTGAAGGGGATAAAAATCCCTGACAAGGAGAAACTGGGATCTTTATGCTGTCTGGAGTCTGAGCGGCAAAGTTTCCTAAACATAAGCTAGAGATCGCCATGCTGCTTGGCATGGGATAGCCCTAAAGGACATATAGAGCTATTTATATAGACGCTTATATTACCTTTTTATATCTAAGACTGTAATTCTTGTGTGTGTGTGTTTCCTGTTTTAACCTTGTAAATAACTCTCATTTCTTTTCTTAGTTAAAAAATCTTTAGTTAGTTTATTACAGGATTGGCTACGGGCATTGTCTTTGATTTGAGATCTGAGTACAGTTGACCTGGGGTAAGTGACTGGCCCTTTGGGACTGGGAGTAACCTGAATATTGTTGTGATTTTGTTGTAAACTGACCATCTATCACATATTTCAGCTTGCCTGGGTGGCAAGATAGACTGCAATACCCAAGGAGACTGTCTGTGACTCCATGATAAGACTGTTACAGTGCTTTGGGAGTTCACACTTGTTACTGGGTTTCTAAAAAAGAAAAGGAGTACTTGTGGCACCTTAGAGACTAACCAATTTATTTGAGCATAAGCTTTCGTGAGCTACAGTTCACTTCATCGGATTTCATAGCTCACGAAAACTTATGCTCAAATAAATTGGTTTGTCTCTAAGGTGCCACAAGTACTCCTTTTCTTTTTGCGAATACAGACTAACATGGCTGCTACTCTGAAACCTGTTTCTGGGTTTGTGAAATCTAATTGTAGAACATACCACCAGTTTGGGGTTTCTGCCCTGCTTTGTGAGAGTCTGCCCTGAGCTAGGCATGCAGAGTCATGAGCCACTCCAGACAACATGTCAGAAGGCACCTCAAAAGCCAGTGGAGGACAGGATTTCAAGAAACAGTGAGTGGGCGAGGGCATCAAAAGCCACTGAAAGGTCAAAGAGGATCAGGAGAGTTGATAGGCTCTGGAATTTGGAGAGAGCAGTTTCAGTGGAGGGTAGAGGGCATAAAACAGATTGGAGACAGAATTGGAGGAAAAGAACTCAAGGCAGTGATTGTAGATGGCCTTTCAGTAAGTTTGGAGGTGAACAGGAGAAGGGATATGGGATAGTAGTTGGAGAGGCAATTGGGTTAAGAATGGGACGTTTCATTATGAGAGAGTCTAAAGCATATTTGTATTGCATGGGGAAGGCACATCAACAGAGTGTGAACCTGAGAAGAACAAGGGAGGAGTGGTTGATGAGGGAGGAAGGGAGGTCACATCAGATTTTGTCAATTTTCTTTTTGAAAAAGACAGCGAGATCCTGAATGGATGGAATTAGGGGAAATGGGGAGGGCTAAATGGGGGAATCAAATACAAATACATGCTGGGGTGGTGAGATTGGCATACAATCATTCTTGTTTAGGTGCATAAATATGGAGTCAGGGGCCTAACTTCAGGCACCCATCTTTGAACATTTTGGCCAGAATGTTTAATACACTGTTACAATGAGTTACAGTGATTTTTTTGATTAAATGCATACTGCGCTTAGACCTCCTGGTAATAGGCACCCTAGAAGTACCTAAGATAGACATGTAAAACTGCAGCAATAGTAAATAGGGCTGGCTGGAAAACAGAATTCCATGTCACAAAAACTTTTGCTTTTCACAAATCAGCATAAAACTTTGAATCTGTCAAAAAATTCCAGACCATGAAGGCAGAGCTGGCAGACGCTATGTCCACGCCCGTCCTATCTAAGCCATCTGCTCACCAGCTGAGTTGGAATCCATCGATACGGGACCCTAGGCAAACCATGTCACAGAGACATCCTGTAGGCTCGCTCCCACATCCTACCCCTATGCCATGATTCTGCTCTTCAGGGAGTGATGGTGGCAGGGGCTTCCTGAGAAGCAAGGACAGCAGCATGAGACCCTCTTGTGCTCCCAAGCAGTGGCAACAGGCTCTCCCCACTTCCCTTAGGAGAGCAGAAACAAAAAGCTTATGCCTTCTATAAAGGCAGGAATGGTAGCAGGGGGAGTCTCCACAGTACTTACCCCAGCAGTCAGTTTCTACTTGGATGGTTCAGCTGGGCATGCTGCACTCTTCTCCTGCCATACACACAACTATCTGCTGGTGTGGTGGTGTGGGTGGAGAGGTGCTCACTACAACACAGGTCTTGGAGTTAACACTTCATTGGGATGTATGCAGCAGTTTACCTCTCTCTGAGCCCTTGTTTCATGCTGTCTGCAGACTCAGGCAGACATCTCTGCATTGTTTACATTGGGTCATGTTCTGGAGATTTTCTTTGCAACCATAAGCGCTGGGAAATTACTGGGATTTTAAAATTAAATTCTGAGATTCTGATGTGACCACATAACTCCAGGATCTGAGGCCCCTAGACATGGGCCTATAATGCCTGTGCCTTAATCCTGCTCTGCTTCCCAGAAGTCAAGGCAGTGCTCAGTCTCAGGGTTCCATCATTGCTTCTGGATACCCAGATAAGAAGAGTTGCTGAAATCCTTCGCCTGGCAAGCAGAGCTGGTTGTTGATTTTTGTCATTTTACATACCAGGGTTTCAGGGCAAGAGGCAAGTGACTGTGCTTTATTCTTTCATTCCCTTCACAATGGACTTCTGCAGTATTTTTCTGCCTGAGAGTAAATGCTAAGGGAGCACAGGAACTGCTGCTGGCCCAGCATGCGGTGGCTAGCCTATTTATGGAACAGACTCCAAAACGCACCGGGTATTGATGCTCTGCAGCCTGCAATAGCTTTCTGTTTTACTGCAGATCTAGTTCAGCCTCTCTAAAGTTTCCAAGGAAACTTATCCAGAGTACCTCTCCCACCTTGGCCTGCCACAGCAGCTGCTAGAGACAGGGCACTTTAACTAGCAGGGTGAAACTCGCACAAGTAGGGCCAGAGCATTCTTGGTAGAAAGTCATAGGCTGTGTCATTCACTGCCACTGGAGGTCAGGGTGAGCCCACATTTTGCTAGGTTCAGAACATGCTGCAAGACCCATGCCCTTACACAGATTTTACTTCAGCAAAGGAGTGGCAGGAATGTCCCAGCAACATTCTCCTGAGTAACAGAAGCCAACAAACAAGGAAAGGGCGATGATTTGGACAGATACCTGTGATTCTATCTTCCTACTAATCCTTGTAACTGGTGCCGAGATAGGACAACAATGGGTGCATTAGAAGTGCCCGATGGTAGGTAATAAATGGAATGTCTTACAGCTCGTTTTGGTATAAAAGAAAAAGAAAAGCAGCAAGTATTTGTATTCTTGAAATTATTAACAGTGTTCATTACAAAGAGACCAAACTTGTTCAGCTTGTTTTACGGTAAACATTTCTGGGGGTTGGGTGGGAGGGGGGAAATCACACATACCCTTTTTGCAATCTGGTTGGATAGCTGGCTAGAGCATGTGTGAATGAATCAAAACCACACATGTGCACCTAAAAGGACATCATCAAGGTGTTTCAGAGCTTTTTATTGTTCTTTAATCTGCATAATTTTAATACCCTCTTTAGAAGCTTAAAACTACTATTTATTTTCCTGTTGATTTCCTTCTTCTCTTTCCACTTGCCAGATGTTTTTGTTTTGCTTTGTTTTGAATGCAGGTGAAATTAACACAGTTGTTCTTATTTAAAAACACAAACAACTTTAATTTGTACAGCATGGTCGCAAGCCAAATCTAGGGAGAAGCAGGGACAGAGATGGACGGTAAATAAAGTGGTCAAGTTTTCTTTTCCAGATTTGTAAGTTCAGGACAGTAGTGGCATCTGTGAGGCTGTTTTCTGGCATTTCGCCATTGCATTTCACTGTTCCCTTTTATGGCCACCTATGCATGAATGGGAAGACAGACACGCAGGTAGAGGGTCAGCCAATGTGAACATTTTGTATACTCATTTGTTGCCTATTCCTGGGTGAGGCATGAGAGAAATGATGATTTTTTAAAAAAATGGACCTTATTCTCATTTACACTCAGTCCCCTTTGTACCACTGTGACAGAGTAAAGGAGCCTGACTGTAAATGAGAATCAGGCCCAATATTTGTAGTCCTTCTTACTGTGCTGCCCAGTGGATATTAATCTGACTTCCTGACACAGCTCATCACGAAGATCCCTCTGTGCCACATGCAATGCTGTCTTCTCAGTTGGTGAGGGGATGTGGTACATATGTGTTGCAATGAGCAGGCTCAGCACTGCACTCCAGGTGGATGGACAGGTAGGAGCTGCACAGTGGGAGAAATTAAAAACGTCTTAAAACAACAGAAGTCTTGCCTTTCTTTCATTTTCTAGACTATACCTGGGGAAGGAGAGGTGCAGAGCAGGGTCAGCCCGGAGGAAAGAAGGAGCCAGCACTGGGGTTAAGGATCAGCTAGCTCAGTTCTGAAGTTTCTGAATAGAGCATGAGAGGGAGAAGAGAGTCTCTGGGGTCACTATGGGAAGTGGGAGAGCAGAAATTCAGCAGTTTGTTTATTTGTATTACAGTTTTGCTCAGGAGGCTACAGATAGTGTTAGGAGATATACCTAGATACCCTTCTCATTTTTGTGATTGTCCTGAAGAGAGAGAGAGAGAATTTATACATACTCCTATTCCAGCACAATTCAGTTCTGAGGTTCAAGGATCAGACCAGGTGGCTCAGTTCATCTTCGCATGCTTAGTCCCCACACAGAAATTCCTCTTTGCAGTTCCACGTGTGATTTCACCCACATTTTCAGGAAAACAAAGCGTTGTTGACTTTGATAACTTTTGTTAACATACGACTAAAACGAATGGGTTCACACCTTTCTTGGTGTTTTCATCCTTTCTTTTGGCAAACTCCACCATGTACCAGGCAGTGTCCCCAGCATGCAAACTGATTATTGTAAAAACAGAAGGAAGAGAAACTCTTTTAATGAAAAAAGATTTGGAGGACTATGGAATAATCTGCTCAGAAGTCCTAAATTTGGGATTTCACTCACATTTCTGAGAATGTAGAAGATCAATGTCCCTTGGGACGGTGAATATTAAGAGGTTAACAAAAGTGTAGCATCCAAAACTAGCAATACCCCATGCCTATGAAAAAACTGTAAAATAAGAAGGTGAAAGGACACATTCACAGCCAGCCTGGTAGTAGATAACGTTTAATGTTCTAGGGCGGAGTTCAACGTAAACTCCAGAAATATTGATATCCCAGACACACAATGAGTACAGTTTAAAACAACTAGATGAAAAGATAAAATCACAGCTAGGTCAGAATTAGCTCCTTCTTCCTTTCAGCCCAGTGCATCTCAGCAACAGCTGAACACCTGTTCTGTTTTGTAATATTATTTCAGTGTTTTCTTCTGCCATCTGTTGCATCATTGCAGTACTGCGGGTCAATTTAACAGATGAACTATTCTATTGTACACCCGTTTCTTTGCCGCTCACTGGTGCCTGGGCTCCCACCCAAAGGCAGAAGGTTTGGTTATAGTCACCCCCTGGGATGTAACAGAAAATCCAACATGTGTCTAATAGTAATTGATATATATTTAAATTACATTCTAAAACGCTCTATAAATAGCCTAGTTTGCAATCTAACTGGACACATCAAGTTCAAGGAGTGGTGACGAAAGCAACACACCACTATTTTCCATGGTAATTTTCACTCTCCGATATTTTCTTCTTTGTATTTATGTAACACCTCCCCCCATCCGAGGCTCTCAATGTGCATTGTCAAGAAGAGCAATTGTAGCCTCTCAACCACCCTACAAGGAGGTACACTGAAGAAGGTTACCTCCTCTGAGACACCCAAGAAGGCAGACAAACAAGGAGGTGGAATCCTAATGCAGCAGTACATACTCCCCTGCGATTGGATTAGGGGGCTCCCTCCCACTAGGGCTGCATTTTCTTCTTCCCCCTGAAGAAGCTGGTGGCGTGTACAACCCCCCCGCCCCCATCAAAGCTGCCTCTCTCTGGTAGGGCTATCCTTCTGGCAGGGCTGGCCTTCTGGTAGCTCTGACTGCCAACATACTGAAAGCGTCTCCTTACTATTCACTGATTTTAGACAGGGCATGTCATCCCTGGCTACTGTAGAAGAGGACAAGTAAATGAATTAATTGCTAGACTTCCATGGGTGTCCAGTGGAGTTAAAAAAGGGACACAAGGCACTCTCCCTTTTTGCACCTGAGCAAAGGGTAACTACAGTCTGTGCCCTGGCACCCTCAGACTGAAAGCTGACTGGATTCTAGTGATAGATACCTCCCCAAAGAGCTGGGGTGATGCCATAGTCAACAGGGTTAGCACTGTGGGAGTAACCACTGCCCTCCTCCAAAGGCTGTCAAAATGTGTTGAAGTGCCTGTTCTAGCATACACTCCCCCTGTGCTCCTGAGGGCTTCTGTCAACCAGAAAGTCCTTTGGTGTTTGTCCCTGGCTCAGAGCACCCCTGTCACTGCTGGCTCTGGTGTAAATATTTGGAAAGATTTTGACTATGCAAAATGCTACATCTTTTGCATCCATCTAGCAAACTGTCAGCTGTTCTGCATTGTACCATACTTTGCATTGGCATTCTGGTCAATTTTATTTTCCTATCGGCTAAGTGAAAACTTTTTCAATTCTTGCGAATGACTTAGCTACAAACTGTATATATGGAAGAGGCACTCATCGTTGGCACTTGAAGAAACAATAACAGGCAGGCTACCATTTTTTGTTCCTATTCTTTGGCTTCAGCCAGTGGTTTTCAACCAGGAGTCCAGGGCCCCCTGCGGGGGCGTGAACAGGTTTCAGGGGGTCCAGGCAGGGTGAGTATTATACTTGCTGAGGCCCATTGCAGAAAGCTGAAGCCCCGCTGCATGGGGCTGAAGCCCAGAGCCCTGAGCCCCACCACCCGGGGCTGAAGCTGAAGCCTGAGCAATGTAGCTTTGCAGGGGCCCCTGTGGCATAGGGCCCCAGGCAATCACCCTGCTTGCTACCCCTTCACGCTGGTGCTGGCTTTTGTATGCAGAAAACCAGTTATGGTGGCACAGGTGGGCCGTGGAGTTTTTATAGCATGTTGGGGGGGAGGGGGTTAAGAAAGGAAAAGGCTGAGAACCCCTGGTTTAAGCTATTGTTCTACATGAGCAGGTGGAAGGAGCTCTAGTATTATGTGCATTTCATAATAAGCTGGTTTATCATTTCCAAAACAGCTTTCTTCATCTCCTTTTGGCCCTTTGAGTCGCCTGCCTCTGTTTAGAAATATTGCATTAGAAACGTGAAAACAAAAGAGTAGACACCTTGGTTACTTCTTAAACTGCTGTGTCTTATCCCATACAATTCTGTTTTGCTTTGATGGGGATTGCTGCTAGTCCCCCCCCTTCCCCGCCCCCTTTGTACATGTTTGTTTCTGCTCCATCACACAATGAGTAGCAACTCATGTTTTCTGGACTCCTACTTTCTCTTACCTGCCTCTTGTCCTTATTTCCTTTTGGGGGGTGGGGAATGAACCCCTTTCTGTTAGGCCTCTCCAATTAGCTTGTCTTTTACATTTTCTAAACAATTACAACTTTCACTGAGTGCTGCATAGTTGTGTGTGGTTTTGCAGTGCAAAGGTTTCCCATAAAATTCCTTGAGATTTTACTCTCACCACAAAAATTTAGTTAAGCACAAAACGGACATTTTTTCTAGCGTGTCTAAGGATTATTTTTATGTGTTGTTGTGCATATCTAATCAACATTTTTATTTTGGCAGAACTATTTTTGTCAGAAAATTGGAGACAATAAAAGCTGAATAATCTTTGTCTAGTATCTCAAAATACAGAGGATGTCTTCCTAAGAGGTTGTTTATTTTGAATGGGAAAGGATTTTCCCCACTAATACTTTTCAGACATTCTCAACCAGTGAGGTTTGTTTCCTTGCTCAAGAGCACAAAATTTCTCCACACCAATTGTTAGCTGCTATTTCCATGGGCTAGATTGTCTCTTTACGCACAGCCCTGAGCCAGGGGTAGTATATAAGATGCACCACCCCAGAAGCAGCCGAAAGCAGCAGTGGGCCTCCGAGAAACTCCTCTGCACCACTATTCCTTCCCTGCTTCCGCCTTGTTCTGGTGGGAGGAGGCAGGGGTATTAATTCTGACCTCTTTAGGGCCAGGATTTCACCCATGATTCTGAACTTTAGACAGGCACAGGTGCTCCAAGACTGTCTGTGCCTCTTTATAACCATTCCCCCCCCCCCACTCTTTATCTGTCTTGTCTGTTTAGACTGTAGGCTTTTTGGGGCAAGGACTGTCTCTTACTGTGTGTTTGTATAGCCCCAAGCACAACGGGTCTCTGATCTCAGCTGTGGCCTCTAAGTGCTGCTGTAATATAAATAAATAAATTAATATTAGAGCTGTTTGGAAAATAGCTGTTTTTCCTTAGAAAATTTTGACAAAAAAAAAAAAAAAGTTTTTCAGCAAAATCTCTTCTCTTTTCAACAAAAAATCAAAACCCACAATAGTTTGCCCAAAACCTGAAATACTTCCGTTCAGAAATGCTGCCACAATCTCTCCTACGAGTTATAGTTAGGGTAATTTGGGTGATTCTTGCTCCCATTTTCCTCTAAAAGTCAGGCTGCTTGGTCAGAATAAATCTCCCATGATGCAGCAGGGTCTCCTCTCTCAGTGGCTGAAGGACTGCATCATGGGATACCTATGGCTGTAGTGCACCACTGAGGATGAAGTCTGGCTGGGAAGCCCAGCCCACAGAAGAGAATGGGGATGTGAGAAAACCATACTTCAACTCCCACATGCCACTATGATGGCATTTCCAAATTGAAATATTTTGCTTTTAGCTTTAAACTGAAAACGTTTACATTTTTGTGCATTCATTTTTTAAAAGAAAAATCAAAATTTTCCACGGAAAACAAACTTTACAACTTTTTTTGTTTAATTAAAAACCCAATTTTCTGCTGAAAAACAGAGGGAAAATTTTTGACTAGCCCTAAATAAGGCTGTATCATATATAAC
This sequence comes from Chelonia mydas, assembly GCF_015237465.2. NCBI lineage: Eukaryota > Metazoa > Chordata > Testudines > Cheloniidae > Chelonia > Chelonia mydas. Next base: position 282,213,015 of record NC_057849.1, read on the forward strand.
ATAACGCTATGTAAGTTGTACCTTTGGCTGACTTACAATATTCCTCCATGAACATTTCTGTAGCATGTATCTGCCAGGGTGTTCTTTTTTCCTCCTTGTTCCTTCATCAAATATAACCAGATTTTTCCTTATCAATAACGTACCAACTACTGAAGTACACAGAGTCACCATACCCACACATTCTTATCAGCTCTCAAGGTGTGTTTGTAGAAAATATGTAATGTGAATGTAGGGGAACTCTCCATCAAAACAAGAATCATACATAGCAATGAATTGTTATCTGAGCAAATTATTTATTAACAGAGCAAGGTGTGGGGAAGACTGAACATAGTTTCAAACTGGGACTTCCATTTTTGAACCTTCAGAATGCATTGTCACATACTGAGAGATATGTGAATGAGGCCAGGCCTTAGCACATTCCTGTTTTAATTAATTGTTCTATTACTAAGTCTGATTTGAGCATTTTCAGCACAGGATACTGTATATTTCTGTTTGGGCTGATGTACATAACGGAAAGTGATGGGTATGTGGAGACTCCCGTGGGGCATGCTATTTACAGCATAAAATATGTTTTATATATTCTATTGTTGGGGATAGTACGACAGCCCAGGGGACTCTGGGATGTGCTGCTGGATTAGCGTACACTAAGGGCCACAAGGAAACCAGAACAACTTTTGAAAGCTTTGGCCATTCTAATGATGACCCACAGGTGAAATGGATTTGTGGAAAGGTGTGCCAAATTTGTGTGTGCCTGTATTCTCCAAAGCATGTGGAGGAGAGCATGAATACTACTACCTTAAGACTTGGTTGAAGTGGAGGATGAAGGAATGATGCCCAATAAGGAAGGAGCATCAAGGAGCGTGCAACTAGCTTTCCCCTCAAGGCTAGGTGCTTATGGGCCAACCAACCATAGTTACTAAGGAGGCACACCTAGGCAAGGATCATTTGATCCCCCTATAAAGAACGGCAGGAAGAAGTCAGGCTGCTGACCCTGCAGAGAGAGACAGTTCTCAGGGAAAACAGAGTGGGAGTACAGAGGCTTCTGGGAGCTCCAGGATAGAAACCTGAAAGGCCAGGGAGTGACCCAATGAGGAGGCAAATGAATGGACTTGAGACCTTAATTTTGAATGTTTTGTTAATTTAATAAACCAGAACCTGAGAAGAGCTGTGACTGGACAAAAGGATTTATGAATGATTGAAAAAGCCTCTTGACTGGGGAAACAAAGGCAAGGGCTGCTTGCAGAGTGCTCTGAGGCCATGAGGGCATGTGTGGGAAACAGCTATGCATTGATGGAATGGAAAATATGAATGTGTTATTCAGGAATTTTGTAGTTAGGCATATGTGACTTTTTTTAACTTCCATACACAAGTAACTTTAAGATATAATGGGTGAGAGTCTCGATTCCAGACAAGCTTTGCCCATTGCAGGTCCTGAGGGGACAAAGTTGGTTGTATGTCCCCAGTAACCTTGGGGCTGGACATTCAATGTAAAGCAATGTCAAGGCTGCTCTAATTTGTGCCTCATTGCACAACTCCACAGTTGGGGATTGCTGGAGCCCAGAAGCATTCCAGCCATGGTCCATTTCCATTTCCCTTGGCCATGCTCTGACACGCCTCCTGTGCCAGAAACTATGATGAAGGTGATGTAGAGGTGGCTATGCCAACTCTACATAATTGGAGGGTTTCTCTGTGCAAAGGAGATCTTCAGGTGGCCACTTAAACAAAGTTTAAGTTTTCTCAAATGGGCTAGAATGTCACAAAAGAGATTTAGTGTGGTCAAGTAACTGGTCCAATGATCTCACATCTTCACAGCATCAGAAGACTCATAAGCACATCATTAAGCTATGTGCTATGTTGTCATAATCTGGGAGGTGCATCACTTCATATTTGCACATGAATGGCTAGTTTGATGGTGCAAGAGCTCAACCAGATTTATGCACCAGTAATCCAAATAACATTGTTGCAACAGCAATTAGTGGAAGGTTGTCTTCATGTAGCAGTTGGGTTTTCAGTTAGAGGCATGTCTGGGGAAATGTGCATGGGCACACAAATGCCTGTATTAAATGGTACTTTTCCAAGGCATGGGTCTTGTTGCAATGGAGGATGCTATTTAGATACATCTTGATTTCCAGAAAGATTCTTATCTCTGATGTGTATTTGACATTTTGCAAATGGATGTGAAATGTTAGTTATGAAAAATTGGACCAATTATCAGTAACACAGCTTTTGTTTCTTGTACAAATGTAGTACAGATTGGGGTTTGAGTGAAGGCTTGTGACCTTATAATCCTCCTTTGTTGACATGCTTTGTGAGGAAATAGTTCACATAGATTCTCTAGAGAGGTTTTGGAGTAAGCATCCTACATATATCCGTATCCAATGTTTTCCCCCTTGAGTCATTTTAGGATTGGCTTACGGAACATGGTGTTTTTATACTGCAATATTTAGTCTTTGGGCCAGGTGCTCCTTTGGGGTAAATCATCATAGCTACACTGAAGTCAATAAAGCAGTGCAAATTTACACCCAATGAGAATTTGGCCCTTTATTGTCTATGATTGGCATTCCCGGACTTAGTGGGCAAATATGGGCAAATATTTGGCATGGAATACAAAAGGTAGGAAAGCAAGCATTGGACCTACAACTTGGGAAAGTTAAAGGACTCTAATTTTCTTAGTGAATAATGTATATAACACATCCATTTTTTCCTATCAATAAGTGCTCTGGAGCACAGATTTTCTCTTACTACTCTTGCTATACATATAAAGTATCTAGTAAAATGCCCCCCCCCCATCTTGACTTGGACATCTGTGTGTCATCATAATATAAATATTAAATAATAATACACTATGGATCATAAACTTTATTTTGGTTCTGTACACTGATGGTAGCAGGGATGGATCTAAACAGCAAAGTTCAGCGCTTATTAGAGATCTGAACTTCCCCAATAGCATGAGTGGTGGTCAAATCCAGGATTTTAGTTTGCCTCATTATAGAGACAGGTTCCAGCCATAAAGGTCACATCTTTGTGTCTGATTATCAATATAGATGGAGTATGTTTGGATCCATAGCTTTTGTTCAGGCTCATCTTTGGATATAGTATATATATATGGAAACCCTGACCACAGATATAGATGATCTTGGCAAAGTTTTGGGAAGCTGGAATTGCATGCTTGCGTGGATGTTCCACACTATGTGACACAGTTTCAAGATAAATATTGTTCTTTGTTTGTCGTAAGGAAGTAGTGCCAAAAAATTCATTCACTTTGATGGGATGGCAATCAATGATTTAGCATAGAGGAGGCATAAAGGTCAACTGCACGCCGATGTGGAGCCTACAGTCTCAATGGGAAAAGCCTCCTTTGTTATCCTAACTGTTGAAAATCAAAGCAATTATGCGTAAAGGAGGCATGAAATAGAAACATTCAGGTTTCATTTGTTCCCATGATGATTTCACTCTGTTGTTCCTTTCAGCATTATTGCCTTCTTTTTGAAATATTCTTTGTCAAAAAGAATGATTTCCTTTTAGATTTAAGCTGTAAGTTGATCATCTGCGTCAGGGGTGGCCAACCTGAGCCTGAGAAGGAGCCAGAATTTACCAATGTACATTGCCAAAGAGCTACAGTAATATGTCAGCAGCCCACCATCAGCTCCCCTAACCTGCTCCCAGTGCCTCCCACCCACTGGCAGCCCCGCCGATCAGCGCCTCCCGCTCCCTCCCTGCATCTCCTGATCAGGTGTTTTGTGGCATGCAGGAGGCTGGGGGGGGTGTGGAGGAAGGGCAATGAAGTCTCAGGGAAGGGGGTGGGAAGGGGTGGAGTGGGGGCAGGGCCTGTGGCAGAGCCTGGGGTTGAGCAGTGAGCACCCCCTGGCACATTGGAAAGTTGGCGCCTGTAGCTCCAGCCCCGGAGTCGGTGCCTATCCAAGGAGCCATATATTAACTGCTCCAGAGCTGAGTGTGGCTCTGGAGCCACAGGTTGGCCACGCCTGATCTACGTGCTTTACAGTTCCTCCTCCTCGTATGTATTCACTGCATGCACCAGAAGAAGTTTAGATGATTCCTGAAATGTTAGCTTTGGTGTTGACAAATGCTTTAGCATGGGGACAGATTTGTTATAGCAGCTATGGTGACAAAAATATTAACGTATCCTTATTTTGGCCTGGCTCATCCCCACTGCCCACAGTAAAGGGCAGAGTACTACCTCATGGGACCATTCCCGCTCCCTGTCCGAGGGCCAACAGAAACTCCTCTAGAACTCTGGATATTTGCAGGAGCTGGGGGGCGGAGAATAGTGTAGACAGCTGGAGGGACAGGTGCACTACACATATTGTCCCATATCAGTTCTTTAGGGAAGGTTTCTAGAAGTGAATGTAGCCCGAAGTTGTGTTAGCTGAGACAGTGATGCTATTTTTATAGTGGAAGTCAAAATATTGGGGCCAATCCTGCCTGGTGCTGAGATCCTTCTGAAAGCTGTTGAGCACCCTCTACTCCCATTTAAGTCAGTGGAGGCTGAGGAGGCTTAGCAGCAAGAATGAGCTGCTCAGCATCTCACAGGCTCAGGCTCTTTACAGAGTCTTTCTTCTATGACTTCAATAGGAAACATGCTCTCAATACTGATGTGAATTACACATGTGCAGTTTAGGCCTGGTCTACACTACAGACTTAGTTTGATGAAAGCCAACTTACATCAACCTAATAATGTCTGAATCTATACTACCAGATCCCTTCTGCTGCCCTAACTCGCCTGTTATGTTGACTTAATTACTCCACCTCCATGAGAGGTGTAGCACTTAATTTGATGTTGATGCATCAACAGAAAGGCAGTGTAGACACAGCGTTGTGTAAGTCGACTGAACTGTCCTTCACGAGATGTCCCACAATGCTCTGCTGTGACTGCTTTGGTGATCATTTTCAACTCCACTGCACAGCAGCCAGCTACAGAGGAAACAGTCCCTCCCCTCTTAAGGCCCCGGGAACTTTTGAATTCCCATTTCCTGTTTGATCAGTGTGGAGAGCTCGACAGCCCAGCTGATCATGGCAACTCTACAACCCAAACACGCTCCATCCTGGAGTACACAGGAGGTCAAGGGTTGGTCTGTGGGGAGAAGAGTCTGTGCAGGGTATGCACTGACAATGGTTGCCTTGTGGTTTGCATGCATTGCAATGGAAAGCTTGGCCTTCAGCACAGCCTCAACACCTGCGGAGAGGCTCTAGGAAATTAGAAGACGGAAAGAGAGAATACATGATGACATGTTCAGTGAGATAATGAACGCCTCTGGGACAGCAGACACAGAGCTCAGAGCCTGGAGGATTTCATTGTCTGAAAAACTGGGCATGGACATGGAGAGCAGGAGAGCAGCCCACGAGAATGAGCATAACATCAGGATGAGCTGCTGCAGATTGTGAGGGACCAATCAGACATGTTGAGGTACCTGGTTAAGCTTCAAAAAAACAGCTTAAGTCTTGACTCCCACTGCAGTGCCTGAAGAACTGCCTGCAAACATCACTGTACTCCCTATCCCCCTCCCCTAAACATTCCAGGAGGTCATGGGGAGGGAGGGGAAGGTGCAGTATCCCTTCCTCTCGACACCGGGGGAGGGTACAAAGAACAAAAGGCAGCCATTCCAAGGCCTTTGATGGGCAAGACTTCTGTGCTTACAGACAAGCTGACTTGGTTTCTCCCTCTCCAATTTTATCCCACCGTTTGCCCAAGGTTAAGTTATTTCTCTGGTCTTTCAGTTTCTTTATGTTTGTGTAATAAAAGTCAATGTTTCAATAATTAAGCACTCTTTATTCATTGCAAGCTTGGGGGCAGGGAAGGGGAGGTACAGGGAAACTGATGCAAAGGAAGGGATGGTATGGGACGGTACATCGGAGATAAGCGGTGCACATTACTGTGGCTCATTACTAAAATGGGTTTTCAAAGCCTCCTGGAGACACAGAACTCCTTGCTTGGCTCTTCTAATTGCCCTGGTATCAGGATGCTCAAAATTAGCTGCCAGCCTATCCGCCTCCACACCCCACCCCTGTGGAATCTTCTCTCCCTTTGCCTCACAGATATTATGGAGCACGCAGCAGGCAGCAATAACAATGGGGCTATTGCTTTCACTGAGGTCTAACCTAGTAAGCAAACTGTGCCAGCAACCCTTTAAACGTCGAAAGGCATATTCCACCATCATTCTGCACTTGCTCAGCCTATTGTTAAACAGCTCCTTACTACTGTCTAGATGGACGGTGTACAGCTTCATGAGTCATGGGAGCAAGGGGTAGGCTGGGTCTCCCAGAATCACTATTGGCTTTACAATGTCATCAATGGTTATTTTGCAATCCAGAAAGAAAGTCCCTGCTTGCATCCTTCTGAACAGACCTGTATTCCTAAAAATGAGTGCAGCTTGCGCCTTTCCTGACCGAACCACGCTGATGTCAGTGAAACCCTCCCTGTGATCCACCAGCACTTACAACACCATTGAGAAGTACCACTTTTGGTTTATGTATTCTTTGGCAGGTTGGTCTGGTGCCAAGATAGGGATACACATGCCATCTATTGCCCCACTGCAGTTAGGGAACCTCATCGCTACAAAACCATGCACTATGTCCTGGACATTGCCCAGAGTCACTACCCTTCTTAGCAGAAATCGATTAATGGCCCTGCACACTTGGATCACAACAGCTCCCACAGAGGATTGACCAACTCCAATTTCATTCCGCTCAAACCAGTAGCAGTCTGGCGTTGCAAGCTTCCACAGAGTGATTGTCATTCTCTTCTCCACTGTGACAGTAGGTCTCATTTTAGACCTGTGCTTCAGGGTTGGGGAAAGCTCTGCAAAGTTCCTGGAAAGTGGCCTTCCGTGTTTGAAGGTTCAGCAGCCACTGCTCATCATCCCATAACTGCAAACGATGTGATCCCACCAGTCAGTGATTGTTTTCCAGCATCAGAAATGGCTCTCTAGCATGTTCAACTGCTGTGCGACTGCCAGCAGCAACCAGGAATTGTTTCATTCTATGGCTTGCAGCAGGGCTGCTTGAAGGACATTGCAATGTCCTACGTGGCTTCTCCTGTCTCGGCTCTGGAAATATGGCAGGATAAAGCACGAGGTGTTTGTAATGCTCACAACAGTAGTGCACAGCTGAGCAGGGTCCATGCTTCTCGGGCTATGGCAGGAATGCGGATAAGCCAGGCTTTCAAAAAAAGGCGCCAAAAAGCATGGGTTGTTTGCCATTGGTATCAGGGCAGGGAGGGAGGGAGGGAAGAAACTGCACCATGGGAGGTCAAAACCATGTTCCCATTCCCCCCTGTGACAATGTTTTGGTCCCATGAGGCATTGCAAGCCATTCCCAAAACCTTCTGCAGCTACTTGCACTGTAGGATAGCTACCCATGATGCATTGCTCTCTGCATCGATGCAAGCGCTGCTACTGAGGACGCCCCCCACTGACACAATGAACATGGTGTGGACACGCCTGCCCAACTTAATTACTGCGGTGGCTGGATGTAAATTTAAGTTGACTTAAGTTTGTAGTGTAGACATGCTTTTATAGATCTGGATTAGTGCCCTCGGTAAAGCCACCAACTTTGCTGATTCAGTAGTTAGTATAAAGTGTTACCCTTGAACACTCTTCCTGTCTTGTTGGCCAAATGAAAAACACTGGGAAAGCAAAGTATCTTTCCATGTTTGTGGAGGACAAAAATGACTAGTGCTTGAGAGACAAATATGACTGGGGAATAAAAAGCACGTGTTTGTCAGCAAATGTTTATGAGCTGCAAAAGGTGGAATTTTCCTACAGAAGCTCTTAAAAGAAAAAGCCTGGAATGTAGAAATGAAATTATTGTGTGCAAGGGGGTTGCACTGGGAAAAAAGGGTCTACTATTCCCTGATTCATAAAAAAGGTTACAGTGTCCACTGAACGTGGGAAGTCAGCAAAGTTTAATATCAGCAGGAATGTTAAGTTTAGAGAACAGATAGGTTTGTGATGTGAGGAAACCCCCCTTTGGCCTATGAAAGGACTGCACACATCTGGTAGAGAACTCACGTGGTATTGCTAAACTTGGTATCTTGGGATGTGCCGCATATGTCCCATGAAGGGGCAAATGATGTATGGTCTTATTTATGTACAATGGACATCCTTGTTCTGTAAAAAAAACCCTCTCACATTTAACCGTTAGATGGCTGGGTTTTTTACCCCAGATGGGACCTAGGATGTTTAATATAAGTTTTACCCCAGATGGGACCTAGCATGTTGGCCCCTTACCAAAACTTAGTGTTTTTTTGGTTGGCCCTCTCCCAATACCAGGAGAAAGTGGAAAGGCTGAAGAGGAGTCAGGATCCTGGGTCTGACAGGAGCTCAGAGCTGAGCTGGGGAAAAGTGCAGCACCCCAGAGCCAGAGCAGCAGCCCAAGACTCGGGAGTTGGAGCAGCACAGACCAGCCGAGCCGACAGTGAGCCAGAACTGTCAGTTACAGTGGAGAGCTGTGAGACCAGAACTGGGATAGCGAAATGTCCACCATGTGGCAAGTAAACTGGAGCCAAGTGCAGTGAGTGGCTAGGGAGAAGGAGGTGGGGATCTGGGACAGAGAGGACCCAACAGAGGGAGATGTCACCAGACAAAAAGGTGTTGAAGGCTGGACTCAGAGGTGGGGTGGTATGAACTTGACGGGAGGGCCAATACTGGGGAGATGGGTCCCTGCCACTGAGAACCTGAGGGTGTGTAGCCACCACCAGAGCAGGTGTTTTAACCACAGTATCACCACAGCACATCCAGGTCCTGGAAGGAGGCCTGGGATGTGTAAGGAATAGATTGTGGATTTTCTTGAGTTCCAGAGGCTGTTGTTTATGGTGTTCCCCATGGCCATAGTGCAGGGTTCCTTGATACTTTAACCTTCTCAGTTTTTCCCTTATTTGTTTACAGTTGCTGTTTAATAATCATATGTGTTTAAAACTCTATGTGTTAAAACTCTATGTAGTGATGACTGGGTCAGGAAAGTGGCGGGTGAGGAGAGAGTACTTTGGAGTGGAGACATATGGCCCCTGGCCTGAGCGACCCATGACAAGACTGGGGGTTAAGCCTCCCAGGGATACTGGCCCACTCGTATTGGGGTTACAAGGACTCTGCCATACAGGAGAGAGAAAGAGGGGCCCTTGAGGTCAGACAGGCATCTGGATAAAAGGGAGCTAGGGCGAGGACTCAGATCCTTTCACCAGGCAGTAGAGAAGCCAGCAAAATTCCACATGAAAGCAGGACCATTCCCACACTTACAAATGGTTTATTTATTTATTTTGCCAAACACAGGTATACCTAAATGAAACCTGATATGATCTATCAGCTGCAATGGATGTCGCAATTAGACAAAAGAAATAATCAAACCTGCATTTGCTGTGAAAATATGTTCTATTGTGGCAGATGTTGTGGGGTCATATTTTATTAATTGTAAACATAAAAAGAAATATCTTAAGCAATGACTCTTTCCCCCACCTGTCCAAATTGCGTAGGACATGTTTCATAAGGTATATTCTAAGAATAAAGACGATAATGAAACCTTAAAAGCTATTTAAAATAGTTGATACCTAATAACTTTATAGTTTCAAGCTCTGTTATCTTGTGGTGTATTATTTCCATGTCTTATTACACCGGAAAAAGGAGCTGCCTAGATTTCTAAGGCTATAAAGATCCTATTTCTGGATCACGATATTAACAATTCACCTGTCACCGGACCACCAGCCCAGAACTGGAGGGCAGTGGATTTTCAAGGAGAAAAGGACATGTTTCTCTGGCAGATTGGTTCTCCCTTTCTGAATTCACTCATTGTCTTCTCTTTACAGAGCACTGCTCTCTAAACTTTAGCACCAGATTATGCCACCCTTACAACAAATAGTAGCTTACTCTGCAAGTAGCCCCAATGATTCTAATAGGACTACTCACAGAGTAAGATACTTTGCAGGCTCTGTGGGGCAAGGACTGTCTTTTTGTTGTGTTTGTACAGCACAATAGGGTCCTGGCCTATGTTTGGGGTCCCTAGGTGTTAATACAAATAAATGATAATACTCGATATGAGTAAGAGTGGCAAAATCTGTCCCTTAATAAGAGTATTTTGACGGCAGTGATATTTTGAAGTTCTAGTAAATGGTTTGCATAATTAAGGGCCAGATGTGGATACCCTTCCTCACACTGAGTAGTAACTTACTCCATCAGTAGATCCTCTGAAAGCAATGAAATGTTTTAAATCCAAGGTCATTTAGCCTAAATGAATCCTGGCCAGGTCCTGGAAACCACGAAGTCCCCAACTGAGCCTTATATAAAAGAACAGCTTTGTTAATGAAATAGGTAAAAAGGATGTAAAACAGCCAAGGAAGTTAACAGTAAATGAAAAGCCTTGCTGGAGGGTTAAAATAGAAATGTGCAGACTATACTTGGGACTTAGAGTCATAGAGGCTAAGGCCAGAAGGGAGCACCAGGTCATCTTGTCTGACTTCCTGTATATCACAGGCCACCAGCACCTACACGCTAAACCCAACAGCCAAAATCAGACCAAAGTATTACAGCCCACAGGAGACTAGAATATTACATTTCATAGGCAGAGAACAGAAAGGAGTGAGGTACACCAATACCCCAGACCCTCCAGTGGCACAGAAATGATTAAGTGAGATATACCCAAATATTTCTGGCAAGTGACCCGTATCCACATGCTGCAGAGGAAAATGAAAACCCCCAATCTGACCTGGGGAAAAATTATTCCCAACCCCACATATGGCCATCCGTTAGATCCTGAGCATGTGAACAAGAACCAGCCAGCCAAGCACCTGAGAGAAACAGAATGCTCAGTGCCACCTCAGAGTCCTGTCCTTCTTCCTCCAATGTCCTATCTCCAACTGTAGCCATCCCTGATCCTGTAAAGGAAGGAGATCAAGTCTTTTTACATTAGTATGGAGCAAAATATCAGCAGGTGTTTCAAAATAATATTTTTCATTAGAGTTTTCAGCTAAAAGAACTGGGTGGACTTGGAAAAAAAATCACCAATCTGTTGAAAGAGGAGAAGTTTCCTGGGGGAGGAAAGTAAGAGTGGATCATAGATGGACACGCTGTGTAAAGTTTGTTTCCTTGCAGAAGAGTTGTTGCTTAGGCAACAGGAGAGAGAGTGCGAGCACACAGAGCTGTTAGACCTCGCAAAGGCAAGGGTGGGAGAGCCGTGGCGGTGTCAGCCAGACACCTCAGAATGCCTGGATTTGGGTGCTGAGTTCAGAGCGGACTTCTGGATTTTTGCACAGGGAACACTGGGCTCCAAGGTCTTGCCACCCGCAGAGTGGTGCAGCAGACCCTGAATTTTGAGTAAATTGACTTCTACTCAGATCCCCTGTCAAAGAGCAGGCACAGGGAACTGAGCACTGGCAAGTTATTCAGACGGTTAATTACCATTACTGTTAAAATTTGCTTCTTATTTCTAGTCTGAATTTGTCTAGCTTCAACATCCAGCCATTGGATTTTGTTATATCTTTGGCCGCTGAAGAGCCTTCTACTATCAAATTTCTGTTCCCTGTGTAGTCCCTGTGTAGTCTGTGATCAAGTCACCCCTTAACATTCTCTTTAAGATGAATAGATGGAGCTCCTTGAATCTTTTGGTATAAGGAATGTTTTCTAATCCTTTACTAATTCTCATGGCTTTTCTCTGAACCCTCTCCAATTTTCCAACATCCTTCTTTATTTGTGGCGACCAGAAGTGGACACAGTATTCCAGAAGTGGTTTCCTCAGTGCCAAATACAGAAGTAATATAACTTCTCTAGTCCAACTCTACATTACCCTGTTTATACATCCAAGGATGGCATTAGCCCTTTTGGCTACAGTGTTGCATTCAGAACTTGCATGATTATTCACCATGACCCTTTTCAGGGTCATTACTTTCCAGGATAGAGTCCCCCACCCTGTAAGTACGGCCTACATTCTGTGTTTCCGGATGTATGACCTTACCTTCAACCACATTGAAATACACAGTGTTTGATTGTGCCCAGTTTATGAATTGATCCAGATTCCTCTCTATCAGTGACATGTCTTCATTATTTACTGCACCCAAATCTTTGTGACATCTGCAAACTTTATCAGTAATGATTTAATGTTTTCTTCCAGGTCATTTGATAAAAAAGTGAAGTAGCATTGGGCTAATAACTAATACCAGTTGGACCCCATTAGAAACACACCTGCTCAATGAGGATTTCTCATTTACAATTACATTTTCATACCTATCAGTTAGCCAGTTTTTAATCTATTTAATGTGTGCCATGTTAACTTTCTATTGTGCTGGTTTCTTAGAATGTTGTGCAGTACCATGTCAAATGCTTTCCAGAGTCAACAAATATTCCATCAACACTATTACTGTTATCATCCAATTTATAATCTCATTAAAAAAAAGATAGATCTATTTTCCATAAGCCCATATTGACTGGCATTATAGTACCATCATTTAATTTTTTATTACACAAGTCCTATATCAGCCATTCCATTATTTTGCATAGGGACAGTATCAGGCTGATAAGCTGATAATGACCCTTTTACTCTTTTTAAGTATTGGCACAACATTAACTTTCTTCCAGTCCTTTGGAATTTCCCCAGTGATCCAAGAGTTATTGAAAATCAACATTAATCATTTAGAGCGCTCCTCCATAAATTCTTGGATGCAAGTTATCTGGACCTGCTGATTCAAAAATGTCCAACTTCAGTAGCCGCATTCAACATCCTCCTGAGTTACTGTTTGAATGGAAAGTATTTCATCATCATCATCATCTGATATGAATTCAACAGGCTTTTGCCCAAATCCAGACTAAGAAATATTTTTGAACATTTCTGCCTTATTGGAAATTCTACCATTCCGATTTCCATCTAGTAATGGACCGATACTATTGTTAGGATTCCTGTTGTTCATAATATACTTTAAAACACCTCTTCTTATTCTTATTAACTCTGATAGATATAGCTAGCTCTTTGTCTTCATTTGTGTCCTGTATCAATTGTCTACAATTGCTAGCTCTTAGCTGATAGTCATTCATTTATAAACCTACCCCTTTTTCTATTGGTTATATTGTTTTTTTATTTTTATAGATGATTTTAATTCCCTTCTAAGTGAGGTTGGTTTTTAACCAGTATAACCTTCTTTCTTGATTGTGTGATTGTGGTTCTGGGGAATCTGAGAAAATATTCTTGAATAGTTTCCAATTTCATTCACATTTTTTCTGTTTAAATTCTCTCTCCCAACTGACGGCTCATAGCTGTTTCCAAGTTTGTGAAACTGGCCCTTTTAAACTTCCAAGTATGAATATTACAGGTTTGGATTTTATTCTGTTTGCACAACAGATGTGATCAAGTCATGATCACTTGCAGCAAAGCAACCACTAATTTTTAGTGCTGTGATCAGTTCCTCTTTATTTGTCAAGGTGAGATCTGATACAGAATTCTCCATGTTAGATGCAATGTGTTCTCATCTATACTATTTAGAAATTCTGAGGCTGTTGAGGCCTCCAGCATATGTCACTCAGATTGAAGTCCCTGATAATAATGCAGCTTTCCCCCCTACACATTATAGATAGGTGCTTACGGAGCTGGTATCCTGTTTCACAGTGAGATTTGGTGGTCTGTAGCAGACAACAACCAGTACCCCATTGTGGGCTTTATCTGTTACTACATTGTTCCAAAAGCATTAAAGATCATTTTCTTCTGAGTTGTCAGTGACTTTAAAACATGTAGTGCCACTCCTGTTTTGCCTATTCATTCGGTCCTTCCTAAATAGATTATAACCATTACTTTAACATTCCAATCATGCAGATCTTCCCACCAGGTTTCAGTAATACCAACTAGGTCAAATTTATGCTCATAAATGAGCAATTCCAATTTCTCTTGAAAGAGAGAGAAAATATATTAGCAGTATTCCCAACACTAAGCCCTCAAAACTCATGAGTCAGATCAGAAAAATGACAAGATTTTTAAAAATGCCAATATATTTTTAGTTCTTTTTATTTGCCTCCTGGCTTTTGAGCCTTTAGGGAGCATTCATGTCATGTTTTCTAGCTCCCCACGGCAATCTTGGGGGTGGGGGGGTAGAAACATAGTTTATTTTAAAATGAAAGCTGAGATTCTCATATAATCACTCAATTCTAGTAGTTGAGAATAAACTTGTGAGATCTGGAAACACCGTAGGTGTTCGAACACAATGTAATTTTCCAGTGAATAAAGACTATAAAGGGACTGTGGTGTCTCAAGTTACAGAGAACTGTTCTTCTAGCCATTTTTCTAGTGGCTTCTCCCCTTCCCCAACCGTGATACATTGTGGTGAGCAGAAACAACCACCTTGTTCCTCCTCACCACATATCTGCAGCCACATAGTCTAGTGACGCACATTGTCTTGCATGCATCTTTTGCATAGCTGTGCTTTCAAAGGAATGAGTGAGTCACAGCAGACAGGAAATCCCAATACAGTTCTCAGATTTTGAACATGTACATTCAGTAATCAAATAGACAGGAATATCTCTGCAATATCCAGCCTATATTATGCAGTTTTAACCATATTGGGCAAAAAGTTCATACGGTATTTCACCCTTTTCACCTTGCCATTGACTTAAAACTGTAGTCCAGTGAGCCTGAATTTGAAATAGCATCTTAACTGCTTCTTGGCTAAAATGGCAGTGACTGATTTCCAGTTTAAGTATTATTATTACTACTACTAATAACCTAATAATATCTTACATTTGTTATAGATGGACCCAATCCAAAATCCCAGAGCCAAAATCCATAAAATATTGTAGGTTATTGAAATCTGAACACAGATCTAAATGTTGCAAATTACTCCATCTTTATAACCAAAATTGTGGATCCAAATCGCACACACTTTGGGGAGTTTGCAATTCAGATCTGATTTGAAACCCATTTTTAATCTATCTTTTATCTTTCTTGATGGACCTCAAAGTGCATTCAATACTGACTATATGTAGGAATCACTTCACCCATACTGATGTGCAGCACACCCTTGGAAAGTATATGGCAGCTCTTTAGTTGTGTATACAATATTAGGGACAGGAAATGAAGAAGATTGTATCCAGCTGAAACCCCAGAACAGGGTAAATGCAATGTAACTAACCAAAGCAGAAATAGATGAGAGGGGGTGACTCACAACTTCTGTTGCAAAACAGTGCCCTGGAATCTTTAATCAGGCCTGGTCATCACAATCTCAGGTTTATCATTCAGTCGAGAGACTCAGCTGCAAGAGTCAGAATACCAGAATTTCACCTTTACTTGTATTTAGCTTTTGCCCTACATTAGCGTGCTAGCCTCACCCATTCCCTGCACCCAAATGAGTAACTGGTAACTTCATATGCTAACATGTTAGGTTTTTCCTTATTTGCAATTTGTATTTTCAAGTCTTTTAACTGGAAAAGGATTGCAGGTGATTTGTGGCAGAGCATTTATTTTTGTACACATATATAAGGGCCTAAATGTTGAATAAGAGTCTCCGGGATTGTGGGAGCAATTTGGCATGCACAATTAAATATGGGAACAAAACTGAAGGCAGAATTACTTGTGCTGAGAGTTGTACCCATTTAGAACTGCTACGGGCAATTCTGGTTGCACCTACAAATCAGGTCATTTCAGCTCTAACTGCAACTGCAACTGCAAATAGATGTACAATGATCAAGGATACTCCAAATCTGCAACTGCAAAGAAGAAAGGTTAATATACAATAGAGTTACCGTCTTCTGCAGACAACTGTCACTAAAAACTTCTCAATAATGGAAGGCACTCACATACTTTTAATCATATACTTCACATTTTTACTTTAAGTACCTTGGTACATAGATCTGAAACATCACTGTTATGACAAGTTCATGTAATACATGAAGATTATGTTATAATTGGAATATAATTCACACTGGGAATGTGTTTAACTTTGCCCAATTCCCCTTTTATCAAGTCTCAAATGAGGAATAGCAATCAAGTCATATGAAAGTTCACTTTTGTTTTTTCAGAGAGACCAGGAAAAAAAAAGTCCTGATGGTTTTTACTCCTGGGTAAATGGTCAACAAAAGAGATGCCCCCAGTTCTAGGGAGAACTGGAATCCTCCTGGGACTTGCTTGTAGTAACTGGTAAGTGGTTATTTTCTGACAAGAGAAATAAAATCCCAGAGGTTCTGATAAATTACTTCAGCAACTGCAACCTCCAATTGTACCTGCAATGCTGAAAAAATAGGCTGACTAAAATCTAGATCTTAAACTTTTTAAGTCTTCTAACCTCACTGCAACTGTATACACAATAGCGCCAGATCTGCAATTATACTGGTCTTGTGCCCTGCACAACTGAAAACATAACAGAGCGGGAAACTGGCTCTATTTCTGACACACTTTGGAGCAGCCTCTGGCTTGATCTTCATAGAGTGGGGTGAATAACTGATTATATTTTTATTGGTTTGCTGGCAGTTCAAAAATATTGTTTGGGATCAAACAAAACATTGTGTTCAACCTGAAACATATAGATTTCATTTCACTTCTGGGCAATTTTAACCTTTAGGTAAAAGCAAAGGGCTAGAGTCACAGAATGGCTGGAGGAGGAAATGATGCCACCATTCCTCTTAACCTAATAGCCCAGTGTTTGCGAAACTCACATGGGATATGAGAGATTCAGACTTAAGTCCCTGCTCCAGGGCAGGGATTGTGAACCTGGGTCTCTTCCTTCTCAGAAGCACGTTCTAACCACTGTGATATTGGCTATTCTAGGCTAGGTCTTTCTCAAGTTCTCCTGTTAATGCTGTTCCACTTTGTAAAAAAAACAAAGAAAGAAAGACTCCATAATCTGGTGGTTAGAGCGCTGTTTTGGGAATGCAAGATCTGGATTCAAGTCCTTATGCCAATAAATAAACTATTTGTCAAAAAAATTTGCCCAGCTTTAGCTCTAAGTTCTTCCCAACTTCAACAGCCCCTAAAGGGGCCATTCCAGTAGCTGGGGATCTCTGGAGTTAGGTAGCCAGTACACCAGTTTTGTATCTGCTTTGTGCTCCAGAGTGGTGGAAAGAAGATGGGAAGGTGGGGTGGGAGCTAGGATTTGGTCCTATAGACTCCCTTTATAACTTGCGAAATGTTTGCATACTAACCTCCTAGACAGGGGCCATTCTGTACGTGTTTATCCTTGGTTTCTATATCAAAATGCTTTGCAGTTTATCACATTCCCCCCCCCCCCCCCAGTGATTTCCTTTCTTTTTGAATGTCTGGTCCAAACATTTCAGATAAAACTATTTTAAAACTTATCAATCGTTAATGGATATCTACTATACAAGACAGTTCATGATTGTGTAATCTCTGGTACAATATGACACTTTTCTTCAGAGCTAGTCTGATAATAAAACTGCTCTAAATGCAATTCCATGCTTTAACTTTAGACTTATCTCTTCAAAGCAGATGTCAGCTGTAATTCTTTCATTGCCCTTTATAGAATCTGTCATATAATTTTATATGGTACTTGAACTATTCTCATGATTCATTTGTGGCTATGTAATTTTTCCATGAAGATATATAAATTTATTTACTTGTTTATTTATCTGGGTCTTTAGATCTAAAACATACTACTCTGTTGTTTCTCCAAGTTTCTGAGAAATATGCATTTCATAAGCACAATTATTCATAGGAACATTCTCCGATTTAGTTTGGACGTTGTGAAATAAATTAGTCAGAAAGCCAAGCCCTTAGAATCAGAAAAATTATCTCCAAAAAATATGCCATACCTCTGAAATTTGAATATCTGTGAGTCAGGTTAATCACCAGTCATCAGAATTCAGAGCAGGTGGGTCTTCTTAAATTTAGTTAAATAAAAATTATGGGCTATATTTAGCCAGTGTAACCTAGAGCATGTCCCCTTTGTAAACAGCAACAAGAAGAACCCATGCCCAACAAAATGTATTGGTCCAACAAAACCCAGGACAAGGTTACGTATCCATGTGTGCCATCTTCAGACACCTTGCCTATTAACCATTTACATATACATGTAACGCTGCCTCACACAAGGGTGTGGTGTTGGCAGTGGGCATCAAATCTTGGACCTCTTGAGCTAAATGCATGAGCCAAAAGACGCATATCTCTTAGCCAAGACTGTAGCAATCTCTAGTGGCTTAGCCACCACTAGAGGGGGACAGAGTGCCACTCCAAGGGAGCAAGGGTTACATATGCAAATATAGAACATTCCCCAAACCACCTTGCTGTGCACTCAGAATGGAGATCTGGAGGATAATAGTAAACTCCGCTGACTAAAGAGGTGGGTTGGTCAAGGTGAGTGGGACTCAAACTGGTTCAATGTAGCCCATCCCCGGCCTCTACACACAAAAGTTCTGTGGGACCATCTGCAAATTAAATCTTTCTTTCCATGGAGAACCCAGCATAACCCCTGCCTGACTTTCATCCCCCTAGGATTGTTTTGTTGGGTTTCCTCTAGAAAACATAGCGATAGAGGAGGCCGAACAATCTGATATCTACAGTCGTTTAATAATATCTTTTTGAGGGCAAACAACGAAACCAAAGTAAAGTCATTACAGTTGTCATTGTCATTTACTCTGGGACAAAATCCTGGCCCCTGCTCTCCGGGTGTAGGGAGTCTCAGAGTGGAACCATGTGACCGCTGTGCTGGGGCAGAAAAAAAATCTGGCAATCTGCACAGGGCCTGTAAGCTCTGCACTACAGATCCAAGCTCCATGGGATGCTGTCATGGAGGGAGAGCCAAGAGCAGTCTGGAGAGGGCATTGAGATTGAAGTAATGGTGGCAGATTCCTCTCTCCCATTCCTGTGCAGAGAAAGCCAGCATCCATCCCATTACTTAGGCTGGATGTTTGGAACAGGACTGAGGGGAGGTCTATGAATTCTGGCAGTGTGTAAATAAAGTGATGAAACAGAGCAAATCTAGTAATTGTTAGAAGCATTAGAAGTGCAAGTGTTTAGCATTTAATGTTGGATTCTCTTAAGACTGACCCCATAAACATTTTACATTTTCATTTCCTCTCCTCCACTTTTGATATTATGCCTTATCCTATAGTATCTGTTTACTTTCGGGGTATGGAAAATAAGAATGCAAACATAAAAACGTCCAATCCTGTAGCCAGAACAAGAGAACATGCCTATGCACATATTCAGAGATAACACTTGATGGTGCTTTTGGGTGCTTGGTTAATATTTACCCAGGGCATATGTATTAAGTAAATAATTGTAACTGCTTTCCTCCAAGACTTTTGGTATCAAAGCACAGAACACAGCCTCAGAGCTTTTCGAAGAGTTAAAAAAAAAGAGAGAGAGAGAGAGGAAGAGCTCCTGTAAAAGCTCTCTCTTAAACTTTGGTTCCACTAGCTTTTGAAAATGGCAGGGGTGAGCAGCTGCATGAAATATTCCATGTTCATCTTCAACTTTTTGTTCTGGGTAAGTTGATTTTTAAGTTACTAATAGTGGCATGGGAACCAGAGCCCACCGTA
The DNA here is from genome assembly GCF_015237465.2 of Chelonia mydas. Classification (NCBI taxonomy): domain Eukaryota; kingdom Metazoa; phylum Chordata; order Testudines; family Cheloniidae; genus Chelonia; species Chelonia mydas. The sequence continues at coordinate 282,232,484 of NC_057849.1, forward strand.
TTCAGGGAATATAGCAGCAGCAGTTATAAAGAAAATTAGATATAAATAAAAAACTAGAGTATGATTGGAAATAGGTAGAGCAGTGGGGAGAGAGAATCCATTCAATTTCAGTTTATCAGCAACATTAGCTTAGTCTCTGTTTTTCTTTCATTTTCAATGCTTAGTAAATGCCTGCATTTTTTGTAAATTCGAAATTAGAGATCTAGTTCTTGTGACGACATATCACAAGTGCCTTCATTTTGAGGGACATCACTCATTATAGTCCAAAAGTTGCCTATGTTACACATGAACTATCTTGCTTTTACTTTGTAAATTATTTACATTGGGGTTTAGAATAATTTTATAGAAGCATTTTCAAATCTTTTGCAGGAATAATTTGTGTGTGTCGTATTTTGGCTCTGTCTTGCACTGAGTCTCTTACTTTGGCTTTGGCAAGCTGACAGGTTGCAATGGTGTATATTAGGGATAATTATATGGAAGTGGATGGAGTATGTGAGAGCAGAATCCAGGCCTGATGTAAAAGAAGAGCAGCAGGAGAGTGGGGTGGGAGGAAGTTTTGTTTCATGGTCTCTGTGTGTATATAATGTCTTCTGCAGTTTCCACGATATGCTATGCATCCGATGAAGTGAGCTGTAGCTCACGAAAGCTCATGCTCAAATAAACTGGTTAGTCTCTAAGGTGCCACAAGTACTCCTTTTCTTTTTACGAATACAGACTAACACGGCTGTTACTCTGAAACCTTTAAAGTTTAAGGTGAACTTTTTACATAATAGTACTTAAAGGGGCATTAATCATAGATGTGACCTCAACAGTCATGTAGTCCGGTCCACTGCACTCAAGGCAGGACTATATAATAACTAGACCAACCCTGACAGGTGTTTGTCTAATCTGTTTACATTAATCTGTTTACCTATTTATATTAATTCTTATGGGGAAATTGGATTCACATAACATCATTTTGCTTAAAGTAGCATTTTTCAGGAACATAACTGCAATGTTAAGCAAGGAGTTACTATATGCAGTTGATTGTTCTTTCCTAAGTGGAGTACTTTGCATTTGTCCTCATCGAATTTCATCCTATTTACTTCAGACCATTTCTGCAGTTTGTCCAGATCATTTTGAATTTTAATCCTATCCTCCAGAGCACTTGCAACCTCTCCCAGCTTAGTATTGTCTGCAAACTTTATAAGTATACTCTCCATGCCATTATCTAAATTATTTATGAAGCTATTGAACAGAACCGGACCCAAGACCCGTCCCTGCGGAACCCCATTCAATATGCCCTTCCAGCTTTACTTTGAACCCCTGATTACTCTGGGAATGGTTTTCCAGCCAGTTATACACGCACCTTATAGTAGCTCCATCTGGGCTATATTTCCTAGTTTGTTTATGAGAAGGTCATGCTAGACAGTATCAAAAGCCTTACTAAAGTCAAGATATACTACATCTACTGCTTCCCTCCATATGCAAGGTTTGTTACCCTGTCAAAGAGAACTATTAGGTTGGTTTGACATGATTTGTTCTTGACAAATCCATATTGACTGTTATTTATTACCTTATTTTCTTTTAGGCGGTTGCAAATTGATTGCTTGATTATTTGCTCCATTATCTTTCTGGGTACTGAAGTTAAGATGACCGGTCTGTAATTCCCCGGGTTGTCCTTATTCCCCTTTTTTATAGATTGGCACTATATTTGCCCTTTTCCAGTCCTCTGGAATCTCTCCCATCTTCCATGAGTTTTTCAAGATAATTGCTAATGTCTCAGATTTCTCCTCAGTCAGCTCCTTGAGTTTTCTAGAACGTATTTCATCAGGCCCTGCCAACTTGAAGACATCTAACATGTCCAAGTAATTTTTAACTTGTGCTTTCCCTATTTCAGCCTCATTTTCACTGGTGATTACTATGTTAGATGTCCAATTGCTACTAACCCTTTTGGTGAAAACAGAAACAGAGAGAGAACAGTGGGTATTACTACAGCTTTTAGCCAGTGTTCCCCAGGCACGCTCATCCTGGCACTCTCCAGAAGCGTGCAGAGCACTGCTCCCCAGTGTGGGGTAGAAAAATCGAGCTTACAATAGGAAGCTAAGGTAGCATCAGCCTCAGAACAGCTTCTGCCACCTGAGTACTTTTTAGTATATTGAATTTCAACAAAATCAAGGCAGTGCTTTATTCAGGGCTCTTGTAAGGACATAGGACTGGAAGGGATCTCCTTGGTCATCAAGTCCAATCCCCTGCTATCACAGGCAATCCCATTCAAAAACTTATCAAGCTTCATCTTAAAACTAGTTAGGTTGTTTGCCCTCACAACTCCTATTGGCTGTTCCAGAACCTCACTCCTCTGAGGGTTAGAAACCTTCTGATTTCCAGCATATGCAACAGTGCAAGGGTATAAGGGTGTGTAAGTCTCCTCTTTGCTTCTTTACCCAGGCTGCCTACAATGCGAGTAGCAGTGCAGGGAGGAGTGCAATCTCCATGCGATTGCTACTCCCCCACCTACCCATGTGGGTAGGGAGTGGGTGGAGCCCTAGTATTCTAGTTAGACATCACAGTCAGTACATCTGCAGTAATCTCCATCAAGTGTAGGGCTGGCACAGATTACTGCACTTGACTTTGAAGGAAGGGGGTGGGGAACCAGGCACCAGACTGTGACTCTGTGAGACACAGTCTGGGCCCTGGTCTGCTCCTGAGGCAGTTCAACTACATGGGTGGCCCTTGGTCAGGGCTTGTGGCAAAGCCACAATATAGCCCTCAGTTATTTGCTATTACCCATAGCACTGGTTGGAAATTTTCTGATGGCACATTTTTCCATCCAAAAATGCTGATTTGTCAAAAATGAAACATTTTGTCAACATGTATTGATTTTGACAAAATTTCATTTAGAAAAAAAAAAATCCAGAATGGAGCATTCTGATAAGCTTGAGGCATTGTGTTTTGGCCCTCTCAGAATGTAATGCTTCAATTTTTTCATTTTGAAACTACTTTTTGCTTCAGATTTTTTTAAAAATTGGGTTTTATAGAAGAAAGTCTAAATTGGAAAAAAAATGCGTAGACTTTATCAAAGCAAAACATTTTGATTGACCTGAAACTATTTCTGTGTGTGGTGGGGGTAAATTTCATAATTTTGCCGGAAACTGCAACAATTTTTGGTTGTCTTTTATTTTGGAAAGGAAACATTTTGAAATTGGAGTTTCCCACTAAATGGAAAATCTAGTTTGGGCCCATTATTCATTTTATTATTACTGATATATTTCTGTGGCAGTAATTAAGTCATTAATATTGTGGCTCAAATTTTGTTCATGAGTTTAGGCCAAATGTACTTTCTCACAGAAGAAGTGCCACTGAAGTGAACGTGACTAAAGTCCATAATGTCTGGTTCATAACCAAATATTTTACACAGTGACACAGACCAAGGCCTCAACATGGGGTCATATGGTACCATCAGTTTTTAAGCCAAAGTCCCCATTCCTTTCAATGGAAGTTCTAGTTAAAATTTGATAAGGTGAGATAGCTGTAGCAAATAATATCCTCTCTTTTTATTGTTTCCTCTTGTTCAGATATAAAAGCCTATAAACAGACTAAATACTAATGTACTTACAGGACTTTTACTTGGAAGCAGAAAAAAATGTAGTGTTCAGGTTTGAGTATTGGCCATGTTCCACGTTAAATAATCTGCTAAAGTCATTATGGGATTTGAGATTGAGTATTATACCGGCCCTTTTAGTGGGTGAGGATTTTTTTAAGGAAAATTGTCTAAAAATTATAAAAATAACAATGTTACTTTAGAATGTCCAGGAATGGTCACAATCTTACTGAGATGCCAATATCATCATCTCTCTCCAAATTTAAAGGTCATCTTCTACCGCCCTTAAATTGACCCCTGACGGGATACAGCAAGGTAGTACTGAACTTGTGTAAGCATGGCAGTCTATCCTTAAATGATTATTCTGTCTCCTTCTCTCCCCACATCCCCTCCATTCTTTCAAGCCAGTACATTCTTTGGATGTGGTTCTCCTCTTACACTAGTATAACTATCTTTATTTCAGTAGTTCTAATCTGAGTTTCATCAGAGTTAGTGAGAGGAGAGTCGGGCCCTTTGCCTGCCTACTTATCCTTCATCCAGTCATTAAGGTCTTCTCTGGTCTGAGGAGGATATCTGAAAGGCCACAGGATGTACGCTTTCAACTAGCTGGGGATGTCTCCAGTTGGGTACAGTACACCTCTGCTTGATATGCAATGCTGATATTATTCTTGGAAACCAGGATCTGCACATGGTAGTTTGTAGTCAAACATTGCAGCTAATAAAAAACATGGGGTGGGTGGGTCACTCAGGGCCAAATCCTGAAATCCTTCTCAGATTTTACTCAGGCACCAATCAGACTCCCAGGGACATAATTAGAAAAACCATGAAATCAGTGCAAGTTTACCTGAATAAGAAGTGAGGGAGGACTTCAATATTTGATACTTGATCATTAATATTAGGCCACAGTGGGCCCACGGGAATGTATCTGTCCTGCACCCAGAACCATTCCTCACTTCCTACCAGTCTGTGGAGAGCTGCCTGCAGGGTTGGAACCCATTGGGTTGGATGAAGTATTGGCTAAGCTAAGTGGAAAGAGTGGGTAGGCTATGGGGGGTGGGGGAATGCACACCATCCCTTCTCTGGTCCTGCAGTACTTACCTGGAAAAGGCAACACAGCTTGGGAAGGCTGTTGGCAGAGGGAGTCCTTGGTAGTGCAGTTTCATTAGAGAAACAGTGCCATGGAACAAAAGGCAGCTGGGGGAAGAGGGCCTCCATGTGGATGGTCCTGATATGACAAATGATTTTTTTTTACAGCTCTGATATACCCTGTGTTCTCTAGCTATCATAACATTGTACATTTATATACGCCCTCATCCCACCGGATCACAAAGTGCCTCCCGAACCACGTACATAAATCATCACTGAACTGTAGGCACTTCGGGGACTGGAACATCAGGCAGCTGGTGCACAGCAAACTGCACCAATGGGGTGAGTGAGGGAAATTCAGCTGCCGTTTATGAAGTTTTCTGGCTGTGAAGCTGTAGGCCGTTGATCTGTCTTTCACTTTGCTGTACAGATAATTTCAGTATTTCTGCAGGCATCTGGTGCAGTTGGGGATGATAAGTGTGTGTACAGGAAGGCAGTGTAACCTAATGGGCAGAGACTCAGCTCTGCTATTGAACTGCTGGGCAAACATGGCCAAATCACTTCCCTTCTGTCTGCCTCAGTTTCCCCATCTGTAAAATGGGGATAATGATACTGATCTCCTTTGTAAAGCACTTTGAGTGCTAGTGATGGAAAGTGCTATACATGAGAGCTAGATATTATTATTACTGATGTTTTTTCCCTGCAGATATGTGGCTGCATTATTCTGGGAGTCTCTATCTGGTTGCGTGTAAGCAAATCTGCTCAAGAGGTAAATGTATTCTGTCCTACAAAAAACATTTTTTCACCCTAAAATGCTAAAGCACTGTGTCAGCTAATAAACACAGTCATTTTCCACAGTAATTTCCCTGAGCTTGCTAGCCTTTCAGTGAGGTGACTGTTGTGTGTATATAATAACGAAATTATGATCTCTAACATTAAATAAGAGGGATCAGTCAGGTGGTCAGATGTAATGAATGGTACAATTGCAGAGGTATGTGTGCCGTGAGCTTTTCTTTATGGTACTACTACTATATATGTTTACAGTGTTGGTAGCAAAGCTGCTTAGATTTCTGTTGTGTGACATAGTCCTGATCTTGCTCCCATTGAAGTCACAGGGAACTAGGCCATTGATTTCAATGTGGGAGAAAGATCAGTACCCACATAACAAATAGTCTCCTCAAAAGTCAGTCCAAATTTTTTTAGAAAAAGTAGTACACTCAGGAACTCTTTTGAATTTTCCAGTGAATTTTCTGCTTTCTAACCCTTCCTCAAAAGTGGGATGTCTATTACCTGAGCAATTTTAGCCTTTACATATAAGCAAATATTTTTCCTATGTTTCCAATGGAACTGTAAAAATGTGAGCCCTGACCCTGTAACCCTTTTTACTGCATGAGTAAGGATTTGCAGTAAAGGGCCCTAAGGTAGCCAAATCAAGAAGTTCTTATGAAGGGTTAAATTGTCCTTTCCTGCAGAAATCCTGCTGGAGATGAGAGGAGAGGAAAACTGCTCGAGGTCCCCTTCATGGAGTTTATCTGGATCAGTCCACTGGATTTTCACCTACCACCTTCCCTCCTTACAAAATAAGCAGGAAGTCCACCCTCCATGGTCTAAGGTTCCTGAGGAATCTACCAGAGACAAAGGCCTTCTGTGTGGAGGCCCTTTGCTTCTTCAGTGGTTCTGGGGCCCCCTGCAGCTTACCGTCAATGGTCCCTTACAGCAGAGTTCCATTGGAGTCACACTCTAACAGCGACTCTTCCATCTGCCAGTGGTCAGGAATCTCCCTTAGTGGGAGGCTGGTTCGATAGCACGGTGGGGGTTAGTGGAATAGTAGGCGCTCTGAGCTTTTAAGAGTTACTATATTGATTGGGGGGTGGTGGTGAAACATCCAGCTCCAAACTGTTGAGAAACATAACTCTTTTCCTCAGTGCATGAATCTGGGCCAGAGGGAGATAAATGGGTTTGAGACTTTGTGAGTAATTTTGTTCTCAAAATGCTTCTTGACTGATTCCAGAAGTGAAAAAAAATGGCTATCCATGTTGGAAACAATTTTTGCGATTTCCAGGTTGATTTTATAGGGCTGATTAAAGTGCCAAGACATTTGATTGCCAGTCTGTTGCCATACCATGAGTCAGGGCACTTTTCCCATCAATCAAGAACAATATGTCTTTGATCAACATTTTCACATTTACAATTTTAAAAAAAAAACACAAAAAAACAAACAAACCCCAGATGCTGGCGTCCTACCTCTGGTGGCTGACTGTGTTGCAGCCAGTCAATCTCAGAGTGAACTCCCACCTTTGCCAGAGTGTGGACATGAAAGAACACATCGAATATTTGTTATAGAGTCCTCTGGTACAATGAAATATGGCCATATTTTATATAAAGTCATTGGTGGGGGGGAAGTGGAGAGCTTTGAGCTTCTTTATTACATAAGAGGATAGAAGACAAGTTCTAGTCTCGAATCTCCAAGTCTTCCACAGAGGCTCAAGTTGCCACACGTCTTATTGACTTTATACAGGACATTTCCCCAAATGGCCTTGTATACCTGGAACACCTTAATCACAGCTGTGCTCTACAAGGCCACAAGTCAGGAAAGCATTTCTATTCAGGACAGTATTTAAGTGTGTACCTAAGTGCTTTCCTGAATTGGATCCCTAGTTCTAAATAGCTGAACCCCTTCAGTTGCTGCCTGCAGCGTTAAGAGTTAGAGACCAAATCTTGAAGTCCTTACACACTATTTTCAGTCTTCACTCAGGCAAAGTTCCCATTCAAAGTCAATATGCATTTTGTCTATTTTACTGAGTAACCATTTCAGGATTTGGCTGTAGATGAATACAGCTCTCTAACAGTAAATAGGAGGTTTATTTCACTTGGAAAAGTAAAGCACCCTGCATTCCTAAAATTATACTAGTCTATATGCACCTTCACTGTTTCCATCAGAAGATAAATGTGACAACTTCCAGACGTTGTTACTAATCTTGGCAACAGTGAGGAAAATATTCTTTGAAGGTTTCTCCCAATGTTGGCCTACGGCCCTGCTCATGCCCAATGGGAACTGAATAAATTGATATTTAATTATACTGAATTATAGGAATTGTTTGCTTAAATATGACACACATCAAAATACAGACACCATCCCTTAGAGTAATACTGCAGAACCAGTTTAAAACAAAGAGAAGCCTTGGAAAAATGTATCTGACCTTGCCCTCTCATGTATCCAGTACTATTCTGAATAGTGCTCTCATGGGAAGTGCAATGGAGTAAGTGAGTAAATTTCTGGGATTGTCATGAAGAACTCTTTTTTCCCCCCAACACTAGATTAATAACAAAGAACTTTTCCAGGTAATAATTTTTTCTACATAAAGTAAAAACAAATATTTATTGGCTGAAAACAGAACAAATCATATTTAAGACAAAAGACCTTTGTTTATTCACTAAGGGTGAAATTCACCGCTGTGCAGAGAGCCAGCACAAAGACAATGGACTGCCAGTTCCTACTTAAACTCTCAAAATAGGGCTGAAATGAGTGCATAGGCCTTAGGAGTGTCCTCTGCTCAGGAGAGAACGTCACCCTGATTGATTAATCCATACATAACAGTTCTCTATCCTCAACTACAAAGTCACCCTCTTTTTTGGGGGCTGGGGTGGGTAAGGAGAGGTAGATCAGGTTATCTAACAAATTACCCTTCTTCTAGAAAGGGTTTTCTTACAGCTGACTTTTTGTTTCTCTCTCTACAGGATATCCATTTAGATAGTAGCCTGTTTTCAGCTGTTGACCTGATGATAGCAGTGGGCTCCATCATTATGGTCCTTGGTTTCCTGGGTTGCTGTGGTGCAATGAAGGAAAGTCAATGCATGCTGATCTTGGTAGGGTCATGGAAAGAAAAACCTTTGTCTAAACTTTTCAAGCTGAAGTTAGGGCTGGTGGAAAAGTTCCTTGCAAATGAGACTAATTGTAATCTGGGGCAGTTCTGTTTGATCAAATGATTACTTGTATTAACTGTTTGGACCCATTCCACCCAGTGCATGGTGGGATGCCTCTCACTGTCTGACAAAGGCAACTTCCATAAGCAGGGTTGGGAGGGTTTCAAAAAACATTAGGCCATATTGTGGCTGGTTAGTGGCCTTCCATGATAGCAATCCCTTCACTCTTGGAACTGCTAACTCCTTCAACCCCAGGAAGAAGTTATCCCAAAGGACAGTTTACACAGAGCAGGGCTGGTGTATGGGTATAGCTGCCAAGTGTCATGCATCTGGTGTGACACTCACATCCTTGCAGCCCTACTGAGATGTTATTGGTTCTGACAGCTGTGGGAATGGGCCTGAAGCTGGTACTGCCTGCCAGGGGCACCGTGGGCACTCTGCCTCCCATCGCCCTTCTCCCTCTTCTGGATCCCAGAGGGGAAGGAGCAGTTAGTGGGAACAGAAGGTGAGGGGGACCCAGTATGGGGTCCAGAAAGCCCCTAGCCAGCTCCCAGCTTTCTCCCCAACCAACTCCCACTCAGCTTCCCCCTGCCAATCTTCTCCCAGCTTCCCACCACTATCACCTTCCACCCAGTCACCTCAGACAGCCCCCAGGTCACACCTGACTGCCCCCAACCTGCAGCTTGCCTTACCCAGCACCAAGCCATCTACCCAGCATCCTTAACCACAGCTGCTAAGTACTATGCAGCTCTACACCCTACCCCACACTGCTTGGAGTGCAAATATAGTCCCCACAAATTGAAGATTATGGGATTGGTTTGTCCAAATATGCAAATTAGTTCATTACATCATTTGCATAAAATGTCACACATGGAGCTGCACAAAACATTTGTACTGGGGAGGGCAGCAATCTGTACCATGCCAACGGATAGAGCACAATATGCAGCCCCTGTGTGAACTTAGCAGTCTTCAGATAGATTGTGCCTGCCTGAGACATAATAGCTCCCGATGCTCCTCCTGGAAGAGTGAAATACCACATCACCCCTTATGCTGGCCCAGGGCATTTGTGTACAGAAAAAGGCCAAATTTTGTCTCAAACTGAGTTAGGATGAATACTCTGATTAGCTCTAAGCAGGATGTAAAATTTACTCTACCAAAGTTTCCATTCATGTAAATAATAATTTGCCACCAAGCGGGAAGAAATGATCTTTTGCTGGTCAAAAGTATTAACTTTTCCCTTCTTTGTTTTCTTGCTAGTTTTTTATTGGACTCCTTTTGATCCTGATCCTTCAGGTTGTAGCAGGTATTTTGGGAGCAGTGTATAAGTCTCAGGTACTGTATGGTTCAATCACATTTGCTGAATTCTTTGCAATATTTTACATAGAATATGAACTATTACAATATAATATCACTTGGATTTCCAGATAGAAACAACACTTAACAAGACTCTCTTCGAGGAGGCAAAGCAGTTGCAAGGCGTCACTTCGGATTCTCATGTATTTCAAGAGAAGTTTCAGAAGTTTGAGAAAATGGTAATTGAAGACAGGTATTATCTTTCTAGTCTGTTGCATCTGATGCAGAGTTAATCCTTGTTTTATCACTACACTGCCACAAAGTTGAATATCACCCTTCTGAAAAAGCATAAACTGCCCTAAATGCAGCTGAAAAACTGTCCAGGGGGATTCTATTCTCCATGTGTGGCTTGGAGTTCTTCCCTGTGGCGATTTCCCTGCAGCAACATTCATGTAAGAATTGGGGGTAGCGGTTTAGCACAGAGATGACCCGTACCCGATCACCCGCCGATAGAGGGTGGCGGAGTAGGGGGGAGGCAGAGTGAGGGCAGAGGCTTCAGCAGATGCTACTGAGCATGTGAAGTCCATATGAGCATGCTCAGTACAAGCCAAGCAGCAAATCTGGGGAGACACATGACCAGTGGTGAGCTGGAGCCAGTTCGCACCGGTTCGCTAGAACTGGTTGTTAAATTTAGAAGCCCTTTTAGAACCAGTTGTTCCGCGAGGGACAACTGGTTCTAAAAGGGCTTCTAAATTTAAGAGGCCAAAAGTGGCGCCTTAGGTGCCGACTCCATGAGTGCTCCAGCCCTGGAGCACCCAAGGAAAAAATTTGGTGGGTGCAGAGCACCCACTGGCAGCTCCTCGCCCCACCCCCGGCCCTAGCTCACCTCCGCTCCGCCTTCGCCTCCTCCCCTGAACGCGCCGCCCCACTCTGCTTCTCCACCCCCCCAGGCTTCCCGTGAATCAGCTGTTCATGCGGGAAGCCGGGGCGGGCGGAGAAGCAGGCCGCAGCTTCCCACTGAGGCCCAGGGAGGCGGAGATGAGCTCGGGCGGGGGGGGGGGGCGGGGCGTGAGGAGGGCCGCCCGTGCCGCAACAGGTAACCCAGGGTGGGGGGGCGCGCAGGGGAACCGCTCCCCGCCCCAGCTCACCTCCGCCACCCTGAGCGGGAAGCCGCGACCTGCTTCTCAGCCCTCCCCGGCTTCCTGCCGAACAGCTGATTCACGGGAAGCCAGCGGTGGTGGTGGGGTGCGGAGAAGCAGAGCGGGGCGGTGGGTTCAGGGGAGAAGGTGGAGCGGAGGTGAGCTGGGGCCAGCGCGGGGCAAGGAGCTGCCGGTGTGGTTTCTGCACCCACCAAATTTTCCCCGTGGGGGCTCCAGCCCCGGAGCACCCAGGGAGTTGGTGCCTAAGGCGCCACTTTTGATGTGATCAGTGGGGGGAGCGGCCGCTCCCCCTGCTCCCCCCTAGCTACGCTCCCCCGCCCCTAGAAGCCAGAGGGACCTGCCGGATGGTTCCTGGGAGCTGCTCCAGGTAAGCACCACCGGGACTCCCCACCTCGTCCCCCGGCAGGTGCCTCTGGCTCTTAGGGTGGGACGGGCACCCACTACGGTGGCCCAGGAGACCCTTCTGCCCGGTTCTGGGGGCAGTAAGGGGACAGGGGAGGGGGGTGGATGGGGCAGGGGTCTGGGGGGGCATCCAAGGAACACGGGGGGGGTGGATGGGGCCGGAGTCCCGGGGGGCAGGGGTGGGCAACAACCCCCTCGTGGGGTGAGGGGGGAACCCGTTGTTAAGATTTTGGCAGCTCATCACTGCACATGACCCCACTTGCCCTGCCCCACACGTCGTCTCTTGTTTAGAATATTCACTGGATCCACCACTATGCAGTTTCCCCATGCCCAGCGCGCCCCCCACCCCACCACCCTGAACATAGGGTCCAAGCCACTGACTAGGGGCTTACATATGAGTCATCTTTTAACTTTCTGAAAGTCTCTTTCTAGAGGAACATTTTGAGGAAGTTTGATATCTCTGTCTTTATCCCACTCTCTTTATTGTATTATCTAAGTACCTGCGTGTTGTCAGAGCACAAAGCATTTTTGATACATGAGCATTTGAAGAAAAGAGAGGGTTTGGTAGTTATCTCATTTCTTTTTTTAGGAATATCATATTTGCTTGTATAGAAATTCCAACTTTGTTCTATTCATTTGTTTTCTCTCAGAACTACTGAGCTATATTTTAGAAGGTTTTATGGTTGACTCATTTACTACAACTATTTGAACTTCAAAGTTCCATGTAAAGTTTGTAAATCACTAAAGGACCATGTGAGTTTATAAAGTCTGGATATTATGTATCTAAGATCCATAAATTAAATTGCCTGTTTCAAAAAACCTAAGTTGGAGCAAAATAAACCAAATAACTTTGGTTCAAAGATTACAAACTCTGCCCTGTGCCTACAGATACTGTAAATTTCTTCATCCAAACACCCTGACTCAAGAAAATTTGAAGCACCCAGCAGTTCTTGTAAGTAACATAGAAAGCCATGAATAAAAAGCTTTCAAGGTCTTCACATGCTGTCAAGAGAATTTACAAGGTCTGTAGACTCACCTGTTCCTTGAAAGGTCTCCAGCCCCTTCCTGAGGCCCATGTAAGCTCTGCACTTGTTGTACCACTATTGAGCTTACAAGAGTGCATATTTTATCTATTGAGTTTAGAAGGCCCAGAGGTATTGTCTCTCTTTTGCAGGATCTGCATACTCATTCCGTTGATTTTGGAAGCTTTATTCTTACTGCTATGGAAAGTACAGGGTCTGCAGCCTATAACCAAATACAGACAATTATAGAGATACCTGAACCAAGCCTCTGAATTTGAGCATATCCAATCTTTGATTCATAGATTCCAAAACCAGAAGGGACCATTGTGATTATCTGGTCTCCTGTGTAATACAGGCCATATAACTTCCCCAGAATAATTCCTAAAGCAATCTTGACTTAAAATTGTCAGTGATGAAGAATCCACCACGACCCTTGGTAAATTGTTCCAATGGTTAATTACCTTCACTGTCAAAAATTTATATTTATTTCCAGCCTTAATTTGTCTAGCTTCCAGCCACTGGATCATGGTATACTTTTCTCTTCTAGATTGAGGAGCCCATTAGTAAATATTTGTTTCCCATATAGCTACTTACAAGAGTTGTTATAATCCTGGGATGCACAAACTAGGGAATCTCAAGTAGAAAGACAGAGGTTATTTTTGTATTTGTATTCTGTATTTGGAACTGGTGTGACTACTGCTAGAATACTGTGCCCAGTTCTTGTGCCCACAATTCAAGAAGAGTATTGATAAAGTGGAGATGGTTCAGAGAAGAGCCAAAAGAATGATTAATGCTTTAGAAAATATGCCTTCTAGTGACAGACTCAAAGAGCTCAATCTATTTAGTTTAACAAAAAGAAGGTTAAGGGGTGACTTGATTACAGTCTAATAGTATCTTGAAATTGGATCCAGATCTAAAATTTGTCACTCTGAATAAAGTGAAAGACTAAATCCCTAGATTCAAACACTACTCAAAGTCAGGGAAAGTCAGATAAAGAACCAAACTTTGCATCTTGGAGCTGTCTCTATTGACCATTCTGAATACCTCATATAATGCCAGGTTTGTTGACTGCGGTGCCAGTGGACCTTATCTGCTCTGGAGAAAACAGACCTGATTCACATCTATGATTCTTGATTCACAGCAATGGGGAAACGAGGGGTGCAATTTGAACCCCCCCGTGCTCAAATGGGGATTCACCCTTAAGCTAGATTGTGATTCTGTCACCACCCTCTAGCTTTAAACTCTGTCTATGACTCCATAGAACTTTGATTGGCATTTACCTGTGTAAGGACTCAATAACTAATAAAAGACCTTAGAATCTGGCCAGTGCTGGGAATAAAATATAAATAACATTTTCATTTTCTTCTTAAAAATACTAAAGAAATTCCCAATATAAAAAGTGCCTCACCTGCTCAAAACGCTGTGGTTATTCTCTGTAGGTGAAGCACTTATCTGTAGCATTTGCATTACTTTAGACTGGAAATCATTGTTCAGTTTCTCATTTAAGTGATGCCTGAAATGTCTCAATATTTTTCTATGCCCTTCAGAAAAACTTTCTTTCCAACACAAACATGATACAGGAGGATGGAAGTTAAAGTACTTTGTTTTAGCTCAAATGTTTTTATTTCTTCTAAATACTTGACAAAAGAAGGAGTTTGTAAAGGGGCCCTCAGTGGGCCAAGGAGCCTAGTGGTTAGTACTTACTCGGTCATGGGGCAGTGGTAGGAGAGTCTGGGCTCACTCACTCCACTGGGCTCTGATCCAGGGCCCTAGGAGCAGGGATGCTGGAACTGGGGGAGAGGCAAGGGGACCATGGCCTCCCAATTTATAACATGGGTGTAGTTTGGGGGCCGCATTGACCCCCCCCCCAACTGCAAGTCTTGGGCAGACACCGAGCGGTGGCAGCAGGGGCTGTGCTTCATGGTGGGGGGAACTGATAAGGCGATCATCTCCCCTGCTGTCAAGCATAGCCCCTGCCAGTGGCATCAGCCTCTTCCCAGAGGGGATGAGGCTGAGGTGGGCCTCAGCACCCCCTTGCCTAGAGGCCCAACCCACTGCTCCTCCTCTTCCCTCTGAGGTCCTGTCCCCTGGCCAGGCCGGAAGCAGAGCCGGGCCATGGTAAGAGCTGCCCAGGGAGCCCGGGCTCCTGTGGGGAGCCCCAAACCTTTCAGCAGAGTGCCCAAGGGGTCAGGGACATAGGCTGGGGGCTGCTTCAGGCACCCTGACCCCCACCCAGGGCAGGTGGAGGGTCTGGGGCTCCCCACAGCAGCCCGGGCTCCCTGGGCAGCTCTTACCATAGCCCGGCTCCGGATTCTGGCCTGGCCAGGGAGTTGGGTCTCAGAAGGAAAGAGGAGGAGCAGGGTCAGGGCCACATGGGAAGAGGAGGGGAGGCCCTTGTGGCCTTCCCACTTATACTGAGGTTCTGGCACTCTTGCCTAGGAGGGTCACCAGACCTTCCCTGGGTCTCTTTCTAACACAGTTTCCTTCCCTCAGCTTCTGATCCCAGAGAAGGGGAAAAGAAAAAGGAAACCAAAACTGCCAGCCCCAGCTGGGCTGTGCCTACAGCACTGTGCCTTCAGGGAGGCTTCTCCAGCCCCTTTTGGGAGGAGCCTTCAGGGCAGGTCTGCATTCTTCCTCAGCCTCCCCTTTCTGAGCTGGGTTGCTCCCTTTTCAACCCTGTCTGCAGCTGGAGCATGCTCTGCAGGATTGGAGGGGCAGGCCTACCTGGGTCCAATCTAGTCGTTTAACCTCTTCCGTCCCAGTGTGGGATTTGTATACTCCATCACAGAGCTATGTATCACACACCGTTTTACCAATGTTAATTGAAATTTGACATCTTATTTAAAATAAATGATGATGGATCCAAGCACAGCTGGAATGACGACATAATGGGTTTATGGGAGAAAGCAAACGTTGTATAAAGACTTTATTAAGGAGGATTCAAAACAAAGAATGATTACATTATAACAAGCTTTGCTAGTCCTAACTCTCCCTTCCTTCTCCAGTCTGAGGTCTTCACTTTACAGGTCTCTAATGAGGCAATAACTCAGAGCGGGCAGACTCCTGCGCCAGGGGAGAGACCGCGCCCAGCATTAAAAGACTCCCTATCTAAGGGAAGTTCTCTCTGTATCTGGCTGCACTCCCCATTCAAACAAGCTATGGCAGCAACCTAGATATGCAATCTGTATAATCTTTTCAGCACTCAAAGAATGACAGATACTATTTTGTCACAACAAATGTCACCCAGTGACAGCACCACCAGTGAGATAAGACGCTTTGGTTCCAAGCCATTGGTTCCAAACTGAAGAGGTTTTGAAGGAAAGTTGCTACTCCAACCTTTACTATTTTAAAATCATCCACCGGTCTGTAGTGGCAAATTTACTCCTGGGATAAGGGAACCTGTCAGGGACTATGTCAGTCATAAAGAAAAATGACCATATCTTATGGAACTTTCACCATGTGTTGCTTATTTGAAATATTTTCTTCCTTACTACAAAGTCATGTAATGCTATATTTTATTGTAAAAGAGAGGGAAATAAAATGAGATAAAAGAGAGGTTCTTCTGCGGGTTTATGTCTAGGCTCATATCCATGCATGCCTAACACCAAAAGGTGGAACATTCAAGATGGGTCTGATCCTGAAAGATGCCTCCTGAGAATTGCAGAATATTTTCAACTCCCATTTACACCAGGGGACAGGCCGCTCACCACAGAGCAGCTGGTGCTCAGAACCATTCATTCTTGTTATGCCTGGGTGTGCATTGCTTGGTCCATAAGAGCACATGACTTTAGGGGATGAGCTTAAGGGCTCTTCTTCTGAACACTGCCAGGGATGCTAGTGGAATGGTAGCCAGAAACAGTGTTTAGACAGCTTGTGCTGCCCCCTCCTATTGCTGACCCAGCTCGCTGCTTATGATATCATAGACAGCCCCCAGGAGGGGTGAGGAGTCTCTCTGGAAAAAGTAGAGGTAGAGCCATAGCGGCTCTGTTTTTTAGTAGATCACGATTGTTTTATTATGTCCCATGGCCTTTGCATCTCTACAGGATGAGTGGTTCCAGCTGCCCTTTAAAACAGAGAAGAGCTAAAGCCAGAACTTTATGTTGCCCTACTTCCACCCCGCACTTTGATAGTTTGGATAAAATAGAACCTGAATCAAAACCACACCTGGTTTAGGTTTTTAAACCCAAAACAAATCCATAGCCTCTCTGGCCCATGGCTAGGTTCATGGGCTACCCATCCATTAAGGGGGTTATTTTTCTAGCTCTCTCATTTTTATATGTCTGTATTGTCTTTTTCTAGGTTGGCTTTTTTCACATGTGAAATACTTTGGCTATGTCTAACATACAAATATAAAATGCAGGGAAAAAAACAAAATTCTGAAAACATCCAACATTATTACAGGCTATGTTGTGGCACATGCAGTCATTAATCCAAAGCCATGTTACTGATTCTTTCTTATTGTATATTGGAAATCTGTTCCTTCTTCATCCTCTTTATTTATTGACTACAATTCACCTGCCATTCTGATTATTGATAGAAGATGTGCAATGTCTTGGTAAGGTTTGCAAGTGTGAAACAGATTTGTGTGACAAAAAAACAAACGGGATGTTAGGAATCATTAAAAAAGGGATAGAGAATAAGATGGAGAAGATCTTATTGCCTTTATATAAATCCATGGTACGCCCACATCTTGAATACTGCATACAGATGTGGTCTCCTCATCTCAAAAAAGATATACCGGCATTAGAAAAGGTTCAGAAAAGGTCAACTAAAATGATTAGGGGTTTGGAATGGTGCCCATATGAGGAGAGATTAGATAGTCTCCTCTTTTCCAAGCTGAAAAGTCCTAGCCTAAGGGGGGATATGATAGAGGTATATAAAATCATGAGTGGGGTGGAGAAAGTGAATAAGGAAAAGTTATTTACTTGTTCCCATAATATAAGAACTAGGGGCCACCAAATGAAATTAATGGGCATCAGGTTTAAAACAAATAAAAGGAAGTTCTTCTTCACACAGCACACAGTCAACCTGTGGAACTCCTTGCCTGAGGAGGTTGTGAAGGCTAGGAGTATAACAGGGTTTAAAAGAGAACAAGATAAATTCATGGAGGTTAAGTTCATTAATGGCTATTAGCCAGGATAGGTAAGGAACGGTGTTCCTAGCCTATGTTTGTCAGAGGGTGGAGATGGATGGCAGGAGAGAGATCACTAGATCATTACCTCTGGGGTTCTGGGGCACCTGGTTCGCTCCCTCTGGGGCACCTGGCATTGGCCACTGTTGGTAGACAGGATACTGGGCTGGATGGACCTTTGGTCTGACCCAGTACAGCCATTCTTATGACTTATTTTCAGTCACCATTCTTCCCTTTCACCCCTCCTTTTCTCCTCTTTTACAGAATCAGTGCTGTGGTTTGGTGAAGGGATATGAAGACTGGGGGAGCAATTTTAATCCTCCTTATGGTAATTTCAAGATCTGTGAATGTGCACAGAAAGATCAAAATACAGATCTCTGCACCCTTTATTCTAACAGAAACATTTATAAAAGGGTAAGTACGATTTTTACATATTTCACTTTCCAAAAAGAGGTTTAGAGCGAGGTTCTGTCTGCTTTGCCTGGTCATTAAAAGGCCCTTGACACTTTTGAAAAGGAAAAGGGTTTGTTCTGTTTTCCTTAGTTAAATTTTCCTCTCCTCCAGCGGTTGTGAAGTGCAGCATGCTTTTTGGCTGCTGCCTACTCCCCCTGCCATGCCCGCATTTCCACAGTGCGGTGCAGTGCCCTAAGGACCTCTGCAGCCTGTCTGAGTTCCCAGTTTGTGGTCACCAGTGAGGATTCTGAGTGACAGGAGGCCTTAGCAACATCTCCATATCGCTATAGGGATTACTCACCTCCTCTCTCACCCCAGGCTCAGGATTCCACACAATAAAATAACTACATTGTCAGACATGTTTGCCCAGGATTTGACTCATAGCTTTTAAAGTCCTTAAGAATATTTCAGGATGAAAGGGTTCAATGTAAGATACTTTTATTGTTAATCTCTTTTAAAAAGGTTCACACTCAGTTATAGAATCCGCTGGAAGGAAATGCTGCATGTTTTCTGACAGCACACTTGAGGGGCCATTTCCCCCCAGCTGTACCCCTTGGAAAAGCTTTCAGCATTAAATTAGAATAGTAAGACAGGGTGCATGATGACAGGCAGCAAAGAGAGACTCAGACACAAATTGGAGGATGGGCAGCAGGGAACTCAATTAACCTATTTCAAGATTTCATTGCATGGAAATTAGAACTCTGCAAATCCAGAGAAAAATAGTGAAAACAGGCATAAAATGTCTGCATTTTTAGAAAGTTAGTGCTACGACATGTCTGGTTTTGCCATTATCTACATCCACTGTATAGCCAATTTCCATAAATATCAAATTTTGGGGCTAGATTTTTATAAATATTGAAGTTCATGGCCAGATTCTGCCACCCTTATTTATGCTGAATACTAATTCATTCCTGGAGTAATGTCACTGAAGGAAAGCTGCTTGTGAATAAGGATATATTCAGCAGGTGTGTAGGGTGGCAGAGTCAAGACCTAACATTCAAAAATACGAAATGGTATGTGCCCCTTTGGCCAAAGTTTAGTCAGGGCCTAAATGGAACCCACAGAATACAAGCATGAAAATATAGAGGAATTATTGTGGGTGCAAGACAAATTCCCTGTGCAAACCACCAGATTTTATGGGCAAGGGTGGATATTGGCAGGATCCTTGTGAAGCAAACTCACCATTTTGAGACTTGCTGCAATAGTGAGTCAGAGCTAAATTTAAAGCCTTTTTGAGAGAAAGATAAACATGTTTATCACTGGGGAGGAAATAGGGTGAAAGTCCATCCACATGTTGGGCAGGGGACAGTGGTGGCGGTGGTGGAGGGTCCCTGAAGTTTTGATGGCTCTGGGCCTCACTTCGTCTTCACCATGGTTTGCAAGAGCAGTTAGCCACCGACTTGAGCAAATGTAGTAATGATAAGAACAGGCATATGTACATTTATAAAAAAATACAGAGAGGCTCAAACTGGAACTTCAGATCTGAATTGCTCACTCCATCCCACATCCAGCCTGAGCCCGTCGAACATGTGAGAAAGTTTGGATTTAAATGTGGCTCCATATCCAATTATCCTGCTCTGAGCCTGTAATAAACCTGACCTGGAATAGCAAATGCAAATATCAGTATAATGGGAAATTGACTCACTTCCAGCCCCGAACTTCACAGCTTTGGCCCCTCTCTAACGAAAAGGGATTAGACAGAGAAAATAAGGGTAAATGATATTTTTATTTCATTTTGCATGTGGCAGTATCACAAACCCTAGACACTGAAGCAGTGTCTTTTATTCTGAAACTTTACCCTACGTGTATATTTGGATACTAGATTCATATTTTGGAAGACAAAGAGCAGATATTCCTCCCAGAGCACAGGATGGTTGCAGATGTACTCTTTGTCTTTGTAACAAACTCGAGCAAATTAGAACAGCTTCTCTTGCACATGGTGGATTACCTTTTTGGCCAGTGCTATTCCATGCAGCCAATGATTTTAGAGGCTGTACTCCTAATGAGCTTGTATTACTCATAATTAATCTTTTCTTTTCTTTCAGCCATGTGGCGTTGTGATAATTGATTTCTTCAAACACCATATGGTCATACTTATGGGGATCGCATTTGGACTGGCATTTATTGAGGTATCAGTATAAACCATTAAAATATTTACTAGATGACAAGCAAAGTGTTGTATTTGAAATGTGCTGGGACTGGGATTAAAATATCTGGATTGCTCAACTATTAAGCAACAGTGAATTGGCTTTAACCTCATCCCTAATTGTACTATCATTTAGTATTTAGATATATTGCAGTAAGGCTCAAGACCTCAGGATCAGGACCCTTCTGTGGTGGGTGATGTACAAACAGGTTGCATGTCCCACTTCCTGCAAAGAATTTACAGCCTAAAGGCTTAATCTTAATTTTACAATTGCCCCTGAGCGAGATCTGGTACGTAGCTGCATAACCCCAGCAGCATACTGGGGAGAGTCACAGTCCTCTCCCTATTCCCCCCACTTTCTGGGAGGACAATAGTTTACTTACTGTGCATCTGGCCAGTTACTGGTTTCTGACCACGACAGGAGTGAGGTTCTGGAACAGCCTCCCAATAGGGGTAATGGGGCAAACAACATAGCTTTAAAATGGAGTCTGAACAGGATTACATGACAGGTTCTTGTCAGCAGCAGAAATAGAGGGGCCAAAAATACCGAAAGAGATGCTATTCTTGTTCTATTTCTGGCCCAACTAGACAAAGGAAATGGTAGAAATTTCACAAGAGAACCCATCCTTGTGGGATTTCCAGATGAGCTGGAAGTTGGTCTGAACTTTGGGATGCTCATGTGAACCGGATGGTCACCTTGAACCTTCTCAGTTTCAGCCATTACTGCTTGCTGGAACCTGAAATTCAACCTTTTTTTCTTTTTTTTAAAATTGCTTTAATGGGCCCTGATTTGAAGTCCACTGAAGTCAACAGACCTTCCAATGGGCTTTGGATCAGGTCCAAAAAAAATGTTATCGACCTTGTCTTTCTAAATACATTGATTTAAGAAAGCTTTGTATTGCCAAGAGTTCAGGTCAGCTACATTATCTCAATTGTAACTAAATTGCAGCCCTCACATAATAGAGAGATTATGATGTGGAATTATTGTTCTGAGGACACAGTTCCCCCATAGAGGAGATTTAAGCAGGTAAAGAGCAGAATATACAATTGGAATGTTTGGGCTGCTTATTTCAATTGTTTCTTCATTTACTGAACAATGACACAATACATTTTCTCGAAAGGAATGAGGGGGGGGGAAAGTGATGTTATCTGGTTAACCACCTGACTAATGTTAGGTTCTGTCTATGACTAAGAAACAGGGGATTTAATTGCTTTGCCTCATTCCATTATTTCACATTTTTTGTATTACTTCTTTGTAGTTTCCCCCCCTGAAATTAGAGGCTTGAGGTAAACACAGAATGACAAAGTGAATTTTGCAGTACTGAATCCATAATTCAGACTGAAAAGGTATTTAAATTGTAGCACTGCTTTGGCAGAGAATTATTCTCCCTGCCCTAAAAGTGGGCAGGAGCCCCAGCCTAAAATATCCATGTCCAGGAAAGTAATAGTAAGCAGGAAAGACTCGGTACAGCTGAAGTGCTTGATATGACTTGCAACTAACCTCTTACTTAGCATTTTTTATAAGACTGTGTGCTCACCATGCATAGCACACCTTTGTGTCAGGGTGCGATGCTGCACAGGGTGCTCGTTTCCAGCACTGCCTACTGACCGTCTGCCTCTCACTGGCTCTTCCAGGCCTCAGCCCTCCAGCCAAGTCACATAAAGTTCAAATCCCCTTCAGGGTAACCAAAAGGTCCAAATGAAAATCCAAACATCTGAATAATTCTTCTGCCCTCTTGGGCAACTGAAGTCTTCTGTGCCATGTAGAAACCCTACCTCAGAGCTACTCAACCACAGGAGCCTACTCTGTGGGTTTGTCTCCATAGGAAAGTCTTCTCTTCTCTATGGTCTCTCCCTGGATCTTGCCCCCTTTCCAGGGCCTGCCCCCCACAGGGATCAATTCTATCACTGTCGCTTTCCTCAGTCTAACTGCCCGAACCCCTTCCCATAGAGATTCGGAACTCCATACCTCCTCTCTCCTAGGCCTTCTCCACTCAGCTGTGTTTAAGTAATCCTCTGCAGCTGGGGTCAGTCACTCTCACTCCATCACATCCAGCTGGTATCACTAATTGCCCCTATATGGTTAGATCAGGGGCAAGGCTGAGGGTAACTGCTAGGTCAGAAGCCAGGCTGAACTCAGCTTGCCTAAAGGTCCAGCCTGCCTATGACAGCTGGGTATTATTTCAAGAAGCTACTTATGGTGGATCACTTAGATGACAGTTGCTTCCAGCAGCTCCCATTGGCCTGGAGCGGCGAACTGCAGCCAGTGGGAGCCGCGATCGGCTGAACCTGTGGACGCGGCCGGTAAACAAACTGGCCCTGCCCTCCAGGGGTTTTCCCTGCACAAGCGGCAGAACAATTTTGGGAACCACTGGTATATTCTATATGTTCTCCATTGTAAATTTCTTGAAAAAGTTAAACACTATTGTTTAGTTGCTTCATAAATGACTATTTGGATCTTTCCTGTTTTTACTTAACACTTCAAATACTGATAAATTAAGGCCAAAAGGGATCATTATGATCATCTAATTGGTTCTCAACCTATTTACCATTGCGGGCCACATATGTGGCCCGCAATGTGTTATGTGGGCTGCATCAAATGTACCTCCATGGCCCTGAGGATGTCACATGGGCCACAGCTCTGTGCTGATTGGGCTGCAAGTGGCCCACGGGCCGCAGGTTAAGAACCACTGAATAATCTGACCTCTTGCATAACCCCAGCCACAGAATTTCACCCAGTAATTCTTGCATCAAAACTTCGCCTTAGTCAGATTTTATTTCAGTCAGCTAGTTCTTTAATAGATGCAACACTTCTGGCCTGATCAGATTACTGGTAAATTTGAAATATTTGTAATGTGACTATTTAGCACCCAAAATGATAGGGGTGTCTGAGTACATATGCATATAATGTGTGTGTATAGATGTAATATAAAAGCTAGTGAAACACAAGAAAGGTAAAAATAGAAAAGATTAAAGATGTCAAAGAAACTAAAATCTTGGCATACAACAGAGTCTGAGAAGTTATTCCAGTGACTTAGAAAATAAAAATGAATAGCTGCATTTAAAAATCCCACATCTGAAGAAGGGTCCCCCATCAACATGGGTCATCTTTTTTAAACAAAGTTTAAGTTTTCCATTTTCTCTGCAATCTTACCTGTGGTACATACTGATTTCATTAAAATCCCAATACTCTAGAGTCATGCTTCCTATGAAAGTCATTGGAAAAAATCTACTCCTCCACAGATTTATGTAAATCCAAGACATTTGCAAACAAAATGTTCTCACTGTGTATCAATTCTATGCAGGGATTTCCAGGACTGCCAAGTAATACCATAAATATCTTTATTTTCCAGATTGTTGGTTTGGGGTTTTCGATGAGCCTGTACTGTCAGATCCAGAGAAAATGAAACAATGGAAGTGTCAGAACTATGTCATCAGCCAAATCAAAACTTTTATAGTTAAATTTTGGTTTGCCACATTTAAACAAATACATGTATGTCACAAGCAGCTGTTTTGATAAAAGCAGCAGCCCTGATGAATACAGATTCTTCATGTGAAACAATCTCCTTAAAATTAATGATGTGAATGTGGATTTTTATTTGCAATAAATGTCTGTTTACAACTTTGATGAGCTCATTTTGTGTGTAGATTACTTTGAGTGATGTTGAAATTTTTCATTTATCAGACAATGTGTCTGCACAGTGTTGCGCTAATCACGACAGAGTCCTCGGAAAAATCTGCAAATGACATTGTAATGGTTGGCTGATGCTGCGAATCACATGATTCTAGGAAGTATTTCTTGTGTGGCAGTGTTTCTTTTATAACTAGTATCACAGGTCAATTTCGCCCCACGTAAGGTATTATGGAGAAGGTTTGTTATTTTGGGGATTCCAATTTTTTCTCAAATAGGAAATATATTATCTCCTTAGGGATGTTTAAATTAGCACCTTGCCAGGTAACATGGACACTGAGAGGTCTCAGTGCTACTTTCCCAAATGAGAAGTCGGATTTAGGGACACGTATTTTACAAGTCTGCATAAAGGGTGATATTCTGGTGCCTACTGAAATCAATGGCAAAACTTGCATTGACTTCAGGGGGCCAGGATTTCATCTAAAGTGTCTAAGCAAGGCAGCTGGTTCTGCAGAAGCAGGCAGGCAAGAGAAAAATGGAAAAAGATCAATCTGAATGAACGTATGTGAATATACTTGGCATTAAGTAACAGTTTAATAAGGTTATTTAGGTACCTAGAGATGCTGATAAGCACCTGGTGAGATTCTAAAAAGCACCTTGAAATGAATGGGACTGCTAGAGTTTGGGCCATAGGCAGTCTGGCCTGCTGGTTAAAGCGAGAGTTTGGCCTACTGGTTAGAGCTGGGTTCTGGGTGAGCAGAGTCCAGGAACAAGCCAAGGGTCAGGGCCAGAGGGACAGAAGCCAAATTGCAGAGCTGGAGGGCAATCAGAGTCGTGGGTCATAGGCTCTGCAGAGGCAGGAACTGAAGGGGAACCAGAGCAGGTTAGGAGCAGGGTCTGGAAGCCTGCTGATACAGGGACTGGAATGGCAGGATACACATTGAGCAGCCAGGAAGCTGCAGCTGTTGCTGTGCTTAAAGCCAGCCAGCTGCCCTTCCTGACCAAACAGGTGATGCAATCAACCAGGTAATGTAGTGCAGGCCAGCTATGCTTGTTGGATTGCCAGGAGACTGACTCTGCTGCAGCCCTAATCCCTGACAGTATCTCCCCCACTACCCTCCTCAAAGGCCATGAGGCCTGGTTTCTCTGGGTAGATGCAGTGAAAAGCGAGCAGGAGGTCTAAGTTATGGATGTGTTCTGCAGGTTCCCACAAGCATTCATCAGGGCCATATCCCTTTTAGTCAATTAAGTATTGGAGCCTTCCCTGTAGTCAGCGAGAGTCCAGAATTTGCCAAACCATATATTCTTCCTGACCCTGAATGGTTATTGGTAGGGGCAGGGGAGTGATGCAATATGGGAAGGTATTTTTGGTATGTGGCTTTAACTGGGAGATCTGGAAGATGGGATGGACTTTAAGAGATTCTGGTAACTGTAGCTTGAAGGTTACTATAATAATCCATTTTGTAATCTGAAAGGCCCCCATGTACTGGTGGTCCAGTTTTGCAGATGGGTGAGTAGATCTAAGGTTCTGGGTGGCCAGCCAGACCTTATCCCCTACTGAGAAGCTAGGGGCTGGCCGACAGTGCTGATCAGCATATCATTTGTATGCTGCTTTAGCTTCTTCTAACCAGAGTTTAAACTCTTGGTGTATCTGAAGGATGCGAGTGATGAGGTCAGCAATGGTGGTCATTGGAGACTTGGTGGGGAATTTGGGGTGAACGCAAAGATGGAATCCGTAATTAGCGAAAAGAAAAAAAGATGTCTGTTGGATGGAGATGTATGTGGCATTATTGTAGGCAAATTCTGTGGGAGGTAAGCAATCATCCTGATGGTAATTAAGAAAGCCACATAGGTCCTGCTCCAGGACCTGACTGACTTGTTTTGTCTGACTATTGGTGTTTGGGTGGTAAGTGGTCGAGGAACAGGTGTTGATTCCCAGAGGGCACAGGAAATTACCTCCAGAAACAGGAAATGAACTGGGATCCCCAGTCAGACACTATGCTCGTTGGTAACCTGTGGAAGCAAAAGATGTTTTCTTCAAAAGGGCAGGCTTGTCTCTTGGATGATGGGGAGGCCTCAACATGGTTTAAATGCAGTATTTTAGTAAGAAGGTACACTGTGACTGGAATCATGGTGTGTCCTTGGGAGGGCGGCAGTTCCATGATTAAGTCCATGGCTGAGATGGGGTGAGCAAGGGCTGAAGGAGATCCAGCAGTATCATATGGGTCAGGGGGTTCTTCGTCCAGGAATAGAGATTGCGGGATCTCACATAAGCTGCTATGGAAGTGCACAGGGCTGGCCACTAGAAGCGCCTAGACATCAGGTCCTAGGTCTTGAATCATGCAAAGTGGCCTGCCAGAGGAGGGTCATGGCAAATAGTCATAGGATTTGGAGCCTGGTTGTGCCCTCGGGCATGTAGATGCTTCCCTTGCAGTAGAGGATTCCATCATGGAGTGTGAACACCAGGCTGGACTGAATATTGGTATCTTCTAGGGCCAATGCATTTTAATCATGAATGGATCATTGGGCAGCAGAGACCAGATGGAGGTATTGGTTAGGGACTGTGGTATCAGCAATAAAATTCAAAGGTTTCAGGATCATGCACAGGGTTTCCATGCCAGGCTCACAATACTTGTCCTTTTGGGATAATGCATTCACCTTCCCATTCCTTATTCTCTAATGGTAGTGATCACAAAATTGAAGTGTGTAAAGGAGACCAGTGGGCATGCCACTGGTTCAAATGCTGGGCTGTCTTCAGGAGTTCCAGGTTCTTGTGATTAGTAAGAACTTGGACCGGGAATTTAGTGCCTTCCAGGAGATGCTGCCACTCCTCGAAAGTCACTCTAATGGCCAATAACTCTTTGTCTAAAATGTCATAATTTTGTTCCAGTGGGATAAGTTTGCACAAATGGAAGGCAAAAGGGTGAAGCTGACCATCGGAGTCAGCCAAATGGGAGAGGATTGCTCCCCACACAAAGTTTGAAGTGTTTTCCCCCACTGTAAATGGTTTGGCTGGGTCTGAGTGGATCAATATGGTGGATGATATGAATGTGATCAAATGAAGTCTGTGCTTCTGGAGACCACACAAACAAGGCTGTCTTCTGTACGAGAGTAGTATTAGGGGCAACCACACTGGAGAGCCCCTTGATAAATCACCTATAGAAAATGGCAAAGCCCAGAAAGCATTGTATTCCATGGATGTCTTTTGGCGCTGCCCAATCTGCGATGGCTGCCACTTTATTTGGGTCCATAGCCAGTCCCTTAGGCGAGATGACATAGCCAAGAAATTCCACTCTGTCCTGGCTGAACTGGCATTTTTCTGGCTTGGCATAGAAGTAGTTCATGTGAAGTCTTTCCAAGGTGCTTCATACATGCTGGTCATGATGTACCTGATTCTCCAAAAACAATAAAGATATCATTAAGGAAATAATGATGAATTGATCCAGCATGTCCTGGAAGATGTCATTAATAAAATGCTGGAAGGTTGATGGGCCATTGCACAGGCTGACGGACATGAAGAGGTATTTGAAGTGGCCAAACTGAGTGTGGAAGGTCGTCTTCCATTTGTCTCCCTCTCACAGATGCACCAGGTTATAGATCCCATGCAGATCTAGCTTTGTAAAAATTTGGTGGAGTACAGGTGGTCTAGGAGCTCATGAATGAGAGGGAGTAGATAACAGTTCCAAACAGTCACCTTGCTCGATACTCAGTGATCAGTGCTCGATACTCAGTGATCAAGGACCCATCCTTCTTCTTAACAAAGAAAATTGGCACTCCTGCCAGAGATGAACCAGTTCTGCAGGTTGTCTTGCAGATATGTGAGAAGAGCTTGAAGCTCTGGTTCAGAGAGGGCATATATAGGCCAAAGGAAATCTCAGCTGTGGTGTGGAGGTCGATAGAACAGTCACACCTTTGTCCATTTTCCCTTTGTCAAAAGCATCAGTGAGGTCCTGATATTTTAGTGATAGCTTGACAGCAGCAGATGGGACAGTGGCAGGCATGTTTAACTGCTGTGAGATCACTTTCTTTGGGTAGGGATTCCTTGGATTGTGGCATGAGGTGCAGAGAGTACCAATCCTCTTGCTGACTTTTGGGAGACAGGCTTGCCTACAAGTGTCATGTGCACAAAGCCAGGGCAGACTGAGCATAACCGCAGAGTGGTGCTGGCGGGGGGGGAGGGGGGGGGCAAAATTAACCCAAACTTGAGAGCTTCCTGATGTCCCCCTAGAGAAACAACTCCTAGGAGAATGGTCTGGTGAGCTACTGGGCCCAAGGATAGGACCGACAATCAATGGTTTCCACTAGATCTGGAGAGTTTTTGCACAGGGTAGGAATCCCTTGGGCCTTAGCAAAGTCCCAGCTCACAAAATTGTCCAAGGCCCCCAGTCAACTAGAGCTTCCAGGTGAATCTGAGGCCTCATAGAAAACCAGATCTGCAGTGGCAATCAGGTGTGTTGGATGCTGGTTTGCAGTTGCTGTTGTCCTGACGCTGACATGTGGGAGCCAAGAATTTATAAAGGAGGGAACAGACTGGTCCAGCGCAGGTTCCTTTATCGAGGCTGTGGCCTGATGGCTTCCTTACCCAAAGACCAACCCAGCCTTTGTCAGACATAATGCTGTGAAGTGTCTAGGTCCCGGACAATATAAGCACAGTACCGATGCTTAGCGTCTGTGGTTTTCTGCTTCTAGTACATGCCAGCTGACCTGGTCATATTGCCTGGGTTCCAAGTCCTGAAGTGAACTGCTCAGGTGAAGAGTCACAGTCCAGGGTTGGCAGTTTTTGGGGTGCTGAGCAATGCTCATGGCACTGCTCAGTCAGGGGGATGTCAAGTCGAATGAACAAATCAATTAGGTCATCCAGACTGGATGGAGGTTCAGCCCGCACCAACTCCTCTTTAGTGTCTTCATTCGAGCTGGATAAGGTGACACTGTGCTGCCTTGTTCCATTCAGTGTCCACAGACAGAAGGCAGCACTTGGCTGCGTATTTGGCCAGAGGTCGACACCCCTGTCATAGCGCCTGAAGTGTGGTTTTGACAGTTCAGGCACAGTGAGGGTCAGCAAAGATCAGACATTGCTCGATCCTCCAACTGGCCTAGGAGGGGGCTGGACGGTTCCAAGAGGGGAGATGCCCAAGCCAAGGCTTCCCCAGTCAATAAACTAACAATAAGCCCAACCCAGGCCTGGTCAGTAGGGAACAAGTGGGGACATAACAAGAACAGGAGCTGGCACTGGTTCAGGAAACCTCTAACTGTTTTATTTTGGGCTGGGAAAGCAGCGCTCCAGCCCACAACACCATTAGAGATAATTCATTCTTTTATAGTCCTTGCCACATATTGTATCCTATACAGATAAAATATAGTTTGCTGATATAAGAAAATAACTACAAGCCATGTGCAAAATAGCATAGGTCTCAATCTCAGCAGGAGGACAGTGTTATGGATACATTCTTAAGTCTTTGAAACGATTAGTTGCTGCATGTCAGTAGTTAATGATAAATCATATGCACCTGACAGATTTTGTACAGTAACTTGCTGGCCAGCTCAAGCTGAGGCCCTGGGCATAAGTTAAGTTAGGACCAAGTACATGTTCACTTCTTCCACACTAGCCTGCTCTTGATCATACTTATCGGCTGTATCATAGCACTGTCTTCTGCAGTTTGAAAAACAACTTTCAAGTGCATAGACATTTTGATATTCCCAGGGAACCATTCTTGCATCAAAATAAGAATACACCCTTTAGACTCTTTGGATGAAATTCTTGCCCAATTGAAGTCAACAGCAAATCTCCTCTTGATTTAATGGGGCCAGGATTTCACCCTTGGAGACGAGAGTAATGATAACACTGCGTTCAGGGCTAAGGTGAACATCTTCTGTTATTGATTCATGGGAGCTCGCCAAAATTCCTTTCAGGCTATGATGAATATTTACTCATATAATTCATCCGTTGTGATTATACGTTGCTATGATTCTTAATTGGGACGAATCCCCAGATAGCTTTCAATGGATTATCCATCTGTAGCCAAAATGTTATTGTGGTCATCTTTAAAGGCTTGCCAGTTGCCTTTGGCCTAAATACTACTACTTCAGTATTTGTAAGTGCTCCTTATAGCAAATATGGGGACGGCTGCAGATACTGCTAGGCAGTCTCATCGATTTATCTAAGGCGAAACTAGCCAGACATTAAGTGTGACCACTGTAACATATAAGAAACAAACAGATTCAGTGCCTTCAGTCAACAGTATTAGAAAGGTAAGTGAGTAGCTGGACAGGACCATTTCTCAGAAAGACAAGGTGGGTGAGGTAAAATCTTTTATATTATGTCACCCACAATGTCTCTCTGATATCCTGGGACCAACACGGCTACAACACTACAAAAGACCCTGTATGTAATACCCCACTTGGGGACTCACTAATCCCAGAGTTTGAGGCAAATGCCCCTTTTGCCCAGTATTAATTCAGCCCATTAATATAGATGCTCCTCTGACTAGACAGGCTGCTTTGATTACATTGTCCATGCTGCAATGTCCCTGGCAGAGCCACTATGTTGCACCAGAGATTTCAGCATCAGCAAAGCAACTCATTTAAATTTCTGCATTAGCAATTAACTCGGCTTTTAAAGCAACCAGAGACCAATTGCTGAGACCACATCCACTGCTTAATCTTAATGTCTGGAATATCTGAAATTGGAATTTGACAGTAAACCCTCAATGGAACAATAAATCAATGTGTTTTTTTGAACAGCAATTATATTCAAGGTCATGGTGAACTCTTATGTTGCCCCATAGAGTCAACTAGACAGAGGAAAGGTACAGGGCCAAGAACTGAGCCCTTTGGAATAGCAGAAAACATACCTGCAAATCATTATAATTTTTCAGTTTTTAAGGAAAGGAATGGTAAGAGGAAAGACAACAAATCCCTGCCTTTGCCAGAGGAAGTAAGTCACAACTAACAGCCATATCTGTTTAATATAAACTGGTCATTTATCATGTCAAAGCCAAAAGAAATATCTAATTGCCACATCCATGATGTTGAGTATGGGTCAAACTATGTCCAAAGCATAATTTGTTACACTAGTTAAAGGGATTCTAGCAGAATGTACTGTTCTCATAAGGAATTAACATTTGTGGGGGAGAGGAGGAGAAATACCAAACAAGAAAAAGAAAAGGTTTATAGTTCATGGTAAAATCTGACGCAGAAAAGCCTTGTCGGGAATGTTATGAACAAACAAGGGATCATTAATATGTCCACGACTGGAAAGCCAATCAACTGGCAAAAAAGAAGGTAACAACAACGCAACATAAATGCTGACTGTGGAAATGAAAGGAAAGAAAAATTGGGCAACCGAAAAAGGTCAAGTCCTTTAAAAAAAAAAGAGTCAAGATATGGGGACCACATCCTCAGCCTTGCCAGCGCTCATCTCAGTGTGCAGAAAAGTGGGCTTTAAGACACCTTTCTGGTTCTGTGGTCCCTAGAGATGTTTGGAGCCAGTTCAACCCACAGCCTAAATTAGTGCAGCCTGAGGGCTGTCCTACATTCCACTGGCAGCTGGGGATCACAGCAACACTCCAGTCTTACCCCAACATCACCCTTACACCAGGAGTTGAGAGGGAGAGCGTTATAGAGTCAGCTGTGCCAACTGTACACCATGTCCAGAGATACCAGGGGAGTCCCCAGGTAGCTGGAATCACTGGGTTTCCAGCTGGAATGGGGACTAAGGATCTGGAACCACTATTTAAAAATGGGATTGAATGAGGCAGCAGACTTTATTTTTAAATTAATGTTGAGGATTAGCAGCTCCTGAAATAGGATTGAAACCACAAAATTAAAAGCCAGATCCCTGGCTCTGTTTAGGTCCCTTCATGCCACTAAACCTATCCTAAATGTGCAGCCAAGGATTTTCTGGCATGGAGGAATACTCAGCTGATATAAAGCTAGTGTAGGCTGGATTTCAAACATTCCCAATGGTTTGGGGCTGTTTAAATTTGAGTTTTTGGTTCAACCAGTTCTAGAGAAAGTTCCTAATCCAGTTGGGGAGTCTAATTTGAAATCTTCCCCTGCAAAAGTTCAGATTCAGAAATCCACCTTGGATCAATTTCTACCAGGAAGTGACAGAGGTATGTGGAACTGGGGAAGTGTTCAATCTGGATTCAGTTCAAGATCTGACTGAAGGTTTGGATCCCTTCTGATTTTATCCAAGGCAGTTTGATTATAAACCAATGGACTGGGAGGTTTTTCCACCAATATCAGTATCCTGAATTCCAATGCTATTTCACTGAAGAGCTCTGGTTTTTGTGCAGTGTTTTTTGATTTACCAGCTTTTTGTTCTTTATTGAGATCTCTTTGCAGCTGAGAGATGAAAATAGGTTTGATTTTTGCAAGTGCCCTTTCCTCCCTTTGATTTCTTTGGGACTTGGAGGCACTCAGTGATTTGCAGGATTGAATCTTCTTTCTATTTGCTCTTGGAAATTGTATACAAAGGGGAAAATCATGCCCCCAGATCCCGGTGCAGACCACTTCCTCCTCCACAAAAGTAGCCTTCTCCCACTTTCCCTGGAGTCTCTGAAGGCCTCTCAAAAATCTTGAAACTGGAAATTGTCCAAAATCTATGTAAGGAGGGGAGCAGGAATTGAACAGGGTGGAATAGGAGGAAAGAGGTGACACCGGGGTCGGGGGAAGGGATGCATATTTTCCCAACCACAGCTGCCTGGAGGTCACCTGGAGAAAGTAATAACAACCTGTAAAGCATATTTCACCTCAGGTGCTCCAGGTTCTTCACCCATGCTAATAAATGAAACTTTCCCACACTTACGTGAGGTAGGGAAGGATTGTTAGATCCTTTTTTCAGATATGGAAACTGAAGTTGAAAGAGGGAATTAACTTACTAGCCCATGGTTTCTCAGGAAATCAGCAGCAAAACCAGGAATAGAACCCGGGAGGTCGAATCCTGGCCCCAGTCACTTCAACGGAGCCAGGATTTAACCCCACAGTTCTGCTGCTCAGGACCCTGCTTAATTAATTAAGTAAATTAATAAACTAACTCTTTCTCTCTCTCCTCCCCCATCCACCCCCTTTAATATATTTCCACACTTCCTTTCCAGGAAATAAATCTCAAACTTAAATCACATGATTTCATGATGTATAATAAGGGTAATTATCAAAGTGATTTCCAATGAATGCCTTTAAAGGATTGCATCTAAATCATCACTGATTGTTGTTAATATATATAATAGTTTAACAGGTTTTCTATTTAATAAGTCAAATAGTTTCCATTGTCCATAGGCTTGTTCACTCTGTGGTTGTCTGGTGCCTGGTACCTGCATGGTTTGTCAGATAAGAGAGATCAAGGCTGAATCTGTAAATATGGACTTTGTTGTTTCAATGTATTTTCTTGGCAAAGGTTTTCCATGCATCATACTCCTTTCCTGTAATACAGGTGTTTCTAACAGTCCCTGTTTCATTATAATCATGAATTGCAGCATGGGTAAATTCTGAAACATCAAAGCCATCAACATTGACTTATTGGTATGAATTTCTCTGTTCCTAAAGCTAAAATAAGACCAGGAAAAAAAATCTTCTGTAGACTTAATTCAACAGTTGAATAAACAATGTATTGAATGAACATCACCTTTTGTCCTATTTGGGAATTGTCTGCAAGCAGTTTGCAGTTTGTTACTTTAAAATATTTGTCAAATTATTTCTTTAGTTAATTCTTGGTCTGAAGATTGTTTGCTAGTGGTTTGTTATGTGTAGTGAAGATCTGAAATTCCAGCTGTATTGATGAGTTTTGACTGTTCACATGCATCACATTGTTTATTTCTGCTCCCTGACTGGATTAGGTTTCCCATGCACATGCCTCTGTTTACAAGGTCAACATTCATTTTCTATCAATATTCTGTAGTATTTGCTTAAATTTCACTGTTTCTATAAATATATCTGGCAGGAGACTGGTTCACTAGAATAGTCACAGAAAGTGGTTATAAAAGCAGAGCACATATCAGTGAAGCACAACTTACACTCTCCTATCAAATAGGAAATGAATTGCAACCACTTTCCTCACCACTGAAATTAGGAGCTGTTTAGATACCATGTTGATATGTGCCTTTGATATACCATAAACAGACAGACAAACAGATTGATTGATTAGACCACATAACAACACTTCAGAATAGGAAGTGAATATGAATATTATATCTAATTGCAATTACAAGGGAAAGAATGTAAGTTACTTGAACTGGAATGTGTCCAGGCATCAAGATGGAGGGTTCAAGACCCAGTCTGGTGGGAAGTGCTATGGGACCTTGGAATGCATTGCATGTTGCACAAGGATTTGAATGTTTGTTAGCTGAAATGAGAGACTGCAAATGGTTTCACACTGACAATTACAGTACAACAGGGTGCACTGTCTAGGAAATGAGAGCTGTACTATGGTGGTTACATTTTAATCGTTTTGAAAGATATCCCTCAGTCAAGGGGTATTTCCTATGTTAAAGACAGAAAATTATCTCTTGGATATAGACCTTTTTAAGTGTGACCCCCATACAGAGGATTATTTCTGACACGTTTAGTACGATGGCACAAATGATCACGGTGCATCACCTGCTCCTCATGAATTACTGCAGTGTTCGCCTCTCATTGTACAAATGGAACTCCTGCTGATGCCTATGGGAGGTTAGTCACCGCTATCCTTGTTTGCACTCTGTGCAATGTCTCAGCCAGTGAGGGAAATGAGACCTACCAATAGACACACTGAGGCTTACATTTGTTAAATTGCTTCAACATAAGTTGTTAAATATATATTCGAAATACAATATATCAGAAAAACCTTTACCTATAACTTTAATATAGTGCATATGCTATGCAGATATGCAGAGGATTTACAAAATTGTGGACAAAAGATTTCACAAGCACTTTCTCAGAGTCAAAATTGGCTCTTTTCAACTGTTCTTGAAAGGCCAGTTTTTGGATGGAAGTTGATTTTAATAATGATTGCTCTAGCTGTAATAACCACAACAATGTTATGGGAAGGAAACGATTGCCATGGATTTCATGCTGGTATGGAGAACTCTGTGATCAGGTGGAATGTATTTTATATTTTCCAGGAGGGACATTTGACTTGTTTTTGGTCATATGGCAGCCATTCATGGGTTTTAAGACAATAGGTGATATAAGCTTTCTATGATTATAAATCTGCTGTTTTCATTTATTTTTGTAGTCTGTGATGGATATTGCTGTAACTTACACTGGAAAATAATTGTACTCAAGAGCCAATGGCCATGTAGGCAGAAACCAAAAATATTTATAGAGAATTTTAACCAAAATAGAATTTTAAACGATTTCTCAAGATGTTCAAACTACCACGGTGAAAGTTTGTTAGATCTTTCACTAGGGAAAGTGGTTCATGTGCTAAATTACATGATTATTGATGATTTCACAAATGTGTTAGTGCATCA
The DNA here is from genome assembly GCF_015237465.2 of Chelonia mydas. Lineage (NCBI taxonomy): Eukaryota > Metazoa > Chordata > Testudines > Cheloniidae > Chelonia > Chelonia mydas. The sequence continues at coordinate 282,267,762 of NC_057849.1, forward strand.
AATATTATAGTACATGTTGCTGTATATTGTTAAATAGCTTCTTTGTTCCATTCTGGACTTCAGTCGAGCCACACCCATTTATACTAGATGAGAATCTGTCCTCTGATATCCAGAAGGGAATTTTTCTCCTTCTATCTATCAACTCTTCTTTTTCTAGCCTTTGACCCTTTATATGGGTCATCTCTTTGAGCCCTTCTTCTCCATTCTAGTCTGTCTTGAAGCAGTTCCTTGGAAACTCCGCAGCTAATCTGATCCTTTTGTATGACCTACAAACCATCCACCTAGTTATGAGTCTTCCAACACTTCTCTTACCCTTGACTTATATGTTTAGCTCTCCCTTTCCTATACATCCTTCCAATCTTCTTTTCATATGAACAAACCATCTAAGCCTGGGCTGCCTCAACTTTTTTCTAATTGGTACCATCTTCATTTCATGTGTTCTGAACATGGCCCATCCTTGTAACTCCAGTTATCCACTTTAACATTTTCATTTCCACTGTATTCAGCATCTGCTCCTATTGCCTCCTCAATGCTCAACAGTTGAGCCATACCAAAGCACAAGCCTGATTACAGTCTTGTAGGTCTTTTCAGTTTGATAGGCATTCTACTATCACAAATCACTCCATTAACTTCTCTCCATTTAGTTCACGCCTTCCTGTTCTGGTTATAAATTCATCATTGAGTTCACCTAGGTGCTTGAACTTCCGAACCTACCTTCTGTTTATCAACTACCTGGATTTTTCAATCAGCCAATCAGGCTATTTGTTCTTGTTATAAAGCAGTGGTTCCCAAACTTTAACAGCCCGCGAACCCCTTTCACTAAATTGTGAACCCCCTCCTAAAAATGAATATTTCCAGGAATTTAAGTTTAAATTTCCTCAGTGTGATGGATGTGCTTGCTTTGCTGTGCATAGCTCTTGGAAGTCCAGAACCACTGGAGAAAGATAAAGTCTCGGGTCTGGTTTGGCATCAAGTCTGTTTCTGTATTTGGTTTTCAGATGTGCATATGAGGAAAATGCTTTCTCGCATAAGTATGTTGTTGAAAATAGTAACAAAACTGCAGAGGCTTTTTCTGCCAGAAGGGGGTACTCGTCTCTTAAACTCAGCCAAAAGTTGATCAGTGACAGATTTCTGAAACTCCTTTTCAGTTCGTAATCACAGGAGATCTCAATCAATTTCTCTTTCTCCTCAGTGTTCAGTATCTGGGGTTTGGGGTGCCAGCTCCCCCGCTCACGGGGGCAAGGCTCGGGCTGCCAGGCCCAACTGCCCTGCCCCGCTCTCCTTGGGGCTCGGGCTGTCTGCCCTGCAACCGGGTCCCACCTGCTGCCTCCAATGCCCGGGGTCCTCTGGCCGCCATTCGTGAAATTTTTCTGGGGAACCCCCTGTAACGTTCTGTGAATCCCCAGGGGTTCACGAACCCCAGTTTGAGAACCACTGTTATAAAGGGGGGGATCATTGTGTAGAAAAGTTAGAAGAAACCTGAAAAGTTAACTTGTTCTGGCAACAAAACTACTGTGCCAAATTCTGCTTAGTTACACCAGAGTAAATCCAGAGCATGTCCCCTTCAGTAAGAGACACTCTGGATTCACAGTTAATAAGAAAATAATTTGTTCCCCAAGGTGCATGGTTTAAAAATTGGCATTCATACCAAATAAGGGTATTTACCTTAAATAGTTCCATAAAATGGAACAAACAGAGTTTTAAAAAATCATATGTAATTTACATGGATTTTAGTATAGATTCTTTGTCTTTATTTGGGATGACTGCAGAGATTTACAGTTGTTGCATGTCAATACAGCTGCGTTTCTTTGCTTGGAAGCTCTGTGTGTGGCAAAAGCTGAGTTTATGACTTCTTAATAAAAATGAAGGGGTGGATCTGCAAAAGATAAAGGGCTGTGACAGTGAACTCGATGAACAGGGGACAGGAAGCCGCAACCATGAGAGTTCCTAAAGAACTTTTGAGAGCCAGAAGCACCCAGAACTTGATAAATTCCAACAAGTGAAGAAAGATACAGTACTTATGGCCCTGTCAGGGAGCCAGCTGCAGAAGGGGCAATCTCTTAGCAACACACTGGACACAGCTGATCCTAATAGGGGCTGCCTGATTGACTGCACTTCCTGAGTCGTGGAGGGGCAGAGCTAACTAGTATTTGTTCGAGCAACAGCCAGCACTTGCTGGCTGCTCAATGCATTCTCTGCCCCACCCCCACCTATTCTTGTGCCTATTTCAGCTCCTCCCCTTCTCCATTCTTGACACCCCTGGCTCTACTTCATGACCAAGTCTCCAGCTCATCCATTGACTCTGGCATTTGGCTTCTTATCCCTGGTTCTGACTGTCAGCTCTGCTCTCAATGATGTCCCCAGGTGTCCCGTGGCTCTGATCCTTGATTACAGCTCAGCTCTGCTTTAACTTCCAGGCCTGGCTACTCCCATGGCTTTGGCCAATAGGCCTGACTGCCCACATCATAGTTGTGTTCTTAACAGGCCCTGATTCAACACTGTACTTAATCATGTGCCTAGTTTTAGCCCCACTGACTTCACTGGGATTGCTCATATACTTAAAGTGAAGCATATTCTTAAGAATTTGTAAAATCGGGGCATATGTTGAGTAGCAACTATTAACATGTAGCTCTTTTGTGGCAAGTAGTATTATAGTATATGTGTAGCAAATTTGAAGAAGATCCCATGCATGGAAACAGGATTTTATAATCTCTTACTAATTTATTTCGATTTTTCCATATATTTTTACAATTGTTAGGAAACAAAGTTAAAATTTGACATTGAAAGCCTGGTGGGGTGATAGTGGGTGATGTAGGATTACAGAAGAGCAAGAAACTAGTCAGATCTCTTAACTGTTCAGTTCCAGACTTTTTAACCATGTGTTTTTTTAAAAGGTGGTGTGTTTTTTATAAAGAACGTCATTTTGAGGGGTGTTAGCTGGACTCCATAGAAACACTTTTAACATTTATGCTTTTTTAACAAAGTTTCATTTGGAAATTTATCTGCTTTTCTAACGAGTGCTTAAAAGTTTAAATTGGTTGGCATATAAGGTACATAGTGATGGCAGTGGGGTGGGGTGGAGGTGCGGGCATGGTCTGACAGAGCTTATGACTATGTACAGCCCTATAGAAGTAACTGGACACAGTTCTTCAGATGGTGCTGTACCATGGTACTGTACAATGGTATCATTTCTTTTGCATCTTTTGCATCAGATGTTACTGGCCATCAATATTCTAAATGAGAAATAAATATATTTAAGAACAGTGGTCTGTAATGAGTCATCTCTGAGCCTGATGAGTACTCTTTGAGCCTGCTTACCTGAGGGCTTGACCTCAATCAACCAAGGCTCAGCTAATCCACAGGTGAAGGTCTAACCAGGTGACTGCAAGGCCAGGGGTATAGGCTTCCAATGAGAGCAGCCATGCCAGTTTCTGACATGGCCCCAGTAATAATTTCTGAGGCACGTCCCTATTAACTTCATGCCATTCTATGAAACAGGCATTCACTGACACTCTATCATGTAAAAACCTCTCTTTAACCCACAATAAGATATTGGGCCAGATCCTCAGCTGGTTTAAATCCACATAGCTCCATTGATATTGCCATAGCTCTATTGATCTCAGTGGAGCTATTGCCAGACCACACCAGCTGAGAAGCTGGCTCATTGTCTTTTACCTCTTAGTTACTGATTTGCCTGACAAGTCTGTTAGGAAGGAAACTGCAATTTAATTTGTTTCCAAAATTTCATGCAGATTTTTTCCCCCTTTTTGTTTCACGTAGCTTTGCACATCCTTAATTTGCTTTCACGAAAGATGGCTCTTTTCCACAAAAGATATGTAAAGCCATAATTGTTCATAATTTTAAGGCACAGTCCCATTTCTTTTCAAAAACGGACCCATTTCTTTAAAAAAAATACAGGCGTCGATTTTCTTTTGCAGAACTGTTCTGTCTTTTTTAAGTTCATCATGTAATGGGGAGAAGCTTGAAGCCCAAGTCGTTTTGCACTTTATTAATAACATTTCACACACATCTGCTTTAAACAGCTTACCTAAATATTTTTGAAAATCCAAGAGAATCACATCATCTGGGCACCTTCGTTACTGTTTGAAATAATTTTTCTAACTGGTTAGAAAGGCATGTTCCTTTTTCTTTTCAGAAGTTACATTAATAAGTGGCCTGGCTTAAATTTACAAAATTCAAAGTTTATTCCTACTGACTAATAGTTTCCAATATTAAGTTACATTGTTTTAGAACCTCAGAAAGCAGCTGATCTTACATATCATATAAACTATGAAGCTCCTACGTGACAAAACAACTATAAGGATCATCACTTTTCATTATGTACAGCATCAACACCACTCTACCTCCACAGTTTTGGGAGCTGATTAGAATATAGAGGTTAGTATATTTCTTTCTGGCATGGTTGAGTTTCTTGGTTATCTTATTTACTGCATACTTCTGCCATTCTCAGTATTCCATTTTTATTAAATGACATGCTAAATAGTTGATTGTATGCTGCTGGTCAGAAGAATATTCTGATTTATATTTGACACATTAGGCCTGCACAAGCACATTGTCACAGAGTGGGATGGCCCCTTTAAGTGAGCTGAGCAAAGTCTCACCTGTGATTAGCTAGCTGCTTCCTAGGGTGGTGAGGTACAAGCCCAACAAGTAGCTCAATTGATGGGAGACTTGCAGGAGACCCTGGGTTGGAAAAAGGACCTAAAAGTTGAAGGACTTGGCTGAGGATTTGGGATGTGTAGGCAGCAATAGAAAGGCTCTGAGGCAGAGGTTTTAAGAGGAGCCAGGGGACATGGTTGACCTGTTATGGTTGATGTTGAACGGTGATAGTGTTTGTGATAAATGAAGTGGGGGTAGCTCCCTTTTATGTACAGCCAGCCAGCCAATTAGCTATAAAATCCCTGTTAGTAGCTGTTCTCTACTTGCTTTACCTGTAAAGGGTTAAAAAGTCTGACTGCATGCACAGGTAAAGGGAAGTGAGTGGGCACCTGGCCAAAAGAGCCAGTGGGAAGGCTAGAACTTTTTAAAATTGAAACAAGACTCCCCTTTTGTCTGTCTATCTGGTTGTTCTCCTGGAGAGGAGACACAGAGCAGCAATGATGTAAAAAGCTTTGAGCCAGGTATGAAAAATCATCAAATCATACCTAGAAACTACTCATTAAAAACCCCAGATATGTAAGTAAATCAGGAAATGTCTAGGAAGATGCAATTAGGTTTATCTCTTTTATTTCTTTATGTCTTGTGGACTCCTCTGTGCTAACCCCAGGTGCTTTTGTTTTGCTTTAAGCTGGACCTCAAGACTTTAAGCTGGACCTCAAGAAAGTTATTTTGATGCTTAATCCTTATAAGTGGTTCTTTTTAAAATCTAGCAATAGTCTGAGTTTTTAGATGTATTTTCTTCCTTTTTGTTTTTAACAAAATTTACTTTTTTTAAGAACAAGATTGGATTTTTGTCTCCTAAAAGGTTTGTGCACCTGTTGTTTAATTAGCTGGTGGCAACAGCTGATTTTGTTTTCTTTCTCAGCTCTTCCCCAGAGGCGGGATGAAGGGGCTTGAGGGTACTCCACAGGAAGGAATTCTCAAATGCTTCTTCCTGGGTTCTCAAAGGAGGGTTTTTTGTACTTGAGTGGCGGCAGTATCTACCCATCCAAGGTCAGAGAAAAGCTGTGACCTTGGGAGTTTAATACCAGCCTGGAGTGGCCAGTATTAATTTTTAGAATTCTTTCAGGCCCCACCTTCTGCACTCGAAGTGCCAGAGTGGGGAATCAGCCTTGACAGTATTTGAGCAATAAATAAAAAGGGGGAAAAAATACTGAGGCTGGTGAAAGCTACATTAAAGCACTGGGAGGGGAGTTGGCCTGGCTTCTATGAGAGTGGGGAACCTGAGGTAGAGGCAGGGTCCGATGTCAGGATTGGGGTGATCCCTGTTACACTTCCCCATTCAACGCCACGAATATGTCCCATTCAGCACACTCATCAATGTTTGCAATATGATCCTAGTTCCTCACTGACACTAAACTGTGGTCACTGCAAGACACTTCAACTGGTTCTTGGTTGGAGAACTCCTTAATTAGGACACAGGTATCCCTTGCTTGGCTCACTTTGCCACCACTTTTGAGTGGCATCATACGCACAAGCAGGGGAGAGGTACATGGGGAGAGTATAATGGATCTCAGGACTTGTCTATGCTGGAAAGGGTTTGCCCCCTAGTGGAACCACAGCTTATACCTGCAAAAAAGTTTATCCTGGGATAGCTTATACCAGTTCCCTGAACAAAACAAACTATCCCAGCAAAATGACTTTTTTGGCCAGCCTGACTGCATCTCTACTAGGGCTTTTGTCAGCAGAGCTGTGTGAACTATGCCAGCAAAAATGTTAAGTGCAGACTAGGCCTCAGAAACGCGCACAATACCTCAATAAAGTGTGCGCCTTTTACTTCCTGAGCAAGTCCTACCAAAATACTGCATGCTTTTTGTATGGGCTCAAGACATAGTCATGTACCCTGAAAAATTGCCCAAAGGAAGGACTTTAAAAACAGCAGGAGGACAGGTTTTGTTGGTGTGCAGTGAAAGTAGGGAGAAAAAAAATTAACCAAATGTTTCAGAATTCCAGTACGGTGTTTATTTTCCACTATGGTTTGCTCTGAGTTCTTCACTGTTTCCAAAGGTTTGTGTACTCATGACAGAACTCTGGTCTGGTTTAATATCAGCCAGAAAGAACACTATCATATCAATATTAATACTCAGTTAAGTTGTTGCTCATGCCAGTACTGACAGTCACTGTATCATTTACAATCTCTAAAAGTAAATTGCTTGCTATAAAAACATTACAAGATCCTATTAGAGCTTGCATAGGCTGCTGAGAAGTAGTAAATCTTTTAGAAATTTGATCTGTGGGTTCCATTAACTTAATATAAAATCAAAGAAAATTTTAGATATGTAACAGGCATGAGTAGTTTCATACGTTTCAGACAGTACAGTACAGTTTCACTGATTAAAAATACCTGGGTCTCTTCCAAACTTGTCGTCATATTGGCTATATGGCTGTTACAAGCAGCCTCCCACAAACAGACAGATCTGAGAGTTCAAAGCTTATTTAGATTGAGTGCACTTGTAAAAGGGAAAAAAATGCCATTTGTGTTTGGAATAGTGGCTTGTAACTTTTCCAGTGCTATTTTTCATTAATATCACCTGATTCTGATATGTATGCTATACAGCAGACTCTAAATAGGAAATCTGGTACCTTTTGGCCTGTTATTCCCATAGCATCTGGCTAACAGGTACCATACAGTTTTTGTAGTGTGACACACCAAATGAAAAAGTCTGATCTTTTTAAAACCACAATAAATTTCCCAAATGGGTTCGTGTGAAATGTTTAAAAGCAGAAGATAGAGGTTTTGGGTTACCTTGCCTTTAATTTGAAAGGGGGAATAAATGGAGCCAGGTGGGCTACTTATAATATGTGGCTGTGCCAGTTTTTTGAATCTGTGAACGTCACACTTGGCTACAGCTGGAAATTGGAATCAATAAATGGTTGTTATAGAGACTTGATCATCCCATAACACACAGAAGATGGACCATTTTCAAGGACTCTTTGAAAGCAGGATACTTAAATCTATATTGGGGCAGATGTACTAGAGTGGCAACACGCTAGATGTCATATGAAAGGAATGAAACTTTTTAATTTCACTGTGATATACAAGAGCACAATTTCTCAGGTCACTGTATCCTGGCCTCTACCCACTGTCTGCTAAAAGTTGCTGGGCTGAGAAGCTCGTAGAACTACAGCCTCAGCTAAGGCACTTGCCACAGGAGCCTGGATTGGAGGATTGCCCAGCCCCACTGATCGGTCCAACCATGCTATTTAAGGCAAAAGGAGGCACATGAAGTTGTCTGAGTAATAAGGTGATTTCCCCCTGTGGCTGTACTGGACCCTACTCCTGATTGGCTCCTGTCCCGTGCTTAATCCTTGTGTCCCATTCCTGCCCTTACGCCTTGCTTCTAAATGTCAGTTCCTAGTCCTGCCTCTGACCCTCAACTTTGATTCCTGGCTGACTCGGGTGTGATCCCTGGCTCAGGTAACTGGCAGTTGACTCTAGTGCTGGCCCTTGGCTTTGTTCCCCAACCTGGATGCCGCTCTGCCCACTAGACCTGACTACTAGGCAAGACTGCTTACATCTTGGTCCATAACAAAAGTATTTTTAAAAATGTGGGTTTTGTTTTCTTTCCTAATACTGTCAGCCTCAGCATTTCTCTCTTTGGTGGTACAGGGCTTGCAGTGAGCCAGTCCTACTGTGAAGGCTTCTAATTCTTCATTCTGGTTTATTTTTACACTCTTTGCAAGGTGGGCCTCAGGGTAGGCCCAAGTAGTTCTCTTGAGCAAACAACAAACTCACAACACAAAGAAATCCATTTCCTTCCCTGTCCCCCCACCCCCCCGGAGTGTTGTCTTATGCTGTCTTATGGTTGCCAGCCCTTTCTCAATCAGAATTAATCTTGATTGTTTCCCCTATAGGAAGGAGAACAGCCTTCTATGTAGGAGAAGCCTTTTCTCCCTGCTGCTGCTTGTTTCTGTTTTAAAAGGTCACTGGCTGTCCATAATTGGATTTCAGGTGTTTCTAATTAACCTGAGGTAACCTCTTTTCAGTCCCTAGGGTAAAGGGCATTCACCATTTCTTGGACTGATATGCCTGTCTTCCCCCATTCTCCTATAAATGTCTGGTCTGACTTTGTGACACAGCGCATTTCCAGCAGTCAGCTGGCCATCAGCCAGAGGTGGGTGTCATGTAAGACCAACCTAAAACAAAGAGGTTGATAAAGTCTTTCTTCAGATTTCAAATGCAAGAGACAATTAAGGAGAGGAAATATCATAGTAACCCCTCACAATTAACCCCCCAGACTCATACACAGTCTTAGTCATTAAAAAAAACAAAAGCAATATTTTAGGATCTTCTGTGTAATCCAAGTAAGCGAACATATAAACAACTGATGCCTATTCTTTGGGAAAAATTCAGCAAGGTCAGTACAAGGTATTATGCCTCATGTAAGTCCCATTTAAGCCCTACCTTGAGGTTTTATGTGGTGCATAGGCCTTTGTGCTCTCCCTTAGATCCTAAGTGAATTTCACCCTTGATGAGACCCTTGTATTTGCTGTTCTTAGATTTAGTCCACATTATTTGTGCTGCATTCTCCTTCTGCCAAACATTTTGCCATTATGATAGCCAAATCAGCTCAGATCATTATGAAACTTCAGACTTTTAGAGGTATTGAGGCATTGAAATCAGTGTTTTAGGTTCCCAAATGTGGGCCTAAGTGACCGTATTACAATGCTGTAATTAATTGAAAGGACAAAAAAGAAAGTTTGGGGATGGAACAATAAGGTTCCCATCCATCCTGTAGTCATATATATATATATTTTAAAGGTTGGGGGTTGATCAAAACAAGGAGCTGGAGAAGCAGAGCTGCCTTAAAAAACACCCCCCACCCCACAAAAAACAAACCCCCCCAAACACCTTCAAAATGTGTATGAGAGAGCTGCAAATTACCCCTCGTAGATTACTTAGGATCAGATTCTGACACTGTTACACTGAATAGCAATTTACTCTTCAAGACCTGATATTGACCTCAGTGAGCTGTCCTGTGGAATAACGTGCTACTGTACTCAGCATGAGTAAGGGTTTCAGAAGAAAAAATTAATAAATTTTAAAAAAACCCACAAGAAATGGATTTGATCTTCTGATCATGAGTAGTAAAATAATATTTTGGCTATTTTTTTTCATACTGAATTGGTGAAAATGCTGCAATAAGGATAATTTTTGACCTCACTTAGAAAATGCCAGTTTCATAACAGCTGTACGTGTTTGTTCCATTTTGGGTATTGATGCTTTTTACCGACTTAAATATCAGTACTAGTTATAAACTAATAGACAAATGTCTAACAGATGTACAAGTGCACATTAGAATGAATACAAAATTCACAGAGAAAAATTCTCCCACCCTCAGAATTGATCTGCAAAGTGAATATGAGACATAGTACACTTGTGCTTCTTTAGCAGTTAACTCGTTTGTACTGTGGGAGACTCCTTGATTCCAGTGCGCTCTTTTTCTCTTTCATATTTTATGTAGCTATTTGGTTCTTTTATAATTGTCTCACCAGAATTGTTTTAGCTCCTGGTTTTGTAGATAACTTCCTTGAAGAGCTCTCATAATTTCTTGAGTTTCCTCTTCATACAGTACCATACTATACTGATTACTTAATGAAATTAAACTCTCATCAAGAAAGGGAGGAAGAATGGTCTTGTAATTAACCAGGTTCTCAGGAGATGTAGGTTCAATACCTGCTTCTGCTATACTCTTCCTTTGTGACCTGGGGCTAGTCTCTGTAATTGGAAGGAGCAATTGCAACCCATGTAGGCATGAGCTCTAAAAATGCCATGAAGGGCGTGGCAGCATAGACTAGCTGCGTGGTACATACCTGCCTGGGACTCTGAGTATGTATTTGGGTGGCTAGCCTATGCTGCTGCCATAGATTCACTGCTATTTTTTTACATCTCTAACTCAAGTATGCCTGTGCATGCTGCCGTCACACCACCAATGGCAGCACAGACACCCCCTGCCACTCACTGCCCTATCTGTGACAGGGGGATAAGACTACTTCTTTTCTCCCACCCTTTGTCTGCTTTGTAAGCGCTTCAGAGCAGGGATTCTCTCTTGCTCTAAGTATATATAGTGCTAGGCACAATGTTCTCTCTCACTATAAGTATATATAGTGCTAGGCACAATGGGGACCCAATCTCAGCTGGAGATAGTAATATTTACAAATAGTAAATAATAGGAATAGTTACGTAGTGAAAAGAACAGTAGTGAAATCTGTATTTACATAGTGAATCAGCTCATTTATTAAACAAAGATGTTTCTATAGCTATATAAGGTTGGGAAAATATTTCATTCAATTGCCCCAACTCTCATGCTAGGTTGCCATGATAATATTATTAATATATAATATTAAAAAACCAAGAATACTATCTTCTTGCCTTTTTACAGAGATTTCTCATTTATTTCTTTGTGCCCTTATTTTTCCAGGGATTTCTCTGATGCTGTAGTTGTATTTAGCACATATAAACTACTTATGATTGAAGCAGTGAGGTCCCCAACTGGTGCCCAGATCAAAACCAACATTCTCTGGAACTACCACAAAAGGGGACTAGCATTTCTGCGGTCTACCAGAAGCTTCGCCCATGAAGCTCCTGATTGGAGCAGACATCCAGCTCCACCAACTGGCCCAGATGCACTACTGAAGCCAGAAGGAGGCACAAGAAGTTGTCTGAGCAAATTCCTTATTCACTGCTGTACTGGACCCTGACTCTGGCTTGACCCTTGGCACCGTTCCCTGGTTTCTGACTGACTCCACTCCTGACCATCACTATGATGCCTGACATTGATTTCAGCTCAATCTTTGGCATGGCTCCTGATCCTGACTCTAGCCCTGACCCTGGGTGTGATCCTGGCTCTGGCTGTAGCTTTGGTTCCTGGCTTCTGACCCTACCTCTAACCATTAGGCCTGACTGATCACATCCTCATTCCTAGAGAGGCTTAGTTCCATTTGGATAAACACTGAAATGGTCAGACCTTATTCTTACCTGAATTCTCTACCACTCTGACAAGCACCATCCCCAGGCCCTAATATGCTACACAGGTCCTTTCACCAATCCCTTCCCTACAGACCTTTTCCTCCCTCTCACCTGAATCCCTGTGGGTTTTCACCCCCACTACAGTTGCAGTGCACAGTTACAGCAAAAATCCCCAGCAGCTGGAGATGGGACACTAGAGGGGGAGGGCTCTGAGTTACTACAGGGGATTCTTTCTCCGTTATCTGCCTGGTTGGTCTTGCCCAGATGCTCAGGGTTTAACGGATGGTCATATTTGGGGTCAGGAGGGAATTTTTTCCCCTGGGTCAGATTGGCAGAGACCCTGGGGGAAGGTCATCTTCCTCTTCAGCATGGGGCATGGGTCACTTGCAGGTTTAAACTAGTGTAAATGGTGGATTCTCTGTAACTTGAAGTCTTTAAATCAGGATTTGAGGACTTCAGTAACTCAGCCAGAGGTTAGGGGTCTATTTCAGGAGCAGGTGGGGGAGGTTCTGTGGCTTGTGATGCCCAGGAGGTCAGACTAGATGATCATGATGGTCCCTTCTGACCCTAAAGCCTGAGTCTATGAGCTTCTCTACTGTGACAATAGTATGATTGGAAATCTCCTGCTGTTTGGGCCAGCTTCCCCTGGGGAAAGTTAGAAGGTGGATGGGTGGAAGGGAAATGTCTATCAAAACTTTTTTAAACCACTGCAATCATTTAGGTTTTAGTTTGACTTAGGGATGGACAATAGTGATTGATTGTTTACCCACCAGATCCCCCCTCCCTTAATTATAACAAAGTTTAAAAGGACTCTTTGCCGCTTTTACAGATCCAGACTAACACGGCTACCCCTCTGATACTTGAAAGTTTAAAAGGTGTTCTTATGTACAGTATGTCAGTGAAATAATTCTTGTAGCATTCAGCAATGATGGGATTCTGGGGTGGGCGGGATGGGGAGGAAGAAAATGGCTCTAGAACAGGAATATTAGGCCATGGTTGCAGTAGGTTAATTGAGAAATAAATTTGCACCCATTCAGGTACCATAAGTGGGAGCCCGTGACTTGGTGTACAAAGCCTGCACCCAGCAGGAAGGGGTTAAAGAATGGTTTTGGGCTCAGGCAACTCACCTCACTGCACCTATGAGGCCTCCCAGGCTTGGAGGAAGATCCTTAAAAGGGAAGGAGCTGGCTTTGGGAAATGGACAGACTGCTCCCTGTTGATGTCCAGAAAGGAGTATGGAGGACAAAGCTGCCTGAGTCTTCCTGTGAACACTACACAAAAGTTTTGAGGCCTCTGAGCTGGGCTGCAGCTCATTAGGTATCTCCTGAAAGGAGGGAGGCCAGAAACATGTCTGGACTATTTTTGTATTTTGCCTTTCTTTTGTTACCTTTCCTCTGAGGCGGGCTGGAGAAGAAGGCCTACGGGGGGCTGCAGTAGGAAGCAGTCCAAGGAAGAAGCTGGAGGTCTGAAGTTCTAGACCTTCAATACCTGCTACGGGGCCCTGGGCTACAACCCAGGGTTGAGGGAAGGACTGGGTTCCCCTATAGTCATCAGAGAAAAGAATGATGAAGACTGCGGAGATAAGTTGTAAGGCCTAGTTGGGCTACAGACCTGGTAAGACATTGCCAGACTGTTGTTGGACTGGACACTTGCCCTGAAGCGATGGGACCGAGCATGATCTGTCTGGATGGGGCTGAGTTGACAGACAGAGGGGACCACCACCACCAGACCTAAGTGAGTGGCTGGCAAGGTGACAAAAAGAGCAAACTCCAGTGCTGTGTCCGCCACAAGGGGACATGCTGGCTGGTGAGTCACTTTGTAAGCTGCTGTGCAGACATACCCAGGTATAATTCCCAGAATGGGTCGACGTACATTTGCTAGCTCTGCTCCAGCAGCATGGCCGTGGTGGCACAGGCAGATGCTCCGGGTAGCCACCTAAATACAATCCTGCCTGACCCTCTAGGCATATACTTGCTCAGCTAGCCTAAGCTGCTTTGGCCATGCTGCTATTTGGTGCTAGCTCAAGGAGAACTAGCACCTGTTTGTCTACCCATGCTGGGAATTACACCTCCCACCTGCTGTGTAGGCACATCCTTTGTCACAAAGCCCTACTGCTCAGCTGACTTCTGCCGTTTTTATCAGTTCGTTTTAATTGACATAGTGGTTAAACCACTGGAAGATGCCAGAATCTTAGCTACATCATAGCTCTCATTGGCTTAGTGGCACCAGTGGTAGCTCCAATGGGAATTTCTCCCCAAAGTTCCCTGTTATGGACACAGCCTATGGCTTTAGACCACATTTTCTCCTTTGTCAAAAGAAACAGTTAACGTGATGGTAAATCTGCCTTCTACATTCTCAAAGTGTAAAGTTATATCACATCTGTATTATTTTTTTTAATCATCTATTGGATTTGTTTGTTCAAGTTAATCAAAATTGTGTGTTATTGTTATGCAGTGATGCCAAAACATTTCACCAGAGACTTCATCAATATGTTTGGTGCCTTGCCCAGTTTCATGCGGTTTTACTTTTCCCCCCTCTTGTGGAAGAAGGCACATAGTGATCTTAAAGGGTTTTAATGCAACCAAAGATCAGGCCTTAGAAAGATTCCCTTAACCAACGGAAAAAGAGATAATAAAGACTGCTGAGGACAACTGGGGTTGGGCTCTTGTTTGTATGGCTACTGATGAATTCTCATTTTCAAAAGGCCCTGGCTCATGTTGGTGGGTATTTACTCTCCAACTGAAATCAAAGGGACTGCTTGTATGGGGAAAAGTACTCCCCACCATGAGGAAGGCAATCACAATTGAGCTCTTTCAGTTTCTCATCTCCAGAGCATTATCATTTGTTTGTGGCAGCACCCAGAATATGCTAAGTAGCTTCCTCCATTCAAGAGGAGTGGATGGTCTCTTCTCCAAGGGGTTCACTATTTACAGACCAGAACAGTCAAGTAACTGCAAGGGAAATAAATAAGGAAGTTTTATATAACTCTGCTACAGTCTCTGCAGGCAGTAAGGCACAAACAGATCTCTAAATGCATCTCAGATTTCTTCTATAAATACAAAAGGGGAGAGTAGTTTTTTGTTCTGTTTTTTTCTTTTTCAAAGGGCACATGAACTGTCTGGCCAAATCCCATCAACTTCTGGAAAGATCTAGGTCAGACAAGTATTTATTGCCAAAAAATCTCCATGCAACAACAGTCTATCACTAGCAAACTGTAATTGTGCACTAACTTATGTCTGGTGCAAAAATTAATTGCAGTGGGATTGCAAAGGAGAAGGGATTAGATTGGTCAAGAATCTGTCCCACAAAAGATAAATATATTTACCCATTTAAAATTATGGGTTGAATTCTGATCTACTAACCTTGTGTCCTGCCTTTGTGACTTGGCTGTGTAAGTGCCAGTTGAGTGAAGGGGTATGTAACATGTTTGGTGAGAGGGAAGGTGGCCTAGTGGTTGAGAGGCCTAGGTGTTAGGACACCTGGGTTTCAAGTCCCTGCTCCACCATACACATCCTGTGTGACCTTGAGAAGGTCAACTAGCCTCTGTTCCTCAGTTCCCCAACTGCAAAATGGGCTGTCTTGAACTGTCTGGCAGTCTGGATACCAAAGCCAAGAACTCAGAAGATGTTGGCTCTATCCCACTTCAGTGTTGGAAACAGCAGATGATGATGATGATAAACTTATGTGGTATTTTGAGCTTTGGAGTAGTAAAATATGTCCCAGTTACAGTCTGAGTCACCTTCCCCCGTCATTGACTTTAGTGGCAAAACTCACTGACTTCAGCGGTGCAGGATCATGCTCTTAAGCACTATTTAAGACCCGAACCTACTCCCATTGCATTAAATGGCAGCAGCTAGCCAGAGCCACTCACTCATGAGGTTGTGTTCGAGGTATTTTAGGAAAAGCACCTGGAACAATTATCAGCTAGAGTTACCATATAGATAGCAATATGAAGTGAGTAACAGACTAGAAAGGGTAGAAGCACAAGAGGTGTTTAAGATAATTTGACTGAATAAGAACTGTCAGTATGAATGAAAAATTGAACGTCTTCCAAAGCAAATCTAATTTAAAGAATTGACATTGCAATCCATGAAGGCCTTTTTCCAGCGGACCTTCCATTTCCTCACTAAGCCTGAGAGATGTACAGCGGAGTCATATATCTTTTTTTGTCCCCTGCCTCAGCCAAGCTTCTGCATATGCAAATTAAGTTAGTCTGGATTGTTTGCAGAGCCAGAGGCCTGAACACCTGAACTCCAAACAGAGAGTAATATGACTCTCCTTGGTAGCTGGACACTAAATTGATTCCTTCTTCTCACCTGTTATTCTCCAATGTATAGCAGGAACCTGCTCACCAAAGTGGAAATAACTATAATAAAGCTCAGTATATTTAGGAATGGATGAACTTTGTAGAGTTCAGTGTTTTGTGAACTCCTCTAACTGTTTTGGGGGGTTTGAAAAACTAGTTCAATATTGCTAACTCTTCCCCCTCTACAATTGACATGCTTGTTTTGTCCCCCCTTCCTTCCCTTCAAGGTTAACAATGAAATTAGAAAAAAATGAGCTTGTTTGTTTCCTTTGGAAATCTGTACTACATATTACTTGGTTTAGAAAAGACCCCTGCCCACCTATTGAAATCTAGACTTATGTGCCCTATCAGACCTATTTTAAAATCGGAAGTCCCCTCTGATCTCAATAGAGAGTTCTCTTTAAAAAGCAATGGTAGGATATACAGCTGGCTGAAAAATTTCCAATGGAACAGTTTGCCACTGGAGAATGCTGTTCTGTGGGAAAGTGTAAATACTGTCAAAACTTCTGATAGAAACCAGGCAGGTGGTGGGCTGCTCAGGATCCCCAGGTATCCTTGCTCCATGCCCAAATTATATGGAAAAATTCTGTTTCAGTTCTTCTGAAATGGAATTCTTCCAATATGTGTGTTCAGGGGAAAATTTTGCATTTCTAACTCTTTGTTCCAGTTCAGAATGGGGGAAAAAATAGGAAATACAAAATTTCCCATGAAATGGAAATTCAGTTCCTACACAGCTCTTGCAGGATATGACATGCTGTATTTATTTCGTTTTGCTTTAGGGTTTTTCTTTCTGCCTCTCTGCTCCTTTTGTGCAGCCTTTTGATTTTGCTTTCACTTCCTCTTTTTCTCCATTAATTGTTTTCTTGCTCCCTGCCTTGCAATCTTTTTTTAAAAATTGTCTTTTTTAAGTCAAACATGAGCCCGATAACATCTAAGCTGAATTTAAAAACCCACATCGTTTGAGTGGATTTGAAATTTGGCTCGATAGGTTTGCTCATACCTATTTACTAAGATCTATACCAGTGGTTCTCAACTCTGGTCCACAGATTGTTCAGGGAAAGTCCCTGGCGCCCCGGGCCGGTTTGTTTACCTGCTGCGTCTGCAGGTTCGGTCGATCGCGGCTCCCACTGGCCGCAGTTCGCCGCTCCAGGCCAATGGGGGCTGTGGGAAGGGTAGCCAGCACATCCCTCAGCCCACGCCGCTTTCTGCAGCCCCCATTGGCCTGGAGCGGCAAACTGCGGCCAGTGGGAGCCACGATCGGCTGCACCTGCAGACGTGGCAGGTAAACAAACCAGCCCGGCCCTCCAGGGGCTTTCCCTGAACAAGTGGTGGACCAGAGCTGAGAATCATTGCTCTATACTGAGGCTAATGTTAAAACTTCCTCTTTCTCTATGCTACATATTCTCACTTTTTTATTATCTTTACTTAGTGTTATATGCAAAATCTTTGACTCATGTAAAAACAATGTCATGGATTGCCTGGCCTCCTTCATTCACTGTAATGAGGGAGGGTTACCTGACGCACAAGTCCACAAACTGTGAACTGGCTTGTATATTTGATACTACTACATTAAATTACAAGAGTTCCCTTCATACACACTTTTTCCCTTCAGCGCAGCAAAAGTTTTAACTACTGTTATTAGTTTCCCTAACAGTTGCACGGGTTCTTTTAATATTGCTGTTTGTAACCTACTGTGACTTATCTGTGAAAAGCCCTGTTGTTAGTGGAATACAATAAAAAGAATTAGGCTTCTCAGAAGGAAAGGGAGTAAAAGGAAAAAAAAACAAGATTTTTTTTACACAAACAAAGTTTTATAATACAGCCATTAAATTATCCTTAGAGGTGTGTTTTAAAAAGTCTTTGAGACAAAGTCTGAAGTATTTGTTCTACATTTATTCAGGCCTTACTATGGCACTGAAGCAAATGGAATTTGCTTGATTGAAAACTAAGGGTAACATTGTCAACACTGTCTAAGTGATTTAGGAGCCTAAATACCATTTTCAAAGGTGACTTAGGCCCAGATACTCAAAGATATTTCTGGGCCTAAGTCACCTTTAAAACTGAGATTTGTGGTAATTTTTTCCAAAAGTGCCTGTAAAAACTGTGGGCCAGATTCTTTCCCCTGATCCAAGGCATGGGGAGTCCTCAGCTGGCATAGAGCTGATGTAGCCAGCTACCCTGTCACTCCTCCCTCCCCCAAAAGTGCCCAGTCAAGGTATATCAAGTAGTCTAAAGTATGCAAGAGCCAGCACAGGGCTGGCTGCATTGTCCGGTCACCACGCTGACTGACATACCTTGCTGTCTCTAACTGATCCTGACTGCAACAAAAGACTGTGATCCTGTGCATCTGAATCTGTTCTAATTTACACTGGTAAGAGCAGAATGAGACCCTCAGTACAGAGCCTCAGAATTGACTCTTGGCTGCTTTGTGCCTTGAGATCCAAGCACTGAGGAACAAAGGGACTTTCCCTGGACAAGGAAAAAAGCCAATACACAGCAATTGTGGGCTTGTCTACACCGGCAAGTTTTGTCGATGAAACTAATGTCGACAAGGAAAAATCGACAAAAGCAAAGTCGCCAAAGCGTGTCTACATTTGCTCCCTCTATCGACAGACCATGTCCACATTCGGGGCACCTTTGTCAACAGCGAAAGCAAAGGACTTTGGGTATGTATCCCACAGTGCCTGGCTACACCATCCGTTCTGGGAATGCGGAAACGGAGCACGGCGCATCCTGGAATGTGCAAAATGTACCGTCGTGCATCGCTTTGTGTCCCAGCCCTCCAATGGTTTCTGGCTTCTTTTCGTGCTATTTTTCCAACTGTCATTCTTTTGTAGTGCACGCCAGCATCTGCTGTGAGAGAGGATGGATCCCTCACATCTCTCCTATGCTCTGTTAGCTGTCATGAGGACATCGCGCACAGCAGCACATTTACTTGCAGAGTTACTGACAGAGGATGAATCGCAGGCACCCATGTGTGATATGGACAGCAGCAACTTATCAGTGCTTTATGTATTCACAGAGCAGCTGCATATGGTAGACCGTCATTTTGGGGCTAGGGAAACAAGCACTGATTGGTGGGATCGCATTGTCATGCAAGTATGGGATGATGACCTGTCATAAATATAAAGGGAAGCGTAACCACCTTTCTGTATACAGTGCTATAAAATCCCGCCTGGCCAGAGGCAACATCCTGTTACCTGTAAAGGGTTAAGAAGCTCAGGTAACCTGGCTGGCACCTGACCCAAAGGACCAATAAGGGGACAAGATACTTTCAGATCCTGCGGGTGGGGGGGAGAAGGGGGAAAGGCTTTTGTTTGTGCTCTTTGTTTACATGGTTGTTCTCTCTTGGGTCTGAGAGAGGCCAGAGAGAAAGCCATCTTCTCCAACCCATCCTAATCCAAGTCTCCAATACTGCAACCAGTATAGGTAAGCCAGACAAGGCGGATTAGTTTATCTTTTGTTTTATTTGAATTTTCCCTGTGTTAAGAGGGAGGTTTATTCCTGTTTTCTGTAACTTTAAGGTTTTGCCCAGAGGGGGATCCTCTGTGTTTTGAATTAGAATACCCTATATAGTATTCAGAGTAACAGCCGTGTTAGTCTGTATTCGCAAAAAGAAAAGGAGTACTTGTGGCACCTTAGAGACTAACCAATTTATTTGAGCATGAGCTTTCGTGAGCTACAGCTCACTTCATCGGATGCATACTGTGCAGTTTCCACAGTATGCATCCGATGAAGTGAGCTGTAACTCACGAAAGCTCATGCTCAGATAAATTGGTTAGTCTCTAAGGTGCCACAAGTACTCCTTTTCTTTTTGCCTATATAGTATGTTCCATCCTGATTTTACAGAGATTTTTAACCTTTCTTTTTTTTTAAATAAAATCCTTCTTTTAAGAACCTGATTGATTTTTCCATTGTTCCAGTGGTTTGGGTCTTTGATAATTTTGTAACCAATTGGTTAGGATATTATTCTCAAGCCTCCCCAGGAAACGGGGTGTGTAGGGTTTGGGGGTATATTTTGGGGGGAAGACGTCTCCATGTGGGCTCTTTCCTTGTTCTTTGTTTAAAACGCTTGGTGGTGGCAGCATACTGTTCAAGGACAAGGCAAAGTTTGTACTTTGGGGAAGTTTTTAACCTAAGCTGGTAAGAATAAGCTAGGGAGTCTTTCATGCAAATCCCCACATCTGTACCCTAGAGTTCAGAGTGGGGAAGTGACACGACCAGTGGGTAC
This sequence comes from Chelonia mydas, assembly GCF_015237465.2. Classification (NCBI taxonomy): domain Eukaryota; kingdom Metazoa; phylum Chordata; order Testudines; family Cheloniidae; genus Chelonia; species Chelonia mydas. The sequence continues at coordinate 282,287,949 of NC_057849.1, forward strand.
AGAACTTTAGGATGCATAAAGCAACCTTCATTGAGCTATGTGCTGAGCTGTCCCCGACCTGCAGTGCAAGGACACCAGATTGAGAGCTGTCCTTTCAGTAGAGAAGCATGTTGCAATCACTGTGTGAAAGCTGGTGAATCCAGATTGCTACTGGTCAGTTGCAAATCAATTTGGAGAAGGAAAGTGCACTGTTGGGGCTGTATTAATCCAAGTGTGCAGGGCAATAAATCGCATCCTGTTGCGGATGTGACTCTGGCAAAATGTGCATGGAATAGTGGATGGCTTTGCAGAGATGGGTTTCCCTAACTGTGGTGGAGCGATTGATGGCACACACATTCCAATTTTAGTGCCAGATCACCTTACCTCTGAATACATCAGTAGGAAGGGATACTTCTCCATGGTGTTGCAGGCACTTGTGGATCACTGGGGGCATTTAACAGACATCAGTGCAGGCTGGTCTGGAAAGATGCATGACGCATGCATCTTCAGGAACAGTGGCCTATACAGAAAGCTGCAGGTGGGGACTTTCATTCTGGACCACAAGATCATAGTGGGGGATTGGAAATGCCCATAGTAATCCTGGGAGACCCAGCTTACCCCTTACAGTCCTGGCTCATGAAACATTACACAGAGCACCCAGATAGCAGCAAGGAGTGTTTTAACAACAGGCTGAGCAGATGCCACATGGTAGTCGAATGTGCCTTTGGTTGCTTGAAAGCTCGCTGGAGGTGTCTCAATGGCAGGCTAGACCTTACCGAGGATAATATTCCTGTGGTAATAGCCGCGTACTGCACTTTGCATAATCTGTGTGAATCTAAGGGTGAAATGTTTGCTCAGGTGTGGAGCACTGAGGCAGAGCAGTTGGCTGTACAGTTTGAACAGCCAGATGCTAGGGCTGTCAGAGGAGCCCAAAGGGCTGCTATTAACATCAGAGAGGCTTTGAGGAACCACTTTGACAATGAGGGGCAGTAACACATGTCTGCTTTGGAGTTGCTTCCCTGGTGCATCCATGAACAATTTTGGGACTCAAGATCCATGCAACAAAATGCCTTAGAAGCCTGTTCCCGAGCGTGAGTTGATTGCTATATGCTTTTGTAGAACACAGAATAAAAACGCTTTACCATTAAATACCTTAGCCTTTCTTTATTGTTAAAAAGGGTAAAATCTCACAACTGTGTATGTAGCTCCAGCGATCATTGTGCCAGCTGTGAGAGGGGTGGAGCAATGGGGAAACTCAGGAGGGCTGTGAAAAGGAAGGTGTGGGCATAGAGGGGGGTGGGATTGGCAAAGAATTGTACATCTGCATGTGCTGCAGTGGAAGTCAACCACGAATCTGCTCAGTCTGCAGCTGTATCAAAGACTTGAGCACCTCTGTCTGATCCTCCATCACTTTTATCATCCACTCTGTCGCTTGCCTAGCAAATGCAGCATTCTCTTTTCTGTCCTGCCTTTCAGCTACCCAGGACTCTTTGCGTTCCCTGGTCTGTCTCTCATCGCGCTGCAGCACCTCCTGGAACATGTCTTCTTTGCTGCGCCTAGGGTTCCTCCTTATCTGCCGAAGCCAGTCCGCGGGGGTGTGTGGTGTGTTCCTCAAGTTCTGTGCTGAACAGAAGCGGGATTGTTACATTCCAGCAAATGATTGAAACATTTTAGTAACAAGGGCCTTTTGCTAGTAGAAATCACTTTCTCTCTGAGACTTTAGGCAAGCATACAGCTCCACGAGCACCCCAATCATGGTGAGTGTCGGGAAGGCAATTGGGCATACAGACAAAACAGTCACGGCTTCCAGGGCAGCTTTGCAGGGAACTCATTCTAAAATTATCACACACTTTTTCACAGGCGGCCAACCTGCTGGCTGACATCTCGCTGCTGCGGGTTACCAGGGAAACCAGGGCACAACTGCTGAACGCTTGCGGCTTTCACCTCGGTCTATATGCAGTTCAGCTATGTGCTGCTTTGCACCCAGATCCGGTGATTTCTAAATGGCATGGTACAGTTTCCTACAATGGGGGAACTAACAAGGCTGTAATCCCTTGGAATCTGCGGCAGAGGATTAACAAGTACCCCTTGGAAACTGTCCAGAGCCTCTCTCTGGAAGATTCTCTGCAAGTCTCTATGTCCATCGACACCCTGCTTGGCCATGCAGATTAGCTACACCAGGCAATGTCCAGGTCACAGAAAACAGTACCTGCCTCTCACTTTTCAATTCCCTACACAAGCCAGTAACTTACCCAGCCTCTCATCCGCTTCCTGCTCCTCGTTGAGCACTTCTGGAGAGGAGAAAAGTTCCTGGCTGCCTACCCCACTGGGTAACATTGCTGGGAGCACCACATCCTCTTCTAGCTCAACTTCTTCTTCCAGAATTTCAGCCTCCAGGTTACCCCCTCTTTCTGCTGCCTGCGATGTACCCACGAGTCTATCGGCGATGGAGGTGGGGTCACCACCAAGGATAGCATTCAGCTCCTTATAGAAGTGGCAGGTCTTAGTGCACCACGGGCGCAATGGTTCACCTCCCACACTTTATGGTATGCCTGCCTCAGGTCCTTTATCTTCGCTTTGCACTGCTGCGTGTCCTGATCATAGCCCTTTTCGCACAAGCCTCGAGAAATTTGCCCATATGTGTCCCGATTCCTATGGGTCATTTGCAGCTATGACTGAACAGACTCCTCTCCCTATGTGCTGATCAGATCCAACAACTCAGCAGTGGTCCGAACGGGAGCATGTGTGGTGCGATAGCCAGCCATGCTGACCTGGGAAGCTCCTCTGAGAAGCCAGCAAGCAGGAATTGAGATTTAAAATTCCCGGGGCTTGCAAGGGGGAGGGGCGGGTTGACTGCAGGGCAGCAGAATTCAAACCGCTGACCTGTGCGGCAGCAGGGGAATTGTGGGACACTTTCTGGAGGCCAATAAAATAGAAGAAAAAGCTGTGGTGTCTACACTGGCTGTTTGTCGACAATAAAGGGAGGGGAACTGACAAAAGTCTCTTGCAGGGGTATAAACTTTTTGTCACGAAAACTAGGCGTTGTTTTTTTTTTAAAAAAAGTCTCATTGTCAGAGAGCATCATGACCTTCTGGTATCATTGTCCAATCTCCAGAAGCTGCAAGTCACTGGAAACTGAGATCTTGCATGCATCACTTGCACCTCAAACCATCTCTGATGTGTAGATGAAAACGTGAGAGGCATCAACAGGCAGAAAACTTTGGGTGAGTGATTCTGAAGGGGACCTTCTGTTAATATAAATAATCCAAATCTGTCCCCAGTGAGGCAGCTACTAGCAACTATACCTGGGTTCTTCACCAGTATCTGTTTAGAATTTCATAAAAGACATGAAAGAAGCAGACATCTTCCAGGCCTTTTATGATCCTCCTGACTCTTCTTCCTGGAGAAAGCAGTGCTATGTCTTGCGTGTCTCATGGAGTCATTCTGTTTGTCTGCCTCCCCCAGATGCCAGAATCTCAATCTGAGCAGCTGAACACGAACCTGAGAAGTTGCAGAAACATTGTTCGGTAGCTGGGCTTGTGTATGTTGTGGTACCATGGCTGAGATATTTGCAGTGGAATCCACCTCTTGCTGCAGAATTGTGTTCCTGACTCTAAGCTTCCATTTATTTATTTATTTTCTAGCCCTCATGGGTATGAAGAAAATCTTGAGAACATGAACAGGTCGGCGTTACTGATTCAGTGTTATCTTCCTAGGTCTACAACAGCCTGAAGCAATGTCTCAGGGATGTGAACGGCCCCTCCATCTCACTAGGTTATTGACTCTGAATTCTAACGAAGCCAATTTAAATGTTAAAGCTTAACTATTTCACTGTTCAGCACTTTAACCGAGTGGTCCAGCTGATGTGCTAATCTCACAGTTTTAAACTATTTTTCATTCTTCTCTGAATGTGAAAGGATCCAACTGTCCCTTATTCGAAAGCAAAACCAGACAGTTTCCCCCAACAACTTCTTTGATGCAGTTGTATGAAGTAATACAAACGTATGCAGCATATTGAAAACTAAAAGCGAGGGTGCAGCATAATAAATTAAACACAAGATCTACTACACTGGTTCTATTGCTGATGTTCCTATTTAATTCATTTAAAACCTCAGTTTTTAAAACTGAACGAATGCTGCTGCTGTCTTCCCCGTCTGCCACATTCAAGTATAACAGAATCCAGGGAATTTGCCACAGAATCTTGCCACCGAATATACAGAGTCTTGGGGATTAGCAGTGGAGGAGTATCTTTAATTTGGTGGTGCTATTTTTGCTAGTAGACCAAGACTGCAAAACTCCCCTTGTCTCTGACAGTTGGAGCAGTGGGGCCTTGGTTATGAAGCAGCTGGTTAAAGTTCAGCCAAGAAAAAGGTAGAGGTGTAAGATTGTGCTCTTGCATGCTATGAAAAACGACTTGCTTTTGAGCCATCAGCTAAGAGTGCCCTGTCTACTTAGTCTTTCTTGCCATCATTTAGCTGGCACTGCTTGGGCTGTTGGGGAAACACTACTCCTTGGCTGGATTGACTCACTGCCATGAGTGGTCATCAGACTGGGCGGAGTCCCAGACTATGCCTCTAAGGGAAGGATGGGGTTCCATAGTTGTATGGGCACCACCCAGCCCACCTGAGAGAGAGGTAGATACTCTTTCAGATTCACTCACCCCAGTGGCTTTAGGGTACAGACAGGCTGTGGAAATCTTGTGGCTTTGGCTCTTGTTTTGTTACAGAAATAGTTGCGATGGAAGACTTTAAGTAACTATTGTGATATTTCTTGGGAAATCCTTTCCTTGCTGCTATAGTTTGTTTGATTTTTGTAGCTCAGCTCAGTTAATCTTTTATTTTTTCAAAAAAATCATTTGTGTGCAATTTAAAATAAAAATGGGAAAGTATTTTAAAAGCTATAAACAACCTTTTGGGTTTTGTGGGGGTCTTTTAGTTGGCGCCAGTTAAAAGAAAAACTCCTATAGTGCAAGCAGTCAATTTGTTTTGGTTTTATTCTTTGGTTTATTTTATAGTTGCAGATGCTGGGTGGGTGGGGAGCAACTTCATTTTTTCCCAGTTACATCTGTCATTTCACGAGTTTGTTTTTCTTGCAGAAATGGTTGGTGTTGATTTCAGCACTGCTGTCAATTATTATTCCATGCTGTCCAATGCCTCACCTCAAAAACACACGAACGTAAATTACACTTTGAATAGGAGGACTGGACTTTGTGCTTAAAATATCCACAGTCTATGTGTGCACCAACAGATACCAACATCTTCTGAATAGCAGCGTCCTTCTTCTCTTCCTGCCTGATATATTCTGATAAGCATGAGGGATATTTTCTTTTACTAATGGACTCCAAGTTCTTCCTTTTTCCTAGCATGAGCCAGCCTGCAAAAATGGCCAATTCCCAGCTGAGACAATGGGCCCACTTCTCTGCTACATTGAAGTCAATGGAAGAAATCTAGCCCCATTGATTTAATTGGGGCTAGGATTGCACCTAGTAGAGCTGTGCCAGTTTACACGACTGGAGAATTTCGCTCTATATTTTTCCATCTGCTTGGAGAGGTCACTGTTTTACACAAAGGGAGGCTGGGAGCTAGTCCTTTCCCTGTAATTTAGAAGGGCAGCTGCCAAGATGTCCTATGTCCAGGTCTAGACAATATCATCTCTTCCTCTGAGTAATTTTGACCACGACCTCCCTTCTCTGACCTATCTACCCCCAGAGGATTGGGACCCCAGGACCCCACAGAAGTAAACATGGGGATGGGGGGGAGGGATAGTTCAGTGGTTTGAGCATTGGCCTGCTAAACCCAGGGTAGTGAGTTCAATCCTTGAGGGGGCCATTTAGGGATCTGGGGCAAAAATTGGGGATTGGTCCAGCTTTGAGCAGGGGGTTGGACTAGATCACCTCCTGAGGTCCCTTCCAACCCTGTTATTCTATGATTCTATGAAAGATACTTTGCATTTCCTACGGCCAAGCAACTAGACCAGGGAAGCATGCAGGTGGGGACAGTGACAAGAAAAAGAAGGCCCAGCCCACCCTAAGATGGAACTCTGGTCATAGGCCCATAGAACAGAGCTAGGGAAAATCCTGCTGGCAATGCAGAGACTATCAGTTTCCTCTGACACGGCTCCTTTCCCAGTGTGTGGAGTCCCTGTTACAAGCGGACATCAACACTATACTTTAATTCACACAGACAGTGAAGAATACCATATCCAATGGGAACCTGCGTTTGCTGAATGGCCAAATTCAGGCCTAGAATAGCCAGGCGCAGCTCCCATGGACAACTCTAGGCCAAATTTAGTGATGATAAACAGTGGTGTAAATTCCATGTGGGTTTAAGTGGGTCAGAAAAAGGGTGTAAGGAGGTGGAGTGGAAAAGCAGCATCACGCTGGCATTCGGTGATTGTGCAGAAAATTACAAAATGAGGTGGGCAGAAGACTAATAGGATGGGGAAAGAAAGTGGTCAAGGGGCATGAGCTGAGCCTGTGTTTCCCAAGCTGCAAAGTCATTCTACCGTATACTCTCTCACATGCGTATCACACCTGAATGTGACATTTGGAAACATGGCATTAGCCTTACTGGTAGGTGAAGGTGTCAGTACAGACAATGATTCAGTTTGTGCCCCATTTGTGACATCATGGGACTATGCCCACCTCTTTGCTACAAGATGAATTATCCACATACATTGGAACAACACTGCAGGTTCAACAAAATCTACAGACGTAAACGCAGAAAAGTCTCCTTTCAAATAGCAGTTTGTTTTGTATTTGACTAGAGGGACTAAAACCTTGGAGCTTTTATTTTATATTTAAATGGTACTTCATTAAAGCTTATTTAAAAGGCTTGATAGAGTATTTTCTCACAGTGAGATTAAAATATGGCCCATTAATGTGGTGCTGATTTATGTGGCCACTTTGATGGTGAGGAAGTTTAATTAATAATAGTTGTATTTCTGGAAAAGAATTTTAACAAGGTGTTCCACATATGAAAAATACAGAAGTCCCTTTGTTTTAAACAACCTCCACAGGGGTATAAAAGGAGTTTTATTGCTCACTGTACTTGTTTTGATAAATCAGTAGGTTACTTTGAGCAAGCAACCAGAGCAAGATCAATGTTACAGAATGTCAGATCTTGACCAACTAAGGGAACAAGTTCACCATTATTAAAGAGTTGTCAGAATTTTTTCTTTTATAGATGTGATATCTTACACTGACATTTATTTTGGGAGACACTCGTTTACTTGTTGGTGGAAATAGCACCTGGAAGCCCAGATTTCAGCAGGTGTGTCTTTTTTCCATACTTTGAAATACTAGAAAGCTTTTGGATGTGGACCAGATTTGCTGCTATTCTAGGTTACTCTAATAATCATTCTGTGGGCTCCATGATAACTCAGGGGTCCCTTCCCAGGAGATTTAGTGGTGAAACTGATCAAGAGCAGGATGAATATTTTGGGAACATTTTAATTAAAAATCTGTTCTGTTTTTGATTAATTTCAATTTTTTCAGCTAGTTCTAATTAGTTCTAACTGGTTACTTGTTCTGTGAGCAGTTACTACTCTAGCTCAAATAAAGGAGACAAACAGTTACTCCAGGAACTCCTAACCCACAGCTAGTACTATACTCTAAACAGCCATGTTACAGCAACTTATGATATATTTATATGCCTTACAGCCTTCTGGGAAACTGCCAAGGTAACTCAGGTCAGTACATATTCCCACTCTATGAAATAGGTACTTGTCTTAGAAGAACTGGTAGCATTCCATAATAAATCAGTTGTTAATGAGTATTAAAGGCATATTGATACCAAAGGATCAAAATATGTTTCTAATATAAAACCACCATGTAAAAGTAGGCACAGGAGTCAACAGATACTGACCATGTGACAAGGGTATATAGTCTTTTGGTAATCCTGACCCATGCCTTATGATTTATGCCATGGAATAAAGACCAGTCTCTTCCCAGCAAGCCACGTGTCTTCTTTATTAAGCATCCTAATATAGTTATCACAATATGAATACAATAAAGCAACCAGAGTTCACATGTTTACAATCCTTTATCACTTGTCCATATGCAGTAGTAGCTCTTCCTATACCAGTGACACAGTGGGGATACATTACAGTCTAGTCCATCTAGGACAGAGGTGGGCAAACTACGGCCCGCGGGTCACATCCGGTGTGGTGTGGTGTGGTGCGGCAGCCAGACATGCTGCTCTGAGCGGCATGGTAAGGGGGCAGGGCCAGAGGGTTGGATAAGGGGCAGGGAATCCCAGGGGGTAGTCAGGGGACGGGGCGGTTGGATGGGGCGGAGGTTTGGCGGCGGTGGGAGGAGGGGCGGTCAGGGGATGGGGAACAGGGGGGGCAGTTGGATAGGGCAGAGATTCGGGGGGGCAGTCAGGGGACGGGGAGTGAGGGGGTTAGATGGGGGTGGGATCCCAGGGGGTGGTTAGGGGCGGGGGTCCTGGAAGGGGGCGGTCAGGGGACAAGGAGCAGGGGGAGTTGAATGGCTCAGGGGGTTTGAGGGGGGCAGGCAGGGGGCAGGAAGTGGGAGGGGGGATAGGGGGCAGGGGCCAGGCTGTTTGGGGAGGCACAGCCTTCCCTACCCCACCCTCCATACAGTTTCGCAACCCTCGGGCCAATGTGGCCCTCGGGCCAAAAAGTTTGCCCACCCATGATCTAGGAGCATGGAATTTCTATTCCTGATATACAGTGACTATAGAATTCCCTATCTAAGTATCTAAACTACCCCCTTTATATTTCCTACTCAGATATTATAGGCTTGGCAGAATTAGAATTTTATTTTTTTAATAATTTTGAGATAACATCGATGTTTATCTTTAAGCATTTTTAAAATGTTTTATTGATTTTAAACATTCACATTTCACAAAATTATGGGTTTTAATTAAACTATTGAGTGTTTTTTCAATTTTTATCAATTTAAATGTTCACAGTTGTAGGAAATTATGAATGGTTAGACAATAATTATTTAATAACAGAAGCTGTTGAGATTCAAAAGTCAAACCATTAAAATAATAATTGTCAACATCACATGTCAAAATATACAAAGTAAATATCCTTAAATCAAACTTGAATAAGTTCTCAAGCAGCATTTTTCTTACTTTGCACATCTGTATATTTAATTTATCGATGGAATTTTTTTGTTGGTTTGTGCATATGTAGTGAAATTGACATTTACCAATAAAAGTCTGATCCTTCCAAGGCTACAGCTAATGTGTAGGGTGAAGGGCCTTTCTGTTCCACAATCTGAAGCAAACCACTACATTTAGTTTCTTTTTTCTTTTCTTTTTTCAAACAAAACTATTTTAAAATACACTTTTAACAAAGGACAAGACTGCAATTCTGAATACTTCAGCATGCCATTTGTATGCCAAAGTTATTTTAGTGTTGCCAGCCCTTGCTATTTTATCATAAATCTCATTATTTATGTTTTTCTTAAAACTCCAGCTTATGTGACTGTGAGAATTTCCGCTTTCACTTTTTGAAATAAGCTTGATTGTGGAGAAAAGCTTGAAAATGCAAACCTTAAAGGTTCAAAAACCAAAAGTCAAATAAAAAGACCCAAAATGTATATAGATGTTTTGCCATTGACTTCAACAGAGCCAGGATTTCCCTGTTGTAGTCTGTTTTCAGTTCTGCCCCTGACCTGCAGTGTGATATTGGGCAAATCATTTAATCTCTCTGGCCCTCTTTTTCCCCTTCCCCTTGTTTTATCTGTTTTGACTGTAAAATCTTTTGGGCAAAGACTGCCTCTTGCTATGTATTTGTACTTGCCTGGCACAATGGGCCCCTGAACTTGGTTGGAGGCTTTGTGCACTATTGTAATACAAATGGAAACAGTGAATGAATGTATTCCTGAATTTACTGGCACAAGATTCTATTGTACACCGTGTGCCCTGTGACAGTGGAGACAGAGCTTAAACACATGAATTTATTCTCTGCACATGTTAAAATCAGTAAAAGGGTTAATTCCAAGAAGTGGGCTACCATTTTTCATAACACGGAACTCAACAGCTATGCAAGTGAAATGCATCACAAAAGCATGAAGAGTGCTTTCTTCATATAAGTCACCAAATGTAGTGCACGGCATGCAAAACACTGTAAAAAAAATTGCAGGTAATTAGATTCAAGTAGAGCCTCTGGTTCTGAATCTCTGTGTCTTACCCTGAGTGCAAAGAATCAGCTGTGGAATGAAAAAAAAATTCTTTAGGTGGGTATAGGGAAGAGGCTGGATTTTCCCTTTTAATCTTTAAAGTGAGTCAGAATCAGACAGCAGAATTTGTACACCCATAATGATAATGTTCAGGGACCATCTGAAGGAGCAACAGAGCAGCTGGGTTTCAATGCCCCTTCTTTTTTTCCCTGACTTTCTGTTGAAGTGTTGGCACTGATTCACATATGATCATGGTTTTTATTAGGTGAACAATTATCCAACCTTCCAATGAGATATAATGGACCAGATTCTCTGGCATACTGCAGGCGCTTTGCACAGAGCCAGCTCCTCCACCATCACTTTTCTTGCCAGGGTCAGGGGTGTGTGGGCAGAGCATTTTTATGCTCCAACTATTTTCAGCCAGCAGATGGCCCTGTGTATTGGAGGGAAAAAAACAACCCATGAATTCTTCAGTTCTTCTCAGGGCATATGTATAATTAAAAATGAGGATCAATTAGTTTTCTTTTGTACTGGAAAGAAAAATCAGGAGGCAAATGGCAGTTACAAAAGTTAAACGATGCAGGTGAGATCAATTTGGGAGGTAACAAAACCAAATTATTTATTTAGTGTTCTGAGTTACCAGATTAATACTATATTTGTGCTAGAATTATGGAGCGCATTATACACTGCTATGTGGAAAAGCCCCATTTCTTCTGGTTTCACAGAAGAACAGTGTTTTGCAGTTTGATGTATTGTTCTTTTAAAGCTACCATAATCTGGAGCATCCTGAATTACTGGGCCAGCTCCAAATCATGGTCACCCTACAGCAGCTTGACTGCTGCCTTTAGACTAAGCTATATGCTTTATTTTTACAACTGAGGTCTTCTCTTTATCCAACAAACTGATACAACTTCCCTATAAACTGCATCTATACTGACTCAGCTAAATCCTGGAGCGGCCACTTGTAACTAGTTCTGGAGTTTACATGGTTACCCCAGGGCTGGATTTACCTCAGTAAGTCCATTTAAACCTTTGCCCATTTGGATGGTCTTTGCTGTTTTGTGAGTCCTCATTCCCTGGTGACACTGGACACTACCAATTTATAGCTTATATGAAGATATAAATTACTGTCAAATGGCAACTTTTTGAACTGGTGCCTATAGATGAAGGCTCCATTTCCCATAGTCCATGTCCTGAGAGATCCAACTTCCTCCAGAAGGACTTTTATTATGATTTTGAAAGAAAGGGTATTGCCTATAGAAAGACTAAAAATACAGTAATGAGAAGCACATTGTTAACCATTTTCCCTCAGTTCTTGTTAGTTTTCAGCTGAATTTTTTCAGTTTTTGGCTGAAAATGTTAAGTTTTTGGCTGCTGAGAACCAAAATCTTTTCAAAAAAAGAAAAGGCGGACTTGTGGCACCTTAGAGATTAACAAATTTATTTGAGCATAAGCTTTCGTGAGCTACAGCTCACTTCATTGGATGCATTCAGTGGAAAATACAGTGAGGAGATTTATATACAAAGAGAACATGAAACAATGGGTGGTACCATACACACTGTAATAAGAGTGACCAGGTAAGGTGAGCTATTACCAGCAGGCGAGTAGGGGGGAAAAATCCTTTTGTAGTGATAATCAGGGTGGGCCATTTCCAGCAGCTGACAAACCTTACCTGATCACTCTCGTTACAGTGTGTATGGTAACACCCATTGTTTCATGTTCTCTGTGTATATAAATCTCCCCACTGTATTTTCCACTGAATGCATCCGATGAAGTGAGCTGTAGCTCACGAAAGCTTATGCTCAAATAAATTGGTTAGTCTCTAAGGTGCCACAAGTCCTCCTTTTCTTTTTGCAGATACAGACTAACACAGCTGCTACTCTGAAATCTTTTCAGTTTTTCAATGAAAAGGCAAAATTTTCACAGGACTTTTGTTTCTGACCAGTTTTATTTCATAAGCAGATAAATCTATTAAAATGAGAAAGGATGATGGAACTCTTATCAGTTTTTTATTTCTTTTGGGGTTATTGCTATTGTTCAAATTGATACACAAATTTTCCATATTAGGGGCTAGATTGTACAATCCATACTCACAATGATGAACAGTTTTTAGGGCTGCTGGTGTGAGTCAGTGCTCTCTAATCTACCTCCCAATGAACACTATCAAGTTTGAGACACCACATCTGCTCAAGTGGTTTTAAACCTTACCGTAATTCTCTTTGCAAAGACAGATACATATTTATGCTTTGAAAAGCCAGTAATTATATGCTTCAATACTCTTTTTAAAAAAAATCAATGCCTGCAGCTCACTACTTATTAAGAAGTACAATTTTTTTTAAAAAATGTGAAATAAGAAAACTGCACAAAAGTAAGCTCGTTAGAAAAAATAGGGTATTTTGCATTTATATGTATTCCAGCTTTTGCTAACAATGGAAATAAATTGCATTAGTAGGCAAGTTTTATAGAAAGATGAAATTTGCATGAGAGGAAATTAATAACTATCCATTTCAATCTGGGATAAACAGTTGAACTAGCAATGCAGTCTGGACTATTGCACTAAACGATTTGTATGACTGTAATTATTCTAATTCTCCACTGGATGTCAATACTGCTTAACACAAATATTGGCTCTGAATTCATTGCTAAGGCAGGAAGAACCCTGTGCTTTTAAAGAATGTGCTTTACTCTGACTGTTTTAACACTCTGAGTTATGTAGCGGCAATTGCCACTCCAGGTGAAATTCTGGTCCTCTTGCACTTAGTGGGAGTGTTACCATGGACTTCAATAAGGCCAGGATGTTATGCCTGCCACTCCCCACCCAACCATAGTTAAGGTTGCAACTAAGGGCTTGTCTTCACTACGGAAGTAAGTCGACCTACAGTACGCTACTCCAGCTACGTGAATCTACAGGTCTTCACTGCACTGCGTCGATGGGAGACGCTCTCCAATCAACTTCCCTTACTCTTCTCAGAGAGCTGGAGTACCGGGGTCAAACGGAGAGCTCTCTGCTGTCGATTTAGCTGGTCTTCACTAGACCCACTAAATCCATCCCTGCTGCATCAGTTGCAGCAGCATCAATCTGCCCATAGTGAAGACCAGCCCTAAGTTTCCATTATAAGCCTGATTTTTGCCCCTCTCTCTCCAGAATCCACAAACAGAGGAATATCAGCCTCAAAAATAGCAGGTTACATCAGAGATGACGGTATAATTTTTATGCCAAATTGAAATGAATTAGACAAAGTCATCATGGAATTATGGCATTCTAAAAACAGAAGTTCCCCAGTGTTCAAAATGTCTTCTAATGCTTTTCTCTCTGTTTTTACAGAATGGCACAGCTCATACTTCATTTACGAGACTCATCTGGCTGCGATATAGTGCACAGGACCAAAGATGAATTGATTAAACTTACATTTTAAGCTGTTAAAATTGTATGGTAAATAGTAAAGTTAGAATAGCTCATTGGCTCAGACAAGCTTACTTCAGAGAGTCACATGACTGCTAGAAACCTAAACTTTCTTTAAAAAAATCCCCCAAAACACATCTCTGACCCTTTTTCCTGGTTAAGATACACTGCAAAATTACTTCCTTACATCATCCGCTTCTACAGATCTCCAGCCCTCAGCAGGGAAGGGAGTGTTGCATAGGCACTGATGGAGGAGCCAATAGTAACATGATTCCTGAAGCAGAAGTGGTTCCAGAGGGAAATTAAGACCCTGTAACACAATGGAAGTGGTCAAAGCTCCCATTCCCTGCAGATCTATGAGATTTGGAAGATCTTGTGGTTCCTCTGAAACCCCTAATGTCTTTTCCACAAAGGGAGCATTGCATCAGTCATTCCATGAGGTGAACATGAGCTCTCTGTTGCCCTCCTGTTTGTTTTATCACAGACAGGAACTCTATGAAGAGAGTAGTATATATTGATGTAGGTGATCATGCACGAGTTAACAGAAGGTAAGAAAAACAAAGAGGGTGAGGAAGTATCTTTTACTGGACTAACCACTGTGGATGAAAGAGGCAAGCTTTCAAGATTGTTGTCTTAGACCAAGAGAAGTTAGTCCGCGATAAAATTACCTCACTAGCCTTGCGTCTCTCATATCCTGGGACCAACATGGATACAGCAACATTGCAATTAACAAATATATTGTTTAACAGAAGAGAAAAATCCAGTACTTTTGTTGGCAAGTGACTGTGAAAGACAACCAGTTAAATATGGGACATTTAGCAGTCTAAGGGTTTTTTTAAACAACATGTGTAGGAGATCAGCAGAAAAAAAAATTGTAGAAAACAAAATGAACAAAAATGGTGTTTCAGTGACTGAGCCTCCAAAGTTGAGTTGGTGCCAGTAGCACCCCATACTTCTCTTATTCTGCCTAACGATGCCCATGGTATTTAACTTTCATAAGGATTTAATGTTTGACACAGTGACAAGATTTTTTCCAAGCATGCATGCAGTGTTTTTTTTATAAACTTTTTGGCATATTTATTCAAAATGAACTTTATTTAAAGTTGTTGTAATCACATACATACATTGGCTACTAGCCACGGGGTTCTAGCTATTAATCATATGCCAGAATTCATGGCATATGTAAAAATTAAGTTTTATTTATCAAACTTGCTCATTTGAAATAGCAGACCAAGAAATTTAGTTGGAATCTCAGGGTTTTGATTTTTTCTTACATATTGTTGGCAATAGAGTCAGGGAATTATAAAGGTGTAAATCATATTTCTGCTTGTTCCAGACATTGTTGGCAAAAAGCTAAAATTATTTTTCCATAAATGCAAAACCCATTGTTTTGGTGGCCTCTGTTTTCCTGCCAAATTATACAACTAATGTTATTTCTTCAGTCTAACACTCTTTTCTATTATAATACCATCTTTCAAGTCACAATTGAAATGTATTTCCAGTTATAGTCATCAGACCAAAGGCATGCCAATCCTGGCAGATAATTCAGATCCATAGAAATGACCACATTTTAACCCAAGATAAAATATAGTCTCCTATGGAATGAACAGGGGACTGTAGTTACTATTCTCCAGAGAAAAACAGATGAAAGGGCATTTACCTGACTTGGGGAAAACAGATTTATAAAGCAGATAATTTTAAAACATTTATTTCTAGTAGGTCATTGGTTACCTCTGGTGTCTTATCAAATGGGAAATATGTATCTGTCCTTTTAATTAAGTGAAATAACTTCCCTTATGTGACACACCCAAGTCCTAACCTTGAGAAGACTTGTTCGTATGTTTAACTTTATGCATTGAGACCACTGGTACTAAAGTCAATGTAGGCAGATGAGAGGTGCCATAGTGAAAGTATTTGCAGGGGCCTTAATTTTCATTATTTTGTGTTTTGTTATTCACTAATATATGAAAAACTCCTGCAGTGTGGACCTCCTTGAGTTTTATATTAGAAAACATTACCCACAAAAGAAGATGGGGAAAAAACATTAACAAAAGTAACATGTCAGGGTACAGAAGCACTCTCACCATTTGAGGGTTGCGGATTTTTTCTCCTACTTATTTTATTTTTAAGTTGGTTTTGCTTTTTAAAGTAGTATCTCTCTATATACACATTATATGTGTATAAGGACACAACTCATTCCAAATTGTCTTCTGTTTGGGGTGCATATGTGCAAACCTTACAAAGTTTGGGCTTTATTAGATGTGTATTCAGATTCTAAAAGGTTTCATCATACTTCTTATTGCTCTTTAGAATTATGAGAGTGCTGTTGATCTATAGTTCTATATAGACTCTTACTGCGTAAAAATGAGAGTTCCTTTCTTGAACAGCTTATGAACCTTTCGGCTCAGTTACAGAGGATATCAGACACCAAATCAGATGCAGGAAGATGTGCAGACCCCTTTGGAGAGGAGATTAGCATAAGAGGGCTTCATGAAGGAAGTGAGTTTAGGGAAAGTGCTTGATGAACAGAGAATAGAAAGCTGTTCCAAACATACAGGGCTTCAAGAAAGATTAAGCTTTAAATTAAAATATTAAATGTTCTATCCTGAGAAACAGAAGCAACATGTGCATTAAGGTTAATATTGTCAGTATCCCAGGGAGTTGCAGCCTCTCTTATTTATTCCAAATTTATAACATGGCAGTGTAGCATAGCTCACTGTGCACAACAGGGTCCTCCTATGTAATGAATAGCTGTTAATAGACATTCACATTCAAACTTGAAACATGGTTGAAGGTAACAATCTGCCTCCCAGCTGTTAAACAGTTCACCAGGAAAATGAGAGGTTAAACCCCAAGATTCTGATTTTGCCATGAGGCATAAATCCAGAGAAGGTCCACAGAAGACAATGGAGTTATTCTTGGCTTAAAACAGTCAACCTCAGATCCGGAGCTGGTCAGTGCACCCCTGCTGTTATCATGTGTTCAGGGATCCTCAGGAGAAGGATTGAAATCATACACATTATGCACCAGTGTCTGTCAAGGTCTCAAACAGCTGGGATGTATATCACAAGTCAGTTGTGGTACTCAGCTGCATCACAGTATCTATTTGTTGGTGAATGCTCATCACAGGCCTTGTGTCTTAAGTTTCTCAACATTCCTCGTGATTCAGTGTCCTTTTGTTTGCCAACATTCTATTTGTACTTGAAATGGGTAAGCTTTGTTTTCAGAAATGTCAGCATTTCCAGGGGTCCATCTTCCTCCTTTTTCAGTCATAAAAAGGCTGGCTTTTTCTGCTTCATGTTTCAGAACAGCTTAAAACAACCCCCCAAAAAACAAAGAATGTAACAGAAGCAAAAGCTTCTGCCTGAAAGGTCTTGAAGAGCAGAAATTCAAAGAGACAAATGAACTCAAAATAGTTCTTACCATGCCCCTTCTCAGTCACCAACTTAATTCTCTTTCACTATCTGATCAAAAGTTTGTGGTGCAGTAACTGACCTTACAGCATCTTGTACTATTTTCTACTGGGGTTTGTTCTAAACAAAATACCATCCATCTGCTTTTGTCTCCACTGAAATGAATGTGAGGGCAGGTATATAATAACCAGCTCAGGGACTTCCAGGGCAAAGATTCACATGCTTGCCCTGAGCAGAGCCAAAGACCGCAGCTGCATGCTGTAAGGTTAGCCTGGAGATTGGGGGATGGGTGGGTAGGCAGAAGCTGGATCAGCTGTGAGGAATTAAGCACTTCCCCCACTAGGAGAGGAGTGGAATTCAGAACACTTTTTTGTTTGGTTGATAATAAAATGGATATCTGAGATCATCTGAGGCATTCCTGAGACTTAACTTCTAAGGTAGCTTTTTCTTTCAGAGGGCCCTTGATTCTGGTACTTGACCCTTCTGTTGATTGGCCAGAGCATGAATGTCAGGATTAGTGCACTCAGCAAGCTCCAGGTCTTTAATAAAATATATGAAGAGCCTGTAACTGAGGGGAAATGTCAACTTGTTCACTGCTCTTCTGGTAAATCTCGATCCCCTACTCCAATCTGATTTTATATCCCAAAGGGAAACATGGGAGGCCTGCCTTCCTTTTATCCTAAAGTATTTATATATATTCCTCCAACTTTCACTGCACTAGCCCTTTAATGGCCTCTGGGACTGAGGTTCTCTCAGGTTCCCTGGGTTAATGGTAAGGTTTTCCCATAGGCCCAATGTACCATAGTGCCCTTTTGGCTCCAGAGAATGTTAAAACACCAGTGTAGTGCAAATAGCATTCCCAATGAGCAAGATGGATATTGCAGATCTTTCCACTACAAAGAGGTGGGAGGAAGAGAAGCACAGATCACAAAGATGTGAGAGATTAAGGGAGTAAAAACTGGAAGCCTGGTAGACTGCTCCAGGTAGGTGAGAGGAAAAGCCTGAAATAGTGTGACAGGTTTCATAGCAGAGGTAGGGGGGTGAGGTTCTGCAGGAAGACACATCCAAGAGTTGCTGTAATGGTCAAGGTGTTATAGTGCTGAGACTTGGGGAGATAGTTTTTGTTCCTGTAGAGATGTGAGACTGGCTGGCACTGAGGTTTCTCAATTCACTGTGCTTTCCTGGATGTTAGGGATCAGGAGGAAAAAGTCAGAGCAGGAGGTGTGCTAAGAGGGAAGCTTGTCTTCACTCCTTTTCAGCAGCAGTTATTGTTATTACACTTAATTAAAAGAGATAAAAATTTGCTCTAACAATGAAACTTTCTTCAGCCCCAATCCTGCGTGTACTTAACTTCACTATGGTAAATAGTCCCACTGAACTAGTCACAATAGTAAAGTTAAGCATGTCTGTAAGCATTCACAGGGTTGGGGCCTAAGACTTCAAAAGGCAGAGCTGTTTCTTTCAGTCCTGGACCTCAGTCCTGGGACTTCTTGTGTGTATGGCTGGACGGTGCCTGCACAGATCACCATTGTCTTCAGTGGGTTTTTGTGAGTGCAATAGTCTAGTCCACCTCATCCTTAGCTTCTGCATTTCCTGACTCTTATAGATTTACATTTGCAATTTCAACATTAAAAAAAAAAACAACCAAGTTCATTCAACAGTTTCAGATCTATATATCCTTGACGCAGCTGCCCCTCGGTAAGATTTAAAAACAACACTCCTGCTGGTATCTGCTACTGACAGGAGGAAAGAAAATTAGCTCTGGCTTTCTTTCTTTTGAGGGGAGGGGAGCAGAAGAGGTTATATAAGGAAAACATTTTCAAAATGATTAGATCAACTCCTTGATCATTTGGTTTGTAGGGAGAAAAAGGCATTGCAGAGTGTTTGTCAGCTAAGGATCCAGACCTGCAAAGACTTCCATGTGCTTTGCTATAACGATACAAACTGGTCCCAGGGGGCCTATATTTGTGTGGTTAATAACCAAATTATTTCAAGAAAGATGGGCCAAGTACAATTGATTGAAAAAATGTATATAGTTGTAAAAATGATACATACTGTAAACCTATTATATATATGCTGCCACAGCTCTGCTGTATTCCTTTATCTTGTATTTCTGGCACATTATTGTAGGTTTTTTACATAATGAAAAAAAGGTTGTATTCTCAATTTATCTGCTTTTTCTTTTAATGAAAAGTTAATAACTAAGGCCCCGATCCTTCTAATGTGGGCCTCTGCAAAGCCCTATTCATTTCAATGAATAGGTTTCAGACCTGGGGCCTTTATTTGAATGAATACTTAGACAACCCGTAATAGGGACTGATCTAATCACATGAGATTGATTCTATTGATTCCAGCATGTATGAGCAAGGGTTGAAGGAGTGGGCTAGGGTTGCCAGGTGTCCAGTTTTCGACCGGAACACCTGGTCGAAAAGGGGCCCTGGTGGCTCCGGTCAGCACTGCTGACCAGGCCGTTAAAAATCTGGTCGGCGGCACAGCAGGGCTGAGGCAGGCTCCCTGCCTGCTGTAGCTCTGCATGGCTCCAAGAAGCAGCGGCATGTCCCCCCCTCGGCTCCTACGTATAGGGACAGCCAGGGGGCTCCGCACACTGCCCCCGCCCCAAGCGCCTGCTTCACAGCTCCCATTGGCCAGGAACCGTGGCCAATGAGAGCTGCGGGGGTGGTGCCTGTGGATGGGGCAGTGTGTAGAGCCACCTGGCCATGCCTCCACATAGGAGCTAAAGGGGGGACATGCTGCTGCTTCCGGGAGCTGCGTGAGGTAAGCGGCGCCTGGAGCCTCTGAACCCTTGACCCCCTCCCACGTGCCAACCCCCTGACCCAGCTCTGATCCCCCTCCCACCCTGTGAACCCCTCGATCCCAGCCCAGAGCACCCTCCTGTACCCCAGCTTCACCCCAGAGCATACACCCCCAGCCAGAGCCCTCACCCCCTCCCGCATCCTAACTCACTGCCCCAGCCTGGAGCCCCCTACCGCACCCTGAACTCCTAATTTCTGGCCCCACCCCGGAGCCTGCACCACCAGCCGGAGCCCTCGCCCCTCCTGCACCCCAATGCCCTGAACCAGCCTGGTAAAAATGAGTACGTGAGTGAAGGTGGAGAGAGTGAGCGACAGAGAGAGGGGAGGATGGAGTGAGCAGGGGACGGGGCATTGGAGAAGGGGTGATTCAAGGGTGGGGCCTCAGAGGATGGGCGGGGCAGGGGATGAGGCAAGGGTGTTCAGATTTGTGCAAGTAGAAAGTTGGCCACCCTAGAGTAGGCTCATAGTTTGGAAGTACAACTACATGCCTAGACATATAACCGTATTCTGAGCCCAGGCAGGTGTTTCTGCTTTTCTGTTCAGATACTCCCAGATTTTCTATTAGGTGTTGTGAAGCAACGTTAGGCACGGTCAGGAGCATGAGGGGTTTACAGGGAAACCTGACAATGCTGCAGGAAGTGTTTTTCAATAGGTGTCAGACTTCTAAGTCTGACTGAACCCATACTCCAGCATGTGCCAATGGAGGGGACTGTGTTTTTGCTGACGTAGCCCAGAAGCACCAAACACTTGTGTTCATTCTAGAACCTACAGTAACTTTTTTCTATCAAGTATCAGAGTGTTAGCCTCCATCTCTTGGCCAAATTCTAAGCAGGGTTATTGTATCCTGGATCTAAATTACCTTTCCAACTTCAGTTAGATCATGTATTCTTCCTCTCTGAACTGTTGCGAATTGTTATGTACTGTTTAGACAGCTGCTCTGTACCATTCCTGGGAAAGCTGCAATTCTGTGCTGGGTCAAATTGTATATATACACAAACAGAATTTTGTAAACCTCTTTGGGATCCATCTGGATAAAGGGTGCTATATAAACAAGAGATCATCATAGCTGTATACAGAGACTAATATTCATAATCCCCATTAGCACTGTGAGCTCAACAAATGATTGAAAGACTGCATAAATGGAAAACTACTTGAAACTGTGACAAAACATACATACTGTATGTAAGCATGTGGACATCTTCTCCTGCAAACACTTATACATGTGTTTAATTTCATTACCATGAATAGTCCCATTGATTTCAGTCCGTAAGTGCTTGCAGGACTGGGGCCAATGCATGCACTGTAGGTATAGTCTAAACTTCCCCGCTGGTGTTCGACGTTATTTATTAAATAAAAAATAAACAAGTTTTAACCCAGCTTTCTCCTGAGATGACTCAGAGAGATGCTCCAACTCCTATTGTATCTTGGCCTAGAGATAATACAACTCACCTGCAAACATAACTTCGCAAAAATAATCCTGCATTTTTAAAAATTGTATTATTGCAATAAAGTGTTGAGATCCCAGTCAGCGATTAGGTCCCCATTGTGCCAGGTACTCTACACGCTTACAAGGGGGAAAAAAAGTGATGCCTCCTGCAAGGACCACCAGGTTCTAGAAATGACATTAGTGTGATACAGCAGAAGAGCTCTGTGTTCTTAGAGCCTGTGACGCTGTGCTATGATCAAATCGAGGTGTCCCGTGAAGACGGTTCTATGAACTCTGTTGGGAAGGTGTATCTGTCACAGGCAACTTGTACATTGGAAGTCACTAGAAATTATTCTTTAGAATTTTTAGGGTGCACTGGAAGAAGAGATGTTTCAAATTTGCATCATGGAATGTTTTGCATCTCTTTAAAGGCTCTGGGGGAAATAGACTGAACAGTACGGTTTGGCCTAGTGCTATTGTTACTATTATTTCCCTTTTTAACCGTGCATTCCAAAGTCAGCCAGGGCAGCCTGTTCCAGCATTATTGTTGTGCATATATAACTTTAATATGTAAACTATTAAGGCACCAGAACTGAGTTTATATTTAGTAATGGAAAATAACATTCCATATATTATCAAATGAAAATAGATATATTGCGCTCTATTCAGTGAAAAAATTTCTGCTGTCTTCTACCCTGGGAAAACTATGGAAAATCAATATTTGGCTTTCAGACCTTGTGTTGTAATTGACTGTAATTGACTGGCTACAGAACCTTCTTGCTGGACTTACTTAGAATCCTAGATACTATTGATGGGAAAAGACCTACTGGGATCAAGTCCATCTCTCTGTCAATGTAGGATTATTAATCATTGGTCGTTTATCAGGGCTTTTTCCAATCCAATATCTCCAACTTCAGGCTTCCCTTAGGTTTCCTAATGTGGGAACACTGGCAGGTAGTATGTCAAATAACAGATGTCACCTGCTTAGTGCAAGATTGCAGACAGGTTCCCTCTTTACACGAGTGGCTCTAAGCATGCCCCATTAATCAATTGCAGGCCATTTTTCTCATAAAACAGGCCTTCTACATCCTGTAGTCATGGAATCTGTGCTTTTTGGTAACTCGCTGACAAAAAATAATTGTTTTCTACAGTCTAAACTTTTATTTCTTTTATTTTCTAGTCTTCATGATCATGAAGATAGTTCATATTTTCTAGTTAAATGTAAACGAATGCCATGTGGTCTTCGTGAAGCTGCAGATCACCTGAAACAATGGCTCTGATAGCAGACCTACCCTGTTCATCTGTGTGTTATCTGAAACCTATAGAAAACTATTAAAATAACTATTCCATTTAGCTTGTTAGCTCAAACATCTAGCTAATGTACTTATCTCACAAGTCCAAACTACCTCTCTGGCTGCCAAACACCAAACTATCCCCTAACCAGCTTCCAAAACCTCCAGCTTTCCTCTTACAATTTCTGCAATGCAGTTATGCTTTATCGTTTAAAAAAATATCTGCAGTCTATTATAAACTGGCAATAGTGGGACTGTCAGAAATACAGTATGTCCAATTTCGTATAACACAGTGCTATTCATTTTAATATGTCACTCTTTAAAAAAACCTCTATAGATTTATTTAAATGAAGCTGCTCCAGTACTTCTAGGTCGCTATGATGGTATTCCACAGAATTTTGGGCTTTGCTGAAGAATTTAGGTTTAGTTGCCCATGGATCCCATAAGGAATTGAGTACAGGAAAGAGTTTGCTAGGAACCCTAGTAAGAGAAACACTACTGGATATATTGCACATTCAGGATTAGCCTTTAGAAGTAGCTGGAGAAGGTGAGCCCTGCAGCGGCTATAAATTTGCCGAATAAAATTCTTTTAAGCAATGGACACTGTTGACAAAGTGAGACTGAATTCAAAGACAAGATATACAATGTGTCTTTCTCTAACTATAAGGATAGCCTTCTAGGGGAAACACTGACCTTTCCCAGGGTGAAAAAAGCATGACTAAGACCAGTTTAGTGATGTAAATGCAAAATAAATTAGCAACTTTATGCTTCTTTGTTTTGTGAGCTATAGGTGGAAATGGTCACGGATGACAGAGAAATTACCTATCTCCTAAAATAATCTCAAGTGTTTTTTTGCCACTGAAGGCCCTTAGTCTCTGCTACATCTCCCTGTCCACCCTGCTAAAATCTTTATATCAGAAGGTTGTAAAGAATCTTTATATCAAAATAAATGTTTGTTGTTTATTATTTGCATTACAGTAGTGCCTTGAGGTTCCAGCCAAGATCAGGGTGTTATATGAAGACGTCATAAGAGACGGTGCCTGACTCAAGGAACTTTGTCTAAAGAGACTGGGAAGGAAGCAGAGACACAGATAAGAGCAGTCACTTGCCCAGGATTCGTGGTAGAGCCACAAATAAAACCTTCATCTTATGACTGAGCCCTGTGCCTTACCCACTAGTCCATGCTGCTATGACTGAGGAAAGAAGGCTCTTCCAGCTTTTGGGAAATTATTGGTTCTAGTACTAATATCTGGTTAAAAGCACAATGTGTGAGTGTTCAGAGAGAGGAGTAGAGATGAGAAGAATCTGGGACTAACATCAAATCACGCTACAAACTTATGCCTGATGCATGAGGCTGATGAATAATGAAATCTATGCTGGTATGTACTCTTTATATAAGACTGGGTGAGGGCTGTAATTCTTCTTGTGCACGGGCTCAGTAAAGTCACTCTTGGGAGGACTGTTTGCACTTTCAGGCTTATCTCTATTTATAATCAGTCAATAAATTAGTAGCAAAAAAGCATCCAAAGAAGTGCTAAAAAGCTGGTAAAGATGAGAGCACATGGCTAAAGGAGGCAGTTTGTTAGAATTTAATATAGACAGCTGAGAAAGTAATTAAAGGAAGGGGTGTAAATGTTTTAATGTGAAGGATGCCGTGATACCACCTGAGAGGGGGAGGAATTACTTAAGCTGTGTGTGGAATAATAAGGTGGAAGGGCTGCAAGCTAGAGAAGAGGGAATTTAAATCAGAGTTCAAGAAATATGATAGAGTATATTAGACAACAGTACAACTTGCTAAAGGAAGCTCATGGAGGTACCATTACTAGAGGCAATCAGCAATAGAATAGATGCAATCCACACAGCCCAGTCCCACTCCTATTAAGTCAATGAAAAAGTTGCCACTGATCTCAGAAGCAGGGTTGTGCAGTTATGCATTTAAGGACAAATCTTGCCCCTGCTCTGTAGATGTGCTGAGTCTCCTGGCAATAGAACCAGTATGGTTCGACTGTGCAAGGAGGGACAGGATTTGCGGGAGTGGAATTCACAGGGCCTAGGCAGTTCTGCGTGGCCTGAGACTCAGCTCTGTGGCAAATCTCTGTGGACCATAGCACAATGAGCAGGACTTGAGGAAATGTGGTGCCAGAGGAGCCTCACTGCCCCACAGCAGAAGGGAATGCATTAGGGCTTAGCATTAGCCGCCTGCTGCGATGCCTACTACTCTCCCTCTGCCCTCACCCCCACATGTTTTCATGGACATACTCTGGGCACAGCCTGAATACAGGGTAAATTATACATAGGGCAATTCTTGCCTTACTGTCGTGGGAGTGAGAGACGAGATGACCTCGAAAATGCTTTCCAACCCTCTCATTTGAATTATGAGGCTGAACAAGAATATTTTGATAGGAATCCATGTATATTCATATCTCATAATCTGTCTGGAATCCTATTTACACAGTTTTAGTAGCTAATAATCAGCTAATCAGGAACTGAACTGTGGTTTTATTATTCTTGTGCCTTCATTCATAAATTGGTCTGGCAGAAAAATGGGAAGGTCATAGCTTGTTGCTGCACACAACTGATGCCAAACTCACAATGTAAGTCATAAATCATTCTCAGCATGATGAGGCCTATAACTTTAATGTTACCATCTACAGATGAATGTAGAAGTCTGCAAATGTGGACAAGAAGCAAGGGGCACCTATGCTAATTGGCTGGCTGCCTGCACACATTTCTGGGTTTTCGTAGTAAGGAGGCTGTCCCTTCCAGCCCTATAGTTCCATGCTATACAATTTAAAATTGTCTAGTCTCCAGGAATCTTCTGCTGGTGTAGGGCTCAGATGTCTGAGCAGGTCTTGAAGTGTAAGGATTCCAGGACAGCTCTTTCTTCCATCTGTCCTTTTCCTAGATTACCAACATAAACTAAATCAACATACGCCAGCTGTAAACTGACTTGAGTGCCCACAGGAGGGGTTGCCACTGGTTTAAATAGATTGTTTTTTTAAATGAATTAGTTAAGCCAGTGCAACTTTGAGGTACAGACAAGGGTTCAGAATATCTTTTAGTATCTGTTTTGTTCTAATAATGGGTTGGTACATGTCAAGAGAGTTCTGTAATGGTCTGTAGGAAGGTCACCCATCATGGGCTTCATGAGCATGAATGGAAAGACCTTTTGAGGCTTGAACCATACTTGATCAAGAGAAATTCTAAAATACAGCTGGTGCCTCATGTCTATTTAGAGGTGCTGTGCCTCAGAGAAAGCTAGAAGACTGGTGGACAATTCATAATTACAGTGTCAATCACAGAGGCTGGAATTCATTGCTTCAAAGATTAGAGGAAACACAAGCATTGGAACACACTGATTGGTGGGATCCCTGACCCCTGGAACAAAACCTTTATTGCGAAGGGAGGAAGTGTATGCATGTTGCTAATCTGAGCTATGGCTTCTGCTGACTTTGATATTGAAAGTAACCCTGATAAGTGTGCAAGTGACTGAAGCCTTTGCATTCGTGGTATAACTGATCAACTAACACTCAAGGACAAGAAGTGTGTCAAGTGGGCTGGCCATAATACTTAGCCTATATATAGTCAGTATATCTGCATAGTTTGTTCACCAGTATCTCATTCATCTTCACCTGGATTCACTGACAATTCCTAACATATTTAATAAATGTAGGGGTATTTTTGGGGTAGGGAGTGCTGATCTCTCTAAATCAAGAGATGATTAACAGAGAGCTTTCGAGCTAAGAGTGAGAGAGACACTATATGTTACAAGTGACTGTGAGCTTTCCTAGGAACTAATGCCAGTGATATCCCATCAAGGATTGCTCTTGCTCAGCATATTCAAATAATGTGTAATGGGGTCACGACACTCTAAAAGGGATATAATTGCATTTTATTACTCTTTTAGGCAGCATGAAGCAAGACTTCTGATGTTTTGACCTCCTGGTCTTGGTAAGAGATGCCCTTTAGTTTAATAAAATGTAATTATATTCTATTCAAGTCATAGTGAAAAGTCATTACTAGAATGGTATGGAGAAAGGCAATCCTATTTTGTGGAGGATTTTGATATTTAAAAATTTGGTTTCATTCTGATTTAGAACAAAAACAAACAAAATCCTTTGAAATTCTCTGCAAAAGAAAATAGAGTCCTGGTCCTATCTGCTGGACCCTGGAAGGTCTGGGATCTCCCACTCTGAGGCAGTGAGCCAGGTGGGTCTGCCAAGAAGCCAGGTGGAAGAGCTGGCAGGGAACCAAGAAGTGTTCTATTGAACCCCGGCCTCGCTTCTGGAGGAACTGTACTGAAATCAAACAGTCTCTGCAGAACTTTTTTTTTTTTTATCAAAATCTAAAGTCAGGATTTTCTCGACCAGCTGTAGTCAATAACCATTTCAGTTTGCTGCTCATTACCTTTTCCTGCACTCAGGAGTAGCCCTCATTCCGCAGTCCACCCCTATTTAGCAAAGCACAGCACAGCACTTAACACTGGGTATGTTTTTAAGTACCATTGATGTCCGTGGAATTAAACACATGCTTGAAATTGAATAGGGGTGGATTGAAGCCTGTGCTTGAAGGTTTGCTTAACCTGGATTCTTGGTGTTTGCAAACCAACCAGTCTCTTCTGACGCTGAATCCCATAAGTGTACATAAGAACAAGCTGGGCTTTGAGCTAATTGGGGTTTACCCCAGCTTGAAACAGGCAAATTTCACATCGTTCAATTGGTACAAATTGACTTTTCCTTGGCTGCTCATAGGTATCAACATCGGTGCAACTACAGTAGAACCTCAGAGTTATGAACATCAGAGTGTACACCAAATATTGAATAGGAGCTACTCCAAAGTGCAGATAAGGCCCCATACATATACAATTCTGGATAGTGGAGTTGGTATTGGTGTATGTGGGAGGGACCTATGGTTCTCCCATGTAGAATCTCCAGATTTCCCTTTTTGAAACCTATATATTTTACCAACTGTGGATGAGGTTCTTAAAAAAAAAGAGAGAGAGAAACTCTCAGCATGACCACCTCCCACCAACATTAAACATGCTATCCCTTTAATTTACTTCACCTGCATTGGCTGCATGCCAGGCAACCTAAGCCTTGGCTGGCAGTACACTAGCCACTATTGCACTACCATGTTGGCTCAGTCAAGGGCATTTTTATTAGTAACTAATTTATTGTACAACATAAGCAGAAGAATGAGATTTCAAAAACAATATAAAGATTTATAATCTGCAAGAGGCACCAAAAATGCTTTTGTACACATAAACTCTGAATACAAAGAGATTGGGCTTGCCTCAAGATCTACAAATAATCCAGGAGGTCCTGTAGGGTCAGGTTTTTTTCAGCTCTTGATTTGTTAAGTGAACAATGGCACTTAAAGGCAGTTGACTTTTATCTTATTAAAATGAAAAACATATGTGTCCCTTCTCGCAGGTCTTCTGTTCTGGTAGAGTTAGGAGGCAGGAATTTGCTATGGGTTGATATCAACTTTTCAAACATTGCTTTTGAATATTTTCAGCACACAAAAGATAAGTAACTCTTACAAATAAGAGGATAAGACATAACACAGAAATGGCATGATCTTAAGCAAAGAAAAATTTAGGCCGAATAGAGAGAACTTCCTAAATGTGAACCAACTGCTTCAGTCTCTGCATGAATGTATAAAGCAGAGAGGGAACAAAGAACCTTCTGTTATGGGCCTGGTAAAAACTGCAGTCCTTACTCTCCTAAGTAGGGCTAGTAAAAATATATATTAATCATTTGTCTTTTGATGTGTCTCCTTTCCAGGATCCTAACCCTCTTTTCCATTCCTCCTCCCCACCCCAGTGGGCATATCCACCAGCACAGCTAATCAGTAGTATGGAGGGGAGTGTATATTGTAACCCCCCAAGAGGCATAGCATTGGGCATATTTCCTCCCATATGCTTTGTTGCTCCAGGAGTCATTGTTGTACCTGCCTGAGTTGCAATAGCTCCTGTATCTCACATTGTGAGCTGCTGCACTACCCATATGTTGGGCCAATGCCACAAAAAACAACTGAGTCAATTTTTGTACATTAGATAGCTGAGCAGCTCTGTTGCTTGGCCACTAGAAAGTAGACTTGAGAAAGATGTTGAGAATGCAAAGACCATTGCTCTAGGTTCCCAGGGGACTGAACCAGAAGTCTACATTTCAAAAGATGTGTAAGCAGTGTAGCTTAATTTCTCAGCAGCTAAACAAGACTCAGCCAGGGCTAGATATCTTCAGTCCCAACAAAGTAGTGTTGTGTGTGTGTAGTGTTTGGGTGGTGGGGGAGTGGAGAGGGAAGGGGAGAAGTGAGAGAGAGAAATAATTCCTACCCCCGTAACTGTGGAATGCTACTATTTTGGACTCTTATCACTTCTAGGAATATATCTCCAAATAGACAATGATTATTATTAAATAAACTATTCATAACAGTTGTATTACTGTCATGTCTAGGAGCCCTAGTCATGGAGCAGGACCACACTGTGGTAGGTGCTGTACAAACACAGAATAAAAAGATGGTCCCTGCCTTCAAGGCATTTACGATCTAAATATGAAATTCCAGGAGCCTCAGTAGTTCAGCATTTTCAGATAGGAGCTTTTATTAATGTATTTTCCTAATCACCACCCCTTAGTATATGAACGCTGTAGGACGAGAATATGAACATATCTGTTTTAGGTTACATCTAGAATCAATATACTTTCAGTAAAATACAACTTCATTTGTATGTTCTTTCTCTTCCTGCACCCCCAGTCTCCAGCTCCACACACAATAATAATAATACGACAGACTCTATACCCTTGTCTCTGCCTCAGGTGAATCTGTTACTTAGATTTTCATGATTCATAAGGCTCCTCAGTGAAGTAATATAATTCCCATATCCTGATAATTTATTTAGCTTTGGAAAGTCTTGAGTTGATGTCCCATTTTACTGGAAATTGTTGGAAGGAAAAAGAGAGATGTGAAAGTAATAATATGACTAAATATGAACTTATATATCTAGAAACAAAGAACATAAGCCAGACTTTCAGAATGGAGTACTCAATCCTGGAAAACAGTGACTTTGAAAAAGGTTTGGGGGTTGTGGAGGATAATCAACTGGACATGAACTCCCAGTGCAATGCTATTGGCAAAAGAACTAATAAGAACATAAGAAAGGCCATACTGGGTCAGACCAATGGTCCATTGAGCCCAGTATCCTGTCTTCCGACATTGGCTGATGCCAGATGCTTCAGAGGGAATGACTGATACAGGGCAATTTACTGAGTGATCCATCCATCCCCTGTTGTTCAGTCCCAGCTTGTGTCAGTTCGAGGTTTAGGGACACCCAGAGCATGGGGTTGTGTACCTGAGCATTTAGCTAATAGCCATTGATGAACCTATGCTCCATGAAGTTATCTATTTTTTTAACCCTGTTATGCTTTTGGCTTTGATAGCATCCCCTGGCAATGAGTTCCACAGGCTGACTGTGCGTTGTGTGAAGAAGTACTTCCTTATGTTTGTTTTAAACCTGCTGCCTATTAATTTCATTGGGTGACCCCTAGTTCTAGTGTTATGTGACGGGGTAAAGAAATATCTCCCTATTCATTTTCTCCACCGTTCACGTCTTTATAGACCTCTATCATATCCCCCCTTAGTAGTCTCTTTTCTAAACTGAACAATCCCAGTCTTTGTAATCTCTCCTCATATGGAAGCTGTTTCATACCCTTGATCATTTTTGTTGCCCTTCTCTATACCTTTTCCAATTCTAATATATCTTTTTTGAGGTGGGGCAATCAGAACTGAATACAATACTCAAGGTTTGGGCATACCATGAATTTATATACTAGCATTATATTTTCTGTCTTATTATCTATCTCTTTCCTAATGGTTCCTAAAATTCTGTTAGATTATTGACTGCAGCTGCATATTGGGCAGATATTTTCAGAGAACTATCCACAATGATTCTGTGACAGAATACACCCTTCATGCCATTGTAATAATCTTTGTACAAAGTATGCCTTGTGAGGTATCATTTGAAAACTCATCATTTGCTGGTCAGTATTGTCCTGATAAAATATAAGTGACAACATTATATGTGAAGTTATAAGATTCCCCGTATGATGCTATTAACACATGTTCCAAGCCCCACCACCCTGCCCAAGCAGAAGTGGAATGTGTGTGTGCCTTAATTTGCATTTAAGCCGTAAACAGAGTCATCAAGCAGGAAGGAAAAAAAGGGAATTTGAAACAGGTGAACAAAACCAGTAGGGAACATCCTTCCACGTAGATTCTTTGTCTCCTGGTTCTCAGCTGGAAATGTTTTTCGAAGAGGGCACTGAAACTATTAAAAGGAGAGACAAACACCCCAAGGGACCCTTTTTCTCTTTCCCTGCCCATTGCATTCTCTGCACCTGAGAAGATGAGAGGAAACAGCCAGCAGACTCTGCGGGAGGGGTTCTGACCTGGAGAGTTTGGTCAGTAATCTGCTGGAGCATGTGGGGTGAGAGTTTGCTTTGCAACTAAGGCAGTTTCTTAAGTACATACCAGCAAGTGTTTTATCTTAATTTTTCTTGTAACCATTTCTGACTTTTACGCCACATTACTTATATTCAATAAAATCTCTCTTTGTAGTTAACAAACTTGTTTTACTGGTTTATCTAATCCAGTGTGTTTAAATTGAAGTGTCTCGGTAACTATTTAAGGTAATGACATGGCATATTATTCCCTTAAAGGAATAACAGACTTAATATATTTGAGCATGAGCTTTCGTGAGCTACAGCTCACTTCATCGGATGCATAGCATATCGTGGAAACTGCAGAAGACATTATATACACACAGAGACCATGAAACAAAACTTCCTCCCACCTCACTCCCCCGCTGGCAACAGCTTATCTAAAGTGATCCTCAAGTAGAGCCATTTCCAGCACAAATCCAGGTTTTCTCACCCTTCCCCCCCCGCCCCCACACATACAAATTCACTCTCCTGCTGAATGAGTTTGTGTGTGTGGTTTTTGAAAAAAAAAAAAAAAAAAGGGGGGGGGGTGTTGGGGGGGGTGAGAAAACCTGGATTAGTGCTGGAGATGACCCACCTTGATTATCATGCGCATTATAAAGAGGGGTTTCAAAGGGGGATGGGCTGTTGCCAGCAGGAGAGTGAATTTGTATGTGTGGGGGGGGGGGGGGAAAGGGTGAGAAAACCTGGATTTGTGCTGGAAATGGCTCTACTTGAGGATCACTTTAGATAAGCTGTTGCCAGCGGGGGAGTGAGGTGGGAGGAAGTTTTGTTTCATGGTCTCTGTGTGTATATAATGTCTTCTGCAGTTTCCACGATATGCTATGCATCCGATGAAGTGAGCTGTAGCTCACGAAAGCTCATGCTCAAATAAACTGGTTAGTCTCTAAGGTGCCACAAGTACTCCTTTTCTTTTTACGAATACAGACTAACACGGCTGTTACTCTGAAACCAGACTTAATATATGTGCACTGTCCAAGAGACGGTGGGGCAGTACAGGACATGGATTTCTGGGAGAAGATCTGGGACTGGGAGTATGCTGGGGCACCCTTGCTATAACCAAGGCTGGTGAGAGCCAGGGTATAGCTTGCAGGCTGCAGTTATACACAAACACTCAGGATGTGGCTGCATGCTGGAAGTCTGCTTTGTAACTCCCAGGTGCTAACTAAGACCTGGCTTGACAAATGATTTAGTTGGGGTTGGTCCTGCTTTGAGCAGGGGGTTGGACTAGATGACCTCCTGAAGTCTCTTCCAACCCTAATCTTCTGTGATTCTATAATACTACAGAAAGGCATTACAAGGCATTCAAGGTTGCAGGGCAGGGGTGACACAGCCCTCCACTAGTCTGGATTGTTTGCCAGTATGTCACATACTCCAAGATCTTTCTTGAGTGGTAACAGCTAACTTAGAGCCCATCATTTTATATGCATGCAATCCTGGGATGCATAAACAGGAGAATTTCAATCAGGAGTAGAAAGGCCATTTTACCTCTGTATTTGGCACTGGTGTGGCTGCTGCTGGAATACTGTGTCCAGTTCTGGTGTTCACAGTTCAAGAAGGATGTTGACAGTGATGAGCTGCCAATATCTTAACAACTGGTTCCCTCCTCACCCCACGAGGGGGTCATGGCCTGTCCCCACCCCCTGGGACTCCTGCCCCATCCAACCCCCGCGTTCCTTTTAGAATTTGGTGGGTGCAGAAACCCCACCGGCAGCTCCGCCCCTGCCCCCCTCAGGCTTCCCGCGAATCAGCTGTTTGTACGGGAAGCCAGGTAGGGCTGAGAAGCAGGTGGCGGCTTCACGCTCTGGCCCAGGGAGGCGGAGGCAGAGTGGAGGTGAGCTGGGGCGGGAGTGGGGCGCAAGGAGGGCCACCCACGCCACAGCAGGTAACCCCGGGGGAAGGGGGGCCGCAGGGGAACCATTCCCCTCCCCAGCTCACCTCTGCCTCCTTGGGCCTCAGCGCAAAACTGCTGCCTGCTTTTCAGCCCTCCCAGGCTTCCCGCACGAACAGCTGATTGACGGAAGCCGGGGGGGGGCGGGGAGGGGGGAAAAGCAGAGCGGGATGGAGCGTTCAGGGGAGGAGGCAGAGGTGGAGGTGGAGGCAGAGCAGAGGGGAGCTGGGGCTGAGCAGGGAGCTGCCACCAAATTTTCCCCTTGGGTGCTCCAGCCCCCATGGAGTCGGCGCCTAAGGTGCCACTTTTGGCCTGTTGTTAAATTTAAAAGCCCCTTTAGAGCTGGTTGTCCCTCGTGGGACAACCAGTTCTAAAAGGGCTTCTAAATTTAACAACCGGTTCCAGCGAACCGGCTCCAGCTCACCACTGGATGTTGATAAATTGGAGAAGGTTCAGAGAAGAGCCATGAGAATGATTAAAGGGTTAAAAAACATGTCTTATAGTGATAGACACTTGGAGCTCAACAAAGAGAAGGTTAAGTCTGTAAGTACCGACATGGAGAACAAATATTTGATAATGGTCTTTTCAATCTAGAAGAGAAAGGTATAACATGATCCAGTGACTGCAAGTTGATACTAGAAAAATTCATACTGGAAATAAGACATACACTTTTAACAGTGAGAGTTGATAGCCATGGGAACTATTTACTAAGCATTGTGGTGGACTCTCTATCACTGACAACTTTTAATTCAAGATTGGATATTTTTCTAAAAGATCTGCTCTAGGAGTTATTTTGGGAATGTTCTATGATCTTTGTTGTACAGGAGGTCAGAGTAGATGGTAAACAGTGGTCACTTCTGGCCTTGGAATCTATGACTCTATGAAAATACCAGCCATGCCATTCTTAGAATAACCAATTATTTGAAATGCTGGGAAGCCCTACGTGACTGAGCTGTGTAGGGAATTAAGCACCAGAGAGCTGAGTACATTTTGGTGTTGAGCCATCAGGTGTGATCATTGGTCTGGCTGGATGACCCCGCATTTTTTACTGCCTGCTACCCAGCTGCTCCTCTCAACCACAATCTAGCAATGCTTACAATAAACCTGGATTAAGAAAAGGCACAATCCAGAACTGTCATTACAGGCTACTTAAGCCTATAAAGCCCCAAATATCCTATTCTGTTGTGCGGACTCTGAAATGCTGAAGCTGTGCCTGTTTTGGAATTAGTAACCTTGGATGACTGCATTCTGGCAGAGACCAATGTGGAGAATACACGGCTGATAATCTGAGACCCAGACTATTCTGCCCATGGAAAGAACCTCTGCTACTTGGATAACTG
Organism: Chelonia mydas; assembly: GCF_015237465.2. Classification (NCBI taxonomy): domain Eukaryota; kingdom Metazoa; phylum Chordata; order Testudines; family Cheloniidae; genus Chelonia; species Chelonia mydas. The sequence continues at coordinate 282,322,160 of NC_057849.1, forward strand.
TGCTGTGTGTTCAGTTGCTTAAGGAGACTCTTGGGAGACTTGACATCTGACTACACAGTAGTTCTGCATATACCACAAGTCTTTCTGCAGTCTGTGTGGTCACTGGCTGTGTTTGTCACACACCATAGAGGGAGCTATACCCCACAAGAAAACAATCAACCAAAATTTTATTTCCAGTCAAAATGACCCCTCAAGTTCTCATAGAGTTAGCCAAGCAGCCTTTCCACGTTGCTAGAAGAAGCTGACACAGAGGGACAAGTCTGCCAAATTTGATTAAATAATAGGAAGCTGATTATACACCACTAAATTAATCACCTCTTGTGCCCAAATTACTGCTGCAAGGTCTTGTCAGCTCGGTTCCCATCAGTGGTATATACTGGAGATCTGTCCTGGAAGATGGTTCCACACTTGTAGGGTGTATTCTCATCTTGTTGCATGTTTCACTAGGCTTTCTCATTGTTGTTAGTCTTACAGCTTTGCCTCTCCATCCTTCAATTGCAGTTCAATCTCCATTTCTCCAGTGTGGCAGAGCAGTTCCTCCCTTTCTTCCTCCTGGCTTCTTAAAAAATGTATCTTTAAAAAAATCAATAGAACACAATAAACTTTACTTTATCACAATAGAATAATATGTCTTAAAAGTCCAGTCTTTGACCAGTAGAATAGATGAAGTTCCTCTGGTAAAATTCAGTGATGGAGTTTCACACTTTCTGAGTCTCCATGTGAAACTAGCCCAATGAATAACACTGAAAGCAACAGAATGTTTTGTTATGATCAAAAATGTACATAATGTAAAGATCAAAAAGTATAATGTCTGGACAGATTTAAGTCTTATAAAGAAGTTTAGCTTTATGAACTATAAATAAATTGTATGATAGAAACCACCTAGGCTATTTATTCAGCTGCCAGTATTCCTCCAGGAGAAAAATAAATGGGTCAACAGGCTTTCATGCTTGAATGCCATTCACAAAAAAATCACAGATGTGCAGCCAAAGAGCTGAGGCACAACTGCAGTCCCATGAATAATAATATTGTACTTCTGTCTAAATTGCAACCTGAAATATTTTTGAAATGTAACATGCCTTTCTAAAAGCCCCAAGATCTTTCCTTGCCTATCTAAAATGGAGGAATTAAAGTCCTAGACACACAATATATTGTTTCCATAATACTGGAGGTGGAAATTGACAGAATAGATCTGAACACTTCCCTACAAATCTGAGGTAATCAAGAAAATCCCAAACTCTGTTCCTGCTTTAATCAAGGGATCCTTCCTAGTTAGGACACAGAATGGGGCAATCAAGGCTTTGCATAAACTTGTGATTAGATAATTAGTTTGAGAAGCTTGTATAATTAATAACATAGACAGAAATGGAATCCAGTCTCTCATAGGATATGATTTCAGAAAATGGGAACCTTGCAAATGGGGGAGGAGGGATGGAGGAAAATCGGGGGTTCCCAAAACTAGTGCCTAAAATTGTAAGCTGTTTGGGGCAGGAGCTGTCTTTGTTCTGCGTTGGTCAAGTGCCTAGCACAATGAGATCTTGCATTTTTGAGATCCTGCTTCTAGGTGCCACAACAATAAAAATAATTCATAATAAACAAGTAAAGGGCATTAAACAAGAACTGTCCACTAAGAAAACAATGAAATGCCCAAAATAAAATAAAAAATGAATAAGCCATGGTGAAAAATCTGGAATGTTCTTTAGTATTAATAGAGAAAGTCTGTAATGGGCAATTTAAGATGACTTAACTGGGGAGGCTGCAAACAATGGGTTAGAACAAATACCAGGTTGGAAGGAGTTATGTTTAACGTGATGGTGGAAGGGAAGCCACAGGGAGACTGTCGCTCTTTGCTCAATAGGAATATATTTAAATTTCTTAAAATAAATAATGTAGCCAATCAACTGCATGAAGAATTTGGGAAAGGGTCTGAAGTCTGGAAAACTGGCTCCCAGAAGATCAGTAGGCAGCACCAGTCTCTTTGGAACAACAGGTGGAAACTTTCCTGCCCAAAATAAATCTTATCAGCACACAGTTAAGCTCTTGGATGTCTTTACATAATATACATGGAAGCCGCAATTTAGCTGGTGAGGAAATAATACCCTTAGTCAAAGGTATACCACCAAAATGAGACAGTGGGAGCAGCCACCACTGTTTGAAGACTTTCATGTAATTTAGTAGTAGGTTGAATGCTTAGGGCTTGAACCTATTTCCACAGAGATTTATGGAAAACTTTGTATTTATCTCATGGGTGCAGGATCATCAAGATAGCACTTAAAGGCTGTGTCTTAAGACCCTTTTATACTTCCAATTAATATAGAGGGGTTGGGTTCCTTACTTCGTATTTTAATCTTTTGAATCTCAGTTGGATCTCTAATTAAAATATTCAGTTCAGTATGATTAGTTTTCTTAGCAGATGTTTTTGCTCAGGCATGAAGACTATTGGAAACCAATATGTTCTCTACACTAGCTATATTTCTCCTCAAAGACCATTCTGATCTAATTAGTGTGGGTATTAAAGGGATTTCCCATCCTAAATATACTAATTTCCTCAACTGCTGTGCCTATGTCTAACACATCTCTAAACATAGAGTATCTTCAGTTACCAATGCCCTAGAGCTTAAATTTTTGTGGCCTTAAAAATCAAGGATCTAAGATACTTGATACAAGTTTCTAAATCTCATTTGAAACATCTGATTTTTGAAGGGACTTGAGGGCACTCAGCACCTCCTATGATATGCTCAGCATCTTTCAGGATCAGGCCCTGGAAGCACTGTCACAAGAAAATATGTAAAAATCAGCATTCTGGATGATTTGGTCACTTAAACTGTCACAGAATTGTCTTAATCTGAGAATTCCTGTGCAATATAACATCTGGAAGCTGTCATATTTCATAGCAGTGGTACCTACCAGACTTAGCGAGGGAAGCTCAGGACACCATACCTTATTTTTTGATGGTAGCCTGTAGCGGGGTAGTCACCTCGCTCCTGCCCTGAAGGGGTTAAAACAGCTCTGGGAGAGGGCTTCCTTAGAGGAGCCAATAGTAAAAGCAGCCCTGGAGAGGGCTGTGGCTGAAAATAAGGGGCATGAGAAGAAGCTGGGGGAAGCTGACTGTGTAGCTGACCACAGCTGTGGCCAGCTCAATCAGGGCCCAGCTGGCCCTTATAAGAGGGCCGTGGGCCAGAAGCAAAGGAGTTTCACTCTAGCCCTGGAGTGGGAAGGGGTAGCTGGCTGAAAGTGAGGTACCTTAAGCGGAGCAGTGCTTGGGAAGGGCAAAGGGAGCTGGGGAGCTCCAGCCTGGTAAACCCCCAGGCTGCAGGTAGGGTGACCAGACAGCAAATGTGAAAAAACAGGATAGGGGGTAATAGAAGCCTATATAAGAAAAAGACCCAAAACTGGGGACTGTCCCTATAAAATCAGGACATCTGGTTACCCTAGCTGCAGGCCTTGGTAAAGGCCCAGAAAGGTACTGGGGCTGCAGAGGGGCAGCCTGAGAGTAGGCAGAGGTAGCTGGTCCTAACCCCTTGCCAATAATGAGCGGCTATTACACTGCAGTCTGCCCCTGTGAGCGGGGGTTAGATGCTGACTGGCAGTAGCCACTGAGGCAAGGTGGGTTTAGAAGGTTGGGGGTTTCCCAGGGGAGGGGAGACCCAGAGTGTGGGGGTACTGCTGGGGCAGAACCCCAGGGTAAAGGGCACTGGGGTCCGGGAGGGACAGGGATGCCAGCGGCAGGCGAGACACCGGCCAGCAGAGGGTGTTCTGAAGGTTGGAAAGAGCTAATTCCCGAGACAACAAGCAGGAGGTGCCTCACCAGTGAGTTGTTGCATCGTTACATAACCCCACTGGAAAGCAGTGGATATTCATGTAGCCAATCTTTTTTTTAAAATGTGGCTTCAGAAGCAGTTGCTATGACGGACCTGGGCATTCCATAAAGAGTCAAATTGGATTTAGCAAACTAGATAGAGGCTGAAAGAACTAAGAACTACAGTAAAATTGGAGATTTAACAAGAGGTACTAAGTGGAATATGAAATATTACTTCCATATGTTGGCGAAAACCATATGTCAAACAGAGGGAATGGTAGGATATCAAAGTAGTAACTGAAAATTGGTTGGGCTTGGAAAAGTAACTCAAAATCACTACAATAAACAGAAATACCATCACTGCTATCGATATTGTTAAAGGATGTTGGTACCTGGCATTAGATATTTCATTTTTATAGAAATTATAACTTCAAAAAACCAGTACTGCAGTTTAACTATTATATGAGAAAGGATGTATGTGGGCACTAAGTAAAAACAAATATAGTATTAAAAAAAGCAATGAGCTGATAATGAAATTAAAGTGTGTATGTATTACCTGGCGATATTACTCTGTATAAAAATATGATTTATGAAATTACATAATTTGTTGCAAAACTAGCAGCTGTTTAGTTTTATTCAGCTCTTTCAAGTGCACTTTATCGTCCACAATGTTTTGTTTTCTTCAAATATTGAACTGCCACAACAACAAACGTTATCTGGAGTCATGGGTATAATTATTTGCTATTCCATTGTTTTGTTGTGCATTGAAACAAACATAATTCACTTTTATGGGAGATTTTACAACTGGCAGAACTTAAAGAAAATGCCACCACAATATCTCAGCATTTACCTGAACAGCAAATTACTTCCTGTAATAATTACCATTTGAGTTTCCAGTAAAATCCTACATCTGAGCCAGATGACATCCAGTGGTGCTGGAACAATATTTGTAGTGGGGGTGCTGAAGGCAGAAACCATGTTTTTGGGTTGTTGTTACTACATCAAGCCAGGGGGTGCAGCAGCACCCCCTGCACCACTAGCATCTGTGATGACATCTGGCCTACAAGCTGCAATTACAGTGCTCATATATAGCTAAAATCAACAGCTAGTTGGAAGATCGATTTCTGAGAGAGAACCTGTACTCTGGTTTATGAGGAATGGCTTGCTAAAATTTGCCAGACAGCTTAGCAGCCTGTCCCCATGTATTTGAGATAACAGATCATACAAGAAGCTGGTTAACAATAGCGCATCTTTAAATATAAATAATGAACTCCCAGCAATCAGCTCTGTACAGATTATTCAGTGGCAAATTGCAGCTACAGTAGAAAATGGGGAAGATGCTGCTTCAGCGGTAAAAGTTTCTGCTGTCTTCTAGCATTGTGTCAGAATTTTTTTTGGTGGGGGGAGAGTAGGTGAGGTTAATTTTGGTCTATCTCTGCAGGTCAAGACCATCTGTACTATAACAGATCGTTCTTTGAGCAGTGAGATTTGGAAAGCAGCAGGAAGCTGATCCTGCTCCAGTGGAAGAGCATGGCAATTCTGCCATTTACTTCAACTGGAGCAGGACTTGATCCCACACTACTGGTCATGAATGGCTCAGTTACAAAAGGCCAGATCATGTAGCTCTTACTTGTATTGGTGAGCACTCATTCACAGGAGTGTAACTACTCCTGTTTAGTACTCACTGCTGCAACTGAGGGATTCAGCTCATTGTAACTAAGTACTGACGAGCATAAAATGCCTTCCGAAGACACAAGAAAATAGCAGTCATACCAAAATACTCTACCTGCGTGTTAAATAACGAAGTAGGGAAACACACCGAATGGTAATTTGAAAATATGGAGCAGTTGCATCCCAAAATATATACGAAGCCATTGTCCTGCAACAGAGGCAGAGTGTGTGTGTGTGTGTGTGTGTGTGTTTAAATCAGAGAACAAGAAATTGGAAGGGAAACCCTCTTTTTGTTAGAGAAAAGAAAGAGGCTATGAAAGAGGTCCAGTGGAATGGTGGGTTAGCTCAGGAGCATTTCATCTGAAAACATGGATTCAGGCATTTGGAAATCTCTTCGGCACCTTGTGTGGATCACCAAATCCCCACACAATTTTTTTCAAGCTTATCAGTATTCATCTGAAGATGTTGTCCATCTATATTCAGAGGCATACGCAGGGGTGTGACTAGAAGCTTGGACTAGCACCTGCTTGTGTAACAGGTTCTAGCAACTGTTTCCAACTCCTTACTTTCACATGCATAAAAATTTGCGACATTTCCCATATTTTGTGGCCAAAGATTTTAGGCAACCTTTACATGAAGTAGATGAACTGCTACTTTCAACAAACCCAGTTGTTTTTCTGACTCCCTTCTCCTTCTAGATCTGGACAGAAGCCAGTGAAAAATGTAGTATTCTCTGCTATGACTTTCTTTGCACTGACATCCCCTATGGATGAGTCAACAGACTCAGATAATTTCCCCCCCCACCCCCACTGAGAGCTATGTTCCACCCACTGGAGTAAGGGGAATCTCTTTTGTCACTCATCAGGAGAAGACAGAGAAAGTGGGAGAGGACTCATTTAAGAGCAGAGAAGGAAAGGTTGAGAGTCATAAGAAGTTTACACTTCATCTCTCATCTTAGAGTTTTAAATTGGATGAAAATGTTTGAAAATTAAAACTGACAAGCCCTTAATGAAGACTAATTGCACTGAATATTTTGTGTATTAAAGTATCCGATTTTACCTACAAATATGGGCCAAGAGTTTTTTTTTAAATCTATTGATTTTCGGTGCTCAGTCGAGACCCATTTTCAAAGAAGACTGATTTCCTGAGGGTGGATGATCAGTGCAGGTCAGGGTTAAAGAATTTACCACCACCACCTCTTCTGTTCTTTCTGCTTTCTATATCAATTAATGGTCTTGTCCTGCTTCAGACACTATAACTGTGTGACACAGAGGCCCATTGGGTGTTCATTATTCTGTCAGCAACTCCTGCCAGGGCCTGACAAACTACACCTAACACATTGTTGGCATGGTATTTGTCTGTAAAGAAGGTGGTGTAAGATATCAAATGAAAGCCTATAGCATAATGGTCATCATAAGCATTGAGAGATGTATGCATGAGTGCTATTCAAAAATTTATATGTATTTACTAAAATATGTTTAATCAGGCAGGGTTGATGAACAAGTTTTTCCCAGACAAAGGAGTATTTATTTACCTGTCTACCTAGATCTCTGACATAAATTAGGTAGGATTAGCCAAATATAATGGGAGTTCATTTGCCTTTGAGGTTAACAGGAAGAACAAGTCAACAGGAGGATGAGAAAGCAGCACGATGTAAGCATACTGGAACACAAGTAGCTGGGAAGGAGGATCTTATGTGGAGATACATTTCAAAAGTTTGCTGGAGAAGAAGGAAAAAGAACCCCTTGGTCATCCCACTGAGGGAGCAAAAGGGACAGTGCTTTTTGCATCCATGAAAGTTGGATCCTGGCTGGAGCTGGCAATGACAAGAGGTTGCTTTAGGTGAGAAGCTTATTGTAAATACAGGTCTTAAACTGTTAAAAGTTGTGATTATGTCTTAGAAACATGTAGTTTTGTTTGTAAGCATCATTGTTTCCATTATTCTTACTCAATACTCATTTGAATCTGTAAATCTCCATTCATTGTTAATAAACTTATTCTCCTTTTACAAGTATACTATAATGTCATGTCAGTGCTGTGATATTAAGGAAAGGGTGTCTTCTCAGGCGAATCAAGTAAGATGCTTTGTACACTGTCTCTTTGGAGGCAGCAGACTTGGTAATTACTGTGACTCTTCAGTGACAGGGGCTGGACACCAGTATTCACGAGGGAATTCAGTGCCAAAAAATTAAAAATTCTGTACACATTTTAAAATGTAAGTGGGCCCCAAGGCCCAGATCTTCTGTCTGTACAGGTTGCTTGACACCACTCAACTACTCATTGATTCTTAGCCTGATTGAGGGCCAAACCAACCCACAGCATTACTTGGAGCAGCCTAAAGGCTACTCTAATATATGCTGGCTAGAGAGTTCCCCAGAGACTACTCTTCTGGCTGTGGATCTCTCCTGCCCCCTGCCATGTCCAGTAGTGTGTCCTATGCCTGGGGTCCAGGGGATCAGGTAGTATAGAGTTATGCCACCTGGAGGTTTCTCCTACTGGTATGTCAAGGGAACCCCAGCTATCATATTAGGACAACTTTCTGTTTCCTTATGCTACTGGAGTGGTGCAAAGAGAATTGACCCTGACTCTGAAAGGTTTGGTTTATTTCAGCTGCACAAGGACCCTGTGGTGTTTTGGGGATCACCAGACCATAAGGGGTCCTGTCATTGCCTGCCGCCAGTTATCAGTTCACTTTGGCACATGCTTCCACACAGTGTGCACACCAGAGACCTGTGTGGGGTAAAAATAAACAAAGGTTTATTTAATAGAAAAATCTCAGACTCAAGGGAAGCAAACCTATACAAGTTACACAGAAAATAAACATAAAGACACAATTTCATTACACCATTAGATAAATTCCTCTTTCTAATTACCTATTGCCTTTCAACAGTTTGCCAGCATGCTCCATATCATACAGAGGAGCCAGCATTTCATGGACAGCATCCTGCCTAGATGTTGACCCTCAGTTTCTGGATAAAAATCCTCAGACACAAGCCTGCTTTTAAAAGTTTTTCACCCTTTTTCTCTTTCCCCTGGCATAATGGCTCATGGCTATTCGAAGTGAGGGAAGTTTTCCAGGACTGGAGTTTTCTGTTCAGTTTCAATGTCTTTCCATTAACTTTAATGGTCCACCATGAGCCACTTTTTGGGTAAACATGTGGGTTGCGAGGAGTCTTTCCATGGTGTGAGGTGCATTTGAAATTGTAGAACAGATCATGAGCATAGTATTCTATATAAATAAATAGATACCTAGCCTCAGTCGGAATACATATCTAATAATGACCATCCAGTCTAAAACATTACAAGCTTCAATAAGACCTTACTTGACATATATTTATAACACCTTAACATTGTATACAACCAGTTGATCCAACTGCCTATTTTGGGGGTTTACCCCCCCACCCTTTCTCTCCCTGGCGTGTCTGGACACTGGTTGTCCTAGACCCACAAAGCTTGATGCTCATCTGAACTCCTGAGCCGAAGTATGAAACCAATGGATAAATGAGCATTTAACTTAGAGCTGGTTGCAAATCAGGTATAGCCTTCAAAGGAGAGCCCTTCCTTACTTTTTCTACTGCGGAGTGAGTCATAGACTTTGGGTAAAGTTTAAAATGCTGGGCTGCTGCTGCTGGCTTTTAGCCAATGCTAGTGCTGGCACCTCAGACTCATCATTTGATCAGGTTGCCTCTGTTACATGAATGTTTAATTATTTGTGGGATATTTTTAGAAGGCTGAAATGAGAGCACTTTGTGGCATTCCAAATTAATTCATTTGATTTATTTGTTCTCTCTAATAGTACAAAAAGGTTTAGGCTTAATATCGATTTTGAAGGACCTGTATATAGAGAAATGTTAAGATATCAATGATTTTTTTTGTTTCATTTAGATTATCTGGCTGTAGTGGACAAAACCAACACACAACCCCAGTCAGACACAGCTGTGAAGCCAGTATAGCTGTTTTCTTTACAGCGTTCAATAAGATCTGCTTGGAGCATAACATGTTTGTGGGGAAACACTGCTCCTGCTCTATTTTCAGTGTTTATAGTTTCCAGAGTGGATGCATTATTCTTATGTCTATAACAGTAATGCCTAGAGTAATACCCCAGCTGAGATCAGGGTTCCATTCTTCTATGTGATGTATGGAGACCTAGTAAGGGACAGTCCTTGCTCTGATGATCTTACAATGTGAACAGACAAGACAGAGGATGGGAGAAAAGAAGCATTATCTCCATTTTATAGGGGGAACTGAGGAACAGAGAGAAAATGAATTGTCCAGGTTACACACAATCAAGTGTCTGGCAGCGGCACAAATTTCCTGCCAATTTCCTGAAGCCCAGGGCAGTGCTTTAATTGCATGGCTGTATTTCTTCTCAACATAATAGTCTAATGTAGAGCTGGAGGAATAGTTCAAAAACAGGGTTTGGTTTTGTCAATTCTTGAGATTTTACTGCAACTCTTACAATTTGGGAGGATGGGGAAAGGGGGCGTTTGTTTGTTTGAAAGTCCTGGCTCCTAGAATCATGTGATTATGTGGGAATCAAAGCTTTCTTTTTTTCAAAGTTTCTAACTTTCATGGATGTAAATAGAATTGGCTGACTTTTTTTTGACAGAACAGTTTGCCGTCAGAAAATGCCGTTTAGTCGCAATTGAAATGTTTTGTAGGAATGTGTCAATTCTGACAAAAGTTCTGCCAGAAAAATGTCGAAATAAATTGCTTTAGCTTTCTTGTTTAGCTAATGTTGAAATGCTTCATTTTGACTTTTATTGTTAACGTTAATATCTAAAATTTATATTTAGTACTATTTTGATGTTATTGAAACAAACCATGTAGATGTTTCCAAATCCAAAAGTTTCAGATTTTCTATTCCATTAATAACTCAAAATTTTGACTTTTTTTTTCTGATTTGCAGCAAAACCAAAATTTGAAATGTTGGAATTTCCTGTGGAAAGGAAATTCCATTTTCTGACCAGCTCTAGTTGTGGAGAAAAGCTGTAGAATGGGACACGTATAGGCTCAAGAATTATAAGGCAAATAAAGAGTCCCACATGTTGTTGTTTCTTAATCTATTTTAAAAAAAAAAGCCAATCTCATGAATTTTTGGTGGTCTGGCTCTCAGGTTTTTAAACACCAGGGGTTCAAAATGCTGCATTCGTTCAAATTTTGAACAATTTTTCCATTGAGCTACATTTGTGCCTGTATTCACAAATATTTGTGAAAATATTTTTTGTTAACATGCAAGTTGGAATAATGGGTGTTCTCCATATGAATATTTAATTTGCCTGAGAACAAGACATTAATGCACAAAGGACCATATCTGTTCTTATTCTTAGCTATTCACCCTTGGTTATAAGTTGTTTTTCCCGTTCAAATAGTTTATCATGTCAGGATGCAAAAATGATATCAAGTGTCTTGGGTGAGCCCAATCACACAATGAATAGTGAGGAGTTAAAGCGAACACTTTGATTATCCCATACATTTAAAAATGTTTCTCCAAGCTATTCAAGTATTTATGAATAACAGAAATTAGCCGACACCTGGATACACTTATAAAAGTTTTGTGAACAGAAGAAATGTCTAAATCCATAATGTACTTTATTCTCAATAACTTGGCCAGTCCCAGCCCTGACTCTGAAATATTTTATTGTAGTTATATCACTCTTTACCTATAGATCTGGAAGGGCTTTCCAAAGGGAAGGAAAGTGTCATTACTGCCAGTATAAGAATGGGGAAACTGAGGCACAGAAGTGAAGTGACTTGTCAGAAGTCTCACACAACATCAGTGCCAGAGCTGAGCATAGAACCCAGGTTGCCTGATTCCCCAAGGCATGCCCTTTCCATTTGACGATGCAGCCTGTCTTGAGAGTGAAGGTTGTTTTCTGTTCTTGAGGTGTTTGTCACTGTTAAAGCACTGAGGATAGCAATTGATGGGGCTTTCTTCATTCAGTACCTTTAGAAAGGTTTATCCATCTTATTTATACAGATAGGTCCATGTGTGTTAGTCCGGAATGAACAGGTACTACTCACTCTCCCATACTTCCAAGATTGGTGGAGATGAATTTCTTCCTGAAGTTGTGATTTCAAAAACACAATGTAAATGGGAATGGAAGGTATAGATGTCAGTACAGTTTGTATATATCAGCTGTAGGAGAACATGTTTTCATTGGTCTAGGGCTAGTAGGCAATCTGATTATTATAAAATCTCCCTATTTTGGTCCCATGTTTCTGTTGGGTCTCTGTTCTAGTTGATTTTGGGGTTTGAGTGATACCAAATTTTCCTCTCAATCAAAAATCAAAGAACCACTTGCAAAATTATTAGGATAGAGAGAGATTGCCTTTAAAATAGTCAATAGTTGCCAAGAGTAACAACACAGCATTGTCTGTGATTAAAGAACAAATGGTAGTATTTTCAGAACAGGAGATATCTGAAGTTCTGTAGTTCTTAATGGCTTCTTCTGCATACCCTTTAACTCTTTGATACTAAAAGCCAAATTTTCCAGAGACAAGCCCATATTTTGTTAGTGGATGTGCTAGTGCTAAAACGATTACACCAATATTTTAGAATTCAAATTAGTTTTATTATAATGAGCGAAACAGTAAGTTGTTGACCATGTGTCCACGTAGAGCATTGCTAAAATAAAACTAAGCTTCACTGATCTCAAATCAAACAATTTTAGCTAGTGCTCCTTCAGATCAGAGCTGTTATAGTAGTGACTCCTTGTGGTTTTGACGAGACAACAGTTGAAAGTCATTTGAGAAGGGATTCTGCATGTTGTCACTTCTCCATTAGGCCTAATCTTGTCAGGCTGTTGGCATGGTATTTGGCTGGAATTGAGCTGAGGTTTAAAATTCATATTTATGATATGGCTGTCTAATGGCTTCCCTGTTCTTCAGATTTAGTTGAGAAGAGCAGGTAGGCCCCACTGAAATCTGGACAGTGTTCATTCCAGTCTTCAGGGAACAACTAGGACCAGGATCTGACTTCAGGTGTTAGGTTTCAATCGGGGTCTGGTTAGGGCTTAGAATTTTACAAAGGCAACTGCCAGCTCTCAATTTATTGCAAATCTGAGAGCTTACAAGCTGTCATTTTGAAAACACTCCTCCCCCACCCCCAGACAGTACCCTGCAGTATTCACACCTGCCAGAAAATGTCAGAATGTTTGTTCCAAGAACAAAAACGTGGGCAGAATATTTATTCTAAGAACAAAAATATGAGCACATGTCTTCCTCCCAAAATAAAGAGTACAGTAGATACATGCTGAACCTTCTCCAACTATCTCAGGCTGGAATTAGTCATTTTTTCTGTGAGAAGGCGGCATCAGCTGTTGCCAGAAGGAACATTGGAGAATGAGCTGCTTCTGAGAGCAGTGTTTGGGTCAGCAGTTGGTTTAGTTAGACCAATAGGCATGGATGCCTATATGGGAAGGTAAAGCCTGAATTAGCCATACACTGTGAAAGCTGTGGTGTTGTGAAAGCGCTGTTTCAAAGGCATCTGGGATTGGGGGAAGAAATTCACAATATGGAGAAATTGCTGATTTGCCAAACAAATCATCTCTCCGTCAATACCTTCCTTCCATCTCCCTCGCCCCCACATCCTGAGACTCTCTGATGAATATTTTCATAATCAAAAGAGTATTTCATTAAATGATCATCTCTTCTAATGGATCATGTCCAGAAAACATGTAGTGAGTGTACTGAAAAAGGGAAACCTTTGGTCCATTGTGCAATGGTACCACAAGTCCTTCAAAGACTGCAAACACCCCAAAATACCAGAAGTGATAGTCTCTTCTAGCAATGCCAGCTAACTTAGTCTGCCAAAAGTCTGAAGAGACAGCTCTGTGTAGCTCAAAAGCTTGTCTCTTTCACCAACAGAAGTTGGTCCAATAAAAGATATTACCTCACCCACCTTGTCTGTCAAACACAGGCATTTCAAATTACATTAGTCCCAATAAAATGAGCAGCTTTCAGTACCTTCTGTTTAAGTAATATGAGATTAAAACAGACCAAGTCATAAAAGCTTTAGAGAGGAATGTATGTTCTTGTGGTTAAAATGTTGCACTGGGACTCAGAAGATATGGAATAAATTCTGGCCCTGTCAAAGACTACTTATGTAACCTTGGGTGAGTCACTTACCCTCTCTGTGCCTCAGTTTCCTATCTGTAAAATGGGGATTATAATACTTGTCTATTTTATAAACTCTTTGGGGCAGACATTGTGTGTCTGCACAGTGCCTAGCATGTTGCGGGGCCCCTAAGTGCTACTGCAATACAAAGAAATATTGTCCAAAAAATCAGCATAATGGAAATACTGAATGGCAAGACTGAAGAGTCATATTGGATTAAAAGATCCTAGTGGGCCCGGTGACTATCAAACTGTCATGTATACTGCTATAATAGTAACATATAGGAGGGATGGCCAAAAACTGTTCCATCAGAACTGGTTTTTGACAGAAATCTGGGGCGGGGGGAGGGTTTGCTGAGAATATTTTTTTGTGATATGTTTCTGCTTTTCCTTGAAAATTTTGATTTTTTTTTAAATCAAATAAAGAAAATGCCTGAAAACAGAAAAGTGTTTGGTTTTGGCCAAAAGATGAAATATGTCAATTCTGAGATGCTATTGTAGTTTAGTTATTTCATGTCCCCGTTCTCCTCTATGGGCCAGGCTTCCCAGCTAGACTTCACATCCGAGAATGCATTTCAGCCATAGGACTCCTGTAATGCATTGTCTCTTTTGACCCAAAGAAGAGACCATGGTCCATCAAGGCAATTATAGAATGACCAGGGAGCTTGTTCTCCAGAGGAAAATGGAAGCATGAGGCTCCCAAATTACAACTACCATGAGGCACTGCAGGACCATTTCCAAATAGAAATATTCCAGTTTTCAATTTTTTGTTAAGTCAATTTCTTCCACTGGGAAGAACTAATTTTTCTGACCAGTGTTAATAAATATCCTTGTAAGTATTTCTTAAGTAACCATTTGCATTCTTCCTTCCCCTTCACCCCCGTTTCTATGGAAGCATCCCCTGCCAACACTGGAGGTATTCATAAAGTTTTAGAACCCAATCCTGCAACTCTTACTCTCACAACTATTTTCATTAAGGCCAATGGACTGACTATTCACTCAAGTAAGGATTACCCACATGAACAAGGGTTGCAAGACTGGGCCCTCAATGAAGTCATGTTTACTAAAAGTTCTGTAGCTATAGTTCATAAACATTCTAGTCGGTAATAACTAAAATAATTTCAGGAACTCATAGAAAATGTATGAACACGATGACACTTTTGGTAGACAAGATGGATAAGTCTCAATAGATCAGCTATGCTGATGGCCTTATACTGTTTCAGTGGCCTCTCAAGGGATTGAAATCAAAAGAGTGGAAACAACAATTTTCCACACAACCTTGCTGAAGGCGTTCCTCTGTCTACAGATCTCAAGAAGTAAGGAGTTCGTGTTTTTGGCACATTATGAAACTTTCAAGAGTTGTCCTATGTGATCTTTTGATCAAAGAGCATCAGTAACAATCTCTGAACTTCCTGAACTGCACAAGATATGACAAAAAAAAAAGGGACACTCCTCTTTTGCTGCTGAGCTATAGCTGCTGAACAGCCAAGTCGTGCATGCTGCATTAAATCTGCTCATCTTCAGAAAAGAATGTTTTTGTACGTGTGTATTCAACAAGGCAGAGAATGGTCTGAAACATGGTGGGGATGCAGGCACTTATGGGGTGCCATAGTATGGCACAGAAGGAATTTAGTTGCAGTACTTACTTTCTTTCTGTATATTTCCTTCTTGCTTTAATGTTACCTTTACTTTATATTTCTATTGCATTCTTTTTGCAATGATATTTTGAATTATTATTAACCATTTTAGCTATCAAAAAGCTCCATATTGGCCCAATATGAACACATTGTTAGTACTTAGAAATAAGATCATTCTTGAGATGCTGAAACAGTGAAACTTTACCCCTGAGTTTAGTAGTCTCTTTTTTTTTTGTTCAATAATCCTTTCACAATTGTAGCAAAAGACATAAATCTGATTTCTTAGGGGAGAGTGAGCTCTGATTCTGTATCAACTCAGAAGTGAGAAACCAAATCAAGATAAATATTAGTTACTGAATTCATCTCTGGAGCTGCAGTTGCATATTCAGACTTCAAAGAACAGGAAGGATCCATATTGGGCAGTAAATGGTTACGGTGATATGAAGCAACATCTGACCAAGAGTGGGGGGAACAAACATGAAAGCTTGTACTTCATGTTGGAATATGTATGACATGAAAGGCTTCTTGAAAAGTTTTGACAGATTGCACTTGACAGAAGAAGTTGCTATTCAGCACAGTTCATAGGATGATGAAAAACATGAATACCTAGAAGGTATAGTAAGTTATTTGGCCTCCTCGACCAGTGAGGTCATCACTACATGGCTCTTGTTAAAATACATATAGAGGGAGAGCCTGGAAAATTATAGAAACCAAATAAAAGATTTTCAGTCAGAAAGAGTAAAATGATTTGTCTAAGTCCTTACATGGACCCCATCACTTGCTTCTGAGGGCTGGTCTTCACTACTAGGGTAAATTGACATAAGTTATGCTACTCCAGCTATGTGAATAACATAGCTGGAGTTGACATAGCGTAGGTCGACTTACCGCGGTGTCTCCACTGCACTGCATTGATGGGAGACGCTCTCTGGTTGACTTCCCATACTCTTTTCGGGGAGCTGGAGTACAGGGGTCAACTGGAGAACCCTCGCCGTCGATTTTAGCAGGTCTTCATTAGACCCGCTAAATCCACACCCGTTGCATCGATTGCAGCAGCGTCGATCTCACCAGTAGCGAAGACAAGCCCTGAGTATTTTGTAGAAGTATATAACTTCTAGCAAAAAATGTTATACGTTTCTCCAAATGGATCTCAACTATCCACTTGTTTCTGCTCAAGCAACAAGGCTGGTGGATGGAATGAGGTAGATTTGCATAGAGTGAGAGAAAGCCATTTTTAAGTTTTTTCCAGTTTTGTCCCTACTAATTTTCTGGGATTGGCACTTATATTCTCTATAAAAGAAACATAAGGCAGTCTCTATAAACCCAAACATTGTCTGTAAGATTTTCCTTAATGATAAAAGAGTCTGAATTGTGTAACAAGCCAGGTAACTAGGAGAAACAGTTGTAAATCAACAGTTTAACAAAATAGTTTTTAAACATCAATGTACAAATCTCCAGAAACATTGTGCCATTGGCACTGAACGAGACTGGATGTCATTCTAAAAGAGATACTCTAGTTCAAGTGTCAGAGTAGTAGCCGTGTTAGTCTGTATCTGCAAAAAGAAAAGGAGTACTTGTGGCACCTTAGAGACTAACAAATTTATTTGAGCATAAGCTTTCGTGAGCTACAGCTCACTTCATTGGATGCATGCAGTGGAAAATACAGTGGGGAGATTTATATACACAGAGAACACGAAACAATGGGTGTTACTGTACACACTGTAATGAGAGTGATCAGGTAAGGTGAGCTATTACCAGCAGGAGAGTGGGGGGAAAAACTTTTTGTAGTGATAATCAAGGTGGGCCATTTCCAGCAGTTGACAAGTAGAAGCTGCGGGGTTTGATGCAGGAATTACTGGGTGAAATTCTATGGTTTGTTACACAGGAGATCAGACTAGATCAAAATGGTCCCCTCTGCCCTTAAAATGTATGAAAGCAGGATTGTTTGTAAATTTAGTATTGCATATAGAGCACGTTCTAAATCAGGGATTTCTCAATTTCTTCACAATGTGGACCAAACTTTGAGATAATGTCTCATGGACCTCCACTCCTGCCATCCACAGATACATGGGCTGCTTTTCCTCTCTCTGGTAATGGAACAATATCTGAATGGTGAATACAGAAATTGCCTACGTGGAAAAAGTAGCAATAATGCAATTTAGTAGGTGGGAACAAGCAGCTGAACCAGCATCATGTGATCAGCCAGCTCTCCACAGACCATTGGTAAGTGCTCCATGGACAACAGCTTGAGAATCACTGTTCTAAACAAACTTGTACATATCCTAACATCTAATGCAACCAAACCTATTCCAATGGGACAATTTAAAATAATACAGAAGTGTGAACTGAATATTGTGTCCAGCATATCAAAAATATGGATTCATTTGCTAGCATTAGTGATTTGTGTGTATGTATTCCTGAATCCAAGAAAATAGGTATCTTGCAAAATCAAACCAAGGGACAGTCTCTACCTGGCCTTGTCAGTCTAGGCAAATATTTAAAGATAGAGATGTTAGCTTCATCCTCAATAACTTCAATGACATCTTTGAATCTTTAGAAGAAATTCGATATGACAGGAATTTCAGTTCACATAAGATTCTGGATGCCACAGGCTTGATAAAAGACTTAATTTTTCTCTTTCTCCTAGCTGCTTTCGGCAGTGTGATGAATGAATCTGCCATACTATCTGGCACTATGTACTGCAAAAGACCATCCGTGAAACATTCTGATGTTGTGTTAGGAGCAACATATAGTTTTTGGACAAAATGAGAGTAGACAACTATCAGAGTTAAATTATAATGACTCTGATTATAGCTAATGCAGATGGTAATCTCCCACCAAAATAACAAAGCCATTAGTTAAATTTGTTAACATAAATTTGATAGTTTAAACATGAGATTGATGTTTTAAATTTCACTTGTATAACTGGAAAACAGATTGCTCTTTTAAAATTACATTTGGCAAGCTGTTAATGAAGATTAATTGCTTTGCCTGATTTTAAAACTGTAGGGCCAGATCCCTGGAGCTGTGCTTGGATGGGATGAAGGGTAAAAAGGTAGCAGCTCTAAACCACCTTCCTGCTCCCATAATCCTTAGCTTGACTGTGAGCCAAACTGCAAGCTAAGGATCTGGCCCTATAGTTTTAAAAGCGTAATTTAGAGCAACCTAAAAGCATAATTTAGAGCAGAGCATTGCACTCAAGGTTCTGTCCTTTCCTGGACCTCAGCCATGCTCTCAGCCCACCCAGAAACACCCCCTGTACCTGGGGCAGGGCATGTAAATGAGTGGCATGGAGCCAGCTATGTCTGCTTTACACCACCCCAGGATTCTCCTTTGCACTGGGTGCATCGCAGTCTGCCCTGGTAGGTCAGATCTCCTTCCAATTTGCACCATTAGAGTTGGTGGCCATGATCTGACATGCATTTTTTTACATGTAGGAGGCTTCTGCGGTTCAAAAATAATTGTACATGCAGGGTTTGATTATTTTTATACCATTTATTGATTTGATAGAGACAAAGAATATGGTGATAAATATGGCAGTTAAGTCTATATTGTAGCTTTTTATACGCAGTGTTCTTGTAGCCATGTCAGTCTCTGGATAGATGACTTAAACTCCACCCCAACTTCAACAGCCACCATCAATCCATTAAACTCTCTCTGGAACACTCCCACACTAGCATCAACTTCCTGGACACCCTGATCAGTTTCAACAATGGAACCTTACAGATCACTACATACAAGAAAACTACAGATCACCACATCTATCTTCATAGATCCAGTAGCCACCTCAAACACACCAAGAAGTCTGTTATCTACAACCAGGAACTCAGATTCCACGGACTATACTCTCCAAGCTCATCACAATACAAGCAAGCTCCCCACAGACCAGGGCACACCCAACTCAAAGTGGCACCAGACCCTGGCAGAACAACAGATGCAATACCTGCAAACATATCTCCACTGCTACAACCATTGGCAGTGTGTGACTGTTGCATTTGGGAAGACTGGGGGTGCGAGTGCCAGAAGCTCCCTAGAAGTGGGGGGTGCCACTGGCACCCGGACTGTGGCCCTGCCCCCCACTCTGCCACACTCAGCCTCCTCCCCCCAAGGTCCTGCACATGCTCCATCCCCAATCCACCCCAAGGCCCTGCCCCCACTTGGCCTCCTCCCCCAAGACCCCACACATGCACCACCCCAAGGCCCCGATCCCACTCGCCTATTCCCGCCCCTGCTCCGCCTCTTCACCTGAGGTCCCGCCACAACCCCTAGCTCCTCTCCACCCCCTCCCATGAAGCCCCACATGCCCATCGCTCATGACTCTCCACCCCCTCCCCTGACCCCCCCCCCCCGCCTGCCGCTCGTGCCTCTCTGTCCCCTCCCCAAGACCCCCCTGCCTGTCACTCTCTCCTCTCCGCCCCTTATCACCATTGCTCACCCTTAAGGGTGGGCCTCTGGGAAAGGGGTGAAGAGAAGCAAGTGGCAGGTGGGGGAGCCCTTGGGCCGGGAAAAGCTGAGTGGGAGCCAGTGCCCCCCCCCCACTTCTCAGGAGCTTCTAGCAGCAGCTCTCCAAAGGTAGTGGGCCATTGGCATTTCTCACCCCATTTAGCGAGACAGCCTCCTCAAGCCTCTTATACCCACTACCCATGGCTACAATTATCAACACTCCCCCACAACACACCTTTCAAGATCCATGGGTCCTACTTATGCTTATCACAATGTGTGGTGTACCTCATCCAAAGCACTAACTGCCCAATAACAACTATGTGGGTAAAACCAGACAATCACTGTGCTCTTGAATGAACTCGCACAAGAAAATAACAGACAAAAACACTGTTATCACCCATGGGTGAACACTTTTCACAGAGTGATCACTCTATCTGTCCTCATCCTCAAAGGAAACCTGCACAACACTTTCAAAAAATGAGCTTTGGAGCTTAAATTCATAATGTTGCTAGACACTAAAAATCATGGTCTCAATAAAGACACTGGATTTATCATAGAAGTGTAGGACTGGAAGAGACCTCAGTAGGTCATCTAGTCCATTCCCCTGCACTCAAGGCAGGATTACAAAATAACTAGTCCATTCCTGAGAGGTATTTGGCTAACCTGTGCTTAAACGAGTGGCATGTTCCTAAAAATCTCCAGTTGCACAACCTCCCTAGGCAATTTGTTCCAGTGTTTAACCACCCTGACAGGAAGGTTTTCCTGATGTTAACCTAAAACCTCCTGTTAGGATATAGATATTCAGGCCTGTCTGTAAAGGCCTGTACTTTAAGAATTTAGGGGTATTCTTATTACTTGGCTAGTTCTAGAGGTATAAAAGAAAGAATCAAAATCACTGTCTGCTGGTGTAAGGGCCTTCTCTTACTGTGACAGTTTGAGGCCCTGTTCTTAGGCTAAGGCCTTTGGCTAAGCAGCAGAGGCAGCCATAAGCCAGGAAGCGAACAGTCACATCCTCACATTCCAAACTAGCCACATTGAAAGAAGGTGCTATTGGGCTGTTAGGAATACAATCCTGTCCTGAATACAATCCTGTCCTGATAATTCCTATCACCTCCAAAGAAAGGGAAGTGCCTAGAAAATGTAAAAGGAAACTTAGTTTGATAGCATCCTGTCTGGCAAGAACTCACTTATCAATAGCTGGGATGTGAAATCCTCACTTCTGTATTGTTTTCCCACTTTGCTATTGTTTGTCTGTATAATCTCTGTCTGGTCCTGTGATTGTTTCTGTCTGCTGTATAATTAATTTTGCTGGGTGTAATCTAATTAAGGTGGTGGGATATAATTGGTTAGCTAATCATGTTACAATATGTTAGGATTGGTTAGTTAAATTTCAGTAGAATGATTGGTTAAGGTATAGCTAAGAATATTACTATATAAATTAGGGGCAAACAGGAAGTAAGTTGGGATTCGAAAATAAGGAAAAAGGAACTTGTATTTAAGCTTGCTGGAAGTTCACCCCAATAAACATCGAATTGTTTGCACCTTCGGACTTCGGGTATTGTTGCTCTCTGTTCATGCGAGAAGGACCAGGGAAGTGGGAGAGTGAAGGAATAAGCTCTCTAACACCTCCCTTGCTGCAATTTAAGCCCATTGCTTCTTGTCTTATCCTCAGAGGTCAAGGAGAACAATTTTTCATTCTTCTCCTTGTAACAACCTTTTATGTACTTGAAAACTGTTATCATGTCTCCTTTCAATCTTCTCTTCTCCAGACTAAACAAACCCAATTTTTTCAATCTTTCCTCATAGGTCATGTTTTCTAGACCTTTAATCGTTTTTGTTTCTCTCCTCTGGACTCTGTTCAGTTTGTCCACATCTCTCCTGAAATGTGGTGCCCAGAACCAGACACAATACTCCAGCTGAGGCCTTATCAGTGCGGAGTAGAGTGGAAGAATTACTTCTCGTGTCTTGCTTACAACACTCCTGGTAATACATCTGAGAATGATGTTTGCTTTTTTTTTTTTTTTTTTTTTGCAACAGTGTTAAACTGACTCATATTTAGCTTGTGATCAACTAAACCCCCCAGATCCCTTTCCGCAGTACTCCTTCCTAGGCAATCATTTCCCATTTTGTATGTGTGCAACTGATTATTCCTTCCTAAGTGGAGTACTTTGCATTTGTCGTCTTTGAATTTCATCCTATTTACTTCAGACCATTTCTCCAGTTTGTCCAGATCATCTTGAATTTTAATCCTATCCTCCAAAGAACTCGCAACCTCTCCCAGCTTGGTATTGTCTAAAATTGTATAAGTATACTTTCTATGCCATTATCTAAATCACTGATGAAGACATTGAACAGAATTGGACCCAGGATGGATCCCTGTGGGGACCCTATCTGATATGCCCTTCCAGCTTGACACTGAATCACTGATAACTACTCTCTGGGAATGGTCCCTTAGAGTATGCTAAACAATCTGTTTGATCTTGTGTGTAACCATGACACTTTTAGTGTGTGTCTATACTGAAATTAAAACCTGTGGCTGACCCATACCTGCTGACTTGGGCTCGCCGGGCTTGTGTTTACGGGGTTGTTTAATTTCAGTGCCAACATTTGGGCTCAGGCTGGAAGGTGGGAGAGTCTGAGAGCTCGGGCTGCAGTCCAAGCCCAAACATCTACACCATAATTAAACAGCCTGAGCCCCGTGAGCCCAAGTCAGCTGGCACAGGCCAGCCACTGGTGTCTAATTGCAGTGTAGACATACTCTTAGCACATTTCCAAGACCTGAAGAATTCTGTGCAGTTTGAAAGCTTTTCTCTCTCACCAACAGAAGTTGGTCCCATAAACAATATTATCTGTAGCTTTTTTTATAAACATTTAAAATTATGTATGTATCTTTACACACAGCCTAGTTAAGCATCGATAAAACTTAAATCGAGTATTTCAAGAAGCGGAGATGAAAAATACTTAAAACTGACAACAGAGATTAGATAAGTGTCTCCAGGGCAAACCCCACATTTCACTTGTTTACAATTAGCATAGCTTCCGAGTTAAAACTGGACACACATGGAGGCATCCGCCTGTATTTTTTTAATCTGAAAAATGGGGGAGGGGAGAAAGTATGCCATGTATTACAATGTGCTGCATTGCTCATTTTGATGTAACCCTGTAATTAAAGACCCTCTCGTAATGTATGCATATAAGGAGAAAAGTAAAGGCTGTGCTGTTGAGTTTGAATCTATTGCTCAATTAATTCCTCACCATACAATAGCATCACTCTGCTGCCTTCAGTGGTAAGTAAGAGAAGAATGAAGCAATCAGACTTAATGTTATATTAAAGTAAAGTAAATTATTTGGAGTGAATCACATTTTATGATGAACTACGTGAAACTTCAGACAAGTTCAACCCCTGAAAATGTGAGTTTCTGAACTGCTGTTTTAAAGCCCACCATATTTACAGCCAGACAAAAGTTATCATACTTTTATTTCTGTAGAACAGTGACATCTAGTGATCACTCAGGCTACTAATGAGTATTGCCTAGGGATTTCCTTACGTTTCACTACCTAGTTCTGAAATCAGAATTCACTTGCGTCTCAACTGTTCATGCTGCTGATTTCTGACAGTGTCTACTGATATAGGTGGGAAAGTAGATATGATACAGAGTTAAAATACCTGTGGTTGGGGGGAACGGTGTGAATTGGGGAGAGACATTTAAAATGTGTTTTAAATAAGATGTAGAAACAAAGTAATATACAGACAGATTCACTGCAGTGTCTACTTCAGTTTTGATTTGTACAGACCGAGGCAGAGGACCTGCAGTGGCAGAAAGTTTGCCTAGGAGGCAGGAGTGTTGCAGCACAAGGCATCAGGCACATGCCAACCCTGCCAACACGTCACCAAGGGTATATCTACACAGCAGCTGGGAGCACAGACACGCACTAGCCTGGGCAGACAGATATGCGCTAGCTCTGATTGGGCTAGCATGCTAAAAATAGCAGCATGGCACAGACAGCAGCAAGGTCTAAGCACCTGAGTTTGGACCCAGGGGGTCAGGCAGAGTTGTACTTGGGTTGCTATCCCATGCTGCCACTCATGCTGCCACATGACTATTTTTAACATACTACCTCATCCACAGCTAGCATGTACCTGTTTAACCATTCTTTCAGGTACGCTCCCAATTGCACTATAGGCATACCGCAAGTGGCTGAGGGCAGCATGCATAGATTCCATACATTTCTGATACAGTTTCTGCTGCTGCGCTTCTGTGGAGTCCCTGTCAGAGTTTATAGTAGAGCCGGTCAAGAATTTTTCAACAAAACATTTTTTTTTTGTTGAAAAATATTAATTAATCAAAATGGAAACCATTTTCAGGAACATACCAGGTTTGATGAAACTTTTATTGGAAGAGGTGTCAGGTCCAGGGTGGAATTTCCTGTTAGAGAGCGACACACCCCAGAATAGCGAATAGCCCAATGGTTAGAGCACTCACCTGGGCTGTGAGAGAGTAGCAGAGCAGGGACTTGATGCTGGATCTCGCACATCTCAGCTGAGTGCCCTAAGCATTGGCCTATTGGATCACTAACGTTTTGATGAGAAATCGCATCCTGGACCTGAGAAACCTTTCCCGATTAAAAATTTTTGTTGTAACTGGTATGTTCCCATCAGAAGTTTTGACAAATTGGCATTTCCCAGTGAAATAAAATCCCAAACAGCTCTTGTGATACTAGAATTCCATGGCATGCCATGACATGCCATAGAAGAGAAATGGAGATGAGAAATGTATTTACAGCAGTGTAACAGACCAGAATGCTTTTGCATTTAAACTACCACAAATGAAGGAGGGGCTAGAAGACAGAAAAACATCATTTTCTTCTATCAGATTCAGAAGACCTTCAGCTTCTTCACTAATAGTAATGTGAGCTAACAGATTGTAGGGTAAAATTCAAGATAGGTACATTAAATATGGGCACTAACACCACTTAAATCCTAAAAACAGGACTTCAGCGGATCTTAAGTGGTACACAGTGCCCCTTGTGATAGCCCTCTGAGTGGGTGAATTTAACCCTGTCGGGTAGGTTTTCCCTTGAGGTTTTCCCCAAGGCAAGGGGCTCACTGAAGGACTATCACAGAGAAGCAATCAACTTTGTTTGTCTCTCAGCTGCTGGTCCACCTCATAGAACCATGACTGGGGGAGGGGACTGGAGTGTGTCAGTAAAGCATATGGTACAGAAGATAAAGATTTTACATGAGCGGGTGCTGCTCTGTGCAGGGGCTTGACCATCACCACCCAGAAGAAGGACTTGCAAGAGGGACTCCACCCAGCCTGAAATGCTGACAAACCTCAGACTCACAGGAGTGAGTTCAGCCTGGAAGAAGCATGTCTCAGCACTTCTGTTGTTTTCAAATCTGTAACTCCCAAGTGATTTAAGGCATGTCATTGTCTGTAGTTAAGAAATTCCTTTGTTAAGCCTGTGTTCCTTGCTTTCCTAACACATTGTCTCTGAAGAGGTTAAACTAGAGGCCCAGAGAGCCCACAGGTTAGGTGGAGCTCTGAGGAAGTGTGCGTAAGTGATGAGATGGGTTGTGGGGTCTCAGATGGCGGGGTATTGGGTGGCAGCAACCCATGTTCCAAGGAAGGGAGTCAGGAAAGAATTCAGTGCCCAGGACTGTGTCCTCAGGCACTAGACCTAGAAACAGTGACTGGACTCAACACAGAACTAGCTGGAGTCTGGTGCCTCTACACTGGGGCATTGGGCCAGGTTGTAATAAACATAGTTTTTAAATGTAACTTCCTAAGTTTCATAAGTAAACTGGAAAAAAAAACTGGAAAAAAAATCAATCATTTGGACCCACATTGGACTCTCCTTGGTGCTTGTCATAAATATAAAGGGAAGGGTAACCACCTTCCTGTATACAGTTCTATAAAATCCTTCCTGGCCAGAGGCAAAACCCTTTCACCTGTAAAGGGTTAAGAAGCTAAGATAACCTCGCTGACACCTGACCCAAAATGACCAATAAGGGGACAACATACATTCAAATCTGGAGGGGGCGGGGACAAAGGGTTTGTCAGTGTGTGTTGCGTTTGCCGGGAACAGATCAGGAATTCAGCCTTACAACTCGTGTTCAGTTAGTAAGTAATCTAGCTAGAAATGTGTTAGATTTCCTTTTGTTTAATGGCTAGTAAAATAAACTGTGCTGGATTGAATGTATATTCCTGTTTTTGTGTCTTTTTGTAACTTAAGGTTTTGCCTAGAGGGATTCTCTGTGTTTTGAATCTGATTACCCCTGTAAGGTATTTACCATCCTGATTTTACAGAGGTGATTCTTTTATCTTTTCTTTAATTAAAATTCTTCTTTTAAAAACCTGATTGATTTTTCATTGTTCTTAAAAGCCAAGGGTTTGGGACTGCGTTCGTCTGTATAAATTGGTGAGGATTATTATCAAACCTTCCCCAGGAAAGGGGGTGTAGGGCTTGGGGGGATATTTTGGGGGAAGACGTCTCCAAGTGGGCTCTTTCCCTGTTCTTTGTTTAAAACGCTTGGTGATGGCAGCATACGGTTTAAGGACAAGGCAAAGTTTGTACCTTGGGGAACTTTTAACCTAAGCTGGTAAAAATAAGCTTAGGGGGTCTTTCGTGCAGGTCCCCACATCTGTACCCTAGAGTTCAGAGTGGGGAAGGAACCTTGACAGTGCTCATCAGCAGGGTTGGAATCTTTTGATCTACAGTGTAGACCTCTACCAGTCAAATTAACAGGGTAACTGGTAGCAGTAGCAGCTGCAGCATCACAGGAGCCAGCAAACAGAGCTGTAAACAGGGGCGTTTGTAAGAGGAGTTTGGGGGGAAGACTAAGAGCCAGGCAGAGGATCAGACAGGCTAGCAAAGGGTTTGTGTAGTGGTCTGGCCGTGTTTTGGAGCTCGTTGGGGGGTTGTTTTGCTGTGGGAGGTGGTGGTTTGGTTTGGTTTGTGTTTCCCGGACTAACGGGATTTAGGTGGGAAGGCTATGACAGATACAGAGGCAGCAGTGGTAATGACCTAAGCAGTGGAAGACACAAGGAAGATGACTGGATGTGGAAGCTGTGGCATGTACATGATCCTGGAGGGGGTACCTGAAAAGAGTTTCATCTGCATGAAGTGCCGCCTGATAGAGCTGATGGAAGAAAAGGTCCTAGGATTGGAGAGGCAGGTGGAGACTCTGGTTGAGCTTAGAAGGGGGTTTGAGCAGATGATGGAGCAAAGACATGAAGAGGCACAGGGAAAAGCTCAGACTTGCAGATGGAAGCAGGACCAAAGAACTGTGAGGGGAGACTGCTGGGTGAGGAAAGTGGACAGTGGAAGCATGTGACTAAGAAAACCAGGCAGAGGAAAAGATGGGCTAGTGAAGGAGAAATAGAGCTCAGGAACAGCTTTGCGGAGTTGGAAAATGAAGAAGGAGCTCAGCAGGTGGTCACTGAAGGTGGAAGGGCAAGGAAGAAGAGAAGAGCAGCTAGTCCTATAGGAAAAGGGGAAGAGTCAATGGAGACTACACCAAATATGAGCCCCAGGAGGATACAGGATGGGTTGCAGAGGATTGCAAGGGAGAATAGGAATCGAGAGGACTTGCAGCCAGAGGGAACAGGGGATAGACCGGAGAATGTAGTGCACAGACAATCCAGGAAGTTTTTGGAAAATGTAGGGGACGATTTCCTGGTGCAAGTGCTGGAGGAACCAAATAGGGGCAGAGCTTTTCTTGACCTGCTGCTCACAAACCGGGAAGAATTAGTAGGGGAAGCAAAAGTGGATGGAAACCTGGGAGGCAGTGACCATGAGATGGTCAAGTTCAGGATCCTGACACAAGGAAGAAAGGAAAGCAGCAGAATATGGACCCTAGACTTCAGAAAATCAGACTTTGACTCCCTCAGGGAACTGATGGGCAAGATCGTTGCATCCGAAAGTACTAAAGGAGTTGGCGGATGTGATTGCAGAGCCATTGGCCATTATCTTTGAAAACTCATGGCGATCGGGGGAAGTCCCGGACAACTGGAAAAAGGCTAATGTAGTGCCCATCTTTAAAAAAGGGAAGAAGGAGGATCCTGGGAACTACAGGCCAGTCAGCCTCACCTCAGTCCCTGGAAAAATCATGGAGCAGGTCCTCAAGGAATCAATTCTGAAGCACTTAGAGGAGAGGAAAGTGATCAGGAACAGTCAGCATGGATTCACCAAGGGCAAGTCATGCCTGACTAATCTAATTGCCTTCTATGACGAGATAACTGGTTCTGAGGATGAAGGGAAAGATGAAGTGGACGTGTTGTTCCTTGACTTTAGCAAAGCTTTTGACACTGTCTCCCACGCTATTCTTGCCAGCAAGTTAAAGAAGTATGGGCTGGATGAATGGACTATAAGGTGGATAGAAAGCTGGCTAGATTGTCGGGCTCAACGGGTAGTAATCAATGGCTCCATGTCTAGTTGGCAGCCGGTATCAAGTGGAGTGCCCCAAGGGTTGGTCCTGGGGCTGGTTTTGTTCAATATCTTCATAAATGATCTGGAGGATGGTGTGGATTGCACCCTCAGCAAGTTTGCAGATGACACTAAACTGGGAGGAGAGGTAGATATGCTGGAGGGTAGGGATAGGATACAGAGGGACCTAGACAGATTGGAGGATTGGGCCAAAAGAAATCTGATGAGGTTCAGCAAGGACAAGTGCAGAGTCCTGCACTTAGGACAGAAGAATCCAATGCACCGCTACAGACTAGGGACCGAATGGCTCGGCAGCAGTTCTTCAGAAAAGGACCTAGGGGTTACAGTGGACGAGAAGCTGGATATGAGTCAACAGTGTGCCCTTGTTGCCAAGAAGGCCAATGGCATTTTGGGATGAATAAGTAGGGGCATTGCCAGCAGATCAAGGGACGTGATCGTTCCCCTCTATTCGACACTGGTGAGGCCTCATCCGGAGTACAGTGTCCAGTTTTGGGCCCCACACTACAAGAAGGATGTGAAAAAATTGGAAACAGTCCAGCGGAGGGCAACAAAAATGATTAGGGGACTGGAACACATGAGTTATGAGGAGAGGCTGAGGGAACTGGGGATGTTTAGTCTATGGAAGAGAAGAATGAGGGGAGATTTGATAGCTGCTTTCAACTACCTGAAAGGGGGTTCCAAAGAGGATGGCTCTAGACTGTTCTCAGTGGTAGCAGATGACAGAACAAGGAGTAATGGTCTCAAGTTGCAGTGGGGGAGATTTAGGTTGGATATTAGGAAAAACTTTTTCACTAGGAGGGTGGTGAAACGCTGAAATGCGTTTCCTAGGGAGGTGGTGGAATCTCCTTCCTTAGAAGTTTTTAAGGTCAGGTTTGACAAAGCCCTGGCTGGGATGATTTAACTGGGGATCGGTCCTGCTTTGAGCAGGGGGTTGGACTAGATGACCTCCTGAGGTCCCTTCCAACCCTGATATTCTATGATTCTATCATTCTAGAATTGCACCATCACCAGGAAAAGGCAGGTCTACATGATTGGGAACTCCTTACAGAGAAGAATAGACAGGCCTGTAACCAGAGCCGATCCAGAGAACAGAAGGGTGTGCTGTCTGCCAGGTGCTAAGATACGGGATATGGACCTGAGGCTGAAGGGGATGCTAACAGGAGCAGGAAAGAATCCACTGATTTGTCCTTCATGTGGGAACAAATAATACAGATAGATTCTTGCTGGAACCTATCAAGAGAGACTATGCCAGCCTAGGGAAGACACTTAAGGAAATCGAGGCTCAGGTGATCTTCAGTGGGATACTGCCTGTTCCAAGAGAAGGGCAACAAAGGTATGACAAGATTATGATGCTCAACAGATGGCTCAGGCAGTGGTGCTATAAGGAGGGCTTTGGGATGTATGGCCACTGGGAGGCATTTATGGACAGAGGACTGTTCTCTTGGGATGGACTTCACCTGAATAGGCAGGGAAATAGACTTCTAGGATGGAGACTGGCACAACTGATTAAGAAAGCTTTAAACTAGCAATCTGGGGGAGATGGTTGGGAGATGTCCAGGTTATCTCCACGCTGGATTTCACATTGAGAGGGAAGAAAACGAAGTAAGAAAGGATACAGCCGTGGGTAGGAGAATGGACATAAAGAGGAAGGGTAGTGTAGATACCAGTCTAATAGGTGATACTGGCGGTAGAATGTCTGTGCCTAATCAGGTAAAGAATGTGAGCGAAGCCAAACAGCAAAAATTAGGATGTTTGTACACTAATGCAAGGAGCCTACATAACAAAATGGAGGAACTAGAGCTACTGATGGAGGAAGTGAAACCAGATATTATAGGGATAACAGAAACATGGTGGAATAGTAGTCATGACTGGACTACAGATATTAAAGGGTATGTGCTGTTTAGGAAAGACAGAAATAAAGGCAAAGGTGGTAGAGTAGCATTGTATATCAATGATGAGGTAGACTGTAGAGAAATAAGAAGTGATGAAATGGATAAGACTGAATCTGGCTGGGCAAAAATCATATTGGGGAAGAAAGCTACCAGAGCCTCCCCTAGGATAGTGCTTGCGGTGTGCTATAGACCACCAGGATCTAATTTGAATATGGATAGAGCCCTCTTTAATGTTTTTAATGAAGTAAATACTAATGGGAACTGCATGATCATGGGAGACTTTAAGTTCCCAGATATAGACTGGCGGACAAGTGCTAGTAATAATAATAGGGCTCAGATTTTCCTGGATGCAGTAGCTGATGGATTCCTTCACCAAGTAGTTGCTGAACCAACACAGGGGATGCCAGTTTAGATTTGCTTTTGGGGAGTAGTGAGGATCTCATAGAAGAAATAGTTGTAGGGGACAACCTTGGTTTGAGCAATCATGAGCTAATTCAGTTCAAACTAAATGGAAGGATAAACAAAAATAGATCTGTGACTAGGGTTTTTTATTTCAAAAGGGCTAACTTTAAAAAATTAAGGAAATTGGTTAGGGAAGTGGATTGGATTGAAGAACTTGTGGATCTAAAGGTGGAGGAGGCCTGGAATTACTTCAAGTCAAAGTTGCAGAAACTATCGGAAGCCTGCATTCCAAAAAAGGGGGGGAAATTCATAGGCAGGAGTTGTAGACCAAGATGGATGAGCAAGCATCTCAGAGAGGTGATTAAGAAAAAGCAGAAAGCATACAGGGAGTGGAAGATGGGAGGGATCAGCAAGGAAAGCTACCTTATTGAGGTCAGAACATGTAGGGATAAAGTGAGAAAGGCCAAAAGCGGTGTAGAGTTGGACCTTGCAAAGGGAATTAAAACCAATAGTAACAGGTTCTATAGCCATATAAATAAGAAGAAAACAAAGAAAGAAGAAGTGGGACCGCTAAACACTGAGGATGGAGTGGAGGTTAAGGATAATTTAGGCATGGCCCAATATCTAAACAAATA
Organism: Chelonia mydas; assembly: GCF_015237465.2. Taxonomy (NCBI): domain Eukaryota; kingdom Metazoa; phylum Chordata; order Testudines; family Cheloniidae; genus Chelonia; species Chelonia mydas. The sequence continues at coordinate 282,353,205 of NC_057849.1, forward strand.
CTTTGCCTCAGTCTTTAATGAGGCTAATGAGGAGCTTAGAGATAATGGTAGGATGACAAATGGGAATGAGGATATGGAGGTAGATTACCACATCCGAGGTAGAAGCCAAACTCGAACAGCTTAATGGAACTAAATCGGGGGGCCCAGATAACCTTCATCCAAGAATATTAAAGGAATTGGCACATGAAATTGCAAGCCCATTAGCAAGAATTTTTAAGAATCTGTAAACTCAGGGGTTGTACCGTATGACTGGTGGATTGTTAACACCATTCCTATTTTTAAGAAAGGAAAAAAATGTGATCCGAGTAACTACAGGCCTGTTGGTTTGACATATGTACTATGCAAGGTCTTGGAAAAAATTTTGAAGGAGAAAGTAGTTAAGGACATTGAGGTCAATGGTAATTGGGACTAAATACAACATGGTTTTACAAAAGGTAGATCGTGCCAAACCAACCTGATCTCCTTCCTTGAGGAGCTAACAGATTTTTTAGACAAAGGAAACACAGTGGATCTAATTTATCTCGATTTCAATAAGGCATTTGATATGGTTCCACATGGGGAATTATTAGATTATTAAATTGGAAAAGATGAGGATCAATATGAAAATTGAAAGGTGGATAAGGAATTGGTTAAAGTGGAGACTACAACGGGTCATACTGAAAGGTGAATTATCAGGCTGGAGGGAGGTTACTAGTGGAGTTCCTCAGGGATCAGTTTTGGGACCAATCTTATTTAATCTTTTTATTAATGACCTTGGCGCAAAAAGTGGGAATGTGCTAATAAAGTTTGCAGGTGACACAAAGCTGGGAGGTATTGCCAATACAGAGAAGGACCGGGATATCATACAGGAAGATCTGGATGACCTTGTAAACTGGAGTAATAGTAATAGGATGAAATTTAATAGTGAAAAGTGCAAGGTCATGTATTTAGGGATTAATAATAATAATTTTTATTATAAACTGGGGACGCATCAGTTGGAAGTAACAGAGGAGGAGAAGGACCTCGGAGTATTGCTTGATCACAGGATGACTATGAGCCACCAATGTGATATGGCCATTAAAAAAGCTAATGAGGACTTGGGATGCATCAGGCAAGGTATTTCCAGAAGATAAGCAGGTGTTAGTGCCATTATGCAAGGCACTGGTGAGACCTCATCTGGAATACTGTGTGCAGTTCTGGTCTCCCGTGTTTAAGAAGGATGAATTCAAACTGGAACAGGTACAGAGAAGGGCTACTAGGATGATCCGAGGAATGGAAAGCCTGTCTTATGAAAGGATACTCAAAGACCTTGGCTTGTTTAGCCTAACCAAAAGAAGCCTGAGAGGAGATATGATTGCTCTCTATAAATATATCAGAGGGATGAATACCAGGGAGAGAGAGGAATTATTTAAGCTCAGTACCAATGTGGACACAAGAACAAATAGATATAAACTGGCCATTGGGAAGTTTAGACTTGAAATTAGATGAAGGTTTCTAGCCATCAGAGGAGTGAAGTTCTGGAACAGCCTTCCAAGGGGAGCAGTGGGGGCAAAAGACATATCTAGCTTCAAGACTAAGCTTGATAAGTTTATGGAGGGGATGGTATGATGGGATAGCCTAATTTTGGCAATTAATTGATCTTTAACTATTAGCAGTAAATATGCCCAATGGCCTGTGAGGGGATGTTAGATGAGGTGGGATCTGAGTTACTACAGAGAATTCTTTCCTGGGTGTCTGGATGGTGAGTTTTGCCCACATGCTCAGGGTTTAGCTGATTGCCATATTTGGGGTCGGGAAGGAATTTTCCTCCAGGGCAGATTGGAAGAGGCCCTGGAGGCTTTTTTGCCTCTGCAGCACAGGGCACGGGTCGCTTGCTGGAGGATTCTCTGCACCTTGAAGTCTTTAAACCACAATTTGAGGACTTCAATAGCTCAGACATAGGTTAGGGGTTTGTTACAGGAGTGCGTGGGTGAGATTCTGTGGCCTGCACTGTGCAGGAGGTCAGACTAGAAAATCATAATAGTCCGTTCTGACCTTAAAGTCTATGAGTCTATGAGTCTATTTATCCTCTCTATGGATTAGCCACTAGAGTGGAATTAAATGCGTACTTTGCCAATGGGTTTAACAGCTGTTTTCTAATAGCAGAGGAGTGTTGGGATTTGGGAATTCTGGGTCTTTTCCAGATTATGTAGGGAAGTGTGCTGTAATGGTTACAGATCCTTCTGTCCCTCTATCTCCCAGAACCTATTTTTGTCCCCCTCTGCTTCTATCTGCCCACACCTATCCTTGATTTCTTTGCTTACATTGCCACTCAGTGTGCACCCCCTATCCTGCCCCACCTGTCCCATGTTGAGCCTGTCCTCTCTCTATGCAGCATCACTGCTTTTGAGTGAATCAGGGTGCTACCTTTTTCTCCTACACACTGCCTGTGGGCCAGCGGGGAACTATTTAGAGCATATGGGAATTCTGGTGCCACAATGGTGCCTAGCAGCTGGGAGGAGAAATTGCAGGTAAAGTCCTACCCAGCCCCCGCAGCTGCGGGATGGAACATACTGCATTGCTTTGAGGGAATGGTGCATGTTCATTCCACTCAGCAAGTGGGGTCTATGTGGGGATGGAGCATGCTCAGTGTAGATGGGCTCTTCAGAGAATTTAACTGCCATTCTCTTTAAAAGCCTCTCTTCTGAACATAAGCAAATGGAAGTTTTCGGAGGCTTATAATTTGGCCACGGTGGGTGGATTTTCACAGCAATAGCAAAAGGCACATCCTGACATTAGGATGACTCTTCTGCCTAATTTCAAGATCAACAGTTAAGTTCAGTAAAGTTAGGAACATCTGAAAACAGGGTCTCATAATGAAGAATGTTAGGAAACCTTAACTGCAGAATGATGTGGTGGTTATAGTGCATCACAAATTGAATATGAGCCAACAATGTGATGCAGCTGTGAAAAAGGCAGCTATTATTCTGGAGTGCATTAACAGGAGCGTTGTATGTAAGACACTGGAGGTAATTATTTTGCTCCATTTGAGGCCTCAGCTGGGATATTGTGTCCAGTTATAGGTGCCAACTTTTAAGAAAGACGTGGATAGATGGAAAGAGTCCAGAGGAGAGCAACAAAAATGACAAAAGATTTAGAAAACCTGACCTATGAGGAAAGATTTTTTTTTAAACTAGGTATGTTTAATTTTAAGAAAAAAAGATGGAGGGAGGTCCTGATAATCTTCAAATATTGTTGACTGGTACAAAGAGGATGGTGATCAGTTGTCCTACCTACTGTGCACATGGAGAACAAGAAGTAATGGGCTTAATCTGCAGCAAGGGAGATTTATAGATATTAGGAGAAACTTCCTAACTGTATGTATAGTTAAGTACTGGAATAGGTTTGCCAATGGAGGTTGAGGAATCTCCATCATTAGAGATGTTTAAAAACAGGTTAGAGAAACATCTGTCAAGAGTGATCTAGGTATTCTTGGTCCTGCCTCCACATGGGGGGCTAACCTCTCAAGGTCCCTTCTAGCCCCACATTTCTATCATTCTTTGAGCATGCTGCCAGTGGGCATGCTTAAGACTTTCTACTGCCTGGAAAGGTTCTATTGTGCCAATTGGCTATTCCCTAGGGAAATTCCATTTCAATTTGGGTCACAACAGAGCTTCGAGGTTACAACAAAACGGGATGGTTCTAATCTAGTTTGTGGTTTTGTTGTGAACATTTCATACAGTTCTAATTTTTCATAGTAATAGTTGAAAATAGATTAATTTAATTTTTGCTTCAAATGTAAATAACCTTTAGATCAAAGAACGCAGTTTAATGAAAGCGTACATTGCACATTTTCTCTTTGAGTTGATTCTGTTATCCTCTTTGCTTTTTTTAAAAATACATTCATCAATTAAAATATTATAAAGCTGAAAGTTGTTGCTCTCCAGTCTATATTTACAAAGCATAAAAAAATAAACGGAAGGGACCATAAGTAACCACATAGGTCAGGCCAAGCATTTAAAAATGTTCTTTGCTACATTCAGTTGTGGTATTGCGAGTGTGTATGTGTCTCAAATAGTTATGCATTAGTAGCACTTCAGTTTTATATGAGAATCATAATCAATCCTTTCTTTTCATCAGTATAGGAAAACAGTGTTAAAGTAACCTTTTTAAAAAAACCTCATTTAATTAGAAAAATCTTCTAGTCTGTGTTTGTACAGTGCCTAGTACAATGTGGTCTTCTTCCTGGTTGATCCTTAGGCATTTTTGTAATAAACACGATTAATTAATTAATAGTGGCATGAATCATTACAGTCTCTGGGCTCAGTCCTGTTTCCAATTAAGTCAATGGCAAAATTTCTCAATGGTCCTGATTAAACTCACTATAGTTAATAGAATATGTGGCTTCTTTAAAGATTTGGGGCCAGACTGTGAAGCCCTTCCTCTCATTGATGAACAGTTACTCATACTAGTAATTCCATTCTATTTAGGTTCTTATACCACCTGTAAGGGGGTGGACTAGGCCCAGAGGCCCCCTGTTGGAGGCTTCAGGGTCCTACCACACCCTGTCCCAGAAAGGAACAGAAAAGAAGTCCTCCAAGCTGCCTAGGGGGAAGCTGCTAATTGGAGAGAGGCTGAGAGGAGCAGCCAATCAGGGCCCAGCAGCCTCATATAAAAGGAGCTGCAGAGCTCAAGAGAGTTGCTGCCTAGAGCTGGAGGAGTGAGGACTGTGTTCCTAGCTGGCTGAAGGAGCAGAAAGACCACAGACAGATCAGTTGCTGGTAGGGACCACACGAGCAAGAGGGAGCTCCTGACTGGCAGCTGGAACTGAGCCCAAGACAGTTGCTGGAAGGGACTGGGGAAACAAGAGGGAGCTCCTGGCTGGCTGCTGGGGCTGAAGATAGAAGAACATCTGGGACCATAAAGGCCTAGAAAGGGTGAAGAGTCTCCAGGGAGGAAGCACTGGGGGGCACCATGCCAAGGTGAGGGGCTATTTGAAAGAAGGGGCTACAGGCCTGATTAAGGACTGAGCCCAGAAGAGCAGTCTCTCCAGGGAGGAAGTTCTGGGGGTATGGCCCCATGCCAGGGCCAGGACTATTTAAAGACTGAACCTGGGGAGGGCTACAGAGACACCACCGGAGGGGTACTGGAATAGGCCCTTGGTGGATTGTATACCTCGGAAGGGGTCTGGATGTTTCACACACAGACTGTGTGAGCGACTTGGCTGGAAGGCTGAATCACTGAAAATCACCTGAAAAACCACCAACAGAGGTCACCGCAGACTAAAAAAGTTCAGGCACACACACACTCGGCCAGATGGTGCTTGCAAGAGGTGGGTGCCACACCGTTACACCAACCTTGTCACCATGAGATCTGAGTATCTTCCAAAATCATATTAAGTGCCCTGCCTAGCAGCTGTTAGATGTAATTCATTCTTTCTCTCATTCTTTCCTCAGGGGAAAATTGTTTGAACAGTTTTTTAATCATATTATGTATAGTGTACTGTATGTTTATATTAGGTTTAGAGAGAGAAGGTGGGTGAGGTAATATCTTTTATTGAAAGAACTTCTGTTGGTAAGAGAAACAAGCTTTGAAGCCATACAGAGCTCTTCTTCAGGTCTTGGAAAGGTACACCTATCCTGGGACTGACACGGCTACAGCTACACTGCATATATTTAGATTTGACAGATTTCAATTTTTTAAAATAATTTTGACCGATAATATCAATGTTTATTTTAATCACTTTCTTTTTATTTTTAGCTATTTAAATGTTCACAGTTGTGGGATATTATGGAGGGGGCCAGAGAATGGGAAGGGGCGGAACAGACAATAATTATTTAGCAAGAGTATACGTGGAGATTCAAAAAGATAGTTTTATAACTGATCAAACACAAATTGCCAACATCACATGGCAAAATATATATAAAGTAAATACCCTTAAATCAAACTCCAATATGCTCTCAACCAGCATTTTTCTTACCTTGCCTATCTGCAAATTTCAATTCTGATTAATGGAAATATTTTTCATCAGTTTGTGGGTGTAGAATGAAATCTACAGTTACCAATAAAAATCTAAACCTTTCAAGCCTATTTATATTAGAGAAGGCAAAGTTGAAGAAATGTATCTTGAACCTGCAATAGAAGTTCAGAAGATCTATGTTTAATGACAGGTTTCAGAGTAGCAGCCGTGTTAGTCTGTATCCGCAAAAAGAAAAGGAGTACTTGTGGCACCTTAGAGACTAACGAATTTATTTGAGCATAAGCTTTCCTGAGCTACAGCTCACTTCATTGGATGCATACTGTGGAAAATACAGTGGGGAGATTTATATACACAGAGAACATGAAACAATGGTTGTTACCATACACACTGTAACGGGTGATATCGGGTGTTTCATGTTCTCTGTGTATATAAAATCTGCCCACTGTATTTTCCACTGAATGCATCCGATGAAGTGAGCTGTAGCTCATGAAAGCTTATGCTCAAATAAATTTGTTAGTCTCTGAGGTGCCACAAGTCCTCCTTTTTTTAGAAAGTCTATGGTGGCTCTTAGACCTTGTGGAAGCTCATTCCACACTCTTGGACTGGTCATGGAAAAGCTCTGGCTGCTGCACAGATGAACTTCAATAGAACTTCTCATATGTAACTACTCGTGTTCATCAGTATAAGCGAAGAATTCAAAATCTAACCTTTTGAAAATATTTGTCCTCTACATTTAGATATTACTGACTAAATTTTCAACAGTGACTAGTAATTTCAGTCCCCCAGCATTTGGGTGCCAAAACTGAGATGCCTGATGAGCACATTCACCCTGAAAATCAAGTCCCTTTAAGGTGTCTCATTTTGGGCAATCAAGATCACCAGTTACTCTTTAAAATTTAGGCCTACCCCTAGGAACATGAAGAAAGAATTTGGTACCATATTTATTAATACAACCCTATGGAAGTAAATAGTTCAGTAATCATTATCATCATCACTCCCATGACCACATTGGTGGTTGGGGCACCATCATTGATGAGCAATCAACCAATTGTCTCCACCCCGATGATTGTGTGTTAGTGCTTGAGTCTCCGCGAAGTCCATTCCTGTACACTCTTTTATGTTGTCAATCCATCACTTCTTCTGTCTACCTCTTCTTCTCTTCCCCTGTACTGTCCCTTGGAGGATGATCTTGGATAGGCCAGATGATCTTGTCACGTGGCCATACCACTTCAGCTTGCACTTCTTCACTGTCATCAGGAGGTCTTCATATGAACTGTTTCACTGTCTCCAGCTCTTGTCCACTGACAGTGATATGTGAGCTGATCCCATCATGTTTGTTTGTCATCAGCTTGGTTTTCTCTGCACTGTTCAGTAATACATGTTTAAATTACTCATAAAAAGGGATTGGATGCTTGTTCCATAATGTGCAAAGTATTTTAACACTTGTAAGTGTTAAGAATTTCTCAGACTAAATGGCCTGATTCTGCTCACAAAAACTCAGTGAAAGTCTCTGAAATGTGGAAAGTCATAATGCATAGTTGGTGAAATCACTTCCTATATACCTCACCTAGTAATCAGTCTCTATTATGGAGCATCAGGGAATGGCAGTATGTGTGGGGATGTGGGGGATGTACTCCAGCCTATGGGTAGAGTCACATAATTTCTGCTGAACACATAGTATCCGAGCACTCACAAACATTAGTGAATTTATCCTTGTACTACTCCTAAGAGGTAGGGACCTATTATTACCTAGAGCTCGGCAAATTTTTTGAACAAAAGTTTTTTTCAATAAAAGCTGCAGATTCAGCAACACTGAAACGTTACACAAATTTGTGTTGATATTGTGGAATTCTTTCCGTCAAAAAGACAAAACAAAATACCCAACAGCCTTTAAAAAAATCAAAAGTTTCATTTTGGGTGAGATAACATCATTCTGACCTTTTCAAAACAAACAAATGAATTTTTTTATTCAAAATGACTTTTCATTTTAAAGTTTTTTAAAATGTTAAAATGATCAATAAATGTCTTGTTTCTGGTCAAAGTAAGTTTTGTGTTTGACCCAAAGTGATAATTTAACTTTTTTAATTTGCCAAAAGTATTTTTTTATTCAGCCCCAAACAATATTTAGGCAAAAAAATCATTATTTGTCCAGATCTATTATCTCCCACTTAATTATGGGGAAACTGAGGCACCGGTGGAGAAAGTCATGTGCCCTGGGCTCTTTAGCAGAACCAGAAGTTGTACCCAGCTCTCCTGAGTGCCACTCCAAGGCTTTTGGTCACAAGACTATCCTTCCTCATGTTTGGGTAGCATGCTGGTGACCACTTAATCTATGTAACTTTTGGCTTCTTTGACTCCTTTCCCAACTTGTCTCTATCCCATCCCCAGTTTCTGTATTGTTCTGTGTGTAGAGACCCCTTCCACTATGTACAGTGGGTGTGAAGGCACACCTAGCCACTCTGCACATGGCCCTGCTCTCTCCTATGCTATGGCCACTGCCCTCCTTGGCAGGGAAAATTTTGCATACCAGCCCTTTCTACATTAAACTGTTGATTCACCTGATCTGGATCACCCACCTATGTGATGGCAGGGAGCAACTCCTCTCCTCTTCCCTCCCCCTCCAAAAAGGGGTATCGTTTGATTAGGTACTGTCATAAATATAAAGGGAAGGGTAAACCCCTTTAAAATCCCTCCTGGCCAGAGGAAAACTCCTCTCACCTGTAAAGGGTTAAGAAGCTAAAGGTAACCTCGCTGGCACCTGACCAAAATGACCAATGAGGAGACAAGATACTTTCAAAAGCTGGGAGGAGGGAGAGAAACAAAGGGTCTCTGTCTGTCTATATGCTGTTTTTGCCGGGGATAGACCAGGAATGGAGTCTTAGAACTTTTAGTAAGTAATCTAGCTAGGTATGTGTTAGATTATGATTTCTTTAAATGGCTGAGAAAAGAATTGTGCTGAATAGAATAACTATTTCTGTCTGTGTATCTTTTTTGTAACTTAAGGTTTTGCCTAGAGGGATTCTCTATGTTTTGAATCTAATTACCCTGTAAGGTATCTACCATCCTGATTTTACAGAGGGGATTTCTTTACTTCTATTTACTCCTATTTCTATTAAAAGTCTTCTTGTAAGAAAACTGAATGCTTTTTCATTGTTCTCAGATCCAAGGGTTTGGGTCTGTGGTCACCTATGCAAATTGGTGAGGCTTTTTATCCAACATTTCCCAGGAAAGGGGGGGTGCAAGTGTTGGGAGGATTGTTCATTGTTCTTAAGATCCAAGGATCTGGGTCTGTAGTCACCTAGGCAAATTGGTGAGGCTTTTTACCAAACCTTGTCCTGGAAGTGGGGTGCAAGGTTTTGGGAAGTATTTGGGGGCAAAGACGTTTCCAAACAGCTCTTCCCCAGTAACCAGTATTTGTTTGGTGGTGGTAGCGGCCAATCCAAGGACAAAGGGTGGAATATTTTGTACCTTGGGGAAGTTTTTGACCTAAGCTGGTAAAGATAAGCTTAGGAGGTTTTCATGCAGGTCCCCACATCTGTACCCTAGCGTTCAGAGTGGGGAAGGAACCTTGACAGGTACAAAAGCAGATTTAGAATCAAAACATCTTTTTCTATGTTATACTCTTAAAATTGAACTGGGGCAATTTTTCTCCTTGAGGTATAAATAAAATGTTTTGATTATGAGCCAATTTATTGACACTTGATAGAATTAACTGTTATCTCAGACATGTCAAGAGGGAGTTGTCTAGATATGGAAATATGTGTTTGTACACAGACACACACACACACACACACACACACAACTAAATATGAAATGAAAAGCAACAGCACATGGACTTGTAACGCTCCCTAGAGTAGTTGGGTTTCAGAGATCAATGAATGGCTTTCATTGCCCATATATGCATTTTTTGTCATCTGTGACAGATGTAAAATGGATAACATTCTTTGTGTTAATAGTTAATCCAACTATAATGTAATGACGAATATATCCATGAAAGATCATGCTTTTTCATAACTATTACAGATCATAGCTTTTCAGTATCACATACACCAATCTGTGTTAAGGATCTTTACTAACATGCAAAGCAGGGATGGCATGCACCTGGGGTGAAACCGTGCATTCATTTAAGGCAAAACTAGCTCAGTGGTTTGAGCATTGGCCTGCTAAACCCAGGGTTGTGACTTCAATCCCTGAGGGGGCCACTTAGGGATCTGGGCCAAAAATTAGGGATTGGTCCAGCTTTGAGCAGGGGTTTGGACTAGATCAGTGGTTCTCAAAGCTAGTCTGCTGCTTGTTCAGGGAAAGCCCATGCTGGGCCGGATCAGTTTGTTTACCGTCCTCAGGTTCAGCCGATCATGGCTCCTACTGGCCGCGGTTTGCCGCTCCAGGCCAATAGGGGCTGTGGGAAGCGGCGCGGGCCAAGGGATGTGCTGGCTGCCCTTCCCACAGCCCCCATTGGCCTGGAGCGGCGAACTGCGGCCAGTAGGAGCCACAGTCGGCTGAACCTGCAGACACGACAGGTAAACAAACCGGTCCGGCACACCAGGGGCTTTCCCTGAACAAGCGGCAGACTGGCTTTGAGAACCACTGGACTAGGTGATCTCCGGAGGTCCCTTCCAACCCTGATATTCTATGATTCCCATTTGATTTCAGTGGGACAGGATCTCACCTGAGGCTATGACCTAAGTCCAGCTCACTTGATGTACATATGTGGCCTCCATAAAAATTCAGTTTCTGCAGCATCTAAGATTTCATTTTTAAAGAACAAGGAGTAAGACTCTATCCATAACAGTTTGGAAGGAAACCATCCAAATATGAATGGAATGTAATTGTTGTAATGTTGTCTTCCTGAGTCTGCAGCCAGCCTGAAATAGTTACCCTAAAACGTATGAACTCCCCCATCCCACATTAATTTCACTGACGTATCAGCTCTAAAGCCTATTGATAACACTTGACTCTGAGCATTATTTAATTGCTAATTGTTTTAGTGGCTGGAACGGGGTGAGAGATTAGGAACTGGGAGTTGCAGCAAGGAAGGAAATACAGAAGAAAGAACAGAGGAGTCACACAAAGACAAAGAAGAGAGAGAATCAGAGAGAGGAAGATGGGGAAGGAAGATAAACAAGGGACAGGAATAGCAGTGTCGAAAAAGGGACCATATTTCCCCATTGAGTTTGTTACTATATTGTAGGATAAGTATAAAATTAAAGGGGTGTGTGTGTGTGTGTGTTGTAAAGAAGGTCCCAATCAGCAAGTAAGAAGACTCAGAATAATTAGTATTACTTGTAGTGTGGGAAGGATATATGGTTTCAAAAGTAACTAATAAAATAAAGAGCTGCAGTACCAAGACACGACACAAAGAAACAAGCCCAAATCTTCCCACTGTTCTGCTAGTAAGCAAGGTGTGGAGGGGAGACGATAAGAAAGAAAAGGCTTTGGGAAGAAAGAAGGCTGTAAATCCTATGTGGATTAATATTGGAAATAAGGGTGAATTGTTTCCAGTTGGGTTTTAGCTGAGTCAGTAATTGGCAATGACATTGCTTGTTTCTTAAAGGATATAAAAAGTAAAGTCTTAAAGGGTTCATTGCTAATACCTTCCTGACCATGTTGGAGCCAACTGATATCGGTCTAAGCACCCCTGGATTTAGCCTGTTTGTAAGTATCTTGATCAAATGCTTGTAACTGTTTTGTTATTGTTTGGATGTAGTAAATTGCTATTTTTTAGGCTTTTTAGGCATATTTAAAGCAATTGTATAAATACCATTTGGCCTTTGGATATAATAAAGGAATTTAATATTAATTTAATGTTTGGTGGTTTCCAATGTCAATATTAATAATTTCAAATATTAATAATAATTCCAACATATATAAAAACAGATTCTACCCTGGATCTTTGTACAGACCTCCTATTGACATCATTGCTGTGGACTGAGGGGAATATGGAATCCTAAAGTTATAAATTAGCCCATGGACCATAAATAAAAATGGAATTTGGCTCTCTCCACAGGGTGAGTGACTCCTTATGTGGAAGTATAAAATACTGACACTTCTTGGATGAACTATTCTGTTTATTCCAATGAAGTGGAATTGTTCCATAAAGTTGTAATCACATTTGTATGAGTCTGATGTGCTTACAGGCTCTGTGATGCTCACTGTAAAACAGCAAAAAAGAGGGAAATGGACCCAGGGTCTATACAAGATACTAATGCATATGCTGTTGTTTGTTTCCATATGGAATGTGCCTGAAGAGGATGTTAAGAGTAATATCTTAATCTCTACCCGGAAAGACGTCATCTGTGGCTTCTTTCTTCTAACTTTGTTCTTTATTTTCAAATAATTTTAGGTGGGAGTTTATTGGATGGGATGTCTGGGTGGATATCCTTGAGACCAGTTTGGATAATGCCATGGAAACCAATGAGTCCCCAGCTCCAGCCTCCACACCAAAATCCAGTGGAATCCAGCCCTTGAATGCATGCATAGAAAGATTTCCTGTAGGTAAGATGACGTCACATAGGATGTTATGCCTGATCTAAACTCCCTCTCTCTTTGTAAATTAATGTGAGGATTTAGATGATTGTTACTTTGATCATTGCCTTTACCAAAATTTCATCCTCATGCACCCTTCCCAATTATAATCTACTGTCAGAACTGCAATTTGCAGCCTTTTCCCCTTTGGTATAAAGTTTATAGTTAGTGAATGTTAATATAGTTGTAACTTCAGCCAGTGAAGAAGTGTATTCTGGGAGCAAGGGAGAATACAGGCCCAACAATTGTCTATCTAGGGCAATTATTTTAAGATAAATTTGAAGGTCTCTACATTCTATAGTGTTTCATATGATTAATCCAAGACTAGTCAAATGAAGAAAGAATAATAAAAGAAAGAACAATATTGTTGTTCCCTGAGCCTCTGAATAGTGTCAGGATAAATTTTGAATACACGAGTTTGTTTCCTCCTCATATGCTAGAAGCTTCTGCTGCCTGATTTTGGCAATTTAGGAGTTCCTGTCCTTGTTGGCCTTTCATGCACACCAGTATACTGAAATTTTTGAATGGGAACTCAGTGTCTCTGGAACTGTGATTGTCTGTCTCAAATGTATGTTAACTAAATTATTCAAAAGACAAATAGAACATCTCTTTAAAGTGATTTCTTTCAGTCAAATCAAGCAATTTCTCATTAAAAGCAAGCTTTGTGATTATACAGTAAAAAAAATGACTGTTAAACCAGTCTCATGGAAGTGGTCTTTCTAAAATGTCATTTGCTTTTATCTGCTGGATAAAGAAAGAAAAACATCTGCTTTAGAATACATTGTATCCCTATTAGTAAGATCCTGGCCCTTTTGATTCATATTTATATTTATTTATAATATTGTGCTAGACATTCTGGAATATATTTTTAAAGTGGTTCGTGGGAGGCTGACACACAAGTTGGACATCGGCCTGAGTCTCAAAGTTTGTATCTGTAATCTGATCTGAATCCAAACTTCCCTAAATGCTAGCTCTGGATTAGCGGAGGCATTGCTGGGATTTGGTTTGACTCATTGTGGACAGAAGCCCACATCATGAATTCTGGATCCAAAAGTAAAATTCCCCCTACTATGGGAGGCTAGGATCCAGAGTTATGAATGTATTGTGCCTATTTATTTTCAATCTTAACTTTAGCTACTTTATTTAGAGAAATGCTGCATGATAACCATAAGTTAAAAATGTAATCTTTAAAAGCACATTTTATATTTTTTTTTCTTATGAAAATCCTATAAAATTAAATTATCCTGATGTAATATAAATGGAGGAACAAACATGTATAGTTTGAAATATTTGTTCTTCACTGTACTATTCACTTAAGGTCTTTTAAGAACATTCTGAATCTTCCCCTCGCCCCCCCCCCCCGCCCCGGGCTATATTATAACTGCGACAAGCTAATCTGACTTTATAAATCTTACTGGCTCCAGGGGAACATTGCCGGGGAGGAGTTTTTTATTGGCTGCTGGTGTGAACAGCTTAAAGTAGAGAAGAGATTGATCTCAAAGAAAATGCAACAAAGAATAGGCTTAATCTAGATCCGTGGTTCTCAAACTTTTTTTTTTCCTGGACCACTTGAAAATGGCTGGGGGTTTCAGGGGAGCACTTAATGATCTTTCCAAATGTTGTTTGTACCGTTAGCTAACTATTGTAAAGCACTTTGGATAAAAGCGCTATATACAAAAAACCTTAATAATAATTACCGTTTTTTGGTTCTACAAATAAAAGCACACAACTCATATTTTAATGTCAGTAGTCTTACCTTTCTAATGCAATGGATGTGCCCTCTTTACCCCACTGCGGCAGCCCCCAAACTAGAGCTGAGAAGGAGGGGGGTCTCTCCCTCTGTCCCCCACCTCGGCAGCCCCTGAGCTGAGGCTGGGAAAGAGGGCCATGTCTCCCCGGCAGCTGCAGTCCTGGAGCCGGGGAAAGTCATCACTTTCTCTGGCTGCTGCAGCCCTGTACATCCCAAACTCCCCCCCCCCCCCACTCCCTCTTCTCACCCCACTGCCCCCTCCCACCTACCCTCTATTCCCAAGGCCACCACCTCATCTTACATGTGCTTCTTCTCCAGGGTCCAGGCACCTAATTAGTGGAGCCATGCCTGCATGGCTCCACTAATTAGGTGGGTGGCCCTTCATTCTCTCGTGTGCGGCTGCCCAGGTGCGCACCTTAGAGGGAACTATCTGCGGACCACCTGAATGGAGCTCATGGACCACCGGTGGTCCGCAAACCACAGTTTGAGAACCTCTAATCTAGATGATGAAATGGTAGCTAGACTGAAGAAAATCTAAGCCACTACCTGGGAGTCTGACCCATGCCCATCTTGGATGGTGAAAGATAAAAATACTTGGCCCCTCTATTAACACTGATTTGTCAGTGCTTTCCTCCAAAGGGCTGTTTATTAGCCACCTTAAAATGCACAGTTCTGAACTAGTATTCAAGAAATACTCTCAATTCTCCCAATTCTGCCTCAGGCTCCAAGGCTCCATTTCTCCTTCCTTCTCTTCAACACTTATGGCAAGCTCCTGGGAAGATTGTAAGATGCCATAGATTTAAATTGCAGTGTTAAGAAAATGATGTTCAGTTATATTCCTTCATATCAAATGCTAAGCTATCCCAATGCATGAATGAACTCAGCTCCTGAAAGAAGAGCAACTGAATAAAGTTAAACCCATTTGTTTGCTCTCCATCCCCTCACCCTTTGTAGTTACCTGGCTTTCTCCCTGCACCGTTCTGAACTCAGTCATCATGCCTTATTCCTGTGACAGAGTGCTCTGAGTCAGGTACCACATAATCCATTTCATTCTCCTTTCCTTCCCTTGTCAGATTGGAGTGAATTACTTCCAAACAGTGTATAGCAAAGTTCATTAGAAAAAGTAAAGAAAATCACATAAAATGTTATAGCATAAAATCACATCTTGTGTAAATTTGGGTAACAGCCTAGTAATATCAGCACATACATATAGACACAGGTGAGTAATTCAGAGAATAAAAGAATGTTACATTCTGTCTCTCTCCCATTCTGTTGGAGTCTTTGCATGTCTCTTAACATTTCAGCATTTCAGAGGCTCTCGGGCACAGCAGAGGTCACTGAGTAAGTGTTGTTTCCACCCACTCCTATCTTAGAGGGTCCTGTCAAATATACATTGGAGAATCTTAGAAGTAACTTAGAAATGTTGTGATCCTTTATTGCCTTACTCAGTTGTATGATGCATTTGCAGTTATTATTCAGCCCCCAGCTGTGGAGTCATACTACTGCGGTAGCTGTTCTGTTCTGAGAGAGGCAATATATTTGCCTAAGTGCAATCTCTGGGACATAAATTAATCCATGTCCCCTTCCCTAGAATGGTTGCCTTTCTATGCCACATTTATTTAAAAAATAACCAAAACCAACCCCATCCCAGAGATATAGTTATTTCTTCAATTCTCATTCAACTCTCCTAGCATCTCAAATGATCCTTTGCTGCCACATGTACATTCACCTACTTATTTTCCTCTATACAAGCTCTCTCTCTTTATTCCCACACAGTGATTCTATAGGCTACTGAATCTAGTCCAAAAACCATGTAAATATTCCTTGTCCTAGCCAGAAGTGTGATGCTCTCATCTCTGGTTAAAATTCTTTTCCATTCATCATCTTGGCCTGGACTGTCTTTCTAGGTCAAGGATCCTTGTTGTCAATAGAAGCCTTGTTTATATACAAAATGATTCCTAGCCAAGAATGACAGTCTTGCTGGGATGGCAAGTTATAAAAGTAAGATCTCTTCAACATTAGGAGCATACTACCTTTATTCTAATCAATATTTCAGCAGAATGTAACCAATCAGACGCACCAGACTAGCAGGCGGTGACACTAGTGTGTAGGAGGAATCATTGTGAAGAATTAGCCAATACCATAATCTCTACCTCAGTAGAGAGCATTTGTAAAAATAGTGCTGTGACTCTCTGTACTTCAGGGGAACACCCAGCACCCCCATGTTCATCCTGGTAAAATGATTGTGTGGTATCCAATGCAAAGTTTGTCATGTTGGGTGTCTTTGGAAGGCTCATGATGCACTGAGCATTGTTGTTATAGTAATCATTGTTATAGAAATGTTATAGGTTGTAATTTTGTGTATATACTTATGAGACTGAGAATGTGTCCTCATGGCTTAAAGCAAGCCCAGGCAAAAACTCTCCAAGAGCAGAGGGGCAGTTCACACCTCATCAGGGCATGTATGGGACAAACCCAGCCCAGCCTCACAGGAATAAAGGACACTGGCCTAGGCTACAACAAAGGATGTGTTGGACTCTCGAGTGAGTCACTCCCCTTCCTTTGGTCAGTTTGGAACTGTAATGAGGTAATGCTCACCTGACTCTGAAGGACGGGGGCAAAGCCAAGAGGGAAGAAACAACATGATAAAATGGAGAGACGTTTGCCAGGCTCTTCCTCTCTGTTTCACCCATCTACAGACATCACCACCAAGTGACTGATGCGCTGATCAAAGGGGAGAGCCTGGCTGAAGGGCAACCAGTCAGCCTGTGGTGAGAAACATCTAAGTTTGTAAGGGCATTGAAAGTGTTAAGATCTGCTTAGAATGCATTTTGCTTTTATTTCATTTGACCAGATCTGACTGGTTATGCTTTGACTTATAATCACTTAAAATATATCTTTGTAGTTAATACATTTGTTTGTCTGTTCTACCTGAAGCTGTATGTTTGGTTTGAAGCATGTCAGAGTCTCCCCTTGGGATAACAAGCCTGGGACATATCAATTTCTTTGTTAAATTGACGAACTCATAAGCTTGCAGCATCAGCGGGCATAACTGGACACTGCAAGATGGAGGTTCCTAGGGTTGTGTCTGGGACCGGAGATATTGGCTAGTGTCATACAGTTGCAAATAGCTGGGAGCAGCTTACATGCCAGAGGCTGTGCGTGAACAGCCCAGGAGTTGGGGTTCTCACAGCAGAGCAGGGTAAGGCTGGCTCCCAGAGTGAAGGATTGGAGTGACCTAGCAGATCACCGGTCCAGATAATACCAGAGGGGAACGTCACAAGTACTCATTGAAAGAGTTGTCCTGGAATCCTCAGTGATCCCGGATACCCAAATAGTAGAAGCAGAATAACATGCATACTCTCATCTTCAGCTGGGCAAGAGGCTATATACTGTCCGAGACTCCCACACACTTTTCCAGAGCTGATTAGTCTCAAATGCTATATTCGGAAACAAAACTACAGACACTAATGAAATCAAGCTGATGCTTGATATAGTAGCTCATCTTCTGGCCAGCATAGACCAACAAGAGCCCATCACTACAGTCATTCAGCTTCCTATTGAACCTCAGATCAAGTCTGACATCCTGATATTAAGCTGGGCCCATTTCATAAGTGCTTTGAAAATTATTGTGGAGATTTTCTTTCTTTGTCTAACCCATCTGCAACAGCTGCAATCCTTATGAACAATGAAATGAGCAATCTATGGCCAATACTACTGGGAGGTAGAGAGAAACTCTTCTTGACCATTGCCCAGTGGCTGTGAAACTGCCTTCCATTCAAGCTAATAATGACCACAATCCTTACTGCCTAGTTCTCCAGTTGTCCACAGATTTTTATTTTTTTTAAAATACAAAGTTTATAAAAATGGGGAACAAAATGAGTAAACAAAATGCATCTCTGTCCTTCTTTATTAGTTAAAGGGAAGCAAAAAAGGAGGTGAAAAACCATTTAGTCTTTCTTTGCCAATCACCTTTAACATTCCAGCCTTTTTCTACCATATATGATGATATAAAGAAAATGAGGGAACTGCCTGATACATGTGTGAACAGCAGTGTGGGGGTTGCCAAGGAAGCTAAATTAGCATTGGTACATCCACAAAAACAATAGCATCTACAGGAATTCTTCAGTTCGTCTCACTGTTATGTGAGGAAAATCTTTACAAAAAATGTTGATGCTCAGTTTAAACCAACCAAGGAAAAGTAACACTGGGAATCCCCTTTCACCCATCCCACTTTTATCAAAGTTGTCCACTGTAGAAACCCTGCGATGTATGGCTTTAATTGCAGAACGGATCACAGAAACAGACCTTCCCCTATATCAAACGATGGTCAATGAACAGACCATTTGAAGGGGTGAAGTACCTGCCATTTCTTGCAGGATTTAGCCTGGTTTAGGAGTCTCACAGTCTCTAAATGCTTGGGGTTTTTTGTTTGTTTGTTTTGTTTTCTGATCATTTAAACTGAACTTTTAAATGGGATCTTGCTATGGGTCTGTTTTATCTTGGGTGTCCTATCACCCTTTGAAAATTAACCTTTTTTCATGGAATCAAATTCTATGGCTTCTTCTGGGAAGGTTTGATATCAGGATTGGCAGGTTGGGATGGCCACGAAAAGAAATGTATCTTAATAGGCTCCGTTAACAATGTGAACATGTTTGAAGCAGTACACTGAGCTGACCGGATCCCAGACAAACATTGTTTTATTTCCTGTCAGTCATGATCTCTGTCACACACTTTCAACTGTTTATTTTTGGCGGGGTTTTACATCATTTGCAAGGGGGGTGGGAGTCGATGTAACTGTATTCATAAAAATACACCTAGTTCGAAGAGCCTGCGGACATGCTAAGTCATGTGAAGCAGCAAACACGTCCATCTGAGCGCTTTAGTACTGGGTAGATTTGAACATCTCTGCAGATTTAGAAGCAAACGCTGCAGCTTAGCTGCGAGCGGGGGGATCCTCAATGCTGTTGGATTTTGAAATGAAGACAAAAATCCCCCCACTTTCTCCTCTCGCTCTTTCCTGTAACTGTGCTAAGTGGGCGGGATTTTAAGGGCTCTCCCCTTCTTCCTTCATCTCTTCACTTTTGCACCCTCCGTTATAGACAATTGCCTCTCCCACTCTGGGAGACGAGACCTCCCCGGAACCCATCCATTGCCCACTTCACTGTCTGCTTATGCTCCCCTTCACTCCCCTCATCTCCCCCCCCCTTTTTTTTTGCTCCCCATCCTCCTCTCGCTCCCCTGCTTTTGCTCCTCTGTCCCCCTCCCCAGGTCGCTCCCCCCCCCCGCCCCCAGCGTTCGCGCCCCTCGCGCTGCTTCTAGCCCCCGCCGCTGTTGCTCCTCGGGAGCCCATTCCAGGGGCAGGTGAGGGCAGCCGCCCCCGCGTGCGCATGCTCCGCTCAGCTCCCAGGCATGCTCAAACCCCGATGGGGCGGAGAATCTGACACGGCCGGCGGATCGCGGCTGCCCCAGTCCCCGGCCAGCACCATGCGGGGGACAGCCGCCTGCTTCCCCGTCGCGTGCCTGCTGCTCCAGCTCCAGGCGGCAGGTAAGCGGCCACGCTGGGGGTTGTTGCCCCGGCAGGCGCGGCAAGTGCGGCCGCGCTACCCAGGGGACGGCGCTCTGGGGAGCGCCCCCGTAATCTGAGCGAGGGGAGACCTGCGTGTTCCCAACCAGCGCCCGCTCCTGGAGCTGCTCCAGCACCTGCTCTTGCCGGGCAATGGCCAGGGCCGGGGCGAAACCCCCCCATCCCACAGGTAGCGGCTCGGCAGTGTCAGAGCCTTGCTCGGGTAACAGCGATGCTTGCGTTAGTCTAAACAGGGAGTTTCTTCCACCGCCCCCCCCCCCCCAACACCCACCCACCCCCAGCATTAACACGGCTGTAGCTTTGCACACACTCAAGCACGTGGGGGGGGAGGGAGGGGAAGGAGCAATGGTTAATCTAACGCCTGCAATCATTAGCTACGGCGTCTGCCCTCTTTGGGGCTGGGGAGGGCTCAGGTGGAAGCTCCACCGACGCCTTTGAGCGGGACGCAACGGGCCGGACTAATGGCTCCGAGCAGGTGGCCGGGGAGATTCCGCGGCCTCTTTGGCCAGTTCCCTTGTCCATGAAGTGCCCTCCGCCAATAGAGCAGCGCAGGTCTGGGAGCCAGGGAGGGGGCGGGAGTGTTTCAGCACCGTGTGTGTCTTTCAGCACCATGGTCAGCAACCACCGGACTAAACACAACGGCAAAGCTGGAGCGTTGTTAAGAGGCCAAATGTCACCTGAGGTGGATTCGGTCGCTGTAGTAGTCGGTATCCTCAACAGGGTTGCTAATAATTAAAAACAAAAGCACGGTTAAATGGCACCGCGTGCAAGCCCTCAGCTGTTGCCACTTCAGGCACTCTAACGCGTACGGATACTGCCTATTTTTCTCGGTCACTATTGCCCTGGGATTTGGAGCACGAGCCACGTAGGTTTCTAAATATTTTAGAATGATGCAAGTTTTTTTAAAAAAACATTTAGCATCTTTTAAATTTGACACCTGAATTCAAGCGTGGAAACCGGATTTTAGACTGCAAAATTTCAGCTGCGACAGCAGTCATTTGTACAGTAGTCCTGAAGCTGTGTTAGTAAATCCTCTCACTGCTTAGCTAGCAAAATGTGGGCATCATTCAGAAATGTGGTTAACGAAGAACTATATTACACAGAGCTTTTCAGTTCAAGCATCAGTGTCACTTTGATAATCATTTGCTGTATTTCTTCAGTAAAAGAAGGATATGGCTTAATCGGTGTAAAAACTGCCCTTTCTCTTGAGTCCTTTCCCCCACTTCCCATCATGTTAACCTAAATTCTCACTCTTTTAGAAGGAAAGTGAATTGGTGCTGAAGGTGTAATTAAATGTAGTTTGTAATTAATATCACTGAAGTGTCTCTGTGTTTGCAGAGTACTGCTGTATCTCTACTTCTGACATAGAAAATGGCTGTTGCACCCTGCTTATAACTTAACATAAGTCCATTACAACCTCCCTTTGTATGTATATAGAAAGGTATAACAAAATACAATGGCTGAAAGTTGAAGCTAGACAAATTCTATCTGCAAATAAGACATACATTTTTAACAGTGAGAGTAATTAACCATTAGGACAATTTACCAAAGGTTGTGGTGATTTCTCCATCATTGACAATTTTTAAATCAATTGGATGTTTTTTCTAAAAGATCTGTTCTAGGAATTATTTTAGGGAAGTTCTATGGCTTGTGTCATACAGAAGGTCAGACTAGATGATCACAATGGTCCCTTCTGGCCTGGCAATCTATGAATGACTCTATGAATATGTGAATACATATACAGTCTTTTGCTGCCACAAACCATCTTTTTGGAGAGTGTTTCAGTATTCCATTAACTTGAACTGTTTTATTATGGGATGAAAGGTTTTAGAAGCATATCAGGGTTAAGTAATACCACTAGAAATGTAACATGGTAATAAATAATTCATGGTTATCAGGTTATGATAATAGTTGTATACATTATTTAATATGCTAGATAAATGGGCATGGCATCATCTTGTTTAATCTAGTCACAAGAAATTGTTACCATCAGTTATTAGTACTTCACTCTTATGGTAAATCAGACTATCTTTGACAAGATTTCAACCATGTCTTGTTCCTTTGTATTTATGGTTGCTTAGGAGAGTCATGTATTGCTATTTTACACAATGTGTGTGACAAAGATTACAGACTAAAGGATAAGGAGCATTTTGAAATCCATTTTGTGAAAATCCTTAAGATGCTTTTAGGTTGTTCTTTTACAAAAATATATATTAAAATGATCATCTGTGTAAAATTAGTTTACAACTGTTATTTGTCATAACATGCCTTCTAAATCTTCATTTATCCACTGTTAAATCTAAATTGCACAGACTACCTTGCTTAGTCTTTCCATCATACTAATGGAAACTGGTTTAACTAAAATGTACAATTGCCTTGGTACATTTAACTTGTTTTATTAAGTTAATTGGAATGTTTGTATATGAAAATTAGCCTTTAATCTAAAAATCTTCAATAATCACAAAAATGGAGAAAACAACACAGACCCATACATTGCTATCTTGTTTCCCACGCAATTCTGGTGAATAATCACTTTAGAAAAATGAGTATTAAAATCCAAAAAGTGACCCATTCAGTCTTATAATGTGTACAGCTCCCATCAAAGATAAGAGCTGTGCCTGCTCCAGCCAGGGCTGCATGGAGTTTTCTGTTACTAGTCTTGTGTCATTCAAGACACTACACTACCGAGCTTCCTGACTTTTACTATCATAGTAAACTTAACCTTAAGCAGTTAAGAGCTCTCTCACTTTCACTTGAAGTGAAAGATGAATTAGTCATTTGGCTCATTCTGGAGCTTTCTATGGAGCACAGTCTACAGTTGTGACTTATGAATGGTGATTTAGTGATAAGAGTTCATTTGGTAACATAAAAATGTATTTCACTTACCATTACTGATTGGTCAGAAGTTATGTGTTGTTTGTCATTTTGTTTTGCTCTGTGGTTGAAACTACTTGGCTTTTCATATATGGCTTTGTTCCAAAATTCAAAATACATGAAGCCAACTTCTATGTAGGAGGATGCTAAGATATCCATCGGCAGATGCACTAACAATATCTTCCCTAATATCAGTTGATGTTAATAGGTTTTAGAAAAAATATGATTTTGTATTTAAATGAGATATTACTACAACAAGGAGGTATTGATCTGTAATGTGTTTAAAGCAATTCTTTGTAACTGAAAGGTATTACACTGCATATTGGAGAAATGAGTTTGCCATGGAAAGGCTGTTCCATTACTATTGTGCTCCAATATCAGGATATGTATTTGCAAAGAAGCTGACATTTTTTCACCATAAAAGAATCTCAAATTTCCACATTTGTTTTTTTTAAAAAGATCAGTTGAATTCAGTTTAGATGTTGTTGTCAATAAAACATTACAGCTGTGTAGAAAGCAAATTAAATCTAGTTATGCTCTCAGATACACCTCTGCAATTTCCACTGAAGTCAATGTAGAATTAGGGCCTTTATGGACCCAGAGCTGCACTGGGCAGTGTGCAAGAGCAGAAATCTGCTTGCACAGAGCTGTCAGAGCTGGAGTAGGGCCTACATTTGTACTAAGTGATTACAAATCACTATGAACCTTTAGCTGCTATTATGCTTTGAAGAAAAGGGCAAGATAGAGTAATGGCATAGGTTATTTGCTAGTAGGTATGATATATGCACATTTTTGCAACAAAAAGTTAGTATCTCTCGAGACTACCAGAAACAATTGTTATTTTGGTGAAATAATGGTAGGTGGTAGTGAGAACATGTAGTGATGCACCAAAATAAGCTTATAATTAGAACTAGTGAACAGTGGTTCTGGACCAATTTTATAGTGATGGTGCTGAACGCCACTGAATCAAACTGTAAACCCTCTATATGATGGAAACCACTTCAAGCCAGGGGGTGAGGGAGCACCCCCAGCAGTCCTAGTTCCAGCATCTATGCTAGTGAACCATTGGTGTTACCTAGGTTACTGAACTAATTAACTATTTAGCTTCATTGTCTTTTCATGAATTCCATGAACAGGCTTAAAATATACAAACAAAGAATAAAATATACAGTCACTGTAAATGGCCCAAGCGAAACCATCTAGACTGGAATAAAACCTATTCAAATAATAACCTCCATATCAACCATCCATATGTCTTTTATCAAAATATTGAGAGAGAAAGTGATTTTTGCAGAAAGTCCTAGAGGTTAACAAATTCTGGTGCTGGAGGCCCATGGAGCCAAACAATTGTAAGTAAGACTTAGTAGAATTGTCATCATTAAGACATGGTTTCTTGAGCAAAGGTCTCACAGCATCTTTCTTCAGGGCCACTGTTATTATTCCTTCCCATGAAGGACACATTGATAATATAAAACATGGGACCAGTACTTCAGCAACCAGGAAAGACAAAGGTCCTAATCTCAGTCTTTTGCCAAAAGAGATCCCAGTGCCTCCAAAAGGTCATCTGAAACTCTAGTAGAAAAGACTGGCATGTATCCACTTGAGATACTGCTCAGGCCTGATCCAAACAGTTGTAACTGCAAAGTAACATGAAAATCTCTCACAGTGGAATTTTGCAGGTGCGGAGAAACTTAAACAAAGTGTGCTAGATTGTGTGCAATGCATATGAAAATAGACTTGGAATGAGCATCTACTCCTCCCTGCTAGTTTGTAATGGAAAGTGTCTTTCAAAATGGAAGTTTCTGTGTAGCATATCCAGTCAAAAATATTGAGGTGTATTCTCCTTTGGAATGCCTTCATAACACCACGTGTCATATTGAGAACACATAATGTTTAATGTTAAATTTGGAAAACCAGTTCCTGCCAACTGTCCATACTCCATGTCTCCTGCAAAGGAAAGTGTGTGTCACGTTGAGCTGGTGGAACTGCAAATACACCAGAGACAACATGGGGACCTTCCACTGGTGCAAATCACTATAGTTCCAGTGGGAGTTCTGGTCAATAGATTTTTTTGAGATTCAAGTTAGAACTGTCAAATTAAAATATCTGATAAATTAGAATGTTCTTTTCAAGATGAAATGAGTAAATGTTATAACTCAATCTCTCGAGTCTGGGAACATGATTTGAGGAAGGAAATTGGAATGTAAAAACGATAATTATAGGCTTACTCTAGATATAAGATCAGAGCCAGCCAATTTAAGAATTCACTGAAAACCAGATTGTGAGCAGATTTGTGTGGGTGTGCCGCGATAGAAGGACATGCAAGAAGCCCTCCCTCATCCCTCTACATCATGCTTTCACTTGCCAGGCTTTAAAAGCCCTTTCTACCGTAACAGTCTCATGCTTAGGGGAAAATAGAGACTCTGCACTCAGGGAGTGAGATATTAAAACCAGGGATGGGGAAGAGGTGGTGACATGGAGTTGCTCTGGTGCATAGAAGTGGGGAGCAATCTGTGCCAGCCTAATGGTTTGGGATAAAGGGGCTTAGCCCTGATGTGCACAGAGATGCCCCCAGAAAGATTGTGCCTCAGACACGCCCAGTCTCCCATTGTTGCTCCTGGGCAGGGTAGCCCACATTGACTTCCTCTCAGGGTCATGGCATGAATGCCACAATCTAGCGCTGATTATACTTGTCATTCACAAAGCTGATGGTTGCTGGAAGTATTGTGGCATCAAAGACAATCATGCTTAAATGCTGTGGCAAGGGGCCAAAGTCCATCTTTTTTGAAGGAAGTTTATACTGTGGATCAATGTAGCTGTCCTGTCGGGTTTCCAATACAGTTCTGAATCAAAGACTTGGTAAGGCCAGCCAGTTATGTAGGCTAGGAACTCATGAAAAGCACTGATTTCTCTGAGCCACATTAGCTGCACCAGAACTCCATAGGCTCAAATTCTGCTTTCCATTACAGCAAATACTGATTTCACTGGAGTTACTATGGATTTACCTCTTTGTAACACAGAACAGAATTTAACTCAGTCTTCACTTGGAAAACTACAATAATGCCAAATATGGCAAATTGATGTGGCACCTTCTGAAAAATAGGCAATTATGACACAATATCAATGCATCAATACTATGTGTCTGAATATGTCAGAATACTAAGTGCCTTAGGGACCAGTGCTTCATCTCTTAACTCACATGAGTAGACCTACTGAAATCAATGGGCCATAGTAACAGGTTCCATTTTCAATATATCAGGCAACATACCCATAATGTAGAAGATGATGAGATGCAAAGCCTCACTTTCAAAATACTACTGGTGCACTTAATCATATATTGGCTGCATTCTGACTACTTTGTGTTCTGCTTTGCTGTGCATTTGTATGATGTTTAATTACAACCCCTATACCTTGGAAAATGTTATGTGCAGTGAAATATTTTTCAGATGAAGTTGTTTTTTTGCCAGTCCTGGAGTTTCTTACACACTGCCTCACCCACAGACTAATAATCCAGCATCCAGATTTTTTTTCTTTTAAAGCAGTCTAATTAACTTAAGAAAATACCTTTTGCAAAACATGTTCTATTCATTTGATTAACTGCAAATCCATACATTAGTGTCATTGTTTTAAAAATCTTTCTGGATTTATTGGTAATAATTCTTGATTTTAGCTGCTAGAGATAAACATTAGTGTGTGTGCAGCTAGAGCTACATAACCTACACTAATGAGATTTTAGTCTGACTCGATTGACATGCTGTTTTGCTGCCATTTAAGGCATACTGTTAAGTAGACATTACAAATGCGAAGCGTTTTGTCTCCAGACAGTTTTTGTTTTCCTCTGGTCTTTCATGGTTATATAAAGCATTTTTCTACCAGAAATGTTGAGTACTCCTGAAGTGTTAAAATGTTTTGAGTAGAACAAATGAAACATGGAGAGATGAATCTGGTATTTGTATTTAGAGCTCACATTACTTGTCATTGTTGTTTTTCTTAAGCTTTAAAATATCAGTGATTTGCTTGGTTTTCTGAGAGGAAGGAGTAATCCAGAGCCAAAATGCTTCTTGAGTTATTGATTAATATATAGAGCTATGCCTTGTGCGGCATGGCTGCACATGGAGAAAGAAGGCCAGGATAAGAGAAGAATGCAAGACATGTTGTGATTGGCGCAATCCATATGAGGGCTGAAGGACCAATCGATCAAGGGGATATGTGGCTACTACCTAGGTCTGAAAATGCAAATTGTTTTGATTGTTGAAGTACCAGTGGTAGTGCAAGTTTCCTCAATATGCCTCAACCTTGACTTGAAAGGACTCCCTCTCAGGGTGAGAGTGTAGTGCAATCTCCTTCACCTGTTCAGCTCTTGGCCTTTCTCTAGCAATTACCAGCAAAGCTGTCAATGACAAATGTAGCATTAGATATTTGTAATTTGGACTCCTGGGAACTGGACCAAGACTAATAAACTCTTATCACAATATAAATATTTTAAAAGAGACTTGAAGGTAATATTCCCTCACTATAGGCCATATTCTCCACTTTATGGAGGTACACAGAGAGGTGCAAACTGTAAGGACTGGTCAGAATTGCATTCCCCATTCTCAGTGGAATGCAGGAATTGTTTTGTCCAAAGGGAGCAGGGAGGAAGCAGGCTATGACCTCAGCCCACCTACGCTTATAGGAACAGAACAATGATCATATGGGAGCAGACCAAAATCCGTCTAGTTCTGTAACCCAGTGGTTCCCAAACATTTTACTAAAGCGAACCACCAGCTGCATTTAGTCTGTTGTGGGTTTTTTTACGACCGACCCTTACATCTATACACCCTCACCACAACCCTAATCTAATTCTGTGGAGAGGAGGCCCCCCGGCATCTAGGGGTGTTTGGAGAGCGAGCCCACCCCACAATCACCATGCAGAGGAAGCTCCTGTCCTCCAGGGCTGGGCCTGGCTCCTAGCTCTGGACATTGTGACTTGGCATATCTGATTGCAGTGCCAGTCAGGTTTGGCCAGGCCACCTCTCCATTATGACGAAGGGACCATCAGTCAAAATTTGATCAAGTGGCATTGCAACCCATGCATCAGGTCACAACATCCTGAATGTTGTGGCCCAGGCCCAGCTGTGCAGGAAAGGAGCCACCTGTGTGGGATGAGTACAGGGTGGGCTTGCTCCCTGGAACCCCAACTGCGCATTGGATTAGAAGAAGTGTATTTTGTCTAGCACCTCGCGACGCATCTAAAATCTTCCTCCAATGCTCTCCTGGGCTGAGAAACACTGCAGTAACCTGGTACTGACTGTGATGAGTACCCGCTGCTTCAGAGAAAGGTGCAAGAAGCCTTGCAGTAGGCAGTTAAGGAATAATCTGCCCATGAAGGGTGAAGGTGGGACCAGTGGAGTGGGAAGAATAGGCCTATATATACTAAAAGGTTGTAATAGCAGGCATGCTCTCCATGTGTGCTGGAGGAGTTCAGCTTGGCACTCTACCTCCTGGTTGCTTTGCAGTGCTCCTCAAGGGGCAGTGCAGCTCCACGCTCCCCTTTACTTTGGACTGCACCTAAGTAGCATGATCAAATCTGTCATACTTTCTTCCCTTACGTATTGCTAAAAGCAGAGAGAGATCACTTTAAGAGATCATTTTTAATTTCTCTATTTTTTTGTAATTATTAATAATAATATTTATAATGCCATAGCACCTAGGAGCCTTAGTCATGGACAAGAACCCCATTGTGCTAGGCGCCATACAAACATAGAACAAAAAAGATTATTTGTGCCCCAAAGAGCTCATGATCTAAATAATAAGGCAATCTTCATATTTCCCAAACAAATTTTTCATGGAATTTCACTGTACCTAACTTCTGACTACATCACAGGAAGTATGGGCTCAATACTGCAATCTGGTATGAGTAAGAACTGCTCAATGGGAAGAAAAGGGTGCTGAATAGTCAATATTTGATGTCACTGTAGGCTTACACTAACAATAATCAAAGAAGCAGAAAGAAGCATTGTTAGGGAGTCTGATTGGCAGAGCAGGAGGGGGGCCCTGAAAGGAAGGGGGAACAGTTTGTTTGGTCTTGGTCATACTCTTCCAGGAAGAATTGTCATGCTAGAAGATACAGACTGCTTCTGAAAAATATACCTTTGCTTATGGAGCGTTAGGACAGGAGAAAAACCTTGCCCTGGCTGAGCACACCTGAATCTGCAGAAATTACTTTTTCAGCATTCTGAGCAGAAGCAATAGAGAAGTGACCGATGAACATAAGAATATAAGAGCTGCCATACTAGGTCAGATCATGGTGCATCTTGCCCAGTATCCTGTCTCTGACAGTGACCCGTACCAGAGCTTCAAGGGGAATGTACAGAACAGGGTTTTTAATTGAGTGATCCATCCCTGATTTCCACTCCTTATATTTCTGGAAGTCAGAGGTTTAAGGTCACCCCAAGCATGTGGTTGCATCCCTGACAATTTTGGCCAATAGCCATTGATGGACCTATCCTGCATGAACTTATCCAGTTCTTTTTTGAACACATTTATACTTTTGGCCTTCACAACCTTCCACGGCAATGAATCCACAGGTTAGTTGTTCATTGTGTGAAAAAGTACTTTATCTTGTTTGTATAAAACCAGCTGCCTATTAATTTCATTGGATGGCCCCTGGTTTTTGTATTGTGAGAAAGGGTAAATAACACTTCTCTGTTAACTTTTTACACACCATTCATGGTTTGATAGACCTCTATCATTTCCCCGTTAGTCATCTGTTTTCTAAGCTGACCAGCTCTAATTATTTTTTGCCTTTTTCTTTCTCTACATTGCTGTTTCCTGCAAGAATACCTTGTCTCTACAACTGTGTTTTCTGCTCCTCCAGTAGTTATAATGAGACCCAATAAGCCACCAATGATATTAACAAAATGTGTACTTTCTGTGGGACATTGACGTCAGTGGCAGTTAAGGGCCACATTCTGCCATTTGTATTCAAGCTGAGTAGTACCTTACTCCATAAATAAGACCAATAATGGGCCCTGAAATGACAACTTCAGAAATCACTAGTCTGGGGTAGAAATTGGCCATGATTCCTAAAGAAAATGGGATGATTTCATCTTTGGAGAGAAGGCAATGGGGAAAAATTGACTTGGGCCAGATACTCCAGTCCACTGTTCTAGCTTCTGTCACAGCTGGTTAGCCAAAGGTCAGGGAGCTGCAATTGGCTCCCTGTGGATGTAGCTCAGATGTAGTGAAAAATCAGGGCCTTTATTCAAGCCCTTCAGAAAGTGGGCTTTTTCATCCCTGTGAATAATTTTGATGTTTCATCAAAAAATCCCAGACCCAAAATATTATCTCTGAAAACTGAACTTTTTAATTCACAAATGCTACTATGGTGCACCATGGGAGTCGTCGTTTGGGAGGCTCATTTTCCTTTGTAGGCTGGGATCCCTGGTTGAACCGCATCTCTCACGATGCACTACAGTCTCCCCATATGGTGTTGCGATGCAGTTCCATCCTGGGAGTCCCTGACCATTGTGCATGATGGGAGAAGTAATCCCACTGAGAAGCCTGGCCCATAGCGGAGAGTGTGATGAACTATAAGTCCCCTGAGACACCACAGCGGATATCCAAATCTAAATATTTCTGCTTTGGAGCACTTGGTTTCTGATGAAAAAATTGAAATTTTCTGCAGAGAACAGACGCTTTCATGAAACATTTAATTTAGTTAAAAACCCAGTTTTCTGTCATAACAGTTTCAATGGAAAATTTTTGACCAGCTCCATCTTTTTCTCCTCTCTCTCTCTCAAGCCAGTTACTCCTGGGGGAATTCTGTGCCAACTGTGCAATGCAGAATTTTGCAGAAATTAATGTTGGGCATGCAGAATTCCCTTTTCCCCCCACAGAAATGGGCTGCAGAGATGTTGGCCACCACTAGGGCCTGCTGGACCTGGCAGAGCCAAGCTCATAAATAGAAGACAAGGCTGGAGGGAGAGGGCGCATACTGGAGAGGGAGGGAACCAGCAGCTGCAGTTCCCAGCTTCCTCCCTGAAGGAAGGAGGCAGGGACATGCAGGAAACTCCATGCAAGTCTGGGCCCCAGC
Organism: Chelonia mydas; assembly: GCF_015237465.2. Classification (NCBI taxonomy): domain Eukaryota; kingdom Metazoa; phylum Chordata; order Testudines; family Cheloniidae; genus Chelonia; species Chelonia mydas. Next base: position 282,383,956 of record NC_057849.1, read on the forward strand.
ATCAGGTTGTTTCTCCCTCTGGATCCCTGGGCTCTAGAAGGTCTCTGAGTGTCTGGGCCCGGACGGGGCCCACAGCTGGGCTCTGGGGGGTAGAGAGTGTGAGTGTGTCGGCTGGGTGGGTGGGGGACACTCCACGACTGTGGTTCTGCGAGGGAGAGGGTGTGAGTGTCTGGTCTCCCGGCTGGGCTCTGAGGGGGCAGAGAAGCAGGAACTGGGTTGTCATAGGGGTTTCTTTAATGTTCTACTCCTGGGGGAATTTTTGTGTATGTCTGTATTGTTACAAAAGATACTTGTTGACAGGTATTTTGAAATAAATTACCAAAATAATTGAAACTGGCATGATTATATAGTGTTATTTTGACAAATAAAATGTGCAGAATTTTGCAGAATTTTAAAATATTGTGTGCAAAATTTTCAATTTTTTTGGTGCAGAATTCACCCAGGAGTAAGCTAGTGTAGGGCCTGATTTAGTCTCACTGAACAGAAAATCAGTTAGAAAATCTCATGACTTAGGACACTGCCCACACTATCCATCCTTTCACTCAGCATTCTGATTTTGGCATTAGACTCCATGCAGAATCCAACACTGCTCCTTGATAAAGTGGTTGAGTTAAAGCCAGTAGATAAGTGGGAGTACATTTCCAGTGTGAGATGCTGGAATCTAGTGATAGTGGATAGGGCTCCAGTCCAGTGCTGCAGAATGGGAGGGCAGATGCACTCAGTGGGGAAGCGCTCAGATTTGAGAGTACTGAGTTAGAGACTAGGAAGAAATGTGAAGATCAGAGACACACCATTTCTTAAGTAACAAGGTTCAGTTAATCTGTTTTCTGAAAATCACACACATTACTGGGAATAAAAGTAAAAAATTAAAGTTAAATTGCAACACATGTAATTTACCTGGAAAAATGCTTTAAATGTCCTTTGAATATATAGAATATATCTAAATCAAGAGTCAAGTTCCGCTGTTTTTTTTTCCTTGTGAAATTAATTTCTTCCTGTCCTCATTTCTCCAACTTCTGGCTTGTTAGTCAGAAAGTGGCAGACTCTGAAATAAAGCTCTCGTCCCCTAATGCCCCTATTCTACTTGCACTATATTGATGACATCTTCATCATCTTGACCCATGGAAAAGAAGCCCTTGAGGAATTCCACCATGATTTCAACAATTTCCATCCCACCATCAACCTCAGCCTAGACCAGTCCACACAAGAGATCCACTTCCTGGACGCTACAGTGCTAATAAGTGATGGTCACATAAACACCACCCTATACCGGAAATCTACTGACCGCTATTCCTACCTACATGCCTCCAGCTTTCACCCTGACCACACCACACGATCCATTGTCTACAGCCAAGCTCTACGATACAACCGCATTTGCTCCAACCCCTCAGACAGAGACAAACACCTACAAGATCTCTATCAAGCATTCTTACAACTACAATACCTACCTGCTGAAGTGAAGAAACAGATTGACAGAGCCAGAAGAGTACCCAGAAGTCACCTACTACAGGACAGGCCTAACAAAGAAAATAACAGAACGCCACTAGCCATCACCTTCAGCCCCCAACTAAAACCCCTCCAACTCATTATCAAGGATCTACAACCTATCCTGAAGGACAACCCATCACTCTCACAAATCTTGGAAGACAGGCCAGTCCTTGCCTACAGACAGCCCCCCAACCTGAAGCAAATACTCACCAGCAACTACATACCACACAACAGAACCACTAACCCAGGAACCTGTCCTTGCAACAAAGCCCGTTGCCAACTGTGCCCACATATCTATTCAGGGGACACCATCACAGGGCCTAATAACATCAGTCACACTTTCAGAGGCTCGTTCACCTGCACATCTACCAATGTGATATATGCCATCATGTGCCAGCAATGCCCCTTTGCCAGGTACATTGGTCAGACTGGACAGTCTCTACATAAAAGAATAAATGGACACAAATCAGATGTCAAGAATTATAACATTCATAAACCAGTCAGAGAACACTTCAATCTCTCTGGTCACGCGATTACAGACATGAAAGTTGCGATATTACAACAGAAAATCTTCCGAAACAGACTCCAACAAGAGACTGCTGAATTGGAATTAATTTGCAAATTGGATGCAATTAACATAGGCTTGAGTAGAGACTGGGAGTGGTTGAGTCATTATAAAAAGTAACCTATTTCCCCTTGTTTATTCCTCCCCCCCCCACCCCCCACTGTTCCTCAGACTTTCTTGTTAAACCCTGGATTTGTGCTGGATATGGCCCACCTTGATTATCATACACATTGTAAGGAGAGTGATCGCTTTAGATAAGCTAGTACCAGCAGGAGAGTGGGGTGGGGGGAGAGAAAACCTTTTGTAGTGATAAACACCCATTTTTTCATGGTCTGTGTGTATAAAAACATCCTCACTTTTTTTCATGGTCTGTGTGTATAAAAACATCCTCACTTTTTTTCATGGTCTGTGTGTATAAAAACATCCTCACTATTTTCCACTTTATGCATCCGATGAAGTGAGCTGTAGCTCACGAAAGCTTATGCTCAAATAAATTGGTTAGTCTCTAAGGTGCCACAAGTACTCCTTTTCTTTTTGCGAATACAGACTAACACGGCTGCTACTCTGAAACTTAGGAACGTTTGAGAGAACTACTTTACCATGATTCTAACTTCTCTTGGCTCAGAAAGAGAAACAATTAAAGCTAATTTTAAAATAGTTCTGAAAATGACTGGGAATCGCTTTTCTAGACTCACAGATGTCAAAACTTCCACAATCCATTATCTTGGGTCCTTTCAGGGCTAGAAGTGAGTGTGAGGTCCCATTGGGAATCTCCCTTTTCCAGTGGTAAAAAGCTCTGGTTTCCAGGCCTGGGGGATATAAGATAACAGACTTCAAAGTTTGACATTTTAAGTCTTAAAGCTGTTACTGATTCTGAACTGAATCTTGCCTTTCTTGAAAACTGGGCAAGCTTAGATTTTTGGGGAGAGAAGGATGAAACATTTTCCTGACAGGTTGTTTTAAATAAAATGGCTGCTGTTTGAAGCTGCTTAGGGATTTGGAATGGTAAAATACATCCTGCGGAGACGGATTAGTAAACAGGGGGCAGCTGACAGTCAAAAGTGCATGGCCCATTCATTTATTACATGGTTTTACAATTTATCATATGGTATCTCTACTACATATGTAGTTATTGTGTGTCAATATGTGTATGTATATGTTATATGGACAGATCCATGTGCCAGCTCTGATTCCTGTGATGTGTGAACCTGTCTATTCAGGATTAGACTCTCATGATTAGGATTTGGGTGGTCTGACTTAATGGTCAGAGCAGGAGTCAGGGGCCAGAGGTCAGGCTGGGTCAGGATACCAGAACCTGGAAAAAGCCAAAGGGCAGACTGAGAGTCAGGTGCCATGCTGGAGCAAGAGGTCAGAGTCAGGGAGCAAGTGCAGAGGATACAGTTCTAAGCCAGGGGAAATCCAGTTGCCCAGGCAACTTCCTGTTCCTCTGCTTGGTTTAAATAGAGGCAGAGAATCAATCCAGACTCCTGGAGTTTGGCCTGTCAGATCACAGGACAGGAGTCTTCTGCCACAGTTGAGTTTGAGTTCTGGCAACTGTGAACTGGGACTGAGTAGTGGATTATCACATACTGTATCCTAAGCACCTTCTGGCCTGGGGTTCAAGACCCGTGCTGTGGACATAGACTGAGCTTGTACACACATAAGAGCCATGAGACGGCAGTGACTTTGGTCACTCTTGCTTTAAATTGGCTTTTTAAAAAAGAATTCAAAGGCGACGGGAGCTTTCTGTTGTACATTTTCACATAATCCTGTTCCCCTACCTTTCCCTCTATTTACCAGAGGGGAAAATTCAGTGTTGTGGTGGGAAACCACAAGTTTCCTGTGAATTACATGCAGAACTGACTTGCATGATTTCCCTGTGCCCCTTTCAAGCCATGAAATGCAAACTTATATGCGGAGTAAGTCATTACTCAATAATGCTGTTTACATTAAGCCAGATTGTGGCTGGTCCATGTGCAGGTGTGTAAGGGTGTGACAGTTGTAAGGCATTTCCATTCCCTCCCCCACATCTGTGTAGCTCCCTGCTGGTGTGCCCAGGATGCTAGACACTACAAATGGGGAGGTGAGGTGTAGGACCATGGTCTTGCACCCTGCACTGAATAGCAGAGGAGAGTACATGCTGCAGGCTCCTAACGAGCGTATCAGTGTGCCTACACTGACTCTGGGCCAGAGAGCTGAGGCATTGCCTCCTGGAACACATACCGTAGTGATGTATTTCCCCAGTTGCACCAACACAGGTCAGTGACTGATCGACACAACTGAACATTTCCGGTTTGCTTGTGAGAAAGGCTAAACTTTTCTCATTTTGCTGGCCAGCCCCTATGCTTTCTGGACTACACCAGCTCTCTTGGCTGAGCAGGAAGTATGGGTGGCTTTTTGCTGGTAAGGGTAGCTACTGGGTGCCACCAGTAGAATCAAACCCAAAATAGCTAAATGGGACTCCTGGAAGTTTAACAACCCAACATTAATCTGTTTTAAAGGTACACCCTGTATCTGACTTTTCTTCCTGTGCTCCAAATCCATCTGCCCACAAAAACAAGGGCTACTGCACCATACAATCCCAGCTTCTCTACTGGATGACAGGCTGTCAAGAAGAAAGCCAAGCATGCAAGGTGCTAGGTTCTGTGGTGGGTTGGGGAATGATTTCTTGTGTGTTTGTCTATTCAAAAGAATAATTTACATTTTATGTAGCATGTTTTGTACCTCAGGATCCTAAAGTGCTTTACAAGTCTGTATTCCTAATTCAGGAAAATTTCCCATTGGTTTCAGTCCATATATACTCCTGGGGGAATTCTGCACCACTGCACAATGCAGAATTTTGCAGAAATTAATGTTGGGCCCACAGAATTTCCTTTTTTCCCCCAGAGAAATGAGCTGCAGAGATGTTAGCCACTACTACGGGCCACTGGACCCCTGCAGAGCTCAGCTCACAAATAGAAGACAAGGCCAGGAGGAGCAGGACAGGGAGGGAACTGGATGGTTCCCAGCAGCTTCTGTTTCCCACACACCCTGAAGTAAGGAGGCGGGGGCATGCAGGGAACTCCATGCAAGCCTGGGACCCAACATCAGGCTGTTTCTCCCTCTGGATCCCTGGGCTCTGGGAGGGTAGGGTCTGTGAGTGTCTGGGTTGGGGGGGCCTGAAGCTGGGCTCTGGAGGGTAGGGATAGGGGGTGTGAGTGTCTGAGCTGGTGAGGGTATGGCTGGGCTGTGGGGAGTAGGTGGTGTGAGTGTCTGGCCCCCTGGCTGTGCTGTCAGGGGGAGGGGGATACAGAAACAGGAACTGGGTTGTCATAGGGGTTTCTTTAACTCTCTACTCCTGAGAGAATTTTTGTGTATGTCTGTATTGTTACAGACATACTTGCTGACAGGTATTTTGAAATAAATTATCAAAATAATTGAAACTGTTGTGATTATGTAGTGTTATTTTGACAAAATTTGCAGAATTTTGCAGAATTTTAAAAATATTGTGTGCCGAATTTTTAATTTTTTGTGCAGAATACCCCTGGAGTACATATAATATTTCTGCATATACATGAATCGCTTAACCCACTATTGAAATTCACCCATCTCTGGGTAGCAGTAACAGTAGACGACAGATAGGATACTGTTCTTGATTTGCAGTCTGGTTCATTGAAATTTCATGAGGAAATTAGGTCAACAGAATGTAATTACCTAAACTGGAATCTCTGAAGGGCACTGGGATTGACATCTTAACTCTTCTGAAAAGTGCCATGGGATCTTTAGTGACCTCCATCTTCTCACAAACATGATACAGGCTGGAAGAGCAGTGATGGTATGATTTCACACGATTCAGAACAAAGGACCTGCCAGCTTTGACATTTCATATATCATTCATTGGTCTGAAGAATATCTCTCTTTTTCTATATCCTTACCATTATTATATGTTGCTTTGAGAATCCCAGTTTGTTGTTTTTAAATTGTCCACCAGCATCTGTGTTTATTACACACAAGAAATAAGTTACCATGAGACAAGATGACTGAGCTGTTCTGATTAAGTACAAAAGCATTATCTTTACATATAGGTGACATACAAGGAACAAACAGTGTGATCATTTTCAAAGTGGGGAGGGGACAGTGGGAGTTTGTCTTCAATGCAGCCACAACAAATATATTGTGAAGAGGAGATTAGAATTATAGATGTAAGGAAGATAGGCTGATAGAAATACAACACATCATAATTTCTTATGTGTAGAGGCCCCAATCAGGGATCAGTTCTCTATTGTACTAGGTACACATCCTATTGTAGTAATTGGTTACACCTGTGCAACCTACTTTCTTCCAGCAGAGGAAGGATGATCCAGTGGTTAAGGCATTAGCTTGGGATTTGGGATATCAGGGTTCAGTTCTCTGGTCTGCCACAAACTTCCTGTGTGACCTTGGGCAAGTCACTTAGTCTCTGCTATCCTTATCTGGAAAATGGGATAATATACTTCTCCACCTCCCTGGTGAATTGTGAGAGTAAATAAATTAAAGACTTTAGTGTGCTCAAATAGTGTGGTAATGGGGGCCATATAAGTACCTAAGATAGATAGAATTTACTCCTGTGTTTGCGTCCTCTGTGTAGTCTTCAAAATGTAAGCATGACCATTTGCCAGCATGCAAAAGAAAATTTGTCATGATCACCATATCAGAAATGGAATCTATGTCAATGCAATAGTGTTTATCACCTACAATTGCTGAAAATGTGCGCAGCAGGCTTTAAAAGCATCATTCCATATTCCCTAAATAATTCCTCCTAGGATCTATGCAACTCAGTTCAGCAGATGGCTCTGTAAATCTGAATGGCCGAATGAGACTGTATTTTCATTTAAGTCATTGATGTTCTCTCTTCTTTCAACAGGGTGCTTTTCAGGAGACAATGATCACTTCTTGGCAATTCATCAGCAAAAGAGTGGGAAACCTGTATTTATTTATCGCCATGTCCAAAGTGTCGAGAAAAGTTTGGATACAAACAGCCAGAAGATTTATAAACACAATTTCCATTCCTCTTCCTATGCACAAATAAGCAAGCTGCACCCTGCAATAATTGTTAAGTCAACTTTCCCTAGACCTGCTTATGACCCATCCCTCAATCTATTAGCTATGACTGGTCAAGAGCCGGAAGTGGAAAATCTCCCGATTCCAGCAAGCAATGTGATTGTTGTGGTAAGTACCTTTCTCTAGGTCTTTATATTGCTTCATGTGCTTTTTTATCTGAGGTATCCAAAGTTCATATTTCTACTGCATGAGCTATGCCACTTGCAGCCCTCACTTTGTCCTCCTCCTTCAAATAAAACTCCCTGTGACAGAGTGGTAGCAGCAGCACCGTCATCAATGACCTTGCTGCAGCATCAATTAAGCACTTTGTGTTGGGGCATTATGAGCACCAGAGTGGTAATTACTGGGCTAACGATGTAATTGGGAAGATATAAGTAGTCACAACAGGAAGCTAGGAGGCGCTCAGAAGGTGAGCTGTGTTGAAGAGGGAGGCTGTGGGGAATGCTCCCACTCTGAGATGCCTGTGTTACGTTCTATGGGTAAAAGAGTGGAGGAACCAAAAATACACTTGGGGAAAGGAGAACATCCTTGGTATGTTAATGACTGTGAGAAGATACAAACAGGCTAGGCAACACAACATACCAGGGCGCTGAGAAAGCACCCCATGACACGCCCATTCAGTAAGGCCTGCCATGATGTGTGTGATAGGCAGATAACCAGACAGGCAGAATTTGGCCCTAGGTAGTTAAGGAACTTGTCTTTGCTTCAGGTGTCTTGAATACCTTTCTCTGTACTGCTCTCTTTGAATTTGCACTGCCAAGCAAAGTGGTAGAACCCCCTTTGCTGGATGGCTTTTAAACTTAATGTGAAAAAAGCACTAAAGATGTACTTTAGGGAATAATCCTTCCTAGTCAGGAAGACGGATGGATGATCTAAAAGGTCTTTTCCATCACTTCTATGATGTGTTGCATAATTCCATAATTATGGCAAAGCAGCTATTTTAGAACACTCATGTATCCCATGTGGCAGTCAGGAACTCCTGAGCAGAGCATTTAACTGGTGTAGTCCTCAGTCCAGTAGATGAAGCAGCATGCACTGCTTAATTGGAGACCCAAGCATGTAACCCTTGACAGGCAGCAGCTTTACTAGGTGAGCTAAAAAGAAACTCCTTCCCCTGGCATGGTGATAGGAGCTGTGGAAAACTTTTCTCAGTGGCAAGCTAGCACTCTTTTCCTCTGGATTACCGAGCCATCTGCTGGGGATTTCTACAGGAGCTAGGCTGGGGAGAAGATAGCAAAGTGCCAATGAAACAGCTCAGTGACTGTCACAGGCTGGAATAGCCCCTAAGCTGCTGCTCCCTGCCATACAGCCAGTGGAGCCATATGGTCACGATCCATCAGGTTGACCCCACTCCTCCCCTCCTGCTCCATTTTAGGTGTGGAAATACTCTTTGTGGAGCTGTCCTACATGGCACACACAGGGGCTGCACACATTCTGCAGGAGCTACCACCGTTCTGCGCCCCTCACCCCGTACAGTAGAATCGAATGAGACCTAGGTCACAGAATCATAGAAGATTAGGGTTGGAAGAGACCTCAGGAGGTCATCTAGTCCAATCCCTGCTCAAAGCAGGACCAACACCAGCTAAATCATCCCAGCCAAGGCTTTGTCAAGCCGGGCCTTAAAAACCTCGAAGGATGGAGATTCCACCACCTCCCTAGGTAACCCATTCCAGTGCTTCACCACCCTCCTAGTGAAATAGTGTTTCCTAATATCCAACCTAGACCTCCCACACTGCAACTTGAGACCATTGCTTCTTGTTTTGTCATCTGCCACCACTGAGAACAGCCTAGCTCCATCCTCCTCGGAACCCTCCTTCAGGTAATTGAAGGCTGCTGTCAAATACCCCTCACTCTTCTCTTCTGCAGACTAAATAACCCCAGTTCCCTCAGCCTCTCCTAGTAAGTCATGTGTCCCAGCCCCCTAATAATTTTCTTTGACCTCCACTGGACTCTCCCCAATTTGTCCACATCCCTTCTGTAATGCGGGGACCAAAACTGGATGCAATACTCCAGGTGTGGCCTCACCAGTGCTAAATAGAGGGGAATAATAACTTCCCTCAATCTGCTGGCAATGCTCCTACTAATACAGCCCAATATGCCATTGTCCTTCTTGGCAACAAGGGCACACTGCTGACTCATATCCAGCTTCTCGTCCACTGTAACCCCCAGGTCCTTTTCTGCGGAACTGATCCCCCTGTCTGACCAAGGAGGAAGCGACTAGATTTTCTCTTTATTTTCTAATTTACAAAATTCAGCAATTCACAGTGGGTCTCCTGGTCATTACTGTGAATTAATAAGTTTTGGTTATAACCGTATGACTAATGGTAACAACCAGTATATGACTAATTCGGTAAATTGTTTTGCAATATTGTACTCTTTTACGAAAGATGCTAGATTAAAAAACACAAGCATTTTTATAAGTCACCCTGTTGTACAGTATGTTGGCGTCTTAGCACAGAGAATGTTTCAAAATGAAGATTCCTCGCTAGGTCTTGGCTCTTGGACTCCTGCTAGAAATTCCAGGTGCATCTGGGTTGTTTTGCTGATGAATGTACTAAGTATTTGCTCGTATTTGGTTGAGGTAAATGGAATGCAGGTAGCTGCTGGAGTCACAGAAGATGAAAAAGAGAACCAGAAGGAGCTAATTTGGATTTATGAAGAGTTTTTGATTCTAAACTATCAATTGCTATTAATATATTTCCAGAAAATTAGCATCTAAGGGCCAGATTCTGTGCTGATTTGCATCCTATGTAACTCCAGTTTGGTGCTAGGTATGTAACATATGCAGTGGACAAGAGTCAGCCTGGGGTTATGCCAGTTTGCACATAGAAGTGGGCTAGAGTAGCTCAAAGTGCTGACAACTTCACTTCACTGGAGGAATGTCAACTGTTAGTGCAGTTCCAATAGGGAGTGGTGCTGGTCAGGTAGGAGGAGGAGCCAGGCCAGCTGATGGATACATTGTTTCAGTGTGTCCTTAGCCAGCAGGTTTCCCATAAAGTCTAGCTGTGAATTAAGGCTTCTTTCCCCTTCCCCACCCCCGAAACCAGCAGACACCTGGCAGCACTGCTTGTTGTCCTCTGAAGGTGAATCCCCCACATGGATACAGCTGCCCATGCAGGTGTAAGCAAATTAAGCCCCGGATGCCTGGTATGTATAGCACCATTCATCTTAAAAGGTGATAGAACCTTACAGGGAACTTGTATGAATTCTGGGAGACGCACAAGTCTCACATCAGTATGGAGAGCCCACACATGAATGATCGGAGAGAACCTATGCTTTCAAATGGATGGCCTCCTAGTCACTTAAAAACCTGAATAACACAGGTTTTCAGTTGGCAGTTCTTATATAAGTGTCCTATTAAATGTACATTGTGACCTTAGTCCAGAGCCTTGCTGCTGCATTTATGCTATGAAGAATCTACCACTGTTCTGAGACCTTCTGTTCTGACCGAGAACCATTTGTGCTCTAGGCACAACAGTGTGATTTGAGCAGCCTTTGCCGCGACAGCTTTCACTAAGCTTTCTGTGGGAGTGTCTGAAACTGTTATTTTAATGTTGTCTTTTAGCATGAGGTAGTCAGAACAGTATATCTCTTTCTGTAGAAGTGCTGAGAGATTCAACATCCAAATGAGCTTAATCGTACTGTAAGAATTTTCCTGGAGGATGCCTTCCACCATCGGGCAGCTCTTCCATTGCAAAGTGCCTGTTGGAATTCAATCAGACATCCGCTATTTGCAGGGTTTTTCACATCTGAGTTTTCTTCTGTGAATTTAATGCTAAATGAATTTCTGCATTAATGACATTTGAAAAGGACTAGGTTTGTTTTGAATGCATTTATGGCATTCTCTCTGTCTATAACCAGCATTTGCTACTTGTTGTGTCTTTTGGGTTTTGATCATTTAGGGCAAACATTTGCTGTATTGCACTTGCTGACCTTTTTGTTCCAGCCTTTAGCTATGTTGTTGGTTCCTCAACTTGAAAGGGCAATTGCTAGTGTTAGTGCTTCCTGGAATCCAGTTACTTGCCTAATGCATGTTGGGATTTAGTAGGAAAGCTTGAAAAGGGGGGTTATTTTTTAACTAAATCAGTACAGTCACAGTTTATTGCAGAGGAGAAGGAACAAAATTCAGTCAAATTTCAGCAGTTTAAATTTAATTTTCTGCGTAGTAGGGGCAGAGAAGAAGAGTGACTGTACCAGGAATGTAGAATTATTAGAAGGTGAAATTCTATGTTAGAAAAAGACCATCTAACAAACAAAGTTTCACCCACATACAGCTGATTCCTTGACGCATGTTGTGAAGCCAAGAATTCTGTGTGCAAAGGAGTTGTTTTGGGACTCCTTCAATAAAAGAGTTGCATTCATGGGTTATCTTTGCAATGAACCTGGGGAAATTGCTGTGCATGTTTATCTGGGGAAGGAAGAGGAGGTAAATGTTATATAACTTGAGGCTTTCTATCACAGGAAAATGCTTGCCTTATCTTATGCTTCTAGTGTTTTTGTTTGTTTTTTAAGGAACAATAGGGGCAAAACGAGCTTTTACAGGGGCTTTGGCTGTTGTATAACTATGCCTCACAGACCCAGTCTGACTATTAGGCCATATGTTCCTTTAAGCAATACCAGAAAACACATGAGAACAGCTGATTGATGGTTTTATGTAAGGGATTACGTGTTTCTCACAGGACTGTATTTTAAGTGCCCTATTCACCAGGGTTTATTTTGTAACTGGAAAAGCTATTTATTTATCAAACAAAATGCATATTTTCAGGGTTTGTGTGAGCATTTGTTCATTTCACTCTTGATTCTCCAAACTGAGATGCAATTATTCAAAGTTTTGCATGTGTAAAGTATATGCATGGGGTTCTCAAACTGGGGGTCACAAGGTTATTATATGGGGGGTTGCGAGCTGTCAGCCTCCACCCTCAAACCACACTTTGCCTCCAGCATTTATAATAGTGTTATAAATTAAAACCACAATTTTTATGTTTAAGGGCGGGTCTCACTCAGGTTTGCTGTGTGAAAGGATAACCAATGCAAACTTTTGAGAACCACTGGTATATGCTCAAGGTGAGTGCCACCAGGGTCAATGCAGTACACAGAAGGCAGAAATAGTACATGGATAAACACTTATTTATTATTAAACATGCAGCTGTCTGGCACACTTTTGAGTAATTTAAACCCTGTTTGGGGGGAACTTGGAAGAAAAAGTTAAGGACTAATAGCCTTGATTAGTCAGGTTAGCTGGGGGCCTACAGGTGTCTTCTCAGAGCTGTGCCAAAGCTTGTTAACTCTAACATTTCCTTTCGGTCTATAACCAGCATTTGCTGCTTGTTGTGTCTTTTGGGTTTTGATCATTTAGGGCAAACAGAAACATTTGCTGTATTGTACTTGCTGACCCTTTTTGTTCCAGCCTTTAGCTATGTTGTTGGTTCCTCAAGTTGAAAGGGCAATTGCTTATTCAGTCCTGAGTCTCTCCCAGACTGACTAACAAATGCATTGTGGTGTTTGATTGGTTTTGTGATGCCGATAAATGTCCATTAGAGATTGAGCTGAGACTATCAGATGCATTTTCACTTGTTTCCTACAAAGTGTTTTGCCTTCAGGTTTCAGGAGATGAAAAGCTAATGCATTTGGTCATTGCATTCACTCTTTCCTTTCCTCCTTCATCTCTTGCACACCGTATTCACAAATGCCAAAATCTGTCTGACCCTTAATTTGTACCATGCTCATCACTGTAGAGTCCTGTACCTTACAAAATAATAGTTTCAATAAGCATGAATCTTCTCTTAATTGCATTCATTTTACATCAGTGTAACTCACCTCCACTGACTTTATTGGAGTTATTCCCAATTAACACTAGTGTTAGATAAAAATCAGCCTTCATATCAGGCTTACCCATAGCCTTTAGTTTCCCTTTCTTTTTGTCTTTGCAGGTGTAACGCTGACAGACCTCAGTCATCAGCGGGTGGGATCAAACCTGGAACTTAGTGCACGAGCTAAAAGCCAACCGGCTGTTAGCTAAGGCTGTAGAGCAGACTCCTTTAAGTCTCTCTAAGTGGTGTCGGTGCCACTAGATGGGACAGAACACCACACCCAGAAGGTGTGTGGGTTACCTACTTCCCCTAGCTGAGGAAGCGCGTCCCGAGCTTCAGAGACTTCGCAGTTGAAATCCGGGATGAGCCCCCACTTGTAATACCGACAGACCCTGGTTGTCGGCAGGCAGGATCGAACCAAGGATCTCTGGAGCTTAGTGCATGAGCCTCTACCACATAAGCTAAAAGCCAACTGCCTGTTAGCTAAGGCTGTAGAGCAGACTCATTTAATTCTCTCTCTACGTGGTCTTGGTGCCACTAGATGGGACACAACACCTCACCCGGAAGGTGTGTGGGTTACACAGGCACAGGTAAGATTGATGGGAATTTCCTTATCTCCTGTTTTCATTCCACTTCCAAGAAAAAGGAAAGACCAGTGTGTTTATGTGTGTATGTGTCACTTGCATTTTGTAGACTCACAGGCAGTGGCTCAAAGTTCCAATTATGTGTCCAAGAATTCCTTTTGTGTGACTGGACTCAAGTCAGTACAGCAGTGTGGAGCACTGTTCGCTTTGCCCTCATCTCTCTGGCTCTGAATTCCATTTCAGGTATGCTTAATCCTCACTAAGGAAAAAGGCTACTAACTCTCTGTGGAGTGTGCTGGATACTGGAATACATTGAAGGCCATTTGGGTTTGCCAGCTGCTTATAGTCTGGAATAGTTCTACAGCAACATGGCAACCCCTATGAGTGGTGAGAGAGGATCTCTGCCTCAAGCCATAGTTTTTGGTGCTGGGCTGAAAGAATTAAACCCCTTGTGCTGTAGCTCTTCTATGCCATCAAGTGTGTTTTTTCATCAGCAGTTGAGTCTCCTATCTCATAGGGCATCTGAGAACCAGGAAGAGCTGTGGTCTGGCCAAACTTTTGAGGTGGGTGTGGAAATCTGGATATCCTCTCCACAGTGCACAGCTCCCGTAGGTGGGAGGTTGGAGATGGAATCCTTCCGTGAAGCTGTGGAGCCATAGTGGAGCTGCGCTGTCACCATTACTCCAGCCTCCTCTCACAATTACTGTCACCGCCCCCCCTCTGGTCACCCCGATACCCATGTTGCCCCCATGTCAATGCATACAAAATTCAGTTCTTGAAATCGTCTTTCCTTGCTTGTTGATCTGCCCATACCTCATAAGCACATGCACCCTCTGAATGCTTCTATTGGTTCCCCATTTCTCACTGCATCAAGCTCAAGCGTCTTGCCCTCACCTTCAAGGCCCTTTACAGCTCTGCTCCTTGTGGTGTTTAGATGTTGCTTGTAATTATTAGAATTGGGAGCACTGGCTGTTGGGAGTCTGAAAGGACAGGAAACAGGAAGGAGGGGGGAGGAGTTGAAGAGGCTGAGGGAGAGCTACGGAGGGTGCAGCAGCAGCTTGGAAAAGAGGTTTTCACTTTAAAAAATAAAGTTCTGTTGAAGTTTGTTAATACCTTGCCTGGTTACTACAACATTTTGGCGACGAGGATGGATCTTCTGCCTCTGAACCCACCTGCACCCTTTCTACAAAGCCCAGGTGAACCTCCGATTGCTTTTACTGTCTGGATCCATATGCTTGAGTCTTATCTGCTTGCAATCAGTGCTACAGAGATTTCTGAAGTAAGAAAGTCATAGAGTCATAGAATATCAGGGTTGGAAGGGACCTCAGAAGGTCATCTCTAGTCCAACCCTCTGCTCAAAGCAGGACCAATCCCCAATTTTTGCCCCAGATCCCTAAATGGCCCCCTCAAGGATTGAACTCACAACACTGGGTTTAGCAGGCCAATGCTCAAACCACTGAGCTATCCCTCCCCCGTCCCTCAAAGCATGCTCTGCTAATCCACTGCCTTGGAGCAGAAGGGCAGCGTACATGTTACACTTTTCCCCTTGCAGATGATAAATATGAGACTGCACTCACTGCATTAAAGAACTTTTTTGTACCAAGAGTGAATGTAGTAGCTAATCGCTACAGATTTTGCCAGCGTGACCAGAAACTAGGGGAGCCTATAATGCAGTATATTGCTTCCCTGTGGAGTCTGATTGTAACTTGTGACTTTGGGAATACGGCAGATGAGATGATTAGAGACCAGCTCATTGAAAAAACAACCATGCTTCATGTAAGAGAACGTTTACTTCTAGAACCACAACTTACACTAGAAAAAGCAATAACCGTTGCTCCCCAGATTGAGTTAGCTACAGCTGAAGCCAGAATAATGGGCATGGATACAGGAGGCACAGTCCAGGCTGCGACTCCTTTGCAGGAAAGTTCACTATCGCTGCAGACACACAACTGCAAGAGGAAAACTAATGAAAAACCACCAAATCAGCAAATTCAAAATACAGTAAAAGCATGCTTTTGCTGTGGATCCCCACAACACCTTGCAAGCTACACAGGATGTCCGGCAAAAGTAGCTCAGTGCAATCATTGCAAAAAGATTGGGCATTTTGCTAAAGTATGTCGCAGCAGCCAGTTCAATCAACAGGTGCATGCAGTTACAATACCAGATGTTACTCTGCTGAGCGTGGACAAAATCACTACTGCACATATTCCAGAACAGATAAAGTGCATGGTAAACGTTTCTGCCATTCAGCTAATGTTGGACGCTGGCTCAGCACTCTCTATACTACCTGATTCCATCTATCTGCATTACTTTAAAGATGTGCCTCTTACTGAACCCAAGCTTCACTTGGTGTGCTATTTGAAAAACCATATTCCAGTACGTGGCTGCCTGCCAGCAATAGTTACTTTTGGTGATTGCTGTGTAACTGCAAAGTTCTACATTGTCCACAAAGGCACTCCTATCCTTGGCCGAGATTTATTGGCTGCTTTAAATCTCAGGGTAGTTAATGGACGAATTGATCTTCCTCAGCAAAGCACTCTTGCGGTACACACACCAGTTTCAGCTGGGACCCAACACCAGGTTGAGGAGAAACCCTTCTCTGCTCATGGGTTTCTGCATAAAATTAAAATGCGGAATAATGTGATGCCTGAACGACAGAAGTTACGGCGCTTATCATTTTCAGTCAGGGAAGCTGTTTCAGAGGAACTTAGAAAACTTGTTCAAAAGGACATTATTGAAGAAATCGACTCCTCGGAATGGGTTTCACCTATAGTAGTGACGCAGAAGAAGGGTGGAGGCATTCGCCTTTGTGTGGACTTAAGGGAGCCAAATAAAGCTATTGTGATTGACAGCCATCCTCTTCCTCACATAGAAGAAGTATTTGCAGAACTCCATGGAGCAAAGATGTTCTCTACTCTTGATTTGCAGAGCGCATACCACCAGGTTATGTTGCATGAAGATAGCAGAGACCTCACAGCATTTATTACATGAGGGACTATTTCATTTTAAACATGTTCCATATGGTCTCGCATCAGCCCCAAGTGCCTTCCAAAAAATGATGTCATTGATTTTGAAGAATCAACATGGAGTTCAGTGCTATTTGGATGATATTATCATGTTTGGAAATACTTCAGAGGAGCATGACAATAACCTTCAGTCTGCACTAAACTGCATCAGCAAAGTCAGGACTCAAGCCCATAGGTCCAAATGCAAATTTAGACAAACTGAACTCTCCTTTCTGGGGCATACAATTTCTCAGGCTGGACTAAAACCTGATCTGGCTCATATCCTGGTAATTTCAAATCCTCCTCCTCCAACAGATTTGCAAACCTTACGTTCCCTTCTTGGGTCTTACCTCTTCGTATGCAAAATTCATTCCCAATTATGCTTCTGTCATTGAACAGTTACGGGAATTACAACGGGGAAGTTCAACCTTAGTGTGGACAACCGATGCACAAGCTAGTTTCGAAACGGTGAAAGACTTGATTGTACATAGTCCAGTACTTGCACTATTCAGTCCTGCATTGCCCACAGTTGTAACTGATGCTTCTGATTATGGACTTGGGGCTGTCCTCACACAACTTCATGAGGACAACACGGAGAGGACTGTTGCATTTGCTTCAAGGACACTAAGTAATGCTGAGAGAAAATATTCTACAGTCGAAAAAGAAGCACTTGCTTGTGTCTGGGCTACTGAAAAATGGAAAACTCTACCTTTGGGGCTGCACATTCAAGTTGCGCACAGACCACAGCCCTTTGACGACGCTGCTCACCACAAAAGGACTGGAAGAGCAGGATACCGTATTGCTCGATGGTCTGCAAGACTACTCTCTTTCAATTATGAACTGGAATATAAGCCTGGAAACCAAAATATGGTAGCTGATCGCCTTTCTCGCCTGCCTTTGCCTTCACCAGATGGTCCACCGGAGGATAGGATGTAGTGGTTGCGCTTATTACAAGCACTCTCACTGCAGTTACAAGAGAACAATTTCAAGCTGCTTGTTCAGCGTGTCCAATTCAACAAAAACTACGGGAATTTCTGGCAAAGAGCTCAGTAACCCTAAAAACCTTGACTCAGTTTTGCTGCTTTATTTTAGAATTTGGGATGAACTTTCTTTGCTTGATGGCTGTGTGCTACGACGTACACACCAGCTACTTGTGCCAGAAGAACTCATACACCTGGCACATGATACTCATCAAGGAATTGTCCGAACCAAACAACGACTACGGGATCTGTATTGGTGGCCAAGGATGGACTCTCAAACTGAAGCACTTCACTCCGATGAAGTGAGCTGTAGCTCATGAAAGCTTATGCTCAAATAAATTTGTTAGTCTCTAAGGTGCCACAAGTACTCCTTTTCTTTTTTCATAAAATCCTGTGTCACTTGCCAAATGCATGATAAGACAGCAGTTACATGTACCCCTCCATTACAGCCTGTTCCTCTTCCTGAATCTGCATGGGAAAAAGTGGCGATTGACATTGTAGGACCCTTTGATACTACTCCAATTGACTGCCATTATGCCATCACTTTAATAGACTATTTCAGTAAATGGCCTGAGGTAGCATTTACATCACAAATCTCTTCTGCTACAGTAATTAAGTTCCTCTCTTCAGTTTTTAGCAGGGAAGGTAACCCCAAAGAACTGGTTTCAGATAATGGTAGTCAATTTACTTCCCTGGAGTTTGAAACTTTTTTCTAGCAGAGGGGAACATTTTACACAGAAGGTCGTCCCTATACTACCCTCAAGCCAATGGGGAAATCGAACGGTTTAACAGAGAGTTTACAAATGGCTAAACTGGAAGGGTGATTGTGGATAACCTTCACTACTGATTTCTTGCAAGCATACCGGGCTACCTGACATACCACAACGCAAAGATCACCCGCAGAGTTACTGCATGGGAAACAGATGAATACTAAATGGAACATTTCTGGATTGTTAAAGGCACGACCTGAGGCCCCAGCCGAGGATGATGTGAGAAAAACAGTTGAACAGAACCAAGCAAAGTCTAAGGCTTTCACAGACAAGCAGCGGGGTGCTAAGGAACCAAAGTTTCAGTGTGGTTCTTTCATTAGAATATGAAAACCTGGAATTTTACACAAAGGGGACCATAAATTCACAGCTTCTCTTAAAATCATAGAGAAGAAGGGACCTTACACCTATCGACTTTCTGATGGGCGGGTATGGAATGCTTCTTATCTCACACCTGCCTATGCACCAAGAGGAGATTATGCCAACACCCAATCTGCATTGGATGAATTCACCGTAGTATCAACATAACAAGACATTGCACTGGAACCAGGGCTTGGGAGACGGCCTGTCAGACCCGGACGACCACCTGTCTGGACTAGAGACTATATTATGTAGTATCTATAGTGTTTTTAGTGTAATATTTCTGTCAACAGTATAGTGCCTTGTTTCCTATTTGTTCCTGTGGTTAGAACAACAATGTTTATTGTAATTGGGAGAGTTTCTTAAGAGACGACACAATGTGGTGTTTAGATGTTGCTTGTAATTATTAGAATTGGGAGCACTGGCTGTTGGGAGTCTGAAAGGACAGGAAACAGAAAGGATGGGGGAAGAGTTGAAGAGGCTGAGGGAGAGCTACTGAGGGTGCTGCAGCAGCAGCAGCTTGGAAAAGAGGTTTTCACTTTAAAAAATAAAGTCCTGTTGAAGTTTGTTAGTACCTTGCCCGGCTACTACAACACTCCTCCCTATTTGTATGCTCTTGTGTTTTATTGCATTGCCCCATCACATCCGCTCTGCTAATGATGCCTGCTTTTCTAATTCTTCATCCCTTCTTCTAAGTCGTGCCTTCTACATGGAATGTTCCCTCTGAACTAGTCTGTAAGCTACTACACTCTCCTCCTTCAAATACCTCCTTGAGTCCCAGTTTTGCTGCTATACCCGCAGGAAATCAGCCAACCAAACGGGTTCGGTCCGGGGGGAGCCCAGCAACAATATTTGTCAATGATTTGGACCTGTAATTGTCCCCACTCAGTGGAGATGCTGGAGTGCTGTGGTAAGAAGCCTTTGTTCTGACATACTATGTGTAGAGGTGGCTGAAAACATTTTGTAAACTATTTTTTCCCCTCGAAACATTTTTTGTGGAAAAATTTCATTTAGAGTGAACTTTTCCCATAAAAAAAAACTCAGATAATTTCTCTGAAATTAAAAAAAGGCTTGTTTTATTTTGAAATGTTACCGGAAAACACCACTCTTTCCCAAGCAGCTCCGAGTTTGTGGTATTGTGGCAGGTGTACTGTTATCCAAGGGCTAGAATTGCAAGTGTTTCAGCTGCTAGGCCCTACGGGTTCTAACACCTTGATGAGTCCCAGCAAAGTACTCCAATAATGGCTTCTGCCAATAGGCTGCCCCAGCATCTTCTAGCTGTCCTAGACCCTTCCTTCTCCTGTTTGCAGGCTGCTCCCCAGTATTCTCCTGCTACTGTTGGGCCCCTGGCCTCCAGCCTGCTGCTGCTTCTCATAAGCAGTATCTGGCTCTTTCTCCCCTTCCTACTTCCCTTTGCTACTTCCTTTTGCTGCTCTCTAGGCATTGTGGAGTTCTCTCCTGGCAAGATGTTGAACTGGTTAACACAGAGCTGGTCAATCCCTTTCCCTCCAGCTGGTTCAGGGATGAGGGAAGGTACCAAATAATGAGTCAGCATGTGTATTACAGAATGTGTGAAAATATGGAGATTGTTACTGACACCCTCCTTCCCCTCTTCCTGCTCCATGTTTGTCCCATTCCCTTGTCACATCTCATCCTAAATTAGACTGTAAGCTCTTTAAGGCAGTAATAGTGTCTTTGTGTGTGTACAGCACCCCACAATGAGATCCTGATTCCAGCCAGACAGTGTGAGCACAACGGCAATATGCACAGTATTGCCAACCTGAAGAGATCAAAAATCATGAGTCAGACCCTCATTAGTTGAGGTTCCCCCTCCCAGCATGATTTTTTTTTTTACATCAAATTGGTTTTGGTCTCTTTTGACTTTAACTCCCCTCTAATCCTCTGCCAATGTGTGTGTGTGCTAATTCCAGGTTGAAAGGTCAGCTTTTAATGCACCACTTTCCCCAGGCTGCCAAGTGGAGACTCCATTTACTGTCTCCTCACCCCTAGGATGGGGGAAATGCCATCTATTTCCTATTACTGTCTTGACTCAGCAGCATCATTTCTCTTCCTCCTGCTGCTCTATGACTTCTCTGCTTGGAACCCAGCAGCACCAATTCCCTTACCCCCTGCCTCCAGCTCCTCCAGAGCCCTCTCTCTGCTGTAGGGCCATATGTGAAGGCAGGGCTCAGTGGCAGGGCAGGTCTGTGTCCTTAGCCCTGAGGCTCTCACACAGAGCTCCACCGAGCCTTGAAAATCACAGGATCAGAGGAGCTTTTTGCATCATTGTGACAGCTCCTCCAGCAGGCAGCAAAATCCTTTGACTTGCAATCAAATCATGAGAGTTGGCAACACTACAATATTGTTTCTCCTGGCTACTCAGAGGGCACTCTTTTCCGCCACCCCTTCCCGCAGGCTGGGGAGTTCCCCATATCCTGTACCCCTGTTCAGCAAAGTGTAACAAGTCCATTGACTCTAAGAACCCTGTAAAGAAGGAGCAGAACTTTTCTCAGAGGGTTAAAGCCTATTAATACGTAGAATGAAAAAGAAGGTAAAATGCAATGGTGCTCAGGAGAACTAGTCATCCATAAACTGGCAGCTTGGCCAACTGTGGGGCAAGAAGCTAAGCTTTAGCCTGTGAAGCATGACAGAAAGTCAGATGTCACTTAACAGCGGAGTCCTGATATTGCAAGCTTAAGAGAAGTGGCACCATGGAGAGTGAAGGGGTAATAAATAAAATATTGCATCTCGGCAATGACTTCTTGAAGAGGCCTTTTGAGGACTCAAATTTGTGAACTCTGAAAGAAATTAGATGAGTCCATCTGAGGAAAATGGATTTTTCATTTCTTAGATCATGTTTTTGTCCTTTGTTTGTTTCATGTGTCAGACAAGTATTGCACTGATACATAGTGAAGTTCTGAGACCTTTTCATTATTACAGTGCTGAATTGCTAATGAGCAGTACATGTTAGTCATACAGTAAGAATGAGGACAGTTTTATCAATCACTCCATTCATGTGAGTGTAATCACTTTCCTGGTGTGTCCACTTACGTCTGTCTGCCTTGGGCCTGAATACTTTCTCTCTCATCAAACCTTCAAAACATTTTGCCCTCAAACCCTAAGTCCACCCTCTAATAAAAGATTAATGTTCCCCATTACTTATCCTTTTCTTGAGTAATTGTACAAGGCATAACATATCTGCAGCATGCTTTACAAGTAGCCCTTAATAGCCTCCAGCTCCTTTTCAGCTCTGTCCTTCTGGATTTTATTTGCACAAAGAAGTTTGGAGAGTCTGCATTTGTTGTCCTCATTTGCTTTCCGCTTCCTTCTATGTGCTTCAGCAGGGATAATTGCATGCTGAACCATTATCATGGCATTGTGTTTGCCGTCAGTCTTTGTGGAAGATGTCAGGAAAGATTCTGAGGCAGTAATGTGCACTAAAACCTTCACAGGGCACGTTTATTTTTATTTTGTCATCTTCCTTAGAAAATGTTAATAGAAGGCTAGTGGTGGGATAGTCCAGAACACAAAATTCTTTAACTGATTAGCTGAGTGCTGGGAGTCTGAAAAGGGTCACTCATAATAATCCAGAGTATATTTTCTGTTTTGTTTCAAATTGAGTTTTGCACAGAACAAAGTGGTAACCTTTCTTTCTAAATGCCCAGCTCAGCATCTTTTGTGAAATTGCCAAGTTCTTCCTCACTTTTCCTTCATTTCTTACTAAGGGAAACTCCCATTGAAGTTACTTGGAGATTTTCATGAGTATGAATTAAATGGAAACTGAATAAGGACTTCAAGATTGGGCCCCTGGTTGTCTTTTGAATTCTGCCTTTTAATTTTTTCTTAAAGGTGAACTGAAAAAAAAACAACAAATAGATGTTTAGATTGTAATTACTAGCTATATGTGTATATATAGTGGGGGCAGAGTGGTCTCAGTCCACTGGGGCTCCCCATGTGCAGCTTGGTAGGGGCCAGTCAAGGCCAAGGGAGGGGACAGAGGATCTGCTGTTTAGCAGTTCAGGGCTTTCTTCCTTAGCACTCACAGTCAGGGCATATAAGTGGTATAGAGAGCCATTTTAGCCATTGGGCTTCAGTAGTCTTTGGGAAGGTGGGGGGAAGTAAATTGCCTTTCCTCCTGCACCTGTGCATCTAGCTAGTGCCTACCCTAGCTATTTAGGTTGAGAATAAAGATTTGGCTGTAAGAGTAAATACAAGAGGTAGGTCTTCTTGTCCCCTCCGTTGGCCTTGTCTGTTCCCTTACCTAAGGAGCCTGAGTCTAGTGTGGTCCACGCTTCCGGCCCCCCAGATCCCTTGTGGATTGAAACCACCCTGCTTCCCTGTAAAAGGGGACCTTGCATGGCAGTGGTAGCAGATTTTTGCCCTTGGTGAATAAATCAAGTGCATATTCCAAATGGTCTTATATCTGCCACGATCTGATCAGTGTTTCTCCTATAAAAGCTGATGACCTCACTACCCCCTAAAACAGAGTAAGGGAGGCAGCATTCTGTTGTATCAGGTTCCAAATTGCTGTATCCACACTACAGGTGCCCAACAATCCTAACTCACCAATGAATGAGATCCCCAAAGGCACTCAGTATAATGAGCCCCTCCTCCTTCTCCCCAAAAAGTTACCATCTGTCTCAAATAAAAATGTACGGCACACTGGTCTACTTGAGGAATGAACAGTGAGGAAGCACAGAGAGAGCTTTTTATTCATCTCTGTTAGAGCCCTTAGAGAATTGTCTTTGTGAAAACCCAAATTCCCTTACACCACCACTGAAAAGGCAGAGAAAGGGCACTCAGATGATGAGACAACATGTGTTTTCTTATCAGTAAACATTTTCTTGGATCTGGCAGTTGAGCCCTTGCACTATTCCCTTGGTTTCTTCACTTTAGATAGTTTTCTCTAGGGCCCTCAACAGATAACTGTGTGATTGATATATACACACACAGACAAGTTAGTCATCTTTTAAAGGTTAATAATGTAACAATTTTAGCATGGCTTTTTAAAAAAGAAAATATCTCATCTACTCACTTTAGTATGAAGCTGTCAACCTGCAGTATTTTATTTTAAAATATGATGCTATTTTGAGTTATAGAAGCCAAAGATTAGGAGGTAGAAGAGGATCTTGAAGATGAACCTTTGGCTCCTTAAAGATCAAATATTTGTGCACTTTGGCATAATGGAGAGTGACCAAACTGTATGTGGCCAAAGTGTGTTTAAATGAACAATACTGGATTCTGGAACTGAGCACAGCTGAGCAGGACAGCTTGAATGCGTTTAAAAGCTATCACATGGGTATCACATTGAAACCTTTTTTGAAAGCCCTGCAGGAGCGTAATGGTTACAGGAATGGTGAGCTCCCAGGGGAGGTATGCATAGAGGTACTGAACCTTTGTCTTTATTTTGTTCTTATAAGTGCTTAAGCAATGTTGTTTTACCCTTCTGCTGCCCTTCCTTTGAAGGTCATTCATGACTGACAGTCTGTAATGGAGCTAATTCTCATTTGGCTCTGCTCCATAATAAGCTGGCGGAAAATACTTTGGGAGTCTGGGACCAATTTGATAAAATTCTTCTAGTCTCTGTATGTGGTAAAAGCATCATGAAAATATTGCGGCTACACATGAAGCATTTATAATAACATAAAAGCATTAGAAAGTGTAGGGGCTGGCTGTTGCTGTATTGTAGCTGTGTTTATTTAAATACAAATTGAAACAGACTTTACATTTTCAGCCTTTATCAGCTGCTGGAGAAGGCTATTGGAATACCTACTTCATGCAGCTTTAGCTGCACATGTGCATTGTCTTTAGTAATGATCATGTACATCACTGTAGGACTAATCACAGACAATACAAAGATTTTAACATTTATGATGTGCTAAACTCTTTTGTCTGAGAGACACAATGTTATTTACTGGATTTCTTTTCACTGATTGCCCATTATCCTGTTTCTATTAGCATGTGTTGGTGGCTGAAAATAAGGGGTTATCCCTTTGTTGAGGCTAATTACATTAATAATGTTCTTCATTTTAAAACCTGCTTTCACAGAAAAAATGAACATTTTTATTATGGTCGGTAGTGCTGTGGTGTTCATACAGTTATACATTGTTTGGCCAATTTGCTAATAATGTGCCTTATTTTATGCTGTATCTAACATAGTGGCTAAATGAGAGCACAGTTCTGGATGCTAATAATTTCCTATACACAGATGGTAATGATGCTTCAAATTTAGGTAGTACACAGTTTATGTTTATCTGATGCTCTTAGTTGACAGGCCATGAAAAATACGGGTATTTAGGGCCAGCAGCAGAATGGCCTAAACTACGGCCTCATTTTTTAGGGACCTTTCATTCATCTAGTAAACTAAGCCTGGAAACAGTATAGAACAGAAAGTCTTTGTCTCAAGGTGAAGGTGATGTGCAACCAGAACACAAAGCATACAGTGTTCTCTGGTACCCTCTGACAGGCTGACTCGGGAAGGGTGCTGTAAGTAGATGTGAATCTACCTACTTAGCCTCAGTGATGGTCAGTACAGGTGTGGGAAAGAGAAGCAATCAAATTCAATGGCAAATTAATAATTTATTTAACATTTTTTCTTTCTTTTTTTCACCCACCTTCCCTGCATTCATCTTGCCTATTTCGGTTGTAAGCTCTTTGGCCAAGAGCTGTCTCTTACTATATCTTTGCACAGTACCTATTGCAATAGGGCTGCGATTTTGGGTTGGTAGCTAGCAATTGCTGTAATATAAATAGTTAGCAAATGGATGAGCAGCATTAGGAACACCTCCTGCACCTACTGTCCCTACACCTGTTTAGGACAAGGGAACATTCACTTGAAAATACAGTACACCTCCATGTTCCGAAATAGAAAGAAATAAGTTTACTTATCTTCTTTTTGTTTATTTTTTTCTAGATTTATCTTACTAGAAAGCACAGACTTGTAATATTACAATACATGATATATTAGAAATCCATATGCTAAATTTAAGTAGTCATTGACTGTTTAGCTTTCAAATGTAATTGCTGAGAAACTCTCTGAAAATGGATATAACCTTTATGAAATAACTGCAACATGAGTCTTTCAATAATGAATGAATTACATATGGATGCATCAAGTGGAATAACAAATGTACCCTACATAAAAGTAGGATGTCCATAAATCATTTATGACATCCCTGCTTTTCAGTTCTTGGCTTTTTAATTCTAAATTGAAAGCCAGGATGGATATTAGAAAAAGTGAGTCTGGTAGTCTGATATCAGGCAACTTTCATTTAAGCACTAATTAATTTTAGACAGCTGTGGGTGCAGTGTACTAAAAATACATGCAAAGCAGTGCTAGTTTAGTTGTGGACTTTTATTTTCATTATTGTCTTCATCCAGTCAATGAAAAATTATTCACATAACAGATATTGTGGTAGGATATCAGTTTCAGTGAGCAAAATGCTGTGTAACAAAAGAGCTTCCCAATATTTCATGTAGGGTAATAAAAATAACAATTACTATTATGATCAATTTTTCTTTTTAAAATAGAAATGTGGAAGAGTGAAGATAATCACCTGTGTTTATGCAGATCAGACCCAATCATCAAAATGGTTTCCTGGTCTTAAAATCTATGAAGTAGAAATGGGTGAATGGTGGGGTGGGCGGGATGTGCGCACACACAAAAGGAAGGAAAGCAAACCTTGTTTTAGCTTTTAAACAAACTCACTACTTAACTGTTTACCTTCTTTGAATCTCAGTCCATTGGGAGGAATAACCAAAACAGTGAATTTTGTGCAAATATTGTAAAATATTCACAAAGCAAACCATGATGAATTTGTAATCACAAATATTTTTCATGGGAAGTCTGATTCTGGACATTTCACTCCACCAATCAGGGATTAGAAACATTATCAATAGGGCCCTACAAAATTCATGGCCCTGAAACATGTGTCATGGATCGTGAAATCTGGGTCCCCCTGCCCCAAGGGGAAATCTGGTCTTTTGTGTGCTTTTACCCTGTACTATACAGATTTCACGGGGGAGACCAGTGTTTCTCAAATTGGGGGTCCTGACCCAAAAGGGAATTGCAGAGGGCTGTGGCAAGATTATTTTAGCGGGGGTCACAGTATTGCCACCCTTATTTCTGTGCTGCCTTCAGAGCTGGGCAGCCGGAGAGTGGCGGCTGGTGGCCAGGTGCCCAGCTCTGAAGCCAGCAGCAGCAGAGAAATAAGGGTGGCAATACCATACCATGTCACCCTTACTTCTGCGTTGCTGCCTTCAGCTCTGTAGGCAGCAGCGCAGAAGTAAGGGTGGCAATTCCGTACCATGCCATCCTGACTTCTGCACTGCTGCTGGCGACGGCTCTGCCTTCAGAGCTGGGCTCCCAGCCAGCAGCCACCACTCTCCAGCTGCCCAGAGCTGAAGGCAGAGCAGAAATAAGGGTGGCAATACCGTGACCCCCCCTAAAATAACCTTGCGACCCCGCCAACTTCTTTTTGGGTCAGGACCCCTACAATTACAACACTATGAAATGTCAGATTTAAATAGCTGAAATCATTGAATTTATGATTTTTAAAATCCTTGGACTGTGAAATTGACCAAAATGGACCATGAATTTGGTAGGGCCCTAATTATCAAGCCAGTGGAAACAATTCAAATATGGAATATTCAAAGCAATAGCCAAACTAAATAGTTTATTGAGGTGTTTCCATAAAATTTTTAGACGGTTTTTGAACAAACAAATTAAAATTGGTGGACATTGTTATCTGTTTGCAGATAACTTATAAAAAAATAAAAGGTTAAGTTTGCCAAATATATTATTCTATATGAATAGTATACTCTGCTATAGTTATTCCAATAAGACCTTTTATATGTGTAGAATACAATGACATTTTTTTGTTAAATGTAAAATAGTGAAAGAGAGGAATCCACAGTACCTCTGGTACTCTAAGTACACAGCTCTTTGACCTTTGGAAAAACATATTTTTACAACATTTAGTATCTGCTACTTAACTTGAAAAGAACATCAAACCTGTCCTGGCCTCAGTAATTTATTCTGTGTCACCAATCCTACTTACCTTTGGCCAGATATGATTGTCCGAGTCTGGCAAAGACTTATTTTTCTCTGTCGTTATTTACTTTGTAATTTTTCTTTTTATCCATTGCTCTTCTGTTCTAGGGGATTCCATCTTTGACTTCTCATTGTCTGTTTGGCCATATTATTGCTACTATAGTTTCTTCAGTTTTGAAGATGCCCTTAACTTGCGGGTGGGCAAACTACGCCCCATGGGCCGTGTCTGACCCATCAGACCTTTTAATCTAGCTCTCAAGCTCCCTCCAGGGAATGGGGTCAGGGGCTTGCCCCACTCCACACAGCTCCCAGAAGCAGCGGCATGTCCCCCCTCTGGCTCCTACACATAGGGGCACCCAGGGGGCTCTGCACGCTGCCCTTGCCCGAAGTGCTGGCTCTGCCGCTCCCATTGGCCGGGAGCTGTGGAGGCGGTGCCTGCAGACGGGGCAGCATCCAGAGCTGCCTGGCCAGCACCATGCCTCTGCATAGGAGCTGGAGAGGGGACATGCCGCTGCTTCTGGGAGCTGTGGGAGCAGCGCCGGTGGGTGGGGCAGCATGCAGAGCCGCCTGACTGCCCATCCACGTAGGAGCTGGAGGGGGGACATGCTGCTGCTTCTGGGAGCTGCTTGAGATAAGCACTGCCTGGAGCACCCTTCTGCACCCCAAACCCCTCATGCCCAGCCCCACCCCAGAGCCCTTATCCCCTGCACCCCAATCCCCTGACCCAGCCTGGAGCCCCGTCCTGCACCCTGAACTCCTCATTTCCGGCCCCACATCCCAACCCCCAATTTTGTGAGCATTCATGGCCTGCCATACAATTTCCATAGCCAGATGTGGCTCTCAGGCCAAAAAGTTTGCCTGAAGTGCATTAACTGAAGGGAGGTTTTAGGGCTTGTCTACACAGTGAGGTAATGTGCTCTGTAGGGGTGTGATTTCTAAAGTACACCAACATGTTGTGCATTAATTGGTCTGGGGAGACCCTACTAGTGTGCACTATAGATTCCTTAGTGCACTCAAACATAGTACAGTTTGAAACAGCACTACATTAAAGTGCACCGGCAGAGCATACACCTGACTATGAGCAACATGTTAGTGCATTTTAAAAATTACACCCACATAGAGCACATTACCTGCCCATGTAGACATGCCCTTGTCTGGTTCTTCTGGACAGTAACTTGTTCTCTTGGCTTTCCTTCTTTGCATATATAATTGAGATCCAGGATCTCTTAAGACCTTCACCAGGAATAAATTTTATTTCCCTTCTGCTCTGTCCTTGGCTCTTTCTTTCCTCTCCATCTATCTTATCTCTAGGAGATCTCATTGCTAAGTTCTCTCTTTAAATCATTTTTTGGCAGACTACATGCAACTCTACATTTCCTTTGGTGTTCTCTCATTTCTCTGTTTACAACCGCTCCACTTGGTTTAATTGTCAATTTCTGAGGAGACCATCATGTCCTCCTAATGATTGGGTTCTGCCCTGCAAGTGGGAGTCTGGACTTGAGGGTAGAGCTGGCTGGAAAACAAGAACTTCATTTTATGAAAAGTTTCAAGGCTTCAAAACCTGGTTTTGGTTTTGCTTCATGTCAGAGTGAAACCAAGACCTTTGAGATTTTTCATGAAAAAATGAGACAGATACCCACACCAGAATAGTCAATAGCCTTATGGTTAGGGCACTCACTGGAAATGTGGGGGATCTTGGTTCACGTCTCTGCTCTGAATCCCTGCTTGCATACGTGCTCTGTCTCTGCTTTGGACCATAAATGCTGGACCTGAAAATCCTGCCCAGCATAAGGTAAGGGTCCAGCTACACTCCATGGCACAGTGTTTCCCTAACCATTAGAACTTTATTTGTTAAAATATTACTTTATCTCTCTGCGGTGTGGAAGTCCTCCCCAACCCAGAAGGAATTACTGTCCGGTTCATGGGTTTAGCCCACATACATAGCCCAAAATGTATTGTACTGTGCTATATCTAATGGGGACGGTAAGGGAGAAAGTTACATACTCAGTAGCTAATACCAGAGTGACTACCTAGGCTGACAGGCAGTGAGTGAAACTGAAGCGTGGTGTATCTAGCCCACTCTCATGTTCTCTGTTTGGATAGCTCACTTATTCATGCAAGGAAAATCTTTTAAAAATCCTCCACGTATAATGGGTAGTCATTTTAGTCAAGCATTAATGTCAACCAGACAATAGTTTCAGCCAGACTTGCACTAAATTGCTTCTGCATTGTTCATTCTTTCTTGCATTATACTTTCTACTGGGACTTATGCTATTATATTACTGATGTGAAGTCACGTGAAATTTGAGAATTAAAGTCCTATTTGACATGCCTTATTTTGCCCACTGTAAAAACTGCATTTCTCTATATTTAAGCAGAGGTGTAATGCATTCAGGGGTACTTTGACATAACTTTGAAATGCTATCGCTTTCCATTCTTTTTTCCCCATTGCCACTCACTCAAAGCATTTACCCTAACTTATGCCACCCTCTCCTCTTTCCCCTCTGCCCCCTTCCACATCCCGTCTAGCTTTGCTAGAATTCCTCACCTCCAGAACTCTCACCCCAAATCCTTAGTGGTGGATTTGTTCCTTTCCCCATTCTTTTCCCCCATGAGCCTGGTGACTCTGAATGTTAACTTACCTCCCCTCTCCTACCCACACTCCAAGCCTTTCGTGTCCCTGCCCCTTTCCTCACCTGCCTATTTGTTTCTCTCTCTGTCCACTTACTTTGGTGGTTCCTGCATTGCCAACTCTGAGTTCCAACATTTAGTAAGACCCAACATATAATAAGATATTGAAATGTTGAAAAATATTTGTCTTTTTTCCCCTCTAACAGAGGAAGTTCCCACCCCCTATTGATGTGTGGTGTCATTTCAGGTTGAATGGCTTCCCCTACCTGGCTGTTTGGAGTGGGACTCCACTCACTTCTTCCTAACGGCCACATGGTCTCTCTCCCCATCTCTCCTCTAACAGCTCAGCTACTCTTCTCACCCTATACTGACTACACTCTTCTGTCTCCTCAGAATCCTCCCCATCCCAATCAAGTACCCTGGTCTGCCTAGTACCCTTGCTCCCACTCATTCTCCTGCCCCTGCCATGCTCCTTAGTCGCCTGCTCCTCTGCTTGCAATCTTTCTGCTCTCCCAACGTTTCATGTGTCTCAGCCTTCTCCTTTCCTGTCCTGCAAATTCTCTTGGTCCTAAACGGTTCCTTCCTGATCCGCTTCCAAGGTTCCTTCTCTGCCAGCCACAGTCCTCTGACTCCCACAAGTACCCCACCCCTTATCTCATTCTCTTCCTTTCACTATCTCCCCTCTGAGCTACACGGAGTGTATGGAGACAGTCATCCTCACCGAAGGCAGGCTGGTTCCAATTCCTTTGAGAACAATGGGACAAGGTAGTCATTTTCTTCTGATTGCATGAGCTGCTTAAACCTGCCCCAAATCACAAGACTCATAATAATGTGATGAGAGATGGCAACTCTGTTATTGGTAAGAAGCTGTTGTCTACTGCTTCTCCCCTGGGCAAGTGGCTGCCCTCCTCCATCCTTGCTGCCTGTCTCCCCTTCCTCCCCCAATCCCTCTCCACAAGGCCAGTAAAAGGTATGGAAAAGTGCAGACTCTTCTCTTGTGTCAATAATGGCTGGCTGCTGCAGGCTTCCCTGGACTTATGGACTTTAAGCAGTGCAGGCGCTGTTGGTTTGGGATAGACACCCATGATATTAAAAAAACAAAAACAAAAAAAAACTGACATAAAAATATGAGCAATGGCTTCTGAAAATCTTGTAAAATCAAAGCCAAAATGTACCTTAATTTTCAGGATGCAAGCTCACATAGTTCAATAATGAATTAAATGAGAACATATTTTTGCTCAGAAAAACATAGTTTGAGTTACTGCTTGATTACTAAGTAAAAGAAACCAGAGAATGCAAAGAAAAAGGTCCCCTCTGCTGAAGCAGTACTGACATAGGATTAATTTATCAGTTGCTTGTATCTGAGGTCAATTTTGTAATGCTAAATAGTCCCTCTGTAAAGTTTCAGAGTGGTAGCCGTGTTAGTCTGTATCAGCAAAAATAACGAGGAGTCCTTGTGGTACCTTAGAGACTAACAAATTTATTTGGGCATAAGCGTTCATGAGTTAGAACCCACTTCATCAGATGCATGGAGTGAAAATACAGGAGCAGGTATAAATACATGAAAGGATGGGGGGTTGCTTTATCAAGTGTGAGGTCAGTCTAACGAGATAAATCAATTAACAGCAGGATACCAAGGGAGGAAAAATAACTTTTGAACTGGTAAGCGAGTGGTCCATTACAGACAGTTGCCAAGAAGGTATGAGTAACAGTAGGGAGAAATTAGTATTGGGGAAATTAAGTTTAGGTTTTTAGGTCATTACAAAACCTAAACTTAATTTCCCCAATACTAATTTCTCCCTACTGTTACTCACGCCTTCTTTTCAACTGTCTGTAATGGGCCACTCGCTTACCAGTTCAAAAGTTATTTTTCCTCCCTTGGTATCCTGCTGTTAATTAATTTATCTCATTAGATTGACCTCACACTTGATAAAGCAACCCCCCATCCTTTCATGTATTTATACCTGCTCCTGTATTTTTCATTCCATGCATCTGATGAAGTGGGTTCTAACCCATGAAAGCTTATGCCCAAATAAATTTGTTAGTCTCTAAGGTGCCACAAGGACTCCTCTGTAAAGTCTTTCTTAAATTTGAGCTGTTGTGTAGGTTAGAATTTTACACTTGAATTAATTTCAAGAAAGAAACTTTTTTCTTTAAATATATAGGGGAAAAAAAGTTTAATAATACCAGTTTCATCCACCAGATGTCCCTGTACTCACAAACCGTATGATAGTTTTTATGCAATCACCTAATTGCTTTTTAAAAGGAAATTTACACTCCAGCTGTACACTTACAGTACCTGTGTTAATCACTGCATTCCCAGACCAAACCCTTTGTTAAATATAAGTAAGGCTGTGAATAGATAAGAGTTTCAAATAATATTGTTTTAATGTAAGTTGTAGTTATACAAATACATTTGGAACTGTGAATTCCCTACATCAGCCTGAACTTTGACCTTGTATCCAATATGCCTCCATCTATTCATTAATCACCTCCTTAAATCAAACTTATTCTAGTACTTTATCGCAGTGGCTCTCAATCTTTCCAGACTATTGTACCTCTTTCAGGAGTTTGATTTGTCTTGCGTACCCCCAAGTTTCACCTCACTTTAAAACTACTCGATTAAAAAATCAGACATAAAAATACAAAAGTGTCAGAGCATACTATTACTGAAAAATTGCTCACTTTCTCATTTTTATCATATAATTATAAAATAAATCAATTGGAATATAAATATTGTACTTACATTTCAATGTATAGTATATAGAGCAGTGTAAACCAGTCATTGTATGTGTGAAATTTTAGTTTGTACTGACTTTGCTAGTGCTTTTTATGTAGCCTGTTGTAAAAGTAGGCAAATATCTAGATTGGTTGATATACCCCCTGGAAGACCTCTGAGTACCCCCAGGAGTACATGTACTCCTGGTTGGGAACCACTGCTTTATCCAATAGAAACAACACAATTCAGCTAGTGCAACTATAGTAAAATACATAGCGATAGAGAGGGCCAGAGCTACTAGAATTATCACTATTACTGAGTTTATGTAATTCATCATGCCTCCATGATCAACACAAGCCAGAATTACCATAGGCTCTGATTCAAAGCCCACTGAAATCAATGGAAGGATTTCCATTGACTAGAGGGCATTAGATGAGGCCCATACTCTTGGTACAACTACAACCTACATCCTCACTCCCATTTATCATGACCATTTCAGCTGCCTATTAATAGCAAGTACCACCAATATCTCACCTGTTTCTCTCCATACACACTCCAGAAACAACATTCCAGTACAATTTATAGAGCCAAATTGGTCTCATTCACCCTCTAAAATATATACCAGTTGGAATCCCCCATATGGATCTATAATTCCAAGCATTTGTTCATGTGAGTAGTCCCAAGAGACTCAGTGGAACTATTCATGTATATAAATGTCGTGAGACTATGGGTAAGTCTGCACAACAGCTGGGAGAGCGTTTCCCAGTGCAGGTATGTAGACCGGTGCTAGCTCATTTTGTGCTAAAAATAGCCATGTGGCTGTAGTGGCATGGGCAGTGGCTCGGGCTAGCCACCCATGTACAATCCCATCCAGCCCCTGGGTACATATGCTGAGCTGCTGCCAGTGCTGCTGTGGCCACAGTGCTATTTTTTTTAATGTGCTAGCTCGAGCAGAGCTAGTGCATATCCGTCTACCCAGGCTGGGAAGCACTCTCCCATTACCACTGTAGACATACCTTGTACGTCTACGTTTGCAACTGTATACAGTTACATGTGTAGTGCCATAACCCCCCTATTGTCCACTTCTGAAGCCCTGAAGCATGTGTATGAAGGAGAGTGCATTGCACAGAAGCTAGCACACATGAAGAGTTGTGTGTGTACACGCCTCTGTTCTGGCATGGCCCTGTACCAGTGCTACAGTGCAGTGTGGATGGGAGCAAGGGGCATGTACCAGGTCACAGGTATCCATAGTCCTCCAAGGCCATTCCCATAATGCAGGTGATACATTTGCTGCTTGACCTTTACCCAAAGGTAAAAAGTCCATGATCCCTCATTGCCAGTGGCAGTAGCAAACTGCACTGAGCACTTCAGATCACTTTTCTTCCATGAACTATATTGATCAGTACAGGCAATCCTGGATCATGTTCCAAAAGCTGCCACCTCGTCTCTGGAGTACACTTATGTATTGATCAGGGTGTGGTCAGACTGCACCATCCTCCACGACTTCACCTGGATTAAAAGGAACATATCTGTATCGGGGGAGTGGCAGTGTGCTTCGGGGAAGCCCTAATCAGCTCCTGCCATTCCAGCCCCAATCAAGGGAAATGGGTTGGAGCTGGGCTACTAGCTCGGACTAGCCTGGAAACTGGCCACACCAGCCATCCTTGTTAACAGGGGCTAAAAGCTTCAGAGGGAGTGGGGGCAGAGACCAGGAGTGGAGAGTAGGCTTAGAAGGAGCCAGGAGTGTGTTACCTTGTTGCCACTAAGGCCTGTGCTAGGCCAAACCTGTAAATAATTGAAGCTTGGTGGTGGGGACCGGACACAGGAATAAAGAGCACGGGTGTTGCACCAGCATGAAGTGGTCCTGATGCATTGGGGAGCAGGTCCAGGAGGCGGAACCTAGCAGGGTGCAGTGAGCACCCCATTACACATGACATTTCACAAGGGCTGGGGGAGGCTGCGTTCACCGGACTCCAACCCAGTGCTGGGAGTGCATGAAGCACCTCAGCCTCCTGTATCAAAGGCTAAAGGACTCCAACAATCACTCCGGGAGGGGACTTAGCACATGTCCATGCTACAATGAGTTGGACCAGGTGCTCTCAAGGGCAGTGAGTACAGAGCCTGAAGTGACTCTCAATCCCTTCCTCAACCCTGCTAGCCTCCTCATACAGCAAGATACTGCTGTAAATCAATTACTGTATTGAAATCCTGTGAACTGCTGTAAACTGTTTAATGGAAGCTGTAACAGAATATTAATGAGCAGTTACTGTGCCCCTGGATGTCTGCATTTCTCGGCCAGCACTCTGTCAGCAACAGTTCCTGGGCCACATGGACAGAGGGGAAAGGGAGGGGGCAGGTTCTAAAAGGGTTGATGGGGAAAGAACAGTTTTATGACACTTGTGCAAAGACCAAAGACCCAACACCACCTCTGTCCCTTTTTTCCTTCCCCTTGCGAATGGTAACCACAGGGGTGGGGGCCGTTGGTGGCTTGTGTTCAGGCAGATCAGGTGTTGATCCTGAAGGCATGATAAATTACCATAGGATCTGATTGTTGGCAGACCAGGTGCCCGCTCATTCTTAGGCCTCACTGAACACGGATGAATACATAGCTGGAGTCAGTCTGGCTCACCTGTATGTTAGTATTGTTAGTGTAGGTACTAGACTTATCAAAATTTGTTTAGTGTTTAAACTTTATGAAATGTTTGTAAATTGCTGCATGGAGGGAAAAAAGTCTTTCTTGATTGCTCCCCCCAGCTATGAAGAGATGTGCATGTGAACTCATCCCATCAGCTTGAACTCTGGGGGGAAGAGAATAAAAATCCCTAAAGAAGAAGAAAATGTATCTCTATGCTGCTTGGATTTTGGGAGGGCAAGATTTCTAAACATAGCAATGGATCTCCAGCTGCTTAGTCTGGATTAGTGCTAAAGGACATATAGAACTTGCATATTGCAGTAGCTTCTATCACCTTTTGGAACATAAGAATGTAACATATTTGTGGGTGTGTATGTTAACTGGCTTTAACCTTGTAAATAATTCTCATTTCCTTTTCCTAGCTAATAAATCTTTAGATCCTTTATTATAGGAGAGGCTACAAATGTTGTCTTTGTGAGATCTAAGGTGCAATTGATCTCAGGTAAGTGACTGGTTCTTTGGGAAAGGGAGTAACCTGAATCTTGCTGTGATCTTTGGAGTAAGGATCCATCTAACACAAAAGTAGGCTTACCTGGGTGACAAAATGGATTGGAGTATCCAAGGACACTGCCAGTGAATCCATGTTAACACTGTTACAGTGGTTGAGTGGTATACTTGATGATTGGTTGGAGAAATCTAAGTATAGATCTCACAACCAATTCAGGGTTTGTGCCCTGCTTCTAAGCAGTCTGCCCTGAGGTTGGTATTTGTACTCTTGAGCCACTGCAGGAGAGCTTGACACCTGCCTAGGTCTAGGAAGGGAAAGAGCCATTTGTCTGTCTGAAGAACATCGTAGCAGTCCATTCTCCCTTTGACCATTTCAAATGTTTACTACTGTTCCCAATCCCTGGTGTTCAGTCTTTCCCCACAGTGAGCCACTCTGCAGAAGCCAGGAGAAGAGTGGGTGGGTGAAGCATCAGCTCCAGTGATTGTACAAACATAATTCTGTGTCCCTTAGCAGTGGAAGGGTGACAGGTTGCGGTGTTAATCCAAAAGTTCAGGGAAGAAAATACACTTGCAGAGTCACTCTTTTTTTCCCCCTCTCCTTTCCCATGCTGTCTCGGACATGGACTGGACTTTCTGAGGCAAGAGAGACTAGTGAGTGGATGGACATTCTGTGTGGTTCTCTGTTCCTCTTCCGTGGGAACTGGCTGCTAGCTTAGAATTGCCTCCCTGTGCTGGAAGCCTAATTCAGCAAACATTTGACACAGCAGAAATTCAAGCTGGTTATTCAAGTTTAATGGCAGGGCAATGTGCTTTGTAGCTCACCAAGACGCTTTCACTCAGCAATATGTAGATCATTAGCAGAAATATTTGTGGCATAAGTGGATGGGTGTCCTCCATAGGACTGGAAAGACACCCCTCTTTTGCATTCTGGTGCCTTGCTCTCAGCTATGTTCTCCAAATGATGGCCAGCCTTTAAAGAAGAAATAGGTAACTAGAAATGTAATTCCTGAAAGGAACTGAACCGCACCTCAACCAGCCCTTTGTTGCACTGTAAACAGTGGAACATTTTAACAAAGCTGATGCAAGTATCTTACCATTTTTACCTCATGGGCTGCAAAAGCAGCCTGAAGGAAGGAGGCTATAACAGCATCATTCCTGGGATGCTAAAATGTATCAATACTGTGGCCTTTGGCAGTACAATTGCATTGTGGGGGGAGATTTTAGGTTCCTTCCAAGAAGAAATGAAATATGTGGGGACTATAAGGGCACAGCTACACCATGATAGCTATGTCGACAGAATGCTTTGACTTGCCAGGACCTTCCAATGCCAATAGGGAACCCATTCCACCAGGAGGGGCAGGAGCAGCACCTCAGAGGCAGATGAAGGATCTGCTTGTCAGCACAGACAACAGTGAAGAGCAGTTAAAGTTACTTAGGGAAATGGAGGATTGTGATTTTAGGGAGGAGACACTGATGAACTGGTTCATGAAATGGGACTATGCCCAGAGGGAATGGGACCATGCAGTCACTGGTACAATGGCTGGCTGAACACTTCTGGGGCAAACCCACTACTTCTCCTCTCTAGGAACCAGCAGCACCTCTTGTTCCTCATCCAACTGCTGCTCCTCCTCCAGATACCCAAGCGGCTATTGAGGCAGTGAATTACACACAGACACACACCTTGCCAGGGTGAAGTGTGTTGGATGCCCAGCACAACCTCCTTTCATTGACATTCCAACCCCTCACAGAGGAAAACCCTAGAGTATGCAGAAGGGGAACAATGAGCCTGATCCAGTCCCTGTAGCCCAGCCTGTATTTGACCACAAACTCTCATGTTCTCATTTGGTTGTCTCTCCCCCCCCCTCCCCGGCCCAATATTCTGCAGCCAATCCCCCCTTGTCAGGGCAAGGGGGAGGAGAAGGGCAGGGAAACATGGCCACAGACAGCACTGTTTGCCCACCTCTCAGGGAATCTGACTGGGTTTTTTATTCATTTGTTTCTGTTACAACAAACAGAGCTAAAACAGTTTGTATGTCTAGATGTAAAAGCTACTGTTCATGTCACTTATGTGTACATCCTGCTTTCCAAGATCAGCAGGATGTTTCCCACATGTTTGGGATGGGTCAGCAGTATGCACAGTACAACTGTGATTTCTGTAAATGAGGTGCCAAAGAAATGCAATGAGTTTTGTCCCTCCCGCACCCAAGAATTTCCTACTGTCAAAGAGCAAAATAACAGGGTTCATGATAATGATTTAAGCTCTGAAATAACTACTGCTGTCCAAAGCATCAGAATGAAAAACCAAGGAGAAGTTTTGTTAATATTTAAGTGACAATACAGACAAAAGAAATAAAACTAACTTCCCAAAGAAGACATCTGACGCTGAACAGTGCTTTCTTGACCCCCACCAAACAGTCACCACCTGCAACCATAGGAGTACTCATGTACAATACCTGACAAGTGTTTGTGGACAATGGTGTCAGGAAACATTGTGAAGAAGGAATGTTTGACATCTGTACCAAAACCATAAAGAACTGTTTTTAAGTTACCTTTAACTATGCTTAAGTGCTCCCCAAAAAGCACCCTGAAACAGAGCTGCTAACTTGCAACAAACACATTGCTTAATGATGGCATGAAAGTGCATACACACTCTGCACAGCACAAACCCAAAGGTGTTAACTTTGAGGACCCTTTCAGTTAGTACATTGTCAGCTGCAGGCGATCAAAACTCACCAAGGCATGTCACAACACAAGTCTTTGATAATGCTCCATTGGGCTTTTCCAGCAGCACCATAGTGTCACAATAGTTTTCCTTGGCACAATCCCAAGTTATCTTCCAGCTCCACACTGATCTGAAATATTGCATCATGAATTTCCTTTGCCCACCAGGAGCAGTGTGCACATGGGTGGGATCTGGTTGCCTGTATAGGTTTTGAACACCAGATCTGTCCTGTGCCTACTCACTCTGGAAGTATTCCCCTTTAGCCTCACATATGTTTTGCAAGGCATAGCATGCCATGATAATGCAAACCCTGTTGGCTATGCTGGCATCCTGATAGGTCCATAGGCATCACCAACAATGATGATTTTTTTAGATACCCAAAGGTACACTCCACCATCATTCTGCAGCTACTCAGTAGATAGTTGAATTCCCTTTTCCTTGGGTTAGCAACATCGGGGTACAGCTTTGAGCCATGTGAGGAGTAGGTAGGTGAGGTCCCCTAAAATAACTGTGAGGAGCAAACCATGTCATTTCTGGGGAATAAATTCCCTTCTCCCCCGCTGCAGTAAAATCCTGATCTCCTGAGTGCCCTGGCATTATGGACCTTTCCTGTGTGTCCAGTGTTGGTGTTCATGAACTGACCACTCTGGTCCACTAAGCCTTGGAGAATGAGCAGATAGTAACCTCTCTGTTTCATGTATTCATTGCCCCCTTTCAGTGGGCAAAGTGTTGGGATGTATGTTCTGTTGATAGCCCCTGCACGGTTCAGCAAACCCATCCTCTGAAATCCCATTATAATTTCAAGGACTTGGATTATGGCAACCACTCATAGATAGATCGATTGCAGTACTAATAGCATAGCAAACCTGTACAGCCACAACTGTTGACTTCCCAACCTGGAACTGGTTTGCATCTGACTGGGAGCTGTCAGGTGTAGCCACTTCCAAAGGGTAATAGCCACCTGCTTCTGTACTGTTTGGAAAACAATTGGTCTGGCACTGAACGGTTGCTGCAAGCTGCTTGCACAACTCCATGAAGATCTGCTTCTTCATTTGGAAGTCCTTCAGGCACTGGTCATCATCCCAGGTTTCCAAGACAATGTGGTCCCACCACACCGTGCAGGTTCTCTGGGTCCAGAAGCAGTGGTCCACCCAAGGGCATAACATTCCAATTTCAGCACTCAATATGGGATCCCAGTGGATTTTCATTTGCCCTTTCAGTCACTTGTCTTTAGTGTCTCAAATTTTTCTGGCCCCATTCCATCCAGTATCCAGTGCATTGGTCCCATGAGCAGTAGCAGGAGCACAATCCCATCATCATGGACTTGCTCCATGTTTTCAATGCATATTGAAGAAGGGAGAGACGATTGGTAGCTGTCATCGAGGGAAGCAGTGGGGACAAAAGATCTATCTGGCTTTAAGATTAAACTCGATAAGTTTATGGAGGAGATGGTATGATGGGATAATGTGATTTTGGTAATTAAATATTCATGGTAAATAGGCCTAATGGCCTGTGATGGGATGTTAGATGGGGTGGGATCTGAGTTACCCAGGAAAGAATTTTCTGTAGTATCTGGCAGGTGAATCTTGCCCATATGCTCAGGGTTTAGCTGATCGCCATATTTGGGGTCGGGAAGGAATTTTCCTCCAGGGCAGATTGGAAGAGGCCCTGGAGGTTTTTCGCCTTCCTTTGTAGCATGGGGCACGGGTCACTTGCTGGAGGATTCTTTGCTCCTTGAAGTCTTTAAACCACGATTTGAGGACTTCAATAGCTCAGACATAGGTGAGAGGTTTTTTGCAGGAGAGGGTGGGTGAAATTCTGTGGTCTGGGTTGTGCAGGAGGTCAGACTAGATTATCATAATGGTACCTTCTGACCTTAGTATCTATGAATCTATGAATCACCATATGTGTGAAGGTGGCATACAATACCAGCAACACATAGCAAAGTGATTCCCAAAGCATCTCCTGAGATGCAAAGGACTCTGGGATACTATCCCTGAAATGGTAGCGCTACTGTTGCATACCAAAAAGGGGCAGTGTGGACATAGATATATCTCTGTGCATGGCGTTCTGTGTGTTCTCATGAGACAAATGCAATAAACACAAGGTCCAATTTCACAAGTACTTACCACCTGCTAGTAGTGCAAACTTCCGTTGAAAAATCAGACTTGATGATGATGACATGATAATTATTATTGTTTAACATTTATATTGTTAGTGTGTGTCTATGAACCTGATCCTGGAAATGTATGTGAGTAAATTTACTCATCTGAATACATTTTCAGGATTGGTACCAAAGATATATATGGATTAATCCTTCAGAACGTGTTTTTCTGAATAAGATTACAGGATTGTGCTGTATAAGTACTACAGACTTGAGCCAATAAGGTGAAATTAGTGGGGGTTGAGGGTGCTGAGTATATTGTGAGACTGAGCCCTTGGCAGTATTTTTTTAAATTTTTTTGAACTAATTGTTCTCTTCCAACAAATAAACATCTCTCCTAATTTGCAGAAATGAAAGCACTCTGGAAAACCAGACATCTCTATCTTCCTTGGAATATGTGAACATGCTTAGAGTTTATCTGTCGTAGATTTAGATCTGAACTAAAAAAAGGATTTTCAATAGCAATCACTGCCTATCTGTCTATTGAACGTGTGTGTTTGTGTGTGGGTGAAATAGTTGCTAAATGTTATGTTGCATGTAAACTTTGATTTTTAACATTCTAGTTGTAAAGTTGTCTTCCTCTCCAGGAGTCAGCTGGGCAAGAGAGACAGCACTGGATCATAAAGTGATGAAAGGAAGTGTTAGCTGCAAAGGCACAGTAGAAGAATCTGTGAATAATTTTTGAAGGTCTAAGTAGTGCATTAGGTGGTGGCCTCCGAGTTCTAGTTTGTATAATAATACAGAAGTCATGTAATTTTTAAACAAGCTTCTTTGGCACTAAATTTTTTAAAAACTTTAAGGTGGTTTGAATTCATGATATGCATCAATATTGATATAAAGGAGCTTTTAGGGAAAATAGGGTTTAATGGAGAGAAAAGCTTTCACATTAGTTTGTTTTAGTGTCATAGTGAGAACTAAATTTAATTTCAATCCAGTGAGCTAATTATATATTTTAATCCTGTTATCTTATTTGCAACTTCCTGGATTATCTCTAGCTCTGTAATCTCATAAAGTGCCATGTTTCTTAAACTGCATGCATGCATCGGGGAAAGCCATTGGCAGGAAAAGAGAGAGAGACTGCAAAAATTCATTCACAAACTTTCGTAATTTGAAAGTAGTAGTACTCACCAGCTACATATACATCCTGTAATGAAGTGTGATTATGTAAGTACTTGTAATTTTGAATACGCTTTTTTGTTTAAATATAAAAAGGCATTCTAAGAGCCAAGGAGTTGCTTAGCATTATGTTCAGTAGTACAGAACTAACTCTGCTGTGGGCATATTTGCATTGGAATTGCAGTATATAGCATTTTGCACTGAATGGCAAATAGGCAAATACCTCAAAAGGATGCATGGTTAACTGTTCTATTCTGCAGGTACCTGCAAATACCCCCATTGTAGCTTGTACTGTTCATGGAGGCCCATTAGATTAGGAGAGCAACTAATTATTCCAATAAAAAAATGTGGTCAGTTATGTTGAACTGAAATGTTAAAGTAACTGTTCTCATCTTACACAGTGAATACCATGTATCAGAGGGGTAGCCATGTTAGTCTGGATCTGTAAAAGCGGCAAAGAGTCCTGCATCCAATGAAGTGGGTATTCACCCATGAAAGCTTATGCTCCAATACGTCTTTTAGTCTATAAGGTGCCAGAGGACTCTTTGCTAGTGAATACCATGTAAACACAAATCACCCTCAGTAGATTCAACAATGGCCTTTTCTTGACAACTTGCTTATATAACTAATCTTTTACAGCAGTTAAAAAGCCCAGTGCAGTGACTTAACTGATGAGAATTACTCCCAGTGACATTGAGGTTGACACCGGGTTTTTTTTTAAGCAAGCAGAGGTTTATGATGAGAGATAACAGTGGGTTCACAGTAACAGAAAAGAGGAACTAGTTTAAATAACAATTTACATGCATATTTATTCAATTATAGCCTGGAAAAATGGGTGAATAATTTAATGTCTGAATGTTGGGCTACCCATAGGTTGTATACAGGGGGAAATATTCAGAAATAATATTCTCAAAGAAAAGGCCAACATTTCTTGGATAAATTATTCACAATGAATAATTTGACCATCTTCACTAATTAATACTATATGTGCATGCCTATAAATGCTCATGTTAAACAAATGGGGATTAGATCCTGTGGTGCATGAAAAACATTGCCACAAGTCATAGGTTCAATGCTGGGGCACAACATAGTCCCGTTCCAAAATCTAGCCAGTGTCTAGTTTATCTCCATGGGAATCCATTCAGGCACTAGGGGCTCATGTGCCTGCCTCTGATTGAAAGATTGCAGCCTAAGGGTCGAATCATGCAAACATTCATTTTCAGTGAGTTATCCTTATGTAAATAGTTCCACAGAAGCAAAAAAACATAAAAATAAAAATAAAATCATTGTTAGCATGTTTATAGAATGGAAGAGAAACTGAAGTCACAGGTGATTCCAACATGCATCTCGTTACAGGACTGGGGCCTTAACATGTATAAAAATGAAAGTTGCAAGCTAGCAAGGCTGCAAGTGGATCAGTAAATGTAAGATGAAGCCTATCAATAGCTTTTAAATCGGTGTTTCTTGTTTTACTATGATTGTGGTAGCCCACTTGCAGTTCTCATCCATGAACACCGTACCTTTAAACTTACAGATTTTTGTAAACAGGGGATTGAGGAAGTTACGTATTTCTGGACAATGGATAGAGCTATATTTGAAGCACATCATAGGTTGACCTACCTTTCTGCTGGCTTAATGTGGAGCTAACTTCCACAGTCCCCAGATCACTACAGCTAGATAGAACTTTATATTAATAACACCCCCCCTTCATTTGGCATCTAACACTATCTTTCTTCCTGTAAGGGTTAACAGCACTGAAAAGATCCTTTTCTGAGGGCAAACCTAACATCTACTGCTTCATGCACACAGAAATGTTAATTTGTTTACATTTAGTATTGCTTCATCAATGACAATCTAGATTAAATCTATTCAATAGTGTGGTGGTATTTCAGACCATTTAAGCATTCATTTGACAAATCAGTGGTTGGAAGAAGATGCTTACAAAATGGGAAAGACTGAAGCTATAATTTGGCATATTAGTAACCTTTTTTGGTAACTTAACATTTGGACAGCAGTCAAGGAGAAAGAGAGGTACTATATGTTTGCAATAAGCAGAGAAC
Source organism: Chelonia mydas (assembly GCF_015237465.2). Taxonomy (NCBI): domain Eukaryota; kingdom Metazoa; phylum Chordata; order Testudines; family Cheloniidae; genus Chelonia; species Chelonia mydas. The sequence goes on from NC_057849.1 coordinate 282,428,197, forward strand.
CAGAATAATCTTTCTTTTATCAATATAGATGAAATGAACTAATGATATTTTCCTGGTTCTCCCGTTATTTTTCTGTTTTTACATTCTGTGAGTTGCCATACCATATAGAAAACTCTAAAGAAACCAAATAAAGTGTCTGTGCCTAATCCTGCAACCCTTTCTTAGGCTAAACTCCCATATATTTTGATTGCTCAACAAGCAGGCCCTTTAAGCTACATGCTCCCTACTTCTGGATGTCATGGAGAAGAGCAAAATGTGCCAGAAGCGCCCACTGACCAGTGTAAAGCCGGGAGCTGTGACTCAGTTGCATACTTTGCCGATCTCAGGCATCAAGGGGCCCTCTCTGACTCAGCTCTGTGTAGCTGGAAGGAGTTGAGGGAAGAGTTGTGTTTGGAAGGAGGCGGACCAGGGGAGCAGCTGCTCTCTGGAGCCTGCACCAGATGAATTTTTAAATACAAATCTCTTCTGAAGTTACAGCTTACAATAAATTACAATCTGTTCAAGTGTGCCTAAAGGGATCACCCTGCTGATGGCCATCTGAGCCATTTTGACCGGAAAAGGTAGGCTGAATAGACTGGAATGGAGGGGCAGAGATGGGATGAGTGCCTTGAAAATCCAATACCTCCATGCCGTTACAGGCTGGCCCAAACTCTAGATCCTGAGGAGATCATCTCAATTTCACTAACTCGTGGAATATTGGGGCATATCGCCCACAGGAGGCGGGACTTGTGACCCTACAGCCCCTTCCCTGCAAGCTGTTCTGCATGGTGTGCTGAACCCCATTGGCTTCAAAGAAGTCCCGTGTAGGTGTAGACATAAAAAACAGCTTGCTGTATCAGGGCCAAGGTTTGTAAAGGGCTTTGAAGATGTAACATGCTGTCTAAATGCTAAACAGCATTATGTTGTTAATGATGATGATTTTAAAGAGGCAAATGCATTTTAATTCTCTAAAATTTATTAAACATTAAAAGACAGAACAAAATTCTGTTCAGATATGTCAGCATAAATGAAAATAACGTACAGTGGAAGTTGTTTCTTCATTTGTGCTTTATGAGCGCTGAGTATATTTTGCATTTGTAGGGTTACTGGTTTTGTGGAGGAGGATTTGTTAATTATTAGTTGTGACGCTAACATCTGAGACCGGCATATATATAATTTTTAAAGCACAATCAACAAAAATCTCATGACCTCTTGCAAACATATATAGCCCCAATCATATAAGCACTTATGCATATGCACAGTTTTATCGTTTGAATAGTCCAGCTGAAGTAAATGGAATTATTCACATGTGCGAAGCTAAGCAGGAGGTCAGAGTTTGCAGGACTGGCCTTAAAACATATTGCAAAATTCTACTCAAATGGGTCAGCATACACCCCCCCCCTTGCCGCTGACAGCTATGTTGTTTCATTAGCATCATTGTCATTTATAGTAAAAGGCAGGCTAATAGATTTTGTGCTTAGTCAGGTAAATTTCCTTTTTCTGCAAGATTGGAATAGACACACAAACGTAACGAAGGTAAGAAAGATAGTCTGTGAAACCACACAACCACAATCACATATGGTGTGGCAAAGGTCATTTTAAGTAATACTGAGACTGGGACTCTGGTGATCTGGGTTTGATTATCCGCTCTGGCACAGACTTCCTGTGTTGTGTTAGTCTCTCTTTGTGTCAGTCCCCATCTATAAGATTGGGATATTGACCCTCCCTCAGAGATGGGGGGCTGATAAGATAAATGTGTTAATATTAGTGAGATACTCTGATACAATGGTGATTACTGTAGAAAAGCCTGCAAATAAATATCTTCAAAGCAATATACAAATTTATTTTTAAAAGTGCTTGCAAAGTGGTCTTTCTTGCATCAGCAGCAAGGGGAATCCATACTCCCAGGGTTATTGCAGACACAAATATATTGATTAATGTATCTGTCTATCTTTCTGGGTTCATACACCATACCCACCATCATGGTTTCTGAGAACTTGATTGCAGATACAGATAATGATCCTGCTTCCATTTAAGTTAAAGGGAATTTTGGCATTGGCTTTCACCAGAGCAAGAGTAAGATCAGACGGCATTTCTCCTCCAAACCCCAAGTTCTAACAGTCCCATTCCCTTGAGTGTTAGATGAATCAGTGGTACATAGGTGAATCCAGAAGCTTAAAATGGTCTGTTGCAGACTGGGTCCCAAAAGTTTTAACAGTTAAAACAAAAATCACAAATAGGACAGTTGCCATGTGCACAGCATATTAATGTAGCTGGGGTGTGTTGACACAATCCTTTCCTCTTACCCAAAGACAATGAGCATCTCCTCTAGCGCCCACTGATGTCAGTGATTAAAACTCCCAGTTACTTCCTTGGAATTTGATCAGGCCCTAACAGTGTTGCTGCACTCTGCCCTACCTGCAGATGATGAATGAGTCTTTTTAGTGCCCCATAATAAGGAACATTACCATAGTCTAACCTCCAGGAATCTTCCATGATAAGAGATGCTTTAAGTAGGAGAAAATCTACATTTTCCTCCCTGACAAATATAAGGAAAACATTTGAAGGAAACTGTGTTAGTAAAAATCATGGTAATGAGTCAGTTACTGTAAATATGATTTTTTGAGTGAAAGGCTTTATTTGTAATGGAAATACTGAATGTGGCTACTGCAGATGAGTGAAAAGCAGGGCATGAAATTACAGCCTGCCATCTGTCTTTAGCTAGATCATTCTTCAGTACTGTCAGTCAAAATCAAAATTCATCATTCATGTGGGATGCTCTATTTTGAAGCTTTTGGAATGACAGACAGAATATTCAACTGTATAAGACAAGTCTGACTTGGGAGGGTCAAAGTTTTGCTGTCATAGTTTGCAGGAGGCAAGTGAATTGCTTTGTCCATCTTTCCTGTCTCAGCTACAGAAAGATGTGCTAATATTTCATCTGCAGCATGTGTTCTTGATAGAAAGAAAGGGAAAAGAGCTGACCATCAAGGTAGATATCAGCAATGGGGCCACAATTACATTATTGTGTGTCTTTGAATATTTTTAGAAGGTTGGTGGTTAATTTTGAAGATAATGACTCTGAATATTTGAACTTAGAGAAGCAGTGCAAGGAAATGGTAGTGTTTGGTACCTCACAAAGGGTATTGATTGTAGATTTGGTTGGAGAGCTGATCAAAAACATTGGGGTTTCTTTCCTCCCATAAAATTTCACATGAACATTTTTAATTTAAAATTTTTATTCACTTTTTTTTAACTTTTTTTGCCGGAATTTTTTTTAATTGAAATTTGTTTCATTTCGGTTTTCAGAAACCAAAAGAATTTCAAAATCTCTGATTTTTTTTTTTACTTTTATTTTCCTATTTCCCCCCTTTTTCATTTATTGTCACTTAATTCAGTAGAATGATTGACATCTAATGTTTGTTTTACATTTTTTCCCCCTTTTTGCTGTCTAACTTTTCAAAAGTTGGAGAAGTTTTGAAAAGTTACAGTATGAGGGTGGGGGCGTGGGGAGGGGAAACCAAAACCAACCAACCAAACACAAAAGATGGGACGCAAAAACAAAAACAAACAAAAAAACTCACCCCCAAGCCACAGGCATCATTCCATTCAATTCAATGGCAAAGACGGTGTGGAAAAAGGAGGAAGAAGAAAAAACAAAAATTTTGATTTCAGAAATGTTTTTTGTTTTCAAAAACCAAAGCAAAAACTTCAATTAGAAATAAAAGCAAATTTCTTATGCTATTTCAAAATTTCCCATCAATTACTTTTAAAAATCTAAAACGAAATTTTCCTGCAAAAAGACTTAATTTTTCTAACATGCCATTGTTTGATGGGAAAAGTTTTCAGTTGAAAAACATCCAGCTCTACTTGGCTGACTACCTTTCTGCTTTTCTGGGCTTATAATCATGGTCTGGCACAACTTAGAAACTGTCTGGTGGATAGCAATCCCAGAAGCATTTGTAAAGTGCCGTGGTTCCAGGAGGTTACAAACTCTCCACAACTCAGGAACTCAGCAGCTAATCAAGTTGGGTTCATGGAATATGCAAACTTCATTGGCCAAACTACTTGGATTCAAGCTGGTTACAATCTCCATCAGAACTGACTGCTTCTCTTATAAACTTTTCATCTAGATCTTGATGGAGAAATTTAAGCTCCATGATCCATTTTTACAAACTCTGCTAGTGAAATATTTCATAAAAATACTGATGCACATTGATTTATGTTTAATGGTGTATTTTCTGTAATTACAGAAAAATATAATCTCTCTATTGGAAAAACTGTAACAACCTAGAATAAGTTTTCACATATTTCAAATCCTTCCTAGAAACACTAAGAAAGTTTCCAGACAAAACACTTTAAAATACACGTCAGGTTGAAGAGATCTCTTAAATTAAAACAGGTCTGAGAAGCAAAATCCTGTAGTTCTAGAGACCTCTACTTTTCCCTAGAAATATTATCCTTCTCTCCTGACTGTTCTGCTATGTGATCAACTCTACCTCCAATGAGGGCAATGTATAGGAGAGGAAGTCAATGTAACTTTGGGGTTTTATATTCAAGACAGGGCAATGTGCAGTTTCTACATATGAAGGAGCGCATATGGCCCTATCAGAGCAATGTGCTGGCTGGCAAATCCATGCACGTGGGAATCATTTTGAGAACAGCTTCAAAAAGCAATTTCAAATGAATGATACATGTGGGTTTATCTCTTGAGTAAAAATCTTTAATGGAAATATGTGTGTGATTCTAGTGAAAAATGCCTGCTTCTCAGGCTTTTTAGATTAGCAGGCATGTTTATTCATTTTTGAAGGAGCTTTTCTTTTTGGTCTCTTGATCCTCTTGCAGCTTTACTACTGCTATGTTAAAAATGTAAAGCTGGATTCAATTAAAAATGTTTTTGTCTTCCACAAAGAGGAATTCCCTGAAAAATTGAAGTCAATTTGTCTTGTTCCCTCATGGCCTTGCCATGGTAACAGGATCATTTTTATTGGATCAAAGCTCTACTTTGTTTTATTGATGGGTTCCACGGCCGACAGTTGTGTCTAAAATGCATTTTTTAAAATTGCTTTTCTTTTAAATTCTATTTTTTCACTGTGCATTAGAACATGTTTGCATCATTACTAGATAGATTACTTAAAATGTGTCAATTAATTGGGGAAAAAAGTACATTTCTAATTGCATGGTGGAATTACATATGTAAAATTCCCAATGTTCGTGTTCACTTTAATTTCAGTCTCTGGTTCTCCTTCTCTCATAGTATGCCACTGCTGTGTGTACCCTCCACGATCCCAGCAAATAAAGATGATAAAAGCCCTGGCTAGGATTATTTAGTTGGTGTTGGTCCTGCTTTGAGCAGGGGGTTGGACTAGATGACCTCCTGAGATCTCTTCCAACCCTAATCTTCTGTGATTCTGTGACTGTTTATTTCAGTCTTTTGAGGTTATAATAGCAGGTGTGAACACTGAAATTGAACAGAAAGATAATTACACTCAGAAACTTATTCAGCATTAAACTAATTCTGTATTTTACATGTGCTTTTTTTTTAACCAGTACAGAATTTATTGCATAGTTAACTTATGGAAATTTGTGTATTTCTATATTCTAAGGAATTTCAAGTCATTGTCACCAGTCAACTGCGTGTGTCACAGTTCAAATCTTAATTTAGCATCTGAAAGTTGTGGTGATTGTATTCATAACCACAAATGCTAGATGGTTTGATATTTTTAATGAAGATAAAGATTTAGGTAAATACAACAAAATCTGCAAGACAGCCCTAAATGTGCAGAATCTATGAATGCTTCTGTGCTGTGGTTTTTGACTGACATGTAAAACTAAGCAGTGTTCTTTGTTTATAACATTAAGAACTATGATGTTTTCTTCCCTGGATGCACACATGTAAGTCCCATTAGCACTGAAGTAAGTTACACATAAGCACTGAGGAGATAGAATAGTTCCCCAAGGCCCTTATGTTCTCTTCCATGCATTAAATCATGTGGAGAGGAACAAAATAATCTGAAAATATGATGGCTTTGAAGTAGAACTGTTGAACCACAATATCCCCAGCACACACACTGCCCAGAGCTGGCAAGAACCTAGATGGTAAGGACAGAATGTCAAAAAGGAGTGCATAGGTTTTTTGCTAGACCTCCTGGGGTGAATTTCATCCTTTGTGCAGCAAATATTCTGCCCTTGCAGACAGAGCTGGTAGAGATAATACATATAATTCCTGGGAGACCAGAAATCTCTTAAATTTATATGACTATAAAGAAGAAATTCTGTAGAACTTGACAGAAAGATAATATTTTGCCATTTTTTCATCAATGGATCTCAAAGCACTATATAAACATAGATAAATTAGGGCTCTCAACAGACCACCAAGGGAAGGCAAACTCATTAACAAACTTTTCATCTCTAGAGCTGGGTGAAACAGAATTTCCATCCCATGGGAAATTCTGATGCACCAAAATTTGGTTTCATCCTGATTCATGATGAATAGTTGAAATCTCGGAATTTTTCACAAAACAAAATATTCAGAAAATATTTTGTTTTAACCTTATCAAAACATTTTGTTTCAGTGAGGTCAGAATGTTTAATTTTTACTTGTTTAACTTTTATATTACATGGAAATGCGGAATATAAAAGTTGAAGCATTTTGAGTATTCTATCATATCATAATAGTCAAAATGATCACATAAAAACAAAGTTTTGACTTTATGGGAATTAAACATTTTGATAATTTCCTACAAACATTTTGGCAGTCAATACATTCTTGTGAAATGTTTCTATTTCATTGAATTAGCATTTTCCAACAGAAAAATATTCCATCAGAAATTTTTTGACCAGATCTGTTTATCCTCTTCAGGTCACTATTGCTGGTATCCTTAGTGGTCAAAGCTAAAACAAAATCTAGTGATGTATGGGCTGGTTTTGGTGCTCAATAGGTTTGCCAGCTGTGGACCTAATATTTTAGACGTCATTTCCAGCACTGAAGCTGACCATGAACAATTTTGTGATCAATATTATTCTTTTAAAAGTATATGTTTCTGATATAAATTTAAAAATAGAGCTAGTTAAACAAAGCCAGTTGCTTTTTATGGGAAATTCTAGAAAAATCATTAAAAAAAAAAATCTCATGATAATACTTATTTTTTGGATTTCTCCCCCCTGTTTCCCATGGGAAAAATGGAAAAGAAAAAAAGATAGAGGGACACAAGGAGAAAATAGAAAACTTTTTTTTGTTTTTGCTGGAAAAACTTGTCAATTATTTTATCATGAAAATTATTGTTTAGGGGAACAAAAGGTTATTTTCTTTTGAAAAAATTGTTTTGATGCAAATATTTTGATCACCGATGCTTAAAATGCACTTAAGATATGTCAGGCAATACTTCTGAATCAAATTTACCACCCATTCAGTAATTTAGTTTTATTAATATTGTGCCTTCGCCTGTTTAAAGGTCATTGGTTTTCCTGGTGGTGATCGTTTGTTCTTGTACAGCAATTGCCGCTTGTAAATATTTGTGCACATCAAGCTGGTTGTTACGTTCCTTACCTGCAATAAAATCTTAGTTAAACAGCTACAGGCAACATTTGATTGTTTGGCAGGGTATGAAATGATGAATCAAAGATAGGACTTTTTAAAAAGCTATTTTGAAGAGAGTTGAACAATCCACCTAGTCTTTCAAAATACATTAGGAGGATATTGCTCAGGAGAGTCAAGCTGATCCAAATTAGCAGCAAATGAGTGATGGCTGTAATGTAAAGAGACAGGCAGCAAGAGGTCACACTAAAAGTCCATTACTATAAATCTGCCAAAAATGTAGTTTTCCCATTATGTGTGTCAGACTATTCTCCAAGAGCCATGTTAGTAAATCTCATTCTTATGAGGCTTGATCTGAATTCACTGAAGTCAATGGCAAAGCTGGTATTGATTTTAATGATGCAGGATCAGGGCTAAAGTCTCTTTGCTATAAACTGTATCGGTAACCTATATGCTTTATACTGCAGCGTTTTTATGTATGTATTTATTTGGCCCAATGAAAGGGACAGAAGCAGTGGGGAGGAGACATTAAAGGGCCCCGAAAGATCATAAATAGGGTGTGGCAGTTATTAGAAATGCTTAGTAGATGTTTCTGAAGCTACATAGGAAGTTTTAATTGTGCGCGAGCTACTTGGCAGGTCACGCCTAATCACCCTTTGAGAGCTGACCCAATCAGAGAATGTGGTGGGGGGAGAGAGCAGGGAAAGGTTATCAGCGGGGTTAAAGCTGGACTCAGCAGTTGATCCATATAGGACTAAGACGTGTCTTCTGTGGGGGCTGGGTCCCAATACCTGTACCACTTTGGATACAGGTGAATGCTATTCCAACTTCACTTACTAGGAAAGACCTCCATTAGGCATAATGTTTGTTGCATGACAGCGTGTTTTTATGGCCCTAGAAAGAGAGCTGGGAGAAGATTATTTGTCACCATTAAAGGCTACAGAGCCTAGGGAACGTACATTTAACTGTTAACTAACTGATCTAACTGGGATTCTGTCTCCATTAAAGAGAGAACGGGGGCAGAGCTGAGTGAGGTGAAGGTTTATATATTCTTACCTGAGTTAGCTGGGTTTATAAAGAGAAGGTAGTGCCCTATAGAGTGAGCCTTATACAGATCCAAGGAGTGGATGTTTTATATGCTGATCCCAATACCTGTTCCACTTTGGATATAAGCTACAGATTTCTGTTTCACCAGCAATTGAGGACTAGTGCACTATTAGCCCAAGGGCTGGGATGGTGGAGATCCCCAGTTTTGCTGACGAGGTTCTGACATGTTTGAAAGGACTGAGGTGCTCCCTTTCTGCTCAAGCTCTGAAGAGTCCAGGTGACACACTTCACATATTTATGATCACTCTACAAAGACTGACAAATCATCTCTGAAAGAACGTCAGAGAGGAATGTGTTTGTGTGTGCTAAAGTATAGAAGAGCAGATTTTATGTTGAAACATTGCATTACATTTAAATATGTAACAGCGACAAAAGGCAGAGGTCTGTATAAGGAACACCAGTAGATTTATTGTGTGACAGCTTTTGTTTAAAAGTTATTCCTAGTACTGCAAATTTACAATATTTTATGTGTGCATTGAATGGCTGTTTTACTAAGAAACTGTATGGTATGCTCTCTTCAAAGCTGACTGGGAACTATTAACACCTACCTATCGAGATTTTAAATATAATTTCACATTAGCGTCCTCCCCAGTTCATCTGCCAATAAGGCCTTTATCTTTAAATCCTTTTTTGCCTAACATATGTCTGTACTGTTCTGTTCAGGTTCTTGTACATTACCCAAGACCGTGGAGGGTATCTGAGTACTTTCCACTAACGAACTAAGCAATGTGACTAGCATCAGTCACGGGAAATTCTTTTCTTCTTTCTCTTCCTTTCATTAGGCAGGAGTACATTGTCATGTTTACATGAATGTGGACAGTCAAGAAGTCATGCATGGGGATTCAAATATGCTTGTTAGGAACAGTCTTTTTTGCCAAGCTCTCCCACTCAATTCCCCAAGGAGCTACAAAAATGATGCTGCGAAATGGCTTAATTTCTCTTAAACAGCTGAAATGTTAGGGAGTTATTACATGTGAGGGAAAGGAAAGAGGGAATGGGCACATAACATTTGTTGAATAGAATCCTGTATGCTTTAACAGAACAAAATCTATTACGGCAATTTAAAAAGCTGTCCAAGTTTGCTAGCAGTAAGACCAAATCTTTGTATTTCTTGTAATAGGAGTACTGTCCATATATTTTTGCTACAGTGCTTCCTGAAAAGGAAAAAAAAACCCACATTACTCACAAGAATACCCACTTTCTCGAGTTTAGAAATCTACATTTGGGTATAAAATTCTTGATTTCACAGTATTTTGATGTATGAATGAATTGAGCTGCTCTCTATCCTGCTGCATTTAACAGGGTATTTTAGACAGAGAGAGGAAAAAACCTTGCTTCTTTGCTCTCATTAATAGTTAATTGTTATTACATTGTTTCCTACATTGGAGACATATATTGGGCTAACCATTCTTCTTTCCCTACAAGTGATCTGACATTATTATCCAGAATAATAATGCTGTAAATAAATGTGGTCCTTAGAGGAATAAACCCTACTGAGTTTTTTCTTCCTCTCACAAAACACTTAAGTTCGCCAACAACCTGTAACGGAGTACATCTGGGAAGAGAAATCCATGGTGGTGCTTCCAAAAAGAGAGCTCTCATGTTCTTTAAAAGGTTAGTATTGGCTGTGTCAATGACATTCAGTCTGTGTTGTGGATGATATAGCTATCCATGCTAATGCATTCTGCATTAGTGAATTAATTCTCTTTTCACTTATTGCAGGACTAAGTCCCTGGGGAGAAACTGAATTCATGATGAGATTTATATCAGAGTGTCCCAGTCAGACTGGGATGATCCCCCCACCTGCCCAGACAAGAAGTGGATAGTAATAAGACGGGTGCAGGTGCTGGTGGAGATAAAAGTGAAATTTATATTTACCCCACATCTCAGAAGACAGAGATAGGCCTGGTTCAAGATAAATTAAATGAGCCTTGCATGTAGAAAAATTTCAGTAACTCAAGTATTACAGAGTTTATATATGGATAATGAGAATTTCCACAGCTACATTGGGTAGGATGAAAAAAGGAAGATGTTTGGAAGGGGCATGAACTCTCATAATCCAGTTCATAATCTACACTGCAACTAAGGGAGTTAGGGAGAAACTCCTTTAGTAGTCAAGTTGTTACACATTCAGACACCTCAGTGTTTGCTGCACCTTCCTTTGGAGCATCTAGTACTGACCATTATTCCCACTAGACCAGGAGAGCTGATTAGATGGAATACTGGTCTGATCCATTATGATCCAGTATCCTTAGGTTAGAGGCACGGTTGCCATCAGTAAAGGAGAATGGGGGAATGGAGGACAGTTAAGAGGAAAGAACAAGTGGTATGAAGGAAGTACATGATGATCTTGGTTGTATCATGCTGAGTTTGAGGTGATTGACATAAAAGATATCTCAATGAAAAATGCTGTTATGATGTGATTGTGACTTGTAGTATCTTCCAGATCTTAGAGAAGCAGTCTAGACTATTCCTTGAACGGGTGATTGTTGTTCTAAGGGTAGATGCTAAATCTGATTTCCATTGAGAGCTTGATGAAGGATATAAATCTTTTCAGGATCTCAGGAACTTGAATAAGGCAAGAGCTGTGAGAACACACTTTTTAAGCCAATCAGTTTGAACATTGAATCCTTTCTTACACTCACAGGACTATTCATATTTTTAACTTATTTCCCAGTACACTACAGAAACATGAAAAACATAACCCACTGATTTTCTCGTAGTTACAGCATAGCATTTAAATCATTTTAGAGGAAGACATTATAAAGTAACATAACAGTAGTTATCTATCTTTAGATATTCGCATCTGCCATCCAGAAATACAACTAATCCACTGAGTTTAAAATTGTTAAGATGTTTGTTGGTTTGTTTTTCCTCTTAAGAACTAGGGAGAAATTTTCTGTGCAAATAAATGCACTGCTCTATTTTACCATTTCTAATAAAGAGCAGACACTTTACCGATTTTGAGAGAACTAAGGTGAGGTTCTGTGTACTGATGTATTTGTCATAGCACTTCACCAGTGTCACAGGTGTACTTTTAAAGATGAGCCTCTGCATGTTCAATAATATGCACTGCCCTTTGGAAAAGTAATCAGTTAAATCAGATCCTCTTTAATGTTGACATGACTTGCAGCAATGGAACCATCACAGTGCATTTCAATTAGGTTTGATTTCCCTACCTAAAAAGGTTTAAAAGCTAATTGGCACAGAGTGCTTTTGTCCTCCTAATGTAAGCAAAGACCTAATTATGCAGGAGGCTGGGGAGAGGGAGTACACAGGGCAAAGACATTTCTGTTGTCATTAAAATGTTAGTCACATCTGGAGGAGTGGGAATCATAGCAGTTAGAGATAGGGAAAGGGGAGTGGTTAGATGGCAGACTCTCCCTGTGCAAGGGCCGGATACAGTGTCCCATTAGGCCATATCAGATATTAATTGATTCTGCACAGTTTTAGCCAAAAGGCCAAGAAGAAGTTATTCTCTGGTATTTTATATCTGAAGATCTTTATTAAGTCCAGGGTCACGAACAAAATGGGTTTATTGTAAACCTCAGGTTGGTTTCTCGTGGTAACAATGCATCTAACAGTACCATTATTCTCCTCAATAATAAGCCCTTTGAAAGACGTACACAGGAAGCACAAAGAGTTTTTATTTTAATATTGTAAAGAAGTAAATTAATGCTCAGGCATGAATTGTTCCTTTCAAAAATGTTGTTTTAATACAAAAAAAAGTAAACAATGGCTTTTTTTAACAAATGCCTCCATTTATGTCAGTGGAAGGTAACTACTTAGATGAATGTTTCAGCTAACTTTTCAAAATATTTACATTCAGGACTATGGAGAGACCTATTCCTTGCCTGCATTGCCACTATCATCTAGGGTTATGGAAAGTGCTAAATAGAATTTGTACTGTATGGCATACTGTGCTAATGTCTCTAGCTATTTCAATACTGTTTCAGCAAAAGAAAACGTTTCATCAGCTACCACATTTGTTTATTATTCCTGAAGATATTTTCTGATAGGAAAAAAAATCACTGAAAATAGCTGCGGAGTAGATCTTCTGGTTTACAAATATGCCAGATGCTCACTGACTGCGTGATGTGTTGCATGTTCCTAAAATGGAGCCATATTCAATCACACATAATGCGTGAAATTCAAGGCTAGCGTAATGCCATTGACTTCAATGGAGTTACACCAGGGATGAGTCTCTGCCCGATGATGTATTTGAAAGGTACAGCTGTATTCACGTTGCGGCTGCTAGTGTTTGCCTTTTCATGTCCTCTTTTATTGAGCATATTCGATTCCTTTCTGCCCCTAGAAAGCCTCTAATTGAAAAGGCATTATCCTGTTTTTGTTCCCATTCTCTCAAGAGATTCAACCTGGATAATAGATATCCCATTTACAGTGGAGGCATATGTGGAGTTTTAGAGGGAGCCTGTGATCCAGCAACTATTCTGGGAGTTTCTCTGTTATATGGAAACTAGTGCTTTTGTTTTTGCTTGGAAAGACTGTTTTCAATTAGATTGTTCATTAGGGAATTAAAAAGGGGAATCTAAAAATACCCCCCTTGGCATTTCCTCCCAGAAGTTTGTTTATATATCTATTGTGTATCAAACTATTGCATAAATTCCACTGCCATTGATTTAAATACGGATGCATGAAATAAAATTGCTCACCAAAAGGGCCTCACTCAATTAGTCCATAGTTCATGAATTAACTGATTTTGACAAGTTCATGCAACAGTAACTAAATCCTAACATTACAACAGTCAATAAGCCAAAGTTTCGCCCTCAGGAGTGACCCACAGAGGTGGCAAGTTGCAGCGGAGCCTGCATGGCAAAGGAGCAGCCATGTGTAGAGCTATTAAGTGGATACCAAAGGGGAAGGACCCAGTGGGAGGGAAACAATTCCTTACAAGTCACATTTTTGATGCAGGGGCAAAGCAATGTTCGTTTTTCAAATCCCATACTACTTCCCATACTTTCAAATCCCATATAGATAGTCGTTACTAGGGCTCTACCAAATTCACAGCCATGAAATGCGCATCACAGACCATGAAATCTGGTCTCTCCTCCCCACTCCCACCCCGTGAAGTCTGGTCTTTTGTGTGCGTTTACCCTGTACTATACAGATTTCACAAGGGAGACCAATGTTTCTCAAATTGGGGGTCCTGACCAAAAGGGAGTTGTAGGGGGTCACAAGGTTATTTTAGGGGGGCCATGGTATTGCCAGTTGTCACTCTTACTTCTGCGCTGCCTTCAGAGCTGTGTGGTCTGAGAGCGGCGGCTGGTGGCTGAAGAGCGGCGGCTGGTGGCAGGGTGCCCAGCTCTGAAAGAGGCACCCTGCTAGCAACAGCGCAGAAGTAAGGGTGGCAATAAAGTACCATGACACCCTTACTTCTGCGCTGCTGCTGGCATCAGCTCTGCCTTCAGAGCTTGGTTCCCGGCCAGCAGCCACCGCTCTCCAACTGCCCAGCCCTGAAGGCAGCGCTGCCGCCAGCAGCAGCGCAGAAGTAAGGGTGGCAGTATCAAAACCCCTCCTACAATAACCTTGCAACCCCACCCCCACCCCCCACAACACACACACGCAAAAAAAACCCTCCTTTTTAGGTCAGGACCCCTACAATTACAACACTGTGAAATTTCAGATTTAAATAGCTGAAATCATGAAATTTACAATTTTTAAAATCCTATGACCGTGAAATTGGAAGGGCCCTAGTCATTACAGATATATCCTTGTCATAAAAATAAAGGGAAGGGTAAACACCTTTAAATCCCTCCTGACCAGAGGAAAAACCCTTTCACCTGTAAAGGGTTAAGAAGCTAGGATAACCGCGCTGGCACCTGACCAAAATGACCAATGAGGAGACAAGATACTTTCAAAGATGGGGGCGGTGGGCGGGGAGAAACAAAGGTTCTCTCTGTGTGTGTGATGCTTTTGCCGGGACCAGAACAGGAATGCAGGTCACAACTCCTGTAAAGAGTTAGTCAGCAATCTAGTTAGATATGCATTAGATTCTGTTTTGTTTAAATGGCTGATAAAATAAGTTATGCTGAATGGAATGTATATTCCTGTTTTTGTATCTTTTTGTAACTTAAAGTTTTGCCTAGAAGGATTCTCTATGTTTTGAATCTGATTACCCTGTAAGGTATTTACCATCCTGATTTTACAGAGGTGATTCTTTTTCTTTAATGAAAATTCTTCTTTTAAGAACCTGATTGCTTTTTCATTGTTCTTAAGATCCAAGGGTTTGGGTCTGTGTTCACCTTTGCAAATTGGTGAGGATTTTTATCAAGGCTTCTGCAGGAAAGGGGGTGTAGTGCTTGGGGGGATATTTTGGGAGGGAGACGTTTCCAAGTGGGCACTTCCCCTGTTCTTTGTGTAACACTTTGGTGGTGGCAGCATTTAACCTAAGCTGGTAAGAATAAGTTTAGGGGGTCTTTCATGCAGGTCCCCACATCTGTACCCTAGAGTTCAGAATGGGGAAAGAACCTTGACTATCCTCAAATATATATGCCATTACAAATATATCCTCAAAGATATATTTAAGCACATATTGATGCCAATGGGAGTTAGGTGCTTAGGCCCCTTTGCAGATCTGGGCCTATGAACCTGATTCAAAAATCACTGAAGTCAAAGGCAAGGCTCCAATTGACTGTGGTAGGCTTTGGATCAGGCTCTTAAATTGGTCTTTACTGTACCAAGTTTGCCTTGTGTCTCTTTCATTTATCACTCTCAGAAGTGAACCCCTGTATCTCCTGCACTTGCCATCCACCACTGACCTTCAGAATTCTCTGCTGTGTTGTACATTTGACCTTAGCAAACTCAAGTAAAAGATTCTTATTTTGTGTCTTGGGGGCAGAAAGATTGTCATGGAAATCAATTCTTGGAGGTTATGTGCTTGAACTTGTCATATCCGTCAAATCTTTCCCTTGTTTTTATATCTCCACTTCTCCCCCTTTGCTGCTACTTTTTGCTAAGCCCATACTAATGGATTTGATTATGAAGACATCTGAAACAAAAATAAAAGAAACCTCCTTCAGTCATTTGACCACCATCCTCCTAAAGCTAGTCAATGGATACAGGAGTGAAAGAGAGAAGCAGAACAATGTTGTCTCTTCTCTAGCTTTTGAGATGTTCAGTGTTCCTGCCAATCTTCTCTAAAAATGGCAAGGAGATGATAGAGGCCAGATCAAAGCCGGTGTAGATCTGCATAGCTTCTGTTTCAATTCAATGGACCTGTATTGATGTATGCCTGCTAACGATCTGACCCAAAGCTATTTGTGTTAAATATTCATGTCAGAAGAACCAATTCCAAAAGGAATGAATTTACCCTTTCTTCAAACTCAGTAGAGCCAAAGCCCTGTGTACCATGTGGAAAACTTGATTTAACTTACACAGCAAGAGCACAGAATTTTGCAGCAGCTTCTGATACCTTCAAAAAAAATGTTTTTTTCTTGAATTAATATAAAAATGAATGATAACGACAGTAACTTCTGTGTTGTTTGGTATTCAGTTCCTTTTTATAAAAAGTCATTGTTCTCCGGATTTATGCAGTGGAAAACCCATGACTTTTATAGAAGTCAGGATGTGGAGGTTTTGCAGGCAACTAGGGAACACATGAGGATTCTGGCACATAGAAAAGTGGGTGTGGACATTTGGGATTGTGGGATAAACACGTTAGCAAGACATTAACATGATCAGTAGTGGTTAAAAATATTGATAATGAAACATGCATAAGTCATAGTGAATAGCCATTGAGATAAATATAGTAGTTCACACCTCAGAGCTATAGTTTCAGACTGTCTGCAGGCTCGGGCAGACAACACAGCACCATTTGTAGTAAGTTTATGCTTGGAAAAGTTTTCTTGTCAATTATAAAAGTCTAAAAATGTAATTTTATTTAAAACAAAACAAAATACTGTGTCACTGCAAAGGGAGATACTAGGGAATGTAGTCTGAAAATATCCAGAGAGCCAGAACCCAGCAGTAAAGAATTGCTGATACCTCTGAGAAGCAAAGATAGAATATTTGCAGAAAGTATTTTATTGCGGGAACATCTGAAGAAACCTTCATAATTCTTAACACTTTTACTGTTTAAGAGCCTATCTGCCAAGTTCCCCAGTATTCCTCTGTCTAGTAATGAATATGAACTAGCCAGTTAAAGGTAAAAGATAAGAGCAGCATACACATAAAAAAGAATGTTTCTTGCTGTGATATTAGCAGAACAATTAATTCTGAAGCCCAAATAATAGTGCAGAGCTCAAAATAATTCATGTTCATATTTTAATCACAAGCATTGCATGCTTCTCAGGTTTAACCTTTTGGAAGTATGCCAGTTAATAAGAGTTTGTCCAACTGGAGTTGGAAACTCATGGCAAAAGAGTCTGTTTTGAAATGCAAACCTTTCATTTTTAGGGCAAGATCAGTAGATATTTATTTAAAATATCCTTGCTACACGATAGAGTATTTAAACAAGTGATTGTTACTCCAGTTTAGTAAAGGAAACATGTTTCCCTACCAGTGGATTCCAGAAGGGCTCTATTAAAGAGAGCAAGAAATGGATTTGCAAGTGTTCCACAAAATTTCTATCAGACTTTGTATTAAACTCTTTCCTCTTAGTTCTTTAAGTATCAGTTGGACAAATTACAACAAAATGGGGCAGAAAATTAGCTGGTGTAAAAAACTGAGGATCAGGTCCAATAGTTGTGAAGAAATCATCTTCTTTTGGATTGATTTTTTGATTACTGTAATGACTTTAAGAATAGGTTGGCAGCAGAGTTTGAATCTGTGATGTCTAGCTCCAAACGACAGACCTGTCCCACTTGGGCTAAAAGAGTAACGTTATTAGGTGGTGGCGGTGGTAATAGTGGTGTAGTAGTCCATTATTATATAGTAGAAAATGCGAGAGGGGGACATGACCTACACTATGCCATGTGTTATCCTTCACATTTCAGAAGAGAAGGCAGCCACAAAACCATCCTATAGAAATCACACAAACTTGTTTTCCTACAGGACACTATTCACTAGAAACACATTTACATTTGAAAAATAGCTTCATCCACTTAAGAATGCTATTGAAACACACGTCATTTGTGAAGAAGAGCTCTGTGTAAGCTCAAAATCTTGTCTCTCTCTCACCAACAGAAGTTGGCCCAGTAAAAGATATTACCTCACTCACCGTGTCTGTCTGGTATCCTGGGACCAATATAGCTACAGCAACACTGTGTGCTGTAAACATTGGCATTCTTTACTTCCTGACCTAAACTGGAGTGCGATTTTGCTGTTAGAGTTATCATCTTTCACTGCAGTGGCAGCTGCTTCTCAGTGATAGATAGCAATAGTCTATATAATATC
Source organism: Chelonia mydas (assembly GCF_015237465.2). NCBI lineage: Eukaryota > Metazoa > Chordata > Testudines > Cheloniidae > Chelonia > Chelonia mydas. The sequence goes on from NC_057849.1 coordinate 282,446,174, forward strand.
ATTAATACTGCATATATTCTTTAAATCAGTTTGTATTGTTTTTTGCTATCATTACTGTGTGAATCAAAAACTCTTCTGTTGTCAGAAGTCACAGGAAGAGCTAAAACTGCATGCCACAAATCACTTTCATCCTAGGTCTTGGTGTTTTACAAAACCGGGGCTTCTGTGGAAATCATATGTTATTTTTACATATCACTAAACCAAACCTTTATCGCCTCCTTTTTAAAATAAATTCTCATCTGTCTTTTTTTCTCATCCTGCATCAATCATATTGACTTAAATAATGGAAGAACTCTACAATTGCTCAATTGCTTAAAAAAATGTTTTTTTAATCTTAACTCCTCTCCCTCTCCAATTCCTATTTTGTGCCTCAATCAAGAGTCAAAGAAATTAATTGCTAGAATAAATTAATATTAGCTGTGGACAGTGGCTATGGATCTTTTCAAACTTAATTAGTAGCTCAGGTATTCATTAGAAATGGGGATTTTTTTTTGCCAACAGAAAATAGTTGCTTTGATAGATGTTCTCGCACTCATATACCAAAAACAAAAATGAACCTTTTAAATATATGTTGGGAAATCCAGCTAGGTAGAGATCGGTAGAAACAATTTATTTTATTTGGATACATTTGGATAATCACCTCTTATGATTTTCCTACATATGTTAGTTCTGTGTCATACTGCAGGTGGACATCTATCAAGTTACATTGTGTTCCCTGAGGTACAGCCTCATGCAATGAAATATCTTGTTTTCCTTCTCGAGTCAAACGAGGGAAAAATTCTCCTGTTTAGACTTTGATGCGTAAGTCCTTATCTCTGAAAAGTGAGGAGATCTGTTCTGGGATAATATATTTATTTTAGTACAATGGAACACCATTTCTGGTGGTTGAAAATCCCTCAACTGCAGTCCATTTCAGAACCACAAGTGTTTTGCACCTTAGGTGGAATGAGTCTCCTTCCATGCCCTTCTCTGCTGGGAGCTGGCTGACCACATTTGCTTGAAGGAAATGTATGTTTCAGTGCAAAAATACAACCAAGATTATCATGTACTTCCTTAATGGATTTTGTTCCATTACAAGAACCTGTGCCCCATATATTCTAACTTCTGTATGTGTTAACCATTTAAAGAGGCACTACGTCTATGATACAGACCAACACTCAGAAATCTACAATAGTAAACATTCATCATGGATTTAAATTTAATTCAAATCTAAAGAAAAATATGCCGTCCTCTTGGAGCAATCAGAGATCAGACACACTAGAATTGGACAGACTTTTCCCCAACCCATTATGAATATTAATCTATGAAGAGGATGAAACTAAATAGAAAATACTCACTGGAAGTGTCACAGAGGGCTACAGCATGAAATGGAGTATAGTTAAAATGGGGAGGATGGCTCACACCTATTTGTGGAATACCAGGAGATGATAGTACTCTGGCAGTTAGTGGTGGTATAGTCATTATGTACCATAGCTGAAAATCAGTCATGCTGCAGGACTTACTACAGTGAAATGCATGCCATATGGCACAACCATGCAGTTCCTGCTACTTTCTTTCTGATTCCTGGGTGAGAGTAAATATGTTTGAATGGAGGAATTAGGACAGGAGTTACTGATCACTGCCATGTTTATCACATATGGTATTGTTAGAATCCGTTGTCCAGAACTGTGGCATAATCTTTCAGGTTATCTGTTGGGTCCTTGGTCTTTCAGTGGAAATATAAATGTACTTCAGCTAATGCAGGCTAGAAAGATGTTTGTAGTTTTAGGACTGAAATGAGTAGGAGAGCTCATTTTGTATTTGGATGCTAGAATGAAAGCCTTTGATTAAACACTCGCTGACCAGAAGTTTCTGAAGTGTGACTGTGAATTCTTCATATCCTCGCACAGTGATATCAGCAGATGGAAAAACTCATTTGTGATTGAGATGAATTTGTTCTGTCTACACCAAGACAGTTGAACAGTTGGTCTCAATTTTGTCACAGAGATTTGTGCTAACTATATGCCCTCCTATAGAGGGTTGTACAGTATACAAACACAATGGAGAAATTCTTCTCCCCCTTCTTCATTCGTGTTGAAGAAGCAAAACTTCAATTTATCTGATTTTCCTGCCATTATGAAGCCTGATCTAAATAATTTATATTGAATTTTAGAGACTTTATATTACATTTTGCAAAGGAAATTTAATTTTCAGTATATTTCTATTGCATTTAAAAAACCATGGAGCCTTCCTCCAGTGATCAAAATATCACTAATAAATTCCTTTTAACCAAATATGGTGTATCCTAATGGAAAAAGCTTTCATCTTAGGTTTCAGTATTAGTGAATGAAAGTCATTGAATGGTTGGGTTTTTCAAAATTATTCATGTATTTTTTCTCTATGTGAAATGGATCGCAACATTTTTATTACTAAGGCTTTGATCCTGCAAGTAGTTAATGCACGTGCTTAGCTTTACTACTCAGATTCATAAAGTTAAGCACATGCATTAAGTCTTTGCAGGATTGGGGACTTAATTATCTTTACCATTCAAAAACGTTCTGCGGTTAATGAAATAGGTGAGCAGCTCGTTTGCAAGAAGCAAAACAAGAGTGGACCTGTTTTTAATTAAATGTTGCATAAAGATATTGGGCTTTGAAACTTCTTAGCAATTCTGTTCCATTCTATATAGGTTCTTATACTGTGCTCATCACTATAGTATCTGCATTCTGTACCTCCATATCCCAAAATATGCATTCAAGGTGACCTGCAAATGATCTTAAATAAATGGGATTGTGCTTTTTTAAAAATCTATTTGTTTTACCTTAAAAAACACTAAGAATGTCAAGTCCAGTCTGCCTTGATTTAGCTGGAGGACCTGCTAGATCTCTCAGAGCATGTTTACTATGGCGTTGTCTACAAGAAAGTTTAGTTTGCAGCAAGCTGGGATATAAATCTCCCCTGCACTCACCTGCCGCTCATTGTGTCCATATGGACCTGCTGATATATGCTAATAGTTCCTTAGTGCACCTTGATCTACCCCTTTGAAATGGAACTATATTACACCACACCAAGGACCTATTAGTGCACATCGGTAAGGTCCACATGAACTGTTCGTGCATGGCAGGTTAATGGTGGTCCTTCACATTCCAGCTTGCCACAAACAAAATGTTTGCGTAGAAAAGCCCTATGACTTTCATGCCTTAAATGAAAAGGGGGGAGGTTGAATCTCTTACAAAAGCTTCTTTTGTCTAAAATGTTGGTCACAGAAGTTAAACAGGTGTTAACAAAACCCAAGAGTGGTTTTTCCATCTGTGTAGGAACACTACTTCTCCGAATAACAATAGCTAAGTTGATGGAAGCGTTCTTCTGTCAGCACAGCTACCTGCGTCTACACTCAGGGTTATGTATGACATAACTACATTGGTCAGAGGTGTGTTTTTTCACACCTCTGACCAATGTAGCTATGCTGATATAACTTTCAAGTGTAGACTCAGGCCATGTCTACACTACCACTTACGTTGGCAAAATTTATGTTGCTCAGAGGTGTGAAACTCCTCCCCAAGCAACATAAGTTTTGCTGGCATAAGTGGTAGTGTAGACAGTGCTATGTCGGCGGGAGAGCTTCTCCCACTGACATAGCTACCTTTGCTCATGAAGGTGGTTTTATGATGTCGACAGGCGAGCTCTCTCCTGTCGGCAGAGAGCGGCTACACAAGCGATCTCACAGCAGGGCAGCTGCATCAGTACAGCTTTGCCGCTGTAAGTTCGGTAGTGTAGACGTGGCCTCAGTCTAAGTTTCTAGTGTAAAAAACAGGCAGACCCCACCACTCTTTCAAGAAACAAACCAACAAAATAAACCACTTTCAGGCCTTCTAGATACATCATAAAGAAACATGAACGGGAACAAACTGGGTTTTTTTTCCCCTTTGCTCGTCACCTTTAGGACTTTGTCTGAACTCTGTAGCAAAATATTTTTGGTCTTTGCATTCATGAATCAGAATGGCCTCTATATGCTGGCAAGTTTTCAGCCGTTGACTTCTATTGCAGATGCAGATGCTCAGCCTTTATTTATGCATACAAATACAGATTTAGGCGCTTCAGGCACTCTTAACTTGAAAATGTTTGCCTCATTCTCTTAGCCCTATGTCCGACCTTTGATTATGTTGCTTTGAACGTAGTAAGTACTGTATCTTGAAACAGACATTATTAAATTAAAAGAAATGCCCATTGATGTACTCAGGGGAAACAAAACACGTTAAGACATGGAGACCTCTGGGGAGGGGCCTTAGCTGTGAGTTTGCCAACCTAAAGTGGTTGCCCATCTAATCCTAATAGTGTGTGGTTTAACTTGATCAGTTGAATGACTGAAGTGGGTGTTTTTCTGGACAGCACATCATCATCTTATGGTTGAATAGTTCCATTTTTAACTCAGATTGTTTTATACTTACGAAATGGTTTGGATGCATTTTACATACAGAAGGATTGCAACAGATGGTGAGGGGGCACAGAGGAGCAAGCTACAGCTACCAAAACTCCTCTGTGAAAGAAATGCTAGAATCTCGCATCTCCACAGGAAATAATAGATCTCTTTCATGGTATTGTATATTTTTATTATGTTTAGACATAAATATGATGGATAAAGGAAAATATATCAAATGAATCTGTAAATTATTTCAGTGCTGGTCAATTGTTGTGATACTTTAATATAAACCATGCAAAGAAAAATGTGCTTGAAATACATTCTACAATGTACAGCATCTAGCACCAGATCATATATTGTAAATATCATAAATATTGACTTTTTGTGTAATATTTTAATTTGATTTCATGGCAGGTATTTTTAGATGACTGTGAAATACAACAAATATTTGAAAAATATTGGGTCCTATAAGTAACATGATGATCTGGGGTGAGGGGATAGCTCAGTGGTGTGAGCATTAGCCTGCTACCCCCAGGGTTGTGAGTTCAATCCTTGAGGGGGGCCATTTAGGGATCTGGGGATTGGTCCTGCTTTGGGGGTTCGACTAGATCTCCTGAGGTCCCTTCCAACCTTGATATTCTATGATGCTCATGGAACCATCACATGATAAGAATGAAAAACAATGGAGCAATGAAGACTGATAAATGCAGTCATTATAGATCAAGTATATTTCTTTTATCTCTCTAAGTAAGATGTATAAAACTTCAGAGGGCCAAATCCAGCAAGGCAGCTATAAGTACATGCATAACCAAACGTGCATGAGTTGTTTTGTGGAAGTTAAGAGGGCTACTCATGTGACCAACTGGGACCAGAACTACCTCTGTTCTGAAAAATGACTATAAAATGACACTTACTAGCTTGGCAGGTCTGTCCTTATGCACATTCAGAGTCATAGCTGGTAATTTTAGTGGCAAAAGCAAGTCTTAAATAATGTTATTACTGAAAAAACATCACAACTCTGGGAAAGTGACTTCAATTCTTTTCTTTTCCGTGGCATCATCCACAGAATAGTTAACCAAGTGCCAGATAGTTCCTTCCCGCAGGTTTACCATTGAAGGGGGACAAGGGAAACTCAGTGAGGTTTCCCCTCATGGAATTACTTCCTTCCTTCAGGAGGGAAAGTGGGGGTTTCTGTGTTTCCAATGCCTATAGATCTCAAGGTGTCTTCTGTGGCACAGGGCCACTGTCTCTGGCCAATTATTAATTTCCATGTCATAGCTTGATTTATTTTAAGTGTATAATATTTATCCAGACACATGTAAGTGTAATCAGATGGGATCTAGGCATTCATTTTAGTGTTGTGATTAATCTTTTATAAAGTCAATTTTAATGTGTGTAACATTACAGTAGTAGCATCCCTCAGTACCCTTGAGGTATTGAGTCAGTGCTCTAAAATCATAATGGACAGATAATAAACAAATGCATTATGTACCTATGTCTCACAGAGTGGCAGGAACATAAAATTAGCTGAAGCGTGCATGTAATCTGTGTGCCAACATGCTGGATGGATGGCTTTGGACATTACAGCTATAAGGCCAATGGGATGGGCTTTTATTTTGAGATTTTATCATTTTCTCTGTGTGATTTTTACAGTTTTTGCATGGGTTTTATTTAACTCTGAGCACTAATAAAAGGCAGCAAGCAGATACTTCACTTCCAAAATGCTGAGGAGGGCTCTAGTTACAAAAGCTCCATGCAGCATGGTACAGAGGAGAGCAAAAGTATGGACAGCAGCTGGAAATGGGGCTGTGCATGGAAGGGAGAAATGTCTGAATAATCAGTTTTCATGTGGCTAAAATGCAGGGGTGGAGAAAGGGAACTCCACCCCTACATAGTGCAGCCCCACCATAGTAACTGCTTCATCTCCCTCCCACTTGCATGCTATGGTAGGATCATGCAACCTCTGTAAACCTGAATCCTGCCCCACTTCCCATTCTGGGTGCCAACCTATGCAGGGTGAATGCAGAGATTCCCTCTGGCACAAGAGCTGTAGAATCCTCCCTGAAGTGGCCCTTTCTGCAGGCACACACTGCCTGACCAACCACAATGGGAGACTAAAGCAATGCAGAAGTCTTTGCAGTGGCCCTTCTTGCCCTTGGTTCACTCAGAAAAATGAGTTGGGTTGGTTGGCTTTTGTTTTTTTGTTTTTGTTTGGCACCCTAATATTGTTTAGGCAAAATCTTTCTGGGAAACTTTGCTGAGGGGCATACTTTTTATTAGCATCTAATTTTTGTCCACTGCCCCAAAACAGTAGCAGAAAATATCTGTTCATATGAGGAATTGTTAGGCTTATCTGAGTGACACACAGCATGAAAAATGTTTTCCTTCAATTATTTTTGCAGTGTGAAGCAAATCATAGTTTTTCTTCAAATGTAATTGAGAAAAGAAGACTGGCTGCCTGTTTGGAATTGCCTGTGTTTTCAGCAAGCAGCGTATATGGCATTCAAAACTGATGTTGCTAATTAAATAACACATGCAGGAACCAGGAGTAAACTGTAGTCTGTTCAAGACACCCCTCAGGTGCTGTGTGTCACCTGGTAAGATTCAGCTCATTAGCCGTAATAAAATCATTATGTGCTTACAAAGCTAGAAGCAGCTGGAATGTAAAAAATTCACCATGTACTGCTCTGTGTGTGTGTGTGTGTGTGTGTGTGTGTGTGTGTGTGTGTACAATTTTAAATTCAACAGATCAGTTAAATTAACTGTTGGGAATCTCTGAGAGAACAGCATGCAGATAAAACATATGGGATATTCACAGATGCATAAAGCCAGAAGGGACCATTATGATTATCTAGTCTGACTTCCTGTATAGCACAGGCCATAAAACCTCACCTAATTATTTCTGCATCAAGCCCATAACTTCTGTATGAAGCATATATTTTCAGAAAGATATCCAGTTTTTATTTAAAGACTTTTAATGATATAGAATCGACCAGATCCCTAAGTAAGTTGTTCCAATTGTTAAGTACCCTCACTATACAAAAAAATGTCTACCTTATTTCCAGCTTGAATGTGTCTTGCTTCAGCTTCCAAGCATTGGATCGTGTTATGCCTCTGTTGACTAGAGTAAGGAACCCTATGCTACCGGAAATCTTCTCCTTATGTAGGCACTTTTAGATCATGATCAAGTCACCTCTTAAACTTCTCTTGGATAAACTAAATAGATTGAGTTCTTTAGTCTTTCACTATAAAGCATGATTTCCAGAGCTCAAATCATTCTTGTAGCTCATTTCTGAAGCCTTTCCAATTTGTCAACATCATTTTTGAAGTGGGGACACCAGAATTGGACAGAGTATTCCAGTAATGGTCTTATTGATGCTGTTATGCACCTCTTTTGATAAATTATATAGATTTCCAGAAAGCTAATGATAATCTTTGGAGAATTATGGCACATTGGAATACCAGCAAAAATAATTAGAATAATCAAGATATGATATACAGAATGTGCAGTCAGATATGGTGACAACATCAGCCAGTCATTTGCAGTGAGAATGCAGTAAAATAAGGATGTATTATGTCCCCACTATTGTTTGCACTAGTCATTGACTATGTCATGAGAAAATTAACCGCAGAAGGCAACTGAGGAATTTTGTGAATGAATGATAAAGCACAATTGGATAATCTCATTTTTGCTAATGACATTGTCCTGTTTAATGAAAAAGAAGACCCAGCTTTGGCCAGATACAACAAAACAAGTTGGTTTGTTCATCAACAATGAGAAGACAAAATATTTGGCTATAAATGTCCCAAAAGTAACCATTAGAGTCGGAGAAGAAACACTAGAAATAGTAAGTCATTTTACTGTCTAGAGAGTGAAATGTACATAATGGGGACATTATGCTAGATGTCAAGCAACAAATATCAAAAGCAGCAAACTACTTTCATAAACTTGAAAAGATTTGGAAAAGTAGCGTGAGTGGCACTGACAAAAAAAACACATTCTTTTTAACATTGGCATTATGTCTATCCTCCTTTATGGAGCAGAGTCATGGAAATCTAAAACAGAAATTGATAAGAAGATCACCTCCTTCCAAAGTAAAGGCCTGCAAAATATCTTCAGCGCCCATTTAAAAGAGTTTCTTCCAATATCAGAAATTCTAAGTAGAGAAAACAAATCTAAATCATCAAGTATGGTAAGAAGATGATCATGGACATATACAAGACATCGTTTAAGGATGCCACCAACATGACTTCCATGGCAAGTGATAATTCAAGAAAGAGGAAAAATACGACCTAGAGAAGTATTATGCAAAACAACAAAGAAGCAAAATCCTTCAGCATTACACTCAGAAGTCTAAACAGACCAGCACAAGACTGAAATAAATGGTGGAGATTGGTGGATACTTTATGTACCTGAGGATGTGGGAGGATAAGGAAGAAAGAATAATGCTGTATATAGCAGTGGTTAACACCTCACTTCTACTACTTGATATTCTCCTGTATCCCTTGTACATCTAAGGATTACATTAGCTCTTAGACACTGCATTGCACTGGGAAATCATGCTCAACTAGTTCTATACCATGATCCCTATGTTCCATTCAGAGTCACTGCTTTCCAAAACACAGTCTGTCATCCTGTAAGGGTGACCTACGGTCTTTATTCGTAGCCGTATCTGACCTTGTATTTGGCCGCATTAAAAGGTGTTGTTCAAGTGAGCCTAGCTTATTCAGCTCAGAGTGTAGAACTGATCTGTCCTTATGATTATTTACCACTCCACCAATTTTGTGTTATATGCAAACTTGACTAATAATGATTTCATATTTTCTTCAAGATCATCTATCAGAATATTGAATAGATTCTGGGAAGAGACCTTCAGCCAATTCTTGGGTGCAAGTTGTCCGGTCCTGCAGACTTAAAACATTTAACTTTAGTAGCTGCTGTTTAACATCCTGCCTAGTTACTGTTGGAATGGAAAGTATTTCAGTATTGCTGTAAATATGAATACAGCAGCCAGCTTCTTTCCAAATACACAACAGAAATATTTATTGAACCCTTCTGCCTTTTCTGCATCATTAGTAGCAATTTTATAATCTCCATCTAGTAACAGAACTATACCATTGCTAGGGTTAGTTTTCCGTCAGATTTTTAAAAAAATCTTATTGTCCTTAACCATACTGGCCATAGACCTTTCATTAATACCTTTAACTTCCTTTAGCCACTAGCTACATTTCGTAGACCGTGCTTCCTCTTCCCTGATAATATGAAGTCACTAGTTAGATAAGTGAAATCCAGGGACAATAATTCTCTGTGGTCATAGAAATGTAGATGGATTCACAGAATTACAGTCTTTTCAGAGGATCTGCAGTTTTCTTCAGAAGCAAACCCCTTTTTATTGAAAGGAAAACTGTAAATTTTCTAGACTCTTTGGGTATATCTACACAGCCCATGGAAGCGAGCTTCCTAGCTCAGGTGAACAGACATGGGCTAGTGGAACCCACACTAGTGCTATAAAAGTAGCTGAATAGACAGCACCTTGAAGCTGTGGCTTGTGCTGGAGCTCGGGCTCTGACACCCACCCCCTTCGCTAGTCTTGAGAGCTCAAGCTCCAGCCTGAGCTGCAGTTCCAAGGCACTGTCTGCACAGCTATTTTTACAGTGCTAGCCCTGCCAACCTGAGTCTGTCGAGCCAGGCTGAGAAGCTCTCTTCCACAGGCTATGTAGATACCCTTTGATGCAAAGACACGATAGCTTCGACAATATGAAATAGTCTTTTTGAGGTTGTAGCCAGAAAGAATGAAATAATAGCATCCAAATAGGTGTGAACAACCGCTCCTAAAATGAAAAATTACCCCATTCATCAAACTGAGTTAGCACATTTTGAATTTAGCAAAAACATGAACATGAAATTCCCTTCAGAGGAAGCAAATTGCATTTATAAATGTAATCCGATTGCCAGTTCTCTACTTCTTCTAATTCTCTAAGCCAGTCCCTGGTTGCTCCTATATACCGTTCCTCTGTTTCTGTCTTCCCAGCCCTTCAAACATAACCCAATCCTGGCACTGCTGCTTCTCTTCTAAATTCCCAGTATGATCCTCCAGCTTCTGCTCTTCCCACCATTCTACAGTGTGCATCTATATGTTTTGTTCATGGTTAAAACTCTACAAATATTTCTTTGTATATATATGTGTACATTATGTGTAAGAATGTTCTGTTAGAGCCAGGCAACACTTTTTTGCACAAACTGGTTTTTAAACAAACCAAACAAACTTGTTTTCAACAACAATTTTTTGTGTGGAAAATTGTCAACTTTCTCAATTTTTAAAATATTTTTTTACCAAAATCATTTTCAATTTTTTAAAAATTCACCAGGTTTTGGTAAATAACAAATATATAATGTGATTTTGATAAAAATTTGGTTCAAAACTTTTAATAATAAATTTTGTAAAATATCAACAAGAAATTTTTGTAACTTTTTGCAAAATTGTTTTCCTGTTTTTGAAAAACTCTATGATCTGTTATCTGTATGTGTATTTTTAGCATAGAAGAAAAGAGAGGGTTAATAAAAAGAAGAGAAACAACAGAATAACACCAGTGAAATCCTGGGAATTTAACTTAATTTCAGATGACAATTTAGAATCTCTAATAACACATTGTACTTTAAAAGACTTATGAGTCATAATGTGTTTTCAAACCATATTAAGTAAAAGAATGAAAATACATGACCTGTCAAGGCCAATTTCTAATCTTTTCCCAGGTCATCCAAATAACTAACAACATTCTTTAATATTTCATAAGGGAAAATATGTATCTTAGTTAAGTCCTATTGACAGTCAATGGGATTTAAACTCCTAAATGTATAAAACACTTTTGAAAATGAGATTTAGGTTCCTTAATCAGTTAGATGTTGCAACATCTAAATACTTTTTAAAATCAGGGCCCTGGATATTATGGTGATGGAGGTCATATAAGTACCTAAAAAATAGATCTTAATGTAATCTAGCAGGACCTAATGGATTATGCTACAGTCTGCAAACACAAAAAAGAAATATATATAGTGAAATAGGTTAAAAAAATCCAGATCCAAAGGTTCTGTCAATCTTCTACGCCATCACAAATAAAATATATGTGTAATACCTTCTTTCTGTACTTTAGAATGTGTTTACCAGAGGAGTTTTAAATGTGATTATGGCTCAGTATTAATCAAATTTTATACTAAAATATTTTACATACAGTGTAATATGACAAACCAAAAAATGTGGAAAGGGAAATACTATGGTTTAGTGGATAGGATGCTGGACTGGGCATCTGGAGACCTGGGTTTTATTCACAGCTTTGACACTGACCTGTTGCATGACTGTAAGCAAGTCACTTCACACTTCTGCTACTTTTTCTCCATTGTAAAATGTTTTGAGACCTATAAATGAAAAGAGTTCTACATGTGATCTTAGTATTATTATTTATTATTGAAAGGAGCTTCATTGTTTGCAATATTTTGTGTCCTGCTGAGATACACAGTGAATCAACACTCAGTTTGTGATTAAACTTCTTTATTTTGACTACAAAAGCAGTTCTGAAGTTAACAGCCATGGGACCAAATTCTGTTGTCTATTACATTGGTGGTGTAATAGGAAGCAAAATTTGCTCCAGAAAGAAAACTCTATGCAAAGAGGGAGTAAACGGCACTAGGTACACAATGTCAATCCAATCAGTAATAACATAAGCTGTTGAAAACCTGATGTTGTTTATCATTTGAGATTAATATTTCAATCTCTCTGTGTTGAGAGTCAGGTTGCTCACAGGTAGCTGCATGGTGGAACCAGTAAGAAGAAGCTATTTGAATACAGTAGTTCCATAGGGCTACTCATTCTGGATATGGGATCTTCTTGTTGATACCCGATGGATGACTAACTTACATAACGCACCTTCTAGGCCTCTCTGTACAGATTTGCTAATTACTATGAGAAGCATCCTCTCCGTACATTCCAGTTCTGGTAAACTGCAGGAACAGCAAGTACCTGTGGTGTCCCCCCAGGGAGCACACCTCAGCAGTTCTGGGACCAGTTATGTCTCTAGCAATAATACCAGGCAGTCACTTTCAAGAGGCTGAATGGGATTTGCTTTTCTTTCTCTGTTGACTTGGAAACCTGCATGATGAGGGCTGATTACTGATGTGAAAATGAGATGCACAGAATTTCACACATGGATGTGGACATAGCAGCAGCACCTGATCGGCTTTTGGAAAAGTAAGAGACTCCATCAGGTTATTCACTGTGATATAGGTCTGTTTAAATGTAGCAGATTGATCTAGTGAGTTGATGACACTTATCGTGCACGGGAAATGTTGGATTGTATGCACTGTAGTATTTTTGGTCTTGTATTTCTTGTACGGTGAACAGAAAACTGTAGCGGATTCATCCGTTTTTCATAGTAACCCAAAAACTGATCTTCGTATTGTTGTCATGGGGCAGTATCTTTAACACAAGGGAGACATGGGAAATAAACTACCAACTATGGGCTCATTTATAGCCATGCAGCTCCACTGAATTTTTTTTCTTAATTATTGCTACAACAATTTGTGGAAGGTATTATATTTCCAAGGCCTTTTTGCCACAGGGACAGAGAACACTGCGTATTAGCAAAACGTAGAATTCCAATTAAAAAAATATTTTGCTTGTTCTTGCTGTTTGTTCTGCTCAACAAACGCAAAGATTTTTTTAAAATCTGCATTTTTAATTTAAATTTTCTTTTTCTCGTTTTCCCTTTTTCCCCTAAGAGAGATGATTATTTAAGTATGCAATATCTGTCTGAAGAGCTTTTGGGGAGGTTTTTTTGCTTGTCAGGAGAGGTCATAAAATCCTAGAAAAAAGACAGAGAAAAGAGCCATTTAGTTCATCAACCCTGTCTCCATACCCACTGTAGGGCTGTTCTATTTTATATTTTTGACTGCTTTGGTCCCAATTAAGTCAGCTTCGCCCATCACTTAGAAGATATGCGTACAATCTAATGTTTACCATTGTCAGGAAAGTTAGTTCTAGTCTAGGAGAGAGGCAGGAGGCGATTAACCCATAGATTATTTGGTATAAAGATCAGAAATGTTTACATTGAGCTCACATGTCACCAGTCTTGCCGTAGAAGCAGCCTTTATTCATGCAAGTAAGCCTATTGATTTCAATGGGCTCATTTGTGTGGATTGGAATGACTCGTGAAAAAGTGTTTGCAGGATTGGACCCTTAACTAAATTGATTTCTGCCTTATCATAGTTACATGTTATTAGGCTTGTAAATAATAGGAGCTAATTTGTCAAAATAATCTTAAAATCAATGGCTTCTACTTAGTGTTATGGATTAAAAATAAAACAACCACAGTTTCGTATGAAATTCCTTTCTCTGCATGGTACTGTCATATATGGTACATACATACAATATAAGCATATAATATATAATATAAAGCACCTTCTCCTGAAATTTACTGCAGTTTTTTTAAAATTCAAACTTAAACATGGAGGACCAAATTCAGCACATGCATATGCAGGCGCAGCTCCACTGATGAATTTGGCTCCTGATTTTCAGTTAGATTCCAATCAAGCTCTCAAAAAAAAAAAGGCAACCAGAACCTTGTGCTAATGGAAATAACTTCTAACACAGTTTTCCCTTGTAATAAGACAGATGTCACATGTTTTTCAGAAGTCAGTGGGGCTCCATCTAAGCACAGCAGCACACCCACATGCAATCCCCTATGGCATTGGGCCTTAGGTATGGTGAACGTGCCATTTGGGCTTTTCGCCCTCCTTTGAGCCGTGCATACACCCAGAAGCTACAGACTCTCACAGTGTGGATTCAGAGATGCAGGGACTGCTATTCTTATCCCTAAAATGGAGCAATAGCCTTGGAACTGTTATGTTGGCTCCTGCAAATGCCCAGGTGTGTGAACTTCACCCATAAAGCAAATGAATACATATCTTTTCCACTAGTTTTTGATAACTGAACAGTCAATGAAAAAGTATAGATTATTATTATTATTTCTTTGCATTATTCTAGTGCTTAGGAGTCTCCTCCTTGAGGTTGTGTGGAATAAGGGAAGGGGAAGTGTTAGTGACCAGAAGTACATCTGTCTTGCTGCATCCCTTATCTGAAATTGAATTGCACAGATGCAATTGGCACTGCTCAAGTTTCTTCTTGCTTGTGTTGTTCTGTGGAAAAGTAAGGTGATATGGAGGTGGAGATGCTGAAGAACTAGAGGTGAAGAAAAGCAGAAAAGAAAAAAGTCCAAAAAAACAAATGGAAAGAGCAACAAACAGGGAAAAACAAGGGAGGGTACAAAGACTTGAAGCCCAATAAAATTCCTTTCCGACTGTAAATGTGAAAAAAGAGAGTATGTTTACATTTGAGCTGGGGGTGTGATTCCCAGCTTGAGGAGACGTACTCGTGCTGCCTCTCGTTTATTATTATATCGAGATTTAGCAAGTTAGCTAAACACAAAGCGTAGCTGCAGCAGTGCGAGCTGTGGGATTGGCTGGCTGCCTGTAGCACATATCCGTCTGAAATCCTAGGCATGTATTTGAGATGGCTTGCGCACCCGCCACTTGTTACAGCATGGCTACACTCTGTGTTTCACTCCCTAGCTGGATGAGAGCTAGTGCCAGTATTTCTCCATAATCCCAACGCAAAGTGTAGACATATTCAGCAAGACTTGAAGGCCAGGGAAATATTGAGGTCACCCACATAAGTATCTTCAGGGAGTTTCATCTCACTTTCCTTCCCTGGATCCAATGCAGCAAATGCAATGCAAGCAGAAGGGCAAAATGTAAGATGAGCAAAGTACAAGTATAAAGCAAGCAGTTAATCAGTTAATATTTGCTCAATACTTTCAAGATTTAAGCCTTGAACAAGTCCTGACTAGTGTTATATGCTTATTAAGAAGGAAGGGCAAAGAGGGTTCCCAATGGTATGTGGTGACAGTGCTGCTGTGATAGTTGAATTCGGAATACCTGTAATAAAAATAAAACATAAAGAAGTGATAGTGGTAATAAAGTCTATGCATTCTGAATTGCCACGTATTCCCCTTGTTGAGTAAATTCCTTTTGGGAAAGTAAGGATGTTTTCACAATATTAAAATAACTTACAAATAAAATATATCCTAAAAATGAAGAAATGTTTAAGGATGGGAAGATGATATAGGAGGTCTGTGGGGTTTTTCTTTGCATGATTTATGAGTGTAGACTCTCTTGAATGGCTTGTTTTAACACCTAGAGCCTGGGACAGGCATAGCAAACAAATCTGAATACATAAAGAATGAAGTACCTTTTACATGCTGTCAATCTCTTTCTAAAATTTACTAGGAAAACTGGGTTATCTGTTTACAAAATATTAGCTGGGAGGGATACCCTGACTATTGGAATGGTAGAAACACTGTTATCCCTCTGCCCGCCCCCCCCCCCCCAAACCACTGACCAACACACACACACGCTGAAGGGCCCTGGCTTCCAATCATTAAAGAGTTGGTGATAGTGTCAAAAAGGGGGGGGGGTACTTTCTTGCTCTCACTGTTTGACTTCCCAAATGGAATCCTTATTAAAGAAAAATAAATTGGGTTGTGGCCTCTTCAACTTTTTTCCACGATGTTTAGTCAACACATGAAAACCTTGCCCCAATTTACAGCATCTGGTACCCAACATAATTCTCAAGAATCCAACATGGGCCGTATTAGCAGCCTGGACTGGAGAGGGAGACCTAAAATACCAAACTGGCATTTATGTCTGTGAGAGTCATGCAGTTAAAACCCTGTATGAGTCTTCGAATATTAAGTGTTCGTATTTCCGCTAAAATGAAAACTATACTTTTGGTCTTCAGTAGTACATCAGTATCTATTCATTCAGCTGCTCAAGAGAAGAGAAATTTGCACCTGAGTCTGTACTGATATGATGCATTTGGTATTGCCAGCTCCAAGAGTTCAAAAATCATGAGATTGTCTTTAGTTCACGAGTTTGTTTTTTTAAACAGTAATAATACAGCTGGTGTTTGATTTTGGAGCCTATAGGTTTCATGTTTTGAAGCAACCGTGAGGCTAGAAACGTACTCTTTTATCAAATGAATTCTGAGATTCTCATCTATTCATGATAAAATCATGAGAGTTGGTAGCACTGGAGAGTTCTATGAAGTATCCGTGCTCCTCAGACTATGGAGATTATTTTTTTCTGCATCTGGCCCAGAATGCAGTTCAGGTGATGCTTCTTAAACTATGCAATGATAAACATGATATTTAATATTGGCTGGTTTCGGTTTGTATGGCATTGAAATAGCCTACTAGATAGGAAAGTCAATGCTATCAATTTTGTTCCCATATCTCGGTGATGACAGGAGTATTGGACAAAGCTCAAAGGGTTGAGAGGTTCAGTGTAGATCAGCACCTAACAACCATGGGTCACCTTGAGACATCTTTAAAAGGCCTGGTTTTCAGAAAGTACTGAGCACTCTGGAACACTTTGAGGGCAACTGAACCTGTATTTCCCCTTAGTGGGCCAGCAAGGACATTCACTCTCAGGCCTCCAGATCCCTAGCTGTTGCCTTTCTTGGATGGAGACCCACGTCTCACTCATTTCTGACCAGGTGTGACGGGGTGCACCTACACCGCCCTGGCTTTGCAGGAGTTAACTGTGCATTGCAGGCTGAAGAAGCCATGCCCCTTTGCTTCTGCTGGGCATGCTCAGCCTGGAGGCAAGGTATAAAAGGAAGCAGCCCAGCTCAGTCTGGGCAGGTTGCTGAAGGGAGAGGATGCCAGCTGCAGGTTCTCTCCAGGGAGCTGCTACAGCACCCAACTTCAGAATCAAGGCACGCTGAGCCCCAGTCGGATTCCAGGCCGCCTGACCAACCCGAAGAAGAGGCCCTGCCATCAGAAGCTACACCGCCTGAGGACCCCAGAGACCCATGGGAACCTCGCTGGTGAAGAAAGGGTAGGAAGCACCCCCGGGGACTTAGACTTTGCTCTGGTGGGGGAACTAATCAGCATGTTTCAGGACGATCCCTGCTGACTCAGTGGCGAGTAACCCCGCCATTGCTAGGGCCCTGGGCTGGGGCTTGGAGGAGCAGGGAGGGCCCAAGTTCCCCTACCTGGGGTGTCACACCTTCCTGAGTGGCACCCCACTTCCCCAATGGGCCAGCAGACCACACAATCCCACAGAGGGGTGCAACTTTATTGACTCTGGCCATTAGGCCACACTGCCCCGACTGCGAGAGTGGTTTTATTAACTCTGGCCATGGGGCCACGTTACCCTGAATGTAAGGGGCTTCTGTATTGACTCTGGCCAGTAGGCTGTATTACCATGTTCCATAGTAAGTGTCATTTGCAGAGGACCTAACCAGCGCCAGTATAGCCTGTTCCCTTTCTGGTGACCACACGTAACCGGGCACCCCTGTGACCTACCCCACAACAAATGGGTGGAGAATTAGGGCAATGACAGGACTTGCTAAGAGGTCCAGAAGAGAGAGGAATCAGGCAACGAGACCCCTACACCACCCTGACATGGATACCGAAAAGCTGCTTAAGTGGATCTACACTGCACACTTCTGTCAGCAGTGTGTAGAACACATATTTGCATAGCTCCCATAGCATGGGTATAAATAGCAATGCAGCTGGTGAGGCACCACTTAGGCAACTGGCGTAAGGACATACCTGAAGGGTGCGGGTAAGTACTCGAGCGCATACCCTGTGTAAGCGGGGGAATAGTCCCGCTATTGTGGGGAACTTTCCTGGCTTCTGCACTACCCCGGTGAAGTGGGCTAGCGAAAGGATCTGAGTCCTCGCTCCCACTTCCTTTACCCAGTGGCCTCCCTGCCCTTGAGGACTCCCCTTCCACTCTCCTGTCTGGCTGAGTCCTCATAACCCCAACAAGGCTGGGCCCAGGATTCCTGGGGGGCTCGACCCCCAACCCTGCTGTGGTCACCTAGGACAGGGGCTAGGGTGTCCCCACTCAGGGGTACTCTCTCCACAATGGGCACTCTCTGATCAGACTGACCATTACATACAAGTTAAAGCAAATGCAAGTTATTTAATCAACAATTAACTTTAAAAAGAATAAGGGGAAATGGGAAAGGTTAAAGGAAACACATCACCCCGCTCTGTGGCAGGGAACATCACAAACAGCGTCTCTGGAACGTCAGGGCAGTTCACAGTCTGTTCCTGGTAAGTCCCAGGCCTTCTTCTCAGGCCCTGGCTGTGCTGTAGGGATGCTGTGGGTCAGACACTTGCTCTGGTGGTGGCCACACGCTCTCAGGCTCTAAGTTGTAGGACCCTTCTTTCCAGTGTCGCCCCCACCCTGTCGGGGTTACGATCCAAGCCTGGCCTGCAGAGCCTCTTGGCTGAGGCGTCTCCCTGTGCTGGGCCCACTGCCCAGGGTCCCCCTCCGTCTTCCAAGCTGCTCACCGCATCCAGCTCCAGATTGCTCCAGCCCCAGCTCCACCACTCGGTCTCTGCGCTGCTGCTGCTCTGCCTCCAGCTCCCGGGGCTGCTTCTTTGGCCCCTCTGGCTCTGGTTGCTGCAGCTCTGCTCCCAGGGCAAGTCTGCTCTCTCTGGGCTGTGCCTCTGGCTTTGGGTCTGCAGTTCTGCTCCCAGGACAGGGTCTGCTCTCTCTGGGCTGCTTTTCTGGTCCCTCTGGATCTGGCCCAGCTCTGCTCCCCAGCTCACCTCGGGCCCCTGCTTTCTCCTTAGCTCGGCCCCACTCTGTCTGACCCAGGCAATTCCAGCTCACACGGAGGATGGGACCTCCCTGGCCTCCTGACTCCCTGATTAGCCTGCCCGCCCTGTCATTCAGGCTGACCTGGAGCATTGGCCTCTCCCCATTGTTCCTGGGGACAATCAGTCTCAGGGTCCTGGTTTCCCATAGACCCTTCCCCTTTGAGTACTGGGAGCTAGCAACTAAAACACCCCCACTGAACGTTAGTAAGGGGGCAACAGTCCCCTTACACCTGCATGCTTTCTACTCGCCCAACCCATACTTCCCCATCCACACTGCTATTCTTAGCCTTAGTGCTGTCACCCGCTGCTGGACTCTTTCCCCTCCACAGGAAAAAACTCCCCCAGCAGGGAATGGCTGCTAGCTCCCCATTGTTGGAGCCCTTCTTCACCACAGGGAAAAACTCCAGCAGTGGGGAAAGGCTCTGCCAACTCCCCATTGCTGGAGCCCTTCTGCACCTCAGCGAAAGACTCCAAGACTGGAAAAGGCTCTGAAATCTCCCTGTTGTTGGAGCCTTTCCCCACAGAGCTGCTGAAGCCTTTCCGCACTACATCCTCTCTTCCAGAGCCTTTCACTGGCACATGTAGCTACCCACACAGTAGATGCAGCCTGCTTTTCGCTGTGGCATGTAGATACATGTACACTACATGCTGTCCCCAGTGGTGTGTAGTTTTGACATAGCCAGCTTGATTGTCAACATTTATAAGTAGCACATCATTCTTTCTATTCAAGCCTACTGTATTCTTAGGGTAAAAACACTACAGAGAAAATATATTTAAAACAACAAAATAACCTGCATGCATGCTAATAGCCTTACCAGACACCATCTCCCCTCTAACATGGGCTCTGGTAGGAGCAGTCCTTCAACGGCCCACCCCCCAGCGTTTCCTTTGTGATCACAAGTTCATCACAGCTTCAGCTCAGAACAAGCACACGGTCTGAAGGGGCCACAGTACCAGTCTTTCCAATCTTTCTCAAAGGACAGGGGCCCTCTGTGGACCAAGGGTCCTGTCCATTTGCTGGATCAGGAAGAAGGCCAAGTCAAGGATATTTATTAAAAAAAAATACTTTTTGTATGTTGGTCCCAGGAAAGTCCAATTTGAACCAGTATATGTGAACCTCTCCAGGGGGCGGCTTTAAAGGGCTGATAACAGAGGAAGTTCATTAGCATCCTCTCCCTACTGGAGAAAGTACATACACTGCCACAATAAGACATATAAAATTACTTTTTAACGCACCGTACCCCAGAGGTATTAACCCTAATTCTATAAGGTTTAACTTAATTCAATACAGTTTATCTTAATTCCACAAGGTTTGTTCAAGATATTACAGAATACTGTCAGTCACACTCACCCCCCTTCTGAAAATCAGAACCTGTCAGAGAATCTCAAGCTGGCTCATCCAAAAATTGAAGCAGCAAAATTACCTGTCACTTCTGAAGATCTTGACCATGATGTTTGTTTAAACAATCCAGATCTTTTCGTACTGCAAGGGAAGTTAGGAAAACACATAAAAGGGGCTTTCCCATGAATATCCTGCTTCCAGCTGGCCCAGAAATAGTGCAAGAATACCTGTTTTTGGTAGTATTTCAGCTCTTCTCCTTCACGTCGCAAGTACAGCTGGGCAAAATGTTTTAAATAGTTTATTTGACAAAAATGCAATTGTGGGTAACCCAAAATATTCATGAATTTGCGACAAATAGTTGTGGCCATTCAAAAAATGGCTGGAGGAAGAGATGCTGCTGTACCTGCTTTCCCCCCTTTTAGCCCAGTGGCTAGGGCACTCATCAAGGACATGGGAGATCTAGGTTCAAAGCCCCTAGAACAGACCCGGAACAGACTTTTTTGATTCACCAACAATTCTGAAAACGTTCAGATTCAGTTCAACCCAAACTGATTTTTTTCAGAACTGCCATGAAATTGCAAAATCAATTGTTCCCCCAGCTCTAGTCCTATGGAGGGACAGAAGGGCATGAAAATAAAAGTGTTCTGTATCTCCCCAAAAAGGTTCCATTTGAGTGAAGGTTCAGGAAGATTTCTAATTTAACCAGAATGTTTTATTCATCTTTAACTAGTGGCAAAATTGTCTGTGAAAATAAACATGCAAGCAATATAGCAAGTCAATAGTGTTGGATTCTTACCTTTAAACTTTCTAAGCCATGTGAAGGGCTTTGGTAGTGTGACTCCTATAAAAGTCAATGAGTGTCTTGTGGTTAAAGGTAAGCTATAGTTTTGGTCTTGACCAGTACATAAAAGAAAAAATGATCATCTGTTTTCTGTCATGTACTAGTTTATAATTTTGGATAAAAATGTCATTGCTCCTCCTGACAGCTTCCTGGAAAAATTTTCTATATTCTTTAAGCCATTTCACAAAACTACAACAGGAATTTAAATGTCCGTAACTGAGGGTCGTTTGAGGGAGGTGAAACTAGCTGCAAAAACGTATAATACAGCTTTTACCAAAGAAGCAGGGAAAGACAGTACATGTTCCGTCATGCTTCAAACTTTACACAGACAGTACCTAGAGACTCCATAATCAGAGAGGAAAAAAAATGTATTACAAAGTGCTGTACTGAATAATGCTCAAGAGCCCATTACTCTGAATATTACAGGTAAGCTTTGGGAGGTTGAAATGTTATGTGATTGCTGCAGTCATGCTGGGCATAAAAATTGTACTGTAGATAATAGCACCCTTTCTTTCTCTTATAATAGAGGGAAGTCTTTGGTTTCTGTACATTTAATAAGGACAGTTTGGACAATTTTGTGCACTAATCATCACATATTTCTCAAAGAATAAGAGGGTTAAAATGGTTCAGCTGAACTTCTCTCTCTCTCTCTCTCTCTCTCTCTCTCTCTCTCTTCTTCCCCCCCCCCCCCCATGTTTTCATCTGTCTGTGTATTGTCTTTTGCTCTTGCAGCAGATCATTCCTGTCAACTCTCTGGCATATAACTCAGCGGTAACGAGAGAAAAGGGTCAGAAAGGGCTGAGAAATCTCTCATTCCAGTGGCTTTGAAATACACCCCTCCTGATCCTTTTAACAAGCCTGACATCATTTCATTCTCATTTAAAACCCAGGCCTTGGGGAAATGCAGAACCAAATTAAAGAAGGGCAAAAACTAACTTTTCAAGGCAAAGTCAAGGATTGCTCCTCAACAAGTTGTAAATGTCTATCTTAGATATGTATATGGCCCCCATTACTACAGTATCTGAGCACCTCGGAATCTTTAGTGTATTTAACCTCACAATGTCCCTGTGAGGTAGGGAAGTGCTACTATCACCATTTTACAGATGGCAAAGTGAGGCAGAGACGAGGTCACACTAGAAGTCTATGATGGAGCAGGAAATTGAACCCAACTCTTCCAAGTCACAGGCTAGCACGTTACCCACTTTTCCAGCCTTCCTTTTGTTATTGCCAGGCTATACTTTCTGATAGTTAATACTGAATCAATGGAAAAAATTAGATTTCAACTTAAAATAGATGCAATATCACATTGATAGTTTTTTTTTAAGGGAGTTATATATTTCCATGCATGCTTGTTTTATTCAGTGGGTTTCTTCTTTATCACTTATTAAAGTGCCATTGTGAGGTGCAGGAGAAATCTCCCTTCTCCTTATGGAACCCAAGGGGGTTCAGCTGTCACCCCCAGAAGATCCTACAATCCTTATGGATTGGCACAGTCCCACTACATTCCTACTGCCTCCAGAACCTTTCCTTACCCTCCCCCAAGTGGTTCTCATAATACAGAGAGTAACAAAGACTCAGACAATGCTTCCATGATCAGCATTAACTTAATTTCAAGAGCCCTGGAGATCTGTGGGGTGCAGTGCCCTGTAGAGTGGACATCCCTCACCCTTCTCCCTGTCCTACCCATTTAAAACTGTGGAGCCTGAAACCCACTGAGCTCTTACAGTGCGATCCATTGACTTCAAAAGAAAAACTCCCATTGACTGTACTGGGCTTTGGATCAGGGTCCTTACAGAGGCTCTTATGTGGGGTTATGAGATGGACATAGAATACAGTGAATAGACTAATGAATTCACCCTCCACCCCCCAGTGACACGTGATAATCAAGGAGAGGTGAATCCAGGCCCAGGTTTGATGAAAAGGAGATGTAGAACTGAGTCTCATCAGCATATTGAAGACAATGCAGCCCAAAATATCTCGCTATATCACCTAATGTCTTCAAATAGGTGCTGCAACAGGAGTGACACAAATGTGAGAGCCCTGAGAGAGGAACAAAAAAATGCCTTCTGAGACTTCTCAGAGAAGAAGCAGCAAATCCTCTGATGTATTATTCCGTCCCTTCCCATAAGATCAACATCATAAGGTTATCATGTAGTATCCTCATAGACATCTTACTCTTTAGCATTGCTATAAGATCACTAGCAATAGATATTAATGCGCAGCCTAGACTGATAGGAATCAAAGTATTCTGTAGAATCAAAGTGCAGCTGGAGCTGGTTCATCACTATCTTTTCAATAGTCTTCCCTGAAAAAGGAAAGTTTGAGATCAGACAATAATTGGTGAGGTGGTTAATATTCAATGTTGATTTGCTGAGTAACAGTTTAAACACAGAGTACGGCTGGAAACTTGGCAAAATCTCAGATGTCCCTGAATGCCCTCTTGAAGAGAGACGTTAACAGTCCTCATCAATAATGAGCCAAACATGTGTCTACATGTTTTAATAACCATGAAGGGTATAGGTCCTTTCTGCAGATGCCTGACTATAACACTCCAAGCATACCTAAAACCTCAATGAATGAATCTAGGTGAAAGCTAGGCACTACAGACAGAGCATTCCCAATATCCTGTTTCTGACTGGCTAGTACCAGATGCTTCAGAGGAAATTGTAAGAACCTTTCAGTAGGCAGATATGAGTTACTCTGCACCCCACATTAGGTCTCAACTTGGTCTCTAATTGTGAAGAGTTTGCCTTAAGCCCTGAAGCATGATGTTTAATATCACTTCCACAAAATGTGTGTTATCATTAATTACGATAACTCTGGATATTCTTCCTATCCATATAAATGTCCAATTCCTTTTAGCATTTGAAGTTCTTGGTTTGAACAGTGAATTCTACAGTTTAATTACACACTGCAAAAAAGGATTTCCTTTTATTTATTCATTTTGTATTTCCCACATTTCAATTTCAATCAGTGTCCCCTAGGGGAAAACATGGAGAACGCAGTGTCCACTGTGTCAGTTGTCATGCTGACTAATTAGATTATCCCTACACTTCCCACTAGTATTACTTCTAGTCTTGATTTCCTTCTGAGAGCTCATAGTATGTGTGTCTATTTTTCATTGCACTATATGAATATATCAAGTGCCAGAAATATATGTTCTTTATTATCTTACAAATTCATAAAATTAAGAAGCATTGATTTTTACCTAAAATTTAGATTTTGCCTCACAGGGAACATTTCACTGAACTTGTACAATGTGTCCATCTGAATATGCAAAATTTGGTTTGAATGAACGGGGCTGCAGCAATCTAAATGCCAATTTCTACCACTTAACCAATCTGTATGTTGAGTTAATTTCTTGATCACAAAAATATTCTTTGGACAAGTTATCCCAAATGTTCACAGGCTCCAAGGAAATATGAACTGTTTGATCTCAGTACCTATACATTCGTTCAGCAGTCTCCTCATAGGAAAATTGCATGACTGGAATAGAGGTGTATTCCAGGTCACAACTAAATTATATGGACAGAGAAGTGTGTACAGCATTTGCCTATACTTTGTCTGGTTCTAATTACCTCAGACAACATATGTCATCCCTTTCTCTGCAATTACAGGTGATTTTTTTCTATAATTTTTAAGCCTAGCCCTAAGATTCCCCCCAACATTTTCAGTCATTACCTGATGGCCTTGGAAGAGTATAAAGTTCCCAGCAAATGCTTCTGTTTTGATTTCTATTCACATTGGGTTGCTAGCAGAAAAGTATGTGTGGCAGTTTGCATAAGTAGCTCTATGTAATTGCTAATACCCGAAATCATGACATCCCTGATTTGGAGCATTCATTAATCATCAAAAGAGTTACTGATATTCAGAAAAATGAATACAAATTGCAGGTAGAATAGAATCGTGGCTCTGCAATTTTGTTATCATAAGCCACAATTATCATTCAGCATGGACATTATATTATATTATAAAAATATTGGGCTGGTCAAAACCCCGAAATGTTTCCTATTTTCCCTGTTGGGGAAAATACAGGAGAAGTTTAAAAAGAGTCGGGGGGGGGGGGGGGGCGCGGTCCATAATCCCCAAGTCAAAATGTTACAGTTTCCAAATACAACATTTAAAGTCATAATAAAAAAATGTGTTTTGAAATGCAAATTCGTGGGGGGGGGATTACAATTTTCAAAATCAATAGGAAAATATTGATTTCAAATAAGCCACATTTCATGATGGGAAAAGTTAGCTGTCAAAAAATTTCAATCTCTCTCTCTCTCTCTCTCTGCATGTGCGTTCATTTCTAGACATGGGGTAGAGTATTATCAGAATGCTGTTGATACACAATTATACACAGAAAATCTCATGCACTGATTCAGGTTTGGACAAGAGCCAGGAAGGCTGACCCATGTATCTGAAATATTCCAAATAGACACAAAGCAAGCCTGAGAATGTGGCTGGCTCTGTGGAAAAACCCTCTGGATACAACCAAAAGAGTCCATAATTTCCAGAAACATCTGCACTGACATCTGCATGCACATGGGAGTCATCAAAGATAATAATACATAAGGATTCCAA
Organism: Chelonia mydas; assembly: GCF_015237465.2. Lineage (NCBI taxonomy): Eukaryota > Metazoa > Chordata > Testudines > Cheloniidae > Chelonia > Chelonia mydas. The sequence goes on from NC_057849.1 coordinate 282,472,058, forward strand.
ACATTGCACCATCGCTATTTTAGAGAGTTTAGCTCTGACATTTTCCATACGACCTGATGGTATATAAGCCAACAAAATCACAAATCTACATCATGCCTCAGGTGTACAGGAAATGACAGGAGCCAAATAAACTAGTCTCTGTATCTGGCTACCTCAAGCCTTGCAAGCAGAATGAAAACAATACACTACTCACCCCTCCTCTTTGTTCTGCGAAAAGTTAGAGCATGGCTGAGTGCAGAGTTGTGCAAATAAGCTGGCTCAGTGTATCAAACCAGATCGCTCTGATTTATGACAGATCCAGATAACACTCAAAAGTAGAATCGTGAATCGCATATGTTTATTCATAACAGATCTGTCACTACCCAACCGAAACTGTAGTCACAATGAATCTTAGTAAGCCATATTAAAATCCTAATAGATACTGCTAACATTGCTGCCCAAGCCATCCATCCCTTCATCTTTGCATGCGGAGCCATCTTCCAGTCACACAAATAACAGAGACAAAATAATCACTAGAACACTGGATAGGGTATTTTCACTCCTCCAATCTTGAATCAAACAAGTGCCACAAAAAATGGTGCCTATTAAGGGTGTTGGAACTTTTTATTCTTCATTCTCTGTGTCATACAACAACTTTCTGGCATTCACTATAGATCAATTAATATTTGTTAATGACCTGATAGATAGGTAGGTAGATCTCTAAGTGGATAGCAATGCAAATAAAGCAACCCATTTATGAGTTTTCTTTTTGCACATGATCTGTTTTATGGTTTTCAATATTCTGGTCCCTATTTTTTTAAACAAAACAAAAATAAATTGAAACAGACACTTTTGAAGACTCACATCTTAACCCTTTTTTATCCCTGATAGTTAGATAGATAGATGATATTCTGACTACCGAGTGGTAGGTGGTGGGAGAGAAATTGGTAGCAGAAGGTAAGGGCGGGTGGATGTAGTTACTGGAGTTCCGAGGGAAGGAACCAGAATAATGAAGAGCAGTGGTACGTTTGAGAGGCAGACAGGCAGAGAAATCAGAGCAGCAAAAGGATGATGTTGGGAAGGAGAATAAAGGGGAAAAAAGAGAGGCTTTATTTGACTTTAGCCTGAGTAACAAATCTTGCACTTGATTCAATAAATTATTATAATAGAGAAAAGACATTACTCCATATTTGAAATAAATGCCGCTGGGCACAATTTCATTCCCCCAGGATGAAAATCCATGTACTGAGATGTTTATGGAATCCCAGTGTTAAATGTTTCTTCTTTGGTTTTCTGTTCTGAATTTTCATTTTGGAAATATCTCTTTCCAGGCATTTTATTTATTGCAGGCAAGAACTCTTTTCCCTCAAATCACCTGTTTTGCCTGGAGCATATAAACCTAGAAACTGTCGCTACACTTGCAATAGCCAGATTAATAATTGCTCTGGGAAATGAGGATGAGTAACAGATTCAAAATTGTATACTCCTTAGAGAGCAGGTGCAATACATGATAAACACTGCTGATCAGCAAAGAGTAAATGATTAATTAGTGTTGTCTAACAGTGGATGTTTCAGTCTTTCCTTTTCCAAAGCAAAAGGAGCAGCAGCAGTAACTGAGTAAGAAATAATTTTAAAATGTATGCTAACATTTTATTATATTGATCTGCCATATGCTAATGCTCACAATGTATATGCTCCATAATGGTACTGTTAGCTTAATAATTTTGTGATTTCTAGCGGATCAGAAAGGTTTGGACTCCAGACATGTTTCTCTTTTATCCCGGTTTATCTAGTCGAGGCAGATTAGACCAATCTAATTCTTCTAATCTAATCTGTCTATCCTAATATATGTACTCTATCATATTTACAGAATACCAATCACCATAGTATCTAGGCACCAAGTTACAGTAATATCAGAGTGGCATAATGATATTAAAAAGGAGCTCTACTCCCACGAACATATATTTAGAGATTTGTTTTCTCTCTCTTTTCCCTTTCCTCTACCTCTCCTTTTTTACATATTTGTCTTTGAGTTTTATATTTTCCTGGTTTATACCTAATCAAAAACTGTTGCAGGCAAATTTTGTGACTGAAAATCCTGTGTCACTGAGAGAGAGATTTCTTTAAGAAAATAGTTCTTTCTTTATCAAACGCAGTCGCAATTTTATAGCTTGCCCACTGCCAGTTAATCTTGCTCTCACAGGTCTTTCTGGGAAGGGGGAAGCCATCCCAGGGTACTTTAGAGCTGAATGAAAGCTTCTCCCAGATCGCCCCTCACGTGTTCTGGGATCTTGAGCAAGTCACTCAGCCACACTGATGGCTTTAAATAGAAAGGAGAAATTTCTTACATGAAAAATCATTTTCATTCAGTTAAATCAACCAGTTCAATTTGATTTGGGTTAGACCTCTTTAAAGGTCTTACTCATTTCCAGGTTAGCCTCTCCTGTAGAATACATTTCCTTTCTTCCTTCCTGCCTTCATCTGCACATAGTATCCAGAAAGGAGCAAGGGAGGGGTGAAGTGTTGTGTGCAGCTCTCCCTCATCACCTTCCATCTGTAAAGGGAGAGATCTACATGCACAGGGCCGCTGTTACATGTGGATTCTTGGGGAATGATCTTTACTTCAGTTCTTACTCAGGTAAAATTCCATTGACTTCAAAGGAAGTTTTTCATTGGTAAAGACTTTTTTCAACTGACAATGTTTATCACACTTCCCTTGTACTTTTTCCTTATTAAAAATGCAAATCAATTTCACAGATGATCATCTTGAGAAAAACAATTAGTAAGATTCATAGAGGTCAGTCATTAGTCGAGAACTGTATGTGCTGAGCACAGAACTTATTTGTTTTTGTTTTTCAGGCACTGCAAATGGATGTAAACAAGCTGAATATCACATTGCTTCGGATATTCCGCCAAGGAGTGGCTGCAGCTTTAGGACTGTTACCACAGCAAATTCATATCAACCGACTCATTGTAAGTACCAAGAATTTTGTATAAGAGGAATTACCAGGTAATTTCAGTTACATTAAATTAGCTTTCGTGCTATTATGGAAAAGTCCAATAGACTCTGATTGAAAAAAGGTCCCCTTTCTATAGTTTTTTAAACCATTCTATAGAACATAATAGAAAATTACGTCTGTTATCACATGGTTCAAAAAACTTGTGGAAATGAATTATCTATTAAATTTTAGCATAATTCTAGAATTATTTCTAGAGTAAATTCTATAGAACTCTCTTTGTTTCATCCAAGGGTTTTAAAAGAACTGGCCAAGGAGATCTCTTGACTGGAAAAATTGATTTTTTTTCAATAAATCTTGTAACACTGGGTTTGTCACAGAGGTCTGGAGGAAAGCAAATGTTGCACCAATATTTTAAAAAAGTAAAATGGATGATCCAGATTATAGTCCTGTCAGCCTGACATTAATCCCTGGTAAAATAATGGAATGGGTGATCTGGGAGTTGATTAATAAACACTGCAAGGAGAGTAATATATTTCATGCCAGTCAGCACAGGTTTATGGAAAATAGATCCTGTCAAATTAACTTGATATTTCTGATAAGAGTACAAATTGGACTGATAAAGGTTATAGTTTTGATGTAATAGACTTCTGTAAGGCATTAGACTTGGTACCCCACAAAATCTTGATCAATAAACTACAACGATACAAAATCAACATGGCACACATTAAATGAAATAAGAACTGGTTAAATGAGAGATATCAAAATGTATTATAAATGGGGAGTCTTCATTAAGATGCTGTGTTTCTAGGTGGGTCCCACAGGGATAGGTTCTTTCTTGGCTCTATGCTATTTAACATTTTGATCAATGACTTGGGGGGGGGGGGTAAGAGAGACATAAAATTATCACTGATAAAGTTTGCAGATGCCACAAAGATTGAGGGAGTGGTAAATAATGAAGAGGACAGGTCACTGATGCAGAGACATCTCGATGGGTTGGTAAACTGGGCACAGGCAAACAATATGCATTTCAATGTAAGGTCATACATCTAGGAGCAAAGGATGAAACCCATAGGTACAGGACAGGGGACTCTATCTTGGGGGATCAGTGACTATCCATGATCCTCAAGTCTTTTCCAGACAATCAGCTTAATATGAGCTCGCAATGTCACACTATGGCTAACAGGCCTAATGCGATCCATGGATAGAGCTGTCCATGGTCGTGCCGGTGTGTGCAAATGGCTCCCACGCTTCTGGACAGGAGTCCTTTCCATGCAGCGGTTTGCGTCTCCTGTCTGGGAGCATGTGAGACGCTTGCACACACGAGCAAGACCAGGGCAGGGCTGGGGGTGGTATATCCATGTTGGAGGAGCTGCCGGCACAGGGTGCTGGCTCCTGGGAGCAGAGGCTCAACATGCTGCTGGTTTCATTGCTGCAGTTCCTGGTAGAGCCCTGCAGCTCCGCAAATACCAGTTTATATCTGTGGATATCCATATCTGTGGAGATGGATTTTGTATCCGCGTGGGGCTCTATCCATGGATGTATAAACACAGGAATATTGACGAGTAGGGAGGTTATATTACCTCTGTGTTTGGCACTGGCGTAACCACGATTGGAATATTGTAGTGTCAAGTTCGGTTGTCCACAATCCAAGAAGGATGTTGAAAAATTGGAGAGGGTTAAGAGAAGAGCCACAGGTATGATTAAAGGATTGGAAAATATGCCTAATAGCAGTGGGCCCCAAACTTTTGAGGACTGTGCCTACCTTACCCCTATCAGCTCCCCCCTACCTCCCCGCCACAGCTGGGAGTGGGGTGCAGCTTGGGGGGACATAGACAGGAGTAAGGGGGCCGAGGCTGGGGCCACAGGAATGAGACTGGGGATGGGGACTGAGACAAAGCCAGGGCTGGGGGCGGGAGCAGAGTTGCAACCAGGCCCTGGTGGGGGCCAGCAGCCAGGACCACGGCCAGGTGCGTCTCCATTCCCGGTCCCACCCCCAGCCTCGGCCCTGGGTGGGAGCGGAGCTACAGCCAGGCCCCTCAGCCAGGCGTGGAGCTGCACCGAGGCTGGGGACGGGGCCAGGCGCAGGGCTGGGAGCTGGGGCCATGGCTGGGGGCAGGGCTGGAGCAGAGCTCGGGGCAGGGAGGGGCTGGGTGGCACTCGCTCCCCACCCATAATGGGAGCTGGCCTGGACCCGCCATGCCCCCCAAAGGTCCCACCAAGCCCCCCTGGGGGGGGTGCTCACCACACTTTGGGGACCTCTGCCTTATAGTGAGAGACTCCAGGAGCTCCATCTATTCAGCTTCATAAAGATAAAGTTAAGGTGGGACTTGATCACAGTCTTTAAGTACCTACATGGGGAACAGAAATTTGATAGTAGAGGGCTCTTCAGTCTAGCAGACAAAGTTAAAACAAGATCTAATGGCTGGAAGATGAAGCTAGACAAACAGACTAGAAATAAAGTGCAAATTTTTAATAGTGAGGGCAATTAACTATTGGAACAATTTACCATAAGTTGTGGTGCATTCAGCATCACTGATCATTATGATATACATAATATATAAATATTGAGATAGAACGATGGGTTTCAGCAGATCATAACCTTTCCTGTGATCCCTTACATGGCATGATTTATATGCACTATCACAGTTTTACACAAATGATGAATATGGGGGTTACAGGGCACTCCCCTGAGGTATAGAGTGTCACACTACTATACTATATAAAGTACTTAAAGGTTAATGTTAATGGCTGACTGTAGGAATCTATAACTGTTGTTTTCCACAGGGCATTTCTGCCATTAAACAGAAAAGCCATACAATCTGTGTGTTGCTAGCATTCCATTATTGTTCCAAGTGAGGGTAGCTTTTTTCAGGCACGGTGTGGGCTGAATACCAGTGAAGAGGATTGACAGGTTCGATATAAATGTATTTCCTAGTATGATAGGATTTTATATGCCAAAAGGGATCAAAAATACCTTTCAAATAATGTCTTTGTGAGAGGATCACACGAGCTGTACAAAAGGAAAGATCAATAGCAATGCAATGACATTCTTTTCATTTTCTTTAGGAACGTCATTCATGGCAGGGAGTGCTCAATCTTCTTGTCCCCCACATTAACCAAAATGTTAAAGTTATAAGGCATACACAGTGAAAAGTGCAACTAAAAGAGGAACTTTCCTTATGGGTTCTCAAATACTCTGGCATAACATGTCGTGTAGCAGCTTTCCTAATGTGCTCTGAGGAGCCTGGGTAATTGAGAGCATGCTGCATATTGTGTTTTCCCATTGACTCCGTGGTTTCTTACTTTCTCTTTTAATTTGTGGTTTGAGGGTAGACATATTAACATTTTGCCCTTACACCTTGCCCAGAACACATTAGAAACATTAATTAATATTCGTCTGCTCAATACCCATGGTGAGGAAGGTATTAATCTACCCATTTTCTATATGGATAAAATGGGACACAAAGAGGTTATATGATTTGGCCAAGATCACACAGCCAGTCAGTAGTCACATGCATTAATAATGTAACTGAAACATCCTTACTCCCATTCCTCTTGCTATTACAACTAGACAGCAGTTCCCTCGATACAACACTGCTTGTGAGCAAAGCCCTACATTAACAGAAGGTATAAAGTCCTTTCTGTAAGCAAAGGAGAGCCTACCTAAGGGAGGCACTAAAAGGCGGGAAAAGCACCTCCTCAGCAAGCTCCCCCTCTCCACAAACCCCATAGAAACCCCTCCATCGGGGCTAAAGGGTTCTGACTCTGTGAATGGGACAGGAAAAAGAGGGTGGCGGATCTCCTCTGGAATCTCTTGCCCCCCCAAAACCACAGAGTAATAATCTGTGGTAAATTACACTGGTTCCCCTTCTGCAATCTGGAAACAGCCTTGCTCTAGGGGCATCTGTGGTGGTGGAGCTGCTGGCAGCCTGCCTCCTGCAAGAGCTGTAGGGTCTGGGGCCTAGTAGAAGATGGGAAAGAATTCATGGCAATATGGAGGCAAGGAATCTCCATGAATGTGCTCTTTCATCCGGCTAATCCACAAGATCTATGGGTTTGTGGGGACTGAACTCCTGTCAGTTGTGTTCTGGGGAATGGTGAATTCTGCTTCCAATGAAGAAATCAATGGAAACTATAAAAGTTTATCCTAAGTAGGAGCACAACCCTGTAGGAGAAAATGGCAGCCTCTGTGTATACTATGGTTTCTATGGAGGTCAAATTTAAGCTAATTATCCTTGAACGTGTTAAATCTGATGTTTGTGAAGTCATACTTCTGACTGTAATGGCTCAATACCTTAAATATAGCAAGGTCATATTTGTTTCTTCATAACAATGAAAGTAGTGAAGTAGGATGAGTATACTTCCTGAAAAAACCCCAAGATTATTCCAGTTTTAATTAATTTATCCCCATCCTGTAACAATAAATTGCAAGATATCAGAAATGCAAGCAGGCTTTTCTATGGAGTCAACACAACTTCCAGGCCAACTTTTAGGGTCCTGTCACATTGCTGTGGCATCTAATAGCATGACATTGCAATGAGAATCTTGTGCCTCAGAGTCACATAAAATTGCAATGTATTGACGTTGGATTGCAAAGTAACAACAAAACACCAACATGTCATGATGCGAAGCTGTTTCGCTGAAGGACAAACCTCTAAAGATGGTGACTTTAAGGTGAGGATAATCTAATAGGCAGTGAGAGAGAAAAAACACAGCATATACTATATTTTTTTTATCGTCCATCCTGTGAAGTTTAAATTGCTCGAAATGGAATGTGAGTCGAGAAAGAGAGCAAGCGAGCAGTTGCAATCCTCCTTACACTATATTTTTCATTTTTTAAAATATGATTAAAAATTGTGGCTGGCAGGAATGATTCAGAATCAAATATTTTATATGATTTGTGTTTACAAGAAGGACGTGGATAAATTGGAGAGAGTCCAGCGAAGGGCAACAAAAATGATTAGGGGTCTGGAACACATGACTTATGAGGAGAGGCTGAAGGAACTGGGATTGTTTAGTCTGTGAAAGAGAAGAATGAGGGGGGATTTGATAGCTGCTTTCAACTACCTGAGAGGTGGTTCCAGAGAGGATGGTTCTAAACTATTCTCAGTGGTAGAAGAGGACAGGACAAGGAGTAATGGTCTCAAGTTGCAGTGGGGGAGGTTTAGGTTGGATATTAGGAAAAACTTTTTCACTAAGAGGGTGGTGAAACACTGGAATGCGTTACCTAGGGAGGTGGTAGAATCTCCTTCCTTGGAAGTTTTTAAGGTCAGGCTTGACAAAGCCTTGGCTGGGATGATTTGATTGGGATTGGTCCTGCTTTGAGCAGGGGGTTGGACTAGATGACCTCCTGAGGTCCCTTCCAACCCTGATATTCTATGATTCTATTCTATGATTCTATGATCTAGGGGAAGAAGAACTGCGTTGAGCTGTTCGCGTCTCCAGTAAATCGAAAACCAGGAATTTCTGACGCACTTCCATCTGAAGAGGTGTTGCGTTCGCTTAATATCAATATTCTGCATCAAAGTTTATCCCAGTTTGGAATTACAGAGGTTTCCCCAGAGGTAGGTTATCATGTGCCTAACATATTAGAGTTTACTGTAAATTAGTCAAGTCTAAATATAATTATTAAGGCCTGCATGAGTTCTTAGGCTAAGGTACTGATACTGAGGAGAATGTATGGCTAATAAAAGTTGTTTTTATTATTACGGCAAGGCAATAATAAAAAATAATCCTGTTAAATAATTTAAATAAAGCTTGAATGGATCATATAATCATTCAGGCTATGGCTACATTACCGCTTATGTCGGCATGATTTATGTTGCTTAGGGGTGTGAAAAATCCACACACCCCCCGAGCAACATAAGTTACACCAACATAAGCACTCGTGTGCTCAGCACTATGTTGGTGGGAGAGCTGCTGACATAGCTTTTGCCATCACAGAAATGATTTTATTATAGTGATGGGAGAGCTCTCTCCTGTCGGCATAGAACATCTTCACCAGCCATGCTGGAGCGACACAGCTATATTGGTACAGCTGCACCACTGCACCGCTGTACATATAGACATGGCCTAAGAAACGTTGGTCTTTTATATGTGAGTTGGCTGATCTGAAGACTTCTGTGAAGACACAAATAGAATTCAGATTTCATGATAATTCTCCACTTCAAGTCCAACCTCCCACTTGGTCCATACAGGGTTAAACTGTGTCTTGAATGGCTTTGGGAGCATTGTATTTGTTTATTTTATCTATTGCTGACTTTGTTTTCTGGGAGTGAGAGATTTGAAAGTTTTCCCACTTTATATTTTTTACATAGCCCAAAAAAGAGAGAGCCCTTTAAACGTCTTGCTATTTTTTATTACTACTTTATTTAAAAAGAGGACTAGCACTGCCACATTGGCAGTGCTCTGCAGACATTGTATTTGGACATATATTTGACTGTGGGTTTTGCTCGTGACACCAAAGGAAATAATAATTAAAGAAAAAAGGAAAGGAAGCCACTGAGTTCACACACACATCAGGCTATAATCAAATCACTTTGGATCTTGTTTGGTGCTTGGAAGCCCATAATTACACATAAAGCCCCTTGGACTCTTTTTGTGAGGTCAATTTCATGAACGATCTCAAAACAGTTAATCAAAAACAGATTTTCCTGTGCAAATTTCTATTTTGATGAGAGAAGAGTTTTTGGTCAAAAAAACATTCTGAATAAAAAACTTTGACCAGCTCCAGTCCCCCCTCCCAACCCCAGTCCCGTTGATTCCTATGCCAAGCAAAGGATCAGGGCCTTTATGTCCAGGCCTGTGTGTGGGCCATTGCTGAGTGCATAATGGGTGCTATACTAACCTACATAGTTGCTGCACTGCCATTTTTCTACCTCATTTGAAAGTTTTAATTCAGTGTAAAGTGCTGCAATATATTGCACTTTTCATACTGAAAACATAAAAAACAAGTTATAATGAGCAAAGTCATATGTGTTTCCTACAGCAGGTAAATTATGGAAATGAAAGGGTTTTCACGGTGCAGATACTGAGGTTATAGGACACTGAGTTATAGGATCACAAAGTGAAGCTAAGCAGTCCTGTCCTAATGTCAGATCTGTTCATTACAACTCCAATCAGCTACCCGGGCTGCAGCCCGGAAATACTTTCTTTAAATGAGAATTTACTTTAGTGCTGAAGTGTCTGAATTTGAGAGATATGATTATCTGTTCCAAATACTTCAATTACAAATAACAATTCAAATAGACAAGGGAAGAAAGCATATGTGAATAACTCCTTATGAATGGAGAAATGATTTCAAGCTCGGAGGGACTGTCTGAAAAAACAAAGTGCTGACTTTGAAATCTCACCTATGTTACATGAAATAGTAAATTGTCATTCCTCAGTTTCAATAGTCTAGAACTACTAGGTATTTGAATTCTCTTTCTGTCAATCAGATAAATGTAGCCAATACAAAGTTAAAGGTTTCATGGAGTTTTCTCCAGAATTCTTCATACAAAATAGCTCATAAAGTCAGGTGGGTTTAATGCTATTGGGAAGACAAGAGCATTATTTGAATGTCTTTATTCCATTTTTAACAGATTACATAAATAAGGCCCTGATCCTGCAATGACTTATGCATATGGTTATCTTTACGTGTGTAACTAGTCCCACTGTCTTCAGTGGAACTACTCATGTGTAAGTCTTTGTAGAAATCAAGGACTAAAAGACAGCTACATTTAATCTTCACCTCCCAGCCATGTTAACTGACCAATTTTTCACGTATCCCTAAATCCACCCAAAGAACAAATGTTTACAGGACAGAGGCAATAAGGGGGTATAACCCAGAGTCACACCAATTTCTGTGGTCCCCAGGCTTTACTTATGCTCCTTACTGACTGCAGCCAGTGTGTTGGAAGCATCTTTTGAGAATGGTCAACTTTCTGCCCATGCCTTGCACAGAGTGCTACTGGTCAAGTGTTTCTTCTCTCCCACCTCTCTCTATTACCAGAGGTCAGGCGTTCGTTTCCTTTGTCCCTGAGAATGGTTCACAGGAGGTGCCTTAATAACAGGTTAGGTCCAAAGTTATCATAGAGAACAAAAAATTATAAAAAAAACCAGGGGCTTGTCTGCACACTAGCTTGAACCAGTGTAGATAAACCAGAGCAGACATACATAACCCCCTACACAGACATTCTTGAATCCATTTAGAAATTGTTTATATCAATTTAACTTAAATTGATTCCATACTAACTCAAGCTATATTGATACAAACTATTGCTAAACAGACGTAAGAGTGTCTACAGAGGGTATTGCACCAGTTAAACTAAATTGGTGCAAATTTGTGTGTAGACAAGCCCTGTGAGAAAATCAAAGCATTACATTATACCGCCACTTAGCTAGTGACATATGTTATAGTTCCAGCTCATTTAATCAGCACACCCTTGCGTCTTTAAGTTTCAGTGTCTGTCTCTGCTGACAGGCTTTTTTTTTTTTTCTTACCATCTCCGACTTTCTGCTCTCAATAAGGAGGACTGTACCAGGAAAGCTTTTGTCTCTAGGAGCTTAACAACTAAGCTGTTTTAAATTAACTTAATTGTATATAGCCCCATCTTATCAGTTTTCCTGGACCTCAGAACAAATAGTCCTGAACAATTGACACTGTCTCACAAATTATTTTCTTATCATAGACGTGAAGTGACTCAGCTACAATAGTCCAGAACCCCTGCTATCATAATTACAGAAGAGTTTAAGTAAGAGTTCTGCTCTCCTTCCTGCTCTGCATTAGAATCACGGGAACAGACTTCTTTCGTTAGGCTAACGTAGTATTTCGGTGTTCCAAAATGGCATGACAGTCAGTGTTAGAGCTGTGGTGTGTAATTTTTGCCATTTTATAGACATTACCTAACGTTTCAAAATGGTTTAGCTCTGACTTTGAGAGAAACAAAATCAGGAGAAAATGTGCCCTGCATTTGTAATGGAGAAGAATTGCGGTAGACTCCACTACTTATATAATAAGTTCTACCATTTAAAAAAAAGCTCTACTGTTCCATTAACGTACTAAAAATAAAGTAATTAAAGTCCTTCAGCCAGTAGTTCAAAAATTGTGTTACCTAGTTAACTCTCTAGTTTATTTGGTCTTTAGATGGGGAGGTACAGGGCAGCATTTATTTACTGATGAAAGGGCAGCTCAGCTGATGCTCAGTGAGCTCCTGCTTTTAATCCAGTTTTCCACGTGGGATGTCTGAAACACAGGAAGGTTGTCAGGTAACCTCCCCAAGGTCAAACAGTTAGTTTATAGCTTATGGGCCAGTGCTGCAGCTGCTCTGAACACGGAATTCCCATGGCTGTCAATGGGAGTTCAAAATGCAGGACAGCTGCAATGTTGGGCCTTAAGCCAGCATGAAGACCCAGGCCTATCCTGTAAATATTAGATGCAATGACCTCCTCACTGCGTTGAGGTAACTGAATTGCACGAAACAAATAGTGAAAGCAGTGAATTTATTGTTGTTTAAATATGGTTAAGAACAATTTCAGCAGAAATAATTGGCTAGTATGCCAGTGTACCATGGAAAATGCTTCACTTTTTTGAGTGGTTCACTGCAACAAGGTGATTTATAATTCGTTTTCAGCCTGTGGACACATACAGAGCCCTTAGGGTCAGGTTTTGAAACCAAGTGCTCACCTTGCTGAGCAGTTTCCCACCCAAGTACTCTCATTGATTTTAGTGGGTGTACGGTGTGAGTTTCATTTTGCCATCTGGCCTTCAGTGCTGTGACAGACTGGCATCTCAACAAAAGAATATTCTTGTTAATGCAGTATTTTCTAAGTCAATAGATAGGATGGTTAATTTAGGGGTACTTTTTAAAAAAAATTACTATCAAATACTTATCTGTGTGTGCTGTATTCTATAAAGCTACATTCTGTGAATTACACAGACTAGGCACTGAATGCTTCTGTCCCTCTCTACAACTAGAGGGAAGCAAATCTGTGTCAAATCAAAACAGCAGCGGCTGCTCTCAGTTATGGGTCCCTCTGTCCCTGGAGTCCATGTTCCCATCAGTGCATACAAACTCCTTTGCTTGAATGCTACCTGAGCAGGGCTTTCCCTGTTTGGGAGGGCTCTAGGTCAAAGGGGTTTATGAAGGTGTGTAGCATTGCTCAATTTGGCAAGGTCCCAGGAGACTGGCAGATTTCAGAGCATGCTAGCATACCCAATGACAACATAGCTCCAAACCATGCCCAGGGATCAGCATGGAGCAGAAGGCCCTATTGAGTTTGCAGACCACCCCACCCCGCCCCCCATGAGACTCCTGAATTTTTCCCTCTGTGGTGATCAGGTGACTCCAAGTCTATAAAGTCAACCTCGTAGAATATTTGCTATAGGGCTTCCTGGGTCTTCATTAGGGACATGTCCATACTTGCAACTGGGTGTAGAGTACACACACTGCATGCCCAGCAAGTATGGATATAAGCAGCAGTGTAGACGGAGAGGCACTGCTTAGGCAAGTAGAGAAGAAACACACCTGAACCCCCAGGGTATGTATCCTGCACAGTTCTCTATGGGTATGCCTACACTCCAATTAAACACTTGTGGCTGGCCCATGTCAGCTGACTCAGGCTCCCGGGGCTCAGGCTAAAGGGCTGTTTAATTGCAGTGCAGACATTTGGGCTTGGACTAGAACCTGGGTTCTGGGGCTGCAGGATCCCAGAGCCCTAAACATCTGCACCACAGTTGAACAGCCCCTTAGCCTGAGCCCCTGGACCTTGAGTCAGCTGACACAGGCCAGTTGCACAGTGCCTCCCATGTCTACACCGCTGTTTTTAGCAGTGAAGTATCCCCCTGCCTCCTGACCCTGCTGATGCCTTTCCCTGCCACAGTGAAAGCCTCCAGCAGCAGGGAAAGGCTCCAACAAGAGGGAGGTGGCAGGGGAACGCTCCAGAAGCTCCCCACTGCCAGAGCCTTTCCCCGCTATCTTCCCCCTGCTGGAGCTTTTCACAGCCACATGTAGCTACACACAGCAGTGAGTGTGGATGGAGCTTCCTGTTCACTGTGGTGTGTGGCTACATGTATCCTACATGCTACACAAGTGTAGACAAGGCCTAGGAAAGAAAGTTTGTTCTTAACTCAAGTTGATTAAATTGAGGAAAATCATAGTGAAGACAAGGCAATTTTTAGTTTTCACATGAATTAGCTGGTTAAGTTACAGATTAGGCTCTCTACAGGGCTTTTCTATGAAAGGGGAGCATTGAGACTTCGGAAATGCATATTGAAGACCTGATTTAAATACTTTCTTTTCTCTCAACTTGACAATTTTATTCAAGAAATACAATAAAGAAATAGACCGAGATTAGGAGTGTGACTTTCTGTATTAATATGTACAACTTAATTTCTTTCAAGTCTATTTGTATGTAATCTTTTTCCCTTTGAAACACACAAGTGAAGATTGCATTTGCTGCAAGTATATACATCATATTCTGAATAATGTATTACAGTTGGACTGAGGATTCTATTAGAACCAAGTTACAATTAAGCTTTTTTCCATTTGAAGATATCACCAAAATCTTATAATTTCATATTCCAACCAGGCTTTCTCACTGCAATAAAGACAGAATAAACATTATTTGTTTTTTATTTTATATTTCCCAACAGCTCTGCATTTTTCAGCATACAGAGCTGCTTTAGAAATGTAATATCATTGGGAGTCCCTAAAGTTAGGAAATTGTTTGAAGTACAATCAGAATTTAATATGGGGGAGGGGTTGTTTTTCTTTAGGTTAGAATGTCTGGGCTTTTCAGCTTATTAATACATCATGAGATTCTGTTTGCACCTGTTTTCACTTCTGAGTAAGGTATAGATAGTACATAGGCTAGTTTGTAGGTGTTGTGGGAGGAGACGGCGCAAAATGAGACAGCAAGAGCAATTTCCTCAGCACACTTATGAGTACTACCCTTTTACCTGATGGGCCAGGTAGTTTCCAAGAAAGAATGAGTCTTGTTTACTTAGCTTAAGACCAGTCCATTGCATCTGTGGGAAGATTACTTCAACAGTCGCTAAGAAGATCTTAAATCATCTTTGGGTGTGTTAGGATTATTGTGGCAAACACGTATAGTTCAGCCGGTTTGCTTATTTGAGATAGCCATGAAACTAGCAGCGGTCAGAGCCATATACTATGGAATGTGTACTATAACAAATCTGAACTAATGCATAGTGCCTGTTAAGAACTCTTTAATCTGCACATGATATTGTAGAATATCAACCTCTTTTTTTTTTTTTAAATGAAGAAAAATGTTTTGCAAGGCCAGCATGAAGCGGACAAAATCTGGAGCAAAGAAGGATTTTATGCAGTTGTCATATTTCTCAGCATCTTTGTTATTGTAGCAACATGTTTAATGGTAAGTCTGTTGCTTTACCTTCTTTCTGTTTTCATTTATTTATTGCTTATATCAGTTTGAAAGACCGAGTCCTGCCTCCTTTATTCCAAGAGGGCTTTCATAAAATAGTCAGAAGCTCAGCCTCTAAGTAACAGTAAGTAACTCTGATAGTGTTGGGAGGCCAAAGCCTGATGCGTAATAGAAATACTTATTATGTTTAGAATGTTTTATATCTGATATAAAATATCACTAATGTAAGCTTCAGAAATAATGGACATTTAACCATGCACAATAATCATGCAGTAATTTAATTGAGGGCTTCTACTAACATGATAAACCATGAGAGTGAAGCCTAAGTGATGTTTTACGGAGACCACAGAAGCCCTGAATGTCACTACGGATTTCTAGTGTATTTTATTTCTTATATTATGTGGTAATAAAAAACACAACATTGATTTTATACATGGTAAAATGGTATTAGCACTGTGTAACAATATAATTACAATAAAATATGAATTTGACATTGAAAATATTGATATTACCACTATTCAAAAATGTAGTTAGGGATAAGTGTGTTATTAAACTGCTCTTTTAACATGACGTCTGACATGTGATGCAGTATATGTCTGGTGGCCGGGTGTCTAGCCACTGGATGTCCAGTGAACATCCTTGCCAATGAACGAACACTCCAATGAATGAAATTCAAAAAAATTTAAAGGGCCCTGAGTGCATGTTGACACTGGAGGTATTAAAGGGACACTGTGAAATCTTTTTCAATTTGATTTTGTTTAAAAAAAAAAAAGGAAACTGTCAATTATAGCTTCAGAATCTGAATCCTTCCCACATTGTTAGGGCACAAGCAAGGCTCCACCATCCCTGGGGCTCCAGGGCCATTTTTTGCATGTCCTCTATGTTGTTAAGTTCCATAAGTTTTCTCTCTCCGAGTAGTGTTCAGTGGAGGGATTCTTTCGGTTTGCCCCACTTTAATGTTCCTCCAGCTGCTCAAGAATGTGTTCATTCTTAACACATGTCCCAAATATTTCCATCCTCTTTTCTGGATAACTTTACAGATAAGGGATTGTTGAACTCTGATGAATTTTGGCACTATTCATTCAGTTGAATACCCAGTACTTTTCAAACATACTTGCTTTCAAGGGCATTTAGATGTCTGTCTATATACCTTTGGTGGATTTGCAGCTTTTACATCCATATGTTAAGATAAAAATAACATTTGAGATGAAGATTTGTAGGTTGGTCTGTAAATTATAGATTTTTTAATGACAAAATCTTACTTAAGCTGGTAAAGCTTCTCTGAAGTTGTGGGGGAAGGGGGATTCTTGTTTTTTTCCATCTGACAAACATTAATCCTCCCTCTTCCCCTCCTCACCCCTCATTTCTTATGGAGAATAAGACATATTGCATCATCAAAGAGGTCACTGTAACTCTGGAAACAGGATGTGATAACTTTTTCTGTCTCTGCTGCCTAGCTGTTCACTTTGTGGAAGCAGAGTACACCATCTTGGACACCTTCTCCATCTTCCTCCTTTTATCTACATAATCTCGAGTGCATAAGTTTAACACACATAAAATGGATGCACTCACCAATTCTGCAAGCTACAAATGTTGGGCTTTTAATAGGGTACCCAAAATGATCATTTTGGAATTATACTGCAGCTGCATATTTTATCCCTAAATGGGAGTGTCAAAGGTGCTGTTGGCCAAATCTGGATCTTGATTACTTGGAAGTGTCTCTTAAAATGTGAAGTGGAAACTAATTAGATGGGTGTGCAATAGTGGTTAGTGCAAGCTAATTGAATTGTCTATGTTAATCCTTTGTTCTATGGAATTATTATCGAAATTATAAAACAGTCCAACCTTTTCTCTTAATTGGGTTTTACAAATGATATTTAACTGCACAATTTTTACACTGACAGAAGACTGTACATTAAAAGTCTTTACATATTTTATTTTTAATTTCTCTGGAATTTATTAATGAACTGCAATAAGAAAACTATCAAGCCTTTATTTTATTATGCAGTGTATTGCTATATACAGTAGTATTATGTAGTAACATGAGCTAAATTCAGACCAGTAAATTGTTCCTCCCAGGCCACCCATTTATTTCTGTGTCCCCCCCATCACCAGAAGAACTGTGCTCTTTGCATCTCAGAAGGGATTCACCACCAGTGGTCCTCTTCTGCAGCCCAGACTATGATCTAATTTCTTCTGGGAGCTCCATACATCATTTATAACCTGTTAAGTAACAGACCAATTAAGTGTAACTATTTAACAATGCTATTCTAAGGAGAACAGGCCTCTCTGATTTTTATTTTTAATAGATAATGGTTTGTTGTTACACTAACCATTTTTAGAGTACAGGTTACTTGTAGAGCTGGTTAACAAATGGGATAATTTTTTATTAAAAAAAGTGTCCCTTTTTCTTGTCAAAAGTTTTCAAATTCTAAAATTTGAAAAACGGAATGACTTTTTTCACACACAAAAAAAGAAAAGACAAGAAAAATTTGACCCTTTTTTGTGTAAGTTGTGAGAGTCAACATTTTTGACTGGCCCTATTTGTTTATGAAATTTAATTTGCCATTCATTATTTTTGCAGCGTGTGTCTTACCAAAATCATGGGGGGAGAAGGGGTTCTGCCAGTTGATTGAATTTTAGAAACACTTTAATCAGGAGAATATTGAGCAACAGGAAATTCACTTATCCTGTTAAAAATGTTCACAACTGATCATTTGTTCTAAAGTTTGTGCAGCTTTTAGACTTCACAAAATTTTCAGGATATTCAAAAAAACTATGATTGTAGGAATATACACAAATAATTTATGACTCCATACATCAAAGAAAACCAAACTTGGCCTTTTTATTCTTGAAAACATAAGATTAATTTTAAAAATACTGCATCAGCTCTTATGTTCAATGCTTAGTAGAATTGCTGAGGGAATAGTAGGAGATTAACCAACCATTTCTAGCCAGTCCAAGGGTTAGTTTCTCTTTCTAGGAGGCCTCATTCAATTTTTCTTAAGTAAGGTTTATTGAGTGACTTACGCAAAATCAAAACAATATACTTTTATTCTGAAGTAAGAGTGTCCCACACATTCATGCACTGAAATAACAAAAGATATGAGTTAAAAATCAATTGCCTGTGAAAGTTAGGCTCTCTTTTGAGGTATTCTGGGCAGAAACAGAAGGTGTGAACTTCAGTGTATGTAGATTAGGCCTACTCATCACTCCATGTGGACCCAAGCAAGGAGGCAACAGGAAGAGGAGTTGCATTCCCATTGAGCTATGGGTCTACACCAGGGTCCCCATATATGCAAAGTTTAAAGATGTCCCACTGTGTCCTAGAAGGCAGCTCTTTAAAGATTAGGGATTTTTCTTCATATTTTTTAGTCATCCTGTATCTCTGTGCTAGTGTGTACTGTTTATCCTAGTGTACCGAGGTGGCTGTAGAGAGCTGCCTTTCCTTAGCTCTTGTGTGCTATAACTGGGTCAGACACCTTATGCCATGAAGACCTTGTCCATGCTCAGCCTTGAACTGAGTCTAAGCTTTCTTTAAACATGGTTGTAACTAAATTGGTTATTTTGCATAGTTAGAGCCAAACGGTTTTTAAAACCATTTTTCAAAACCCAGAATGCCTTTTTAACCATATCTTTGATATGATTTTTTCCCCCATCCACACTGTTTGGGCAAACTGTGTTAGCTGAAACCATGTCTAAATGAAGACCAAACATGGTTCCTTAACTCATTTCACAGCCTGTTATGGGTGGGATCTAAATTTACTGGGTTGGGTTTTTTCTATGCTCAAATAGCAGAGTATTGGAGAGAGGTAGGAAATTATGCTAGTCTTGATGGACCCCAAAGACCTAACTGACTGTGCCTCCTCTGAGACATCACATTGAAAGAAAGCAATGTAAATATGTGATTTAAAATGTTGTGCCATGAATGGCCGAGTGATATTCCCATAATCAATTATCTAGGAGTTATCTGAAAGCATAGAAGCCCAAAATGATTTGTAGGAGGAAAGTGGTTAGAATATCTCAAACACCTGTATTTATTTATCCAGTATACCTGTTGAGTTTTGTAATATAATTAGGGCTATTTTCCTCCAAAGTGAGGAGGACCAAATCTTGCTCACTTTACTGATGTGATTTATTCCCTAACTCAATTCAATGAATACAGTGTTTACATATGTTACTGAGGCCTGCCTAATGGGTGAATTACCTCATAAATGGGACAATTCCAAGCTCACACTGAAGTATTAATCTTTGAATATTACCATGAAAATGGATGTATAAGATATATCCACTCACACATATTGGGCTAGGCAGTGACAGACCCTGACACAGGGGCTTGAGTGAGAGTACTCATGGAGCCTCACTGAGTGGAAGCACCATAAAGGTTCCTGGATTTGTGGCAAAGGGAAGTAGAAGCAATACATTATGTTCCTTGATTACTCAGGAGCTTGTGGAATCCCCTGTAGACTCTGCAGGACAGAGGGATCTCCTAAGGTCTGGGAGAATGGAAAAAAAACACACTGAGTTGGAGAGTGCAAAAATATACTTATTTTGTCTTCTGATAGTGGGACTCGCTTTAAATTATTTATAGCGCCTGGAAAAGAAATATAGTATGGTTGTTACTAGGACTGTCAATTAATCTCAGTTAACGCACGCGATTAACTAAAAAAATTAATCTCAATTAATCGCAGTTTTAATCGCACTGTTCAACCATAGAATTGTATTAAATATTTTAGATGTTTTTCTACATTTTCAAATATATTGATTCCAATTACAACACAGAATACAAAGTGTACAGTGCTCACTTTATATTTTTATTACAAATATTTACACTGTAAAAATGATAAACAAAAAATAGTATTTCAATTTATCTCATACAAGTACTGTAGTGCAATCTCTTTATTGTAAAATTGCAACTTACAAATGTAGATTTTTTTATGGTTACATAACTGCATTCAAAAACAAAACAATGCAAAATTTTAGAACCTACAAGTCCACTCAGTCCTACTTCTTGTTCAGCCAATCGCTAAGACAAACAAGTTTGTTTACATTTACGGGAGATAATGCTGTCCACGTCTTACTTACAATGTCACCAGAAAGTGAGAACAGGCGTTCGCATGGCACTTTTGTAGCTGGCATTGCAAAGTATTTATGTGCCAGATATGCTAAACATTCGAATGCCCTTTCATGCTTCGGCCACCATTCCAGAGGACATGCTTCCATGCTGATGGTGCTTGTTAAAAAAAAAAATAGTGTTAATTAAATTTGTGACTCCTTGGGGGAGAATTGTGTGTCTCCACCTGTTTTACCTGCATTCTGCCATATATTTCATGTTATAGCAGTCTTGGATCATGATCCAGCACATGTTGTTCATTTTAAGAACACATTCACTGCAGATTTGACAAAACGCAAAAAAGGTACAAATGTGAGATTTCTAAAGATAGCTACAGCACTCAACCCAAAGTTTGAGACTCTGAAGTGCCTTCCAAACTCTGAGAGGGACGAGGTGTGGAGCATGCTTTCAGAAGTCTGAAAAGAGCAACACTCCGATGTGGAAACTACAGAACCCAAACCACCAAAAAAGAAAATCAACCGTCTGGTGGTGGCATCTGACTCAGATGATGAAAATGAACATGCGTCAGTCAGCACTGCTTTGGATTATTGAGCAGAACACGTCATCAGCATGGACGCATGTCCTCTGGAATGGTGGTTGAAGCATGGGACATATGATTCTTTAGCGCATCTGGCATGTAAATATCTTGCGTCGCCCGCTACAACAGTGCCATGTGAACGTCTGTTCTCACTTTCAGGGGACATTGTAAACAAGAAGCGGGCAGCATTATCTTCTGCAAATCTTAACAAACTTGTTTGTCTGAGCGACTGGCTGAACAAGAAATAGGACTGAGTGGACTTGAAGGCTCTAAAGTTTTGCATTGTTTTGTTTTTGAATGCAGTTTTTTGTACATAATTCTACATCTGTATGTTCAACTTTCATGATAAAGAGATTGCACTAGAGTACTTGTATGAGGTGAATTGAAAAATACTATTTCTTTTTTTTACAGTGCAAATATTTGTAATCAAAAATATAAAGTGAGCACTGTACACTTTGTATTCTGTGTTGTAATTGAAATCAATATGTTTGTAAAATGTAGAAAACATCCAAAAATATTTAAATAAATGGTATTCTATTGTTTAACAACATGATTAATCGCAATTAGTTTTTTTTAATCACTTGATAGCCCTAGTTGTTACAGAGACATGATAGTGCTTCCCTCATTGTAAGTTTCATAGATTTTTTTTTTTTAAACGCTAGAAGGGATCATCTAAAGTGACACAACCACAGCTCAGAAGAGCTTGTTTCTTCTTCCAAAAGCATTAACTCCATAGCTGCTAAAGAAACATAGTGTCAGGGTCCTTTGCAATGGCAAAAATGGGGCCCATGTTAGCTTCACAGTCACTGCCAAGCCAGTGTATCTTTGACATGGAACTCCACTGAGGTCAGCAGAGCTGAATCCAGAATTGATGACATTATGAAAAGTAGTTACTACAGATAGCTAATACCCAAGTTTAGCGGGCAATGAGTGGATAGTGGAATCCAGGTTAGATGGAGTTTTTAGATGTTAATGTTTTGGCTATTGTAAAAACACAAGTTTTAAATTTTGAAATGGCCCCAGTCCACAATCAGTTGAACCTATTGTGCATCTGTTGGGTTTTATTAAGGATTTAATTTATTGTGTATTTCTTGGTAGAGAAGATTTTAAAAATGTCTCAATCTATAAGAAATCTACTGTCTACCTTCCCCAAGGAAACAAACAAAAACGTGACATTTTTGAAACATTTAGAGTCAAAATGAATCCTGGAGTGATTTTTTTGAAGTATTATAAACCTGAAGTGCTGAAATAATAGCACAATAGTGTTGCAAAGGTGACCTTGTAAAATTATTTTATTCTGGTAACAGCTCTTTGTGCAATGAGTTAACAACAAGTATTTTGAGACTCTAAAACAAATTTAGGACATTAGTTAGAGAGAGATGAGTCTGGATGTATCATAAGCATCAGATGATATGTTGCACTATTGTATTTTTGGTGTTAATATTTTGTGAAACTTTTCTATAATTACTTTGTTTACCAGTATTTCTTTCCATACAATGGTTTTGTGCCAACTATCTCCCATTATGTTTTATTTATTTCTTTAATAATACAACTGAAGTAACTGTATTAAAAATAATTATTAGTTAGCAATGAGAACTTCTAAGACCTCCTGCCTGTGTGCCAGTCATGATTTATATAATAGAAATATATTTACCCTTTTTGTTGGAAACACTTCAGCCAATGAGTTGTGGAATCCTTCTAGAAATCATTGATACTATATAGATCAATCCAAGGCATTTTTAATTCTTCCTTGACTTTGTTTACACAGTAGCTGGAATAAAATTTGATACTCTTTCCTTTCTGTTTCTATAGGTCCTGTACAGATTAAAGGAAAAAATTCAGTTCTCACTGCGACAAGATAAGGAGAAAAAACAGGAGATCCACCTTTCACCCATTCCCCTGCAGACAACTCGGTCTGAGTGCAAGACAGCAAACAGAATGGTCCAACCTGAACAGGCTCCTAAAGCTGTTAATGTCATAGTGGACCCTCAAGGCCAATGTGTTCCTGAGATCAAACCTCCGCTCTCTGCCAGTCCATCGCCTTTCAAAATGAAACCTGTGGGCCTTCAAGAAAGGTAGGATTATGCCCAGGCACACTCCATATTTACTGTCTCATTTTAAGATCTCGAAGCATAGTTTGATGTGCACCTCCTCCTTCAGAGAAGCACTAAAAGGTGCCCATCCAATACAGTGAGTGCCTTTGACGTACATGTTAAAACACAGGAACGTTGGAGAACACGAAGTAATAATCGACCAAAGCAGCAACACTTCTTTTCCCTTGCACCCTGTCATGCATCATTTGATCATCAGTCACATGTTTAATCCCTCCCCCATCACACTTCCCACCAGACAGAAATCCCACCCTCAGTTGCCTCAGGATATGTCTACACTGAAATCGAACACCTGCAGCTGGCCTGTGTCTGGTGACTCAGGCTTGGACTAGCGGTCTGTTTAATTACAGTGTAGATGCTCAGGATTGGGGTGGAGCCTGGGCTCTATAACCCTCCCCCATCACGGGGTTCCAGAGCCCGAGTCAAGCCCAAGCCCAAACCATCTACATCCCAATTAAACAGCCCTGTAGCTAGGTTTGCCAACTTTCCGATTGCAGAAATACCCTCTCTCCGTCGGTCATTTTCACCGGGCTAGGCAGGGGTTTGGGGTGCAGGAGGGAGTGAGGGCTCTGGCTGGGTGTGTGGGCTCTGGGGTGGGGCCAGAAATGAGGGGTTCAGGGTGCAGGGGGGCTCTGGGCTGGGCAGTTCAGAGTGCGAGAGGGGATGCGGGCTCAGGGAGCGAGTTTGGGTGTGGGAGGGGGCTTAGGGCTGGGGCAGGGGGTTGGAGTATGGGAGGGGTTTCAGGGTGCAAGCACCGGGCGGCACTTACCTCAGGCAGCTTCCGGAAGCAGCTGACATTTCTCTCTGGCTCCTAGGCAGAGGGACAGCCAGGCAGCTCCCATTAGTTGTGGTTCCTGGCCAATGGGAGCTGCAGAGCTGGCACTCGAGACAGGGGCAGCACGCGGAGCCCCCCATGGCCATACTTCTGCCTAGGAGCTGGAGGGAAATGCCAGCCGCTTTTGGGAGCCACACAGATCCAGGGCAGGCAGGGAGCCTGCCTTAGCCTTGCTGCGTTGCCAACCAGAATTTTAATGGCCAGTCCGTAGAGCTGACCAGAACCGCCAGAATCCCTTTTCGACCAGGAGCTCGAGTCAAAAACTGGACACCTGGCAACCCTATCCGTAGTCCGAGTCAGCTGACACAGGGAAGGTGCGGGTGTTTGATTGCAGTGTAGACATACTCTCAGGTCACAATTCCAACCTTTTCTTTGCATCCTGCAAAGGCTTAGTGGGCATTGGAGTCGGAGGGCAACTAATGCCTTTGGGTCTGCAAAATGGCTAAAACAAAAGCACAGAGAACTGCCCCATCGACTCTGAAACCTCTCTACCCCAAATAGACCACAGGACGGGGGCAGTGCCATGGCATGGGGGTTGCAACATGGAAGCACCATGTAGGGTATGCCTAGTGCCTTGGTTTTCTTTAGTTTGGCCTTGCACTGCTCTCTGCCATTACCTTGTTCTCCCTCTTTTTGACTGTTGATTCACTGGCTGAATAATATTATTCAAATCCCAGTTTGTGCACTCTCTAGGGCAGGTACTGTCTTCATGGTGTACGAGAGGGCCCTAATCCCTGTCTGGGTTCCTTAGGCATGACTGCAGTATAACTAATCAACATCATCCAGCCAGGAAAGCTTGTTCTGCCCCCTCTCTCTTGATATCACTCATCAGATGGGTGACCCCACTGCCATTTTTGGCAGCCATGGGGGAATCTGTGACTCCACCTCTTGTGGAGGGGATGGAGGTTGGGCAATCGCAGAGAAGCACTATGACTTCTGCCTGCAGGGTTCCCCACTCACACAGACGTACCACTCTATGTAAAGCTGCTGGGGAATTTTTCGACAAATTGTGTTTTGCCAAAAAAATGCCAATTCATCAAAACCAAAATGCCTCATGAAACAGGGTTGGTTTTGGCAGATCTCCCAACTCAGAACGGGGGAGCAAAGCTTTGAAATTGGTAACATGGGACATTGTGACATTTTCAAACTAGAAAGATGCAGTTTTTTGAGTCAAAGTGACTTTTCGTTTCAAACTTTTAGTAAATTTAGACCAAAAAGGATGGAGATGTTTGATACAGAAGCAAACATTGTTCACAGTTACCACTATCGATGTATCACTGAAACAATTCTGTGGTTTGTCCAGCTTCTTAAAATATATTTTGTTTATGGATAATTCAGTAGATTCTTTGCACATTTTTTACTGCCTCTTTCTCCAGTAAGAATCTTGCTTACCATTTTATATAATAAAGAGTTTTCCCAATAGGCTATGCAGCTAACATTTGCATTTATCAGAGGTATTTAATGTCTCTAATAAAATATATGCCACACATACTCTGGGACTGTAATACCATGATTAAGGCAGTTGAGAAGAAGCATGATTGTCTTCCTGATACCATTGCGATCCCAAATCATCGGTCCATCTGTAGCAGTAGTGGTAAAATAGGGAAGAGAGACAAAATCCTTGCATGACTTTAATTTTTGGGGGGGAGAATAAGGCTTTATTTCCTGCTAACAGAATTTAAAAAATCACATCAAACCTCAGCCTTCATTACCAACTATATATCCTGAAACTACCATTGTTTATTAGGAATCCTTTGTAACAGAGCTCACTTTAAAGAAAGATCAAAACTTGTGTGATATAAGAGTTACTTACATCTGAACTACGGGCCTTGTGCTGCAGTGATCACTCAGTGTCACAGTCAAGTTGTTGGATGATGGGAGAGTGACATCTAGAGGAGGGAGAAAAGATTGCAATGTATCTTGGGTTTCATTCCTGAGTAGGACGAAAAGATTGGTTCCGTTGGAAAGATGGGCACGTTTCTTTCTGCAGCCCTTTCAGTTGCCCGGCTTTGGGTTCTTGTCCTGTATCACTTTTAGCTGAAGGTTTTCAAGTGTCCCTTTAAGCAGCTCCCTATTTCACTGAAGTGGATCTGGAAACACTCATTCAGCAGAATGTTAGCTAAAGCATTCCATTTCAACTTTTGTTCTGGTTTTGAGGAAATGCTATCATGACCATAACAGGCGCTGTAACTCAATAGGTGAATTCTCTTCTCCAGTATTAATAAAAAAAAGGTCTTTCCATATTTGGCAGATGGTAAATGTTTGCCCCATGGAAGAGATGGTGGTTAAAGATATATATGAATGACATAGAGATGATAGACTGGCTATGTCTAAGCTATGTTTCTTGATTCCTTTTTTCATTCTGGTTATTTAGTGATTCTTGGCAAGGAAGGTGAAGGGCCTTCTTCAAGGCCTTCTGGAATCTTGTAAATTATTCAGCAGAGGGTTCTTGAAAATTGATGTTTGCTGGCATTCCCCTGTTTCCCTAAGTGACAAAGGCCTATTATATTGGCAGCATGCCTGGTCCCATTACTGACCCAACAAGCAGGAGAACTAATGTTCTCCAATAAACGTCTCCTGTGAGGCACTGCAATAGTTCCTTGGGGCTTACACTTTCTCTTCTGTCATATTGCATGCTGCATGATCATTTATTTTTCTATTTAAACTCTTATGAATTGGCCTGCAAACCAATATTTTTCCAATGAAAGGGTCAAGCCTAATTTTAATCTCCACTGGTCCAGAGTTAATCTGATTTACACACTGTAACCAAAATCAGAATCTGATGGATAGTGATTTGGTATTTTAAATTGTAGTCTGACTAGTAAAATACTTCTTCTTTTCACGTCCTAGTCAGAAACTAGATGTTTTTCCAGAACCGTGCACAATGGCTCTTTCCATTGCTGCAGCGAGATCCTCCTTTGTACAGCTCTCCCCAGGAGTCGGCAAATGAGCAGATGCTCCACAGTGTACACTTCACCGCACTCGCATGCATTTGTGCATTCAGTAAAGCACTGAAAACCCTATTAGAGCTATTAACAAGTTAAACACAAAAGTGCTGGGTGTCCATTACAAAAGGAGCAAAGGAGATAAGTTACCACACCAGCAAATCATGCATATGATTTACTAGTGGAATTACTCCTTTATCCATCTATTATTAGACTAGCCATACTGGGTCAGACCAATGATCCACCTAGCCCATTATCCTATCTTCTGACAGCAGTTAATGCCAGGTGCTTCAGAGGGAATGAACAGAACAGGGCATCCCCTTTTGTCCACTCCCAGCTTCTGGCAGCCAGTGACTCGCAGAGCATGAGGTGCATCCCTAACCATCTTGTCTAATAGCCATTGATGGACCTAGCCTCCATGAACTTATCTAATTCTTTTTTTGAACCCATTTATAGTTTTCATCTTCATGACATCCCCGGCAGTGAATTCCACAGATTGACTGTGAGTGGTGTATAGATGTGCTTCCTTTTGTTTGTTTTAAGCCTGATGCCTATTAATTTCATTGGGTGAGTCCTTGTTTGTGCATTATGTGAAGAGGTAAATAACAGTTCCTTATTCACTTTCTCCATAGCATTTATGATTTTATAGACCTCTATCATATCACACCCTTCCCCCCCGCCCCCTTCGTCTCTTTTCCAAGCTGATCAGTCCCAGTCTTTCTAATCCCCCCTTATATGGAAGCTGTTCCATACCCCTAATAATTTTTGTTGCCATTCTCTGTACTTTTTCCAATTCTAAAATATCTTTTTTGAGATTTGGTGAAGAGCACTGCATGCAGTATTCAAGATATGGGCATACCGTGAATTCACATAGTGGCATTATGATATTTTCTGTCTTTTTATCTATCCCTTTCCTAATGGTTCCTAACATTCTGTTAGCTTTCTTTACTGCTGCTGCTGCTGCGTAGATGTTTTTAGAGAACTATCCATGAGGACTCCAAGATCTCTTTTGTGAATGGTAACAGCTAAATTAGACTCCATCATTTTGTATGTATAGTTGGGATTGTGTTTTCCCATGTGCATTACTTTGCATTTATCAACACTGAATTTCATCTGCTGTTTTCTGGTCCAGTGACCCAAGTTGTGTGAGATCTCTTTGTAACTCTCTACAGTCTTTTTTGGACTTAATTATCTTGAGTAATTTTATATTGTCTGCAAATTTTGCCACATCACTGTTTATCCCTTTTTGGAGATAATTTTATGAATATGTTGAACAGCACTGGTCCCAGTACAGATCCCTGGGGGACACCACTATTTACCTCACTCCATTGTGAAAACTGATAATTTATTCCTACCCTTTTTTCCCCTGACTTTTAACCAGTTACTGATCCATGAGCGGACCTTCCCTATTATCCCATGACTACTTACTTTGCTTAAGAGCCTTTGGTGAGGAACCTTGTCAAGGGCTTTCTGAAAGTCCAAGTACACTATATCCACTAGATCACCCTTGCCCACAAGTTTGTGGACCCTCCTCAAAGAATTCTAGTGGATTGGTGAGGCATGATTTCTCTTTACAAAAGCTGTGCTGACTCTTTCCCAACAAATCATGTTCATCTATGTGTCTGATAATTCTGTTTTTACTATAGTTCCAATCAGCCCAAAGAAAGCTCAAGAATGGTGAGGAAACTGAGGCAAGGAACTAGGCGTAGGTGTTTTTTATTGTTTTATCTAGATCTGTATATTTTTGTGCTACCTAAAGTAAAGAGTGATTAAGTTTACAAACCTCTATACAGCCTCTGTGTCCATTTGCTTCACTAATATGTGTCCCTGAAAAGAGAACTGTAAACCTAGAGTTCCCACAAGACTGGGGCTCTGGTAAAGGGTGTGCTTAAGTCATTGGGAAGTCTGGGAGGATCAGCACTGGTCCTAGGGACCTCAGGCCACAGGGCCCCATTTCTATGAAGAGGTAACAGACAGTGTTCTTGGGCATAGGAAATGTGCCAGAGAGGCCAAGGGGAGAGACAGGACAGCAGCCTACTCAGACTAAATGCTTACGGGCCCAGTGTGTGAGTCCCAGACACAGCACTTTGGTGAGTGTCCAGCCAAGGGGAGCTCCATTAGGGCTAGGTGTTACAGCCTTCGTGATTTAGAGCATAAACTGGTGGGCTTAGTAAAAATTTTCCCTGGGGGGCAAGTTATTCCATAACTGCCCACTGCAGGGGGGTTTTTTGCACCTTCCCTCTGAAATATCTGGTACTTATTGCTGTCAGAGAGAGGCTACTGGACTAGATGGACCACTCGTCTGATCTGCTATGGCAATCCCTGTGTTAATTTTGACAGATCTGCTCCTTTTCAGTTATTTTACATAGGTACAAAAATGAAATTACAGTATCTGACCACCCTTATTCATTATCTCTCCCTTGGCAGCCATCTTGTAGGAGATAAGCATTAGCTGCACAAGCTGATGCTTATTTTACATATAGTCCTGGCAGGTATTCTGGAACTTGAGGAACAATCTCCTTTCAAAGGAATCAATACATTAGTGATACTGTATACCAAATTGACCTTATATATTAACTAATAACTATTGTGACCCAGTAGTTAGAAACACTTAAGGGAGGGCAAAAAAATTGATGCTCTTGTTTACTACATTAATATAATAAAAGTCAAATAAGAAAGTATCACTATTTGAGAAAATGTCCGTTTAATAAGACTAGCAGTGTTATCCAGCAATTCTCTCCGGTCCTGTTCTGATTTTTGAATTAGAACTTAGTTGGTGCTGTAGATATAATTATTCTATTACATAATCTCATTATGTCTAAAGATGTTGCTGAGATTTTCTGCCATTAAATGAAATATTCTATTGTGAGTAATCACTTAAAGCAATACTTTGTGGGTAGCACCTTGCAGTTGGAATATTACAAACATTGGCATGTTTACAGTTTCTGACATATGTATGAGAACTTAATATATTTACAGGAAGGGGCCTTGAATTTCCTGGCCAAAATATACTTGCTTTGCATAGATTTGGAGGATAAATTTACTCTATTGTGTTGAGCTGAATATGCTTTTGGCATTCTTAATTTAACTGTCAGGGATTGTTTCCAGGAAAATGTCGATGTAAAAGCAGAACTATATGGCAACCCAAAAGAATTAGCTGGAGAACATGTTTGAAGAGATATAGAAATGACACCTTGCCCTGTCAAAAGGAATTAGAGAAGCAGCAAGGACTAGTAAACTGAGTTTGAGATGGGAGCCAGAAAATCCTGATTTCCAATCCCATCTCTGCCACTGATTCACTGCGTAGACTTAGACAAGCCATATAAACGCTCTATTTCCATGTTCCTATCTGTAGGCATACCTACGTCACAGGAGTATTGCAAGGATTAAAATAAGAATAATAATCTAAAGACTATTGGAAAGACTCCCATGACTTTCAGTGGACTTTGGATCGTGCTCTAGCTGAGTACAGGGCCTTTAGTCTGGCCAAGGAAGAGCTGTGCAGATCCCCTAACCTTTGGCCTCAGGCTGAAGAGAAAATTCTGTCCACTCCAAACCCTTTTGCAAAGCCTGTTTACTTGGACTTTATGGAAAGGACAAGAATTTGAATGAGTCTGAACTGCCCCATTTATCTCAATGGGACATCAACTCAGATGCCAACCTAAGGATGATCATTTAAATGTCAATTTTTACTGTTTCTCTGCTGATTATTTCAGTAGAGGCATCCAGCATATGTGGAGTGTTTTCACTGTGGTTGAAGCGATCTGAAACAGTATTGAGAGATGTAAATAACTGGAAGGTCTGTTGGATAGTTGATTTAGGTCAGTTCTTTATATAAGATTCTGAAATGGAAGAGAAAAGATCTAGATGATTGGAAATTCCTTGGGAGGAAATCCTTAGTGAAGAACAAAAGATTTCATGGAAGTGGGGAAGGATTTTTTTTTTGTTTTGGAAGACAAGAGTAATCTATTTGTCTAGATATTTATATCCCCCTGCCCCTTTTCATAGTATTTAAATTATATAGATTTTTAGAATAGTTATTATAGAACCCTGATGGCTTCATCTATATGGATGGCTGATGGCTGTATTCTATGGACTATTCCATGAGGAGTGGATCCATTGTTTGCGATGACATCTACCTATCATCATCTAGGTCTTTAGACCACATCCAACACTTGAGTGCCTCATGGACTTTCTCCCTTTGTCTTGAATGCTTCTTGCCAGATTGGTCCAAACTCAGCTAGAATAGATGGTTCACTTCCCCTCCCTAACTCTGGTGTTCCTTAGGCAGGTGATACTATCCCAGATTTCCTCCATCTTTCCTGCAAAGTAGGAAATTTTTGTAGCTGGTGACATTTGTTTCTGGGACCAGACAATCCAGGCAAATTAGCTCACCAAATATTCAGTACAATTTCACTGATTGCAACTTCAGATTCTCTTGAAAGAAGAGAAGTAAGTGTTCAGTCTAGCTGCAAGACACAAATCCCTGTGCTAGAATTTGTATTTTCCTTTTTACACTTTCTTAGCCAGGAATTTTTAACATACTTTTACTATATGGCCAGATCTCTTATCTTGCGTTTATTCTTGTTACTGTAGTTGCTACTGGTTTTAGCTTGTACACAGGAAACTGCAGTGCCAATCAATTTAGTTCCCAAGGTGACAGGAAACCCTATTTGGTCGGATGTTGATTGTGCTTGTCTTTACTGCTCCACCCATCACATTTTCTTCCTTTTTGGCTGAAGTTAAGACAAATTAATCATTGGCCACCATCTGGCAGACAGTTTTGGTGGTTTGTCAGTTAATTGTCAAGCTGACCTGTTTAAAAGTAATAAGTAGTATAACAAACTGAGGGGAAGTATCAGTGGTAGGACTAAAACCTTTCTAGCGGCCTAGAATCATGCACTGATTTCTGACAGAATGAGTGATATGGGTAATTATGAGTAATTTATAGTCTTGTCAACGGGAGAGAAATTTGGCTTTCTAACCACTGTTTGGTTCCAGTAGCATGCCTGGACACACATCACACCCACAGGGGAAAGTGATTTCGGTGGGACACGGATGCTCATTTGGAAAAAGACTTGCTTCCAGTAAGGCTAACCACTGTGTGATCCTCCACCATGCATTCTCCATTGGTGCAGCACCAGTGCTAATGGGATCGCTGACATAACAGCTCCAAATATGCCTTTAGTGTTCCCATTACAATTCCACAGAGTGTACTGGTCGCTATTTAGATGTTCTATAAGCTTTACTTATACACCACTACACTGCATGGGGGTCAAGCTGACAAAGCCACTTATCTGTACGAATGCACACACCATAGAGCTCAGCAGCATGCTATCCAGCAATCGGTTTTTTCAGAAATGACTTCAAGTTTGTCTTGCTTATATGGATAGCATGTCTCAGGCTGGGCTTCCTATGGGTGTGCTGCCAGCTGGCCTGAGGTCATTGTGTGGGCACTGGGGGCCATCTGGGAAGATGAGAAGATGGAGGACCAGCTGAACTTGGTCATTCAGAGCACTTTGTCTCCAAATGTGTGTCCAAGTGCCTATTCAGAATAGGCATCACTTGAAGTAGCAAGCAATATCTTGGAAAGCAAAGACCATAAAGTCTAATATAACAAATCCCCAAGCAATAACAGTAAATCCAGCTCAGGGCAGAATGTCACTCTCTGAGAAATTGGACCAAATCCACCCACCTTGCTTTTCCATGCATCCTGATATGAAGCTGGGTAACATAGAGCCTCCCTGAAGTGGAGTGGTAAGGGACAAAGAGAATGAAAAGAACTTCATCAACTGGGCAGGACACAAGACTGAGGAGTAGGATTAGGATAATCCTAAAATGCTGTCAGGATCTCTTTACTGGGTCCCAAGAATCAGAAGCAGCAACTGAGCAGGTTCAGGAGGAGGAAGAATCTGTGTTTGAGGGGGCTTCCACATCCGGTACATAGCTTTTTGTTGTACTGTTTACTAATGGGGTCAGATTTTTGCAGGCTTGTGGAAGATTTTTCCAGATTCTTATGAATGCTGCCATTAATGCATGTAGAAAGGCAGATATAGCCTTGCGACAGAACAGAGGTGTCCATCATTCCTCCTGCAGTGGTGCCCAGTTCAGTTTCTGTTAATTCCCTGTTCTCTCCATTCCACTTAGACCCAACCTTTGGCTGAATGGGCCACAACTCCTGGTAAAAGTGGAAGAGCCCAGCCCAGCAAGCAGAGTTGCTGGCTGAGCCAGGCCTCATGGCCAAAACAAAATGGCAGGCAAACAAAGAAAATAAAAAATCAAAGTGCCACAGAAACTGCTATGTGAAATGTCTACAAATTAGATCATTTTATTGCAAGAAACACGTATTGGACAATATAGACAAAGTATTTTACATTACGTTGTATCTGCCAGCCAAGATGCTAGCCTAAGGCACCCAATCTGTGTGCTTCTCTATCTAACTAAAATCACAATTAATTCTGTCGTATTTAATGTGTAAAAACAATCATAGATGCTAGTAAAGTGGCAGAGACCACGAGAGTACGGTAAATAATTACACTGTCGTCACACTCATCCACCTTGTGTTGTTTGATGTTACCCAGGGTACAATCTGACTGTTGAACAGCCATGTCCCCTCAGTTCTCCAACCTGAGGTGCTTTTTACACTGCTTTGCTGTAAGAGTTACCACTCTTGATCTCCTCACACATCCTACAGCATGTAATTTACACCCCATTATATTGTATGAGTACTGTAACCAGCCACTCATGAATTACACTGCAGAGTAACACCAGCAAATTCCCAGTCCCAGACTTGCCCCTGCAGAAATGTATGTCTTGTACAACCCAGCACTCTCCTGAATAATACAAGCTCATTGAAGCCCGTCATTTTATTAAAAGAAAATTATATGCACAAATCCTGTTATTCCAAATGGAGTTTCCCAAACACTTCAATCCAAACTCACAGATAAAACAATAAAACAAATTTATTCACTACAAAAGGATTTTTAAGTGACTTCAAATAATGATGCATAAAAGTCAGAATTGGTTACAAGAAAATAAAAGTAAAACA
This sequence comes from Chelonia mydas, assembly GCF_015237465.2. NCBI lineage: Eukaryota > Metazoa > Chordata > Testudines > Cheloniidae > Chelonia > Chelonia mydas. Next base: position 282,505,974 of record NC_057849.1, read on the forward strand.
CAATTAATACCTAATTTAACAAGCTAAGTGAATTCAAAGCAAAGGTCTCTCTCACCACATGTTTCAGCAGTCTTACTGGCTGAATTCCTTTCAGTCAAGATCCCTCCCCCAGGCCAAAGCTGTTTCCTTTGTTCTTCAGGTGTTGTGGGTGCTGTGAGTAGAGAGAAATGGAGGACTACTTTGGGGCCTTTCCTTACTCCTCTTTATAGCTCTTTCTCTTCTTTGAGAATAATCTCCAGCTGAGGTTCAGGAGACAGAAAGTCTGTTTAGATGGGAACCCCCAACTGTTTCTTTGTCAAGATGTATGTTTTCACCCACATCCTCTTTCCTGTCAAAGAATGGCCACTTAACCAGGTGATAGTGCATTTGATTTTGCTGACATGTGGCTGAGGCGTTTGTTAGTCTTTTGTTTCTGGGGAACTTATTTGTGGCTGCTTCCCCCCAGACTTGGAACATATCTAGCAATGCCATACAGAGGAATCCTATCACTTTACATGCAACACATTTTCCCAGGACAATAACGATCAGCAAATTATGAGTTTTCAAATGATACCTCACAAGGACATACTTTATACAAAATTTATCATAGTCCTGTAAAAGGGGTGAATATAGGGGTAAAGACTGTCACATTGAGGTAATATATTTTATTGACCCAACTTCTGTTGGTGAGAGAGACACACTTTCAAGCCACACAGAGCTCTTCTTCGAGTCTTCACTGAGTTATGAATCAAATAACTCTCCCAACAGCAGCAGAGTTTCAGTCCCTTCCTCCAGGGATAGGTTTATTTTTCAAAACCAAAACAGTCCATCACAAATCAAAACAGATTAGCCAGCTCCTGCTTCCTGGCCCCTCCTAAAATCTCTTCCTCATAGGGCTTCTGTCTTTGCCCACACATCTCCAGTCAGTCTTCTGCATAACCTGGAGCAACCCTATGCAGATCCTTCCCTCACTCTGGGTCCTTGACAGGAGTTTTTCTGTGCCCTGTAGGTGACTTCTCCTGCTTATGTTGCCTGTTGGCCTTTTTTTCGAAGGACCAAGTGGCATGAAGGCTGTCACCTGATCCTTGACGTCAGTCCCTTCACCTGACAGGCAATTAGTGGCAATTAGTCACAAGTAGCACTAAGCCCAGATTCCTTAAAGGGCCATCTCTCCATTTGATAACACAATACAGGATAGCATTGGCAGCAACTGTGCAGATTCTGTTATTTGTTGTGGTTGTCTTTGCAGTTCAGAATGTTTTGGTTTTTAGCTTTATATTTTCAGTTAATCTGTAAACATCTGGGCTAGAGTTCCTTTCTCTCCTGTCCAGTTGTAGTGAATTTTGTATCTGTTGTCAGTGCCTTTGTGATGCAATGGTTATGCAAGTATCAATAAAAGACATCAAACCTATCACTTGGAAGGCAGTTAATTAATCAAAGATAAAGCCAAACCCACCTTCCTTAAAAAGTAATCCCACCCTGTGACAACCTATTTCCCAACTCTAGTTGTGATGGGGTCAAAATCTTGTGAGAGTGGCTCATCTCATGAAATTCGATCCTGATATGGCAGCTCATTTGTCATAATTTTGCCATGTGGGGCCAAATACAACAAGGACAGTTTGTATGATTTTTGGTGCCATCAAAGCCAAAGCTGAACTCTAGCCCTGATTTGACTTTGAACCTGAGCCAAACTTGAACACCACCTCCTTAGCCAATTTGTAATTATTTCCATTTTATATCTGGGGGATCACATGAAGTGGTTAAGTGACTACCCCAAGATGACACAGAAGTCATTGTCAGAGCTGGGTACAGAACCTAGGTCTCTGGGTTCTGAGCTTTACCACTAGACCATGCTATGTCTAAGAGCAATAAAGAGAGGTGAATGTTAAACGTCACTCTGTGGTTAGAGTACACTGACTGGGATCATCTCTGAGAAGCTCTACGTTTTGTTAATATTATCTACTTACACTTTCTCCCCAGGACACGGAATGTCTTTATTTGTCTTAAGCAATACATTGTTGAGGCTTAATAAATAGTAATAGTATTAATAATTAATTAGTGGTCATTTTAATGTTATTATATTAGCCCTCAGGATAACACCACAAATTGACATCAGGGGCAAAACAGGAGAAAAATCTGAAACAACTTAAAGTGGCCCCTAAACATGTGGCTAGCCATCAAAAGGGCAAGTTTTGTATATAAATGTATATAAACCCCAAAATGTCATTAACTTTAAAATTTCTCAAGTGAACTTCCTCACAGGAATGCTGTCTGGCCAATGACAATTCCTGAGAGAGCTGCGCAGCCAATGGGAGATTATGGTGCTGTCTGGCATTGGCTGAGGAGCCGCACCTCCACAGGGTTGGAGCTCTCTATTCCCATAGCTCCCCTGATATCTGTGGGTGTGGCGGCTGCATCTCCTACGTCCACTAAGACCCCACAAACCCCTAATGCATTTGTAGCAAACAGATCATTTCCTGGGCTCTATGTTCCTCTCCCCTGGACTTGGCAGTGGGACACAACAATGTAGTCTTAGGGATGTAGGGGAAAAAAAACAGAAGCAGAGCTACAATACTTCACACAAGGGCTAATAAACATATGATGTTGTCATAGTCTCCTCTCACTGTAGACCTATGCATCCCTATTGACTTCAGATGATTTGCACAGGTAACTGAGAGCAGAATTTGGCCCACTGGACACATATTGCTGAACAGAACTGAAGGAAATAGTGGCTGGATAAACAGAGGATTTAAAGATACTGTGAAAAAACTAAAAGCTGGGTTTGAAATTATCCCCCAAATGACTCTCCAGTCTGTATCCTCGTGTAATTTAATAATTTATTTAAGCTTCTTAATGTTGATCGTATTTACTACTAAAGTAGGTAACGTGAACACTCTTTGTTGTGATTATTCCAGTCTAAGATATCCATGAAACATGAAAAGAAGTTTGTACCAAGTAGTTAAGAGAGAGTGCCAGGGACAGGCAGAGCACAATAAAGCTTCAGCCTATCCCATGCTCCCTACTCAGGGGCCAACCAGAAGTGCAGTCCCTCAGTGAGGCTTTGGAGCCTAAGTGTCCAAGTCACTTTCGAAAAGTGGACTTAGACGGTTCAGTCTTAGTAACTTGCAATACTGAATGGAGTAACGCCTCAATACCTTTACAAATCTGAGATGACTAGTCTTATCTATGGATGATGCAGCTTTTTTAAACAATGGCCTGGGTTTGAAGGCTCAATATTTTTCAGGAACTGCTATTATTCAGTAATTTGTTCAAAGGGCGCTAACAATTCATTTGTCTGTGTTTAGAAATCCTCTGTGTGACACTTGCAGTTGTTTAACGATATGAAGACCAAGTCAAATAAACACGGAAGGAATGTGCTTTTTTATTATCTTAAGGTTGACAGGGTGTTGTAAGCACCTCTTTTCAAGATGTTCCTTCCTGTCTTTTCCTAATGGCAGTCCTACCAGGAAAGAACTCATTATACTGATTATTCTTCAAGCAACAATAAAATATAATTTTCTCTTACTAATACTGTATGCATAGCACCAGCTGCCCAATTAAATAGACAATGCTTCTGACAGTTCTTTTTTCAAGTGTACTGGATCTGGCTGAACTTCTTAGGGACATCAATGCATGACGAGGTTATATTTCTTAGCTTGGATTGGAAGGATATAGATTCTACAGCTGAGCAATATGGGCATGTCCAATTATAAATTCCTAGTACCGTTTGAAAGTAGAGATTGTGCTTTAAGGTGCTGTCCATTAGCTAAGGCATTAACGTTAAATACTGGAAGCCAAATTTGTCTCTGGTGTAACTTCAATGACATAAAGACTCGTTTCTGCTGGGATGCCTGCAAGAAAGCAGCTGTTTTGTACAGAAGTCTGGATAGCTTATAACGTTTATTTGTTTACTTTAGAGCAGGTTGAAAACTGGTTTTCTATGGAAAATTGGGTTTTCATTTAAATAACATTTTTCATTAAAAGTGTCTGCTTTTCATGGAAAATTTGGACTTTTCATTGAAAAGCCAATACTCAAAAACTGTAAAATTTCAATTCAGCAATGCTGCTATGGTGCCTCATGGGAGTTGTAGTTCATGGCTCAGTTCATGGGCCCCATTGTCTCCTATGGCCTCCATTCCCTCAGCTGGACTACCTCTCCCTTTATGCACTGCACACAGGAACTACAATGATGCACCATAGTGCTCATCAAGAGAGGAGTGGGCGGTGCATCATGGGAGATGTAGTCTGCTTTGAGAGACAAACCCACAGAAAAGGACAGGGCATGAAGCACATGAACTACAATTCCTATGAGGCACCACAGTGAAATTTCCTAATCAAAAGCTTTTGGGGTTTGATTTTTCACAAAAAAATCTATGAAAAATGTAGATGAAACTGAAATTTTCCATTTTCAGCTAAAATTTTCCGCAGGGAGGAGGGCGGGCAGAAATATTTTTGCAACCAGATATTGTTCATTTAAAAAAATTATTTGCTTATTATAGCTTATCTATATAGACCGCATGATCTTATTGCTATCCTCCTCTTCCCTCCCCTTTCCCTACCTTCACCGTCCTCTTTATTATATTCATTGCATCTTGTTTCAAATTAGATTTGTAAGCTCTTTGGAGCAAGGACTCTGTCCTTTTGTGTGTTTATGCAATGGGTCTTCTAATCTTCAGGTGAATGCTACTGCAATAAAAATAATAGTAATAATTAATAATACACTTGACTGTTTGCTCTTAGTATCTCATTGTCTGAAGCAAATTAACCATAAATTAATAAACATTGATGCAGCAGTTTGAAACACCACCAAATAAATAAGTGCAAAGAATTATGATCTTGGTTTTAACTCTGAATATTGTAACAAGCTTTCATCCATACTAAACACCATATATAGGCATAAATAGCAATTAGATCTTTGGGACACTATTAAAATTTCATCTCCAAGTGAGGTTTGCATGATAAAATGCAATTTGATTGTAGAAATAATCTGCAGGAAAAGATGGGAGACTGTCTAAGCTGTGCATTTTGAAAAGTCAGTTCCCGTAGCTGTACAGTGCAGCCTTATCGAGAGCAGAACTGGAGTGAATTGGCAGTACATTAGAAAGCATGATTAAAAGAGGGAAAGCTGAAACTACTCTCATGTCAGCTGTTTTCCTCCACAGGATATTGAGTTATTCCTGTCCTAACCTGATACTGATTGCTTAAAACTTGGTCCAGAATACTTGTCAAAACTGTTTCCTTTGTTCGTTTTGACATGCGGAGGTTGGAGTACATTTTAAAATGGTTTGGAGTGTTGGCTTTAGTGCTGGAGTTATTGGCCTGCTGTCACTCACACCACTGGAAGCAAGAACAGGCGCTGTGGTTGGTACATAGGATGTATTTACTGAAAACTCATTTAACACTTACACCTTGAGGTACTGGTTAGTTTCTACAGACTAAGTGGGAGCTGCTAGGGAGTGTGGGGGCTGCCGTGGGAGACCTGAGGGTTTCTAGTCACTAGGAAGTTGAGGTGGGTTGGAAGTCTTGCCTAGAATGAGTCACACCTCTCCTCTTCTGGGATCCCCCTTCTCCTTTTGGTATGGGCACGGCCTCCTCTTGTTGCCACTTCCTGACCCCTTCCTCCAGCTGGGAGGCAGGAAGCATAAACTATTCCAAAAGATGAAAAAGAACCAGCAATGAAACACTAGGAGTTGGGAGGAGCTTCATCTGATAGAGGAAGCAGGAATAGGAACAGCAGAATTCCTGTGAGGAGGAACAAAAGCGGAATATATTCATCTCCAGTGCCTCAGTTTAGAATGTTGTATCCTGGGGGGGGGGGGGGGCAGCAGTTTTAGGAAGAAATCACTTGAGATGCAGAGAGCTGTAGACCTTAAAAAGCAGCCATTTATTGCCACACACTGAACTAACCAACAACCAGCCAAAACCGGCTGGGCTATCCCCTAATAATCTAACTCAGTTGCCATAGCAACAACAAGATTCTATTACTATGACAACCAAATACACAACATATTTCTCCCCCCTTAATGAGAACATCCCCTAAATAAAACAAACACTAAACCCTGGGGATTATTTTGCCCCATAACCGTGGGCTCGCCCAAGCTAAAGATCCAGCCATTGAGGAGGCTTCTGTCTCTAGGTGGATTACGGTGGACTTCTGGTGTTGGTGCACCCGAAAGTATCTTGGGTGCAAGCCTGACAATGGGCTCAGGGTTCGTAGTGTGAACGGGTGAGCATGTGGTATCAGCTCATTCAGGGAAGGGGTGTATCTCTGCCGCAGGCACTAATGGAGGGGGAAAGTCAGGAACAGGTGACTGCTGATTCGGTGTCTCGCCAGAAGTGGTGAAGTCAGACAACTCAACTGAAGATGTGTCCTGGGGACTAGTATGACCTGGCAACAGTTGATCTATATGTTGCAGCCACGTGAGATCCTCGGCAGTCCGGACAATGTAGGAAACAGGTCTTGTTTGAGCGATGACAGTGGCAGGGACCCATTTAGCTCCAGAAGCATAATTCCAAGACAAAACTGGCTGTTCAGGGCTAAAGGTTTGGTCTTTTGCTCTGGGTGCACGCCTGATGACTTGATCTTGTTGCTGACATTGCACAATTTATCAGGGTTCAGAAGGTTTCAGCAGATCAAAGCAAGTGCGCAGCGGTCGTCCCATCATTAGAAAGGCTGGGGATGCCTTGGTCGTAACATGAGGTGTGTTTCTGTAGGATAGTAAGAAGGTGTCCAGATGCTTTTGAATGGATAATTGTCCCCTTGCCGATTTCAAAGCTTGTTTCATTGTCTCCACAAATCTTTCAGCTAATCCATTGGTGGATGGATGATTTGGTGCTGAAGTGATGTGGTGTATCCCATTTGCCTTCATAAAATTTCCAAACTCCTGAGAGACGAACTGCAGTCCGTTGTCGCTCACAAGTTGTTCTGGTAGACCAATATGACTAAAGAGTCCGCATAGTTTTTGGATAGTACTCTCTGCAGTAGTGGACTGCTTTATAGAGACTTCTGGCAATTTAGAATGGGCATCTACCATCACCAAGAACAGGCTTCCTTCTAGTGGGCCAGCAACGTCAATGTGAGTATGCTGCCACGGGTTTTCAGGATGTAGGGGTGCCCACTGGGGTGCATTCCTCATGCCCTGACATGACATACAAGCTCTTGCCTTCTCTTCGATAGCACTGTCCAATCCTGGCCACCAAAAATGGCTTCATGCAATTTCCTTCATGTGCACTATTCCACGGTGACCGGAATGTAGTTGTTCTAACATCTGTGATCTCAGTGGTGGTGGGATAATGACACGTCTTCCCCACAACAAACAACCAGAATGGACCGATAACTCCATTCTCTTGGACATGTAGGTAACAAGGTTGGGTGAGACCAGAGAGGTTCTTCAAGATGTTCCATGCATCACCAGGTCCATAACTTGGGACAATACTGGGTTAACGCGAATTGCCTTCTTTACCTGAGTTGCGGTGATGGGTGTATTCTCTACCTGTTCAAAGTAAAAATTTTCCTTCTGGGCAATATCTCAACGTTTGACTGGCAAAGGCAGCCTTCAGAAACCATCTGCATTGCCATGCAGAGTGGATTTCCAATACTGAATTTCATATGTGTGTGCGGAAAGCAACAATGCCCATCGTTGCATACAACTAACTGCTAATGGGGGAATGTCTGTGTGTGGTCCAAAAATTGAAGTCAGAGGTCGACGGTCTGTGAGAACTTCTAAACTTCCATCCGAACAGGTACTGATGAAACTTCCGAAGTCTGAAAACTATACCCAATGCCTCACATTCAATTTGGGCATAGTTAGTTTCTGCTTTGCCTACGGTGCGTGAAGCAAAAACAATAGGTCACTCTTCTCCCAAAGGCATAATGTGTGACACGACTGCTCCCACTCCATAAGGGGAGGCATTGCAGGCCAACTGTAGAGGTAAGGATGGATCAAAGTGCGTCAGAACTCCCAAGTTTAGCAATGCACCCTTAGCTTTGTTAAATGCAACATCACAGGCTTCAGTCCACTTCCAGGAGTTTGTGAAGTGGTTTTAACAGTGTGGCTAACTGCAAGGTGAACTTTCCATAATAATTCAATGGTCCTAGAAATGAGCAAAGCTGGCTAACATTTTGAGGAGGTGGAGCCTCCACAATAGCCTTAACTTTTGGAAGGGCCTTACGAAGCCCCATAGTATCAATGATGTGCCCCAAATATTCAGCAGAGGGCTGGAAGAATTCACACTTGTCTTTGTGGACTCATAAGCCATACTCTTTCAGTCTTTGCAGGGTAGCCTCTAAATTCTTTAGGTGATCCTCCTCATTCCTTCCAGTGACCAGGATGTCGTCCAGATAGCACTGGACTCCTGGCAAGCCACACAAGATCTGGTCCATAGCCCTTTGGAACAAGGCGGGAGCAGATGTTATTCCGAAGAGTAGGTGACAGTATCAATAAAGCCCTTTATATGTCACAATAGTCAACTGCTCTTGGGACTTTTCATCAACATGCATCTGTAAATATGCTTGACTCAGATCAATCTTACTGAACTTTTGTCCCCCAGCCAGGCCTGCGAAGAGGTCATCGATGCGGGGATGCAGGTGTTGCTCTGCACGCAACACCGGATTGACAGTGATTTTAAAATCTCCACAAATCCGGAGGGAGCCATCTTTCTTCACTATTGGAATGATTGGAGTTTCCCATGGGCTATGGGTAACTGGTATTAGAACTCTATTTGTGACCAGGCACTCCAGGTCCACTTCAACCTCTGGCCTGAGGGCATATGGCACAGTTTTAGTTTTCAGATATTTTGATGGACTGCTAGGTTTAACGTTCAATGTCACTGTGATTCCCTTCATACTTCCCAGATCCTCTCCAAAAACAGCAGCATGTTTCCGTAGTACAGCGGTCAGACCAGTTTCGTCTTTAGTCATTCGGTGCACGTCTGCCCAGTTCAGCTGAATCTTCCTCAGCCAAGACCTACCCATTAAGGCTGGGTAATTGCCTTTCACCACAAACAGTGGCAATTTAGCATCCTGTTCATTGAGCTCCACCTTAACATCAGTAGTGCCCAACATGGGCACAGCTCCTCCCATGTACGTCTTCAGAACAGTTTTCATTACCTTAAGTGGAAGATGTTATAGCTTTTCTTTATACACAGTTTCGGAGACCAGCGAGACAGCAGCACCGGTGTCCAGCTCCATGTGTACAGGTTTGCCGTCCAACAACGGGGTTACCCAGTAGTCATGTGAGTCCACTGCCAAAGACAAAACGTGCAGTGGCACGTCTTCTTCTGACGATGTTCACCTTGATCATCCGGGGTCTGTTCTAGGGTATGCAGATTTTCCTTTTTGGTCCGCCAGACGGCAGGCCTCTTTTTCTTTTGTTTACAGGCACACTCATTGTGTCCCTTTTTGCCACAGTGTCGACACACCAGGTCCTTACACCAGCATTCTGATGCATGGTGACCCGGCTTACCACAGCGGTAACATTCCTGACTCTGCACAGTTTTGTGGATAGGTTCTTGTGACACCTTATGCACCCTAGGGGATGCACCAATGTATTGCGCCTCCCTTATAGCCAGTTCCATGGAGATTGCAATATCAACGGCCTTCTGTAAGGTAAGCTGAGCCTCTGTCAATAGGCGCTTCCATATAGCTTCACTGTGCAAGTCACACACTAACCTGTCACACAGGGCATCATTTAACATCTCCTTAAATTCACAGTGTTCTGCTAGCCTTTTTCAAAGTTGCTACAAATTCTACAACTGTTCGTCTTCTTTTTTATCTCTTTTGTGGAACCTATATCTTTCAGCAGTCACCAGTGGTTTTGGAGAAAATGGAACCCCAGGATTTCCACAATGTCACTGTAAGATTTGGTCTTTGGCTTAACAGAGTTTAGTAGGCTGTGTAGCAGGGAGTAGGTCTTAGCCCCCACAACACTTAAGCATATTGGCACCTTCTTCTCTTCTGCAATGTCATGTGCAATAACAAAAAGCTCAAAACGCTCAGTATATACGTGCCATTGCACTGTAGTATCCTCAGAAGGTTCCAGTGGCGCCGTAAGTGTAGCCATGGTTTTAGTTTCAGTTTGCACCATCAGTGCAAACAAGCCAGTTCACACCCCCTTCCAAAGGCAAAAAGATGCTGTTTTTTGGTTGGGTTTTTTTTTAAATTTTTTTTAACCTTGTCTTCTACCTTCTTCTGTTGCTGGGGCAGCACAGGGATCCCATCCTCGTTGCCACGTTGTTGTATCCTTGGGGGGGGCAGCAGTTTTAGGAAGAAATCACTTGAGACTCAGAGAGCTGTAGGCCTTGAAAAGCAGCCATTTATTGCCACACTGAACTAACCAACAACAGCCAAAACCAGCTGGGCTATCCCCTAATAATCTAACTCAGTTGCCATAGCAACAACAAGATTCTATTACTACGACAACCAAATACACAACACAGAACACACATAGCCCTTCAGGACACATACCCCTCCTGAGGATTCTCAGGGTTATAGATTAACTCCAACACCCCCACCCTGCACTGTAAATAGGGCCCCATGATTAATGAGATTATGCTATCACACAAATGGCTACTACATAATTTATCTCTACTGGTGTTGACTCTGGAGCATAACAACACTATAAATATCAACGTCATTAATTACTTCACTCCTCCTCAAGTCAGAAACATCAAGCTGATAACTGTTTGTCTTTCTTAGAAGATCCACAGGAGAGGTGTGAACCTGTGCCTGGAAAGGGGCTTTGGGGAATGAGATTGGGGGGACAAAAAGGTAAAGACAGCCCCACTGTTTTTCACTTTAGGAGCTCAATATGTAAAACTTGGTGTTTAAAGCAGCTTTGGTGTGCAGGGAGATGGGAATATCAGGCAGGCAGATGGATCGCTGACCATATACAACCTATTCACCACATCACAGTGCTGAAAAGAGGCCTCTCTTTGGTCTCTGCGTGGTCCCCTGGTCTTTATGGACTTAAATGGGAATGAACCAGGGATAGAGCAAAGGACCAGTACAGGCTCTGAGTAGCACAGGTCATTGGGGTACAGTGCCATATAAATGTGAAGACTTTTCTTATTAGGTCTGATGTGCAACACAGCACATTGGATCTTGATTAAAAGGTAAATCATTCATTTAACAGCCATATGTACTTCTGTACCTTCAAACCTACTCTTATGCCACTGTTATTACCAGGTTTCAGAGTAACAGCCGTGTTAGTCTGTATTCGCAAAAAGAAAAGGAGTACTTGTGGCACCTTGGAGACTAACCAATTTATTTGAGCATAAGCTTTCGTGAGCTACAGCTCACTTCATCGGATGCATACTGTGGAAAATACAGAAGATGTTTTTATACACACAGACCATGAAAAATACCAGTTACTGACATAAAAAATGCTGAATCTTGAAATTAGCATCTTTCTTTTTAGCCCCATGCGTCAGTCAGGACTACTTACGACTGACCTAAAACTGAGGGAAATCAGCTTGCTCAACATCACAAATCAGGACACCTGAGTTCTGTTCCTGTTTCTGCTATGGACTCACTATGTGGTTTTTAGGCACGCTGCGTGTGGCCTCTGATTTTTGGGTGCTTCAGTGTCGGGATGGCCAACTCCAAACAATTTAGTCCTGTTTTTCAAAAAATGCTGAGCACCCACAATTCTAAATGCAAGTCCCAGCAGCGGAAATGCCAGTGAAAATGAAGGCCAAAATGTCTTAAGTTGGGGGCCCAGAATTTAGGCAACCAAACTCAGAGGTCTTTTTGAAAGTGTGGGCTTTCATCTCTGTGTGCCTCAGCTATAAAAATTAAGGTTAATGATGCTTTGTGAAGTGCTTTGGGATCCAAGGATGAAAAACACGATATAAAATGAATGCTAAGCATTATTTTTTTTAAAAATGCATCCGATGAAGTGAGCTGTAGCTCACAAAAGCTTATGCTCAAATAAATTTGTTAGTCTCTAAGGTGCCACAAGTACTCCTTTTCTTTTTGCGAATACAGACTAACACGGTTGCTTCTCTGAAACCTGTCATTATTTTTTTAGTTATTATCACAGTGGTTTTATTCATGATTTCCTCAGATTTATTCTTGTGATACTGAATAAGAGGAGGCTTATGTTAATGTGTGTTGCATATTATCAGGGTGTGTTTTTTCTGTCCTATAGAGTATTGTCTAATAGCATATCTGAAAAATAAAAATCAATAGCTATGTCCTTAAAACAGAAAATGTGGATCTGTGAAAGAAATGAATCCGCATCATTTCAGGCTTGTGGTTGTCCTTCATTCTGAGCCTTTTGTCACACATTTTAAGACCCAGTTAAAGTTCAACCTGGAAGTCAATAGGAGTTCTGCCATTGACTTCAGTGGAAGCAGGATGGAGCTCTTTATCCTGAAGAAGGGAAACTTTGTTAAAATGCAGGGCTTGCTATGGAATGATGTGTGTTGGCTTGAAATCACATCTGAGTTGAAGTGCGGTTTTGATACAGTAGACAATGAGCACCACCCATAGTGAGTCACCCAACTTTAATCATTTGTAGATAAGGAGGCAAGATTGTCCCAGAGGCATGTAGGCTAGATGCCTATGAATGTTTCAGGCTGTATCATAGAGAAGAGGCACAATACTGGGTGATCTGTGACCTTTAAACATATCAAGAGTTACTCTTATGTTGACTAGAAGTGATTAATGATGTAATGATGATTTTAAATAATATTTCCCAAAGCCATCAAACTTTCAAAAGAAAGTGTTCTTTAGGCCCTGATGATGATAATGTATGTTATAAATCTGAGTGTGAAACAAAGCATATCTAAATAACATATTAGAAGGAATAATTTTACGACTTGTCCACGGCTGAAAGAAAATGGTGGCACATTAGATACTTTCCAGAGATCCCCTATACCTCACCAATTGTCTACTTTGCCACTCTGAAAAAACCACCATGGACTGATTTTTCAGAAATGCTAAGTTCCCACAACTCCAGATGAAGTCAATAGGAGCAGAAAATCAGACATATCTTTATTTTATTTTTGCACTAAAATATGGAACTTAATTGTGACCACTATAACTCTCTCTTTGTTTTTTTGTTTACCCTTCCCTCCCCTTTAACTGTCATGTTTTGTCAGCCACTTAAACATATTTCTTCTTAGCAATTTTTTAATATTTGGGAAAGCAAAATCTTCTATATTTTTTCAGGTTTCAGAGTAACAGCCGTGTTAGTCTGTATTCGCAAAAAGAAAAGGAGTACTTGTGGCACCTTAGAGACTAACCAATTTATTTGAGCATAAGCTTTCGTGAGCTACAGCTCACTTCATCGGATGCATACTGTGGAAAATACAGAAGATGTTTTTATACACACAGACCATGAAAAAATGGGTGCTGGAAATGGCCCACCTTGATTATCATACACATTGTAAGGAGAGTGATCACTTTAGATAAGCTATTACCAGCAGGAGATTGGGGTGGGGGGAGAGAAAACCTTTTGTAGTGATAAACACCCATTTTTCCATGGTCTGTGTGTATAAAAACATCTTCTGTATTTTCCACAGTATGCATCCAATGAAGTGAGCTGTAGCTCACAAAACCTTATGCTCCAATAAATTGCTTAGTCTCTAAGGTGCCACAAGTACTCCTTTTATATTTTTTCAGTTGTCCTCTTTACAAAGCTGTGATGTATACTACTGAAATGGGAAAATAATTAAAGAGTAGGTTTTTTAAAAGTAATTTCTTAATTTGACACTGGAAATCAAATTCTAGGCTTGCCACTAATACTTTAAACATAAGAATCCATGGACCTGGTTCTGCTCTCTCATTTATGCAGGTTTTTACAATGGTATAACTCAATTTAATTTAATGCAGTTCCTTCTGATTTATGCCAGTCTGAGAAGAGACTCGGGCCCCATATCTAATACTAGTTGTCATAACCATGAGTGCCAACCTCAGGGTAGACTGTCAAAAAGCAGGACAGACACCCCAAATTGGTGGTATTTTCTACAATTAGATTTCACCAACCCAGTATCAAATGTGAGTTCCTAAAGCACTATAACAGTCCTATCATGGAGTCACAGACAGTCCCCATGCAAGCAAGCTGGACTTGGTGATAATCGTCACTTATGCCAAAGATCGCAAAATATTAGGTCACTCGCAGTCCCAAAAGACCAGTCACTTACCCCAGGTCAATTTGTACCTCAGATCTCACCCCAAAGACTACACTTGTAAACTCTATTCTAGTTTACTGTAGTAAACTAACTAAGGATTTATTAACTAGGAAAAAGAAATGAGAGAGTTATTTACAGGTTAAAGGAGGCAACATATATACACAAATAAGTTACAGTCTATGATTCCAAAAGGTGACAGAGTTGTAATAATCTGTCAGCACTGAATGTCTCTTTGGGCTAATACAGGCTGACCGTGGGGATCTTTGCTTTTGTTTCCTTGCTCCAGCCCTGTGAGAGTGCAAGCAGCAAAGAGATGAAAAATGTTAATGTTAGCTATCTTTGATTCCCTTTTCCAGAATTCAGACTGATGGGATGAGTTTTCTTGCACGTAGCACCTTCATGGGTATGAGAGGACCATTAACCCAGTCTCTGTATCCTGATGTTCCACAATGGCCCATTTAGTTTTGATCATCCTGCTTGATGTGCAGGGAAACCACTCCTTCTGCTTAGGTTCACAAGTTCATAGCAGGCATCTTTACAGTTAGAAAGCAAAACCATGGGCGGCGGGTGCAGAGGCGGCAGATTTGTATAATTTTTGGTGGTGCCCAGAACGGATCCAAGTCCCCCTCTCTCACTAAGGCTCTGGGAGGGAGTTTGGGTGCGGGGACTGGGCTGAGGGGGGTGTAGGAGGGAGTTGGAGTGCGGGGGATGGTCTCTGGGAGGTAGTTTGGGTGTGGGGGCTGGGCTGGGGTAGGGGGTTGGGGTGCGGGGGCGGTGCAGGGTGCAGGCTCTGGGCTGGGGCAGGGGTGAGGTGCAGGAGAGGGTGCAGGGGCCGGGACCTGGGAGGGAGTTTGGGTGCGGGGTCTGAGTTGGGGCAGGAGGTTGGGGTGCGGGAAAGGGTGAGGGGTGCAGCGCTTACCTCGGGCAGCTCCCAGAAGCAACCCACACCCACCTCTGGCAGCAGCTCCTAGGCAGGGGGCCGGAGGGGTCTCCACGCACCGCTGCCCGTAGGCACCGCCCATGCAGCTCCCATTAGTCGCAGCTCGGGGCATGGGCAGCACGCAGAGACACGCCTCCCCCCCCCGCCCCCACCAGGGGCTGCAGGGATGTGCCAACCACTTCCAGAAGTGAAGCGGAGCGGGCGGGCAGGAAGCCACCTTAGGCCCATTGCGCTGCTGCTGGTGGTGGCGGCGGGGGCCCTGGGCCCGTTTAAATTACCCGGGGGCAGCAAGCAGGGCCAGGGGGACACTCTGGGGGAGGCGTGTGGGGCTGGAGGAGAGACCCAGCTCCAAAATTTGGTGTAGCCGGGTCCCCATGCTCTCTTATCGATGAAGCATGGGCACCACGGGCCCATACAGCTTGCCTTTGGGGAGGCTAACCTGTTGACCCCACCCCTTCTGCCTGAGGCCCTGCCCCTCCACCCACTGAAGCCCCAGGCCTCCCATCGTGACTGGAAGAGCCCCAAGACACACACCCCCTCTGGCTGAAAGAGCCACAGCCCGCCCTCCCCAGCCACACCAGCCAGCCCCCACCCCCAGCGCTGGGCCATCCCCAGTGTTGGGCTGAGCTGCTGGGTCTGCCCAGCACTGGGCTGTCCCCAGCATCAGGCTGAGCTGCCAGCCTGGGCCACTGGGCCAACCCTGCCCTGGGCCAGCCTGAGCCCCACCCGGGGCTGCCACCGGCAAGTGCTGGAGCTGAGCCCCTGCTGGCTTCAGGGTAGAGGGGGAGGGAAAGCGGGGCCTCCTGGCAGAACATGGGCGGGGCGGTGACCCGGGTCCAGGGAGGCTTAGCCTACCCTGGCCTTTGATACCCGCCGCCCGTGAGCAAAACTTACATATGACCTTAAAGATTGGGATACAGACATTACAAATAAGATTAATGCATCCAACAATTTAGAAGCATTTGACAGAGTCTAAACACTAAAGATATCCTTACAAGTCTAACACTTATCTTGAACAATACTAGCATACAAGTTAGCTGGTCTGGTTTCCAGCTATGAATTTGTCAGTGCTCAGCTGACGCCTACAGCCTTGCCAAGAGCTGGCCCCTGGTCTACCAGCATCATACAAGTAATACTAATAGTGTGAATTAACAGAAATAAAAATTCAATGTAGGAAGGCTAATGCAAGTTTTTTTTCCTCCTGTCTCTGCAGTAAGATCTACAGACAATAGCACTGTTGAGTTTCCACTGCTATGTATGTGTTCTTAGAACTCAAACCAAGCTCCCACCTCTGCAGACATCAGTGCTCTTCCCGCTAATTAATGTCTTCCTTCCACCTGCACAGTTCAACAGCTACCCCTCAGCAACAGAGAAACTCAGCAAAGGGATGGGGCACTGAGATCACAAAGGAAGCAACTCCCTTGTCTGAAATTCCAGGGTCACAGGGCAATGACTTTTGGAGGGCAGCATCTAGCCGCAGTTGATTCCCAAACCATTAAAGAGAATGAAAAGCGGAGGACTGGGACTCTGGGCGTTGCATTTTTAAAGAGTGCTGAATAAACATTGGAGCGTGTATTTAAAGAAATTACCAAGTTTAAATAAACAATCAGGAGAACTTGTTGGGTAACTGGATTTTCATAATCACAAACGGTGGATTAATTTTAGGGTACAGGTAGACCTGGAAATGACCTAGCTAATGATTTATAGCATTTGCTAACCTGAGAGGCCATTGAGATGGACAGGTGGAGCTTCCTTTAGGGGCTTTTCAAGCAAATGTTGCATTAATCATTTTTTCCACCATAGTTACCGCTAAAATTTGTTTTATAAATGTAACTTTTAAAAGATACTAACATGGATTGACTCAGTGGCTCTACAGTCATTACACCATCTAAAGATATGGCCCTGGGTATATCTTATACCCCCATAGCTGGCACCAGACAGTACCTATACGTGGGTAACTTCCTGGTTTAACTTACTTCACATACTCAATACCAACCAAAGAGTTAGACCCAAGCTTACTTGCAGTGAACGTGCTAATGTACCAAATGTTTAAAATTCCACCAATTTCTCACGTAATGATAATTCACATCAAGAGAAAATCTCAGGGGAATTGCAAGAGGCGTGATTTTGGCCACATAGGACCAAATCCTGCTCACCATTCTCAAGCAAAGGACTCATTTACCTCCAAATTTGGCTCAGAATATATACTGGATAAATGGAATGTTAACCTTATTCACTAGGACTGAAAGGTTCATAGTTATTCAGAAGTGGTAGAAATCAGATTCACAAAACTGTTTCATTCTAGCCGGGATTAATGTGTATTTATACACATTATAGGCTGCGTGACTCCTGAAATGGTGGGAGTGTGGTATCCCAAGAGCCGGGACTCCAGGAGGAATTGTGTCTCAGAGAGCCCCTATGCCTCCCAGTATTCTCTGACATGCAACGGGAGTTTAGCCAGTCAAAGACAGGTCACTGGACTAAGCCACTGTTCTTACCTATTATGGCAATTCCTATGGTCTTGATCCAAAATCTGTTGAAGTCAATGGAAAGACTCCCAGCAGTTTCAATGCACTTTGGATCAGGCTCTATACAGTCATTCTTCTGCTAGCCTTTCTACTTAGTGTCCTTGCACTGCCTCGCTCATGCAATTCCTGCATTCAGGTGAGCTTGGTGACCGGTCTTCCGCTCTGCCCCATGTGAGGGTCCAAGATGAGGAACCCTCCTTGATCCCTACACATTTGCAGACCCACTCAGAGAAAGAGCACAGTCTAGCACTCTAACCTGATGTATAGGTCAGTAAGTAAGCCCATGTGTTGGATATTTGTGTTGACAAGTTAATCAGTGTCTCTAAGATTAGTATAATGTTTACCTCATTTATTAAGTCTCCTACCTCATTTCTTCAAAGTGTAGTTTCAGATTACTGTTTTAATGGAATTATGGTCCCCTAAGGCGATCATCTGCCTTATTGTGCGTTGATCATCTTCTACTGTGCTCTTTTAAAAATGCTTTCTTGGCTAAATTAGCAACTGGCCACTTCTGTCTTTGCTCTACTACAGAACTTTAAGTGACTTAAGTTTGGATTTAAGAAAATAATTCTACACTTCATAGTAAGTAATTTGGTTCTCAACACCCATTTTTTTGAAAGAGCCCATGAAATGGAAAAAGCTATAAATTCAAAGTTATAATTAGATTAGGTATATTTCTTTTTGTTAGAAAGGAAGTAGCCCTTTCGCCAAGACTGCCAAATATAACAATGTAAAAGCCAAGGAAAATATTAACATTTTAGCTGCACTTTGTTACAAAACAATATGAATATTTTCTTTCTTTCTTTTTTACCAGCAGAAATCAGTAGGGCCTTTCAAAGAGTTACGATTGGACCCTATTTGGTACATATTTTCACAGCCTAGAACAGTGCAGATAAGGTTAACCAGGCTTATTGCACACCTCTTCTTGTACTATTGATTTCCAGATTGATTTAAGAAGTTGTTTTTGGTCTATAAAGGCCGAAATAGCCTGGAACCAACCCATCTATAAGAGACTCTCTCTCCCCATGATATCCAACACTGTTGCAGTTAGGATAGGTGCCTTGCTGATTCCCCTTTATTATAAGCGGGGAAGAGCCTGCTAGGGTGTTATGAAGTCACTTCCTCCACAGATCTATGGCAGCCTGGGTTTGTCAACTTACAGGGCATGCTGCATGGCCAACCTTTTCTCCCTGGCCGGTGAGGAAATGGGAGTTGGGTAGGCCTCGGTATGGAACACGGAAGTACGTGTGGGGTCAGTTAATTTCAGTCTTTTCTGATGTTGCTGTGTCTTTGAGTTGATCTGGGGATACTGACAGATCTGTTTAGTATATCTTTTTAATATTATCAGTGGCACCCATTGCGTTGGATGGGTGCTCTTTTATTACACTCTATATTAATTTAAATAAATAGAATAGCTTGACTGAGTGGAGTCAAAGTCACTACACATTCACAGACTAGTTATTCAGCCTTCTCCATACCCTCTACTTGCAAGAAGAAAGTGGTGCTGAAAGGCATTTCCCCTCCCTCACCCTTCCACCTCATTTTTTATACAGCCGTCGCTGTGCCTCTGAGCTGGAGGATTAACATTAAAATGCTTATTCACAGGCCCTGGCAAAAAAGCGTCCCTGGTACAAAATGAATAAAGGATGTTTCACACTTAGCCTCTCAGCAAACTGCACCTCCCAGGGCTTGTGGGGAATGAACACTGACAGCATTGTATCTGATTGTAGCTGCACAATTTCCTGTTTAGAACCACCCATCACATGTTATATTGGAGCACTGCAAATTATAGTCCTGTGCAAATGGCTGAATGCATGTGATCTCATTTACTGATGGCCCAGACTGTGGCGGTTTTGGGAATAGTCACAGGTGGGAGATTAGTGTCAGATGATCTATGCCAGAAGTTCTCAACCTTTCCAGACCTCTGTATCCCTTTCAGGAGTCTGAAGTCCGAGCCCTGCCTCCCAGGGCTCGAACTCAAGCCCCACCACCCAGGACTGAAGCATGTAAGTTAGCTTCATGGGGCCACATGTGGTGTGGGCCCCGGCCAGCTGACCTGCTTGCCACTCCCTAACGCCAGCCCTGCACTTGTGACTCCCCCAAGCCTGTCCCAGGGGAGTCGCAACCCCCAGGTTGAGAAACACTGATCTAGATGACATACCCCCCCAAGCGCTCTGCATACCCTCAGGGTTATGAGTACCTGTGGTTGAGAACCATTGATCTATGCCTAGCAGTGCGCTATTTTCTATGCAACGTCTCTGTAGATTGTCAACTGTGTGCTCAGTTATATAGTTTTAATTAGATCAAATGTTGCTGTGGTTGTAGCTAGTAATTTATCTATATTCAATCTATTCCCTGTTTCTGTTCTGAAGAGCGGGGGTGGCCACTGCCTCGGAAATGGTTGATTTTTGTGTCTCACTACTGAATGACAGCTGCTGAGTGAAGTGCCTACCTGTCATTGCACTTCTATGCCACATTTCTATTGCTCTATATCTGAGCTATAACTTTTTGTTGATGGGGACTCTAGTTTATCTAGGGAGCATTGGGCAAGCTGCAAGAAACTGCTACATATACCTGTAACTGCCCACATGCAGGAGTTGTTTGCCACTCCTATCTGCTACAAGCTTCTCCCATGGACTTTCTAGTCCACAGCTGCCTACTTTCCAACAATATTAGGTTCTGCAAAAGTTTGGCAATGGATTTCTTGGCAATGGCTGGTACAAGCACATGTTGTGTGCCATCCATTCAACTTCACTGTCATATCAAGCTCCATCCTTTTCTTCTGAGTCCTGGAAATGTCAGATAGACTCTTATCTTCCTCCCACTCCTGAGGGCCTTATCATCCTCCCAAGTGAAGCAGCCTAGCCCAGTACTTCTCAACCAGGGGTCTGGGGCCCCCTACGGGGCCTCAAGCAGGTTTCAGGGGGGCCTCCAAGCAGGGCCAGCATTAGATTTGCTGGGGCCCAGGGCATAAAGCCAAAGCCCCATCCCATGGTACTGAAGCCCAGGTCCCTGAGCCCCGCCACCCGGGGCTGAAGCTGAAGCCTGAGCAATGTAGTTAATGGGGGACCCTGTGGCATGGAGCCTGTTTGGTACCCCCTAATGCTGGCCTTGGCTTTTATATGCAGAAAACCAGTTATTGTGGCACAGGTGGGCAGTGGAGTTTTTATATAGGGTGACCAGATAGCAAGTGTGAAAAACCCGGACAGGAGGTGGGGGGTAATAGGTGCCTATATAAGAGTCCCAAATATCGGGACTGTTCCTATAAAATCAGGACATCTGGTCATCTTATTTTTATAGCATGTTGGAGGGGCCTCAGAAAGAAAAAGGTTGAGAACCCCTGGCCTAGCCCATCCCAAAAGGCAGCCAGATGGCTACAATCAGCTGAGCTCTGTTTTGCCTCTGTCACCTGCTACTGTCTCTGACTCACTGCACCATCTGTGGGGCCTGGATACCAAATTCTTGCTATAAGCCACCCATCCGTGTAAATGAAATACACTTGTGTACAGGAAGTCTTCTCTTGAGCATCATTGAGTCCAGCAAAGGTTTTCTTTCTTTGATAAATGAGAAACTTTTTTAAATGACAGCTGGGTCATTTCTATTCACGTAAAACAACAGGGGATAAATAGTATACTAAAATAAATAAATAAATGATTAGCATTATTGAAAGGATCCATTGTCAAGTACATAAGAGAGGGGGAGATAGTGCATCAAAGCAGAGTTTTGCCTGAGTGGACAAAATGCACTGAGTGGAGTGTTTAGTGGATATGGAAAGACTGGTTAGCTCAAAAAAAAAAAAAAAGTGATCACCACTGATAGACCTTATTCCAGGGAGATGAGTCCAGGAAACAGGACAGCAACATCTTTTACCAAGAAAAGTACTGCCATCTGGGAGAATTAGGGTTAACCTAACAATAATAGATAGATGGTAAAAAAAAAAGATAAGCATTAATAAAAGCAACTACAAATCTTCAAGTTAAAGAGGAATCCACTGCCCCAAAATTTGTAGCAACTGCCATCACTCATACTGCTTACTTATGTATTTGTACAGTAGTATGTGGCTTATGGAAATAAATCTGTAGTAATACATTGCTTATTAAGAGGCCTTATTGATACAGTCCCACACTGTGAGCAATGTGGGGTCACCATCCCAGTGGAAGTTCCAGCAGGCAAAGGAAACATGCCTATTAAGAACTGATAAGAAATGTATAAAATTATTTATAATCCTAGAGGGAAAGGGGAGTGGGTGGAGCTATTGATCAATGGAGAGAGGGGTGAGGCCAGTGTGGAAAGAACTGCCACTAGAGATTATAGAAAGGGAAGTGAGTGGAGTTGTTCACTGTTATGACAGAGTGGCTTTACAAGAGCTTCCTGATATGGGGTGTAATAGTACGCTTATATATAGGGCAATGTGTAGGAACTTATAGAACTCTACGTTCAGGAAGTGTGTGATGAGAGAGGACAATATATGTGGAGGAAGGAATAAACCTGAATATTATATTGTCTCTCTCTATCTTTTTATAACTGAACACTGAACAGTGCTTTATGGAATTTAGACATAAATTCAAGACGTAAAAAGCAGGCAGAGCCCCTGGTAACACTGTTCTCTAGATAGTTGGCAGGCATGCGTTTTCTCTGCATCACAGCCCTCCAAGAACTAACAACAGTGGGGTGTGATTAGGCAGATTCACTCAGGTTGTAACACCCCAAAGAAAACACTGTCACCTGTATAGAGGCTCGCATATACTGGTTCAAATTGGATTCTCCCCAGACCAGCAGACAAAGCGAGGACCTTTGGTTAAATAGCTAGATTTAAAGCTGACTAAGGGCCTTCTTTCTGATCCAGCAAATGGACAAGACCTTCTGTCCATGGGGGGCCCTTCCTGAGAAGGGTTGGAAGGACTTGAACCTGTCTGTATTCTTG
Source organism: Chelonia mydas (assembly GCF_015237465.2). Lineage (NCBI taxonomy): Eukaryota > Metazoa > Chordata > Testudines > Cheloniidae > Chelonia > Chelonia mydas. Next base: position 282,528,481 of record NC_057849.1, read on the forward strand.
TTCTGAGTAAAAGGAGTGATGAACTGGTAACCCCAGGAAAACCCCTGGGAGGGGTTTAAAGGACTGTTCAGCAGCCAGAGCCCTTGTTGGAGTCATGGGGTGACTTCTGGTAAGCTTATTAGCATGTGTGTAGGTTCTTTTGTTGTTTTATGTTTTCTCTATAATACTTTTGCCTTAAGAATAAATGTGCTTGCTTAGAATGAGCTGGTGGTAACTTATAACTCTGGCAATTATACTGTTTACCATCTCTGAGGAGAAAAGAAAAGCAGGTCTGCTTAGGCAGTCTGACTTAGTTGGGGAATTCACAGTGTAGGCAGGAAGCTGTTTAGCCTGGAAATAGCTTGGCTATTTGGGTGTCTCCACCCAAGAAAGGTAATGGCTGAGCAGCCTGGAGCCTAGGGTGCCCTTGCTGGACCACAGAGCAGGAATACAGGGGCAGTTGCCCTGAGGTGTGACACTGCTTTCTTCATATTTTTCAAGATCAAATCTGTCATGGAATTAAGCTTTCCTTTGAAGCAGAAAACAGAACATTGATAAGTTTGATGTCCTTCAAGTGAGACATTTTTGGTTTCTGTGCACAATCCTCTCTAAGTCTGCTGATCATTTCTTTGCCTCTGTTTTACCTCATTTATTTGGAACTGTATTCCTATTATCTGCACATCTACTACACTTACATTGTCTTTTTGTCTGCTGCTAATATTATAATCTCCCACTTCCTCTGTGCTATATATTAAAGACATCTTTCACATCGGAGGAGATTGTTAAAGTTACAGGCAGTCTACTCTTTATTTGATTTCCATGAGCTGTAAATGGGGTTACTTTTACATCATTTAGGTAACCATTACTTTTTTCCTTATCCAGAACATCCACTTTTACTGATATCACTGACTGGTTGTTTTTAGCATTTCAGATTCATGAGGATTTAATGGATCATATGGAATAGTTTGTATTCTAGAATATAATTTAGAATAATTTAGGTGGTTTCACACACGCACTTTTTTTTCAGAGGTCCCTGCTTTTTTAGAGCTTGCTGTCAAACTTACTTAATGTCATACTGATTTGTTAAAAACACTAAAGGTTACATGACAGCATTCAAAGAATCCCTAAATACTTTATTTGGTGAAAAAGTGTTGAGAGGATGGATTCAGAGGATTTCATCTGTAGGTCATCAGCTCAAATGTAGCTAGTTAACCTTTGACGTCGAGGCCAGTCCAGTGAGTTGATGGTTTCAGACCAGTTCTAAGTGGGCAAGTTTCTACATTACAGCAAAACATCATCACAACTGGTACTAACTGGCATCCTTGTTGGTAAGTTTAGAAGAGAAGCCATCAATTGAATGGGAATTGAGATTAAACATCCCCTTCATATCAGAGTTGAGACACATTGTCAATAGGCAAAGTGAGGTTTTGTAGTTTTCACCACCACTGCCCACACTGTACCTGATTTATTTTATTCTTTAGAGGTATCATTTCACACATTTCACAAGCACTAAATTCACATTTTTGATATATTGAATAAGTGGCCAGATGGGGAATTTTCTTGTTGCTTTTTGCTTTGAATGATGTCTCTACGTTGTGAGGAGTTTCTGAGTAATCTACATTATTAACATTGCATTCTAATTTGAGACCTTTTATAGATAATATTTTTGTTAAACAGAGTATTCTGTTTAACCCCACTTTTTATTATAGGCCTGATCAAAAGCCCATTGAACACACTGGAAAGATTTCCTTTGACTTCAATAGACTTGGAACAGGCCTTTCATGCACAGTTTATCTTTACTGCATAAAATCTTGCACGTTCCACTGACTATGCAAGTCAAGTCAGCATATTACAATATTAATATGTCAAAAGAGAATATGCCAGAGGAATTTTACATTTATATCAATAGCAGATAAGTCCCCAATATTCAATTTCTTACACAGTAATCTTCTCGTCTACAGCTATAGACTGTAACATTGAATACAGTTAGTTTCTTCAGAATAGGTTAAAAATTATCTGTTTTTGCTAAATTGTCACATGGTTTTTCCTTATTTTCACAAATTGTGATTAGAGTTGGGCCTAAGCCACAAAGTTCAGAACTTCGGAATTCAGAAAGTTCTCAAATTTCATATGTCTTCAAACCCAAGGTTTTGTTTTGGGCCTAGCATAGGAGACGTAGCATAGAAGGCATATTATTTTTCAAAATCTGTGAACTTTAGTAAATAAGATTTAGCTTCTGGCTCTCCCCCACCTCTTATAAGGAATATTCTAACATTTCTCTTTCCCCTCAAACCTACTTCTCTACCTCAGTGCCTAAATGATTCATTTACTATTAAGAGTCTGGCTTTTGCAGTTTGATATGCCCACCATGTAGAAATGTTTATTTAATGCTGTTCTCTTTTTATATCCTTCCAGTCAAATGTACCACAAACAGAGGCCCTGATCCTGTAAATATTTACGTGTATGATTTACAGGTAGTGAGTAGTTCCATTCAGTGGGATCACTCACATGTATGAGTGATTGAAAGATCAGGGCCAGAATTATCTGCCATGCTATGGCTTCTTGGCCCACCCAAAACTCCCACTGAAGCCAGTTTTGAATTCTGTGCATACCTAAAACTCCCAATGGCTACAATGGAAGTTTAAAGTGCATAAGTAATTCAGGAGCATAGCATTATTATACAATTTTATAACTATTAGATAGGGAGCTAATATAAATGTATTGTTATTTTTCACTATAGGCGAGGATCCAATGTCTCCCTGACTTTGGACATGAGCAGTTTGGGAAATGTCGAACCTTTTGTCGCTGTGCCTACCCCACGAGAAAAAGTAGCAATGGAATATCTACAGTCAGCTAGTCGGGTCCTGACAAGACAGCAGCTGCGAGATACAGTCGCATGCTCTCATTTGCTTCAAACAGAGTTCATGGTGAGCCCATTTTTCATTGGGAAAAAAGCAAAAGAAAACAAACCTTTCAAGGCAATTTTAATAGTGCTAGTCTAATAAATGCAAGAAATGTGTACACTATCAGGGCAAATGGGAATGAGAAGATGTATACCACTCTCTTGAGTATGTTTGAGGTATAACAAACGAATATGAACAATATCATTTTTATTAAACATGCTAGGGCATGTGGTTTGTTGGGCTTTTCTCTCTTTTGAATTCTGCATACATAAGTCAATAAAACAGATGATGTTATCTTGGACGCAAAATAGTTTTCATTATAAATTATCTCAGATCAGTAAAATCTTTATATTTCATCTTTAAAGAGACACTGTTTATGAGGCAAGTCAGTGTGCCAAATTGTTTAAATTGAAAGAATTTTAAATATCTGCCATGATTGGTAGGGGAACCCAGGCCCACCGTCTACTCTGGGTTCCAGTCAAGGGCCCTGAAGTGAACAGTCAAGGTCTGCATTTACACGAACCTTAATGTTTTCACCCCAGACTCCTTCCTACCATGTTTCTTCTCCCATCCCTCAAAGAGAGGGACTGCAGTCTTTCTCCCTGCACTGTTGCCAGCCTCCTGGCTTTATAGAAGCCCTGCCTGTTCCCTCACAGGTGAGCTTCCTCCTAATTAACTCACATCACACAGCCTAAATCTCCCTGTTTGTAGCTTACTTGGCTGGTTGAGCCTACCTGGCTTAATTCAGCTATTGCAGAGCTGATGTGGGGAGTACACCCCATCACACACGGCCAAGGACAATCCCGTGCCAAATGGAGAGAGTTTTGTTGTAGCAAAGAAGCCTCAAATATGGGCAGAGACTCAGCCCAGGAAAACACTGTATAAGTCCGGTCCTACGTTTGAGCTGCCTTTACCTACGTGGGTGGAAGAATTCCTGTTCTGCACCTGCTTTCACTGCTGTTGTGCCAGGGGGAGGAAATGAATGAATGCAGAGTGAATAAATTGTATGTGTGAGGTATGCTTGTGGTAGGGGATGGTGTGGGTGCAGAGTATGGATGCATGTGGATGAGGTCAGGGTAGATGCATGTGACTGAACATGTGGATGAGCACAGGTGGAGTGCAGGTGACATTGTATGAAGTGTGCAGACTTAATGAATCTGAATATGGGTAAGAGAAGAGTGAATGTGAATGAGTGAAATGGGCCAGAGTGAATTCAATAAAAAACAAGAGCTGCTGAAGAATTTTTCATTCATTTATTTTCTGGTAGCAAATGCAACAAACACAACAGTATGCAAATGTATGCAAATGTGTGCAAATTAATGCTCATTTGAAATCTGTTGCATTTTGGGTTGCACAGGTTAGCAGGTATGTTATCGTAATATAATCTCTTACTTACACTCTTAGTCCTTTGTCTTGTCTTGCCTTTTATAGATAAGCATAAAGATTAAGTGCCATGTCTATGTTTGTAGAGCACCATATAAATTTAGAGAGCTGTTTATGGTCTTGGCCCTCCATACAAACACTTACCCCTGGGAGTAGTCCCACTGAGTAAACCCCACAACCAGTAGTAAGTGCTTATAGGTCTCAAGTGATTAACTGGACCAGAAAAGCAAAGCTCTGTGTTCAACTTGATGGCATTTCTGTGTCTGTCTATAATGTGATAACTTCTGAATGCTGCATCTGACCAATTCCAAAATTTCAGAGGATGTTCTAGGCCTCAGTGGGCAGAATCCTGTTGGTTTTGTTGAAAACTGGAAAACCTTGATTTGATTTCCACTACTCAGGTCCATAGAGTCTATTTGGGGCTGTAGGCTGAGGAATCTATCTGGCGGCCTCTCCTGCCTACACATATCACAGGCAGCATCTAAATACACTGCTCTCTCTTGTTGACTGTACAATTTTACCTGCTTAAGCAATAAAGTGTTTTTTCAGTTTCAAAGTGCCAGAGATGTTTGTACCAACAGTGCAGAACTGCACCAGGGAAGCTATAGCTGACATAAAAGAAAACAGTCCCTGCCCCAAGGAGCTCACAATCCAGTCCAGACCCCGTTGGAACAGTTCAGTTCCAGAGTACGCCAGGGGCTGTATGCAGGGATCTCACAAGGTCACAGTAAGGAGGAGTGAGCTCTGGGGAGAGATGTGAAGAAGGAGCAGGAGGTCATGTGACATATGGGGCATGGGAGAGACTGTTCCATGCAGAAGGAGAAGGGGCATGGAGGGCAGCGTAAAGGGTTGGTGAGGAGGACGCTGGGGCTGAGCATGGGGGAGCAAAAGGAGAAGGAGGCGGGACTGAAGTTGGGTAGGACTTGCAAGTGAAGAGAAGTCTGCCTTGATGCAGGAGGCACAGGGAGGATGGTGCAGGGACATGAAGTGAGTGACATGAGCAGAGCAGCAGGGGAGGGATGTGATTTTAGCAGTTGCACTTTGTCTGGGCTGAGGGGGAACAAGGGGAGAGGCAGCAATATCAGTGAGGAGGCGGCTGCAGGAGCCAAGGAGAGAGATGACCAGGGCAGGGAGCAAGGTGTAGTGGTGGAGGTGGGGAAGAGGCAAGGATGGAGATCAGAAAGGATTCAGTGGCAGTTTGTGTGTGGGGGAGTAAACGTTAACATGAAGGTTGCGAGCGTGGCTGGTGGGGAGGTCAGGAACAGAGTGAGGAGCAGGAGGGAATCACAGCAGCAAGAACTGACTGAAATGAATCTTATTTTCCTTTGCTCCTGTTGGCCCAGCGGGGAGGGAGAGTGAATTCCCTCAGGCGTGGGAAGCACTTTGAGAGCCTCAGATAAGCAGTGCTCTAGGAGGGGCAGGGCACTTCGGTTCAGGGACAGAGACTGGGTTTCTACCCCTCCCACTACCCTTCTTGCAAGAGACAATTCTGCCACCTTCTTAGCACTCACATAAGCTTTGGCCTGAAGGGTTGTGGCGTGGGGCACAGAGTCCAGAATTTCAGAGGCTGTTCTGGGCATCAATGGGCTGAGCCCTACTGATGGTTGTGAAAATCAGAAAAGCCTGATTTGCAGCACTGGAAGCATGAGGTAAATCAGTCCTACGGCGTGTTCGTTTGGCACAGCAGGCTGAGGAATCTCTCTGCTGCCCTCTGCTGCTGCCTATACAACTCACAGGCAGCAGATTAATATTCTGCTCTCTTTCTTTGGTTGTACAGCTCGGCCTAGATAAGCAAGGAAGTGTGAGACCCTCTAATAATGCTAATGGTTTCACATTGAAATCATTTGAATTTTCTAAAGGAGGCTGCATGGTTCACTTGTTAGGGCACCAGATTTGGAGGCAGGAGATTTGGGTTCAGTTATTGACAGTCCCGTAATTCACTGCGTGTCACTGGGTAAGTCACTTAAATCTATGCCTTAGCTGCCCTGTCTGTAAAATGGGGATAAGGTGCTTAACCCACCCTTGTAAAGGGATTTGCAATCTACACATCAAAAGTTTTATGTGAATGTTAAGCATTACTAAAGGAGTACTTGTGGCACCTTAGAGACTAACCAATTTATTTGAGCATAAGCTTTCGTGAGCTACAGCTCACTTCATCGGGTGCATACTGTGGAAAGTGTAGAAGATCTTTTTATATACACACAAAGCATGAAAAAATACCTCCTCCCACCCCACTCTCCTGCTGGTAATAGCTTATCTAAAGTGATCACTCTCCTTACAATGTGTATGATAATCATATCTATTCAGGGGACATCATCACAGGGCCTAATAACATCAGCTACACTATCAGAGGCTCGTTCACCTGCACATCCACCAATGTGATATATGCCATCATGTGCCAGCAATGCCCCTCTGCCATGTACATTGGTCAAACTGGACAGTCTCTACGTAAAAGAATAAATGGACACAAATCAGATGTCAAGAATTATAACATTCAAAAACCAGTCGGAGAACACTTCAATCTCTCTGGTCACGCGATTACAGACATGAAAGTTGCTATATTACAACAAAAAAACTTCAAATCCAGACTCCAGCGAGAAACTGTTGAATTGGAATTCATTTGCAAATTGGATACAGTTAACTTAGGCTTGAATAGAGACTGGGAGTGGCTAAGTCATTATGCAAGGTAACCTATTTCCCCTTGTTTTTTCCTACTCCCCTCCCTCAGACATTCTTGTTAAACCCTGGATTTGTGCTGGAAATGGCCCACCTTGATTATCATACACATTGTAAGGAGAGTGGTCACTTTAGATAAGCTATTACCAGCAGGAGAGTGGGGTGGGAGGAGGTATTTTTTCATGCTTTGTGTGTATATAAAAAGATCTTCTACACTTTCCACAGTATGCATCCGATGAAGTGAGCTGTAGCTCACGAAAGCTTATGCTCAAATAAATTGGTTAGTCTCTAAGGTGCCACAAGTACTCCTTTTCTTTTTGCGCATACAGACTAACACAGCTGTTACTCTGAAACTTAAGCATTACTGTGTAGGAATCTGTGTAGTTATTAGCTACAGTTTGTAAATCCTTGCTTTTTTCCACCCTAGCAAATTTTCAACCCCCTTCTTCTTAAACTGTTGTGTACTTTAACCTATTTTATAACCTCATAAAAACCTTTGCTTTTAATAATTCATCAGAACTGTTCCTCGGAAGTCAACACTTCAATGTGCAGCTCTTGTGTTTATTAAAGGAAGGGTGTTGACAGGCTGGAGATGGGAACCAGTTTTTTTGTTAATACTTTGATGTCAACAGATAGTTGTGAAGCATCAGATGGCCTTCCAGTATAATTTCCTGCATGACTTCTTTAGAAACACCAATCTGATCTAATTTATTTCTATAGGAAATACCAATGAATTTTGTGGATCCCAAAGAAATTGCCATCCCAAGTCATGGAACTAAAAACCGTTATAAAACAATTTTGCCAAGTAAGTGTATTTAAACAATGCTTTTTAGTGTGAAATTTAGTCCCATTTTATTAATATAACTCTGCTTATAGATTTGTAGGAAGCCTGCTGGTCTTTTTTTTTTTTTATGGTGGACATTTTGTACATATTTGAATTAGGGCTGTTGATTCATCACAGTTAACTCATGTAATTAACTCAAAAATATTAATCACGATTTTTAAAAAAATCACAGCTTTAATTGCATTGTTAAACAATAGAATACCAACTGAAATGTATTAAACATTTTTGGATGTTTTTCTACATTTTCAAATATATTGATTTTAATTACAACATAGAATACAAAGTGTACGGTGCTCACTTTATATTATTATTTTTATTACAAATGTTTGCAGTATGAAAATGGTAAAAGAAATAGTATATTTCAATTCACCTCATGCAAATACTGTAGTGCATTCTCTTTATCGTGAAAGTGCATCTTACAAATGTAGATTTTTTTTGTTACTTAACTGCACTCAAAAACAAAACAATGTAAAACTTTAGAGCCTAGAAATCCACTCAGTCCTACTTCTTGTTCAGCCAATCACTAAGACAAACAAGTTTGTTTACATTTATGGGAGATAATGCTGCCCGCTTCTTATTTACAATGTCACCTAAAAGTGAAAACAGATCTTCCAATGGCACTTTTGTAGCTGGCATTGCAAAGTATTTACGTGCCAGATATGCTAAACATTCATATGCCCCTTCATGCTTTGGCCACCATTCCAGAGGACATGCTTCCATGCTGATGATGCTCATTAAAAAAATAATGTGTGAATTAAATTTGTGACTGAACTCCTTGGGGGAGAATTGTATGTCTCCTGCTCTGTTTTACCTGCTGCCATATATTTCATGTTATAGCAGTCTTGGATGATGACCCAACACACGTTGTTCATTTTAAGAACACTTTCACTGCAGATTTGACAAAATGCAAAGAAGATACCAATGTGAAATTTCTAAATATAGATACAGCACTCGACCCAAGGTTTAAGAATCTGAAGTGCCTTCCAAAATCTGAGAGGGACAAGGTGTGAAGCATGCTTTCAGAAATCTTAAAGGTGCAACACTCTGATGTGGAAACTACAGAACCCGAATCACCAAAAAAGAAAATCAGCTGTCTGGTGGTGGCATCTGACTCAGATGATGAAAATGAACATGCATTGGTCTGCACTGCTTTGGATTGTTATCGAGCAGGACCCGTCATCAGCATGGATGCATGGTGGTTGAAGCATAAAGGGACATTTGAATCTTTAGCACATCTGGCATGTAAATATCTTGTGACGCCAGCTACAGTAGTGCCATGCCAACACTTGTTCCCCAGGTGACATTGTAAACAAGAAGCAGGCAGCACTCCTGCAAATGTAAACAAACTTGTTTGTCTGTGCAATTGGCTGAACAAAAAGTAGGACTGAGTGGACTTGTAGGCTATAAAGTTTTACATTGTTTTGTTTTTGAATGCAGTTATTTTTGTACATAATTCTACATTTGTAAGTTCAACTTTCATGATAAAGAGATTGCACTACAGTACTTGCAATGGCGGAATTGAAAATACTATTTCTTTTGTTTTTACAGTGCAAATATTTGTAATGAAAAATAAATATAAAGTGAGCACTGTACACTTTGTATTCAGTGTTGTAATTGAAATCAATATATTTGAAAATGTAGAAAACAGCCAAAAATATTTAAATAAATGGTATTCTATTATTGTGTAACAGCACAATTAATTGCATGATTAATCGTGATTAATCTTTTTAATTGCTTGACAGCCCTAATTTAAATAACTTATCTGTATTCTATCTACAGTGAGGGACCATCAGAACTGTGGCCTTGAGGGGACCTCAGGCACTGTTGCACTTTGGTCCCACCTATTCTCTGCCCATGACACATAATAATCTAGTCTCCTGTGGGCTGTAATACTTTGGTCTCATTTCAGCTGTATGGTAAGTGTGTGAGTGCTGGGTGGTGTTGGTGACTTGTGACATACAGGAGACCAGACTAGATGATCTAATAGTCCCTTCTGGCCTTAAACTCTATGACTTTAGAATGCCCACTGAGTTATGTCTAGTCAAGTTCTGCAACTGCAAGACTGTACCCTGAATGAGTCAGAGAACCTTATTGCAAATCCTTTACTGTCTAACGTTGAGTGATTCAGACTAAGTGAACCAATGTGCCCTCAAATCTTCTCGAGTAGACATTCATTTATAATGGTTCTTTTTCTCTTGCTCCTTTTCTTTCCTACTGGTTTGTAGCATTGTTGGAATTCATCTCTTTTAGCCAGATAATTACCCTTATACTACTATCTCAGAGTTGCTGTTAACAGTATTGTTGTTAATTTCTTGTATTGCTTCTGTGTTTTCATTGGTCTAAGTGATGCATTTCCCATAACAGCAAGAATTACTTCATTGTAAATTGAGTTAGTCAACATTTTCTGATGGAACAGTTTTCCATCAAAAATACAGTTCCGTTGACATAGAATAATTTTGTGGGAACATATCATTTTCACTGAAATTTTTGCTGGAAGAAAGGAAAACTGACTTGTTTTAACTTTCTCATTTCATTTCTGTGATGTTAGAATGTTTTACTTTTATTTTATTGCATTTCATTTTGATTTCTTTATTATACTACATTAATTTTATTATACTTTTTAATTATATGTAACAGTTTGAAATGAAATGTTTCAATGGTTCTGAATCAGAATCCACAAGAATTTCTGTCCCATGGGAAATTTCTAAATTCCAGCTTTTTGTTACTATTCAAAATGAAAACAAAATTCAAAATGTTGACATTTCCCATGAAACTGATATTCTATTTTCCAACCAGCTCTAGCAATAATGTCCTTGCAGTCATGTGTGGTCACACACTTTGCTCAGTGTAGTAATCCTGAGCAAAGTATATTCTATGCATTTCACACATTCTAAATGGTAAGAATGTTCTTTGTGCACCTAACTGAATTATAGTTTGATCACACTGTAAAAGGGATTTGCAGGCAAATTAATGAAAGATGTTGGCCATCAAAAGTATTATTTTGTCAGGGATCTGATATATTATTGGAAACAAAACACTGGTGAAATTCTGAGCCCCCTGAAGTCAATAGCAAAACCCTCATTAACCTCAAAAGAACCAGCATTTCACCCATTATGGTCAGTGGGCCACATACAAAGGTATTGTATGCCAGGATGGAAGTTACACATTGGTAAATGAGTCTAAGTTGGTGTAACTTACATATTGAAAGTTCAGAAGACTACCCCCTGAATTTAGCCCAATATAAACAGGATATACACGAAACTCCCATTGACTTCATTTGGGCCAGAATTTCATCCAGTGCCTCCAATCTGTTGATATGCCAACCCCTTAACAAAATAATACATTTTCTCTTCATATAATTCTGAATGTTAAATCTTCTGCTGCTACCATTGTGTATACACCCACAGAATGTACTCTGTGGATACAGTGCATTAAATTACCCTGTAGTTTGTTTGTATTTGAATTGCATAGCTACAGTGTAGCAGTAGTCAATGATGCTTAAGAATCATAATGCCTTTGTATTTTCACTTTCATTGTAATTGGAAAAGGTATCATTAACTTCTGGGTGCACTTTTAGTTGATATGCACTGCACAGCAGCGAGAGTCTCAGACAGATATTTTGTAATTGCCTTTTACAGAAATCAAGAGAAAATGAGAATAACAGATCAGTCATGTATTAATTCGAAAGAAATGCCTTGTGCTCTTCTACAGAAGATATTTTGGGGATCTAGGCACATTCTGTTAAATACACAAATGCTCCACTCCCAGACCCCAAGGGTTTGGAAATTATTTGAATGGTTTAATAGAACAGCCTTCCCAGTTTCCTGCTCAGATGATATCAACCTACTGCTTAGTACTCTTGTGTCAGCTTTTCCATTCCAAGCGCTGGGTGCGTCTCTTGAACTAGGGCACCTGTAGTGACAAGTGATGTTTGAAATGATTAATTTTCTCCTGAAAATGTCCATGGTCTGGCGCTCCACCCTTTGTGCTGCTGAGAAGTTTCTCATTTTCTAAGAAATAATTCTGTCAAGCTGTTAAGAGACAGACTGCGTTGGGGCAGGTTGGCATGAATAAACACTATTTTGTCCTATTTTTTAATATGAAGTGTAATGAATAACTAATGAAATTTATTTCTTAATAGAAAATTGTCATTGTAGCTGATCCAAAATACTTTTAAGGAATGAATTTTCAATTGCAGAATAAAATTCTCAGTGCTGCTGGACAAACACTAGAATTCAACTGTAAGATGCCTAGAAAATGCTAGGAGTTTTACAATGGTATAGTAAAGTATCCCCAAGTTTAAGACAATAATTTTTTAAAAAATTAAATTTAAATCAAGTGAACAAAGTGCTTCCTTGTGCCAGTTTATAAGCAGATGCCATCAGAGGTGATGTACGGGGAAGGGCATCTGGGGTCATGTGACCCCCAGATTTGCTGCTTGGCTTGTACTGAGCATTCTCACACGGACTGAGCATGCTCAGTAATACTGCTGAAGCCAGCTTCCCTCACTCTGCCCCCTCTCCCACCCACCCACACACACTATCATCAGGCATGGGTCATCTCTGGGTGCCATGAAACAATTCTTTAGGAGATGAAAATCCTCAGTCTCCCTTGAGCTTTTCCTACAATTCTGACATTGATTGTGTTCTATCATTATTTCTCCGATACTGATCCCTTTTAAAATCAATAGGATTGTGAACAGGCTCTAAAAGATTCATAATTTTTAGAGTGGGAGGAAAAAATGTTTCAGCACAGATGCATCAAGGCAGTTTTTTATGTTCACCTGAATCAATAAATTCATCTGGGTACAGTCAGCCATACCCTGATATATAAGCAGTGTTCAGTTTATTGTTACCAAGCCTCCAGGATTGTCCTGGAGTCCCCAGGAATTAAAGATTAATCTTTAATTAAAGATTATGTCATGTGATGAAACCTCCAGGAATACATCCAACCAAAATTGGCAAACCTAACGTTGTATCAAAATAAAACCTAAATGCATTTGAGGTTAGCATTATTTTTGAGCATGTAGGAATGATCACTTTTACATGTGGAATATAATTGAATCATGCATATATTTACATACCTTGAATCGATGAGATATTTTTCCAGTGAGCAATATGTTGGTAGTTTGGAAAGTGATATGCATGGTTTACAGGTGTTTTATACAACTAGAATTTTGAGCCAATTATGAAATTTGCTGTATGAATAAAGATCCATGACTCATACAATATTTTCAAATTCCACCTTATAATATTAGCCAAATAATGTCAGCTACCGCCAAAACTTATCAATTCCATGAGCAAACAGAGGGAAAATAATTAGGGATAGATGACTCTTAAAAGGTTAGATGTCTATCCAAAGTTTTGTGAGACTTCTGAGTCTGCAGAATTAAGCAAATATATGAACAAATTTCTCTTTTTTGGCTCCTAAAGATCAGTACCATGAAACCAGCCTTTTGCACATTTCAGAACATCTGTTGAGTATAGGAGTCAGGACTGGGGACAATATTAATGAATGATTTATTATTAGTAATCATTTGAAGTATATTGTAAATGATCATATAGCCTGACACCCAGAGGGTTTACAGTCTAAAGGCATAAAAAATAGAGGTGGGGGGGAACGAGCATACAAGCCAGGACATATATAGAGTGGTATATGACCTCTGAAGCTTGCATGCTTCATGACAAATATGGGATATTAGTAATGTCTTAAAGATGGGGAAAGTAGAAGTTTCCTGTATGGGGAACATGAAAGAAGGCAATGGTAATTTTACCTCCGTAAAGAGTACAAGATGGGGTCCTTTGTTTAAATGCCACTTCCACCTCCAGGCATTCATAATTATAATACTCAGCACTTTCATAGCATCTTCTGTATCTCAAAGTGTTTTACAAACTTTAATGAATTAAGTATCACAATCACCCCGGAAGATATGTCCGCTGTCCTGACACCAGATCCTGAGTCTTTACCATTCTTGTCCAAAAAATCACTAACATGGGTAATTTAACTACTCCCACTTGTGAATAACAGAGTAATGCCCACTGCTCCTTAAACAATGTCTCCTCATTTCAAAGTTGCATAGATACCATACATCCATTTTCTAAACAGTCAATATCTGGGAGTGATTGCTAGTGTATGCAACATTATGATTTTCAAATAGTGGTCACTCAGTTGATTGGAATCATAAAAGGATCTTAATAAAATATTTAGTGATCCATTAATATCTGGGGAAATTCAGCATGAAAAATATTTAAACAGCCTGGAGTCTTCTTCTAAGAGCATTTTTAGGGTAGAGGTCAGGCTACATCAGGATCATAAGCATTGTGAAAGCTAAAGGAAGTGGGTGTTTTTCCAAGGACATGTAGCCTAAGGCGTTTGTGGAAATGGCTAATAATCACTGTACTGAAAAGGAATAAGAGGTTTCCTGTCCTCATGTGGTTAAGGGAAAGAAAAAAAAATCTCTGTGTGAAGAGGTTTGGGAAGGCAAACAGAGAGATTTTTAACCCAGGCTAACTAGGGTTCATTTTACTCTCTGAGCACACAAAATGAGAAAGCCTTCCTGCTTGTACTGTAGCCTGAACTGAAGGACATGAATGCAGTTTCATATTCTGAGAAGTATATTTTATAAAACATGATCCTAAACCCTGCTGTGGTTCCAAGCAATGGACTCTTGTTAATTTCAGTGGGAGTTAAGCATAAAGAATGTACATAGAATATCAGGGTTGGAGGGAACCTCAGATGGTTATCTAGTCCAACCCCCTGCTCAAAGCAGGACCAATCCCCAATTTTTGCCCCAGATCCCTAAATATCCCCTGCAAAGATTGAACTCACAACCCTGGGTTTAGCAGGCCAATGCACAAACCACTGAACTATCACTCCCCCCATTGTCCCTTTTGTTCTAGACAACAATATAGACTAGAACCCCAGATGCAATGCTGTGAGAATACTAGATGTTACCAACAGATAAAATAACATACATATGCTGATGCCACAATTCAACATGCATACACCTTTTTACACCACGCTTGGACTCCGCCTAGTAATCATCTCTCCAGGGACTATTTCCAACAGAGTAGATATGGTAACTTCAAACAGCTGCTACTTTTATTTTATTTGTCTAAGCAATCTGCCAGAGAAAGGTTTCCTTTTTTTCACCCCAGATGTGAGAGAACACGGTTTCCGTTTTATTTTGTTGAAGGGATGACATTTTTGCAGAAAATGAGTGGAGGAGGGTAAAGTAGTAGCTCCTAGGCAGTTACAGTATGGGCTCCTATGCACCCTCCTCCCTGTGTCTTTTTGTGGAGAGGACTGTTGAGTAGATCTATGTAACTGAGAAACTTCTGGCCCCCATTCAAACCCCCTAGGGTGAACAGATTCCCCAGGAGCACAGCTCCATGATGCACAAGAGATTTAAAATCCCCTACATAGGGGCTTAGCATCCCATCAGCCCTGTGCTCAACAGAATTGCTTCTGTCCCAGTCCAGCTAGGACCCTCAAAGGCCATGGAGGAGGCTGGGAATAGGATTTGCCCCAAAATAATAGGCAATTGAAGGAAAATGTTCTTCTAGTTTGGCTATACATTTCTCCAGATACAAGACACCTATTCAAATGAAATGTTTGTATGTTGAGTTACAGTGAATGTTCCTTCTATACAAAAAGACAATTCACCCTGTGCAGAAGGATCAATACAGTGCCTTTGCCTGATTTAAGGTTCACTTAAGCCCTCAGAACACCGGTGTTAACGGGACTTACATGATGTTTAGGCCTTTTGTAAACCCTCTGTCTAGGAGTGAGTTTCACCAAAAATGCAAAATGCAGCACCAAGATAATGATAGATTATTTTGCTCCAACTAGTCTTTGATTCACTTCTGCAATTCTCAATAGAAATCTTCTCTTTGTGATTTTCTTTTCAATTTCCATCTTTCCTGACTTCTTAGATCCGCTAAGCAGAGTGTGTTTGAAACCAAAGAATGCAGCTGACTCCTTGAGCACCTACATAAATGCTAACTACATTAGGGTAAGTAAACACACATTCTCTGGGTGCTCCTGAGACGGTATTCTGTTTTCCAGCAGAATAGTTGATTCCGTTTGGGCTCCACTCTCCTTTTATTTCTGTCGACTTCACCTTGTATGATATAAGGATAAAGTCTACCCTACCTCTCTCTCACTATTGGTGAGATAAAGTGGTCCCGATGGGGTGTTTATAATAAAGCACCCAAGAGTTATGTACGTATTTAACCTATGGTCACATAGGACATAGCTCTGGAAGGGACCTCCCATTCATAAACTTAGCATCAAGCTCCATCTTAAAACTAGTTAGGTTGTTTGCCCCCACTACTTCTCATGAGAAGTTGTTTCAGAACCTCACTCCACTCCACTCCATAAAGGAAGTCATTTTGCTTTTTTAAAACAGCAATACATAAATATATACACCTACACACACATAGTGTCCGGCCCCCCCTCCGCCACCACCACCCCGCGTCTCACTTTACATCTGTACTGTCAAGGCTTTGCATCACAGACATCAATATAGTTAAGGAGAATGATTCCATTTAAAGAGCATCAATGCTGCTTTTAAATGAGCGAGAGAAATTAGGCCATGTATTGAGTCATGTGAAGTATTCCTTCCCTCCAGGGAATGAAGTACCATGGTGTTTCATATTGCTGACACTGGTAACATTGTCAATGATTTTTAAAAAAATGTAACAGTGAGTAAATTAAATTTCACATGAATTTACAGTATATTGTAAAGCAGCTTAGACACTTCAGTATTCTCGACTGTCTGAACATTCTGACACACCTGTCATTGACAAGAGATATTGGGGCATATCACTCAATACAGCTATGATCATTTATGCCAGCTGAGGATCTGCTGCATTGTTCTGTGTAATGGATAAGTCAGTGGATTGCTCCATTGTCCCTGTGGTTGTGGAAATGGTTTCACTGAAGAGAGAAACAAAGTTACAATATCTGGCTCTGCCAATCATTTTATTCTTTAATAATTCATTCCTTTTTGAGGTTGCTGCAGCCTTCGCTGGCCAGCAAGGTTCAAAAGAACTCCTTCTTTAGAGCTGGACCCAAGTTCAGTGTACAAGTTCACAAGTTTTCCTTTTCACATGATAAAGATGAATACAGACATGACTCATTCATTTCCCCACTTACTCCGTCTTTCCTTTGCTTGCTTATAATTTTCAGTGTGTCTCAAGGTTCGTGCTATCCTGACAGAATGTCCCATATATAAGGTCTTAGAGGCATTTTCTGCTTAGCAAGTATAAATTGGAGCTTCTGAGTCTGTAAGGATTTATGTATTCAAAAACTCTTTTCCCTTCGTAAATCTTCATGGTACTACTTATTTTCATATTTCTATTCTGTTCACTCTCATTTGTTTTTTATGGCCTGTTGCTAACAATATCATCCTTTGAATACAGCAGAAATACTAACTAACAGGTAGAACTGGCCAGACAGGGGAATTTCTGTTTTGTGGGAAATTCTGCAGTGTCAATGTTTCATTTTGTTTCATTCTGCATCAGCACAAAATATTTACATTGAGGAATTTCATGTGAAATGGAACAATCCGTTTTGGCACTGGACAACAGGGAAGCCGGCTGCTTTGCCAGCTCGCCATTTGCACAGCAAGGTAACCAGGCAGTCTGGGAATTAGGCAGCCAGGGAGTCAGGCAACCAGGGAGCCAGCCACCCAGGGAGCCAAGCAGAGAGAGGCAGCCCAGCTACCAGGCAGGGAGTCAACAAGTTGGGCAGATGGAGAACCAACTATCAGGGAGCCAGGAAGCCCACCTGCCCACCAAACAAGGGGCTTGACAAGTTGGGCAGCCAAGCAGGCAGTCCAGGAAACCAGGGAGCTGGGCGGGCTAGCAGGAAACCAGGCAGGCAGGGAAGTTTCAACAAAACCAGCACATTGCAGTGGAATATTTTGATTACATCAAATTAGAATTTTCCAGCAAAAAACTGTTCCACTGGACAATTTTTGACCAGCTGTACCAGGTCATGCAGGCTTTCTGTTTTAATTTATCTTGTGGTCTAGATTCCCATTTCTTTCTTTGGAACTTTCACCTAAGATCTCTGTGCAATGCATGACTTTAAATCAAATACTTCTGTGTCTGTTTCTAAACCAGGGTTACGGTGGTAAGGAGAAGTCCTTCATTGCAACTCAGGGTCCCATGATCAATACCGTGAATGATTTCTGGCAGATGGTTTGGCAGGAAGATAGCCCTGTCATTGTTATGATCACAAAGCTGAAAGAAAAAAATGAGGTATGATATCAACTGGCTACATCCAGAAATTACTCCAGTGGTTGTATTGTAAATAAGACTGTCTATACATCTCACAATATATAACATCCTTTGTAGAAAGAACCTCATAGTAGATATGATATCAGCAGATAACCAGCTCTTAAATGTTATGGTGATGGTCATTATGGAAAAACCTAAGATAGACAATTAGATATAGCATTATATAGCAATCTCAAGAGATGTATAAAGCATATCCCAGCATATTCATGGAGGCTGAGGGGTGGCAGTTATGAGAAACACTCCACATATAGTTAGGTAGCACTTGTAAATATGAGGTCATTACCTGTTAATTTTAATTATATATAGAATATTTTCTTCTTTTGGATGCTGTAATGTCCAAGGAAGATTTCACCTCTATGTTCCAGACCTGCACTTTGGAACAAACAAAGACAACTCCTAAAGAATCCATCCCAGGTTTTACAAAACAACCTAATTCATGTTGAGAAATACATTTTGGGAGCATTTAGTCAATAGTAGGGTCATATCTAGCCAGTATGGAAATATATAGTTCCTTACATTAACACGGAGAATATGTGACCATTGCTCATTAATTGCTAAGGCCAGATAAGGCCTGTTATATTTTCTGTGACTTTTGGATGGACTCCCACCTACCTATTTTATTAGCTTTATTTAATACTTGTACAAATTGATGCCAGGTTCTCCACTGTGGTGGAAGAACACAAATCAACTGCCCAAGGCACTGAGGGTGAAAATCATCTTTGTGCAGAGGACCAGCGCAAAGTGTATGCATCACTTAAGTCCTATTTAATCCTATTTTAAAAGCTTAAATGAGACATAAATGGTGCACAGGCCTTCTGTATAGAGTGAATTTCACCCTGAGAGTGCAGGGCCTTTAATTGTGCCTAGTCTCTGGTTGAAGGGTTACAGGTGGGCAGAAGGCTGATTATACCTTCCCTTCTACACATACCCCCCAATCTGGTCCTTTTTCTCTCTGAGTTTGGAGTTGAGCATACAGTGTTTATAACATATCAAACAGGAAAGCTATATAACATAGGTCTGTGCCGTAAATATCCCACGTATTTTCACACCAGGCCCCATTTTGATACTGTAGACCAGCCAAACCAATGTCTGGGTAACTTTCATTAATGGAATATTTTTGAAAACTCGCCCCAGTAACAGAATAACAAATATTTGACGAAGGAAATACTGAATTTTTAAACACTTACTTCTAACACTGTGTGAGAAGAATGACTTGAAAGAAATGTCCAATGGTTTCCAACATATCAGGAAACCCTGTGTTTACCTGAATTGGTCAGGCCTGCCACGCTAGTGTTTATCAGCATTGTTGTGGACTGACAGTGGTAATTTCCTCCTAATAAAAGAGGGTGAGACATCTTTAGTGTTCCCAGGCTACTTGGAGAAGGTCTGTGTTTACATGAACTGTTCTGACATTCTAATGAACAACTCTGGGAAGAAACGTTAAGAACTGCCTGATGATTGTAAGCTGAATTCAGAGTAACAGCCGTGTTAGTCTGTATTTGCAAAAAGAAAAGGAGTACTTGTGGCACCTTAGAGACTAACCAATTTATTTGCGCGTAAGCTTTCGTGACCTACAGCTCACTTCATCGGATGCATACTGTGGAAAGTTTAGAAGATCTTATTATATACACACAAAGCATGAAAAAATACCTCCTCCCACCCCACTCTCCTGCTGGTAATAGCTTATCTAAAGTGATCACTCTCCTTACAATGTGTATGATAATCAAGTTGGGCCATTTCCAGCACAAATCCAGGTTTTCTCACCCCCCCACCACCATACACACACAGACTCACTCTCCTGCTGGTAATAGCTTATCTAAAGTGATCACTCTCCTTACAATGTGTATGATAATCAAGTTGGGCCATTTCCAGCACAAATCCAGGTTTTCTCACCCCCCCCCCCCCCCACACACACACAGACTCACTCTCCTGCTGGTAATAGCTTATCTAAAGTGATCACTCTCCTTACAATGTGTATGATAATCAAGTTGGGCCATTTCCAGCACAAATCCAGGTTTTCTCAACCCCCCCACACACACAAACTCACTCTCCTGCTGGTAATAGCTTATCCAAAGTGACCACTCTCCTTACATTATGTATGATAATCAAGGTGGGCCATTTCCAGCACAAATCCAGGGTTTAACAAGAACGTCTGAGGGGGGGAGGGTAGGAAAAAACAAGGGGAAATAGACTACCTTGCATAATGACTAAGCCACTCCCAGTCTCTATTCAAGCCTAAGTTAATTGTATCCAATTTGCAAATGAATTTCAATTCAGCAGTTTCTCGCTGGAGTCTGGATTTGAAGTTTTTTTGTTGTAAAATAGCGACTTTCATGTCTGTAATCGCGTGACCAGAGAGATTGAAGAGTTCTCCGACTGGTTTATGAATGTTATAATTCTTGACATCTGATTTGTGTCCATTTACTCTTTTATGTAGAGACTGTCCAGTTTGACCAATGTACATGGCAGAGGGGCATTGCTGACACATGATGGCATATATCACATTGGTGGATGTGCAGGTGAACGAGGCTCTGATAGTGTGGCTGATGTTATTAGGCCCTGTGATGGTGTCCCCTGAATAGATATGTGGGCACAGTTGGCAACGGGCTTTGTTGCAAGGATAGGTTCCTGGGTTAGTGGTTCTCTTGTATGGTATGTGGTTGCTGGTGAGTATTTGCTTCAGGTTGGGGGGCTGTCTGTAGGCAAGGACTGGCCTGTCTCCCAAGATTTGTGAGAGTGTTGGGTCATCCTTCAGGATAGGTTGTAGATCCTTAATAATGCGTTGGAGGGGTTTTAGTTGGGGGCTGAAGGTGACGGCTAGTGGCGTTCTGTTATTTTCTTTGTTAGGCCTGTCCTGTAGTAGGTGACTTCTGGGAACTCTTCTGGCTCTATCAATCTGTTTCTTCACTTCCACAGGTGGGTATTGTAGTTGTAAGAATGCTTGATAGAGATCTTGTAGGTGTCTGTCTCTGTCTGAGGGGTTGGAGCAAATGCTCCAATATGTGGGGGGGGGAGGTGAGAAAACCTGGATTTTGCTGGAAATGGCCCAACTTGATTATCATACACATTGTAAGGAGAGTGATCACTTTAGATAAGCTATTACCAGCTGGAGAGTGGGGTGGGAGGAGGTATTTTTTCATGCTTTGTGTGTATATAATAAGATCTTCTAAACTTTCCACAGCATGCATCCGATGAAGTGAGCTGTAGCTCACGAAAGCTTATGCTCAAATAAATTAGTTAGTCTCTAAGGTGCCACAAGTACTCCTTTTCTTTTTGTAAGCTGAATTGTTCGGGATTTTACTTTCTACTGAGAAGAAAACAATCTGTTAACTTTTTTAGTAAAATATTTACTGCCTGCAAAGAAGACAAAATAGCTGCTATCTGGCAAAATAGCATTGTAATTTTTTGCCGCCTTTGTTCTCTGCAGCATACCCATCATTTTCAGGGAGGTTTGTTTATAAAACACACAGATGTTCAAAAGCAGCATCCCCCATCTCTTTCAGCCTTCCAATACACAAATCTTGTATGCAGGCCCCATTCCTCCTGTGCTGAATAACATTATGCTGAACATGAACATTTCTGCTGTGAAAAGTCAGGGCTCAGAAGCTTTCAGGAGTCTTCATTACTGCTTGTGGTGGGTGATCCAGGCTATGCATATACAGTACAAATGTGGGGTTTTATTAAGAACTGTTTGTTTTTCCCCGCACTACGTACCATGTACAGCCAACCCATGCTTCCTTAGGGCCAGTTTCTGTCAGCCTTACTCATGTGACCTCACTCCCTGGGACATCTTGTGGCATAAGGTGCTACTTGACATGAGTGACAGAGGCAGAATCAGGCCCACGCTTAATAATATAGGGAGACATTTTCTGCTGTCATCATGCCACCATTGACTTCAGTACAGTTATTTCAGCAGATAATTTGGCCCATATTACTCATTATGTACTTGCTGCACCTTTTGTGTTTATCACAATTTAAGTTGGTTTTAAGAAGCTGCCACTATCAGAAATATGTATAAAGGTTGTGAGTGAGGGGGTGGGGAAAGGAGGAAAGGTATAGAGCTAGTTTTTAAGCTCAGCGTCTCCCACCCGGTATAAGTACTGCAGGAGTGGACTGAAAATAGGGAGAGATTTTCAGAAGTGCCTAAGAGAATTGGGAGCACCAGTCCCATGGGAAGTCAATGGCACTTGTGTTTCTAGTGATCTCAGACACTTTTGAAAATCTCACCTGTAATTATGAATGTGATGACCACTCGTTTAGAAAGCATTTAAATAGGTTAGCACCTATAAAGGAAAATTAAAAAGAGGCCAAGAAGCCACACTATGAATGGCAAGGAGCAGACACAATATCGCAAGGAGAAGTGATGGGCTCCATAGGGTTTTATAACTCAGTTAAGGACCATGGAACTCCTCTCTCTCCCCATACACAAACACAGTCGCCGTATCCAATACACTAAGAGTTTTCTCAGTACGGAAATAAGATTATGAAGTTGTTTGAATGACCCAGTGGGTGGTTTTTGAACAGCTTTCAAAAATACCTGTTCTAAAAGATGAGTACTGTGAAAACTTGTGGTCCAGTTTTCTTGCCATGTGAAATTGTAGGTATCGGGCAATTTCCTTCTTTCATATTTGTATACCTGTGGAGTTTCTGCAAGATTGTCTGAAGACAATCGCTGTCCCCATTTGTTTTATATATCATCCATTTGTTGCAATACATTCCAAAATATGATCATTTCCCTGGTATCTGACTTTTTGGAAGTGCCTGAACCACTTGAGTC
This sequence comes from Chelonia mydas, assembly GCF_015237465.2. Taxonomy (NCBI): domain Eukaryota; kingdom Metazoa; phylum Chordata; order Testudines; family Cheloniidae; genus Chelonia; species Chelonia mydas. The sequence continues at coordinate 282,551,350 of NC_057849.1, forward strand.
TAGCTCTGTTTTCAGGTCTTCTTTTTTGTTATCGCCATGGTATTTTCAAAACCAGCACGGAGACTGTTAAAATTAAGCTATTGTATTTTACTAAATGTAGATGAGATATTAACTGAGGATTGTTTTAATTAACAATCCGATTGCATTGTCCACACAGTGCAAGCTGCCAATTACTGTGCTGGTAGAGAGTCAAGAAAAACACTTTTAAGGAGGTTCTGAAGTCTTTGGAGAGCAGCACACAGTATTCTCATTTATCAAGAAGGTTCAGAAGCTGACTGCACCATTGTTGATTGTCAGGGTGCAACTGCACATTTAGACTTTTCGTTTCCCATATTAACAATGAAAACTAAACTCCCAGGGAGGGGCATGCCTTTCAGATCACATAGTTGATAGTGGCCATATGTCACATGGTGTGGCTGCTGAACTTTTGAACGCTTTTTTCTTATAAATTTATTAGGGTGTTTTCTTGCCATTCTTGGTATCTTCAGAGAGCCAGCGTTTAAGAGGTATGGTAGCTCTGCAAGTCTTACAGTGCAACTGATGACTCTTCTTTGAATGAAACCAGTCAAATTGGTCAGTGCAATTTCAGTTACAAAAAATGTGTCTTCCACACATCTCACATTATTAAGGTAATGAGCATTTCTTTGTAGAAGAACGTTTATGCTCCAGAGTGTTTCCATTCAGCTCAATGAGCTATTGAGTGATAAGGTACACCAGAAATTTAAAGATCTTGCCTGATGGTCAAGTCTTGCATTTCACTGTAATGTTTAACCTGAACTATACTGATTTTTTCCCCAGTTTTAGCAGTATATACTAGAAATTGTGGTGTCTGAAAATGAATGACATTAAAGCAATGATTTTGTTTTGCTGTGCAATGGGGGCTGTTAAGTAGCAGCTATCTGAATATACGTTGTTCTTTGTATCAGGAGTTGCTGGTGACAGTAGAAAAAGTCCCTCATGTGGGTGTAGGACAGTTTGTTCTGTTTCAGGGTTTTTTCTGTGTATTGGTTACTCAATGTTTTCTGTAAGTTTCATGTGATCTGTATTTGAAATGAATAGTAGCTATGCTGCAGGTAAACATGGTATTCCACCTGAGAGTTTGATTTCTTAGTACTCTCTGTTTCTACATCTGCCGTTGAATGGATGCTTGGCAAGTACGCTGTAGCTCATGAAAGCTTATGCTCAAATAAATTGGTTAGTCTCTAAGGTGCCACAAGTCCTCCTTTTCTTTTTGCTGGTACAGACTAACACGGCTGCTACTCTGAAACCTTCTGGAAGAGTATATCACTTTACTAGTTCAATAAGAATGCTCTATATTTATAGGTTTATTCAAGTATTTTAGGCAAGAGAATTTTATCTTCATTGCAGCTCAGAAATTGAATAGACACTTCTTTCTTAGGCTCCAGTTTATCAAAGGGCTTAAGCATGGATTTAAGTCTGTGTTTAGGTGCTTTGATGCATCAGGGCCCTAGATAGTAAATAGGGATACAATTCTTATGTGGGAGTGGGAGAAATTCTGAGTCCTTTACTCAGTTTCAATCCTCACAGAGGCAAAAGTTCCATTTAGGTCTTTTGCCTGAAGAGAAACTAAGTAATGGCTTCAGGATTTCACTCTGTACATTTATAAAAATATACCTGCAAAAATCCAACTTGGATTTTGAATTTATCTTTTGTTCAAAATATTTTTCTTCGGTCAAACTTAGTTGAATTTTTAAGCATCAAATACTATTCAAAGTGTTCAGTATAATGGATTAAGATTTTAAAGGCTAGTTTTCAAAAGTAGCCTCTGATTTTGGATACTTCTGTTTTTGGATGCCCAACGTGAGACAGTTTGGGCCTGATTTACACAGATACTTCAACTGGATTTGTGGCTGCTCAGCATATTCTAAGAATTAGACCCTAAAACAATCATCAGGACACCTGCAATCTGTTACTCATAAATGTTTCTGACATTCACAATATGTGAATATCACCTTGATTGCTTCAATATGTGATTTTCAGACAGATACTGTTCTGATATCAGTATCATCAAATCATAGGCGGCATATAATGGAGGCCAGAGGAGACTAAGCCTCTCCAAACCTCATGCTGCCGGGGGCGGGGGGAGGGGGGGGAGGGGGGGGAGGGGCGGGAGGCATGGCAGATTTGGGGCCCCCTGAAAAATCTCCCCAGCCATGTTCCCCAGGTGGAGGAACTCTCACTCACCACCGCAGCTCCGGAGCTACAGCAGGGGCACAGAGCTTTTCCAGTCTCAGGGTAGCGGGGGAGGAGGAGCGAGCAGGGGTTGGGCGGAGCTCCAGGGGGGAAAGATGTGGAGTGGGGGCAGAATGGGGCCGGGGCCATGTGTGGAATAGGGTGGGGCCACAGGGGAAGGGGTGGAATGGCGTGGGGCTATGGACAAAGCTGCAGACAGAAGGGGCAGGATGGGGGAGGGGCTCGGGGCTCCAGCCAGGGCCTAGAGCTCTGCCGTAGTCCCAGCCAAGGCTGAGAGCTCGACCCTGGCTGACGCTGAGCTCTCAGCTCCCCCACCACCTGTGACCCCAATTGAGCCCTCAGACCTTCCCCTGCCCCGGGGCCATGGCTCGGCCCCCTGCCCTGGTCAGAGCCATGGTGGGGGGGGGGCTGAGAGCAGTGTGTGAGGGCGGGGCCTCGGCCACAAGAGGCGGGCAGGGGGATCGCCTCCCCAAGGGAGAGCTTCACCCGCCCGCCCATGCATCAAGTAATTAGTATCTGGATTCACATTGATGTTTCCTTTTCAGAAATGTGTGCTCTATTGGCCAGAAAAGAGAGGGATCTATGGAAAAGTTGAAGTCCTCGTTAACAATGTGCAAGAGTGTGAGAACTATACTGTCCGCAACCTTACATTAAAGGTAATGATCTATGGCTGTTATGGGGAAATGTCCTTCCAATATCCATAATACTTCACTGTTGAATGTTTAATGAAATTGAACGGCAATATATTTAAAACTGAAAAAGGGCACATTTTTCCACTATTCATAACTAACCTAAGGGCCTCACTGCCACAAGGTATAATTGAGACCTAGGACCTGAAGCATTTATACTAAGGCCATTTTACATCACTCTGGCAGTGTAAAGGGGCCTTAAAGTTATACCCACTTAAGTTACACTCACTTTAAGGCCCCTTTACACTGTCAGAGCAATTAGGGTTGTCACCTTTCTAATTGCTGGTATCTGGACCCTTGAGATTCACCCCTTCTCTGCCTCTTCTCTTGAGGCCTTGCCCCTTCCCTGCCACTTCACTCGAGGCCCCACCCCTACCCCACCTCTTCCTCAAGGCCCCGCCCCCAACACTCACTCCTCTTCCCCCTTCCTCCTGTTGCTAGCTGGATCGTCTCCACCTCCTGCCCCGCACCCCCAGCTGGGCTTCCTCTGCTTGGGGCTGGGACAGGAGCTACTGCAGCCTGACAAGGAACCTGCCTGCAGGTAGGAGGCGGCCCCATCTGAGCAGGGGCTGGTGCGGTTTAATGACCCGGCACCCCTGCCCTGCAGAACTGGGCTTTTGGTGTCCAGTCAGTAGAACTGACTGGACACTGCCAGGTCCCCCTTTTGACTGGACTTTCCAGTCGAAAACTGGACACCTGGCAACCCTAAGAGCAATGTAAAGGGAGAGTTTAAGTGAGAGTTGGGGCCCAGAATTTAACAGGGTTCAGAGAAGGATTAGATATTTATATGGATGATGAGAACACCCACAGTTCATTAGATAAGATAAAAATATAAGCGATATAAACTTGGTGCTTCAGGGCATAAGCCTGTCTGGAGTTAGGAAGAAACTCCTCCTATGAGCAACTTATTCCATAATTGTCCACAATAAGGTTCCTTCATCTGCTTCTGAAGAATCTGGTAGTAGCCACTCTTAGGGCATGTCTACACTTACCTCCAGAGCAATCGATCTAGTGGGGGTCGATTTATCGCGTCTAGTGAAGACATGATAAATCGACCGCCGAGCACTCTCCCGTCGACTCCGGTACTCCACCGGAGCAAGAAGTGTAGGCAGAGTTGACAGGGGTGTGTCAGCAGTCCACCTACTGCGGTGAAGACACCACGGTGAGTAGATCTAAGTACGTCGACTTCAGCTATGTTATTAACACAGTGGAAGTTGAGTAATTTAGATCGACCTCCCCTTCCCCCCAGTGTAGACCAGGCCTCAGAAACAGAATGCTGGACAAGATGGGCTACTAGTCTGATCCAATAAGGTAGTTCCTGTGTTCATATACCTAGGATATTGTAGTTCTCATGTAAGATCTGCTTCAATACTTATGATAAGGTCTTTTAGCAGATAGTGGACAAATTAAGCAATTTCATGAATATGAATACAATTTATTCTCTTGCCTTACTCCACTCCCATTGCTTCACTCCTCCTTCTATGCTAGCCCCTCTGTTCACATCCCACAGTGCAGAGGGCAGAGAGAAGGTCTGGCCAGAGTGCATTACACTCTGGCAATCCCCAGCTGATAATAAGGACCCATGGTGACCCTAGTCATCTGGTGTAAATAGGAGCAGAAGAGAATCTGGGCCTGAGTATCTTGTTTCACCATATCAAGGTATGCAATTTATCAGCTGTTGGATTCCCCAAATAATCACCGGTATTTGGTTTGATAATGTATGTAAATGGGCCAAATTCTGCCTTCATACATGCATGTGTCCAAAGCTTATCATATTGAGAGAAATAAAATTAATTGCAAAATTGTTCTTCACAAGTGTATAAGTGATATCTTTACATTATTTCCAGCAAGGGAGTCAGTCCCAAAATGTGAAACACTATTGGTACACATCCTGGCCGGACCACAAAACCCCAGACAGTGCTCAACCTCTTTTGCAGCTTATGCTGGATGTGGAAGAGGACAGGATGGCATCAGCTGGCAGAGGGCCTGTAATTGTGCACTGCAGGTAATCTACTACAGTTTTCTTAAAAGAATTAGTGCAAAACTCAATGGCTTGGAATTCTTATAGTAGCGCTACAGACATAGGTGGAGGAACTAGGGGAGCATTGGGTGCTGCCGCACTGCCTGGCTTAAAGTAGTAATAACAACCCAAATACATGGTTTCCACCTTCAGCACCCCCACTATAAAAATTGCTCCCGCACCACTGGCTACAGAAAAGGGCCTCAGATCACAAGGCCCTTTTCTATTCAAAGAGGGCCTTTCTGGAAGTGGTTAAGAGAAAGTTCCACAATGCTTTTACTAAATTCTGGTTGAACTGTTAGTTTGCGTTGCTATTTTTTAGAAAGTTAGCCATATTTTGGTAGTGAATAGTTCCTGAACCCATCCTGATCTCTGCTAATGAATTAGGTAAGTGTTTGAAAGACAGTTCTGAGGAATAGTTGTCAGTCTGTGTTCCATGTTGTTCACTGTTCACTTTAGCTATTTGTTGTCCATTATTCATGTTGTGTGATTAGTCACATGTTCTGCCCCATGATTGGCTGCCTGAAACTTTTTAAACGGGAGAATAATGAATCACAAACTTGAGGTAAAATTTTTCAAATGAATACACATTAGTACTAAAATTCATGTTCATTCTGGGGTTTGTGAACATTTTCACAACTGCTTGGCAGTTGGCTGAATACTCACAAACCATAAATAGTGTTACCCCACAAATCAGAGTGAGCCAAATGCTGCCCATTTTGCTCATCACAATTCAGTCAGTTCTGTTAATCATCTATCATTTTACTCTGTGTACTGTAGTGAACTAAATTGTACATCATGAAATAGTAGTAGGCAATTTCAGATTTGTTATATTACTTGAAAAGGGGTTAGGAGATGAGGCAACCTAGAAAAAAATTATTTCCATGCCTGTTTTCTCTTATAATCATGGTGCTATAATGCACTTTTTGCTAGACATAGGTCAAAACCAGAACTTTTCTTCTCAAACTACCTCTACTAGCTCCATATTTCTGGGATTTGGATAAATACGATCCAGAGATTTGAACAACCCCTCATTATGCCAAACCAAATCCAAGGAGATTTTCCAAAAACCATAACCACCCCAATGTTGCCCATCTCTCTTTACTATTTTGTTTTGTTTTGTTTTCTTAAGCAATCCACAAATCTATGAATGAACTGCCACGTTCCCATTTGCGCAGTAATGCTTTTTCATGAGGAGGGGCACAATGGAACTTGGTGTCATTCGGAGGGGGGTCTGAAATCACTGTGTCCCTAATAAAATGAACATGATGCTGTAGTGGCAGTGTCATACTCCCTCTTCTAGCAACATACTTTCCCACATTTTAATCTTCTGATTTATGGGATAGAGGTGTCCAGATCTCACAAAACTTTCAAATTTGGGGCTGTTTGCCTGGGATACATATGTGCAGCTCTCATTTATTTCAGTGGCAGCACTGCATGCTCACCTGAGGACAAAACATGACCCTCAACCTGGTGCAGAAAGGCTATAAAAATCTTTTAAGTTTTTAAATTATTATCAACGTTGAAAAAAATACATTTGAAAAGTAAAATGGAACAAAATAACCTACAAACGCTGGCTGCTGTCCCATGTGCTCCAATAGCATGTCCATTCAGGGCATTATGGGTAAGAAAGAATATAATCCATCTCACCCTCCAGCAGCAGAGTTATGTCTGTAGTGCTAAGAGGAGAAAAATGAGTACACATTTATTTTTGTCATTTAAATCAGCAGATGTGACTCTGAATACACGGAGGGAGCAGATCCACTAAGTAAGAACGTTTGTTTTGTACTGCCAGTTTTCAGAGTAATATTGCACTTTAAAGGTACAGAAGTTTCCTCTGTCATTTGAAGTGCCCATCCAAATCTTATACTAATCTATGACTGACACACCATCTTTTGTATGTGTAGCATAGTACAGCCAAATGAGCTAGTGTGTTTTGGCCTCTAGGTGGTCTTGAACTGAATGTATATTTGAATGAACAGACTTCAAATACAAAGTAAGAGATTTTTTTTATTGACCAAATAAGGAAAAAATAGAGGCATAGGGCTAGATTCTCAGCTGGCATAAACTGATTTAGCTCCATTTAAGTCAATGAAACTATGCTAATTTATGCCAACTGAACAGCTGGCCCATAATGTGCAATACACAAATTACACAAAATATATCCTCTGCCCCCAGAAGAAGCAACAAATTAATATATAAGGTGCAGGAACTGCCTGGGTTACATGGTGATGAATCTGACACTGACATTTTGGGTGCTGAAAAATGCTGCATTCACTGCCTTTGCAACCAGTACAGAAGCCCCCAACCCCGGCGCCTCCCACCCCGTGGGGCTGGAGTCCCTGAGACTCCCGTCCTGCAGCTGAAGCCTAGAGCCCTAAATGGGGGGAGTATGGAGGGCTCTGGGAAGTCTTCTCTGAGAATTTAAGCCTTGAAATTATTATTCCCAAAAGGCAATGAACACTACTCTATGGTATTGGAGCCCAAACAAACAAACAATACAGCAATACAGAACATCATACTGTACTGCCACAGGGGTGCAGTGATAGGTGTCTTAAAAATACCTATGTAAGTAGATCACAAAATTGCCCTGATATTTTGTGAGGGGGATATAGGGCAAGTAACAGATTTTCTGTAACTTGACGTCTTTAAGTCAAGATTTGAGGATGTCAGTGACTCAGCCAAAGGTTACAGGGTCTATTACAGGAGTGGGTGGGTGAGGTTCTGTGACCTGAGATATGCAGGAGGTCAGACTAGATGATTGTGATGGTCCCTTCTGTCCTAAAGTCTATGAGTGTCAGATTTAGCTTGCATAGTCTGCAGTAAAATCAGGGGAAAAGATAGGACCTACATTTGCCTGATGCTGGGGAGATGGGAACTTGGCTTTGTCAAATACACTGGAGAATTTATCCAAGAACAGTTAATCCGTGGGAAAATATAAATCATGTAATACTACCAGGATCTTGGAGGTAGGGGGATCTGCTGTGAAAGTGCTGACCTATTGGTAGTTTTAACTTATGCACCTCATTTGTAAAGGATTTCACAATATTTTGAAGAAGAGAATGTATGTGCAGTAACTTGCTTGTTTAGGCTAGTTCCTCTGCCTTCCCCTGTGTATAAAATATCTCTATCCCATTTTGGACATATTTGCCCAGATGGTATCAGCATTCAAGGATATAGGTTGTCAGCATAGATCTCAGACTCACCCCAGGAAATCAGTCTTTTCTGACTGCCAGTCTTGCTTCTCACTATCCCCTCACTTTTTGGCTTAGCATACTTATATGTTTAATACTGCTGACTCCTGGGGTTCCTGAGTCTCAAATACACTTCCATCTTTAATTCCGTAGCCAGGAGTCAGACTGGGGTCCTCTGCACTGCATAAATATAATCCTAATAAAACTCATACTGCAACCTTTCATCCAAGACACTCAAAACACTTTACAGACACTAATGGAATTAAGCCTCACAGCACTCCTCTGAGGTACATACCTAGTATTATACTCATTAAACAGATGGATAAAGTGAGGCAGTCAATCATTTAACTACTTAGTGCCTCACTTTATCCATCCCTCCTCCACACTCCCCCCAGACGGCAAACGAGGAACAGAACATGGAAAGTTGCAGCACTCCCTCCCTCTCCCCTCTGCAAAATTGCAGAGCACTACAGGAGGCTGATAGAGAGTGGCAGCATGATTACTGGTCTTGCATACATCCATGGCTAGTGTGGCGAGAACTGTGACAGAATCTCTCCAACTGAGCAAGATCCATGGAGGTAGGGCTTGGAATACAGATCCCTGGCCTCTGCTGCCTTTCGGGGACAGATTCCTCTGGTCACTCCACATCTCCCCTTGAACTGGAGCAGAGAATACTCAGACTCCTCTGGTCCATTGGAGCTGTAGAGGTTTTGCATTTACATTGCCCCCTCCAGGCACTTTTGTGCAGAGTGAAAACATATGGGCCTCACAAACTAACCCACAACTATTTATCTGCTGCAGCTCTGTGAGCATTCATTTCCTAGCAGAAAAGGTGAGTTAGTCATGCACCTAACCACTGATGAGTCCCTCTTCTGCATGTTGAGTATTTTCAGGTCCATATATCCAACATCAGAACAACTTCTTTGAAGATGCAGGTTGGTGTCTGTCAGCTCTGTTCACCTTTGTTTTAATTTTACTTTCAGTGCTGGAATAGGAAGGACTGGGTGTTTTATTGCTACTGCCATTGGCTGTCACCAGCTGAAGGAAGAAGGCGTTGTGGATGCACTAAGCATTGTCTGCCAGCTACGAGTTGATAGGTGAGTTGCAGTGGAACTGTAAGTCAGACAAAAAACACAATGTGGCATTTTCAATCCTGGTTTGCCACATTCCGATCTGCTATATTTGTCTGTTAACCTCACAGAACAGAAATACTCTGCCTCCTTGTAGGATATGTCCTGCATCCTACACTCTGTTTAAAGAAGGTCACAGTTGGGTAACAAATATACCAATGTCAAGACTTTCAAGGATTCACCATTCTTAAAGGTGAATTGAAGTGTTTAAATTGTTAAATTATTAACATAACACGTGTGACGATTTAAAATTTATGGAAAACTATGTGGGAGATTTTCAGAAGCTCTCAGAGTTGCCTAATTCTCCTCCTACTGATGCCAAAGTGAGTTTTTCTATGGACTTCAATGGGAGCACAGTTAGACTAGCACTGAACACTTCTGAAAATCCCACCCTACATTTTTAACCAGAATATTTTGAAAAGTTCTTTCCTTTTTTTACTTTTCTGTCAGGACCTGAATTTGGGGTTCTGTGCTTCTCTTGCAAGAGTTTCCTACATCACAATGGCCAAGCCTGAGCCTGTTAAGAAGCTGAGTCTTCTTGCCAGTTGCAGCTGGCTATTTGGCCATCCAATAGCAATGAGGAAACAAAAGGACCTCAAAGTTGTAAACCAACAAAGAGATCTAAATAAGAGAAGGTATTTGTTGAATAAATTGTTTTACAATTTCTTTGCCCATTCTGCCTATCAGCTGTCTTTTTGTTGTTGTTAGAAAAATCATAGATTATTTTAAAATGTATTTACCTGATAGTTTCTGTGGCCTAGCAGGCCTTGTATTAAGAGAGGCCGGATCCTGCACTCCATGTGATGCAAACCTCTCACTGAAATCAACTAATTCAACAAAGGGTTGGCAAAAGCAGTTTAAAGTGTATGTCACAATGCATATTCCTTTCCCCCTGGGCCATATCCTCCCTCCCAGACAGACACACATATCAACTCCAAGTAGCTGGTTTGGTGCAAGCCTGGGAAGGGTGGTGAGTGTGTGTCTGTAATGGCCAAGTTGCAGTTGCTTTTAACACCCTGAAGTTGCAATAACCCCTACTGCTTCAGGGACCCAACTCTGTGAGGGGCACTGGCCGACGGACCTCAGTGTTAACCAAAAGAGCCTCAGTTTCATTTTCTATCGGAAAGACGACACTGGTAATGCAATACAGCCTCAGCTAGTACTCCACTAGTACAGCACACACACACACACCCTTTCTACTATACTCACTTTCAACACTGGGTATGAGCTTAGGTCCTACTGTGGGACTTCATCCCAACATCTGGCCTGAAACCAGTGCTACCAGCTGAGTTATCACACAGCTGTATTAGGTGTAAGTAACTGATCCAAACAGACTGCACTGAACACTTTTTTATGGTCAAGTTTAACTAAGTTGCATTGTTGGCGCTGAAATGAGTCACTGCTGTAAAATTTCTTTTGTGTCTGCTGTTTAGACAGGATGCATTATAGGCGTTAGAAAGAAGAGAGGAAGAGCTGCTCTCTGTACATGTGATCTAAGGGTCACCATAGGTTACATTTTTAGGATATGAAGAAGAATGAAATCTGTGTACACTAAGGTCCAGGTTCTCTTGTCCTTACTCATGCTGAGTAGTACCTCACTCCTCCAACAGCCCCAATAAAATCAATAGGATTGCTCTGGGAGCGTGGAACTCAGCATGTATAAAGGGTATCAGAATCTGCCCCAAGTGCCTGAGTTTTTTATGACATATCTAATCTTAGTTGTGCTTAAAATATAGCGTATAAAGTGTTTTTTAGAGAGATTTCCCATAACTGTGTTGGGTTTGAAATTTGGATTTTAACAGCTTAGATGCTGGCTATATGGTTCCCTATAGTTCTTACACCTGTTGTGTCAGAATTGGATATTCATGATGTAATAACAAGTAGGGCTATCAAGCAATTAAAAAAATTAATTGTGATTAATTGTGCGATTAATCACGCTATTAAATAATAGAATACCATTTATTTAAATATTTTTGGATGTTTTCTACATTTTCAAATATATTGATTTCAGTTACAACACAGAATACAAAGTGTACAGTGCCCAGTTTATATTTACTTTTATTACAAATATTTGCACTGTAAATAACAAAAATCGTATTTTTCAATTCACCTAATACAAGTACTGTAGTGCAATCTCTTTATCATGAAAGTTGAACTTACAAATGTAGAATTATGTACAAAAAATGACTGCATTCAAAAATAAAACAATTTGAAACTTTAGAGACTACAAGTCCACTCAGTCCTACTTCTTGTTCAGCCAATCAAACAAACAAGTTTGTTTACCTTAGCAGGAAATAATGCTGCCCACTTCTTGTTTACAATGTCACCTGAAAGTGAGAACAGGCGTTCGCATGGCACTGTTGTAGCCGGCGTCACAGGATATTTACATGCCAGATGCACTAAAGATTCATATGTCCCTCCAATCTTCAACCATCATTCCGGAGGACATGTGTCCATGCTGATGACAAGTTCTGCTCAATAACAATCCAAAGCAGTGCAGCCCGATGCATGTTCATTTTTATCACCTGAGTCAGATGCCACCAGCAGAAGGTTGATTTCCTTTTTCGTGATTCGGGTTCTATAGTTTCCGCATATGAATATTGCTCTTTTCAGACTTCTGAAAGCATGCTGCACACCTCGTCCCTCTCAGAGTTTGGAAAGTAATTCAGATTCTTAAACCTTGGGTTGAGTGCTGTAGCTATCTTTAGAAATCTCACATTGGTACCTTCTTTGCGTTTTATCAAATCTGCAGTGAAAGTGTTCTTAAAATGAACAACATGTGCTGGGTCATCATCTGAGACTGCTGTAACATGAAATATATGGCGGAATGCAGGTAACACAGAGAAGGAAACATACAATTCTCCCCCAAGGAGTTCAATCACAAATTATTTAACGCATTATTTTTTTAACATCAGCATGGAAGCATGTCCTCTGGTTCTTAGCAGCAGAGCAGATTGTTTGATTTTTAAGAAATAAGGTTTCATTCTATTGTACTTTCTTTTCAGAGGTGGAATGGTTCAGACCAGTGAACAATATGAATTTGTGCACCATGCACTGATTCTGTATGAAAGCAGACTTTCTGCAGAAGCTGTCCAGTGAAACTATGAAGGGTACCCAGAATGTCAATCTCTTGAGGTAATTTGTTTCATTACCAACCAGCAACTTCTTCAAGGAGTTTACTGCAGTGGATGCTTTGAAGCCAACTTGTGAAAGGATTGTGGATCGTTTGGCAAAAATGTAAAGCTTGCCAGACCCTTACTGTACATGAATGTATTGTAAGCGTCCCAAAAATGATTTTTAAAGAAGGCACTGTACTGATGCTACATGTGGAGTTCACGTATATATAGCTAAAGGTGGATTTATTTCTGTAATAATAATATCTGCTATACAGAATGTACGTATGTACTACTGCTGCGGTCAGGTGGAAACTGGAACTTCTACAGAAGAAATGTTTTTCTGTGTATAAATGCTTTAACATTTGCCAACTCTGTCTTGTGAATGGACTGTCAGCTGTTAAACTGTACCTGTTAAGTGCTATTACATATTATGTGGTGAGCTTATTTCTTGGCCACATAAGACTCTTGCTGCTAAAGTTGCAAGTGATCAATTATGGATTTAAGGGGAAGATTTGTTTCTGAAACTGCTCAAAAGCAGTTATATCTTTTATATGGAAATATCTGTTCTTCATACTATTAGCTATTTAATGTGTATTTACAGTTGGTCCTATAAAGCAGTTACAGAGCACAACCTCTGTTATTCCTTGTATATGTATGTATTTACTCTATACTGTTGATTGTACTCTATACTGTTAGAAGCTGCTTCTGCTCCTGACCTGAATCCAGTGTATTTGTAAATTGTATAAGTCAGTTTACTTTTAAAAGAAACTTTGTAGAATATATTAAATGGTAAGGATTTTAAATATTTGTCTGTCTTTTAGTAAGAGGGGATTTTTTGAATATGTTGTCTACATGTTGTATCTCTTCTGTTAAGAGATGGACGCCTTTGGAAATATGAACTGTTCTGTAACAGGAGGTTGTACAGAAAATGCTGCTATGAATGTTTCCATATATTTCTGCACGGATTTGTTCTTTAAAAGAAATGTGACTCTAGCATAACTACTTACAGCATTAGGAAGTCTGCACCCAGGATAAAATCAGTTTTTAATTCAATGATGTTGACTTTGCTTCATACTGACAATAAAATACACTTGATACAAAATAGTTAGTGAATATGGAGGTTTTTTTGCATACAGTAATTAACCATTACTATTATTATAATACCACAATAAGGCAAATGTATCCCAATCTGCTCGAGTTAATTTCATGCTGTCTTCCGACCATTTGGAGGGTCAAATCACTGAGGCCTTTATTCAGCTTTTAATTAAGGCAGATTCTCACTGTATGTAGGCAAAATGGATCAGATGATGCTGAGGCAAAGTCAACATCACTTGATCCCATAATGGGAGCGTACATGAGTAAGGACTTAGTAAAGAACTCAGAGATTTGCACTCCCACCATGTATGGTTTTCAGAACTCATAAAGAGGAGTTGGAAATCGTATTTAATAATGTGATTTTGCTTGATGGACTCACAACATTTCATTACAGAAACTGTGTTTGGTGTTTACTGGATAGCACGGTGCGTGTTTATTCAGCACAATCCAAATCAGCTGCAGACGTGTAATGTTTCGTGAACCGTCAATTGCATGAAATTACGATCCCTTTTCCTTATATTTTTAGTCCAGTACATTGTTCAGATGTTGAAACAACTTTTTGTTTGTGTGTGAGACTCAGTAGTTTCAAAATCTATCCCTCTTTTGCTTGGATTTTTCCAAAATAAATCAGAGTCAGTAAACTCTGAAGAATCATATGAAAGGACAAAGTGGTAAAAAGTTCCCCCAAACTATTGAATAGAAGGAAGTGCTCGTCACTGACTTTTCCCCCTGTGAAGGCACATTTCCTTCCTAGCCTTCGCTTCACTTATCTGAGGTGGTGATTTTGTGTGTGTGTGTGTGTGTGTGTGTGTATGTGTGTGTGTGGTTTTTGTTGTTTTTTTTTTAAAAGAGAAGCATGGGGAGTTGTTAGGTGGAAAATGGATCCTTTATTTCATGTCCTGATTTTCACCTGCCTGGCCTTCAAGATCTCAGGTAAGTGCATCTCCCGGGTTCCCCCCTCCGTTCCAGTTCTCATTCTGTCACTAACCAGGGCTCCCAAGGGTTGCCTGAAACTTATTTAATGCTGTGAAAATAGAGCCATTTCTCAGCCTGAGTTTATACAAGAGGGATCGGGGCGGGGGGGGGGGGGAGGGCAGGGCCAACAAAGCCAGAACTGTTTAGATTTCTCGCCAAAGCAAAATAAACTCTCTCCTTGAATGTTGTATATACATCATTTTTTAAAAAAGATCTCGGACTAGACAATCCAATGGCTGAGCTCTGAGCCAGGTTTCTTTGAGGAGAGATTCAGATTACTTATTAAGGCTTTGTGAAACTTACAAAAGCAGAAGCTTCTTGGGGCACTTACTTAGAACACAATCTTATGTCCTGCATCATAAGAAAGGGGAAATGAAAAAACAAAGGAAATCATACGTATTGTTTTTAAATGGTTTTGTTTATCTAGTGGAGCCTGAAGCTTTGACTAAATAACTGACTTTTTTAAAAAAAATTGAAAGTAATACTGAGATTGATTTTGAATCATCCAATCCAGTTCTCTGTAACAAGGGGGAATTTGGGGTTGGGGGAGTTTGATTTCAGTGAATGATTTTTCTTCTGTTCATTTCAATGTTGGATGTATACATTTAAGCTTGGATGATAAAAAAATCAATCTGATCTGTAGTGGGATAGTTACAAAATAATGACAAGAGGAGTCAATGTATTTAGGAGTGTAAGATACACAGAGTTCGTATCAGTCAAAAGCTCCCATCCTTTGTAAAAGATAAATGAAACATAGCCCTGGACAGGCAAATAGATTTTGGAAAGTCCTCTTTTCTGTCCCTCCTTCCCCCTCCAAATACTATGATTTCCTTAAAAAAAATCAATGTGCAGTCATATACAGTGGATTTAACTTGTGGTGACAGTAAGGAAGGCTAATGGATCTCTGTGTATTTGAAGAGGAGGGAGAGGGTTTTTCAGAAGTGAGCTGAAAGTCAATAGCCCCCTTGATATCTTGTTAATTCAAGTTTGATTTCTTTGGTTTTTAGAAGGTCAAGGTGAACTTTACCAAAAAGGGTTTGTTGCATTCTTGCCCTTTGCAGTTCCCAGACCAAACAATTGTGATTTTGTGGCTTTTAAAATCAATTCTGCTGGTTCAGGTCATAAAAACTGAGATATACCGAAACAGAGAGAAAAAAAGAGGTTTATTTTTAAGTCATTGGGATTTATTTTTTAAGGGCCATGTATGATTTGTTGTATTTTTATGGGTTTTTCATCTTCCAGAAGGGTTTCTGATTATCCATGTCCAGAAACGGCAATGTCTTGTTGGAGACAAAACAGCAATTGTGGGCAAGTGCAATCTGACTGATCCAAACCAGCAGTGGAGGTGGACAGAGGATGAGAAGCTGCTCCATGTTAGATCTGGCCAGTGTTTGGGCATCTCCAAGTCCTCTGCTGCATCATCCCGCAGCATCTTCATAGACTGCCCTCGGGCACCCAGCTGGATCTTCCACAACACGGAAGGGCTCCTCCAGGTGGCAAACACCTCTCTCTTTCTCACAAAACAAGGCCAGAGGGTAATGATCAAGATGGGTAGGAAATACCCCCATAGCTGGAAGCAAATAGATGTCGATGACAAGGGAAAAACTGCCTATGAAAATCTGTGCCCACACAAAGGTGAGCTTATCCTTTCAGGCAGTGTCCTGGGAGTTATGGTAACAATCCTGTCTCTGTTGTACCCACTTACATTTTAAGGACTATGACATTACTTATGGGAGGTTAATTTAAAGGTTTGTTCAGAATCCAAAATCAGAGTGCCTTAAAAAGACTAGTTTTAAGACAGCCATGATAGCTGCCTTTCTAACATTCAGTGTTTTTGATAGTCTGGGTGATATTTTCAGACTGAGTGTTCCCTTTTCTGTTTCATTTTTGGGCCCAAATCTTTATGTATAGGCTTAATCCACCAGACTCTTGTGCTATTTACTTCCCAAAAAAAGAAGAATATAATTTTTGGTGCTGCTTTCATGTCGTTTATACCAATGTTAAATTATTCAGATCCTCCTCATCCACTTTATCATAGATATGCACGTTTCAAAAAACTACCAAAAGGGGCAAACAGTCATCTGAAAAATGGGGTAGATAGAGTACAACCTCACTGATAACCTGAATTCCAATGAACAAAGAGCCTACACATTCTATTGCTTACGCAGCAATATCACTATACCAATATGGGGAATATTCCCTGTAACAAACACAAAATCCTGAACTGAACCCAAACCTATGGAAATACTGGTTATAAGGTTTTAAGATGTATATGTCTGTGTGCGTACCTCTGTATGTGGCATGTGTTTATATACAGCTATAACATAAAATGTGGGGAGAAAGGGTCTGAATGTTGTTTAATCATCTAAGTTAACAGCTCTTGCTTTGTTGTTTATTTGTTAGAGTTCACAGTAGCACTTTTCAGTATTATTCTGTGCTTTGATTTAACAGTGCACTAAACTAAATCATAATGACCTAGCTAGCTAGCTCTTTATTACAGAGACAATAAGCTGCATCTCATGTGATTTATTCCATCCTTTAAAAAAAATTGCTTTAAAATAGACACATGAATATGTCATATGACCATCTGACATTTTTTAGGACGTTTAAAATAAAAGAAGAGTCATATGTGCTCTAGAGATGGGCAGAACCACACACTTTGTATCCAAACACTTGTCAGAAGTCAGATTTGAAATTGAAATCCGAATTCAAATTTTCCCAAAGTTCAGGATGTTCATATCTGGTGTTTGGATTCGGCCTATTATAGAGATAGTTGCACTTCCTGGGTTTGGAGCTTGACCCAGCTCAAATTTGGTAGATGTTTGGGTAGAGATTCAGTGTGGTTTTCTTTTTTTGCAAGACTGAATCATTCCTTTGCCAAAACCTCACTATTCTTCTCTCGCAATCTCTACTGTTGGATCTGTTTCACTTTGCATAAATAATTAAATATTAATCATCCCAGAGAGAAGGGAAAAACTTCCCAGGGCACTCACTCGGGATGTGGGAATCAGAGGTTCAAGTCCCTGCTCTGCTAACTCTCACATTCCAGGTCAATAACGGGGTCAACAAACATGTGGACAAGGGGGATCCAGTGTACTTAGATTTCCAGAAAGCCTTTGACAAGGTCCCTCACCAAAGGCTTGTACGTAAATTAAGTAGTCATGGAATAAGAGGGAAGATCCTTTCATGGACTGAGAACTGGATAAAAGACAGGGAACAAAGGGTAGGAATAAATGGTAAATTTTCAGAATGGAGAGGGGTAACTAGTGGTGTTCCCCAAGGGTCAGTCCTAGGACCAATCCTATTCAATTTATTCATAAATGATCTGGAGAAAGGGGTAAACAGTGTGGTGGCAAAGTTTGCAGATGATACTAAACTGCTTAAGATAGTTAAGACCAAAGCAGACTGTGAAGAACTTCAAAAAGATCTCACAAAACTAAGTGATTGGGCAACAAAATGGCAAATGAAATTTAATGTGGATAAATATAAATTAATGCACATTGGAAAAAATAACCCCAACTATACATACAATATGATGGGGGCTAATTTAGCTACAACTAATCAGGAGAAAGATCTTGGAGTCATCATGGATAGTTCTCTGAAGAGATCCACACAGTGTGCAGTGGCAGTCAAAAAAGCAAACGGGATGTTAGGAATCATTAAAAAAGGGATAGAGAATAAGACGGAGAATATCTTATTGCCCTTATATAAATCCATGGTACGCCCACATCTTGAATACTGCGTACAGATGTGGTTCCCTCATCTCAAAAAAGATATACTGGCATTAGAAAAGGTTCAGAAAAGGCCAACTAAAATGATTAGGGGTTTGGAATGGGTCCCATATGAGGAGAGATTAAAGAGGCTAGGACTTTTCAGCTTGGAAAAGAGCAGACTAAGGGGGGATATGATAGAGGTATATAAAATCATGAGTGGGGTGGAGAAAGTGAATAAGGAAAGGTTATTTATTTGTTTCCATAATATAAGAACTAGGGGCCACCAAATGAAATTAATGGGCATCAGGTTTAAAACAAATAAAAGGAAGTTCTTCTTTACACAGCGCACAGTCAACCTGTGGAACTCCTTGCCTGAGGAGGTTGTGAAGGCTAGGACTATAACAGGGTTTAAAAGAGAACTAGATAAATTCATGGAGGTTAAGTCCATTAATGGCTATTAGCCAGGATGGGTAAGGAATGGTGTTCCTAGCCTCTGTTTGTCAGAGGGTGGAAATGGATGGCAGGAGAGAGATCACTTGATCATTATCTTTTAGGTTCACTCCCTCTGGGGCACCTGGCATTGGCCACTGTCAGTAGACAGGATACTGGGCTGGATGGACCTTTGGTCTGACCCAGTATGGCCATTCTTATGTTCATATGTTCTTCTGTGAGTGTTCTAACCCCTGGGCTATTGGCTATTCTGGCATGGGTATTGTCTTCTCTCTGGTTTTAGGGAAAAGTTTCAAAGGCCCTTGGTTTCATCCCCATGTGGAATTAAGCCAAATTTCAAAACCTCCATTTATTTCCGGAAATGGAGTTTTTTTCCAGCTAGCCTTAGTATGGAGAGTAAATACAGCATATGCAGAAGTGGGGGACAGCAAGAGAAGATCTCAAATGTTTGGATTAAGTGTATATATTTCAGGGGATCTATTCAGTTAAACTGAATCATAGAGCATTTTGAAATTTGTCTGTCACTAATCTACTTGGAACCAGACTGCAATGTTGCTGAGTCTCCTGAGTCTTGCATGACTTACAAATGGAAATATGAGAGACTGAGGGATCACAAAAGCTCACACTCTGGCTCCACAACAGCCCTGTGCATGATTTTCAAGTGGCACTATTATAGAATTGCACCAAAACTTTATGACCTGTAGATTATTCGGTAGTTACAAGATCTGGTAGCTGTTAGGTAAAAAAGGTGAAAGGTCATTACTACCACAGAGGAAATAGCCGAAATAATTGTCCACAGATAATTGCAGGGCCAGTACCGTTGTGATCTGTGGACAGCTGGCAAATGAGAAAAGAATGGTAAACTTGTCAAATGATTTGTGATTATTCACTCAGCTCTAGTAATCACCATGTAGCCTATATTCTGGTTTAGAAGACAGTAATATTGCATTACCCTCCTCTATGGTATTGATATAGACCTATCCTGCTGTTCTTACTGCAGCAAACATTCCCGTGTTTTTCCTAGGAGTGAAAACTTCAGGCCTGAGCCCAATCTAGATAAAACACTTACACCGTAAAGATAAAATAGATTTATCATGTATTGAGTACTTAGTGCAGCGTTTCTCAAATGCGGCCACCAGGCCACCGCTTTTCTTGTGGCCACAGCCTCCTGGGCCGTGATGGGGGGGAGGGGGACGCAAAGCAGCGGCCCCTCCCCAGGGGCCACCAGGAGTGGTTGGGCCCTGCCCCCCTCTGGAGAGACACAAGCTGAAGAAGCAGGCAGCCAGTGAGTTCCTCACCTTCTCAGAGTCAGTGGGGTTCGGCTTCAGCCCTTGGGTGGCAGGCTCCAGCGCCGGGGCTTTGGGCTCTGTCCCCAAGCCCTGTCCCCTGGGCATGGGCTTCGGGCTCCATTCCCTGGCTGCGTGGTGATGGACTCTGGCCCCAAGCTCACCCCCACATCACCTCTACCCCCCTGTTGCCTCCCCCAGTGCCCCATCACCCTTGGCCCCTGCTGCCTCTGTACCCACCTCCCCATCCAGGGCTTAATTTGTCCCTGGGCTTGCTGGGGCTGAGTGAGTCTGCTGTGAAAAGTGATCTTTGTGTGTTTGTTAGTATCACTTTTCACAGCACGCTTAGTAGCTAGCAAGTCTTAAAAAAAAGAAAAAGAAACAATAAGAAAAAGACAAGAATGTTCAAAGCACCTTATTTGTGTTTCTATTCTGTTTAGATCCCCTAAAGAATAGAGACAACTGTACACTATTTTTATGATGGAGTCTGCAAAAAAAAACCCTACATAGATACATTACAATGATTTGGATGTGTATCTGTGTATATTTATTTTGTTTTTCCTAAAGTTAATTAAGTTTTTTAGGGGAAAAAGTCACAGTGGCCACCAGCAAGAGTTGGTGGCTACACTCTGAGGCCACCAAAAAATTTATTGCAAGAACCCCTGCCTTAGTGTGCTCAGCTCCTCAAAGACACAGAAGAAGAGGAGGGGAAATGTGCATCAAAAACAACATCATTATATCCTCTGTCTGTTTAGTCTGCAACTTCAGCTAGACAAAACAGAGGAAATAACAAATAAGCAAAATCGCTCATTGTCAGCTGCTCTTGGTGCAATCTGTCTAAGGGACCCAACTTTTCCTGGTCCCCTTCAGTTCAACCACTCCATAAATTCTTAGCTTAAATTGAGTCTATCAGCCGTTAAACTCCAGAGCTTGCCATCTCCTTTTGTCTCCTTGTGGGTTTCTTAGACACAGCCTGAAATGGAGGTAGGTGACCCTCTACTATGCCAGGCTTTTCTACCTCCCTTCCATCTCTGTTCGCCCTCATTTATAGATGGGCTTGTTTTCCTTATGGGTCACAGCTGTGGGTCCATGTCTCTGTGATGGGAAGTTCTGGCAGCTGCACAGGGGGAATGATCAGCCTGATTGCCTGTAATTGGGGGACACTCTCCTCTCCCTTCTGCCTTTGCTCAGTATGGGGTTTGCTAAACCCCATTACACTGTACACTTTGACATTCAGCCAGGTAGTGCCAAAATTTCTTGTTTCCATTTTCCCCACTCCCTTCCACTTTATCTGCTCCTTTTCACCATCTGTCCCTCATCCAGACCCTCCCCTCTAAAACAGTACCCTTTTGCACACCTTTGGTGTGCCTGTCCTCTTTTATTATCTCAAACATTGGACTGAGTCTTGGAGGATTACATCATGGGGAGACTAAAGCCAAAAGGGCTTGATTCTGCACCCTTTAAAGTCAATGGTAAACCTCACATTGACTTCAGTGGAGCAGGATCAGGTATAAAGTAGCCAGCTAGCCAGAAGAAGCACTCAGCAATCCCCAAATGGAGGTAAGCCTATCCCAGGGTTTTTTGTTGGTTTAAAATGTAGGTTAAACTGAAAATAGAAGTGATAGAAAACGTTTTTCCATGTGCCGGCCACCTTCTTGCTGAGGCTGTTAGAACAATGCTTTTCTGGTCTGTCAAAATTCCAGTGGCACAGATGTTCACCACTGTCTATAAGCTACTTACCATCCACCATCCAAACCAGTTGGAGCTCCTGGTTAGCACAAGTGAGGCGCTAAAGGAGTTCCCCCTCTAATCTGACTGAAGCATACACATTTTTTGGTTTACAAATTAGTATATGTTAGAGCTAGTCAAAAAAATGATGAAACATTTTTACACACACATAAAAATTCAAAAGTTTTCACATAGTATTTTTGTCAAAATTTCAAAGAATTTCAACCAGCTTCAGTGTATGCCTTTAACGAAGCAATATGATGCATCATGCGCTGAACATGAAACAAATGGTGTCTGACAATTGCTTTGAATTAGAAAAGTATTTTTAAGATATTTAGAAAAATATAAAAAGAAAAGGAGTACTTGTGGCACCTTAGAGACTAACAAATTTATTTGAGCATAAGCTTTCGTGCGCTACAGCTCACTTCATCGGATGCATTCAGTGGAAAATACAGTGGGGATATTTATATACATAGAGAACATGAAACAATGGGTGTTACCATACACACTGTAACCAGACTGATCACTTAAGGTGAGCTATTACCAGCAAGAGAGCGGGGCGGGGGGAGGGGGAACTTTTGTAGTGATAATCAAGGTGGGCCATTTCCAGAAGTTGACAAGAACGTCTGAGGAACATTGGGGGTGGAGGGGGAATAAACATGGGGAAATAGTTTTACTTTGTGTAATGACCCATCCACTTCCATTCTCTATTCAAGCCTAAGTTAATTGTATCCAGTTTGCAAATTAATTCCAATTCAGCAGTCTCTCGTTGGAGTCTGTTTTTGAAGTCTTTTTGTTGTAATATTGTGACTTTTAGGTCTGTAATCGAGTGACCAGAGAGATTGAAGTGTTCTCCGACTGGTTTTTGAATGTTATAATTCTTGATGTCGGATTTGTGTCCATTTATTCTTTTACGTACAGACTGTCCAGTTTGACCAATGTATATGGCAGAGGGGCATTGCTGGCACATGATGGCATATATCACATTGGTAGATGTGCAGGTGAACGAGCCTCTGATAGTGTGGCTGATGTGATTAGGCCCTATGATGGTGTCCCCTGAATAGATGTGTGGACACAGTTGGCAACAAACTTTGTTGCAAGGATAGGTACCTGGGTTAGTGGTTCTGTTGTGTGGTTTGTGGTCGCTGGTGAGTATTTGCTTCAGGTTGGGGAGCCGTCTGTAAGCAAGGACTGGCCTGTCTCCCAAGATCTGTGAGAGTGATGGGTCTTCCTTCAGGATAGGTTGTAGATCCTTGATGATGCGTTGGAGAGGTTTTAGTTGGGGCTGAAGGTGATGGCTAGTGGCGTTCTGTTATTTTCTTTGTTGGGCCTGTCCTGTAGTAGGTGACTTCTGGTTACTCTTCTGGCTCTGTCAATCTGTTTCTTCACTTCAGCAGGTGGGTATTGTAGTTATAAGAATGCTTGATAGAGATCTTGTAGGTATTTGTCTCTGTCTGAGGGGTTGGAGCAAACGCGGTTGTATCGTAGAGCTTGGCTGTAGACAATCGATCGTGTGGTGTGGTCTGGATGAAAGCTGGAGGCATGTAGGTATGCATAGCGGTCAGTAGGTTTCCGGTATAGGGTGGTGTTTATGTGACCATCGCTTATTAGCACCGTAGTGTCCAGGAAGTGGATCTCTTGTGTGGACTGATCCAGGCTGAGGTTGATGGTGGGATGGAAATTGTTGAAATCATGGTGGAATTCCTCAAGGGCTTCTTTTCCATGGGTCCAGATGATGAAGATGTCATCAATGTAGCGCAAGTAGCGTAGGGGCATTAAGGGACAAGAGCTGAGGAAGTGTTGTTCTAAGTCAGCCATAAAAAAAGTTGGCATACTGTGGGGCCATGCGGGTACCCATAGCAGTGTCTCGAAGATAGCTGGGAGTGCTGGTAGCGTAGGGCCTGAGGAGGGAGTCTACATAGCCAGACAATCCTGCTGTCAGGGTGCCAATGCCTGAGATGATGGGGCGTCCAGGATATCCAGGTTTATGGATCTTGAGTAGCAGATAGAATACGCCAGGTCTGGGTTCCAGGGGTGTGTCTGTGCGGATTTGTTCTTGTGCTTTTTCAGGGAGTTTCTTGAGCAAATGGTGTAGTTTCTTTTGGTAACCCTCAGTTGGATCAGAGGGTAATGGCTTGTAGAAAGTGGTGTTGGAAAGCTGCCTAGCAGCCTCTTGTTCATATTCCGACCTATTCATGATGACGACAGCACCTTCTTTGTCAGCCTTTTTGATTATGATGTCAGGGTTGTTTCTGAGGCTGTGGATGGCATTGTGTTCTGCACGGCTGAGGTTATGGGGCATGAGGTTGTGAGGTTTTTATATATAGAGAAAAATATATACTCTTTAGTATAAAGTTATCAGTTTTTTACATAAAAGCTTAAAAAAATACACTGCACGTTTTCATTCTAAAAACTATGATTTCCAACAGAGAACACTGCATTATTCCACTTGCTTTTTGTTTAACCTGAGTTCCTAAAATAAAATAAATCAACCGCCATCCCTCCAAAAGAGCATTTAAGGGCAGAGTTTTTTCAGGACAATTACTACATATCTTGACAGGTTTCAGAGTAGCAGCTGTGTTAGTCTGTATCCGCAAAAATAAATTTGTTAGTCTCTAAGGTGCCACAAGTACTCCTTTTCTTTTTACATATCTTGGATGGCTAAAGTAGCGGCTTTCATCTTAGTGCATTTTTAACACTACCCAAAATACACTATAATCACCTAAAAATAGTCTGCTTCTCCGGTCTCATTGTTTAAGTAAACAGTACTTACATTATATATGTGCACTTTTAAAGAAACTCTTGCCCATCTTTATGATGATCCTAAAACCTCTAGATCTCTCCTGAACACCCACCGACAAATACTATGCATATAATGACTTCAGGAATAGGCCCACAATTTTGTTGTCTTTTTTGTTTAAATCCTGTATGTATTTCTCCCACAGGAATAAATAAAACTTCAGCTATAGACCCAATTATAAAGACCCAATTGGTTATAATTCCATGCTATAGTAATAGGAACCCAAGGATAAATGTGATATTTCAGTTTTGTAAAAAGAAATGGTAACATCCTCACTGAAGTTTAAGCCCTTTATTTTGATGTGTTTTTCTAACTCACAAAGAGCTACAATCCCTTGAAACACAAAAAAAGAGGCGACTGAGCACAGAACTGTGCTTGCTCACAGGGGGAAAATTTTGCAAGGTCTGAGCAGCCAAGAAAGTACAGAGAAGATACAGAGGAGATGAATGTGGCTGCGGTGATGCACATGTTGAAAAGTAGTCATTGTTTTTAAGGTTCATAGACATGGACAAGAGAGACTGTCCTAACAAATTTTCAATCTTTAAATCTAATCTAACAAATTCATTGTACTTGAGTCTCATCTAACAACTGCATTGTACTTGAGCATATACTGTACTGACAAACTCATGTCTGAGTCCATATTGACAAACAGAAGCGCAACTGTTATTTCATGGGGGAGACCTTTAAAGGCATAGTTGGGAGTTAGATCTCCAATTCCCATTGACTTTCAGTGGGAGCTGGGCTTAGATATCCCTTTGTGTCTTTGAAATACCTACCCCTTAATGACAGGTTTCAGAGTAGCCGCCATGTTAGTCTGTATCCGCAAAAAGAAAAGGAGGACTTGTGGCACTTTAGAGACTACAGCTCACTTCATTGGATGCATTCAGTGGAAAATACAGTGGGGAGATTTATATACACAGAACATAAAACAATGGGTGTTACCATATACACTGTAACGAGAGTGATCAGGTAAGGTTTGTCAACTGCTGGAAATGGCCCACCTTGATTATCACTACAAAAGGTTTTTTCCCCCACTCTCCTGCTCGTAATAGCTCATCTTACCTGATCACTCTCGTTACAGTGTGTATGGTATCACCCATTGTTTCATGTTCTCTGTGTATATAAATCTCCCCACTGTATTTTCCACTGAATGCATCCGATGAAGTGAGCTGTAGCTCACGAAAGCTTATGCTCAAATAAATTTGTTAGTCTCTAAGGTGCCACAAGTCCTCCTTCTCCCCCTTAATGTCTTTCAATTCTACATTACATACAAGTTCTAACTAGAAAATCTATATACAAACTGTCTCTCCTGATCAAATGCAGTTACCTGTGGAACCAGCCGTAGATATCCAAACTAAGTCCATTCTAATAGTTTTAGACACTGTCTAAATGTTAATTTAGAGCTAATAGCAGAATAGAAGCAAAGGATATTACTTTGTATTTCTATTTTCCTATACACTGTGTTCATGGAATGAAAAGATACCAGAAGAGGATTTCATAAAATACCTCTTCTTCCTGAAAAGTTGGCAGAATGAGGATTCTCACGGATAAGTCACAGAAACAGGATTGAACTAAGTACTCAGATTGAAAAGATAAGTATAAAAGTGACCTAAACAGGGTGATTACCCAGGGACTGGGTGCACTCATTTAATGCAATCACCTTTGGTCTCAGAACCAGAATTCAAACTAATAATGAGCAAACAGCAGAAGGCCCTGAAACTGGAAAGTTTTGGATAAACCCCCTTCCCAGGCTTGGGCTGCTCTCCAGACTTTTTGATTTGTGCCCTTCTCTGTATGGAAGTACTTTCTATACACACATATGGAGCCCCCCTCAACGAAGTTCCTCCTCATTCCCACCTGTTCAACAGCCAGGATTTTACCCTCAATCACTTTTACCCAAGTCAAGGCCTACTGGCTTGTCTCTCTTCTATCTATTGTTGTCTTCTTCTTCTCACAGCTTCCCTTTTTATTCCTTTTTTCCCTTCTCCCAAACCATTCTCCCTTCATGTACATCAAAATAGTTTTTCTGGAAAAAAAATCAATAGATATTCCATAATCAAGTTGTGTTTTTCTAGTTCAATGCAATGAATTTAATGCCACTGCCATATCCAAAGCCTTGTAAGGTGAAATCACCTCTTAACCCATAGAACAGGCAGTGAGCATGCAAGTTGCCCTCCTCAAACTATCTGGCCAATATGTCACAACCATGTCTCTTAGAATGAAGATTTAGTTAGTTTGTTAGTTGATCTCCCTGCTGAGATGGCAAACAAATTGCCATCCACAATTGCTGACAAATATACTCATAATTTTTGTGCTGTGGCTAGTTGCCCAGTAGGCACTGAAATGAGACCACCGATTCATTGCACATAAGCCTCTGAACAGCTTCTGTGTGGTACAGACTTTTTGTTACTATAGACTCGTCTGAATTGTAATTAATCTCTTAGTATTGAAAAACTCACATAGCCTACTCCCATCATCATAGAAGGTTTAATTTCTAATAAATGATGAGTTAAAATGTAAATTCTCAATTGTAAATCTAGCAATAAACAATGTCATCTATATTGGCTGGCCTCGTAATCTAGCACTGACATGGGTCTTGAATGCAACTGGAACTTTATCCTTCTCTGCACAGCTGTTAAGTGGTGGGAGCACCATGGAGGCTGCACTGTCAGCCCTAGCAGAAAGGATCACTTTGTGTTGTTCCACTAAAAACCCTCTGACCAGGGGACATTAAGACCCAAATTCATCACTGCACTAGTGTTGAGCCCATCACAGTGAGGCAAGACAGAGACAAAATGCCCCCCTTAACCTGGTGCTTATGGGTCCCAGTGTGTCCCCTGACACACAATGACCTCTATATCATCTGTGACTGTCAGGGAATAGCAATGGAAAGTCCTTGGACATAAACACATCCAACACCATCCAAAGGAAAGAGCCCCAGGAAGTTCAGGAACAGGAAAGGGAGGACTGCAGGGACACTTAGAGCCTGAAGAACTTCCTGGTGGAATAACGATACAGAGAAATTTCTTAAAGATTTTAACAGCACCAGTACTGAGACTATAGCTTCAGTCTGTCAGTCTTTGAATTCTAAGTTCTCCTATGTGGAGTTTACAATTATATTATCAATAAATAATTATTAGCAAAGAGTGAATCTGAAAAGGTTTTGTTTGGAGCAGTATCCAAAAGTCTGGATACTTCTCTAAAGTATCTGATTTTTTTAAAAAGACACGATAATAGAGGCTCAACTTAAATGTATACCCCAAATTAAAAAATACAGTAAGAGAACCAAAAAAGTGCCACCATGGCTGAACAACAAAGTAAAAGGAGCAGAGAGAGGCAAAAAGGCATCCTTTAAAAAGTAGAAGTTAAATCCTAGTGAGGAAAATAGAAAGGAGCATAAACTCTGGCAAGTGAAGTATAAAAATATAATTAGGAAGGCCAAAAAAGAATTTGAAGAACACCTAGCCAAAGACTCAAAAAGTAATAGCAAAAAAAAATTTAAGTACATCAGAAGCAGGAAGCCTGCTAAACGACCACTGGGGCCACTGGACGATTGAGATGCTAAAGGAGCACTCAAGGACGATAAGGCCATTGCGGACAAACTAAATTAATTCTTTGCGTCGGTCTTTACGGCTGAGGATGTGAGGGAGATTCCCAAACCCGAGCCATTCTTTTTTAGGTGACAAATCTGAGGAACCGTCCCAAATTGAGGTGTTATTAAAGGAGGTTTTGGAACAAATTGATAAATTAAACAGTAATAAGTCGCCAGGACCAGATGGTATCCGCATTCTGAAGGAACTCAAATGTGAAATTGTAAAACTACTAACTATGATTTGTAACCTATCATTTAAATCAGCTTCTGTATCAGATGACTGGAGGATAGCTAATGTGACACCAGTTTTAAAAAGGGCCCCAGAGGTGATCCCGGCAATTACAGGCCAGTAAGCCTGACTTCAGTACCAGGCAAACTGGTTGAAACTATAGTCAAGAACAGAATTGTCAGACACATAGATGAATATAATTTGTTGGGGAAGAGTCAACATGGTTTTTGTAAAGGGAAATCATGCCTCACCAATCTACTAGACTTCTTTGGGGGAGTCAACAAGCATGTGGACACGGGGGATATAGTGTACTTAGATTTTCAGAAAGCCTTTGACAAGGTCCCTCACCAAAGGCTCTTAAGCAAAGTAAGCTGTCATGAGATAAGAGGGAAGGTCCTCTCATGGATTGGTAATTAGTTAGAAGATAGGAAACAAAGGGTAGGAATAAATGGTCAGTTTTCAGAATGGAGAGAGGTAAATAGTGGTGTCCCCCAAGGGTCTGTACTGGGACCAGTCCTATTCAATATATTTATAAATAAGACTATGATTTAATCACGGGTATTTTTAGTAAAAGTCATGGACAGGTCACGGGCAAGAAACAAAAAATCACGCCCGTGACCTGTCCATGACTTATATACCATAAATACCCCTGATTGAATCTTGGAGGGGAAGTCTGAGGGGGCCACGGCTGCAGCTGCGGGGATGGAACCTGGGAGGGCCTGTGGCACCAGCTGCTGATGGGGGGAGGGGAAGCCCTGGGGGCCCGCTACCACTCCGGCTGCCGCCAAGGGAAAGGGAAAGCCCAGGAGGCCCCACTGCTGCTCCGGCTGCTTCTGGGAGATGGGGGAAGCCCCGAGGGGCCAGGTACTGCTTCAGCCGCCCCAGGACCACTGCCGGGAGCCACCGAGTTGCAGCTGCTCCCACCACCCCTG
This sequence comes from Chelonia mydas, assembly GCF_015237465.2. NCBI lineage: Eukaryota > Metazoa > Chordata > Testudines > Cheloniidae > Chelonia > Chelonia mydas. The sequence continues at coordinate 282,580,513 of NC_057849.1, forward strand.
GGTCCACCACTCAGAGAGTCCCCTAGGTCAGCCTCATAGGCCGCTGCTCGGGTGGTCCCCGAGGCCAGCTGCCCAGGGTCGCCAGAGCAGCAGCTGGTGTGACTGGCCCCAGGCTGCTCCAACAGTGGCCAGTGTAGCTGTCCCCAGCGCCACATGAGCAGCTGGTCCCGGGGCAGCGCTGGGGTCAGCCACGCTGACTACTGCAGAAGTCACGGAGGTCACAGGAAGTCACGGAATCCGTGACTTCCTGTGACCTCCGCGACAGACACAGAGCCCTCTTCATAAATGATCTGGAAAAAGGGGTAAACAGAGAGGTGGCAAAATTTGCAGCTGATACAAAACTACTCAAGTAGTTAAGTCCCAGGCAGACTGCGATGAGCTACAAAGGGATCTCACAAAACTGGGTGACTGGGCAACAAAATGGCAGATGAAATTCAATGTTGATAAATGCAAAGTAATGCACATTGGAAAACATAATCTCAACTATACATATAAAATGATGGGGTCTAATTTAGCTGTTACCACTCATGAAAGAGATCTTGGAGTCACTGTGGATAGTTCTCTGAAAACATCCACTCAATGTGCAGTGGCAGTCAAAAAAATCTAACAGAATGTTGGGAATCATTAAGAAAGGGATAGATAATAGGACAGAAAATATCATATTGACTGTATATAAGTCCATGGTACGCCCACATTTTGAACACTATGTGCAGATGTGGTCACCCCATCTCAGAAAAGATATACTGGAATTGGAAAAGTTTCAGAAAAGGGCAACAAAAATGATTAGGGGTTTGGAACAGCTTCTGTATGAGGAGAGATTAATAAGATTGGGACTTTTCAGTTTGGAAAAGAGACAACTGAGGGGGGATATAATAGAGGCTTATGAAATCATGACTGGTGTGGAGAAAGTAAATAAGGAAGTGTTATTTACTCCTTCTCATAACGCAAGAATTAAGGGTCACCCAATGAAATTAATAGGCAGCAGGTTTAAAACAAACAAAAGAAAGTATTTCTGCACACAGTGCACAGTCAATTTGTGGAACCCTTTGCCAGAGGATGTTGTGAAGGCCAAGACTATAACAGGGTTAAAATAAGAACTAGACAAATTCATAGAGGATAGGTCCATTAATGGCTATTTGCCAGGATGGGCAGGGATGGTGTTATTAGACCCTCTGTTTGCCAGAAGCTAGGAATGGGTGACAGGGGATGGATCAGTTGGTGATTACCTGTTCTTTTCATTCCCTCTGGGGCATCTGGAACTGGCCACTGTTGGAAGACAGGATACTAGGCTAGATGGACCTTTGGTCTGACCCAGTATAGCCATTCTCACGTTCTTAATCTCTTGGGTCTGTGGAAATAGGCTGGAAGCAGGTGTCACATGAGATATCTGGAATGTCCTGCTTCCATTGGCCTTGGAATCACCACAAGAACTGGCTCTCTTGAGGATACTACAGAATTTCCAAAACCAGTAAGTGTAAGGAAACATGTGGGTTTAGGGTGAAGTTTGGGGGCATTCTTGTTTTTATCTGAACCAGTTCAGCTTCCCCCTATGTATCCATGAGATACAAAAATTTGCTCAAGGATAAACCCTGTAATGCAAAGTCTCAGACGAGGAAGACATTTTTCTAAGGTAAAATCCATTTTTTTAACTTTTAAGGAACTACACAGAGAAGGCTTTAAAAACATACCATTGGTCAGTTTCTGCTACTCTTCTGTATTCTTACCTGCAACAAAAGACGGAGCCTGATTTTTAAAAATGGCATCCATTTTTGCAGGCTACCGACAGTTCAAGTAGTTAGAAATCTAAATCCAACATTCATTTTTCCTGCAAAACATACAGACCCTTTTAAAACATTGCCCTTCTATTTTCAATAATAGCTTAGAACTGATTTTATATCATAGCTTCCCTTAACTTCCGTAACAGGGGTCTGATTCATGCATGTTTCAGTTATAATCCAACATCACTTATTTGAAACTGTTTCTGCTTACCCCCGGTAGCCAATCTTACAAGATCTGAGAAGTTCCAAAAAGCTGTGCCAGACCAGCTTGTCTGGGTATTTAGGAGTCATGATAGGATACTAGTATTTGGCAACTAAATCAGCAATATATTTTTGCATTGCACACTACCATCATATTCCCAAAACTGATGGATTTCACGTTCTTGTAAATGGCCTTATTTTGCTTAGGTGGCAAAAGAGGAATGTGTATATGCAGTTTGCAAGATAGATGTAATCTGTGCGTTTTCATAACGTTCTCATGCTTTGTTACTGATGGTTGTAGTATGTTTACATGCAGTATGTCATTCAGCCACCAGAGGTCATCTTTAAAAAATTACTCCCTGTTGGCCTAATTGTTCCCATTGAAGTCAGTGAGAGTTTTTCCATTGATTTCAATGGGAACAATTAGAACAAGGGTTCTCAAACTGGGGGTCGCGAGGTTATTACATGGGGAGTCACGAGCTGTCAGCCTCCACTCCAAACCCCACTTTGCCTCCAGCATTTATAATGGCGTTAAATACATTTTAAAAGTGTTTTTAATTTATAAGGGAGGTCGCATTCAGAGGCTTACTCTGTGAAAGGGAAGGAGGACTTGTGGCACCTTAGAGACTAACGAATTTATTTGAGCATAAGCTTTCGTGAGCTACAGCTCACTTCATCGGATGCATGCTGTGGAAAATACAGTGAGCCCGTTGCCAACTGTGTCCACATATCTATTCAGGAGACACCATCATAAGGCCTAATCACATCAGCCACACTATCAGAGGCTCGTTCACCTGAACATCTACCAATGTGATATATGCAATCATGTGCCAGCAATGCCCCTCTGCCATGTACATTGGCCAAACTGGACAGTCTCTACATGAAAGAATAAATGGACACAAATCAGATGTCAAGAATTATAACATTCAAAAACCAGTCGGAGAACACTTCAATTTCTTTGGTCACTCGATTACAGACCTAAAAGTGGCAATTCTTCAACAAAAAAACTTCAAAAACAGACTCCAACAAGAGACTGCTGAATTGGAATTAATTTGCAAACTGGATACAATTAACTTAGGCTTGAATAGAGACTGGGAGTGGGTGGGTCATTACACAACGTAAAACTATTTCCCCATGTTTATTCCCCCCACACACACACACTGTTCCTCAGACGTTCTTGTCAACTGCTGGAAATGGCCCACCTTGATTATCACTACAAAAGGTCCCCCTCCTCCCCCCACTCTCCTGCTGGTAATAGCTCACCTTACTTGATCACTCTCCTTACAATGTGTATGGTAACATCCATTGTTTCACGTTCTCTGTGTATATAAATCTGCTCACTGTATTTTCCATGAATGCATCCGATGAAGTGAGCTGTAGCTCACAAAAGCTTATGCTCAAATAAATTTGTTAGTCTCTAAGGTGCCACAAGTCCTCCTTTTCTTTTTGCAGATACAGACTAAAACAGCTGCTACTCTGAAATCTGTGAAAGGGGTCACCAATACAAAAGTTTGAGAACCAGTGAATTAGAACAATGCTGAACACCTTTGAAAAGCCTACCCTAGAGCTCTCTGTGTGCTGTATAGATTTCTAAGTAGGTGGATGCTCCCTGGCCAAAAAGAGATACAACGCTGGAACTCAAGCTGTGTGGACATCTGTTTGTGTCTACGATGGGTAGTTTTCTTTAACAAATACCTTCTGTTTAAGATGGACCAGGAATCCTTGTATCAGGACAGTGGTGCTGCTCCCTTGGAAAAATAATATTAGGTCTGATTCTGTTTTTATTGAAGTCAGTGCAAAGCTACCATCAATTTCAATGTGCGGCGGAGCAGGTCTATATTGAGCAGTACTCCTGAAAATAGAATAAGAGACTGATTTATATAGTGCAAGGTAACTGACTGGCTCCTGTGGTCAATCTTATGTTGACTAGAAGGGTCCTTTGGCTAGAAACCCACAGTAGTACTGACCTTGACCTCCGGCATGACTATCATATGTGTGATTCTGTGTTCAATTTAACTTCTCGCAGAGGTGAGGGAGTGTTTCTGCGAAACACCTGCTCTACAGTCCTTTCTGTCTATCAAGTTCTGTCTCCTCTGCATGGTCGCAGCTACTAGTCCCCTGCCTGCTGAATGCTGTATGTGTGGCTCTAGTGTCAGGACCTGCCCTTTTATGGAGTTGAAGCTTACCTAAAACCCAGCTGGCAATGCAATGCAAACTATTTCCTGCTGCAGTCATTGCTATTTAACTATACATGACTTCGCTGAGGCCAAGATTTTCAAAAATGGGTGCTTTAAGTTAGGCTTCTAAATCCATATTTAGGCACCAAATCAAGTGGCCTGATTTTCAAAAGTGCTGCTGAGCACCTGGTAGCTCCCATTGTCTTTAAGCAACCTTTTTGCCAGGTAGTCTAGTCTTTGGAGTAACTCAGAGAAGTTTCAGAGAAATGCTACATTTCTATGGCCCCAAGGGGCCCTCCTTGCAACTGAGGACAGTGAGAGCACAGTGATGCTCTAGCCACACCCTCTCTCTCCCCTCTGGTAAAAGCTGTGTAGTGTAGACTGAGCGCTACATGGGCTCCACACATGCACCAGGGGATTCTCCAGATATCCTATTAAAACAGCATCCTGGCTGTTTTGCACCACTGGAGCAGACTTTAGGTTAAATGCTGCTCTCCCAGTTCCATCAGCGATTTCAGTGGAGTTAATCCAGCCTTATACCAGTGTAAGAGAGAGCAGAATTAGACCCGCAGTATTGGCCTTAGCACCTAGATTTTGTAAAATATTTGATCAACATTTTTGTGATTTAATAGAGACTTAGAAATTTTTGTTCATAGAAGAGCAAAATTAGATAAAAAAGGGGAAATACATACAGTAGTATGGTTATATATTCATCTGAAAAATACCTCTGAATGGGCTCAGATGATATATGCTGGGCTAACATACTGTGTTGTTCGGATGAGGAAACATGTTCATTAAAGTGTAACTTACAAAAACATATGTCTTGTATATTTTGGTTATATTCCTGGATGTAAATAAGAGCATGCAAAGTTTTAGTTTATCAGTAGCATTAAATAGGCAAGTTAACATATGAGAAAAGTTATATTCATTTTAGGAGGAAAGTTCACCAACTGATCCTTTTGGTAGAAGAGTAAACATCGGTTGGCATGCTAAGACATCATAATTACATGCTAAGTAATCATACTGGAAGTTTTCTGCTACATCTAACCCAGTCATTAAATCTTTTTAGAAGGCCTGTGAGCTAAAATTGTTCTAAGTGGCAACCAACCCAGTGGTGCAGCACCAAAACAAAGTTCTGTCATGTGCAAGACCCTGGTTCAAAGACAGGAAAAGTATCATACGCTTTAGGCTAGTAAAGGCTAGACATGGTGATTCAGTTCTCTGGGAGAAGACGGTGAGCAGTTCCAAGTGCCCAGCCTAAATGTGGTGCTCCTAGATGGAGAGTCCACCACAGATTGAACCCTGCCCTACTGGCCACAGAGAAAGGATATTAAATACATATCAGTGGGGAGGAAGAGACATGAAAATGTGGAGGAAAAATGTGCAGTAAAATCTTTCCTGCACGCTAATTGTAACTTTGGCATTCTCTAAAGGATACGTGACTAAAAACACAAACCAGTGGTACAAATTTGCAAATGATTCAGCTAACTCATATAATTGTTATCAGAACCTTGAAAAGACAGCAACCAAGGGTCGTTTGCTCTCTGGATAGAACTGGTATAATAGTACACATGGAAATATTTTAAACAATCATCGAATCTCTGAAATGTGGAGCTGGAAAGGACCTTGAGAGGTCATTGAGCCCAGCCCCCTGTACTGAAGCAGAATCAAGTAAACCTAGACCATCCCTGACAAGTGTTTGTCCAACCTGTTCTTAAAAACCTCCAATGATGGGAATTCCACTACATCCCTTTGAAGCCTATTCCAGAACTTAACTAACCTTATAGTTAGAAAAGTTTTCCTAATATCAAACCTAAATCCCCCTTGATACAGAACAATTGATCACCATCCTCTTTGTAACAGCCCTTAACATATTTGAAGACTGTTATCAAGTCCCCCCTCAGTCTTTTTTTCTGAAGACTAAACATGCCCAGTTGTTTTAACATTTCCTCAGAGGTGAGGTTTTCTAAACTTTTTTTAATTTTTGTTGCTCTGCTCTGGCATGTCTCCAATTTGTCCACATCTTTCCTAAAGTGCGCTGCCCAGAACTGGACACAGTACTCCAGCCAGAGCCGTCCCGTCCATAGGATGGACCGGGGCAACCACCCAGAGCCCCGCGCTTTGGGGGGGGGGAGGCGTGCTTCAGGGGGACATGGCATCCAGGGCAGCCTGGGGGAATAGCGGGGGGCCTTGTGCCGGCAGCAGCAAGCACCCTGGCCCCAGCCTCGCTCAGGGCAGGGGGCGGAAGCCAGAAAGAGGAGGGGTGGGAGCTTGAAGGAAGGAGTGGAATTGGGGCAGGAAGAGGCGAGGCGGAGGCTTGGGGTGGAGTGGGGGCAGATGAGGGGGTAGTCCCGGGCCCCGCACCCTCTTAGGGACAGCCCTGATTCCAGCTGAGGCCTCACCAGAGAGGGAAAATTACTTCCATGTCTTAGAAATAACACTCCTATTAATATAGAATATCAGGGTTGGAAGGGACCTCAGGAAGTCATTTAGTCCAACCCACTGCTCAAAGCAGGACCAATCCCCAATTTTTGCCCCAGATCCCTAAAGGACCCCCTCAAGGAGAGAGCTCACAACCCTGGGTTTAGCAGGCAAATGCTCAAGCCACTGAGCTATCCTTCCCCCAGGCCAATCTCACCTTTTTTTTGCAACTGCATCACATTGTTGGCTCATGTTCCATTTTTCATCCACCATCAGATTCTTTTCAACAGTACTACCACTTAGTCAGTTATTCCCCAATTTGTAGTTGTTCATTTGATTTTTCCTTAGTAAGTGAAGTACTTTGCACTTGTCTTTATTGAAGTTCATCTTGTCTAAATCAAAACAGTTCTCCAATTTGTCAAGGTTGTTTTGAATTCTTTGATCTACTATTTTCAAGCAAGAATTAAAAGTAAAATGCAAAACACTTGTGATACAGAGGGCCATATTTAGGCTGCATTTACACTAAAGCTTGAATTTACACTGCATTTACACTTCATTAGCTTGAATTATGTCCCTCTGCATTTACATCACTGTAAATTAGATTAGACTCTATCCTGGAATGTGATGCAAATAATTAGTTTCCCCTAAGAAATTGGAATCTTTTGATATCCAATACATTCAAATAAGTGCAAAATTCTGTGAGCCATATCATGCCATCAAAATTAAAGCACTGTCTCCCTCCTCAGAATCAATGGGGAATTCTGCTTAAAATTGATGGTTTAAATGATCCAGTAATTTTATTTTACTATGGTTTTCACAAATATTCTGATCATGTAAGCGGAAGGTCTATAAAACATCTGTTTCCAAGGCTATAGAACTGGCAGGTACACTTAAACTAAACTACTTACAGTATAACAGGTTCCAGGGTCTTTACTGTTGAAAGAACGGACGATGAGCAAATATGAAGCTAATTTTAGTTATTGTCCTTTATTCATCTTAGATCTGCACTGGATTTTCTGCATCTTGGAGAACAGAAGAAGTACCTCCTCTCCCTTTAATGCTATTACAGTTAGTCCTGGGAACTTCCATAGGAGTAGCACAGAGATCTTCATCAGAAACATTACAGAAAACTACAGTAAAAACACTAATGAAAAACTCTATCTGAACCTGAAGTTGTCTGCAGTAACAGAGAAATCCTGGATTCCAGCAACTACCTATCAATACTTCAGTACCCCAGAAGAGGTAAGGCAGACAAGTTAAATGGAATATATTGGGCCTGGTTTTCAGTCATTCCGTATCTGTGTCAAATGCATTGAGAAGAACCTTGAAAATGCCAGGGGACATATTCAGAGTAAGTGCAGTCCAGCTGAGCGGGCAGAGGACAGGGTGCTATTTCTGATTCTCCAGTTGGCATGCTGTGTGAGATGTGATTCCATCTCTATTGAAAAGAAAAGTGCTATTCCAACCTTATGAGCCTGATTTTCAGCTGTTTTGCAGGTGCAAGTAATCCTATGAGCAATTTAGGTAGCTGAGTTAAATACATGATTTTCAGGTATACGCGGGTGATGTCTGAATGACTTAAATAATTGTGAGCTAGATTCAGCCTGGCTCTTATGTCGGGGATATGCAGTGTGGAGATGGTGTAAAGCACTTTTTCACTGCCACCTTGCGTAAGTGTTAGGCAAAACTACAAGCCCTGTACTCAGGGAACCACAGAGGTTGCTCTTTCCTTGCTTCACTTAGGGCCCACTCACCCACAGGGGGAGAGCAGAGATGGGAAGGAGGCAGACTTTTTATGCATAGGCCAGAAAAGCCAGCAAAGAGTACTAAGTTTTACCCTGTAAAAGGATGTAGCAGTGCACATGTGGACTCTATAGGATGCCTTCCACCCTTCCCTCTGTGTGCATCTCTGCAAGGTACAGTCAAGTACTGTAGGAGAAAAACACAGTGTGTGGATGCAAAAACACAGATCATCTATAAAAATCTGGCTATGTGCAGGCAGTAAGGTTTAACGAATGTGATATGTAATTTGTTATATCACTGCTACAGATATACTGATGTTTCAAATCCCTTCAATTCCATGTTGCTTCTATTGCCATGGGATATTTTCTGTGCTAAAAAGTTGGAATGGGCAAATAAAAGTGTTTAGTCATTACTTTAGGTGATAGCATTACTTTGGATGAGACTGGGAAATGTGCTTTGTATCTGCCCAGTTTTGTATGTATTCCAGTAGAACTAACTACCATGCAGCTGTTCGGAGTGCTCTATAACAGTTTTCTGTTTATTCAATGGTCTTCACTGTAAAGGTGAAATTCACCCTGATTCAGTGGTCCTGCCCAAGGATGTCAGCACCACCTAGGCTTTGCTGGGGGTGGGGGCGCCGGGGGGAATGGATGGACTGTGGATGGAGAGGCCTCGAAGCGAGGCCTCCACATCCCTGGTTTGCCACAAAGAGCATCTCTGCACCCATTCTGCATAAGCTGGTGTGGAGGGCAGCGCTGGAGGTAGACGGAGGAGCAATGTGACCCAGGACTATGCAGATCCAGAATCCAAACACACTGCACAAAAGGTGCAGAGAGGCTGTAGCTGCTATCCCAGCATATAGGCTGGAGCAACTGCAGCAAGAGGTAAAGTTGCTGCACTGCAACCCCGCAGTCTGGTGCTGAGCTGAGGGAGGATTTTGCACCCAGGTATGATTTGATTTTTCAGGTTTCATGCAAGTGAATTAGATGTTACCCTATATGATTTGCATTCAAAGTACATCAAGCTAGCTGCCTCACACACACCATTAAGGTACATGCACTCCAGCTAGAACGCTAAGGGCCTACTGGTAACTTCACTCTGAATGGAAATATTACACAAAATCTTCTGTTGTTAATAGCAAACTTACACTCTGCCTCCCCACACTGCTACAAAGTACCCCCATCAAAGTTTTGGAAAAATCAGGCTACATCATGATCTAGTGAACTAGGAATTCCTAAATTCTAGTCCTGGTTTTGTCAATGATTCACATCAGTGGACTTCAGCAAATCACATAGGTCAAATTTTTCAAGCCTAGAGGCCTAAAGTGAAGCACTTAAATCCGTATTAAGCATTTACATAAAAGTGATCTAATTTTTGGAGGTATTGAGCACCTGCAGCTCCCAGCTACATCAAGCCACTTTAATTTAGGTGCTTCGTTTTAGACATACAAGTTTAACATTTTTGGCCTTAAACTGCTGGTCTTTCAGTTTCCGTCTGTAAAATGGGGTTAAAACATTTATTTGTCCACTTGCCATGGGTGTTTAAAGGATTGTATAATGTTTGTACAATGCTTTGAAAATAGAAAAAGCTATATAAGTACGTAGTATCATTGTTAAGAACACAATGATGTCTGTGAACAGTACCAACACAGGCCAGTCTCCATAGCTTACAGAATAAAAGCCTTGACGTTGTTTGCCTGTGAACAAACCCATTTTGGGGGGACAATGGCGGCACTTGAATCAAACAAAATGTTTAGTTTAGAGCAGCTTTGGGTTGCAAGTAAATCTGCAGCTTGTACTTTCAAAGCTGTGACAAAAGCTATGCAAAGCCCATTTCCTTCTGATTAAAAAAAGAGAGAGAGCACAGTTGGTGTTTAAAAAAAAAAAAAGCCAGGAAACCTTGGGAAAGTGTCTGAAAAAGACTGGAGCCTGCTATTAGACACACATCCGGGCACTCCCAAAACTCACTTCCAGCTTTTTTAAAAAAAAAATAAAATTCTTGGCTGAGCAGACTGATTCAGTAACTGCTAAAGGCCATGCTTACTGATTTACTAAGAGTGTGTCTGTTCAGTACCAACTTAGAATTAATTATTTGGTATTATGCTGTTTATTCTGTTAAAATATATTACCATCAGTGGCCTATCCTATCCCTTATTCCGGTGTTAGGATAGACATCTCTGGCAATCCTTACCCTTGCGTGTCACTGTCCTCTACAATATACAGAAGGATTCCTGGAAGTCCACAAATCTATACTTATTTTCCAATGAAAATACAGGAAGGGTGAGGCTTTTAAAGCCTTTTCAATTGCAGGAGTAACAATCAATCAGTCAATCAATAAAAAAAGAACTGCTTCTCAATTTAAGGACAACACAGAAAAAGCAGCAGCATCCTCTTACTTGTGAATCTCCCAGGATGAAATTTTGAAATTTGGCTCTCTTTTACCATAGAGCACAATACAACTGAATTATTCTGGTTGGAAACAACCTCTTCAGGAGAATTCAATCCTTTTAGGTAAAATTCAACATTTGGTTGAAGCTCTGAAGCTTCTCCTGATTTCATTAAGACTAATTGGTAAAGGAAAGGGCAATGGGGTGATTGTCTAGAAACGTACCTGCAAATTTGAACAAAAAAAGTTTGCCATGTTCCTCAAACACAGATTTTTCTTCTTTCATTCCAAATGTATATTTAGTTTATGTATTTTTAAAAAGAAAAGGAGTACTTCTGGCACCTTAGAGACTAACTAATTTATTTGAGCATAAGCTTTCGTGAGCTACAGCTCACTTCATCGGATGCATTCAGTGGAAAATATAGTGAGGAGATTTATATACACACAGAACATGAAAAAATGCGTGTTTATCATGCACACTGTAAGGAGAGTGATCACTTAAGATGAGCTATTACCAGCAGGAGAGTGGGAGGGAGGGGGGAGAAAACCTTTTGTAGTGATAATCAAGGTGGGCCATTTCCAGCAGTTAACAAGAACGTCTGAGGAACAGTGTGTGTGTGTGGGGGGGGGGGGGATAAACAAGGGGAAATAGTTTTACTTTGTGTAATGACTCAACCACTCCCAGTCTCTATTCAAGCCTAAGTTAATTGTATCCAATTTGCAAATTAATTCCAATTCAGCAGTCTCTCGTTGGAGTCTGTTTTTGAAGTCTTTTTGTTGAAGAATAGCCACTTTTAGGTCAGAAATCGAGTGACACTAAACTGGGAGGAGTGGTAGATACGCTGGAGGGTAGGGATAGGATACAGAGGGACCTAGACAAATTGGAGGATTGGGCCAAAAGAAATCTGATGAGGTTCAACAAGGACAAGTGCAGAGTCCTGCACTTAGTACGGAAGAATCCAATGCACCGCTACAGACTAGGGACCGAATGGCTCGGCAGCAGTTCTGCAGAGAAGGACCTAGGGGTGACAGTGGACGAGAAGCTGGATATGAGTCAACAGTGTGCCCTTGCTGCCGAGAAGGCCAATGGCATTTTGGGATGTATAAGTAGGGGCATTGCCAGCAGATCGAGGGACGTGATCATTCCCCTCTATTCGACATTGGTGAGGCCTCATCTGGAGTACTGTGTCCAGTTTTGAGCCCCACACTACAAGAAGGATGTGGAAAAATTGGAAAGAGTCCAGCGGAGGGCAACAAAAATGATTAGGGGACTGGAACACATGACTTATGAGGAGAGGCTGAGGGAACTGGGGATGTTTAGTCTACAGAAGAGAAGAATGAGGGGGGATTTGATAGCTGCTTTCAACTACCTGAAAGGGGGTTCCAAAGAGGATGGCTCTAGACTGTTCTCAGTGGTAGCAGATGACAGAACAAGGAGTAATGGTCTCAAGTTGCAGTGGGGGAGATTTAGGTTGGATATTAGGAAAAACGTTTTCATTTGGAGGGTGGTGAAACACTGGAATGCGTTACCTAGGGAGGTGGTGGAATCTCCTTCCCTAGAAGTTTTTAAGATCAGGCTTGACAAAGCCCTGGCTGGGATGATTTAGTCGGGGATCAGTCCTGCTTTGAGCAGGGGGTTGGACTAGATGACCTCTTGAGGTCCCTTCCAACCCTGATATTCTATGATTCTATGATTCTATGACCAGAGAGATTGAAGTGTTCTCCGACTGGTTTATGAATGTTATAATTCTTGACGTCTGATTTGTGTCCATTTATTCTTTTACGTAGAGACTGTCCAGTTTGACCAATGTAATAAACCAATAATCCCCTCTGCCATGTACATTGGTCAAACTGGACAGTCTCTACGTAAAAGAATAAATGGACACAAATCCGACGTCAAGAATTATAACATTCATAAACCAGTCGGAGAACACTTCAATCTCTCTGGTCATTCGATTTCTGACCTAAAAGTGGCTATTCTTCAACAAAAAGACTTCAAAAACAGACTCCAACGAGAGACTGCTGAATTGGAATTAATTTGCAAATTGGATACAATTAACTTAGGCTTGAATAGAGACTGGGAGTGGTTGAGTCATTACACAAAGTAAAACTATTCCCCTTGTTTATTCCCTCCCCCCCCCCCACTGTTCCTCAGATGTTCTTGTTAACTGCTGGAAATGGCCCACCTTGATTATCGCTACAAAAGGTTTTCTCCCCCCCCCCCCACTCTCCTGCTGGTAATAGCTCATCTTAAGTGATCACTCTCCTTACAGTGTGCATGATAAACACGCATTTTTTCATGTTGTGTGTGTATATAAATCTCCTCACTGTATGTTCCACTGAATGCATCCGATGAAGTGAGCTGTAGCTCACGAAAGCTTATGCTCAAATAAATTGGTTAGTCTCTAAGGTGCCACAAGTACTCCTTTTCTTTTTGCTAATACTGACTAACACGGCTGCTACTCTGAAACCTGTATTTTTAAAGTACATCTTTGCTATAATTTAAGATTCTGAACATGTTGCGTTTACAGAAGGATCTATGTGTGATCTACACAAGTTCAAAAAAACCCCAAACAAACAGGTGCTTTTAAACATGCACATGTTGAAATAGGGACCTATAGTTTTTTTCCAGATATGTTATGCTTATAGGTCTCTGAACGTGTGGTGACCATATTGATAATGTTTTGTCATTCTTGGAAGCACTATCTCCTCACTGTTTCTAAAAATGATCTTGTAATATCAGAAAGTCTGAGTGGCTAGTGCAGCAACAGACATCACTCAACTTGAATGGATTTTAACAAGATACCGCTATCATTTCAGATCTACATTTATTTTGTTCTAACACACATGCCGTGTGTTACCTATCACACTACTGTTTATCACTTTAGAATAGCTCTTTGGGGCAGAAACCATCATTTTGTACCGTTTTTGTACAGTGCCTAGCACCATAGGGTCCTGGTCAGTGACTGAGGTTCCTGGCACTACCATACTACAAATAATACATAAAAATAACACTAATCGTATCACTACAGCTTATGAATCACATAGTTGTGGTTACGGAAAATTTTTAGACATGTCACTGAAATTGATCCAGCATTATATCGTGTTTGGAGTGATGCTCAATTTATTGTTTATGTCCTTCATTTTGAGCCAGATTCTGCCACATTTGTTGCAGTGGGACGATGTGCAGAATAACGCGTTGATCGTAATACTGAGCTTTGCATCAGTGGACCCCTGCACACAGTCCCACTGAAATCCATGGAGCTTTGCACAGGTGTGGGAATCCACACTCAGAGAGTTCAGTGTGGGCTCAGAGACCAAGATACTATTCAGCATGAGTAAAACTGTTAGGAGCTTGGCCTTTTCACACTGTTGGGTCTTGCTTATCAGACTGATCACTTATTTCTAACAATAGACAGAAATATCCAACAGCCCCCCCTTCCTCCAAGAGGGTTAACAAACAGCTATTTTTAACTCACGGCATTTTTTCATGTCAGTACCCACAGAAGAAAATGTAACAATGCTGCTGAGAAACGTGCTTAATTGTTGATCATGAAAGTTAAAACCCTTGTACATTATATAGTACTGAAAATGCAGAAATATAATATATCCTGTGTAAAGGGGGAAAAAAGCCTACTTTTCTTTTCTAGTGAACTCCAAATTTACCCAATCTGCTTCTATCTTACCTATCCTGATACTGAAGATGTGAAACAATTCTAGGTACAAAGAAAAGGAGTACTAGTGGCACCTTAGAGACAAACCAATTTATTTGAGCATAAATAAATTATGCTCAAATAAACGGGTTAGTCTCTAAGGTGCCACTAGTACTCCTTTTCTTTTTGCGAATACAGACTAACAGGGCTGCTACTCTGAAATTCTAGGTACATTACCCCCCCTCCCCCTCTCCCACCCCCTGTTTACTATGGCTTGAAATGTAGATGAAGGGAAATGGGAGTAAATAGGAGAAGTGGTGGGTTCTGCTGTTGCTTCTGCTTCTTTAGTGTATGACATTCATTTTCTTTGTTCCCTGAGAATCTGGAGACTTTTTTGCTTTCTGTGGTGTGTATTTTTAGTTTCAGAGCTATTCAGGAACTGGGAAGGAGATTGTTTCAACGACAAAAGTTGGGGGGAGGGGGGGAGCGGAGATAACTTGACCCTCTTTGATGTACTGATTACTCCTCCATCCATGGAGTTGTGGAGAAATTAAATACCAGGGCATACAAAGCCTTGAACTCTTTTGTGTGTTTTTACAGGTAGAGATTAGACTGGTTTGAATATGCTAGAAAAACAACGAATGAGTATGTTGACTGCTGGTTATTTAATCTTGGGCACTGCTGAAATGACACTGTGGGGCACAGAGAGAATGAAGGAGGGGCTGAAAAACTTAGCCAGAAAGTTGCACTCTCCAGATGATGACTTTGCAGAGACACCCCCAGACTCTAGACAGATGGGAAAGGAGGTTTGAACACAATCTGTGTAAAGCCCAGGTTGGCAAAGGAGAACGTGGCGGGGGGCGGGGGGCTGGGAAAGTGAACTGGATGGGACCCGGGGTGAGGCAAGTGTGAAACGAGACGGTTTACATAAGAGATTCCGATGGGTGTGGGGAGGGGGAGAGAAGCTCAGGGCAATGAGCATCTGGTCGCTCCCGAGTCAGAAATAGCCCTGGGATGGGAGCGGAGCCCCGGGAGAAAGCAGATGAGGGAGGAAGATAGGAAGGAAGAGGGCTGGGGGAGAGGAAAGTGAAGGGGGAGAAGCGAGAGGCGCTGAGCCTAGCACCAGGAGGAAGGAGCGGAGGAAAGTGAAAGTCTTGGAGCAGGCTGAGGGGGGCACAGGGGGCAGCCCGGCCTGGGCGCCCTGCCGGCCGCAGACATTGGCTCCTGCCCCCCACCCCCTTGTGCCTCTGGAGAGGGACGCAAGGAAATTGCCTTTTGATTGCGGAAGTCGGCGGCCAGGGCTGAGGCAGAGTCAGCCGGGGTCAGCATGGCAGCGTGGGAAGTGCTGCGGCGAGCTGCCTCTTCCTCCTCCTCCTCCTCCCGGAGCCTGCAGCCGGCCGCGGGCAGCCCCTGCGCACCCCCTGCCCGAAGGAAACCTCAGGGAGCCCGGGCCCCCCCCGAGCGCATGCGACAAGTGCCCTGCCCTGCAGAGGGCTGCCCCTCGCGCACCAGCCGGGGGGGAGGGGGGCTCGACCCAGGACCCATTTTTGGCAACTTCGCTTCTTTATCCCTCCCCACCCCCCACTACGAGGATTATTGCAAATAAAACACTGGTGGCAATGCTGCGCTCGGCAGCTGGGGTCTCCTTGTGGATGGCGCTGGCCCTTATCAAGGTGAGCTGCCAGGAGGGGGGAAGGGGCGCCATGGGGAACCCGCAGGTCCCCCCCCCCCGCATCATTTCATCTTCACTGAGTCCATCCCAGAGCAACTCACCTGCACCCCCCTTTCCTGCTGCTCAGAGACTCCCCTCTGCCCCCTGCCACTCGCCCACCTCTCCCCCAGGTGAATTTCCATCGCTGCCTTCACGAGCAGCACCCCTCCCCCCCCCCCAGGGCAGCGGGGGCAATGTCTCTTTTTCTTGACTCACGTTACAAGTCTCCCCACCTGGTGAGCGACCCCAATGGCCCCAAGACCGACTCAGGGAATAAGGTGAGTGCTGCAGAAGTCAAGGCACGTTGTGGCTAATCAGCGGTCTGTGTTGTCCTCTCCAGAAGGGCCATGGGGAGCCTGTGAAATGCGCCATCAACCTGACGGAGTGGAGGGTCTCCAGCCGGTCTGTCTATCTCAAATGGAGCAGTTTGGGGAATCTCTGCAACTTCACCCTGACGTGCAGCTCTGACAACGCCTCGCACACGGAGTGTCATCCCGTCCAGAAGACTAACGAGTCCTACGAATGCAGCTACAATGGCTTAGAAGCAGGGACTTTGTATCATCTCAGGATTTTCTCTCTCTCGGACACAGAAACGAGGAACATCTCCTTGCAAACAGGTAAGGGCGACAGGTGCAGAAGTGCTGCAAACTTTTCTTTTTTTGGCAGCGTAGGAAAGGGGGCTTGGAGTGATTTGTTCCCCCCACAATCTTATTTCGAGGCTGATTTTCCTGACCTTGCTTTGATGATGGAAAATAGAAGGCAGATGATGTCCCAAAGGATTATTGACTCTGTTTCCAAAGGCACTTTAAATCTATATCGTTTGCAGCAGGCTGGCTGTAGAATTCCCATGCTTTAACTCCTTCCCAGTTGCTCTCAGTAAGTGCTGCTGAAAAGTAGCACTCTGGGCTTGAAGGGAGATTTTACTGTGAATAGTATAGATCTGTTTAAAGGGTTTATTTTGTTAAAAAATAGATTTCAAACGATTATAATACAAAACAGAAGATCTATTTTGAAATAGCAGCATAAAATATGCTTTGTGCTCTTCAAAGACGTTACAGATTCTCCGTTCATAGCATATTTGCTTGCATTTAAAACACAATTATTCCATTATAAACTAACTGAACCTATCAAGAGTGCATAACTGACTGTTTTACTCTGCATAAGTTTATTGGAAATAAGTTTGACCAATTTCAGCCCGTGAAAGCTGACAGGTAGCTGTTCAAAGCTAATACTTTTTCCTAAAATAAAACTGCTGGTGATTATAGTTAAAATAAAAATGTGTGTACAACATTTCCTACAAATACAAATCATGGGCATACATGTGGTATTACATAAAGACCAGTTGTTCTCAATAGGTTTATTGTATTGGAAACATAATTGGCTATAAATATACTGAAATATTTTCTATCCATATTCTGCAAATGCAGTGTCATTGGTTTCCTATGTAGGAACAATTTATAGCTTTAAAACAAAGAACTGCACCAAACTATTGACTTCAGTGGGAGAAAGATTGGACCCTTTCTTACATATACTGATGTTTTAATTTCATATAGTTCTTTTTTAAAAAAGCTGCTGAAATATAATATTTGACAGCCTTCTGCTAGTTGCTAATACAGGACCGCAAACCTTGTTAAAGTGTAAAAGCCTCTATCATCTGATCCCTTCCTTTATCCCTTCCTGAAATCTTAGCTATAGAGAGGCACTGCAATTTTTAAAGGTGGTCTTTGTTTATGTCTGAAGGTGATAGTAGATGAATACTTAGAACTGGCCTTCTCTAATCCTCATTGTTTTATTTCACAATTACTGTGCCTCTTCTCCAAATAATGTTAATAACTGTGCCTCTTCTCCAAATAATGTTAACTAACCTCAGTTAATTGGCAATCAATTAACTCAAGATAAAACAGTCTAGTGTAGTCAAATCCAGTCTGATAGGCATATATTCAATGCGAGAAATATTTTTAGTACGGCTTGGTAGAACTAATGGTTTCCACAGTAACAGCAATTTAAATCTATATCATGCATTGCTCCAACTGTTTTTAATATTGATGAGTCATACTTTAAAAGCAAAAATAACAAATTAACTTATCTAAGTAGCAGGTATCTATCACAATCTTGGTTGAATGGTAAAGGTTTTTTATATAGCCCTTGAATAGAAGATGAGCAAAAGGTAGCAACATAGACAGGAGCTTATATATTGTATAAGTGGAAAATGTTTTGATTATATTATAATATTGAATTTAGACAATGGTTTATATGTATCATTTTTGACAGATTTCCATCTTGGTAAACAGCCTTTCACAGAATATAAGAAAATGACAGAATGATTGAAACAGATCTGTGTACAATATTTGTATGATCACATGTCTGTTGGATACAAAGTAACAAGATTGACAAAAGTTTACAGCTGTAATCCTCTAAATTAGTTTACCTTGATCTAGGTGAGGTTTGGGTTTGGATAGCAGAGAGGTTAGCAAGAAGGAGAGAGGGGTTTTTTATACATATCTCTCAAGGAGATTGTGAAAATTGCCTATGGAAGCAGCTACTCAGGTTGCTTTATCTGCAATATTTACTTTGCAATATCACCCAGCACCTGAATGTAGTCAAGTCATTTACATAATTTGGATTATGTATAGAAATACACAATTATCTGCCAAATGTAACTATTTACAATGTTTTAATTAATGTCTTTGATTTGTTAAGGTTTAACAAGGCAAAAGAATACATACAGTAAAATACAGTACATTTTAATATATAGTAATATACAGTTTTTAAAGAGGCTATTCCTTCATTTCCACTAGGGGCAACATTTTACTCTAGTTTTTTGGAAGACTTTCCCCCCTTTTTTCTCACTGATTTCTAGTGTCAGTACTTTTGTTAACTAAGTTATGGAAACTGAATCTATAAAGGCATTTATTCTTGAAAACTAACCTCTGAGTGTGTTTGTGTGAGGGGACCTTTTGGGGCCGATTATACTGAAAGGCAAAACTCCCATTGACTTTAATAGGAGCAGAATCACGCCCAGTGTGTATATAGATATATATAAAATAATCTGTGTTATATAGACCACATACATAACTTCTTGTGAACGTTCAGTACTGCTGACGCTTTTATAGGCTGGTTCTCATGCCGAGTTTACATTTTGCCCATGACATTTTGCTTAATGCTGTACCTTAATGTCAAATGTTCACACTTACAATATGAAGCGGTAGGGTAGTTAAAATAATGTTGAAGTTTAACTTAAACCCCTAAAATTAAAAAATTCATTCTATCTTCATTTTGCTCCATTCTGCTTTGGTATTTAAGGTGAGATCAATGTATAGTAAATACCACACATGCTGCAATTCCTAAGCAAAAGGTTTAAATTGAGGAAATTAATTTGATTTGGTTTTGTGAGTATAATTCAGACTCTTAAATTACTTCAAGATACTGTAATTTAATACATTAATGTATTAAAAGAAAAACTGTATACGTTAAAAGACAGGGCTTTTTCTAAACAAGAAAAAAGAGTTTACCTAAATTGCCATTTAATTTGACAACTGAAGACTATTAATTTGTAGAACATTGATCCAATATACCACAAAGGTTCATTCAGGTGAAGTCTGTCATGGTGATGTTTACTGGAGAATCTTTAGTCTACAGATTATTAATTAGAAAAGACAATATCTGAACCTCTACAACTGGTCTTTACTCCCCAAAAAGTGGCATAAATATTATATATATTGCTGTTTCATTTTGATAGTAGTGCTATTTTTGGAGAGCACAAAATGAGAGGGGAAATGCTGATAATTTATCAGAACTGAGCTCTACAGATAAATTCTGCAATGTATACCTAAAATTAAAGATGTGATTAGGCATCAAGTTTGTGCCTTTGGCATGTTTTAGTATTTATATTGGCAGTTCTGTAGTATTTAAAGTACATAAACTAGTATACAAGATATACATTTACATATATATATTCCAGACAATATTATTGATATTTTAAAATTTGTGATGACAAAATATGTGTCTAGGGGGCTTGTAACCCTTATTCAAATGTGAATAAGGACCACTGTATGGATAAAGGTGGTAGGATAGGATTTTATGTTTTCAGACAAAAACACTTAGGCCCTGATTCTGCAAACACTTGTGCATGTGATTAACTTTTTACATCTGAGTAGCCCCTCTGAGTGACTTCAAGGCATTACTTAGAACATTAGAGCCAGATTCACAAGATAACTGCATTGGGCTCCATAGGCAAGTTAGATGGAGAAACACCTATCTTCCCCTGGTTTGTGCATCGCACTGGGGCTTAGGCATCTGAACACCTAAAGGGGAGCAGCAGAAACTTTTCTGCACACTGGCAGAAACATGGGCACCTGTGGAACTTTTACTGCAAAAACGTAGGCGTTGAGTGAGCTTAGGCCTACAGGGTTCAGCTATAGCTGAGCAGAGGGCTTGTGAATCCCATTGGGGTCTGATTCTGGAATTTAGGCACCAAAAATAGCAGTTAGGTGCCTAAGTCCTTTTGTGAATCCAGCCCTATTTAAAAAACACTTTTACATTAGTTCTAAATTATGGTTAAATGTGTGGGAAAATACATATTTTAAAATCCAGATGTAATTAATTGGTCTTTAGAACCTTGAAGGTATCTTAATGAAGTTTTTATTTGGGTATTTCCTTAGTTTTTGAATAAATTATTTAAAACTTTCAGTTGACTCTTATATTTTCATTCATAAAGACACTAGGTTTAGCTATAATTAGAGGGGGTTTTAATACATTGTACAACATGGTATTAGGCCTCAACTGGAGTATTGTGTCCAGTTCTGGGCACCACATTTCAGGAAGGATGTGGACAAATTGGAGAAAGTCCGGAGAAGAGCAACACAAATGATTAAAGGTCTAGAAAACATGACTATGAGGAAAAATTGAAAAAGTTGGGTTTGTTTAGTCTGGAAAAGCGAAGACTGAGAGGGGACATAACAGTTTTCAAGTACATAAAAGGTTGTTACAAGGAGGAGGGAGAAAAGTTGTTCTTAAACTCTGAGGATAGGACAAGAAACAATGGGCTTAAACTGCAGCAAAGGTGGTTTAGATTGGACATTAGGAAAAACTTCCTAACTGTCAGGGTGATTAAGTATAATGCCAACAGACCCTGGTCATTGGCAGGCGGGATCAAACCGGGGACCTTTGGAGCTTAGCGCATGAGCCTTTACAGCATAAGCTAAAAGCTAACTGGCTGTTAGCCAAGGCTGTAGAGCAGACTCATTTTATCTCTCTCTTTAAGTGGTCTCGGTGCCACTAGATGGGACAGAATACCATACCCAGGAGGTGTGTGGGTTACATAAGCACTGGAATAAATTGCCTAGGGAAGTTGTGGAATCTCCATCATTGGGGATTTTTAGAGCAGGTTGGACAAACACCTGTCAGGGAAGGTTTACATAATACTTAGTCCTGCCTTGAGTGTAGGGGACTGGACTAGATGACCTCTCGAGATCCCTTCCAGTTCTATGATTCTATGGTATTCTCCTAAAATACTACACTGGTAGATACTGTTTCTGCCTTGACTCAGACTGGTTCCACTGACAAATACAGGCACCTGTGCTAGCAACCACTTTGAAGTTAAGTATTTGAACTGAACAAAGTAAAAATTCTTTCACCCTAGTAATATACCAACAGAGTTATAAACTCAGTCAGACTCCAAGTCAATTTGGAGATAAGACTATACCCCTTTATTTTTTTTCTGTGGCTTTATAAACTCCACAGATATTGATGGACCATCCTTGTAATTCTATAAATTGTGAGATCTTTGAGACAAATGTCATTTACTGTATCTTGTACAGCATTGAGCATAATGGGGTCCTGACATAGTCCTGTAAGCATTACAAATATTAAATAATAATCCTCTCAAGAGACAGATTATTAATAGAGAATACATATTGGAGTAGTGTGATATAAAGGTTTTATCATCATGAATATGGGCTTCATCTCTCACAAGAAGCAAAACGTTATGCAGCTCATCCCAAAGAAATTGATCATTTAAGGACTCTAGAATCAGGCCCATGAACTAATCTTCACAAAATTCCTGTGTGGTAGGTAAGTATTATCTCTGATTTATAGAAACGGAAACAGAGAGAGAGTTAAATTGGAATTTGAGAGTTCCCAGCTCTCAGACCTGTGCTCACATCCTAGATTATATCTTTCTCATGGATAATATATTATGTTTCCATAATTACAGTCCATCATGTCTTTGAGAATCTGCATCTGTAATCATAACTAGTCTGTTAATCAAATGTACATACAAGGGCTGTGCATGTCCAGTAAGTACTCTTACTAAAAAATTTCACAACAACTAAGATATTAGTGTAGTGGAATTTAAAAAAAAATTAAACACCCAGATTTATTTATTTTATATATTCAAAGGCATTCGTTCATTATAGAGTAGTATAAAAATATCTTCATGAAAATTTTTTATTTCTGTGATATATCAGTGTGGGACAGTTGCCAGCAGAGAATATAATAACAATGTAAATGGTTTTTTAAGTGTGTGTTTCCAGCCAGAGCTCTTTCAGCCCAGGCATTTCCCAATCTCATTGTTCCTTTGTTCTAACGGATGTACAAAGGACTGAGTGTTTTGTTTTCTGGGCCAGATAGATTAGATAAAGTTTGAATTTCTGAACTTCACCTTCTAGGCACGCAACTTTTTTTTTTTTTAAATATACTTTGGAAATTAAATTCCACACCCAGCACAGTGTACATTATGAAGAAACTGTAGCATGTAAAATAATAATATGCTATTATCTTTGATATGATTTGATAAGAGACATGATTACAGTGTTGATTACTTTTGCAATCAGTCAGCCTAATCCTAATTATGTTGTTTCAGCAAGAATGAAAGATCCTTCCATTTATCACCTATGGTTCTTCTCCACTTAAGAATTTCCTGCATCTCTTACCTTACATAATGCTAGTATTTGTTTGACGCCTAAAGGGTGATTTTTTCTAATTCAACCAGTCACCTTCAAAGAATAATTTTACATTCTTGCTATTTGCCAGATAATAGTCTTTAACGGATTATTATATATTATAGGTGGAGCTGGTAGCAAAGTCTTATAATTAAGTATCGCGGGTAGCTGTGTTAATCTGTATGCACAAAAACAACAAGGAGTCCAGTGGCACCTTAAAGACTAACAGATTTATTTGAGCATAGGCTTTCATGGGTAAAAACTATTTCTTCAGATGCATGGAGTGAAAATTATAGATGCAGACATAAATATTCTGACACATGAAGAGAAGGGAGTTACCTCACAAGTGGAGAACCAGTGTTGACAGGGCCAATTCGATCAGGGTGGATGTAGTCCACTCCCAACAATAGATGAGGAGATAATTCCAGGAGAGGCAAAGCTGCTTTTGTAACGAGCCAGCCACTCCCAGTCCCTATTCAAGCCCAAATTAATGGTGTTAAATTTGCAAATGAATTTTAGTTCTGCTGTTTCTCTTTGAAGTCTGTTTCTGAAGGTTTTTTTGTTCACGTATAGCTACTTTCAAATCTGTTATAGACTGTCCAGGAAGATTGAAGTGTTCTCCTACTGGCTTTTGTATGTTATCATTCCTGATGTCCGATTTGTGTCCATTTATTCTTTTACGTAGGGACTGTCCGGTTTGGCCAATGTACATGGCAGAGGGGCATTGCAGGCACATGATGGCATATATCACATTAGTAGACGTGCAGGTGAATGAGCCCCTGATGGTGCGGCTGGTGTGGTTGAGTCCTCTGATGGTGTCGCTAGAGTAGATATGGGGACAGAGTAGGCAACGAGGTTTGCTGCAGGAATTGGTTCCTGGGTTAGTGTTTCTGTGGTGTGGTGTGTAGTTGCTGGTGAGTATTTGCTTCAGGTTGGGGAGCTGTCTGTAAGCGAGGACTGGCCTGCCTCCCAAGGTGTAGGAGAGTAAGGGATCGTTTTCCAGGATAGGTTGTAGATCATTGATGATGTGCTGGAGACGTTTTAGCTGGGGGCTATACGTGACGGCCAGTGGTGTTCTGTTGTTTTCCTTGTTGGGCCTGTCCTGTAGTAGGTGACTTCTGGGTACCCGTCTCACTCTGTCAATCTGTTTCCTCACTTCCCCAGGTGGGTATTGCAGTTTTAAGAATGTTTGATAAAGATCTTGTGGGGTTTGTCTCTGTCTGAGGGATTGGAGCAAGTTGTATCTTAGGGCTTGACTGTAGACAGTGGATCATGTGATGTGTTCTGGATGATACATGCCTCCAGCTTTCATCAGGACACATCACAGTCTCAGCTCTTCGCAGCCCTTATTACTGAGCAAGGCCTCACACCCCCGCCTGAGGAGGCTAGCAAGTACCATTTTGTCCCAATTCACAGATAGGGTAACTGAGAGGTTGCACAAGCTCACTTCAGAAGAGGTTGAAAATCAAATCCAAGGCCACATTCTGTGCTGCACTAAAACTTATGGCCCAACGGAGAGGGCGAAGGTGACTGTAAACCACCTTTGTACCTCCCAGATTCTAACCTGCTCTAGCAGCCCGTGTGTCCCCCGGGTAAGAGCAGCCTTGGAGGATGCTCTAACTCACAGCAGCCTTACCAGGCTGTCTCCAGGCTTCTCCACAGCCCAGACTTTCCTGTGTGCAGAACGCTCTGGCTGCTACCCATCATGCCCCTGTCTGGCCCCGGCCCTAGCACTAACCTATGCCAGACAGCACCACAGGGACATGTACACTAGCCACAGGATATTCTTGCTGTAAGGAAATCTCCTCAGGGCCACTCCCCCGCATTGTACCCTGTGTGCCAGTGAAAGGGCATAATTTGCAAGTCTGAAGCGGAACCCTATGGAAGGGTCAGTGTGGTTTGGATGGAATTTATGCAGGGGTGGGGGAGTTGGTTTGAAAAAAAACTTAGAAGTTTAAGTACAAGAAATTACATTAAAAGAATATTTAAGTTTGCAAAGTCAGGCACTCAAAAGTTAGGAAATGCCTGAATCAAAGTTGCCCGTTTGTTTTATAGGGCCCCTGCTTTACTCAGGGTGCACAGTGAATGAAGCAGTGGGTTGAAAGAAGGAAAAGGATGGGTTTTGAGGGGGTTAAGACGCTGTGCTGGTATCCTGCACAGCTGGGATCTCTGTCTGGCTCTGCCACACTCTTTGTGTGTTACGTTGGGCAAGGCATATATATGCACAAGGAGGCTGTATTAAGGCAGCACGGGCACTAAATTCAGTCACTTCCTAACGTTTGAGTGCTTAACTCTGCAACTTTAGTACTTTTTTGTTCATTATAACGTAACCATGTTATCAAATACAAATGAGAGCTTTAGTGCATCAGTGTATAATGACTTCTTTTAGTTACAAGAAACTATGAAATAATCAAAAGTCTGTAAATTTTGGAGTATACATGCTATCATTTTTGGAGCTTAAGCTTTCTCTTAAACAGTTTGGCCCAAGATGACTACTTAATCAAAGAATAGTCCTTTAAAGTATACATTCTAAAAGCTTATATACAGCTTTTTTTGTTTTTTTTGTTATTATTGTTTAGACCTGATGTGTAGGACAATAATTCTGGTATTGGAGACCCTTCCAGTAGAAGAGTGGATATGTATTGTCAGAAGGTGCTTATTCTGATTGAAGACAATAGCAAAAACCAAAACACTATCATAATTAAAATTGTACTTTTATCTTGAAGAACTTTAAATATACACACTTTTGTGTCCAACTTAACTGCCGGGGAATGCTGAAATATGTTGTGCATTTATTTGTGGTGTTGGTATTGTGCATCCAACTAAAAAACCCTCATAATCTGGCATAAGCACCTGAAAGTTAGTCACTGATGCTCTAATATTTATAGACTACATTATCCTGAGTCATTATGACTGCAGGGCTGTTTCTAATATAGTGATGCCATAGGTTTGTTGTCAACAGATTTTGAAACCCTTTATTTACACACACTGAAGCATGTGCTTTTCTATAGTATACATATATCTGGGTTCTCCAGGGCCAATTTATAGGAAGATTAGTTGTGTTTTCAGTGAACCTGGTGTTTGGAAATGGAATAAAGAAAAATTTTCAATAAAGATTTGCAGTGGAATGATGAAAAACTGGAAATTGTTGGAGTTGATTGAGCTAACCTGTAAAACTCTTCTAAAACCTAACTAAATTAATATTTTTGCTGTTATTTGTAATTACAGATCCCTTACCACCAGCTAAATTTGAAATTAATAAGGAAAAAACTACTTCCACAAGCTTGCAGGTCTCGTGGAGTCCATCCTCAGGAAAGGTGGACTGGTATGAGCTACAATTATCTGATCATAATAATAAAAAGATACAGAATGTCTCAATACAAGGAGGTATTTCAAGAAGAGAAGAGACCTTTTCCAATCTCACCCCTGGGAGCAAATACAATGTTATCATCACTGCAGTTGCTGGAAATAAAAGCACCCCAGCAATTCACATCAGCGGATCTACTGGTGAGACCTGTTTTATGTGTAGTGCATCTAAATAAGGCTACTGAGCATTTTTACACACATTTTGAGGTTATGCATTTCAAAAAGGATATAGATATGCATTTCTCCTAGATAGCAAGTTATGCATGTAATCAGTCTTCAGTAACCTAACATGGTTCACGTTGGTTATAAATAGAGGTAAACAAAGAATTTCTAATTAATTTTAAGAGACCTCTTCTAAGTATGAAGAAATGTTGGCAGATCCAATTTGGCCATCAATTTTGGTTTTGCTTTTGGCAAACCCTAAACACTCAAAATCTTTGCAAAGTTGAACAGTTCAATCTTGCTCAGATAGTGAAGAAAACCATTACCTGTAAAACATATGTTTTTTGTTTCATCAGTGCCATCCCCAGTGCAAAACATTCAGATCAGTGTCAAGACAGACACTATCCACGTTTCATGGTTACCTGGCTCTGGTTATGTGGATCGATACAGGCTGCTATTATTGGATAAAGAAGGACCGGTTCATGAGATCAACCATGAGGAACGCTTACTCTCCTACACTTTTCTTGGACTTACAGCAGGTCACCTGTATAATCTCACTATCATAGCTGAAGCTGCAGGACTAGAGAGCTACAACTTTAAACTGGTTAGGACAGGTAATGATATCATAAATAACTCATAGTAAAACTGTGAGGCTGCAATATAGCGCATTTCAAAATAAGAAGTGGAATTGTTTGGTCTGGCCTAAACTGAACACTAAGGTTCATAATTCTGCCCTCTGTGTGGCAGAGCTCCAGCTGACCCTAATTGAATGTTGCATGCCTGAATCTAGGCAGCATACAGCCCCATTCTTTCATAGCATTGTATGGGGTTTAACTTAATTATCTGAGTTGCAGAGTTTAGTGGTTTTCTGAAAAGTTGGAGGTAATATTTCTGTAGTTTATTTTTGGGGGGTTAGAAATCCTGACTTTAAGACTCACTGAAAACTCCTGTTGACTTCACTGGGAATTATGCATATGGCATGACAGTAGATGGTGACCCACTATTTAAATCTGCATGGAATAGCATAGGTCAAAGCGGTCACTTTAGAAAAACAAAACAGGAAGAAAAGAACCTTCGTAACTTTTGATACGTTTAAGAACAGCCCTTGCAGAAAACAAGGTAAGAGTTGTTGGTTTGCTTTTCTTCTGGTGAAATGTCAAAATACAAAGAGTCATATTTTGATCCCACTTACACTGGTGTCAATCAGGAATAACTCCAGTCAAACTACAGCTTTTGTTGTGCTAACACCTCTCTGGCTTTCAATAACCTTGAGCAGCGCGTGCCATTATAAGCCTTTACATTCAACATGCACAATCAATGAAAATAAGGAGGTGACTCGTGTATTTGATCATCCAGTGATGTTACAGTAAGCAATGTTAGTAGAGCCACTTTGGGTATAAATGGTCTTAAATATAGGTTTAAAAAATCAAACTACATGTCATGTACATGTTGTGTACTCTGTGGGTGAAATATTTTGTTTTCTTTTTCGTTATGTTTTTTTTAGCCCCAGCAGAAGTCTCAGCTTTGATGGTGACGAATGATGGCAGCTTGGATACATTAAAAGTTACATGGAAAAGACCTCTAGGAAACCTAGATTTCTACAATATCACTCTGTCTCATCTTGGATCCATTAAAGAAATCAAAACTTTACAGCCCCAGGTCACAGAGGCTCAGTTTGACAAGTTGATTCCAGGAAGTCTTTATCAGGTCACTGTCAGCACAATCAGTGGTGAATTATTCACTGATAAGATGGCAACTGGCAGGACAGGTAAGTCTTGTGCATCAGTAAGAACATTTGTAATCAAAGCCTCTTTGATCTATCCCATTGAATACACTGCCAAGTAGAAGATCATATTGGAAGAGAAGCAGATTTGGTTGCTAGGCAATAGGAGGTTGCTGAGATTTGGTTGTTGAGTATAGTGTGCAGGTACTGGCTGGTGTTGGTGGCCTGTGATGTACAGAAGGTCAGAATAGATTATCTAGTGGTCCCTTCTGGCCTTAAACTCTATGATTCTGTGAGGCAAAAATTGTTGTGCTGATCTTACTGTACTCCTTACTGCTTACAGCAACCTTGCAGCCAGTAGTCAAAGCTACAGTGCTGACCTGTCAGAAAGAAGCGGTGGTATATGCTGTAGATAGAAATCAGCATAGGTTGAGCCTGTAGCAAAACTATTCAGCGCCTGTACATTCAGTAATTTTTGCCTAATTTTATTATTTTGAACACAATCCAAAGAGAGAGATAAAACAGGGCTACAGTAAATGGAAGTGTGCATGTAAGGTACTGTGCAATTATTTAAAACTATCAACAAAGTATAACAACATTGCCCCTCTATGGTCATATATCTGTGGATAGAAGAACAATCACAAGTCAGACATGTTCAAGTCTTTGGTCTCAATCACAACGGTTCTAGAGTTCGTTTATATATATTGGAACGGAGTCATCAATATTAAGATCCCAAGCATTTGATATGCTATGAAATTTGGTCGTAAGCAAGATCCTGGTTCTAGGCATGGCTCATTAAATCTAAGCCATTTTGACTGCCCACAGCACTGACTAAGGCACATGGCAGCCTTTGTGGTGTTGGGTTATTTATTTATTTTAGGTGTATAGTTATTTTTCATCTTATCTGATTGATCAAACTGAAAAGACTGCCAAAGTTCTCCCCACCCACACACTACTGTTAACCATGAGTCCACGTTACCTCCATCCTACACCTCTTGGCAATTGGTAGAATTTAGATTGGAAAAGTTTTCAAGTGGGTGAAAAGTACATGCAGGACATCCAAAAATTGTTAATAGAGTCCATCTGAGTTAAACAACTACAGAGAACAGCAGGAAAAATAACTTAAAATGCTGCGAGTTTCATTCTGAAGATGCATAAGGTTTTCGCTAACCTCTGATTTAGGGTTCAGCATTTCTGATGTCAGTAACTGACAAACAGTGAGTTCTTTGTGTGGGAGAGGGTAAATTTCTCACTCAGATGAGTACTACACTTTGTCAAAATGCATTTTGGCCCAAATTCTTAAAGGTATTTAGGCATTGCTGCATTCAGTGTTGCAATGCCTAACTGCCTTAGGACCATAAATCTCATTTTCAAAAGTGATTTAAACTCTTAAGAATCTAATTCCCATTGACAGGTGAAAAATCTGGGGCTTGATTTTACTATAAATGGTCAAAGCACTTCGGCAATGTCTGAGCTGTGAGCCAGGTTTCATTGCTGTCCAGTTATATTTCCCCAGAAAAAACACAAATTACTCACCTGTTTCTGTATGTCAGTTCCTCAGAAAGTTTCAGAGCTGAAAGCTAACAGTGGTGGTTTGCTGAGGTCTCTGACAGTGAGCTGGCTGCCCCCTGCTGGAGACTGGGAGAGATACTACATTATGTTGTTCAACCTCTCCACTGTGCTGCTGAACACGACATTAAAGAAAGACAGAAGAGAATATGTCATCCAGGATATACGACTCATCCCAGGAAGACAATATGAGGTGGCAGTCATAGTGGAGAGTGGAGGCTTACAGAACACTGCTCGCTGCAAAGGCAGAACAGGTCAGCAATCTCATTATACTGATAGCATGAAACTTCAAAACTTTCAAGTTGGCTATTTTTGGTAGCTGGAAAAAAAATAAAATAAGTGGTATGTATTATACTGATTCACTAGGAAAACGCTTTCACATGAGCATAGATAACTATTTTAACTCAAAACATTTGTAGTCATCTTCATAATAACTGTAAATGAAAGAGCAAATTCCTAGACTCTTATTATTTGTTTGTTTGCTTAATTTATTATTGGCCCAAATCCTGAATTCCTCATTCAGATTTTGCTCAGGAGTTCTATCCCTTTGATTAGCCACAATTTAATATTTAAAATAGTGACTCTTTTCTTTAAAAGAGATGGGACCAAATTCAGTGGTGGTGTGAAGAGTGTTATAAATTGCACATCAAATTTCAGGTGGTCAGAAAAAAGAGGTAAGTAGTAAAGCAGAGTGATTTGGTCTGGTTTTGCATTCGTTCAGGCATGAGAGACCAGATCTGCATCTCACACCACTTTTACACTGGGATAACTCCATTGACTTCCAGGAAGTAACTCCAGTTTTACCTTGCACGTGAAAGCAGAATCAGACCCATGAGATGTAATTGAGTGATGTACACATTAAGACAGTGGTCCATCCTGTGGTGTGTAAACGGCTGTATGTGAGAGTATGTGCCAGACTTTGTTCATCATAAATCTAACTCTCCTGACATCAGTGGAGATAATCTGCATTTGCACTGGTATAACTGAGATCAGAATAGTCTAAGGGCATATCAGGCTGAAGAAGAGAGGAGTACCTCATTTTCAAAATACACTTATACGCATCCTATAGTGGTGTAAATGATGAAAGGGTGCCTAATTTTATCTAAGGATGTCTCATGGGTTTAAGTTAGAGTAGCCTCTTCTCTGCCCTAAGATCCACCTGCATCACAGAAGCTGTCCTTTCTCAG
This sequence comes from Chelonia mydas, assembly GCF_015237465.2. Taxonomy (NCBI): domain Eukaryota; kingdom Metazoa; phylum Chordata; order Testudines; family Cheloniidae; genus Chelonia; species Chelonia mydas. Next base: position 282,611,530 of record NC_057849.1, read on the forward strand.
ATAAGTGTGCTAGACATAGGAACAAAGGGGCAGGTGGCTCACTATAAGGAAGCAGCTCAGGGCAATGAACAACACTGCAGATGCAAGTGTCCACCAGCTCAGCAGGCTGCATGAGAACATGATGAAAACAAAAAGCAGGTGGGTGTGAGCACAGAAATAGCACAGAAAACACCAGCCTCTGCACACCACAGATGGTAGTAGCAAATATATAGATTAGTTAATGGCCCTCTTGGGAATCAAATGCTTGCAGCTTGCATCAGAAACAGGTGCGGCATTACCCATCTATCAGAACCAAGGCCTGATACAAGGTTTCCAAGAGTTCAGTGCTGCTTTTTTTTTTGACTGATGTTCCTGGAGACACATCCAACATTCTTATAATGAGTGTGATATTGCCATTCCTGCAGTGGATGTTTCTGTGAGCAATGTGTGGGCTGGCTTCCCTGTCAGTCCTACTAGCTAGCTACTATCACTGATTTGAACTAGGCTGGTTCAGGAGTAAGGATTGCACCTCCAGTCTATGTGCTCCAGCAAGCATGTACAATGGGTCAATTCTACTCTGTTACATCAGTACAAATCCAGAGTAAATGCAGTGAGTTTTATGGTGTTACTCTGGAGTCGCAGAATGGAATAAGTCAAATCAGAATTTGGTTTCTGAGTCTTAATTGACACTTGTTTTATGTGTAATAGGTAGGATTTTACTCTGTACCTGAAAATTAGTGTAATGGACACACTGAGAGGGGCATGAGGGAGTGTGTAACAGGAAAAGCAATCAACAGGAGGGTGTAAGATAAGGCAGGGTGTGCCTGATTGAGTGCTTTTCCTGCTACACCTTCATCTTTCACTTCCTGGGTGTATAAACTGCACTCATTTTGCATAGCCACAGTATGCCAGTTCAGTGCACGTTATATTAATTTAGCATTCACCACCGTTTTCTGGCCAATTTAACTCAGCAAACCAGATTCTGATCTCACACCGATGAAAATCCAGAGTAATTTAAGTCAAAGGCGTTCTGATTCTGATTTCTCTTTCTCTGGTGCAAACCTGCAGTAACTCCTTTGAACTCAATGGATTAACACTGGTATAAATTCAAAGTAACAGAGACCAGAATCTGGCCCATAAGCTCAAATTCAATTATGAATGCCTAGCACCTAGGGCCACACAGAGGTTTTGGGGCACCTGAGGCAAAATCTGAAGCAGAGGCCCCCTCCCACATCCTTCCAAAATAAATTACCACTAAAGAGAGAGCCCCCAAGGAGGAGTGGGGGCTTGGAGAGCGAGCCTGAATTCCACATACCCCACAGAGGTGGCTCAGCTCCTGTCCCAGGGGGCTGGGCCCAGCTGCCTGGTCCAGGCATTGCAACCTCACGTGTGAGGTCACACGTCACTCAGGTTTGGCCCTCCGCTCCTCCATTCTGACCGAGGGGCTGCAAGGCCATATTTCAGTGAGTAGTGCTGCAACCCTGCATGCCAGATTGCAATGCCACTCAGTTTGGGAGCCCTCTCAAACAGGGGACCCGTGGCAAATGGCCCCTTTTGGCTCCCCACCAAGGGCCGCCCCGCCAGCACCCTCCTCCGCATACACATCAATGTACCAATACACACTCAGGGCCAAATTCTGCTCCTATATACCACGATAAATTCAGAGTCACTCCATTAACTTCAGTAGAATTACTCCAGAAGTACAGCAGAGTAAACAGAATGTGGCCCCAGACATGTAACTGACATGACCAGTGGTGAACTGGAGCCCGTTCGCACCGGTTTGCACCAGTTCGCACGTGAGGGACAACCGGTTCTAAAAGAGCTTCTAAATTTAACAACCAGCCATAAGTGGTGCCTTAGGCGCTGACTCTGTGGGTGCTCTGGGGCTGAAGCACCCACGGGGAAAATTTGGTGGGTGCAGAGCCCCCACCGGCAGCTCCCCGCCCCGCGCCATGCCCCAGCTCACCTCCGCTCCGCCTCCTCCCCTGAAAGTGCCACCCCACCCTGCCTCTCCGCCCCCTCCACCCCCTGCCTGGCTTCCCATGAATCAGCTGTTCACGCAGGAAGCCGGGGAGGGCTGAGAAGAAAGTGGCGTCTTCGCGCTCAGGCCCAAGGAGGCGGAGCGGAGGGGAGCTGGGGCGGGGGGGGGGGGGCGTGAGGAGGGCCTCCCGCACTGCAGCAGGTAACCCGGAGGGCGCGCAGGGGAACCACTCACCGCCCCAGCTCACCTCCGCCTCCCTGGGCCTGAGCGCAAAGCCGCTGCCTGCTTCTCAGCCCTCCCAGGCTTCCCACGCGAACAGCTGATTCGCGGGAAGCCGGGATGGGGGGCGCGGAGAAGCAGGGTGGGACGGTGCATTCGGGGAGGAGGCGGAGCAGAGGTGAGCTGAGGCCGGGTGCAGGGCGGGGAGCTGCCGGTGGGGGCTCTGCACCCACCAAATTTTCCCCATAGGGGCTCCAGCCCCGGAGCACCCAGGGAGTTGGTGCCTAAGGCGCCACTTTTGATGTGATCAGTGGGGGGAGCAGCCGCTCCCCCTGTTCCCCTCCCTTGCTATGCTACCCCGCCCCTAGGAGCCAGAGGGACCTGCCGGATGCTTCCCGGGAGCCGCCCCAGGTAAGCACCTCCGGGACTCCCCACTCTGGCTCTTAGGGGTGGGAACCCACTACGGTGGTCCACGAGACCCTCCTGCCCGGTTCTGGGGGCAGTCAGGGGATAGGGGATGGGGATGGATGGGTCCCGGGGGGTGGGGGGCTTCAAGGAACATGGGGAGTTGGATGGGGCCGGAGTCCCGGGGGACAGGGGCGGGCCATGACCCCCTCGTGGGGTGAGGAAGGGAACCGGTTGTTATGATTTTGGCAGCTCATCACTGGACATGACTGTTTGTCACAGCTACGTTTGCCCTATATCTATTTTCTAGTATAATTGTTTTATGTATTTGTAGCCCCTGACCATTGCAGAGTTATTTTGTGAGATTTACTCCCCAGCCTCAGGCAAAGCCATTCCCCATGAGTAGTAAAATTTCTGTTACTCTCTTATTGCTAGCCTAGCTCCCGACAGCAGCGCGGTCAAGATGTGGCATGTGTGTCCATTGCAAAGTCCTTTGCTCATTGCTATACTCATGTTCTTCCCTTAGCTCCACAGCCTGTTCTTCAGCTCCGGGTAAAGCATGCCAATGAATCTTCACTTAGTGTCATGTGGATGACCCCTGTTGCAGAATGGGACAGTTATGTGGTTTCACTGGGAGACAGGGATCTTACCGTCATAAACAAGGCTCTTGTGAAAGAAGCTAAAGAATACACTTTCAGTGGTCTGGTACCTGGACGGAAATACACAGCTACAGTCACTAGCATTAGTGGTGATTTAAGCAACTGGACTTCAGTAGAGGGAAGAACAGGTAACACACTGTCAATCCACTTCTAATCCCAACTTCTGGTAATCAGTAATAATGATGTGTTGCTTTCTTTGTACTGAATTATAGTAAAGCAGTGTCCAGATGTCAACACCCTTGAACTTGTGTACATTTTCTTAATAGAAATGCTACATTTCTAAATCTCTTGTGTGTCTTGCAATATATCTCAGAACATCCAGTCTCTTTTTCTGCCATTTTCCATGGCTTTCTAAGATGGATATGTAGTTCCTGATGGAAAATGATATCTAAAATGTTTCTGTAATGTCTGGTTTCTGTAATGTCTTATCTACATAGGATAAGGATAATAAGTCCTGTTTTCACTTAATATCTTGGGGAACGTTAGCTTCCTGATTAGTTCCTCAACAGATGGACCATTTGGGGGGAAAAATGGGAAAGAATTGTTTGAAGGGGGACATTTCAAAGTTAGCAGACACAAAATGGAGGTGACCTTCAAAACATATTTTGAATCCTGCTGCCTTTTTGATTAAAAAAAACCCCAGCTGCAACACGACCAAAATTGAAGTGACTGTTGGGTGGTGCTTTTGTAAAAACCACAACCACTACTTTTTTCTGCCTGTGTCTAAGTTTAAATCCGACCTATTTCTTTGCTATGCCTGCCTGATGCATTCTTTTGAGCAGGCAAGGCCTTAAAAATGGGAATTCCTTCAGGCATAGCACAGGATAAAAACATACTGTGAGTGCAGTTAGTCTAATTGTAGGCCTATAAGACTGAGCGTGTCCTTTTATAAAGCTTAATAAAGTTTTATCCTTCCTTCCAAGGTGCAGAAGTCTTGACTTCAGCCTCCATTACTCAATTTTGTGATTTAAATGGCTAGGATTTAATTTCCTTCTGTTTCAGGCCCCTTCTCCTAGGAAAGGGTGTAGTGTCACACTGCACTAATTGTGAATCCATGTGTGTGGACAAATCAGGCAGGAGTAATACACATTAGGCATTAAATTATAATTTGTAATGAGCAAACTCAAAAAGGTTGGAAGCTAGGTTTGGATGAGCGTCCCAGACCTCAGATTATCTGAACCTTATTTCAACTACCAGAACCTATTAGATTCATAGATATTAAGGTCAGAAGGAACACTATGATCATCTAGTCTGACCTCCTGCACAACGCAGGCCACAGAATCTCACCCATCCACTCCTGCGAAAAACCCCTCTCCTATGTCTGAGCTATTGAAGTCCTCAAATCATGGTTTAAAGACGTCAAGGTGCAGAGAATCTTCCAGCAAGTGACCCGTGCCCCATGCTACAGAGGAAGGCAAAAAAACCCCAGGGCCTCTTCCAATCTGCCCTGGAGGAAAATTCCTTCCCGACCCCAAATATGGCGATCAGCTGAACCCTGAGCATGTCGGCAAGATTCACCAGCCAGTTACCCAGGAAAGAATTCTCTGTAGTAACTCAGATCCCACCCCATGTAACATCCCATCACAGGCCATTGGGCCTATTTACCATGAATAGTTAAAGATCAATTAATTGCCAAAATTATGTTATCCCATCATACCATCTCCTCCATAAACTTATCGAGTTTAATCTTGAAGCCAGATATGTCTTTTGCCCCCACTGCTTCCCTTGGAAGGCTATTCCAGAACTTCACTCCTCTGATGGTTAGAAACCTTCATCTAATTTCAAGTCTAAACTACCCGATGGCCAGTTTATATCCATTTGTTCTTGTGTCCACATTGCTACTGAGCTTAAATAATTCCTCTCCCTCCCCGGTATTTATCCCTCTGATATATTTATAGAGAGCAATCATATCTCCCCTCAACCTTTTTTTGGTTAGGCTAAACAAGCCAAGCTCCTTGAGTCTCCTTTCATAAGACAGGTTTTCCATTCCTCGGATCATCCTAGTAGCCCTTCTCTGTACCTGTTCCAGTTTGAATTCATCATTCTTAAACATGGGAGACCAGAACTGAACACAGTATTCCAGATGAGGTCTCACCAGTGCCTTGTATAACGGTACTAACACCTCCTTATCTCTACTGGAAATACCTCGTCTGATGCATCCAAAGACCGCATTAGCTTTTTTCACGGCCACATCACATTGGCAGCTCATAGTCATCCTGTGGTCAACCAATACTCCAAGGTCCTTCTCCTCCTCTGTTACTTCTAATTGATGCGTCCCCAGCTTATAATTAAAATTCTTGTTATTAATCCCTAAATGCATGACCTTGCACTTCTCACTATTAAATTTCATCTTATTACTATTACTCCAGTTTACAAGGTCATCCAGATCCTCCTGTATGATTTCCCGATCCTTCTCTAAATTGGCAGTACCTCCCAGCTTTGTATCATCCGCAAACTTTATTAGCACACTCCCACTTTTTGTGCCAAGGTCAGTAATGAAAAGATTAAATAAGATTGGTCCCAAAACCGATCCCTGAGGAACTCCACTGGTAAGCTCCCTCCAGCCTGACAGTTCACCTTTCAGTATGACCTGCTGTAGTCTCCCTTTTAAACAATTTCTTATCCACCTTTCAATTTTCATATTGATCCTCATCTTTTCCAATTTAACTAACAATTCCCCATGTGGCAAAGTATCAAACGCCTTACTGAAATCTAGGTAAATTAGATCCACTGCATTTCCTTTGTCTAAAAAAATGTGTTACTTTCTCAAAGAAGGAGATCAAGTTGGTTTGGCACGATCTACCTTTCGTAAAACCATGTTGTATTTTGTCCCATTTACCATTGACCTCAATGTCCTTAACTGTTTTCTCCTTCAAAATTTTTTCCAAGACCTTGCATACTACAGATGTCAAACTAACGTGCCTGTAGTTACCCGGATTACGTTTTTTTCCTTTCTTAAATATAGGAACTATGTTAGCAATTCTCCAGTCATACGGTACAACCCCTGAGTTTACAGATTCATTAAAAATTCTTGCTAATGGGCTTGCAATTTCATGTGCCAATTCCTTTAATATTCTTGGATGAAGATTATCTGGGCCCCCCAGTTTAGTCCCATTAAGATGTTTGAGTTTGGCTTCTACCTCAGATACGGTAATATGTACCTCCATATCCTCATTCCCATTTGTCATCCTACCATTATCCCTAAGAACCTCATTAGCCTTATTAAAGACTGAGGCAAAGTGTTTGTTTAGATATTGGGCCATGCCTAAATTATCCTTAACCTCCACTCCATCCTCAGTGTTTAGCGGTCCCACTTCTTTCTTTGTTTTCTTCTTATTTATATGGCTATAGAACCTTTTACTATTGGTTTTAATTCCCTTTGCAAGGTCCAACTCTACTGGACTTTTAGCCTTTCTCACTCTATCCCTACGTGTTCTGACCTCAATAAGGTAGCTTTCCTTGCTGATCCCTCCCATCTTCCACTCCCTGTATGCTTTCTGCTTTTTCTTAATCACCTCTCTGAGATGCTTGCTCATCCAGCTTGGTCTACAACTCCTGCCTATGAATTTTCTCCCCTTTCTTGGGATGCAGGCTTCCGATAGCTTCTGCAGCTTTGACTTGAAGTAATCCCAGGCCTTCTCCGCCTTTAGATCCACAAGTTCTTCAGTCCAATCCACTCCCCTAACTAATTTCCTTAATTTTTGAAAGTCAGCCCTTTTGAAATCAAAAACCCTAGTCGCAGATTTATTTTTGTTTATCCTTCCATTCAATTTGAACTGAATTAGCTCATGATCGCTTAAACCTAGGTTGTCCCCTACAACCATTTCTTCTATGAGGTCCTCACTACTCACCAAAAGCAAGGTGGTCACATCCCTTTGGGATTTTCCATGATGATGATGATATTTTTGGACTGACTGGAAGTAGGAAATACTGGAAGACTTGTGAGAAAGCCTGTATCTGTGAGACTCCCAGCTACAGCTGGCAAACCTTTTGCTGTGGGTGGTGGTGTTTTGGTGTGGTTTGTGTTTCCCAGATTAACAGGATTTAGGTGGGAAGGCTATGACAGATACAGAGGCAGCAGTAGGAGTGACCCATGTAGCGGAAGACACAATGAAGATGACTGGATGTGGAAGCTGCGGTATGTACATGATCCTGGAGGGGGTACCTGGAAAGAGTTTTATCTGCATGAAGTGCCATCTGATAGAGCTGATGGAAGAAAAGATACGAGGATTGGAGAGGCAGGTGGAAAGTCTGGTTGAGTTTAGAAGGGGGTCCGAGCGGATTATGGAGCAAAAACATGAGGTAGCTGAAGGGAAAAGCTCAGACTTGCAGATGGAAGCAGGACTGAAGAATTCTGAGGGGAGACTGCTGTGTGAAGAAAATGGACAGTGGAAGCATGTGACTAAGAGAACCAGACAGAGGAAAAGGTGGGCTAGTGAAGGACAAACAGAGCTCAAGAACAGGTTTGCAGAATTGGAAAATGAAGAAGGGGCTCAGCAGATGGTCACTGAAGGTGGAAGGGCAAGGAAGAAGAGAAGAGCGGCTAGTCCTATAGGAAAAGGGGAAGAGTTAATGGAGACTACACCAAATATGAGCCCCAGGAGGAAACAAGATGAGTTGAAGAGGATTACAAGGGAGAATAGGAATGGAAAGAACTTGCAGCCAGAGGAACAGGGGATAGACCAGAGAATCGCACCGTCACCAGGAAAAGGCAGGTCTACGTGATCAGGGACTCCTTACTGAGAAGAATAGACAGGCCTGTAACCAGAGCTGATCCAGAGAATAGAAGGGTGTGCTGTCTTCCGGGTGCTAAGATACGGGATGTGGACCTGAGGTTGAAAAGGATCCTAAAGGGAACGGGAAAGAATCCACTGATTGTCCTTCATGTGGGAACAAATGATACCGGTAGATTCTCACTGGAACGTATCAAGGGAGACTATGCCAGGCTAGGGAAGACACTTAAGGAAATCGAGGCTCAGGTGATCTTCAGTGGGATTCTGCCTGTTCCTAGAGAAGGGCAACAAAGGTGTGACAAGATTATGACTATCAACAGATGGCTCAGGCAGTGGTGCTATAAGAATGGCTTTGGGATGTATGGCCACTGGGAGGCATTCATGGACAGAGGACAGTTCTCTCGGGATGGACTTCATCTGAGTAGAGAAGGAAATAGACTTCTAGGATGGAGGCTGGCACAACTGATTAAGAGAGCTTTAAACTAGGAATTTGGAGGAGATGGTTGGGAGATGTCCAGGTAATCTCCACACTGGATTTTAGCATTGAGAGGGAAGAAAACAAAGTAAGAAAGGATACAGCTGTGGGTAGGAGAATGGACATAAGGAGGAAGGGCAGTGTGGATACCAGTCCAATAGGTCATACTGGCTGTAGAATGTCCGTGCCTAATCAGGTAAAGAATGTGAGCGAGGCCAAACAGCAAAAATTACACCAATACGAGGAGCCTAGGTAACAAAATGGAGGAATTAGAAATACTGGTGCAGGAAGTGAAACCAGATATTATAGGGATAACAGAAACATGGTGGAATAGTAGTCATGACTGGACTACAGCTATTGAAGGGTATGTGCTGTTTAGGAAAGACAGAAATAAAGGTAAAGGTGGTGGAGTAGCATTGTATATCAATGATGAGGTAGAATGTAAAGAAATAAGAAGCGATGGAATGGATAAGACCGAGTCCGTCTGGGCAAAAATAACATTGGGAAGAAAACTACTAGAGCCTCCCGTGTGATAGTACTTGGGGTGCGCTATAGACGGCCGGGATCTAAGTTGGATATGGATAGAGCCCTCTTTAATGAAGTAAATACTAATGGGAACTGCATGATCATGGGAGATTTTAACTTTCCAGTTATAGACTGGAGGACAAGTGCTAGTAATAATAATAGGGCTCAGATTTTCCTGGATGCGATAGCTGATGGATTCCTTCATCAAGTAGTTGCTGAACCAACTAGAGGGGATGCAAATTGAGCACCACCCAGATTGAGCTCTGGCAAGCTGCTTAAGGTGGTCTGGTTGTGTATTCTGTTTATGTTCATCACTGGCAGTCTTGTCGTGCCATTGAAGCTTTTGATGTCCATGTGCTCATCGGCCATGTTGCTGCAATCCTTGGTACACACACTTCAGAATTCTTTGGTCTTCCATTCTAGTAATATCTCCATACCAAGAAAGCCACTGAAACTGCACCTGTGCTGGTGGAAGCGGTTGCTGGGCTCAGCTTCAAATATCCTCATTTCTGATATTGTCCTGCTACTTAATATGAAGCAGCTGACAAAGATGATGAGTACTGAAATGACCATCTAGTGTTTCTCAGCCTTCCTCAGTGCCCACATTTCACTTCCATACAATAGAGTTGGTATAACTTTGGTTCTGTAGATCGTCAGAAGCCTGATGGACTCACAACATCCCTACAGAAGGCACTGAAGAGCTTGAAACATGGCAACAGCTGCTGCTATATGCGTATCCACATCTTTTCAGCATCCCCCAGCACTGTCTGTGATGGCTACCTAAATATTTGACAGTTGCCACCTGCTCGATGTCCCATCTGGACAGGTTAACACTGAGCTGGTTGTAATCCGGAGTTGGAGGCCACTTGATTGTCAAGGCCAGAGATTTAGTTTTATCTGGATTAATAACCAGACCCATGCTTCTTGCATGACCAGCCCGCCCACCAGTTGCAACGATTCACCAAACTGAGCCAACGCAACAATGTTGGTGTATTCAGGATCTCGAAGCAGAATATGGTGTTCAGCTCAACACCACTGACAGCTGCCTCTTCAAGCTTATCCCTCAACCAATCAGTGCAGATATGGAACAAAGATGATGAGAGAACTCAGCCTTGCCAGAACTTCCCTGGCGATAGGAAACCATGCCGTGTGTCTGTCACCAACGCAAACACAGCTTTCCCCATTCCACTATAGCGCTCCCCTATCAATAGCACTATCTTTCCAGGGAGGCTGAGGTGCCTCATCCGATCCCCCCAAAATGCCCGAGGCCCTGAATCAGAGGCCTGATGGAAGTCTGTGAAAAGCGCTGCACACAGCTTATTAAATTCAGCCATCTACTCAAAAGCTGAAATATCACTAGAAGAGCCTTTCGTGCAAAAATCAGGTAGAGCCATTGCAGAGCACGGGTGGGCCTGAGAGGCGAAGTTCCGATTCAAATCCAGACTTCCCCATACTTCAAGCCTGTCTGGACCCAAGATTTTGGTTCAGACCACTGAATAATCTAACCTAATCTGATCTGTTTTATCAATACGCCTAATCATATTTATGATGACCAGTGCCATAGTATTTAGGCTCTGAGCTAGGTATAAAGCAAAATCTGTAGTGTGGATCTGAATTTTCCAAAGCTAAAAGGTTTTTAGATTGTGGAAGATTGAGTCTGATTGAACACTTATGTGAAAGCATTCAAAAATGAGTAACTATATTTTCATACTTTAATCAAACTTGGTCAAACCTTAAAAAGGGGTTCATTGGGTTTTTGTTAACATTTGGGCTAAATGTTCAACTCCCTTTTTCTATTGTCTGAACAAGTTCACCCACCCCTATTTATTTTAAAGGTAACATTTTGCTACCCCTCAATCCATCATTAAATGTTAGAAGAGTCAGTGCTATGAAATTCTTCTGAAGGAAAAGAAATTCAAGTGAGACTAGAAAGATTATACGTCCCAGTAACTCAGAAAATTAAAGTGATGAAAGGTGTTGCCTTAGTTAGATCTTGTGCATCTATGTAATTGGTTTGCCACTGGCTAGGAATGGGATGAGCTCTGTGCAAGTTCAGTAGTCATCACAAACACAAATGACTTCTAAGTCATTTGTTTTTATCTGAATGACATTTATAAAATGGGATCCCTTCCAGCCCTCCTCTCTTGAATCATTTTGGGCTGATTGAGGAAAGCAAAGCCTGGGAGACCTTTCTGTGTAGTGCTAAAACCAGGAAGTCCTTATGGGTTCCCACAAACCACAGTCCATCAGACAGGAAGCAGGTCTGGGAGTCCACCATTAGTTTATTTTTAGTCCTGTTGAGTCTGCTTTTTTGATGCACTTCCTCAGTGTGACTAAACTCTGTTTGGGAGATTTGTTTGTTTCTGTGTACTTACACCGTGACATTCTCCTATTATAGTGCCAGCTCAGGTGACTAGCCTGCATGTGACAAACCAGGGGGCAACCAACAGTTTGTTCACCAACTGGACAAGGGCGCTGGGAGATGTAGAGTCGTACCAAGTGCTGCTGATTCACGAAAATGTTGTCATTAAAAATGAGAGTGTTTCCAGTGAGACCAGTAGATACCACTTCCACTCCCTGAAAGCCGGAGGACTCTATTCCGTGGTCGTTACCACAGTTAGTGGAGGGATATCGTCCAGACAGACGATTGCAGAAGGGAGGACAGGTAAGGAAGGGGAAGGAAGTGTTCCACCATATCTGTGTAAACTCCCATAAGCTGAACTCATTTGGAAGGATGGTCTCATGGTTAAGTCAGTGGACTAAAATTTGGAAGATCTGGGTTCTGTGCCAGACTCCCATGCGTGGCCTTGCACAGGTCATGCCTCCGTTCCCTAGCCTCACAGAGTTGTTGTGAGGAAAAAATGTTTGTTGGTCATTAGATACTCCAGTGGTGGGAGCCATAGAATTCTGAATCTTTCATGAGCAATAAAGAACAACAACAGTTTCTCGGATATTGAGCTGTGTGGGGAAAAATTGCACCAAGTTTTTGTGAATTTGGCAAAACCCAAACATTCTGTGATTTGACCCAAATGTTTTTCATGAAAACAACTTGTGATATTTTCAGGTAAAATCATGAAAAAACTAACCAGTGAGAAAATAGCACTGAAAAGTTGGGAAGCTGAAAACATTTCTTAATGTTTCCTAATTAATAGTGACCATGACAGAAAATGGGTCAGATCCTCCCCTGGTGTAAATTAGCTTAACTGCAATGGACTTTAGTGGAGTTATGCCAATTTGTGCTAGTAAGGATCTGTCGTAATAAAGTTATTTAACTCCAGAATACTCCTGATCATTACCTAAAATGTCACCAGTTCTGGCAGGGTCAAACACACTGGCACATCTTGCATCACTGAAAAGAACCAGATCAATTTTGTACCTATTTTTGTCCACTAGGGGGTAGAAAACTCTTGATAATGAGAAATAAATCTTTGCATTGGCCTCAAAATGATAAAGGGATTTGTGGTTATTTTTATTGGTGAGAAATAGCACTGTAGGAGGATAGCTAACACTCTAGGATATTAGACGTGCCATCAGACCCTTGACCTCACCACCATAGACAATAACTTCACTGTCTTTGTTCAGAAACTCAGATGTTTGCTACTCACTTGGAGTGGAAGGCTTTCTGATGCTAAATAAGACATCTCGCCTTTTTTGTTTTGCTTGGTCACATTCCACACATTCCTGCTGCCCTTAACAATTGGAATAAGCTATTTAAAACTTCTTTGCTGCTTTTTCCTTTTGTTGCGCAGTTCCTTCCAGTGTGAGCGGAGTAACAGTGAATAATTCGGGACGGAGCGACTACCTCAGTGTTTCCTGGCTACCAGCGACTGGAGATGTGGATAGTTATTTGGTAACACTCTCTCATGACAGCCAGACGGTTCAGACTCTAACCATTTCCAGAGCCCTCAGTGAATGTTCTTTCAGCAGCCTGGTTCCCGGCAGGCTCTACAATGTGACAATAATCACAAAGAGTGGGAAGTATGAAAATCATTCCTTCAGCTGGGAACGAACAGGTAAAGGGGTCAGAAAGAAAGGGGACTGTGTGTGGATTCAGTCACACACATCTCCCATGTTCAATCCTTTGCGATGATCTGTGCTAGCAGTAATGGCTAACCAAAACAGGAGCTAGATTGGAAGATCAAGTCCTACAACTACAGTGCTTAAGATTGAGGGCCTGCTTTTCATTTATGACTGTAGGACTACTTTACACCACACTGACAATCTAAAGTGGCCTTAGCATAAATGAGAATCAGACCCCCTGATCTTCCTCACATTTCAGTCAGTGACAAAACCGCAATTAAGTTCAATGCGAAGAGGATCTGGCCCAAAGCCTCACTGTGTCATAACCAAAGGAGGATTGGGAGTAAAAAATGTGAGTGCATAGGAAGGCCATCCTTAGCTAGAATAATTTGTGATCTTCTCCAGGGCAGTAATTTTGACCCCAACGTAAGTGAGGGGATAAGGAACTTTTGCTTCTGTGAAAGGGCGAAATCTAGTACAAATTTGGCAGTCCTCATGGTGAGCTGAGATTAAATGACGGTTTTGACTCAAGCACTTTGTTCCCCAGACCCTGTAAGTTGGCCCTTCATGTACTATCCTGTGCAGTAGGGGTCCAAAAAGGCAAAAAAATGTTCAGATACAAATAGAATGGAATGGAAAGTGATACTGGAAATAATATAATGCCATAATATAAGTGAACTCCCCCCTTTATTTCTGGACATGCTATCTCAAAAAGGATATAATAGGAATAGAAGAGAGCCAGAGATGGGTGACAGAAATTATCTGAGGTATGGAAAAACTTCCATCTGAAGAGAAATTTAAAATATGAGGACTGTTTACCTGAGAGAGCAGAGGAATACAGGGGGGACAAGATAGAGATATGCAAAATAACCCCCTTTCTCTTAATAGAAGAACAAGGGGACAGTCAGTGAAATAGAAAGGTAGCAAATTTAGCACTAATAAAAGGAAATACTCTTTCATACACTGCAGAGTTAGCCTATGAAACTCATTGCTATATGATAACATTAAAGCAAAGAGTGTAGTAGGATTCCAAAAAGGATTGGACTTGTATTTGGATAACAAGAACAGCCAGAGTTACAATAGCAAGAATTAAAACAATCAAACAAAACCCACTGTTGGAAGGGATCAGCCCTCATGTTTCACATCATAAGCCAAGCCCTAATTAATGGGAGTTAGGAAGAAATGTTCCCAATGGACAGGCTATTCAATAACTGCCGGCTGCAAGGGTTTTTGCACTTCTCTCTGAAGTATCTGATACTTGACCACTGAGCTAATCTGGGTATGGCAGTGCCTGTGCTCAGTTACCTTTCTCTGGATATTCTGTGTGACACATTTATTGTTTCAGAATCCCTAATTCTTTGCCTGTGTTCTTCTCTTCCCCCCTTCCCTGCCCCCCCCCCCCCCCCCAGTACCTTCAAGCGTGCAGGGACTTACTGTCAGCAATTCAGCAAGAAGTGACTATTTAAAGGTGTCCTGGTTACATGCCACTGGAGATTTTGACAATTATGAAGTGATCATCAAGAACAACAATGACTTCAACCAAACAAAAAGTGTCCCCAAGGATGAAAATGAATGTGTGTTCACTAAACTGGTCCCGGGGAGGCAATACAGCGTAACTGTTAGCACACGGAGTGGAAAATATGAGACTAGTAAAAGGGTCAATGGCAGAACAAGTGAGTAAATACCCTGGAGAACATCCCTGGAGTTCTGATTGGAGGGAGGGCATTTTTATTTACAGTACACAGGTAAAAAGGAAATCTTGTTTTACCATCTGATACTGATAGCTTGGCTCTTCAAACGTGTGTCGTTCTAAAGATCAAAGGAGGCAACTAGGTTACAATAGATGTCTAAGTCAAAGACATGCAGAAAATTAAAAAAAATTACATGTGTTTAGGGTTGTAAACTCTGAGATAAAATATAGCATATTTAAAATCAAAGTTGTACAGTTTTGCCATGTCAACCTGTTATTTATGTTTTAAAAGCAATAACAACAGATATAGAATCTCTCTTTCTTGTGACAGACTGGAGGTGCAGAAAGAGAGTTATCCATGCTTTTATTCATTTATTTGTTATTTTATTTTTTGTATTGTGGTAGCTCCTAGAAGCCCTAGTCATGGACCATTGTGCTAGACTCTGTACAAACACAGAACAAAAAGATGGTTCCATTAGTTTCAATAACATTTTGCATGCTAAGGTTTACATCACAAGAGGTATGTCAAGTCACGTTCCTTGGCAGTGGTCAGAATAACAATGACCTGAAGAGTTTATTTGCTATTCTTTTCTATTGTGTTTTCAGTGCCGGAGTCAGTGAAGGAATTGACTCTTAGTAACAGAAGCACTGAAGACCTGCAAGTTACCTGGTCAAAGGCTGAGGGGGATGTTGATCAGTATGAGATTCAGTTACTTTTCAATGATATGAAGGTCTTTCCACCCATTTTCCTTGGAAACACCATTGAGGAGTATCGGTTCACAGCTTTAACCCCAGGGCGCCTGTACAAAATTCTTGTCTTGACAATCAGTGGAGACACACAACGTGCCACTTTCATAGAAGGACTGACAGGTAAGAGAAAACAGCTTTTAAAACATGGTTTCGGGCTTCTTCATTCCAGAGAGCAAAAAACTGGGAGTTCAGCAAATCCAGACTGCGTCACAATCATACTTGAGCTCCTTAGTCTACAATGAACCCAGCTGTAATACTGTCAGAGAAATGCAAGATGTCACTGAAAGCCACAGCAATACTTCAGCTAAACTGAGCTTCCCTTAATAAACAAATGTCACAATCATCCACTATCATATAAGTGATGGATGGTGGTGTGATTTCTTGGTTAGAGGAGGGCATTGGGAGTGAAGACTTCAGATTTCTTTTATGCCCAGCTCTGCCACTGGTTTGCTTTGTCACCTTGGTGAAATCACTTAACATCTCAGTCAGCTCCCCAATTTACCCATCTGTAAAATAG
The DNA here is from genome assembly GCF_015237465.2 of Chelonia mydas. Lineage (NCBI taxonomy): Eukaryota > Metazoa > Chordata > Testudines > Cheloniidae > Chelonia > Chelonia mydas. The sequence continues at coordinate 282,627,483 of NC_057849.1, forward strand.
GTATATTACATAACTACAAACAGGTTTTGTGACATTTAATGCATTAACATCTGTAAAGAATTTTGAGATTCTCAGAAGAAAGATCCTTGTGTAATATTATTTGCAGAATATAAAGGTATCTAGACAAAGCAACGATAACAGTATTTTTTTATTTTCTTTATTGTCTCTGGAAAGATATAGCATTCTTCTTATGAATAAAGAGAAAGAGAGAGGTACGGTGTTGTACATTGCTAGGGCACAATCCTGCAAATACTTACACACATCTGCAGCTTCACTCACACAAGTAGTGGGACTACTCACAGGAGTAAAGTTACACATACATGTAAGTATTTGCAAAATTAGGCCCCTCATGAGTACAATAGTCTCTTTTCCTTTTGTACTTATTCCTGATGTAGACTTCAGAATTGCATTTGCTGCAGCTACAGACATACCAGTATTTGAAATATTTGAATGGAATGGAAATTTCTGAGCTGGGGTTTCCATCTTTCTGGTTTTTTTCCCCAGCTCCAAGTGCTGTCAAAAACATTCACGTTTCAGCCAATGGGATGACAAACAGCCTGAAAGTGAACTGGACTCCTGGAGGAGGAGATGTTGATTCCTACACAGTGACACTATTCCATCACAACTATCAGCTTGATTCCCAGACTGTCTCCAAGCCTGTCTCTGAGCATACCTTCAGCAAGTTAGAAGCAGGGGAGCAGTACCGGGTTGTGGTACAGTCTAACAGCGGCACCCTGCACAACAGTTTAATGGCTCTCGGACGTACAAGTACGTTTCTTCGTGGAAAAAGGGCAAAAAGTGCCATACATTCCCATCAGATTAGTACTATTTTATAACAGTATTTTATTATTTGTCTGTATGGTGTCCCAAAGTGTCTGGGGAGACTCAGATGTGTGAGGAGATGGGTCTCTGTCACAAAGAGTTTGAAGGCTTGATCCTGCAAACCTACCTGGTAGTAATTTCGCTGGTGTGAATAATCACATTGGCGTCAGTGGGACTTCTCATGTGGGCAACTTTACTTGAGTAAATATTTGTGAGACTGGGCCCTCCAGTCCAAACTCTGCCATGGATCTGCTAATGCAGCCTCTTATGCCTGCCTGGAATCCCAAAGGAGCCGGCGGGACTCCAACAGACATAAGGTGTGTGTGCTAGCAGAGCCCACTGCATGATCAGGGGCTCCCAGACAATATATAGACCCTGTATAGGGTATGGAAGAGATGCAACTCAATATCATGATTTAAATCCTCTTCCTCTTTTCGTGTGAGCCTGTGTTTTGCTTTGGGACTGGGCTTTTGGGGGGAGTAGCCCTTGGCTAAGATGTTTTCTGTCATCCCGTACTTGCCTGTCTTGTCTATTATTTTGACAGTTTTGTTGTTTCTTTGCGTTTTAATACTTGTTTATATTCCTTTGAAACCTGTGATGATTTTTCAGCTATTTATACACACTACACACACACATACCCTCTTTGTAGTATAAAAGCTAAATAAATTCTCTCTCTTTCTGGTCATTCAATTTTTTTTTTAAATAACCCTCTCCTGATCATCCCTTTCTCTGCTGTCCCAAGCACCATGACTCACTGGAAACCACCCCACTACACCTCCTCTTATCCATTACTTCCCCAACCCAACCTTGGCCTTGGTGTGCTTTAGCTACTTTACACACTGGAGGAAAAAGGAATGTAACCTGAGGCCAAGGGATGGGTTGTAAGTGTCTCAGCCAGGGACAATGACGGCTATAACAAGAGGGTGAGAATGTGATATTGGAGAGTAGGCAGCCTAGTCACTACTTTGGCCCCAGCTTTCATACGATCTTTTATTATTTCTTAGATATGACTATATAAACAAGTATGCAACTTCTGTTAGAACAACATTGAATAGCCGTGGGCTGGAGTCTGCTTTATGAATTTATGCTCCATGGAGCAGAGAACGGGAAAGGGGAGGGGAGGAGTCTCCCGGGTGTTGATTACAGTTCTCTAATTCATTCCCAAGGGGCTGTCTGCCAGCTGTGGGTAGCCAGAGCACAGCACACCCCCTACACCTCCCTTCCACCCTTCAGCCACTAGGAGTTGTGGACAGTTTGAGAGCTGGTCTCTCTGCCTGCTGGGGTCTCTCCCATGCTGAGGAAATTCAAAGTTGGGGAGGTGCAGATGACATATAAAGCTATAAAACTGTATCATTTAGTGGGTTAGCCAGCCTTCCAACATTGCATTCCATGCTCTATACGCTCCCCAAATGTTATTTATTTTAATTTTTTTTAATGAATGTGTGTAATTCTATATAGGGCAGACGCAATGAACAGAGATGCGCATAACAGGCAACTTTTCGAATGCTGTGGGAGTGTTGCACACAGACTGTGAAAGCGAGGTGTTTAGCCAGTTTTATGAAGCAGAGTCTAATAGAAATGACTTCAATTTACCACTATTGGTAGAACAAAAAAAATCTGTCTCTTTAAAAACCCGTTTAATCTAATCTACAAGTTCTAAAGTGCCTTAACCATAATTCATGTCATGACTGCATGGTACATGGTGCAGAGTTAAGGTTGTTTGGGTGCCCTACTGATACATTTCCATAGAAGAACATTCATACTCTTTTTTTTTTTAAGTTTAACCTTCACTTTGAATTTCCAGGAGGTATAATGCCTGGTTTGGAGATAATTACAAGATCCCTGTAATACATCTTACCCTAAATTACGGAAAGTAGTTTTTGTGTAGGAATTCTGTCTGTCTGTGTGCGTGCAAATACACATATATACACCACATGCATCGGTATGTGCCGACATACATAAATATTTTTCACAGTTAATTATGCTAATTCACAAACACATATTAAGTGATACAAAATTAACCTCACAATCTCTTTAATTGTTGTTCCCAGTTCCTTCCTCTGTCCAGGGTTTATTTGCAGATCATGCCTACAGCAGTCATTCCTTATTAGTGACCTGGCACAGTGCTCCTGGAGTGGCTGAGAGATATGACATCCTGCTCTTGACTGAGCAAGGTATCCTTCTGAGCAATAAATCGGAGCCAGCAACTGCTAAACAGCACAAATTTGAAGATTTAATACCAGGCAAGAAGTATAAAGTGCAAATGTTGACAGTCAGCGGTGGGCTCTTCAGCAGCCGAGCAGAAACCGAAGGCCGAACAGGTAGAGCAGTTCAGCATTATTTACAGTATCTGCAGTAAGATATGGTATGAATATAATGATTCATTCAAATATCTAGTTATCCAGAAAGCTCCAATAGGAACCAGTCTCCTTGAATCAATGCATCGTTTTTCTGAGATATGTTTAATGTAAAAAATTGAAAATTGCTTACAAAGGGGTGTGGATTTTCCAGGTTGTAGTGAAGGGATCAGCAGCCTTTGGCACGCGGCCCATCAGGGTAAGTCCCTGGTGGGCCAGGCCAGTTTGTTTACCTGCCGTGTCTGCAGGTTCAGCTGATCGCAGCTCCTACTGGCCTCGGTTTGCCGTTCCAGGCCAATGGGGGCTGCAGGAAGGGTGGCCAGCACATCCCTCGGCCCGCGTCTCTTCCCGCAGCCCACATTGGCCTGAAGTGGCGAACTGCAGCAGTAGGAGTTGCCATCGGCCAAACCCGAGGACGCGGCAGGTAAACAAACAGGCCTGGCCTGCCAGGGCTTTCCCTGATGGGCCACGTGCCAAAGGTTGCTGATCCCTGTTGTAGTGCATTGTATATTGAAGCAGAAAGTTGAGGAGTGTTGCTATAGTTAAGGATCTCTCTGCATGTCCATTATATAGCCATGTTAACTCTTTCTATTGTCTATCCTTAAATTCACCTGGCTTATATAGGATCCTAGCCCCAACTTGAATACAAATATACTGCCAGTGTTGCCAACCTTTTCTCAGGCAAAACTTCACATTGATGTTAAAGGGGAGTTTTGTGTGAGTCTAGACTGGAGGATTGAGCCCCTTGGTTATCATACATATTACATATGTGTTGCTAAATGGCATCTATAACTTACAAAAGTTTTCATCTTGTTTCTGGATGTCATTGTTTTTGTGCTTTTACGTTATATGAATGTAGTTCTCAGTGGCTTAATAGAAACTTCTTCTAGTCATAAGTGTCATTTTAACTGAGATTTAGCTTAGTTACTAGAATCTCTGACATTTTCTCCTGTATTTATCCCTGTTTCCAGTCCCAGCTGCTGTCACAAATCTGAAGGTCACAGAAAACACCAATGGACGCCTGTCATTCAGCTGGACTACCTCCCAGGGAGAACTGGACTCCTATAATATCTTTCTGTACAATCCAGACAAATCCCTCCAGGACAGAATTTCAGGAGACCAGAACCTTCAGCAGTGTTCTTTCCAGAACTTGCGGCAAGGCAGGATGTATAAAATGGTGATTGTTACCCACAGTGGAGAGCTCACAAATGAGTCATCCGTATTTGGAAGAACAGGTAGGAGCATCTAGCAGGATAATCCATCCCCAATGAAATCTTCCTTAAGGACATCGGTGAGCTAATCTAATAGCCAAAAGCTGGTACTAGAGTCTAGTAAAGCTGCTAGAAGTATCCAAGCTGTCTTTATACATCAAAGGCATTATCTAAAAGGAAGCTAAATTCTAAATTATGTGACAACTGTTTTCAGATAATAAATAAGTAAATATTGTCCTAATTTATTATCTGTGGCCCAGTGGTACCTAGGTGTCCCAATCAAGGGCAGGAGCCCTATTGTACTAGAAGCTATATAGGTATAAATAAAAAGACAGTCCTCTGCCCCAAAGAGCTTACAGCACTGGTTTATGATAAGATGCAGCAAGTGGGCAAAACAAACGGGGAAGGGGGAAGACAAGGTGGCTAACAGTGAAATGAAAAAGCTTTTCATGATCAGCACTAGTTTCAGCTTACCATTTGTCTACCCACTGCCAGGTGGCAGGGTGTTGTAGGCATTTGTAAGAGCTATGTTACTCCCCAAAACCTCCTCTAATCTCCCACTACTCCCCCTCCTCCTTCCCCCCCCCCCCCCAACACACACACACACTGAAATTTGTTTCCTGTTTTTTGGCCACCTGTGCTATGTATATCTAGATCTTTATATGGCCACTATCACAGCACTACCGTAGCACTGTTCTTCCCCAAAATGTTCAGTGTGTAGTAACTGTGTACCCTCTCTTTCAGTTCCAGCCCCAGTTATTAATCTCAACAGCTCCAACAGAAACATGACGGGCAGTCTGTGGTTCACCTGGGGACCAGCATCAGGAGATGTAGACTATTATGAACTGAATCTTTATAACCCAAATGGCACACAGAAGGAAACAAGGCATGGGAAAGACCTGAGAGAGTGGCATTTCCTGGGCCTAGTTCCTGGCAGAAAGTACACCCTGGTTGTAGTGACCCACAGCGGTGACCTGACCAATACAGCAAAGACTGAGGGAAGAACAGGTAAAGAACTGCAGTGGCTTTTTGCCCCCAACTGTCAGAATTTACAGCAGTTCATTGATATGTGATGGATTTATTCTGAGATAAGATTTTTATTGCATGAATTATTAAAGGCATAGAAAAGTACAAGTAAGACCATCATAAATAGTATTACATTAATGGCAGGAAATAAATCAGAGTCCGACTGGTTTGTTCGGTGTCCTGTTTCTTATCAATGTTACTGTGCAGAAGCCGGAGAGAAATGAAGAAGTCTAAGATAATGGCTGTTTTGTCTCACACACCCATCCTATGTGCAAATGCCATGAGACTTTTTCTTTTCATTTTGCCTCTTATGTCTAGCACCCAGTCCTCCTAGTGCTGTATCATTTGCTGATGTTGCAAACACCTCCCTGTCAATCACCTGGCTGGGTCCCCCAGACTGGACGGATTATGATGACTTTGAGTTGCAATGGTTCCCGAGAGATCCCCTTACAGTCTTCAACCCGTACAGCAACAGCAGATCCAAGGGACGCATCATGTATGGCCTTCGACCGGGGCGGCTCTATAATTTCAGTGTCAGGAGCGTCAGCGGCAACACCTGGAAGACATACAGTCAATCACTGTCTGGAACTGTGAGAACAAGTAGGAACCCATTTGTTATTGAACCCTTATTGCTCATCTGGAGATGAGGCTGAAACAGTACGGCCAATGAGTTAAATCTTACCCATCCCAATTAAGCATTTATTAATTTCTACTAGTTGACTCAAGAATGTCTGGATATGGAGTCAAGTAGAAATCAAAATGTTCCTTTGTCCTGCCCTACAGCAAGTATGTAAAGATTAGAAATGAACACAAGCTGCAAAATTCAGATCCAGATCAAAACATTCCTGAAATTCTGGACTATTTGGTTCCAGGTTTCGATTTATTATAGAATCAGAAAAATGTAGGGCTGAAAGGGACCTTGAGAAGACATCAAGTCCAGCCCCCTGCATTGAGGTAGGACCAAATAAACCTAGACCATCTCTGACAGGTGTTTGTCTAATCTGTTCTTAAAAACCTCCAAGGATGAGGATTCCACACCCTCCCTTGGAAGCCTGTTCCAAAGTTTATCTAACTTTATGGTTAGCAAGTTTTTCCTAATATCTAACCTAAATCTCCATGATGCAGTTTAAGCCCATTACCTCTTGTCCTATTTCCAGTGGACATGAAAAACAATTGATCGCTGTCCCCTTTATAACAGCCCTTACCATAGTTGAAGACTGTTATCAGGTCTCTGCTCAGTCTTTATTTCTGAAGACTAAAAATGCACAGGGTTTTTTTAACTTCCTCAAAGGTCAGGTTTTCTAAGCCTTTTCTCAATTTTTGCTGCTCTGCTCTGGCCTGTCTGCTGATTCAGATCCAAACTTCTTTGAAGTTCAGGATTATTTAGATTCTGAAATTTGGAGTGGGTCCATCAAGATATTTTGAGCAATCAAAAAGGAAGTGTGTCCCTGGGGCACAAGAAGGCCTTGGGTATAGTAAATCTGAAAAAATAAAGTCAAAGAGTTCCTTTCCTCTTAATAGCTGTTTGTCAATGTTTGTGGCTTCCACCCATATTTATCTGAGTCCAGCTGATCTCATTAACAGTCTGATGAGAAGACTGCCCTGAAGTGGACAGAATAGCTAAACCATGGGGAACATTTTGGAACATACAGTAATTTGTACTTTGGGTCATATGTTGTACCTCACATGGTGTAACTAAAACACATATTTTGCACAGTGAAATACATACTTCATAGACATGCCCTGTTGAGATGGACATTTCATATGTTACACAGGAAACCAGATTCACACATAATTCATATGACTTGTCCTCTCAGCCTTGAGAGGACTGTGTTGTGGTTTCCATTTCTGATTATTCAGCTGAACTACTAGTCTTGTGATAAACTGCAGATTCGAACTGCTAAATGTAGACTAGACGGCCTAAACTTTCATTTTTGTTTCTTTGCATGTTACACCTTGAAAATATTTTAAGAGGCAAAATAGCAAATTTTTGCCACTTGAATTCAAAGTGCTAATTGGAGAAGTAAAAGGATAATAAAGATGTTAGCTGCTATGCTTCTTCCCCTAATCACATCAGGAGGCAGTGAAACTGCAGCAAAAAGTCTTATTAGTGATAAGAAAAGGAGCACTAGTGGCACCAGCTACAGCTCACTTCATGCTCAAATATATTGGTTAGTCTCTACGGTGCCACAAGTACTCCTTTTCTTTTGGCGAATACAGACTAACACGGCTGCTACTCTGAAACCTGTTATTAGTGATAGTGCCATGTAGAGGGGCAAGGGGAATGGAAAGGGCATTCATATGCACACACCATTTAGCCCTGTTAGCTTTCTTCCACAAAAGACCTGCAAAACTGGGCTATGTTTGCAAAGGAGTTGGGCCCAGGGGGTGGATGAGAGGAGCCATGAAAAAGCTATGCTAAGTGACATACATAGAGAGAGAGATATTTGGTGAAGATTTTGGTCTATACTTTGCGGGGGGTGGGGGGAGGAGTGAGTGTGTACGTGAGTGTACATATACACACAGAGTATGGCTCAAAATCTTAACCAAAAAAATTAACTATGTACTCTGTGACTTCTCTCAGTGGAAATTCATACCTGATATAAGTGGGTGGAAATCACAGGGTCACATTCTAGAAGGAAAATACTGTCACTTTTGTTCCTGCAGAGGTCTGTGATCAGTTTGTTCCTTGCATTGATTTTATGCTGGAGGGAAATGTAAAGGCCTTAACATTACGGGCATGTTTATTAGGTAGGGTCACTGTACTCCTTAGCTGATACTTTGCAACTGTAAGATGATTTGTTTCAAAAAGAGTGATCCAGCCAAGATTTTCAGAAGTGATTGATGGTTTGGGATGCCCCAGTCTCGAAACTTTTTAAGTGGGCCTAATTTTCAGAAAGTGCTAAGCACCTACCCTCTGAAAATCTGGCCACTTTAAGGTGTCAGAAGTTAGTACCTATAATTATTCATCACTTTTGAAAAATTTGGCCTTTTTACATTTAGCATCTCAGAGGACAACGGTGGTTAGACCAGAGGTCGGCAACCTTCAGCAAACGGCTCATCGGGGTAATCTGCTGGCGGGCTGCGAGACATTTTGTTATGTTGACCGTCTGCAGGCATGGCTCCCGCAGCTCCCAGTGACTGCGGTTTGCCATTCCTGGCCAATCGGAGCTGCGGGAAGCAGCGGGCCACAGGGATGTGCTGGCTGCCACTTCCCACAGCTCCAATTGGCCAGGAACAGCAAACAGCAGCCACAGGGAGCTGCGGGGGGCTGTGCCTGTAGACGCTCAATGTAAACAAAATGTCTCACGGCCTGCCAGTGGATTACCCTGATGGGCCGCGTGCTGAAGGTTGCCAACGCCTGGGTTAGAACTTTTTCCAAGTATTATACAAATGTTTTTAGTTGGTTGGTTTTTGGTTTTGGGGTGTTTTTTTCTTTTACATGTATCTCTAGCTTTTCACCTTGAAAGTTAGAGTTTGACAATGGTGCCTTGATTTAATTTCATTTTTGTGCTGTGTCAAAATGTGTTCCTTTAATTAGAACTTTTTAAATGATCTTATATTATTTACAAAAAGAAAAGGAGTACTTGTGGAACCTTAGAGACTAACAAATTTATTTGAGCATAAGCTTTCGTGAGCTATAGCTCACTTCATCGGATGCATTTGGTGGAAAATACAGTGGGGAGATTTATATACATAGAGAACATGAAACAATGGGTGTTACCATACACACTGTAATAAGAGTGATCAGTTAAGGTGAGCAGGAGAGTGGGGGCGGGAAAAAACCTTTTGTAGTGATAATCAAGGTGGGCCATTTCCAGCAGTTGACAAGAACGTCTGAGGAACAGTGGGGGGTGGAGGGGAATAAACATTGGGAAATAGTTTTACTTTGGGTAATGACCCATCCACTCCCAGTCTCTATTCAAGCCTAAGTTAATCGTATCCAGTTTGCAAATTAATTCCAATTCAGCAGTTTCTCATTGGAGTCTGTTTTTGAAGTCTTTTTGTTGAAGAATAGCCACTTTTAGGTCAGAAATCGAGTGACCAGAGAGATTGAAGTGTTCTCCGACTGGTTTATGAATGTTATAATTCTTGACATCTGATTTGTGTCGATTTATTCTTTTACGTAGAGACTGTCCAGTTTGACCAATGTACATGGCAGAGGGGCATTGCTGGCACATGATGGCATATATCACATTGGTAGATGTGCAGGTGAACAAGCTTCTGATAGTGTGGCTGATGTGATTAGGTCCTATGATGGTGTCCCCTGAATAGATATGTGGACACAGTTGGCAACGGGCTTTGTTGCAAGGATAGGTTCCTGGGTTAGTGGTTCTGTTGTGTGGTATGTGGTTGCTGGTGAGTATTTGCTTCAGGTTGGGGGGCTGTCTGTAAGCAAGGACTGGCCTGTCTCCCAAGATCTGTGAGAGTGGTGGGTCTTCCTTCAGGATAGGTTGTAGATCCTTGATGATGCGTTGGAGAGGTTTTAGTTGGGGGCTGAAGGTGATGGCTAGTGGTGTTCTGTTATTTTCTTTGTTGGGCCTGTCCTGTAGTAGGTGACTTCTGGGTACTCTTCTGGCTCTGTCAAACTGTTTCTTCACTTCAGCAGGTGGGTATTGTAGTTGTAAGAATGCTTGATAGAGATCTTGTAGGTGTTTGTCTCTGTCTGAGAGGTTGGAGCAAATGCGGTTGTATCGTAGAGCTTGGCTGTAGACAATGGATCGTGTGGAGTGGTCTGGATGAAAGCTGGAGGAGTGTAGGTATGCATAGCGGTCAGTAGGTTTACGGTATAGGGTGGTGTTTATGTGACCATCGCTTATTAGCATCGTAGTGTCCAGGAAGTGGATCTCTTGTGTGGATTGGTCCAGGCTGAGGTTGATGGTGGGATGGAAATTGTTGAAATCATGGTGGAATTCCTCAAGGGCTTCTTTTCCATGGGTCCAGATGATGAAAATGTCATCAATGTAGTGCAAGTAGAGTAGGGGCATTAGGGGACAGAGCTGAGGCAGCGTTGTTCTAAGTCAGCCATAAAAATGTTGGCATACTGTGGGGCCATGCGGGTATCCATGGCAGTGCCGCTGATTTGACGGTATACATTGTCCCCAAATGTGAAATAGTTATGCGTGAGGACAAAGTCACAAAGTTCAGCCACCAGGTTTGCCGTGACATTATCAGGGATACTGTTCCTGACGGCTTGTAGTCCATCTTTGTGTGGAATGTTGGTGTAGAGGGCTTCTACATCCATAGTGGCCAGGATGGTGTTTTCAGGAAGAACACCGATGGATTGTAGTTTCCTCAGGAAGTCAGTGGTGTCTCGAAGATAGCTGGGAGTGCTGTAGCATAGGGCCTGAGGAGGGAGTCTACATAGCCAGACAATCCTGCTGTCAGGGTGCCAATTCCTGAGATGATGGGGCATCCAGGATATCCAGGTTTATGGATCTTGGGTAGCAGATAGAATACACCAGGTCGGGGTTCCAGGGGTGTGTCTGTGCGGATTTGTTCTTGTGCTTTTTCAGGGAGTTTCTTGAGCAAATGGTGTAGTTTCTTTTGGTAACCCTCAGTTGGATCAGAGGGTAATGGCTTGTAGAAAGTGGTGTTGGAGAGCTGCCTAGCAGCCTCTTGTTCATATTCTGACCTATTCATGATGACGACAGCACCTCCTTTGTCAGCCTTTTTGATTATGATGTCAGAGTTGTTTCTGAGGCTGTGGATGGCATTGTGTTCTGCACGGCTGAAGTTATGGGGCAAGTGATGCTGCTTTTCCACAATTTCAGCCCGTGCACGTCGGCGGAAGAACTCTATGTAGAAGTCCAGTCTGTTGTTTCGACCTTCAGGAGGAGTCCACCCAGAATCCTTCTTTTTGTAGTCTTGGTAGCAAGGTCTCTGTGGGTTAGTACGTTGTTCAGAGGTGTGTTGGAAATATTCCTTGAGTCGGAGACGTCAAAAATAGGATTCTAGGTCACCACAGAACAGTATCATGTTCATGGGGGTGGAGGGGCAGAAGGAGAGGCCCCGAGATAGGACAGATTCTTCTGCTGGGCTAAGAGTATAGTTGGATAGATTAACAATATTGCTGGGTGGGTTTAGGGAACCACTGTTGTGGCCCCTTGTGGCATGTAGTAGTTTAGATAGTTTAGTGTCCTTTTTCTTTTGTAGGGAAGCAAAGTGTGTGTTGTAAATGGCTTGTCTAGTTTTTGTAAAGTCCAGCCACAAAGAAGTTTGTGTGGAAGGTTGTTTTTTTATGAGAGTATCCAGTTTTGAGAGCTCATTCTTAATCTTTCCCTGTTTGCTGTAGAGGATGTTGATCAGGTGGTTCCGCAGTTTCTTTGAGAGCGTGTGGCACAAGCTGTCAGCATAGTCTGTGTGGTATGTAGATTGTAATGGATTTTTTACCTTCAGTCCTTTTGGTATGATGTCCATCTGTTTGCATTTGGAAAGGAAGATGATGAACCTTGTATTTTTGCTACAAGGAGCTGAGGGGTAAATTACTAATTCCTGCTATTTTAGCTGCCTCTTTTGCAATGTACAGTATTTGGTTCTTCAGCTGTAATGTATTTCTTTGGACAACTGTGGAAAATAAGGCTGAAAGGAAAAAGAGAAGTTTATAAATAACACGTTAAACATTTGTGTCTTTCACTTTAGAGTTCAGAGTAACAGCCGTGTTAGTCTGTATTCGCAAAAAGAAAAGGAGTACTTGTGGCACCTTAGAGACTAACCAGTTTATTTGAGCATAAGCTTTCGTGAGCTACAGCTCACTTCATCGGATGCATACTGTGGAAAGTGTAGAAGATCTTTTTATATACACACAAAGCATGAAACAATACCTCCTCCCACCCCACTCTCCTGCTGGTAATAGCTTATCTAAAGTGATCACTCTCCTTACAATGTATATGATAATCAAGTTGGGCCATTTCCAGCACAAATCCAGGACTTGCCTGTCTCCCAAGATTTGTGAGAGTGTTGGGTCATCCTTCAGGATAGGTTGTAGATCCTTAAAAATGCGTTGGAGGGGTTTTAGTTGGGGGCTGAAGGTGATGGCTAGTGGCGTTCTGTTATTTTCTTTGTTAGGCCTGTCCTGTAGTAGGAGACTTCTGGGAACTCTTCTGGCTCTATCAGTCTTGCCTACAGACAGCCCCCCAACCTGAAGCAAATACTCACCAGCAACCACATACCACACAACAGAACCACTAATCCAGGAACCTATCCTTGCAACAAAGCCCGTTGCCAACTGTGCCCACATATCTATTCAGGAGACACCATCACAGGGCCTAATAACATCAGCCACACTATCAGAGGCTCGTTCACCTGCACATCCACCAATGTGATATATGCCATCATGTGCCAGCAATGCCCCTCTGCCATGTACGTTGGTCAAACTGGACAGTCTCTACGTAAAAGAATAAATGGACACAAATCAGATGTCAAGAATTATAACATTCATAAACCAGTTGGAGAACACTTCAATCTCTCTGGTCACGCGATTACAGACATGAAAGTTGTGATATTACAACAAAAAAACTTCAAATCCAGACTCCAGCGAGAAACTGTTGAATTGGAATTCATTTGCAAATTGGATACAATTAACTTAGGCTTGAATAGAGACTGGGAGTGGCTAAGTCATTATGCAAGGTAACCTATTTCCCCTTGTTTTTTCCTACCCCCTCCCCCCCCAGATGTTCCTGTTAAACCCTGGATTTGTGCTGGAAATAGCCCAACTTGATTATCATACACATTGTAAGGAGAGTGATCACTTTAGATAAGCTATTACCAGCAGGAGAGTGGGGTGGGAGGAGGTATTTTTTCATGCTTTGTGTGTATATAAAAAGATCTTCTACACTTTCCACAGTATGCATCCGATGAAGTGAGCTGTAGCTCACGAAAGCTTATGCTCAAATAAATTGGTTAGTCTCCAAGGTGCCACAAGTACTCCTTTTCTTTTCACTGTAGAGTGTGTGCTATATGATATGGACATTTCATTGTAAGAAGTATGCATTTCAATTACGCTGTATGATGAGGGGTTTTTTTTAACTAGATTTAAGCTCCAGTTGTACCATAGTTCTAATAATATGTTGGATTCCTATTGCACCTTTCTTCAGAAGATCTGAAAAGTTTTTTTACAGTTAATTACTGACGAGTCACAGTTCTTTGGAGGTCGAAGGCATTAATTCAGTTTACAGAGATAAAATGAGGTCAAGTGACTTGCCTAAAATCTTTCAGCAAGTGTGCGGTAGAGCTAGGAATCCTGACTCTTAGTCCCTTTGCTCTAATTAAATTATTAATTTAGACTCGAGTGCTAAGAATGATGGCCAAGCCATAGAGTAAGCACAAAATGTATAATGCATGTCCTCTGTTACATTACGCTTCAACTTTTCAACCTCTCCCCTCCATCTTTAGGACCAGACAGAATACAAAACCTTCACTGCCGGCCACAAAACTCTACTGCCATTGCATGTTCCTGGACCCCGCCTGACTCTGACTTCGATGGATATAGTATTGAGTGCAAAAAAATGGACACTGGAGAAGTTGAGTTTTCCAAAAGGATCGAGAAAGAAAAATCTTTGCAAAACATCATGATGCTAGTACCCCACAAGAGATACTTGGTGTCCATCAAAGTGCAGTCTTCAGACATGACTAGTGAGGTAGTTGAAGACAGCACCATCACTATGATAGACCGTAAGTCCTTGATGTATCAAATACATAGGTACAGTGGCGTGGAGGGAGAAGGTGAACAGGAATAAGCTATCATCTGGTCCTGTTGGTTAGTCAGCAGACTTTTCGACCTCCAGACCTGCCTGTTGTGTCACACCAGCCGCCGAAATGTGTGACCAAAATGGGGAACACCTGTGTTTAGTTGCACGCTGTGCCAGATTATAAGGCTCTTAAACTATAAAACTTCTTTAAAGGATTTTTTATCACTGTGTGAATCTTATTGTAAAACTGGTTTATTTGACTCACGCAGTGAGAACAAACTTGAAAACAAGTTTTATAATCTGTCAGTCATGGCACAACATGCAGCCTACAACTGACCCTTTGTTCTCCTCTGGGTTTGCCTCTTTGCTGCCCCCTGGTGCTTTCCTCTCACCAAATGCCATCGCCAAGTCAAAATAGTGGGAAGCCACTTAGAGCCTTCAGGAAGTTGGGGCAGTGGCTCTTCTTCAGGCTTTACTCCCTCTTCTCTCAGATGATGAGTTTGCGTCGGGCAGTGGAGATGAAGGAGGAGCACTGCTCTGCAGACTCCTCCCAGACTCCCCTGTGGCTCCTCCCTTGGGCTGCAGATGGGTGGTAAATGGCAGCTTGCAGCTACTCAACAACATACACAAGGAGGGAGGTACTGCCAGCCCGCATGGTACTGCCCTGTGCATGGTGATGTCTCTCTCCACTGTGCACAAGCCACTCACAGGAATCTCCTTCTCCCTTCTGCACCTTGGCTGGTCAGCAGCTGCTGCTGACACTCAAGTTGTGGCAATCCATGGGTCACCTCCAGTCTGTGTGGTACAGCATGACAGAGAGCCTTAATTACCCCCAAGGCCAAATGTTCCACGAAGTATAGTATGATTGAGAGGTCTGGTCACCAGTCCCCCCTTGGCTGCATAGAGCCAAGGAGAACTACAAAGTCCAGTCACTAAAAACCCCTACAAATCCTACACCGAGCAATAAGGGGTTAATAAGCTAATGGAGACTCAGCTGAGAGATGTCAGAATTGGAGGGAGGAACTTAAAAGGGAGAAACCCACCTCAGCTGATGACAAATCAGGGAGGAGAGCAAATCTTGGAAAAACGGATGGCTGAATGCAGGAGCCCCATTGGGCAACCACTGCCCAATGGTCCCTTCCTGAAGGAAGGGAGGACCTGATGCTGACTCACCTTAAAAGGAGACTGTTCCTCTCTGTTGGTGAACTCGGATTAGGGCCACAGCCTGATGAGTGCCCTCTGAAGGAAGAGAACTTTAACCCAGCTTTGGGACCATTCGTTTGTGTCAATTCCTCTTTCTTCTGTTCATTGACAACCCTGGCAGGTTATCTGGTGTCCAGCCACTGGTCTGGGCCTCTTAGGACTGGAACTGGGAATGGTAAAACCACCCAGACATTCCAGAGCTGTGACCCCAATGATTGCTGGGGCCCTGCCCAGAGCCTGGGAAAAAAGAACATGGTAAAACCCACCCTTCACATGAATTGCAACCAAGCCCTGTCTCTTCTCTACTGCAAGAGATGCTATGAGTTCAGATAAAATCAGAGATAACCTGAGCATCACCAGATACAGCAACAGAACCTCTTTGAAGGCTTAACTGTTCTCCATTATTTTCATTTTTAGACATCTCTGCACTATCAAGTTCTGGTTCAGCCTGGAAGCAGGATTGTCTAAATACCATGAGGGAGCCAGCTCTCCCAAGAATTCCAGACTGGTCTTACAGATGGAAGATATCTGGCTAGGCTTCAAATAAGCTTGTGAACTATTGGTTCCTTATCCACACCGAAACCCTTTAAATTTTGGTCATGACTATTAAACAGTAGATACTGATATAGTATATGTGGCTATATAGGTTATTGAAAACATTGAGCTGCGATCTCTATTACAGTGCTCTAGTGTTCCATTGAGAGGCTTGCATCAGATATACTTTATTCCCCCCCCACTCTTTTTCCGTTTCCATTTCATAGAATCATAGACCTGGAAGGGACCTCGAGAGGTCATCTAGTCCAGTCCCCTGCACTTAAGGCAGGACTAAGTATTATCTAGACCATCCCTGACAGGTGTTTGTCCAACCTGCTCTTAAAAATCCCCAATGATGGAGATTCCACAACCTCCCCTAGGCAATTTATTCCAGTGCTTAACCACTCTGACAGGAAGTTTTTCCTAATGTCCAACCTAAACCGCCCTTGCTGCAATTTAAGCCCATTGTTTCTTGTCCTGTCCTCAGAGGTTAAGAACAATTTTTCTCCCTCCTCCTTGTAACAACCTTTTATGTACTTGAAAACTGTTATCATGTCCCCTCTCTGTCTTCTCTTCTCCAGACTAAACAAACCCAGTTTTTTCAATCTTCCCACATAGGTCATGTTTGCTAGACCTTTAATCATTTGTGTTGCTCTTCTCTGGACTTTCTCAAATTTGTGCACATCATTCCTGAAATGTGGCACCCAGAACTGTACACAATACTCTAGTTGAGGCCTAATCAGCGTGGAGTAGAGTGGAAGAATTACTTCTTGTGTCTTGCTTATAACACTCCTGCTAATACATCCCAGAATGATGTTTGCTTTTTTTGCAACAGCATTACACTGTTGACTCATATTTAGCTTGTGATCCACTATGACCCTCAGACCCCTTTCCGCAGTACTCCTTCCTAGGCAGTCATTTCCCATTTTCTGTGTGTGCAACTGATTGTTCCTTCCTAAGTGGAGTACTTTGCATTTTTCCTTATTGAATTTCATCCTGTTTACTTCAGACCATTTCTCGAGTTTGTCCAGATCATTTTGAATTTTAATCCTATCCTCCAAAGCACTTGCAACCCCGCCCAGCTTGGTATCATCTGCAAACTTTATAAGTGTACTCTCTATGCCATTATCTAAATCATTGATGAAGATATTGAACAGAACCAGACCCAGAACCGATCCCTGCAGGACCCCACTCGTTATGCCCTTCCAGCATGACTGTGAACCACTCATAACTACTCTCTAGGGACGATTTTCCAACGAGTTATGCACTCACCTTATAGTAGCTCCGTCTAGGTTGTATTTCCCGTTTAGTTCCTGATGTATCACTGTTCAACATATAGCTTGTTTAGACATATGGCAGATACAAATGCCAGTTCCCTATGGAAGCCATACTATAAATCTGATATCAGATCGTCTATATGTAAATACTTTGCTTAATTGACTCAGTGTCGTGTTTTGTTTCTTGGACATTGTTTATTGTTTGATTTGATGTGAGAGGGAGAAATCTAGATGTTTCAAAGCAAATGTCTATCTGCAGCCTCAGTGGTCTCAAAGTACCCGGATTGAACCCACCTCTGAAAATGCTATTTTAGCAGCTATAGTTTAAGACTGCATGGATTTAATGAGACATTAATGTAATCCTGGGCAGCTTCTGCAAAAAATCCTACTGTAAGGAGCTGCCTCTGTAATTATGTTTAAAACACCACTGGTCTGTTATGTCTTCTGGCAGCTTCTCTGCTGGAGAGGGATACACTTTGGGCAGGTCTACACTACAGCAGGGATCGACGCTCTGAGATCGATCCACCAGCAGTCGATTTAGCGGGTCTAGTAAAGACCCGCCAAATCAACTGCAGATCGCTCTCCAGTCGACCCCTGAACTCTACCCCTGACGAGAAGAGTAAGGTAAGTTGACGGGAGATTTTCTCCCATCAGCCCCCTGCTGTGTAGACCCCACGGTAACTCGACCTAAGGTACGTTGACTCCAACTACATTATTCACGTAGCTGGAGATGCGTAGCATAGGTCAACTTACCGCGGTAGTGTAGATATAGCATTTGTGACTGCAAAGAGTATAATATGAGAGACATTGGGTCTAAATGAGTTTTGTTGAGATTTGCACATCATTTGCTGTTATTATGTAATTAAAAATATATAGATGGTGATGTACTTTCTTTCGCCCTCCCTCTCTCTTCTTTTCCAGGCCCCCCTCCTCCACTTCCCCACATCCGAGTAAACAAAAAGGATGCACTCATTACCAAATCTTCCATCAACTTTACTTTCAACTGCAGCTGGTTCAGTGACACCAATGGAGCTGTGAAATACTTTACTGTGGTTGTGAGAGAGGCTGATGGTAAGTTTTTATGAATTAATAGGTTTCTTTCTGTAACCCGTATTAACACAAGCAGTGTATTTGTCCTCATCTCCTGGCCAGATTTCAGAAGAGGTGTATGGATCTGCTTCTGCCAATGAACCTGGTCCTTTAACTCAGCAGGGAGAGGCTTTTAGATCCAGAGGTCTATAGATTCATAGATACTAAGGTCAGAAGGGACATTATGATCATCTAGTCTGACCTCCTGCACAACGCAGGCCACAAAATTTCACCCACCCACTCCTGCGAAAAACCTCTCACCTATGTCTGAGCTATTGAAATCCTCAAATCGTGGTTTAAAGACTTCAAGGAGCAGAGAATCCTCCCGCAAGTGACTCGTGCCCCATGCTATAGAGGAAGGCGAAAAACCTCCAGGGCCTCTGCCAATCTACCCTGGAGGAAAATTCCTTCCCGACCCCAAATATGGCGATCAGCTAAACCCTGAGCATATAGGCAAGATTCACCAGCCAGGTACTACAGAAAATTCTTTCCTGGGTAACTCAGTTCCCACCCCATCTAATATCCCATCACAGGCCATTGGGCCTATTTACCATGAATATTTAATTACCAAAACCATGTTATCCCATCATACTATCTCCACTGGCACCATAGTTAAGGACAGAGTTTTACTTCAATCTCTGGGATGTTACCATCCACATGTTTGGACAGTTTCCTTACTTAGAAGATGAGAGAACTCAAAGCAAATGTCTCAGAGAATAGAAATGGGATAGATTGTCTTGCTATGCACTGATTCAATAACGTAGTTTAGGCACTAACTTGAAGCAGGTAAGAGTGCATCTCAGCTTCAGTCTCTGTTGCCTTCAGTGTTGCCTGCTAAGCCGTTATTAGAAAACAAAGGTAGCTTACAGTCTGAACAAAATGATTCATGTTGTTTATTTCATGAGGCAAATTGCTCTCACATACACCAGTGTAAATGGAAGCAGAAAATGTCCCCATATAGTGCATATATATTTCCTTCCTTGTGCTATCCTGTAGAGAAGAAGAGTGGCCTTGCAGTTAAAGCCCTAAACTAGGACTCAGGAGGTCTGAGTTTAATTTTTGACATTGCCACAAGCCCCCTTTGTGACCTTGTGTAAGTCACTTAACCATTCCGCTGTGTCTCTGTTCCCAGGTAAAAATAATCCTTTTTTTCTCCCACCCTGTGTCGTTCTTGTCTAGTCAGAGTGTAAGCTCTTTGGGGGCAGGGACTGTTTCTCACTATATATTGGTACAGTGCCTAGCACAGCTGACCCTTTTAGGCACTATCATAAAGAATAAAAAATCGGGATTCATTTCTGGGGACTACAATCATTTCCTATTGCAACTATTCTCTGTACCCACTGGCTACTTTTTTTTTTACCCCCTGTGGAAGGAGGCAGATGGCGGGGGGGGGGGAGCTGGGGGGGCAGAATTATGCAGCAGAGGTGATTCACACAACCTTCTCAAGGCATCAGACCCTCCCTGTGCCCACTGTTCTAGAATGGGATCTAGAAGAGATATAGCAAACTGCCCTGAGTTATCTAGCCAAGCAAGCCAGCATCGATCCAAAAATGTCCCCATAGACCAACATGCAGTGTGCGTTCAAATAGAAGGCAGTGTGCCTGAAACACCCTGAGCTAGGCTCAGTCCAAAAATACTAAGGGTTTGTCTAAATTGGAGCTGGGAATGACACCTCCAGCTCCAGGTAGACATACCCATGCTAGCTGTGATTGAGATAGCACACTAACAAGTGGAGCAAATGGTGGTTCCCATCTGACACCCTGTGTTCAGCTACGGCTCTGCTGTTATTTTCAGCACACTAGAGTGATCAGAGCTGGCATGGGCATGTCTATTCCAGCTGGGAATGACACCTCCAGCTGCTGTGTAGACATACCCTAAGACTTAATTTCAGGAATTGTGCCACAAGTCAGCAGTTTGTAGACCATCACTCACTTAAGAAAAGCACAGAGTGTTTCTTTAGGACTCTCAGTAATTTGAGTCTGTAGAGGTCTCTGTAAAGAAGGGGCTTGCATGTGGCTTAACAATTTTGAAGACAGTATAGCATAGTCTTTATCAGACTGTAAGAAGCTTTTTAAACCACAGTGCCAGGTTGCTTTGAAACACAGAATTTCCTATCTGTAGGAATTTGCTGTTTGCTGTAGGAATCTGCTGCGTTCTGCTTCTTCTCCTGGGGATCAGATTACCACACCAGACCAGCTGTTGTTTGTAAAGATAACATAGCTACTAATGACCCCTGCAGTTAAAGTTAATAATAACAGTTTGTATATTGTGTGTTTCTTCCATAGACCTTCAGGTGTGTTACAAAGGAAGGTAATTTGGCAGATGGGAAAACGGAGGCTCAGAGGGCAGTGACTTGCCTATGGTCATACAACAGTTTAGGGTCAAGGCTGGAAATAGATTCCTGGTAGCTAATTCCCAGTCCCGTGCTCTATTCACTAGACCATGTTACCTCCCAGACAAAGTACAGAAGTTTGTCAAGTGTTAAATATGTCTATTGATGCCCTCGGCCTTAGATACTTACTGCACTAATAGCACGAGAGCTGTGGCATATGATGTGCAATTTTTTTTTACCATTTTTTTTCCTAGGCAGTGAAGAGCTGAAGCCAGATCAGCAGCACCCGTTACCTTCCTACTTGGAATACAAACATAACAATTCCGTACGTGTCTATCAGACCAACTATTTCGCAAGCAAATGTGCTGAAAACCTTGACAGCAACTATAAGAGCTTTGACATTAAGCTTGGAGCTGAGATGGAAAGTCTGGGAGGAAAATGTGATCCCAATCAGCAGAAATTCTGTGACGGGCCACTGAAACCCAGGACTGCCTACAGGTTAGATTTATTGTGGTAATTTTGCTGTGTGAGATGTGCTGTATTATTAGGTACTATGCTATCTCGATGCCTGATGTACTTGAGCTGCCGTAGATTAATAACCTGTGTTACATGGTGTTCTCTGTGTTGTACTGTGCAATTTATAAAAGCTTTGTCCCTGCCCCATCTCATATTTAATGTATAAACAGTTCCTTCACCAGCCTGGAAATGCTACAATTCATTATGTGCAAAACTCCATGCAGTGAAAAGGCCTCTTTATCTCTTTTACTTTGATGGGGAACTTTGCTACAGTTGCTAATTTCTCTGTGGAGAGACTTAAGGGCTGGATCAGCAGCTGAGTCAGGGAAGCATTCGGGACAGGTAAAACGGGAGAGCAGGAGATGCAAAGGTAGTTTTGTGTTCCTCTAATTCTGTGGACAGGCTCCACCAGGCCAATCTGCTGGTGCAGATTAGAGCAACCCAAAGGCCATTCTACCCTGTGCCAGCTTCCAACAGACTCAGGAAGCCTGTACAGTAGCTGTGGCTGACCAGGACAAAGGGAAGATTTAGCCACAGTCGGGCATGGTGTGGGAGCTGCTAGAGCACCTGTACACCTCCTGTTGCATCCTCTACACTGGCATGAACCTCCAAGGGCTGAATCCAATTACCTTAAGGCCACTTTGCACCTAGGGAACAGCAGAAAGCAGCTGCAGTGTGACCCAGCATCTAGGCCTTAGATTTTAGCCAAAAACTAGAGTATTTGAAGTAATATCCCCAAACAATTATGATTTGTATTTCAGACAAACTGGATACCATGTACATTTATGTAGAAGCTGCAGCTTCACATTAAATGTAATTACTTTTCCCTGCTGCATTAAATCAAGCTTAGCTACTAAATGTGGACTATTAAAAACTTAATGGGGCAGTTGTGCAATTGAAGTGAAAGCAGCTTTCAAGTGGGCTCTAGCTGGGTTCAGTGGAAATTATGCCCACTTATCCCTACTCAGAATGAGACCTACTGTGAGTAAAGATTTCTACCTCTTAACTTCTTTGATTCTAAATTCTATCAGCTGGCCAGCAGGAACCTCCACAACAGGTTACCAAAGCCACAATGAGAGCTGAGTGACTAGATCAACAAACCTTTCACAGACACTCATTTCAGCTTTTTAATGAATTTGCTTGCATTTCATTTGAGCTCCTTTTGCTTTCTGTGAATGCTCTTAGAAATGAGTTTGCTGAGAGGAAAATTCATGGACTTAAACAGTGAATTTCAATTGAATGTTGCAGAATTTTTTATTTTGTTCATTGTGTGTATCTGTATCAGAAACCTGCTTAACAACTACGTTCATCCAGTCAAAGAACAGAAGCTTACCAGGTGACCATGTGTCCAATCAAATCAATGTGTTCATGTGAACAGATTTGTTGATGAATTTTCAGTGACAAATTTTTGGCAATCAGGAGCTTGTGAAAATAGCAAAGACCTAAATCCAACAAAGACGCCGCTCACTGTGATTAGTTTGTCCAGCTCATGGGACTACTTTCATGATCCCCAGGAGCCTAAGGTGGTAAAGACCCAATCCTGAAAACATTTATGCACATAAGTAGTCCATTTACAGGCCTAATATCAGGAGAGATGGAAGTAGGTCCTGAATATGACTATTCACATGCAAAGGTGTGTGCAGGATCAGAAGCATAGAATGTAATCCAAATCCAAGACCCCATATGATAGTACTGAGGGCAGTTATATCCATAGATCAGCTAGTCAGCAGTTTTTTTGGCTTACTGCAGCCCTATACAAAAAACACACTGTGATATATAAGCCTTCCCTCTGATCACAGAGTTAGGCAGAAATTTTTTTTCCCCAAGTTTAATATGGTGTATCACCTAGTATCTAGTCCTTCTTTCATTTTCCCCACATATTGTTGAGCAAAAGATACTAAAAAATGGAATGAACTGCTGAGGTGCTAAAAATATTGGCTTTGAAACTCTCACTAAAGCAGAAGCTGAACAACAAAAGGTATAACAATAACAGTAGTTAGAAGACACAGGAAATGTACTTAGTAAATATTGTCCAGAAGCCCTGTTTTGTGATTTTGCTATTTCTGTGTTAACCTTTAGTTTTCTCCTGTTTGATACCAACTCCCAAAAAGATCTAATAAACCCTTCTGCTTTTCCAGAATCAGTATCCGAGCTTTCACCCAGCTCTTTAGTGAAGACCTGAGGGAATTCACTGAGCCACTCTTCTCAGATACCTTTTTCTCTTTACCAATCACTACTGAGTCAGGTGAGTTTCTCCTTTATTCTATACTAACTGTACCAGTTACATGGGTATGACACCCATTGGTGCTGGAGTGGGTAGGAGAGAGCAGCAAGGACCTTGTTGCTGAACTGAGTTACTTTGAGATTAAGCTCTCCGCCAGTTAATATTCGGTATTCAGCACTGTCGGTTAAAACAGTAGCTGTGATGTTTCCCCTTCCATCCATGATTTCCTTCTGAAGTACAAAACTTCCTACAAATTATAGGCGTTTGCTTTAAAAGGGAGCCAGAGAGAGAAAGAGCAAGGACTGTGCAGCATCCTTTGGGATAGAAATAATACATAAGGCTAGATTCTCCGGTCTGCTTTCTGCCACTCAAGCTGCTCAAAGTGGACAGAAATGGCTAGTGGAAATTTCCCTTGGTGCAGGGGAGCTCTCTTCTGGTGTGAGAGATGGTATAACCACCTCCTGCACCTGCTGTCCCATGTGTCCAGGGTGTAGGAGAGATGTCAGAGGTGGGAGGGAGGTGTGGTGGAACTATGCTGATCCTTCACCGTGTAAGGTCACCTAGGGACTTTATGCCAGTGGCATGAGTTAGACCTGCTCCTCAGCAACTCTTGACTTATGCCGTGGCCAAGCAGCACAGGATCAGGGAGCCACAACCAGCCCCCTGTGTTCCCCGGTCTCAGCTATGGTGGAGCAATAGGCCAGTAGGTTATAAATTGTTTGGGAAGGAACACATTGCCCAATAGAGCTGGGGTCCCTGACTGAGGGTCTCGAGTCACTGCTACAATACAAATAATAAATAATAGCATAGCCCCTTGATACAATGATCTCAATACTTTCCAAACACTGATTAAGCCTCAAAAAACCCCTTGAATCCAGACAACAGTTCCTTTCTGGATGTGAGAATGAAATGGTTTTGTCATCCAGTGTAAATGGTCTTGAAATGGGACTGAATCAGTGAATTATCCTAGACTCAGTTTGAAAAACTCAGTGAACTACTGTAGCCTGGGGAGGAGATCTGAACTCCTGGGAAATCTGGCTGTTTCTTCACTCCCTCATTCTATGGAAGGAGAGAACTTTTTTCTCTTCTACCTGTTTCTTGTCCACCTGATGTACAGTGTAGGTTCTTGAAAAACTAAGGAAGTAATATCAAAGCCCAGTCCTCCAAATATATATGCAGTTGAAGTTCCTTTGTATTTATTTCAGTGTCTTTAACTGATAACACTGTATGTATCTAATTCCTTTGCTCTCTCTCTCTCTGTGTGTGTATCTATCTTAGAACCCATGTTTGGAGTTATAGAAGGCGTGAGTGCTGGTTTGTTTCTCATTGTGATGGTGGTGGCTGTCACTGCTTTATTTGTCTACAGACAAAAAGTTAGGTAAGTAGAAACTCCCTTTTTTAATTTTTTCTTGCACAAGGTCTGATGAAATTAGACATGATTTTCAATCTGAGACACTGAGGAAGGTGTAAAATTGGATGAAAACTTTAAATTGTATTTAGAAAAGCAAAAACCTAATTCCATTTCCCTCACCATTTGTACAAATTGAATATTGAACTAAGAAGCCCCATATTACCCTTGATTAAGGAACAGGATTTCCACTGATTAATAGGAGTTGCATGATTTAAGGCTGCAATGGGACCTTTGGTTCTTAGCAGAGCTGGTCAACACATTTTCACTGGAGCAGTTTTCTGTCAGAAAATGTGGCTTCATTTAAACCTTTCATGAGAACTTGTTGATTTCAATGACATTTTTGATGGGAAAACTTTGAAATGATTCATTTTGACTCTCTCATTTTGGAAACATTGAAACATTTTCTTTCAAGAGTGTCAAAAAGTTTAGTTTTGACTTATTTGTTCCATTTCATTTTGAACTGACTTTTATTCTATAATATTAATTTTATATCATCTATATATTATTTTAATTTAAATATATATAAATATTAAATATAATATTTTAACATTATAAAAATAAAAAAATTACCTTATTGAAACAAAACATTTTGCAGTATTGAAATGAATTTTTTTTTATATTTCTGAGTCAAAAAAATTTGGAATTTCTATTCTGTGGGAAATTTTGAAAATGCAACATTTTTCTTGGAGTTGGAATGGAATTTTTCTTTAAAATGTTGGAAATTGTTTTCCAACCAGCTCTAATTCTTAGTCTGCATGAAATTATTCTCTAGCAGTTTCTTCTAGACACATAAGCCCAAATTCAATGCAGATGTCTAGATGCTGACCATGAAAAAGCATGTGCACTTGTGTGTAAAACCTGCATTTGTTTGTGCCTACAGAGAAATGCATGCCTACATATCTGTAT
Organism: Chelonia mydas; assembly: GCF_015237465.2. Taxonomy (NCBI): domain Eukaryota; kingdom Metazoa; phylum Chordata; order Testudines; family Cheloniidae; genus Chelonia; species Chelonia mydas. Next base: position 282,653,081 of record NC_057849.1, read on the forward strand.
GCATACACCGCTACCATTATTCATGAGTAAAATGCAGGTTTTGCATTCACAATAGGTGTACACATTTTCTCCTGGCTGCTACTTAGGCACCTGCATTTGAAAATATGTCCCTTATCCTCTAATTTATTTTTGCTCTACATAGTTTGAATGTAAATCATATGAAGTGCATGTTTTCTCAACTGTATTGTGATTTCTTCTTATGAGCTCTGTTCAATGGGTCAGTGAACGTCGGTATATTTTTCTGTGTCACATACAATAGGTAAATGTTTCTTTCATTTACCAGAGAGGTTTCTGAGGGAACAAATGGTGATCAGAGATGGAGAGACAGTGTGTGTGGTTTAGTGGAACATAGGAATGTAGGACTGCAGGGGATCTCCTGAGTCACTAAGTCCAGATCCTAGCTATTGCAGGCAGCCCCATTATATAATCACATTCATAAATTTATCAAGCTCCATCTTACAACTGATTCAGTTGTTTGCCTCCAGAACTCCTAGTGGAAGGCTGTTCCAGCGTCTCACTCCTCTAATGGTTAGAAACCTTCTTCTAATTTCCAACCTGAATTTGTTCATGGCCGGTAAACACCAGGAAGAGAGAAGAGCTATTTAGCTAATGGACAATGTTGGCACAAGAACAGATGGGTGTAAACTGGCCATGAATAGTGGAATGAGCACAGAATGAATTCCAAGAACTTCCCAAATCTATCCGAGTGCTGCCACTAACTCCTGCTCTGATCCTTCACAAGTCCCAAATGGACTGATTTTCAGAGGTGCTAAGCACCCACAACTAGGATGACCAGATGTCCCGATTTTACAGGGACAGTCCTGATATTTGGAGCTTTGTCTTATATAGGTGCCAATTACTCCCCCACCCCGTCCCGATTTTTCACACTTGCTGTCTGGTCACCCTACCCACAACACTTGAAGCCAGTGGGAGCTGCAGGCACTCTGCACTTCTGAAAAGCACAGCAGTAACTTGTTCCCCAATCTGCACATGGAACCAGGGATAATACCTACTTCACAGGGATGTTCTACAGATCAGTTGGTTAGGCCTTATCCTGCCATAGGACACCCACTAGGACTGGCTGGAAAACAAGAATTCTATGTGACCAGAAATTTTGAGGATTTGAAATTTTTTTTCATTCTGTGTTGGAACAAAACCAAGACCTTTCTAAAATTTTCAAGGGAAAAAAAACCCAACAGAGTGAGATTCAGACCAGAGACTCGAACCTGGGTCTCTGCTAAACCAGGTGAGCGCCCTGGTCATCGGTCTATTGATTATGCTGGGGTGGGTGCTTCTCTCTCTCACGGGAAATTCCCTCCTGAACCTGAGAAACCTTCCCAACTAAAGGTTTTCCATGAAAAGTTTCAGTTTTGACGAATCAGCTAAATATCAGTCAGTTAAAAAATTCCTGACTAGTGCTAATACCCACTTTAGTGGTAGTTTGGGCTGTGTCTCTTATGGTAAAAAACAGGCCATTACTGTTTTACACCATTTTTTCTATATATGATATAAAATTATTGTCCTATGGCAGCAAACTAAGGCACAGGAAAACTCTGCAACCGCAAAGATCCATTTCAGAGTAGCAAATGAAACAGCCATCTCTTTTTATTCCTTTTCTTTATTTCCTGCCACAAGATACTTTTGTTGCCCAACTCACATTGACATTTGAACATAGCACTAAAACCAAAGTAAGAATAGCTTCCTTTGTATTGCAGTAATGGCCAAGAGCGACCTACAGCAAGGCTGAGCATTCGCAGGGACAGGCCGTTGTCCGTCCATCTGAACTTGGGGCAGAGAGGGTAATCTCAAAATTTGTTTCTAAGAGAAAACTGTTTTAACATGGCATCATAGATGAAACAGTCTCTCCAGTCACTCACTGACAAGTTCTTTCTTTTTCTTTTGAAATTATTTCTAGGAGCCGGAGAATTTCCAGGTAAAAGCAAATATTTCTTCATTTAAAACTTCTTCCTTTGTAATGAATTAGATGAATAATGTCCTTGTTGTCTCCTTGGATAACTGGGTGTTTTTGGTTTTTGTCTTTTTTCTTCTGTCGAATGTTTTAGTCCAATAAAAGTAAATCAGTTTGAAGCGCACTTCACCAAACTCCAAGCAGATTCCAACTACCTCCTGTCCAAGGAATATGAGGTACGAATCCAATCCAGTGGAACCATTTCTTTATTGAATGGACTGGTTGGGTGCTAACTGGCTCACTAACTCTTCAGCCCCAGAGACATGCATTCCCTGGTCTTCTTCACACAAGTGAAAATGAGTTTGACAGTCTCAGCTTAGACCCTGTTTGTCCTGCTGCCAGAACCACAACTTGATCCAGTTGGCAGCCTCTGTTCATGAGAGGCCCAACACAGGATCACCAGGATGTGCTGAAGGTCAGGACTGAGTTGTGCTATCAGAGCTGTGTGGCAAATCTTGAAGAGTGCCTCCCAGCAGTGTGCCTGGCTCAAGCCAATGCCACCAGTTCTCTAATTTCAGTATAATAAAAATAAGTTCCTTCCCTTGCATGCTGTACATTCCGTTTTGTAGCATCCTGTGATTTTCACCTCACATTCATTTCGGCCTTTTACAGGACTTAAAAGATGTGGGTCGAAGCCAATCATGTGACATAGCGCTTTTGCCAGAGAACAGAGGGAAAAATCGATACAATAATATATTGCCGTGTAAGTTTTATGTTTGGATATATAACATTACATCACACCAGCTATTTTTCACTTCTTTTCTGGATGGGATGGGGCATGTAGCATATCCCTTTCCTTGTTTCGCCTTGTCCAAGATGAAATAGCATTGCCAAGCCGAGTCTTGGTGCTTTGATGCTGACGGTGTATGGCCACGAGCGGCTTTACAACAGCAGCTCTCATGAAATTTCACTTCCCACCAGAGGCGTAATGACTAGTGTTCATTCTGTGTATAAAAGGCTTCAGCTGTTCTAGCCTTTCAGCTGTTCTGTCAGGGTAGATAGTAGGAATAATAGAAACCTTGTCTTGTGTGTTTTGTGTGATCAGCACCAGATAGCAGCCGGGCTACTTTCTCCCTAGTCATTCAGATATTGTCAGTTCAAACCTGTCTAGTGGCCACAAATCACTTATTTGACATCGATAGGTGACAGTCGCTTCCTTCAGGGTTAATAACGAGCCTGCAGTAGCACAGTGCCCCCAGCATGGCAGAAGGCGATAATCCTGAAGGAGTCCTCTTTCATACAAGACAAAGATACTGGCAGTACGTGGCACATGAGAACAGGGATAGCCCTGGGAAACGCCTGTTGGAGGTAATCAGCCCACCTTAAATAGCCCCCTGCGATTTCAATGGGCTATGGTAGCAGTCAGCTTGATTTCCAGTCCTAACTTGCCATGTAGTATTGCCGTGTGCCGTCGTTAGTTGGCATGTTTTATCCAGAGATGGCTGCATTTCAGTAGTGCTGAAGGGATCCCGCGGTGGGTCTGTCTAACTGTAGCTTGGAGGGTGCTTCCCAGCTCAGATAGACAGACATATGCTAGCTTGTGCACTTAAAATAGCAGTGTAGCTGGGGGTAGCATGGGCAGTGACTCGGGCTACCCACCCACCTACATACCCAGTAGGTCCAGGAGGGTTTGTATTTGTAGCATGCTAGCTCAAGCAGAGTTGCACTTGTCTGTCTACCCATGCTGGGAAGTACCCACCCAACTGCCAGGTAGAAGTACCCAAAGTGTGTATGGCGCTATGGTACCTCTATGTCTCAGTCTGCCCTGGACGGTGGCAAGTTGACCGCTGTGGCTCCCCCATCGACTCTGGTTCCACCTCTCATGAGCTGGAGTCCTGGAGTCGACAGGGAACGTGTTTGGGGATCGATTTATCGCGTCTAGATGAGACGTGATAAATCGATTCCCAATAGATTGATCACTACGCGCCGATCCGGTGGGTAGTGAAGACCTCCCCTAGACACTTACCGGGGTAGGCAGGAGCTTAACAGTAGTTTTGAGCATGTCAGTGGCACCTACATTGTGGACTGAGGTGCCATACGAGGCAGTTACATGCCCATGGTTCTAGCTTCTTGCATACAATCTCGCTCATCGGCCGCAATGTCCTTTGGAACCCCCCTGGTGAAAGGTGTTGTGCAAATGTGGGTAGCTATCATTTGCAAACAAACCTGCCAACTCTGACTGTGAAAGTGCAGTCAGTATTTTTACATGGGCACATATCCATTTATGTGAAAGGGATGAAAATCAAGACCTAGGCATAAACCTCTTGTAATACATTTCTTCCCAGATGATACATCGAGAGTGAAGCTTTCCAACGTAGATGATGATCCTTGCTCAGATTATATTAATGCAAGCTACATACCAGTAAGTGGCTCAATGGTATTTTTTATAGTTCTTGTCTCTCCAATGGTAATTTCACCTTCTTGTGAAACTTAACATGTAGCTAGATTCTTATGTATTCTAGATTCTCCTTTCATATGTTCACTGGTTTTAATTAAAAGTCCGAGAACTGTTTTTGTGTGTGTGCTGAAAGGCCATGTCTGATTGCCATACAGTTAACTGAGACTGATTCAGTCAGCTCTTAAAACTGCTTCCCTGGATTGCTATAGTTATATAAGAGCGCTGTTATAATTGGCCAAGGACAACTTCTGAAAGGTCACTGTTTTTATACAATTTCTGTAATAAGCACAGCTATCACTGAGATCATACTTCTGGACTTGTATTTCATCCTGAAAGTGTTTGCACCTTGTATTATGGTGAAATTGGCTGAGATTACAATTGTGCCCTTTGCCAGGGAATTATGATTGATAATAACAGAGCCCTAACGATCCAGATTTCAATCCAGAGCTCAGTTAATGAATGGCAAACAGCAAAACAAAACAAAAACCCAGTGGTTCAAAATGCCTAGGGCAGTGCTGAACACAATAGAAAGATGAAAAATCTCTGACTAATGATAATAAATACCTTCCAGCAATATTTAAATACACTGGCACTTTCTCTTCCTCCTCTCTGCTCCCACCAGCCTTCTGCTTCCAGAGTTTAGGGCGTCCTTTAGTTTTCAAGCTGTGGCTGCAGTGAAGATGTTGATGCCACAACAGTGGTGGTTTGTTTGCAGTTGCTATAAGGTCTCTTTCTCTGGCATTATAGAAACTAATTGGAATTTTCTGGATTTGTAGGGCAATAATTTTCGCAGAGAATACATTGCGACTCAGGGCCCTTTGCCTGGCACCAAAGATGATTTCTGGAAGATGGCATGGGAACAGAATGTTCACAATATTGTCATGGTAACCCAGTGTGTCGAGAAGGGCCGAGTGAGTAGCGAGGTTTCTTGCTTATTCATTACTATTTTTAAATTTTGTATTTATTATTTGTATGACACTAACACCTACGGACATTGGCTGAGATCAAAGTCCCATTATGCTAGGCAGTGACATGTAGTGAGAGACAATGCCTGCCCCTACGAGCTTAGAACCCAGGTTTTTGAAGCTAGTTAGGCACCTAAATTTCTTTGATTGCAGTAGGAGTTAGGTGCCTGCATGCCTTTAAACATCTGGCCCTTGCAGTCTAAATAGACAAGACAGAAAAAGGATACGTGGGGAAACGGGCACAAAGAGGTGAAGTGACAAATCCAAGGTCACACAGCGGGTCAGTGAGAGAGCTAAGAATAGAACCCATGGCACAAACACAGTATCCTAAGCACACATGGCACTTAAAGGGTAAATATAACAATTACCCAAAGATGTTGCAATCTCTAAGGGCCTAATTCTGCATCTGTAATCACAGTGAGTGGCTTCAGCGTGACTACTTACATAAGGGCTTCTCAACACCAGTCGGTAGACATAATGTTGCATGGGATAACAACTTACAAAAGGTTGGGATATGGGAGGATAAAGGTGGAAATCAATAAAGATCATGAGATAAGCACCATGCATTACATGTACTTCATGGTCTATTTATTTAAGGTTAGTATATTACAATTATGAAACTTCTCTGGGCCTTTCACTTACTTATTTCACTGTCCATGACAACCTCATAAAACTTATGCTGCTGTAATCAGAATATGAGCCACCATAAAAACATCTTCCATGTATGGTACAAAGGCAAGTGACTAAACTGTAGAAACCAGAAATATTATTTCCTTCCCTGATGCCCCCATATAGACACACAGAAGTAATGGTTACATCCAAGTCCATTGCATTGTTGTTTTTTTTTAAAAAGCCAGAGCAGCTTCCCTGCATACCCGATCGCTCTTTAAACCAGAGATTAAATTGAGGGGAGGCGTGGGAAGTAGTGGTCCAAGCTCCATCTTCTTGAGTTGTCAAAACAAGAGTCTACTCACAGCTGATCTTCTTAATATGATCATCCCTCCTCTTTTCATGTGCTTTGATCAACAGTAAAGTAGTTAACAATGTTGACATTTAAATTGCAAACATTAGGCTTTATAATTAAGATACCCTTGTCATGAATAAGACAATGCATGCTTCTTTCAGAGCTGTTGTTTCAGGCGGTCTTCAGACTCAGGTAGATATCACTGAATTGGTTCATACTCTGATCATGTATGGTTGTAAGGTTGTCTTTAGCAACTAAAGGTGTAAGGTAAACATGTAAGGTGGAAAGTTGTCTTTAGCAACTAAAAGAGCTAGCGATTTAATTTTTTTTTTTTTTTTTTAATAAAAGTTCAGATTCTAGCACACTCCAGGAAAAAGTATTGGTTCACCGAATCAGCCCAGATCAACCTCTGCTTTAAACATAGTCTAAAGAGTGCAAGCAATCATAACTGTATGTAGAAATGCTTTTTGCTGTTTAGGCCCTGACATAGCAAAGTACTTAAGCAATGCCTAACGCAATGGAACCTTTTGCATATTTAACTAAGCATGTGTTTAGGTCTTTTGTTGACTACATGTGCATATGGATTATTTTAGCTGCCTTAATTGTCCATCTACTGATGCGTGACTGCTTCTTGCCTCCTTGGAAGCGGGGGACAGTTAGGAACCCTGTGCAAAAATTGAGTAGATAAGAAGGTGTTTAAATATGACAGGTTGGCTCCAGCTGTTGTTATTAATGAAACACTCTTTTCTTCGTCCATACAGGTGAAGTGCGATCATTACTGGCCCCTGGACCAGGATTCCTTGTATTACGGAGACCTGATAGTTGAGATGCTGTCTGAGTCAGTGCTTCCGGAATGGACAATAAGGGAGTTTAAAATTTGTAGTGTATGTTCATTTATTTTATTTTATTTTTAAAAAATCTGTCAGGAAAACTTAGCATGGTTAAACCTCACACATCCTGATTGCTCTCCAGTGACCTACTCCCTAGTGGCAGCTGTAACAGAACATGATGTTCACTACAAAGACGTGGTGTGTTGGAACATCTGCCTCTTAACTGTCCTGATTATCCACATTTCTGTGATCTGACAGGAAGAGCAGCTTGACTCAAAGAGGCTCATTCGTCACTTTCATTACACAGTATGGCCAGACCATGGAGTTCCAGAGACCACCCAGTCCCTGATCCAGTTTGTAAGAACTGTAAGGGATTATATCAACAGGACTCCAGATACCGGACCAACCATTCTGCATTGCAGGTATAAATGAAAGCAGGATATCACTGGTTCAGGAGTTTTATAAAATATATTTAAAAGATCTCTAATGTTGGTGTCTCTCAGGGGGTAACTTTTGCTTAAATTTCTATGGAACAGCCATAGGCTTTAATAGACAGACTATGGGCTAGGTGGTCAGGAACAGTGTTTGACACACACGCCCTCATCCTGAGAGATGCTGGGTGCCCAACTTGTGCCAGTGAATAACAACTCTCAGGAGGTCATGCCTCCAGGTAGGACCACTAAAGCACTGTCCCTGGCACACCTGCTATTCCAGGAGGATCCTCAGCTGCAGCCTTTTGGCAGATTTTTAAGTCTCCTTTGCACTGCTGGGTCTGGCCCAATGTCTCATTACCCCTTTTTAATTAAGAAAAAGTGAAGCTTAACTAGTGGTAAATTTGAGCTGCAAATGTGTGTCCAGATCTTCGTAGATGTTTAAGGCCAGAAGGGACCATTGTGACCATCTAGTCTGACGTCCTGCATAACACAGGCCAAAGAACCTCACCCAAAAATGTAAAACATTTGGGTCCATATTCAGGGTCATAGTCTGAATCGACCAGTTCATCTCTAGAAAGAAAACAACTTTAAAGGCTCCTTACAAACAGATTTGGATATATTGAACTGTCAGCCTAACTTCATCCATAGTGACAAACAGGAACAGGAGATATCACAACTAGCTCTTCTATGACTCCAAACGAAAAATCTACCTCCATTGTAAACTATTACCGTCTGAAATCCTAGAGCTGCCACTTGTATAGTGCAGTTAATCCAAAGACCACGATGGATCTATAGCAATGCCAATCTGTTCCTTGCCTGAGTGAAATGTAAAGAGGGTGAGAGCTTTGACCCAGTGGGTTTGTGTTTTCCCTCTCTTTTCAGTGCTGGTGTTGGTAGGACAGGCACATTCATTGCACTGGATCGAATCCTTCAGCAACTAGACTCTAAGGACTCAGTGGATATTTATGGAGCAGTGCATGATCTAAGACTTCACAGGGTTCACATGGTTCAGACAGAGGTAAGCTTTGGAGATGGCACAGCACGGCACATCTTCATCATTAATATAATAATAATAGTTTGAACACAGAGAGTTTCACCTGAGGATCTCGAAGCACTTCACAACTGTTCATAAATTAGGCCTTGTGGCACCACTGGAAGATAGTTAACAGGTACTGTAGCACTTAGAACCTGATCTATTCCTAGTGAAGCTAGTGGGATTTTTTTCCATTGCCTTCCATGGAGCTGCATCGGGCCCTTACATATCAAGTTCTATACACATCTTAGAAATAGGGATCACTTCACCCGCCACTGAACTGCAATCACCCCCAGGAGTGTAGTGCAGCAGACCTTTAACAGCACATTGCAAAGGAGTTACTGAGTTAGATAAATATATTGGGGGAAGGAACATAAGCATTTAAGTACATTGGGGATGGGCACTAAGATGATAGATAGGCAGACATAAAGGGAGAAAACAATGGAGGATGGAGATAATTACTCAAGTGTTTATTATTTTAAAACCGTAGCACTTTGACCTTGCAGCTGTGTGGTGTCCTTGTACTTACTGGGCTGACATGTCCATCTTTCATTTTGCTATTGGGAAGGAAGATCAATCTTTTCCTAAGCCATTATGCAGAAGGGACTGAATCTATCCTGTTAGCACAGGATAAGCAAGTCTTTTATGCTTTTAAAAGTGCAGGAAAATCACTTTCAGAGACTGGTGGCTAAACACTTAGGGACTAATTTAATAACAGAGTAATGGAGGCAGCTTGTACATTGTCTCTGTGGAACGTGTTAATAGAGAAATTGGAGCGGGTTTACTGGGCTGTGCAGCCTGATACCAATGTAGCTCTTTGTTGCAGTTTGGAGGTTATGTTATGGGTGGCTAAGTTTGCTGATGTCTGCAAAGGCTGCACATTGGCATGAGGAGACACTGAATTTTATTTCAATGCTATCTTAATCACTGAAGAGCTCTAGTTAGTACAAAGTCAGAATTTCCCAGACCTGGTTGTGGATCTTCGGTGGCAGCCTGGCATAAAGTCCTAATCAGATGCCATACCCAGGTAAAATGTCTGACAGGAGTGTGGAGAACTCATATACTATGCTGTGGAAACAACCCACCACAGCTATCACCACCTCTTCCATCTTATCCCGAACGCTTGCAGTGATGGCTTGAGTCCCACCCAAGCCCCTGGAGTAGACAGCCTCAATACAGCAAACAGTGAGAATCCCCAGAGCAATCCCAGGGATAAAATCATAGCAAAAATGAAAACTGAATTGAGCCCAGATTAATAGTCTGATCCCTCCCCTTCCAAGGCTAGGGAGTGCATCCAGCACAGAAAGAAGTTCTAACAAACCTTTTATAAATGATTTTCTCCTTCTCTTGGTGCTTCTTCTTGCATTGAAGGTTTCCCATAATCCTGGGGTGGAGGTAACTACTACAAGGGTTGTGTTTAGCAAACTATTTTTGGGAATTGCTGGAGGTCTAGGCTCCACTGAACCTGAGGCATCTGGCATGAACCAGATTCATGGCTTCATTAGAAGAACTTCCAAAATCCACTTCTATATTTATGTAAAAAGAAGGTTTTATTTTCACCTGTTAATTTGGGAGAGCCTAGGATGGGGAGGGTGGGCAGATGGAAGTGGACACTCTATTATTTGTATTGAAGTAGCACCTTAGCAGGGGTGGCAGGTCTGTATAATTATTGGTGGTGACCAGAACAGGTCCATGTCCTGCCCGCCCCCCACACACCTGCCTTGTAAGCTGATTATATATATATTTTAATCTTGTAAAAATGGACTGGAAACAGTAAGAATTTAACAATTTCCCTATATTACACACTGGGGGTGGGGGTGAGGGTTCGGGGGGGATGAGGAGTTTGGGGTGTTGGAGGGGGCTCAGGGCTAGGGCAGAAGGTTGGAGTGTGGGGGGATGAGGGCTCTGGCTGGGGCTGGGGATGAGGGGTTTGGGGTGTTGGAGGGGGCTCAGGGCTAGGGCAGAGGGTTGGAGTGTGGAGGGATGAGGGCTCTGGCTGGGGATGAGGGGTTTGGGGTGTTGGAGGGGGCTCAGGGATAGGGCAGAGGGTTGGGGTGCAGGGGGGTGAGGACTCTGGCTGGGGGTGTGGGCTTTTTGGTGGGGCAGGGCTGGGGGTGAGAAGTTTGGGGTGCAGGCAGGCTGTCCCAGGGCTGGGGCCAGAGAGGACTCCACAGTCCCCCCAGCCCTCTCCCTGCAGCTCAGAGCCCCAGACGTGGAGCAGGGTCTCATTGTGCTTCACACTGCACGGACCCAGAATGAAAAGACAGCCCCGCCTTGAGACATAGATTGTAAACTCTTCCAGACAATCGACAACAGGAGAGCACAAGGAAACAATGAAATAATATTGATTAGCATGATAGGGAGCGGTCTCCACAGCTGCCTAACTGGCAGGGAATCGCTGCCCCATTTCACTCACAGCATGAGCCCTTAGCAGGATCTGCTAACTGAAGATGCTGTGCGCTGACCAAATTTCCATTGAATAGGTGGGTGGGGTACAGAATTCTGTTCCCCGGAGACAGCAGCCTTATGTGCATGACAGCAGGTTTTGTAACTTTCCCAGAGAGAGGACAGTAGAGAAAAAAGTACAGAGCAACAATCAAACTTGTTATGCAAATGAAGAGAAATTGTTGAAAAAAAATTGTGGTCCCTGGGGAAATGATGCTTTTAAGGCAAAGAAAAATTAAAAGCAAGAGCCTATGAGCAGGTGTTCGCTAATGTCTATGGGTACTATAATACATTTGTCATGTAATGCTAGTGTTCCTGTGGTCATTGCTCTGAGAGAACGGCAAGGCATGGAGAATTAGCAGTTTATGCATAAGCGAAGGCAACCTGGGTGAATAGCAGATCATATCAGTTAGGTCCTGTCCACACTGGTCAAACAACATCTTAGCTCCTTTCTCGTAAACTATTCAAACACTGGCCTTAGAAAGGAGTGAACACAGTTCACATGGTCTGCATAGACAAGGGCTAACCTTGCTGGAAAACCAGGGAAGTCACAGTCAATATCATAGTCTAATAAACCAGTTTATAGCACATTTAAATCCTGTCAGCACTGGCAAGGGAAAGAACATTGACTTTTTTTGGTAAAAACCATCCATATTTAAATATAATTTGTTAGAAAAGGGTCCCACAGGCTTTCCTTGTCCAGTATAAACAGGACATAACTGCACTTCCCTGCCCAGCATGGAAGTTATCAGGAAGGTTGAAAAACATACTTGACTAGGGCTTACTTCATTATGTTACATGAGGCTTAATTTTTTGCATGGGTAGCAACAGTAAACTGGAAAGCTGCTACACAGATCAGTTGTGCAGAACCCGGAATTTCCATGTCACAGGAATTTCTGCTATTTCAAAATTTGTTTATTTCTGAATCAGAATGAAAATAAATAATTCTGAAATTTCCCATGAAACAAACATTTTGAAAAAAATTCAAGTTTTAGGTCAATGGAAACATTTCATTTTGATTTCGATATTTTAATTTTTTCATTATTTTAACAGTATGAACTAAAAGCTATTTCAAAACTAAAAGTCCATTTTGATTTGGAAAAATTGAAACAGTCCATTCCAAATATGTCGAAACAGAACTTTTTGACATTTTTTGAAATTTTTTTAAAATTTATTTTCCAAAAGAAATGTTGATATTGACATCCCACGGGAATTTTCAGTTTCAACAAAATGCCATTTTTCAGTGGAAAAATTTTCCATTGGAGAATTTTCCAAACCTGCTCAAATAATAACCTTATGAAAAAGATACATTCCCATAACAACTGACATGGCTTTTTATCTCCCTTAGAACAAAGGTGTTGCAAAACACTCCATGTTTTACCATTCAATGGCATCTGAGTGTGAGACTTTCTTACTCCTTTGCAGATTTCACTAATTTCTGACACTTCCTCCCTCTTTTCCAGTGTCAGTATGTCTATTTACATCAGTGTGTGAGAGACGTGTTAAGAGCAAGAAAGCTACGCAGTGAACAAGAAAATCCCTTGTTTCCAATATATGAAAATGTGAATCCAGAGTATCACAGAGGTAGGAACAAAGTTATTGAATTATAAAGCTTTTCAGATTCACAATTTAATAGCTAGGGACATACTGCATTATCTCTTGCTTGGGTTATTATAACCTCCTGTCAGACATTCTCTCTTCCACTCTATCCAAAATGCTAGTGCTATGGTTGTCTTCCTCTCTTGTCACTCTGGCCATCTCATTCTCCTCTTCATTGGCTTCCCCACTAAATCCCAGCTTCACCTCCACACCTACATCTCTGATCTCATTTCCTCCTGCACCACTCACTCACATCATATACACCTCCCAGTGCCATCACCTTACTACTCCCATTAGCTTTCTTTCACACTCTTTTCTATCTCACACATTATTAAGCTGTCCCCTATGACAGGAACAGCCTCCAAGACTCTCGCCGCCTCATTAAAACTCACTCCACCCAGAAATATTTGCTTCCTCCTTCACTCACCAACTGTCTCTTCCTGGTTTCCCTTGCGTATTCTTACCTCACATCTCACATTTGTTTGGTCCATTTTACTTATAAGCTTGTTGGGAGAGAGAAAGTGTTTTATTTTCATGAAACACCATGTATATTTCCAGTGCAACACAAGTGATTTTTAACAGTACTAAGTGACATTTGCTTTCCATTGTTGATGACCTATCTTCGAAGCCTGGCTCCTTTCCCAAGTGGAAAAGAATTTGGTGATCTGACTCCCACCTCCACATGTGAGAGGCCAAAGACTGAAATAACAGGAGTTGTACAACTCATGACTGAAGTGTAATGGCGGAGCTGTGAGTGGGAACTTGCTCAGTGCCTCCCTCTTGTCATACCAATCTCTAGACAGTGCTGGTGCTCCGCCACTTCTCCACACACCATATTCATCTGCTAAAGATGGAAAATAAAACAGACTGGTGATTTTTCTAATCTGTTTTCCTTGCTTTCAGATGCTGTTTATTCAAGACACTAAGAATGTAACAGACACCTGCTTTTGTGATCATATCTGTTAACTTTGTGTGAGTGAGTGAGTGTGTGTGTGTGTGTGTTTCATGCACTAGAGCAGTGCCAGACATTTCTATTGATGCTGTGTATAATTTATTGGTCTGGTGACTTTTTTAAAGATATATAATTTAAGTGTAATAGATATTATTGTATATAATTGTATTTTGGTGTTATGTAAAGATGTATTTTTTCTATAATGTTTATATTAATATTAAGCTTCAGATAATACTATTTTTCCATACTAAAGTTTTTAGGAACTTTTTTACATAAACTATTTTAAACTGTGTGTCAGAAAGAACTGCTGAGTTTGGAGTAGGTTATGTATTGGCACTTAATATACAAGAAAAATCTATTAAGGATAGCCAGCCTTTTTAGCTGACTCAGTGTTCACAAGATGAAATAAAATACATGTCAGGTAAAGGAATTCTAAACTTTAAATTGATTGCTGATTGCTTGTGGATTTCATCCATTCTGATCAAATCACAATGCCAGGGTGCTGCAATGTACCATTTACCAAAACCTCATTACCATCCAAATAAAAAACCGTCCACTTCACTATGAGCAACTGTTTCACTGTAATCTGAATGTTAGTGGAAAAATATTAACATATGTTGCCTTGAAGTTTAATAGAACTCTTCTTTTACTCTGATGGGAGGTCTGATTTTGATTTGACCTGCATGACTACGTAAATGAATGCAGTGAAAGATAATAAATAAACTACACATGCATTCACCCTGACTGACATGCAGAGACTTACTTCCATGAGGATGCAAAACCTGGCAATTTTTATCACTCTTTAAAACAAAAGTCATTATTAAGAGAGTTTAAAGAGTAGGCAGGGCTGGATAACATCAGTATAGACCCCCCACAGGAATATACAGATTTACAGATGCCAAAGATGGAAACAGTTTGCACAGTAATAGTGGCATTTAAGCTGCCATTGCTCTTTATTGGAGATCACTTTTCCCTTGAAGATACTGTAATCTGAGCACTCCTAGCAATAGCATTTGTTTCTTTGTGTTTAAAAAAAACACTCTGATTTAACAGGAACGGGACAATTCACTATTAAAATATAATGAATACTTTGTTTAAAGGAGAAAGGAAAGGCTTGGTAGTTCGGCCTGCCTTCCGATCTCCTCCCACACAGGTTATCTGGCCTGCCACAAGACAAAAACTTCGAATATTTTTGTTGAGAGGAAGGGGCAGAGTTGTTTGGAGGAGAAGTTGTTCAAATGAGCCTCTGATGCTGTAAATTCCCTGTTCTTTAGCATGTCAGTACCCCCACTCCAGGCTGTGTGGCCCATAAACTTTAATACTGTCCCAACCAGCACTTCAGGACAGCCCCAGCTGCGGGGAGAAAACAGCTCCTGTTCCACAGAATTAAAATAAAATCATGAATTAGGATTGAGAAGAAGGAACCTTGCCCCAGGTTCCAAGAAGAGAGGACATAAGCCTTTTTTGCACCGCTGCATGCTGAGGCTAGTCCCTCCCTGCTGCGGAAACACCCATGAAAGTGACAATGGAAGAGCAGAGGAAAACACCAAGGCTGCCCTTGCAGAATTTTCCTCAAATTTTCCACTCAGTGGGGTTGGTGGGTTTGGCCAACACAGAACAACCAGGGATTTCTACTCACAAACACTGTAGGTCACCCAAAGTCCCCTAGATAGACCATCCCTACAGTCCCTGTGTCTCTCCACTCGCTCTGGAGTCCCCCAGACACCCTTCCTGCAGCTGCTCCAGAGACCTCCCTTCATACGAGGTTTCACAGCTGCTCGAAAGCTTTAGGCTGCTTTAACTGTTTGGATAATTTTGTGTGACAATGACCTTGATTCCCTGGCCTGTGGGCCCCCCCCTGCCCACACACACACACTGCAGTGACTGAGGCATGAGGTTAGTTCCCATCAGTACAACTGCACATTGAAGGAATGTCAAATGTACCATATAAATTATTCCTCCCTAGGTAGTACCATGACATTTTTTTCTGCTAAGGAAATGAAACCTGTTCAATAACGTGCGCTTGGAGGGCACGCGTCCATGACTGTAAATGGTGTATAGCTGTAGTTCATCATTTTCAAAAGCCTACAAAGCATATTCCGCTTTTTATTTTAAAAGTTGTTTTCCTGTCTCTATGGCTTTAAAGTGCACAAATCAGCAGCCAAAACATGATGCCCTAGCCAAAGTCTGTTTTCATCATTTCTTTACTCTAACAGTGCCTGTAGGTCATGAACTTTTTCCTCCCTGTCATTTACTAAAATGATGAGCAGCCCTAAACACTCGGGTACCGTGTTCTTGAACAGCTTCACGTTTCTCCCTAGATATGTGACAGTGCACACACACACACACACACACAGTATGACTGGTTCTGCGTGCTAGCTAATCAGCTGACATATTCATATGGAGCCAGTATAATTATACTGAGAACAAATAAATGTCAGAAGCTCTGTGATATTTTTGGTGCAAGCCACCAGTTAGTATAATTAATTATATTTATTGTGCCTTGACATAGAATGCCAGAACCAAGAGGGAACTCTTAGAGCAAACAGGCTGGACTATATTGAAGAACGATAGCTGTTAAGGAACATAATCCTCAACTGAAGATTTTTATATACTGTAAAGTTAAGAATCCCCTTCCTGATGTTTTCCAATTGTAAGGTTAAAAAGCAACACTCAGTGTTGTTTTCCCTTGTGCTAGGATTTGCACACTTGGGGCTCAATCTTATAAAAACACCCCCCCCCTTTCCTCATGTGAGGAAATTAATAGCAATGGGACTATTTACATGAGCAATGACACTTACGTACAGCATCATTTGCAGGCCTGGGCCCTTAGTTAATATTTTTTTTTGATTGAAAAGTATTTAATAAAAAGTGTGATGAATTGTTTTAGTCTGTGCAATACCAATGCAAGGCCTACTACCTATTTTAGCAAAAACTTTCACATAACATAGCTAGAGATTTAGAGAAGAGGTGGGTTTTTTTTTTTATTACAACTAGGTCATTGAAATAAATGATTGCAATAGACACACTGTGAAGATGTCATGAAAGTGCAACTTTATAAATTGTATCTGCTGCTATAGTTATTTATATGGCTTAAATGTGCTTGATAAATGCCTGCCAAAAAAAGTACTCCTTATGTAGCGGCTTAAAGAATTTCGCTTCAGCTGGAGTGCCCATAAAGACCTAAGAGCAGCTTTGTGTTCAGCTTACACAGTATGCCATGGCATTGATGCTGTGCCTTGGAAAGCAAAGCGCTGGAACAACAGACAGCAAAGTGAGACCAAGTACAATGCAAAGTTACTATTCCTAAACTGGGTGGTAATGGCCTGAGCGTTATCACCTGGGAGGGTGATCTGCAGTGACTGGGCCAAGAGCCATAGATTGTAGCTACTCATGTGTAATACTGAGGTATGGCCTACAGCAACTGCATGTCCTTGTACACAATGCACAAGCCATAACTAGCATGGCTCGCAATTGCATATAATTAGTTGCCTGTCTGTCAATGCTTCAAGGACATTCAATTGTGTGAATAGGCTGAAGCATAAGATGAGTCATTTTGTTGATGACTCAGCCTCTACCTTCTGAGTGTTGCATTCTGGGCCCCATTGTCCCTGGAGGGTGCATCTCTGAATTAAAGATGAATTTCCACTAGCAGGCTTCCTGTGGCCTGTTGTCCTGTGACCATCCCCTTTCTCCCTGGTGTAGTGACACTCCTGTGCCCGAAGTAAAGCAGCTTATGACTCGTGACCTAGCAGATCAATGAATTAGATAAGATTGGTCTTGTTGAACGACTGTAGCAGAAAATACATATGACTATGGACTAGTGTGAAACTGTGGTATACAGTATCAGTAATGGTAGGTGAGTAATTTGCAGGTTGGCTTTTTTTTTTTTTTTTTTGGTTTAATTTGAAAGCTAAAACCATACAGTAAGTCAAGTCAAGGAGCTGACTATATAGTGTTCTCAAATAGCACACTACTTTACATTGCTAAACAATTTTTTTAAAGCTAGCTAGTCATAAATTCTGTGCGTGGGTAAAGTTTCAGAAAAAAATGGCTGCAGAAAAATATTCCATTTTCATATGCTATGTAATTATTCATATTTGTGTTCCTAACAAACAATAGGTGAGCACAGAATACACTACTATTGTTTATTTAATTTATGTATTTGTTACATATACTTTTATAGTTTTTACTCCAGTCTACAAAGCAAATATATTTGAGTGTATTTTACACAGCGTTCATGAATAAAACAGTTCATTTAAACTCATGTCCTCGTCCTCTATTTGACTGCTTTTGCATTACGGATTTGTGTTGTCCTGGTGTTTAGGGAATAGGTCATACGTGAGTTTGATTTTTAAATTAGACTGACTTCAGAGAACATTAAATTCATCAACGACTGTGCGCTCGTGAGAGAAGTACATACACCATATGCTACTGAGTGGCTGTGGCTTTTTCCTCCCAAATACTTTTCTCTTGGCCTTTAGTAACCAATGTGAAATCTCTTATCCAAAGTTCATTTTCAGCTGTCATGTCGCTCAGGCACTTGAGCTCCTGCTCTTCCATAGACGTGTCACAAGGCACCGGTACCAATTAGAACAGATCCTCAGCTAATGTAAATGGGCATCACTCCATTGGCTGCAGTGGAGAAACATAAGTTTACACCAAGATTTGAACCATGCTAGTTAACAACTAGCTTTTTTGCCTTTAAAGACATTATTTTGCTTGCAGGCCTAATATTACTAAGTAAGTCAAACAAGCATTTTAGCTGTGTTGGCCTGTAGTTGCAATTTGGTGTTAAGAACAGGCCGTTCTGTTTATTTGAAGGGAATAGTGACATTTGTCTACCATTTGGTATTCACCAGTGCCTCTAAACCTACTGCTACATGCGAAGCAGGGGGTGTGATTTCCTGCTTTTGTAGGCAGACTTGTACTCGCTCTCATTGAGCTAGTTCATTAAAAATAGCAGTGTGACCACACTAGCATTGGCAGCGGCTTTATGCACTAGCGACCCCTATGTACAAACCCACCTAGACCCTCCCCCCGATGGGCATGTAGTCATGGGGGGGTGAGCCTACCTGTGCTAGTGCAGCTAAACATCTGTTTTTAACAGTGAGCGCTAGCATGAGCAAGTCTGTGTGCGATGGGAGTTGCATCCGCCCGCCCCCCCAGCCCAGCTCCAAGTGTAGCCGTAGCCAGCCAGAGGTGATGTGTGGTGAGGACAAAAAGTCAGCTAGAACTTCTATGCATGAGCTAAAGGGCTTAGCTCTCAGTCACACTCTGTGCTGACCCACACACATCTACAAAACAATAGCACTGAGGCACTGGTAAAAGGCAATATGTTCCATAGCTTGGCAAAAGTCACTAATGTAGCAGAAAGGAATAAAGATTAACCTTGCTCTAGATCAGTGGGTCTCAACCTATTAATCACTGTGGGCTGCAGGTTGAGACCCACAGCACTGCCCCCCCCACCCGCAACCCTCCTCCTACATACACCGCTATGCCCAGTGCCCCTAGTGCAGAGACCCCTCCCCAGAGTGGGGCCAGGAGCGGCACCCCCGTGGTGAGGCTGGGTGGCAGGGACCCCAGACCCTGTTGTGTGGGGCTGGACAGCAGTCCCAACTCAACCCTGCCGCTAACCCTGACCCCTGCTATGCGGGGCCTGCCAGCAGCCCCAACGCTAGACCTTGCCACTAACCCTGATGCCTGCTATGTGGGACCGGCCGGCAGGCCCGACCCTGACCCTTGCTTTGCAGGGTCGGACAGCAGCCCCGACCTGGATGCTGCTGTGTGGGGCTCGGCTGCTCTAGATACCTGTTGGAAAAAGAACCAGCAGGACTATATTATTTTGTTTCTGGACTTTAGGTTTCCCAGGACATGGCAGCGACAGAGAAAATATTACCAAAATCAAATGGAAGCCCCAGAGCAAGGTCATATTAGATTTTATAGAGGTAGGATGGAGCATTTTCTAGCCGGGGGGGGGGGGGGGGTGTCACACCTGGCTGCTTGATAGGTGGCCTGTTTCTCATCCTTTTGCTGTGCTACTCAGCCTGTGTCTAGGTTATTCATTTTTTCCTTCCTAGTCATTATCTTCGATGGCAGCTGGTATACCAAACCTAGGCATAGCCATGACTGTCCCACACCTTGTTTCTTGCTCGTCTTCATGGTAAAGCCAGTATGTCAGCAACAGCATAGTGAAGAGAGTCAGATGTTACTAATGAAGCCTTTATAATGCCCTCATTGAAACTACGTCTACATACTTTAACTTATGGAAAAACCCCTGCCGTTCCAGTGACCAATGCCCCGCCCCAGAGCCCTGTGGTTAGAGTGCCCATCAATGATATTCAAGACCACCATTCAAATCCTAACACTGTCTGATGCAGGGACTTGCACTCAGGGCTTCTAGCTGAGTGTGCTAACCACTGGGATAGGTCAAGAGTGGCCAACCTGAACCTGAGAAGGAGCCAGAATTTACCAATGTACATTGCCAAAGAGCCACAGTAATCCATCAGCAGCCCCCATTAGCCCCCCACACCCATGCCTCCCACCCACCAGCAGCCCCACCAATCAGCACCTCCCCTTCTCGCCCCATCAGCTGTTTTGTGGTGTGCAGGAGGCTCTGGGGAGGAGGAGGAGGAGGCGCGAGGGCACGGCAGGCTCGGGGGAGGGGGTGGGAAGGGGTGGAGTGGGGGACAGGGCCTGGGGCAGAGCCAGCGGTTGAGCAGTGGGCACCCCCCCCCCCCCCCCCGCACACTGGAAAGTTGGCGCCTGTAGCTCCAGCCCTGGAGTAGGTACCTATACAAGGAGCCGCATATTAACTTCTGAAGAGCCGCGTGTGGCTCCGGAGCCACAGGTTGGCCACCCCTGGGCTAGATACTAATCTGAGTTGGAGGTGAGCTTTCTCCTTTTTGCCTGTTGAGTATTTTATACAAAGTGAAATATCTTCAAGGAGGCATTGGGCCTAGACAGATGAACTGAATATCCCAGCGTAGGTGCTGGAACTAGGGGTGCTGCCGCTTCGCCCCCGCTTGATGGGTTTCCATCATATACAGGGTTTATAGTTTGGTTCAGTGGCTCGCAGCACAAATTGTTCCAGCGCCCCTGTATCCCAGTGGTCAGGGCACTTACCTAGGAGGTGAGCAACATGGCTTCAAGCCCCTTGCTCCAGCTCAGGCAGAGTAGGGATTTGAAGCCAGCGGTGGGGAGGGCTTTCTGCTTGGCCTGCCAGGTGGGAGGGGAAGGGACAGGGCCCCCCACCCCGGCACACTCGGCCCCTGCCCCTGGCAGCTGGGCCCCGGCTGGAGGCAAGAGGAGCAGGACCAGTCACTTCTCACACCTGTGCAGCGTGGCTGCCAGAGAGAGCCAGGCTGGAGCCGCAGCAGCAGGCCGACCCCGCCGGGAACAGGGGCTGAGTGAGTCAGTCTCCCCCTGGCATATTTCTGACTCATTTGGCCCCTGTCCTGGGCAGCCGGGCCTGGGGAGGGGAGGGGGGGCAGCCACTGCCCCAGCAGAGCTGTCTCTCAGGCAGCTGCTGTGCCGCACAGAGCAGTGACCCGGGGCGGCCAGCTTCAGCCGCTGGAGAAGGAGCTCCACCCTGCTCCCCGCCCGGGCCCAGCGTGCTGCGGGGGGTGCAGCAGGAGGAAGACAGAGACCCCTTCTCCCCCTGCAGGTAACCTAGGGCGGGAAGAGCATGGCAGCCCCAGGCTGCGTGCGGGGACAAGGGGGTCGCTGGGCAGAGGAGACGTGAGGTGGTCACACGTCTTCCCCTTAGATTGTGCCCCCCACCCCCCACACACACACTATTGGGAGCCACACGTTGTCTATGTTTGAACCTGTCACCCCCCCCCCATATTCTGGGGTAGTGCTCTGAGCACTGTGCTATTGGGTATAAGGGGGAAGGGCTCTTCCTGTATAGGGCATGATCTAGGGGAGATGCTCTGAGCAGGCCTACCTCGTTGGGTCCTTCAGGGGTTTACCGAGCCGTAGGCTCCTGCTGGATCGTGTGTGAGCTAGGCCGGTGTCAGGCTTCAGGCAGCTGGGTGCACATACCCACTCAGAAAAACGCCTGAGGTATTTGACTGGCAGAGATTGTAGGCACCTACAGAGTTAGGCACCAGCTTATCGGGGGTTTTGAGGCTCTACATTTTGGATTTAGATGCCTAAATCCCTGCATCGATAGAGCTCATAGCCCTTATGTGTCGGGTTAGTGAGCCCACTGTGCCCTTTAGTCACAGCCCCACACCCAAACAATGACCCACTCCAGAATCCCTCCATCTTCTCCCAGGTGCGATGGCCGTTGCCAGGGCTCTGTGCTCTGCAGAACACAGGAGCTCCCCGTGCTCCCTGCACCGGAGAACTACAGTAGCTAAACACTCAGCTGTTTAAGGGATTTACTCAAACTCACATGAAAAATCTGCAGCTGATCATGGGTAACCAGACAGCAAGTGTGAAAAATGGGGATGGGGGGTAATAGATGCCTATAAATGACAAAGCCCGACGAATCTCAGCACTGTCCCTATAAAGTCAGGACAGCTGGTCAGCCGCTGACCCAGGAATTGAACCTAGTTCCCCTGCAAGCCTAGTCCACACTAGCCTATCTACTTGGCCATCCTTCCTCCCCCCTTGTAGTTGGCAAGCATCAAAGATTTTCAACAGATGTGGGAGCAGTGCAAGACGATGAAGGCTCAAAAAAGTGAGCAAGTTGCTAGGAAGACCCCGCCTGCAGAAGGAGAGCAACAAAAGGAAACAAAAATCGATGGCTTTAAGAGCAAGCTAGTATGAGAGACTAACCAAAAAGGCACAAGTAGAGAATGCATGTTCTTCATATTTCAGTTACATTTGCATGCATTTTCACAAAGGTGGTGTAGGGCTAGAATAGCAGAATTCACTTTCATAGAATCATAGAATATCAGGGTTGGAAGGGACCTCGGGAGGTCATCTAGTCCAACCCCCTGCTCAAAGGAGGACCGATCCCCAATTAAATCATCCCAGCCAGGGCTTTGTCAAGCCTGACCTTAAAAAATTTTAAGGAAGGAGATTCCACCACCTCCCTAGGTAACGCATTCCAGTGTTTCACCACCCTCCTAGTGAAAAAGTTTTTCCTAATATCCAACCTAAATCTCCCCCACTGCAACTTGAGACCATTACTCCTTGTTCTGTCATCTGCTACCACTGAGAACAGTCTAGAGCCATCCTCTTTGGAACCCCCTTTCAGGTAGTTGAAAGCAGCTATCAAATCCCCCCTCATTCTTCTCTTCTGTAGACTAAACATCCCCAATTCCCTTTGAAAATTTTAATAGATTAAAAATATGAAGATCTTCTGAAGAGCTTTTATAAACAGACGCTAGGGGAGCAGCACAGGGCCCTGTGGCAAAACATCCATTGCCGTGAATGGGAACAGGATGGTGGCCAGAAAAAGCAATTTGGTTTTATTTCCTATCTTACTGCAAATAGGGAAATATGAAAAGTGCAAGGGGGTTAGTAGCAATACAGAGGGGAAAGCGAACGCCTTCCTGAAGAAGCAAACACATATCATATACTGTGTAGTAATGGTACCAAAATATACCTCAGTGTAAGCTGAGCTATACTGTAGAAGTAATTACTAAAAAATAATTAAATGCAGAAAAATAAAATAAAGTTGTTCAAATGCCGCACACTGCAAGGGAAGGAAAATGAAATGCAAATAAGGGAGAGAGACAAACAAGTTCACATGTTATCTGGGGGCATTTTAATTGCCTGTCACAGTGATTTCACTAGTGTTATTTTAGACTAGGTAAAACTGAAGAAACACAGAGTTAACAAAGAATGTTATTCAAGCATCAAACAACATGAGAGAATATGGCCTCAAGATGTGATAAATGCAACCATCCAGTTAGCTTACCCCTGTATCTAAAGAAAGAAAAATATTTTTTGAGTATCAGACATTTAGCAAATGAGCTAACAGAAATTGAATCCACGCACGAAAGGTTGGGGAGAACTAAAATATCAAAGGACCCTGCTATAGTGTAACCCACACACGTCCTGGGTGTGGTGTTCCGTCCCATCTAGTGGCACCAAGACCACTTAGATAGAGAGGTTCATGAATCTGCTCTACAGACTCAGCTAACAGGCAGTTGGCTTTTAGCTCATGTGGTAGAGGATCATGTACTAAGCTCCAGAGGTCCCAGGTGCAATCCCGCTGACTGGGGTCTGTCGGTGTTATAATAGCACTTCATTCCCCTTAGAGCTGGTTAGACCATGTGACAAATTCTTGTGCATCATTTTTTTCCCCTCCTATTTGCCCTGCACTTCTCTAGGTGGTTGGAAAATTTCCATTAAAAGTGTCAAAATTTTCACCAAACTGGCAAAAAATTCAAATCAGCTGTAATGCCAAACATGGGGCCTGCTACATCCAGGTGGTGTTGTTATGATTTATATTATCATGGTGTCTAGGAGCCGAGTCATGGACCTCGACCCCATTGTGTTAGGTGCTGTACAAAAGGACAGGCCATGCCTCAAAGAGCTTACAATCTACGTATAAGTGACAACAGAAGGATATAGATAGACCAACTGGGGAGTACAAGGAAACAATCGGTCAGCAGGTTAGCCTGTGGTCTCAGCACAGCAGCAGCCTCATCATTATTAATTCTTTTGTCTGGAAAAAAAACTTGGTTTGTGGAAGCAGATGTTGAGTTCTCTCAACTTCCCTTGACTTTTAAATGAGAGTTGAGGATGCGCAGCATTTCTCAACATCTGGCCTAACTTGGAGGGAATAATATTCACTCTTTACAGTGTTGGAAACAGCAATAGGAAGAGTAGAAAACCCATCACAGCCTTTTTTTAACAAGTTCTTAAACATGTGAGTATTTCTATTTGCCTCAGTGGGACGAGGCCTAAATGCCTTGTTGAAGTAGGGACCACGTGAGGAAAAGTGCAACAATCAGGAAATTTTGGGCCTAATTCTGCCACCCTTATTCATGGTTAGAAATACCTCATTTGGAGCTCAGTGAGAGAGCCTGTGAACTACAAGGATGGGAGAGGTTAGGCAAGTAAAGGACAAAGCGTAAAGCCCCGAAGCACCTCCACCAACAATACTTAAATTGACATTTTGATTAAGATTTCTTCACTAATCAATACAACATAACAAAACAGTTAAACTAAGAGCATGAACAATTAAAAATAATATGTAACACACAACCCAAGGCCACGGAGAATGTGTTCTTACTGAAATTTCAGCACTGGCTGTGATTTTGGCATTACCAACAAAACCCCAATGACTATATGCAATTCAGCTCTGATTCTCTTCCCATTGAAATGAATAGCAAAACTGCCATTGGCTTCAGTGGATGCAGGATTGGGCCCTCAATTGGTAACCAAAAAGTGGGGGAAACTAGTTTTTTTTCAATTAAAGTCCCCTAGTGCATAGAACTACTGTGCACATACATATTATTATTTGTAGCATGGTAGGCTCCAAAAAAGGATTGGGGCCCCACTGTGCTAGCCAATGTACAAACAGAGAGTGAGAAAGGGTCCCTGCCCTGAAGAGCTTATAATTTAAATAGGCAAGTGGGGAAAGAGACAGAACATAGAAGGGTATAATAAATACATGAGGGCAAATGGACCAAGAGGCGGAGGGGTGGGAGGGGAACCGTCCCCTTCTGCAAAGAATGAAAATAGCAGATTTTAAAAATACAAGTAGAATAAAAGAACAGTGATCTCCCACTAATTTGCATGTATTTGCTAATCAGAATGGTGACTGTGAAGCAGTGAGGAGTTTGCATACAAGTGACAATTGGTTATGGAAGGAATACGCAACCATCGTGTTAACTGCAAGCCAGAACACCACACATGAGAGGCTAAGAAAATTGGGGAAGGATTGGGGAGGCCAAAGGGTGTTGTGAAGCCACCTATGCCCCTCAACCCCAAGTGCACCAAGCCACACTCTGACACATCTGGGAATCTGACCAAAAATATTTTAAACTGCAGATTAGAAACTATATTTTTGGGGGGACTGTATCGATCAGAAGATTATAAATGGGTGATGGCCTATTTTGCTGCTAGATCACCACTTCAAATCCGTTTGCATGCACATCCAAGGGAAGAACTTGACTCACAATGTTATATATATATATATATATATTACACACACATACAGCAGACAAACATTCCCTTACCTACACCTCCTCATTTTCTTTCCTTCTCTATTACTTAACTGTATAATTAAATTATGCAACTCAGGAAAGCGTTTTGGAAACCAGATGGTATGCAAAATGCTACACAAAGTAATGCTGTATTTTAAAGTTTTATTGCAGGCCACACACTCCAATCTGGTTGGTATATGGCCCTAGAATGAATTGCTTATTAAAGGCTGCTTGTGTGATAGTTGTCTGCTAGAGAAAATTAATAGCCCTTGAGCCTCCAACTTGGTATTCAGAACTGAATAATCAGTCACACATTTCACAGAGTACTGTTGCAAATCTTGTTCTGACTGCACAGAACAAGGGTCCAAGCTTGAATTCGATCCTGACATCCAAGACATGGCAGATGTCATGACAAAGAGGGAAACTGGTTCTCAAAGCAAGAGATCACTGAGCCAAAGGACAAACCACATGCAAGTCTGGAAAGCCAGGGAAAGGCCCAGCAAGTGAGGACAAATAATATGAAGTGGGAGAAGCCACAGTACAGATATCAAGGTGAGACAGGAAATTCCTTGGGTCCTCCATCAGCTTTTAAATTCTGAAGCTGAAATTCATTAGGAATAAATTCATAAATATTTATTGCAACTATTCTTTTATCGTTTGTTTTCTTCCGTGCACAGAGAAAGCCTAGAGACCTCTAAATATTGGTACCATATTGCATATAAAAGAGTTCCCCCTCACTCTAAGCTCTTCTTGACATTAGACAGATTTTCTTTACATGTATGAGCACTGGAGTAGTTCCACTGGGGAGAGCAACAGCAGGTGACCCAGCGTAAACCAGTTACCCGTATCTGCCAGCATTGAAACACCTTGTCAGCTAGACCTCAGCACGAAGATTAAAATGCTGGTGAGGCAGCCAGGCTTCCACCACTGATGGGGCTGCACCAGTGGCAGCACTGGTGGAAAATTAAAGAAAAAAGTCTACCAGGTTCACAGTCTAGGAAACGGACCCGTTGCTGACATGAATTATCAGCACCAGGTCCTCCAGAATCAGGGTTGAGAATACAGAGAGGCCAAAGCTCTTTTCCGCACCACTACAGTCGACCAATTTGCACAAGTCTCCGTCACACTGTCTGAAATGGTGCTGTAAAGTGTTCTCTGCCCTCTCTACACCAGTAGTTAAAACAATGTCCATGAGTTAGGTGGGACCCACTATTGACAACCATTATCACCAGCAGGTCAATTTCCTAGCATAGATGGAGCTAAGCTGACTTCAGTCTCAAAGAGGCTCATAGGCAGAGAGAGTTTAACAGCTAAGCTAAACAACAGCAGATGTTTAGAAAAGGGATAACAGACAAATGTGTGAGTCATAGAGTGCATGTAAAAAACATCATTAGACAAAAAAGCAAAGGCAGCATGAGACCGAATGGTAAGAAGGGAATAAAACAAAAGCAAAGGAAGCATGCTGTCTTCATTCCCTATGAGACTGTGATTGCCCCACTGGCCAGTGTTATGAACACTGGTGTTTCAAAGTCAAAATCACATACATATCTAAAATGCTGTGTTAAACAGAGCTATGCTCTAAGGTGAAACTGGTGAGCTGGGACGTTCTACTCCTCTGGGAGCAGCACATCTGTGAATAGTGCAGGTATCCAGTGGAATGGGCTGGACACTCCACAGCAACACTCGGAGGGCTCAGGGGTTCAGGTGCACCAGCTGCTAACCTGCAGAGGGACAGCTCAGCCCACATGTGCTTGTGTTGCCTGTGGCTGCTGGAGTTGGGAGGCTGACACACACACAAAGCTTCCTCACGCTAAGGCAGGTTGTAGCAAGATGCCTTGCAAACCTGGGTACCCCTGGGAAGTGTCACATGGTAGTAACAGGGCCTCTTTAAATCAAGATTAGGTGTTTTTTTAAAGGGAGCCAAATTATCAGAATTTCTTTGTGATACAGTAATTAATATTACCAACGCCGTCATTTGACTCAGTCTGAGAACGCTGCAAGCCAATGAAGCACAACGCTTGCATTGAATTTTAAAAGGATCAGTTAAAATAGATTTTTTTGCAAATTAAAAAAAAGAATCACTAATTCGATGTTTGATTTTTTTTTTCTGAGACATCACTAAAATCTCAGCCATCTTGATAACCAACCTAGAACACATAACCTAAGGGAAGAAGATTATTAGACAGACATGGCTGATAGAGGAACAATACAATGAGGAGGAACGCAATTCGGTACAGAATGTCTTAGTGCTTGTCTTCACTATGGGGGTAAGTCGACCTAAATTATGCTACTCCAGGTATGGGAATAACATAGCTGGAGTCGATGTAGCTTAGGTCGACTTACCCTGGTGTCTTCACTGCACTATGTCAACAGGAGATGTTCTTCCCTTACTCTTCTCCAAGAGCTAGGAGTTCTGGGATCAACCAGAGAACACTCTGCCATCGATTTAGTGGGTCTTCACTAGACCCGCTACATCTATCCCTGCTGCATCGATTGCAGCAGCATCGATCCCTGTAGTGAAGACCAGCCCTTAGATGATTAACAGCTACTTATCGAGACAGACAGAGCTCAGTATAGATGAATTCAGAATGAGGAGGAGTTTGGTAAATCTTTGCCATGCCATTCAGAGTGTGTGTGTGTGTGTGTGTGTGTGTGTGTGTGTGTGTGTGATTAAGAAAGAAACAACAAAGTGAAAGGGGAAAGTATGTGCATTATAAACGAAGGAAGGAAATGAGACTATTCTCAATCTATATAATTAAGAGACATTGTTAAAGTTGCAACCAGCTTCCATTATAAAGTCCTATGTTGGCACATGTATCAGTTTGGCATGGGCTGTAAACCATCACATTTATTCTGAAGGCAAAAAGAGAGAAACTTTCTTAAAACTTTGCAGGAACAAACCATTTTTGAGTAATTGGTCATTCGATATAACTCTGATTGGAAATGCTGATTTTTGTCTAACTTTTCTGTGTTTCAGTTTTGCCCCAAAATGACTTGTTACTGCTCAAACTTCCCACATAGTGAAAACTCCTTGACAACTCCTGCACCTACTGTAAATGAAGAAAATAGGTTATAATCAAGCAAAGTTATTAATGATTTCTTTTTGTGAATAATTTTCAGCTTAGCTGATTTCAGTGGGAGCTAGAGACCCAGTTCTGAACTCATGGATATCACTTGGGAGTTTTCTGCCATTGAATTCAATCGGAGCAGTAGCAATCATTATGGATGAAATTCACTGCTGTGCAAAGGGCCAGTACAAGGTCTATGCATCACTTATTCCCACTTTATTCTCTGTTTAAAAGTGTAAGCAGGGCTTAAGTAGGATGTAAGCCTTGTGTTAGCCCTCTGCACATGGTGAATTTCACACCTATGTAAATATGTTGTCCTCTAGTGGCTTGTTGCAGATTAGAAACAAATTCAGAGCACTTCTACAGGTGACAGTTAACAGAGATCTGTCTTAAATGCAAGGTGTAAGAAGAGCCTTTGATTTGGTTGCTAGAGGACCAAGATTCCAGGCCTGACTCTGCAGGCGTATGCTATTTGATTATGGAGTTAAGGTTGTTTCCATGGTCCCATTATAAGGCTGAGGTTGAGTCCTTCTCATATTCCAAATAAAAAGAAGAGAAAAATCCAAATGCTTTCAAATTTGTATGTGTTAAGGTGTTAATAAAATATGCAGATATATTGGAAAGGCGACTTGGTTTCCCAAGAAATGGGTGATTTCAGTCCTACACACCAATTCTTCTACATCAAAACCATGTATAATTTAGCTTTGTGCCATAATCACTCTTCTGTCTACTATCAGTCGTGGCTCTTCTTTTAGCATCTCTGCCTTCCAAGTAGCTTCCTCCCACTGCGTCTGTATTTGCTGTATCCCTCCTCCAACACTTCTAATTTATTAGCTTATATTTTTCAAGATATAAAAGACATTTTATCTCCTGCTCCTCTTTCTAACCTGTTGTGGTGTCCTTTGTATTGTCTATCACTTTGATGTTCATAACTCCTCCAGATTCTG
The DNA here is from genome assembly GCF_015237465.2 of Chelonia mydas. NCBI lineage: Eukaryota > Metazoa > Chordata > Testudines > Cheloniidae > Chelonia > Chelonia mydas. The sequence goes on from NC_057849.1 coordinate 282,682,801, forward strand.
TATACTTTAAACATGCAATTAATTGGCTCTTTCTGTTGCCTTTCATATAATAAAGACAGGCTGCTGAGGCACTTCACCGCACACCTTAATGCAGCTGATGTACTGCCATTTATTATTGCTTTGTGTTGACAGTTCTTCAGCCAGAACTCTGTCTTTCATTGCTCGTAACCAACCCGATTTGAATTAATTTTTCAAATGAGATTTTGAGCCACAGAAAACAATGCTAGTTGTTTTACTTCATCTGTAGTCCCATTATTCTCTAGGTTGGCTGTAAAAAATGCAATCGGGTTTATTGGACAATATTTGTTCTTAATAAATCCACGCCATTGCTGGTTCTGATTCTGTTATCCTCGAGGTATTTTCAGATTAATTGTATATGGTCCATCATTTTAATAAGGATTGAAGCTAGATTTCCTAGATCTGGAGGGATTGATTTAATGTTGGTACTGCATTTTCATTTTTCCTTTCTTCTGATACCAATTTTTCATGACTTTTCAAAACCGATTGTCAAGGGTTCAGTCTATTTATTAGGAAATCTTCACAATCTGGGATGCATATCATCCGATTTATTGACTGGTCTATATTCAATTGTCTTCTCTGCTGCTTATAAACAGCTTTGTTGACAAGCTTTTCATGAATTCCTGACTGTCCAGGCCTGTTTTCTTAAACAGACTGATTTAAAGGATCAGTTCAATAGCTCAGCCATTTTAATGTCATTCAGGATTTCATCACGTTCATTTATTAATGGGTCCACGTCATTTCTAGCATTTCGTTTCTCACCAATCTAAAAGTCCTCTGTATAGTCCTTAGCCCTTTGGGCTAGCAGTGAGTCTACTTTTTTGCTGTCCTGATGCCCCCAAGTCTTAATTGCATTCTCATTTAGCTCTGTCATTCTCCTCCATGTCTAGTATGGGGTTCTCTTTCGGATTGCTCTCTCATGAGGACACATTCCTATCAACGGAAGCCTAGTTTTTCAAAACAAAATTTAGCAAGGTTCTAGCCTACATCAGTTATTTCTTGGCCTGACTTTGGTTAACTGCTTTTAGGCTTTATCATTCTAGGATTATAGGGTTCACAGGAGGTTACATCAATTACATTCTCTCATCAGAAAATGAGCAGTGTCAGTTTGTTCCATTGTCATCATGACAACACTTCAGTTCATTAATGTTTCTTTTTTTTATCCTTACTCTCTCTTTGCTTCACAGTATCAGTCTCCTTTGTTGTTATTCAACTGGAAGTAATTGTCAGATATTTTGGAGTTAAGAGAAAGCTCATGCTCTATTCCCTTCCGGGATCATTTAACAAGCATAGTCAATTTTGAACTTGAGGTTGCTCTCCAATTTTAAGTCTCCTCTCACCAAAGCAGATATGCCAGTGCTCAGTGATTCCAAAATCTCCCTCTCTCTACCTTTGATACAGTCTTTGTTTGGCCTCAACTATCAGTTTTTCCTTTTTCACTCACAATGGGCACTGGAAAGATCTCTGAGATCATCTACCTCAATCCCATCTTCCAGTCTTTTATCCCAGAACTCAATAATCTGCCACTGTTCCATCAAATCTCTCTTTGGTATGTAATGTAAACTGTACTGCCCCTACGGCACGCAGTTACAAAAATTAACGTGCAAATTTCACAATGGCAACAATAAGCTTGGCTGAGCTGGCAAATACTATCCTGCAAAATCAAAGAAAGTCATAGCCATGTGTTAAAACGGCTAATCTTCAAAACTCAGCTTGCAGTCCCACAAACTGCCTGTAGAGGGGCCCAGGCTTTGCATATTAGCCTCTTGTCAAGAGCCAGAAGGTTGCAGATGAATTTATGTATATAAATCTGTAATATTTGCTTATTCCCTGAAAAAGGACTAGAAATTGCTTCTTATTTCAGCCTATGAGCAAGAACACCCCCCAATCTGGATTCGTCCTCAGGCTGCAGTTACATGTTCTCTGTGTATATAAATCTCCCCACTGTATTTTCCACTGAATGCATCCGATGAAGCGAGCTGTAGCTCACGAAAGCTTATGCTCAAATAAATTGGTTAGTCTCTAAGGTGCCACAAGTCCTCCTTTTCTTTTTGCGAATACAGACGAACACGGCTGCTACTCTGAAAAAAGACAGGGAAACTTCACTGGTCTCTGAACAGCCCTGCTTTGGCACTCCTGGATTTTGAGAACAAAATGAACGCACTAACTTCCTTTGAGAACTGATCCTTCTGAGACTCTCTTCAAACTATAAGAACTCTGTTTATTTAAACTGCTTTGCCTAGGAAACATGTCAGTTGGTGAAAGCTAGTATGTGACATCGAACCAGCTTGTGAGAATTGATTTTCCTATACTATTTCTGGAGATCAACAAATGAAACTCAAAGCTGGAATGAGCCAAAAAGCTATGAAAGAGTTTGGCATATATTTTATACTGCTGTATATTATTAAATTAAAGACTCTTCCTCAGCAAATTACCCTTTATATAAACAGTACCAGAGAAGCTTCTAGTAGTCATCCTCCTTTCTGGGAAATTTATTTTCAGGATGATTAATCTATGCATTACAGACTCTTTGGAAATAGGGTTGTGCATTTTTAAAATGTTTATTTCATATACACTTACACAGTATGATGAGTAATTCTATTTACTTTTCTCATTAGCTTTTAAAATCTACAGGATGTATGCATAATGAATAGAAAGTGGTTTTCTGGACTATGAGATTGTAAACCTCCATTATAATGATAAAACTGTGAATTAAACATTGCACATGTAGGCAATCGCTTTTATATCAGAACATCGCTTCACATGGTACACTCCCTACCCTCTGCCAGTTAATTGTAAACATCCAGTATGAGCCATTCAGCAAGGCTGTGATCTTCCAAGACTGTTTGATTGATTGCACAATCATTCTTTCCAAGGTTTTCTTGCTCATGTTTTTTATGCTTTTCATTGGTACAGATGATAGTTAGTCTGACATATCATCTTAACAACTTCTTTAGATGGCAAAATTAGGGAAAGCTTTTGTTTTAAGTTTAATAGAGGCTTGGCAGCTGCTCCATGCTGAGGAAAGGGACTGCTGATTTTCATGGAAATTAAATATGGAAGCAAACCTACCCTATGTTTTAAATGACTTCAGCAATGAAGCTTCCGTTGCTTCTCTTGGGAAACTATTTCACAGTCTAACAGGTTACTTATTATAAACCCCTCCCTGATGCGTTTTGCACCATTCTAGATAATTCCTTCTGTTTCACCTCAGTCCCTCAAATATTTGTAGACAGGTAAAAGTTTGCAAAAATGGATATTTGTTATTCAAAAACATGTATGTGCAATATTGACAAAAGATCCGTTAGCAATCCACTCCTTTTATAAACATGCAGTCCACACTATCCCAGCATCTATATTATTCCCTCACTGGTATACATTTAAAATACATCCATTACTCTGTGTGTCATGAATAGGAATTACATCTTTTGCTGCCAGGGACTTGCACTTCTTGAAGTTTATTTAATCGCTATAAAGAATGGTCCATTTGCTAGGGATTTAAAGACTTTTAATGTATTTTTCCCTTTGGCATCTCCCTTATTAAACCAAGAGCTTTCCTTTTGCTCTGTCATCTGGACGCTGGAGGATAAGCAAGCTATATAGACCCTTCGTTGTACCAAAAGCAGAGATTTGTTTGATATGCCTCACAGTTGTAGGTATACATATATGGTACTGGAAGGACAGCTTCTGTATGTCTGGAGCTGAGGCAAAGGGCTACAAGAGGATAAAAGAGGTAAGTGCAGGTTTAAAAATTCCATTATACTTCCACAGCATTAGAAACTGAGAAAATCCAGTCACGTCATCTTTATGGTGTCTAATTCTCACTAAAAGAATTAACCAGCTCTGTGAAGTTCCAAGGTAGGAGTATCCAAATGACTGTTTTGTTGTAATGCTTGGCTATCACATTTTGGTTGATTAGGGCCCAGCTCGGAGTCCATTGAAATGGGCTATGGCTCAGGCCTTTGGTGTATGCCACTTTTTTTTTCTGCTGGTGAGCTTTAGTGAAGTTCTCCCTCACCAGAGATTACACTCAGGAGATCAGAATATTGTTTAAACTGGAACTCTTTATTGGTAACCCTGTAACAACCCAAGGCAACAAAGCTCACATAGACCGCTGCTTAAGTAGCTCAAACTCCCGCTGCAACCTCCCGCTGGCTCACCAGAGCTGACTTGTGAGCAGAGGACCAGCCTTAACGAGACAGACTGTGGAAATATAGCTCTCAAATTCCAACCAATTTTGCACAGAACACACAATTTACTCACAACGGGCTATATTTACACTACAAAGTGTGTATGTTTACTTTTGAATGCTACGCAGACAGAATCAGAAGTGCTTCTCCTGCTCATGTAAATTGAGTTAAGCTTCTTAACGTAGTAGTTAATTTTTCTAATCCACCCCTGAATGTTTATTAATTTATTACAACTACAAAAACATGGCAAACACAATGTCCAAGAAGGTGGACTCAAAGAAACAATGTTCAAATAATTTCAAATAAGCACAAGAAGCTACTGGATTTGAATATTATATCAACAAACTGGTGCACATGAAAGAGAATGCACATTTTTTAATAAAGCTGTACACTGGAGAGCATGATGAAACAGAGTCCTTCCAAGTAGTGGCAATATAAATATGGAATGAAATGGAGAACACAGACCAGTCTGATCTGCTTAAAATGCGACGCTTTCTTAGCAGATCTCTGTTACAATATGCAACAAGTATTGGAAAATATTCTAAGCCAATAGGGAATCAATAAAACAATATTAAGGTAGGAAACCCCGAGAGGCATTCATCAAGAATAGGGATTAGCTGGAAATTTCTATATCACCAACGCAAAGGCTGTGATAGAATTAATGATGTCCTCGTCTATTCCACAGCCTGTAGAGCATGCTGGAAAGATACTTACTGTCTTTCTTTGCTTTCCAATTGAATTCTCTATGTCTACTCATGCTGCAACTGCTCTGCAAGATGAAAGGTGATTTAGTATCATCCTGATAACTGTGATTTACTCCCAGTGGTGTCCACAAATCACAATTCTAGCAGGTTTACAGCTATGATGTTCGAACAAACTAGGTTTGACTACAGGGATTCAAGTCACTCCTTACCTTTGCTCAGGGAATCAGCCACACAATTCAGTCACAAGAGCTTTCACAGCAAAGATAGAGAGGATTTAGTTAATCTGGATTTATGAGAACCAAGCTGCTGCCTCAAACCCTGGATGAATCTCACCAAATTTTTCTATCTTCTTTGGAAAAAAACAAAGATATTTTAATGTGCATCGAATAAAGATTATACAGACTGCCTGTAGTGAGTCGTGCCCAGTGGGGGTCAATGGAAACATATAGAAAGCGGGCTTGCCACTGTTTCACTCAAATGGCAAACCTGCCCAAAGACAGCAATTTTCTCTGATTTGCAGTGTGACCATAAAACCCATGGAATGGCTCAGTTTGTTGCTAAGGTAGCGTGTTGCTAAGGCAACAGGATTGCAGCACATGAAACAGAGGTCGTGGAGTCTAGACACTGTCGCTGAATAGAAAGCTACGTCCTCTGCTAACGAGCAGGCTTGTATTGTCAAAAGATGCCAAACTTCCATAGGCAGTTTCAAAAAAATCACAACCTCCGACTCAGACTGTACCCAGAGGAGGAGGATGACAAAAGGTGTACTTCCTGGTGACTGAGCCTTTGAGCAGAGAATTATGGATACCCCATTTATGTAGCACTTTTCATTCCTAGCTTTCAAAGCACTTTATTGAGAAGTGTAAAATTATCCTTATTTGACAGATGGGGAAATTGAGACACAAAAAGATTAAGTGACATCCTGGAGGGCATACACCAGGGCAGTGGCAGAACTAGGAACAGACTGCAGGCCTCCTAAATCACAGCCGTGGGTCCTACCCCATGCTGTCCCCATTGTATGCTAATTTCCAAAATAAAAAGCTATTAAAGCATTTGAATATTTGATTATCTGTACAATAACCACAGAAAGGATAATAGACAATGGAAACCACCTTACGTCATCAGAACGTTTCCTAGGGTTTAAAGTCCAGTTTGCTTTTTCTTGTGGAAACATTTCTATGGATAATTGTCAGATGAGCCCGGAAGCAACAAATTAGATATTTAAATCAAGACTAAGAATGATAGAGATTAAAAAAATAAAAAGCAGGTTTAGAGTTGCAGACTTGTTAATGAAGGTTAAAAATATACTATATTATCATATGATGTACATCAAAAACATACTGAAAAGTGGGATCTCATTAATAAGACTTGTGACAAAGGCAGAGACAGCTTTGCATTGAACTAAAATGTGCCTCCTATGTTTATTCTCTAACCCGACTAGGATAAATATCCTTGAGGTTTACGATGCTGAAAGTTGGAAATGGCAGGGTAAGATATGGAAAGTAGATACTGAGTTATTCAGTTACTAGTACATCTTATTTTTGATGTTGAAAAACATCCTTTTGCTGAGACTGTTAGCGCTGTACACAGCAATGGAGTGATTGTGACAATGGTAGTTTAGTTACACGCACTAAGGGCCTGTAAAAAGTAGAGATCTTATTCTTGTAACCATCACTTGAACAAAGTGGTGTAAAGTGACTCCATGGCTCACAGAACTTTCTAATTTAAGTATGTGATTAGAACTGTCACACAGCATCTTAGCGGGATCTCTACTACAAAACGATGTGTGTGTGGTTTATATCACCACTTTGTGAAGCTGATAATGCCAACGGAATACTATAGAACTGCTAAGGACTGAATGCTATTGAGTCAATAGGATTATTCCCAGCATTGTTTGCCTCTTTCAAATAAAAATCAGTATTTGTTTTCCAATTACAAGAGAAAAATTCCTCAGAGATCTTAATATTTTGCAAGATAAACAACCGAGGATGAAAGAAGAATTTTGTCTAGACCCAGGTTAAAGTGTCAATTTCAAAATGAAACTCTCCAGCACAGTGAAAAAAAATAAAATCAGTGGAACATGTTACTTTAGAACTTTACATTAAAAAAACTGAATTGAGAAAAGGTAAAAACCAAAACCACCATCCTTTATTATTTCAGAAATACAGTCTATGATAAAGTAAATAATATTTTAAATATTGAATACCAAATACTAACAACAAAGATTGTTTTGCAAAGATGAAATTCACCACCTTTCGGGTTTTCTGATATCGTCCCTCAGTACAACTAAGACCTGGATAAACTAGCCATTGTTCAAGTTTAGTCTAATACAGTACAGCATATTTGGTGCAGTTTAGAATCTTTTAGTGGAATATTCTTGTTTACTGTCATAGCAGAAGAAGCAATTAGTTGACATTTCATAAAGCTGTCCCCCAAGAATAATCCTCAGGCATCAGCAACACCAAAGCTTGACAAAACCCTGGCAACGGGCCTGTCTGGGTGCCCTAGACATGTAGGTGCGTCCAATTTGCCACTTTCGACTTTCTTACAACTTTTTCCCTTTCCTTCAGTGACTTTTCCATTTATGAGTGTTTCCTCTTTTTTATTGCCTCAGCTTTAACGGCCAAGCTCTTTGCACAGATTGTCAGGACCACAATTAGGACTCCTACCAGGAAAGTAACCAGAGGCCAGAGAAAGCAATGCAAGAGGACCGTCTCATCGTGGGTACGCCTAAGCAGCACATCATCTGGTCTGTAAAGGAGGGAGGAAAGAAAGGAGGAATAAATTATGTATATATCAAACAGGCATCAATTCATCCTTCAAATTTGACCTGGAAACAATAATGGCATTATATTTGTAACAGTGGCAGAAAATGATTAAGTGGATCATTCCATTTCATCCACCACTTTAATTTGCAAATATATGATCAACATTCATGGCATTCTGCCGGGGTGTTTTATCTGAAGTATTTTGCAGAGAAAAACCCAATCAGATAAAAATGATCTGGGATTTCAGGTTATCATATAAAGCGGTGAAAGATAGCACAATGTGACAACATTGGAGCGTGATTTACGAAAAGCAGTAAAATGATCACTTAATACACTACATCAGTACTCTAAAATGTAGGTGTCAAATTGCATCAAAATGAGATAATTACTTTTAAAGTGTAATTTAAACATTGTAACTCATTAACTTTTAGTTTTTACCACACTGGGCATGGGGGTGTGGAGAGAATTATAATGCTTGAAACAAAGCATTGGTAACAGTCAAATATAACATAAGCAGGGCCTGTGCCAGCACAACCCCTTTCCCCACAGTTCTGCCACTTCTCTGCATTAGGGGTTTGCTACAGCCTAACTATGGATTGCCATCAATTGCTAGAATCGAGGCAAATTCCTAATACAGACACAGCCTTTTTCTCATTCCTAAACTGCTACAATCGCCTAGTACAGGACTTCATGGCAGCAGACTCTATCAGCCATACTGAGTAGCTTCAATCTGTGGTTTGCGAGAGAAAACAAAACAACTGCCAATGGAAACGACGAGTAAACTTTTCAAACATGCCTAAATCCCTTCGAAAGTCACCGGAACTTAGGCGCTATTGAAAATTTTACCCTAGGCAGAGGCCAATTCCATTTCCATAGTGACCAATTCATTTTAGTATTCAGGTCTGTAGCAGGTTTGTTAATTTCCAATAGGGGAACCTCAAAAGGTTTAGAAACTCAGTTTGGATAAAACACCTGAAATATCAACTGTTCATCTGCACCTCCCAAATCTGAAAACTTCGTCTGGAAATCTTATGGACAAGTTTTCTCATTTCTACCTCTTTCTGCTCCCACTGTAATGACGGTAATAACGTTAAATCAGCCTCATGATACATGGACAGTTCTGCTGTTTTTACAATCAGAGCCACAAAGTGCAGAAACACACATACAAATGACTATCAGAGGGGAACAGAACTTTTTCAAACCCCAGAAAAGGATTTGAGTTGATGTTGGTTCTGACTTTATCCGGACATCTCAAACATTACCCCTGTGCACCAGGGCCACCTGATGCTTGTCTTCCCATAAACTGCTCTGCTTAAAATACTAACCAATAACTTGCATGTTGATGTTATTAAGCCCAGTGAGTTGAATATAGCTGGCATGGTTCTCCTCTCAGTGGTTTCAATCAGAAGCACCCTCACTGAAGTCAGTGGAATTATACTGATGGAAAACTGGTAGAAATGAGAGGAGATCCTGGCCCAGGGATTACAACCCTACTCATCAGCTGCTGATCCTCTGATTTCCAGGTATACTGTTGCTTTCTGATTATTATAAGATAAAACAAACTTCAAGGTCAGGAGAGTCGGGACGAAACTTTTTTGCCTCTTCCCCACATACCTCGCTGTGGAATTCATTAAATATATTATGGCTTTTTTTTCTTCCCTGAAACATGCCAGGAAAGACAGAATTCCAGGCTAAATGATGGATAGTCTGTGTTGATATGGCAACCCGTAGAGTCTATGGACATCCCATTGAAATCAGTGGGAGATGGTTAGTTCACTGAATATTAGCCCTTTGGATTTTAAGTTCATGACAGTAGGGGCTGTGTCACTATACATTTACACAGTGTCTAGCACAATGGGGCCCTGATTCTGCCTCAGCAGCAAAAGAACTTGGCATATTCAGCCGGACAGCAAGTGGAGTGCACTCTCCTGGGTGTTCCTGGATCATACTGAGACAGTAAATTAGTTACTATAACTATAATAACCCCTCCTGCCCCCCCCATTTGATATTTGAATGATAGCACACAAATCTAAAAATATTTTCTCAGAAAATACTATGCTGTTTTTGTCACACTTTGTACCTAACGTTTGACTAACAGAGTGGAATTTGACAATGAATGGTTAACAAAGAGCATCCCCATTCTTGGTTCTCAACTTGCAAGGGAAGTTAAGACTAAGTATTTTTTTTTAAAGTGGGTAGTAATCAAAGAATAAGATACATAAAACAGCGAGCGAGCAAACTTGAAAACCGGATTCAGTTAGGGCAATGAAGGTGTAATTAGAGAGAGCCACACTTCCTTTCAGTTGTGTCCTATCAGAGAATTTGGAACGCATCTGTACAAATTACAGGAGTGATGAATTGTAACATTCATTATAGAGAGATATTCAAGTCTTATACTTGATCTTTTAAAAGTTTTCCATAGAGGAAATGAGCCAAAGGCATACTAACCATTTTCTTCAATCCCAAATATCTGTGCAACGTATCAGATATTGGAGTACTCAGTAGAGGTCCTATTTTTTAAACGTATATTATTTTTACTGTAAAATTTTCTGTGTACATGACATGACATGTTAACATGTTTACTACATGTACACTGACATGCCAGGCCTAAGTACATGCTACTGCTGCTCTGACTGATTTTTTGGAAGGTTCTAAAATACAAAATATAGAGAGCACCATTAAAGGGCTCACAAATTATTTAAAGGGATATTATCATATTCTTATACATGAATCTACCATTTTATATTTGATAAAGAGGAAAATGATCACTGAGTGAATTATAAGAATTACATGAGCCCTCTCTTTAAATTCAGATGCAAAGCAATGAGCTGCACTCAGGTTAGCAACTCCACCTGGGTCAATTAACATGTAAAAACATAGTCAGGAAGCTAGAAAGAAGGGCACAGGCCCCATGAGTGTGGGGTGTTCCACTGAAAATGAGATGTGAGGTTCGCTGGGAAACAATTGTTGTGGGTATGGCGACAAGAGGGAAGATTTTAAAAAACTGTCTGTCTGGGTACTCTGCGTTGCAGAGTGAAGATGTGATTGTAGCAAAGATAAGCATAGCTATTATCTAGCTAGCACAGGTAACAGTAACAGTAGCAGTGTAGATCTGGTAACGCAGGCTTCAGCATAGGCTACCAATCTGAATACAAGCCCTCCGGGGACCCAGAGTATGTAGTTGGATTGCTAGCTTGTGCCACCACATCTCCACTGTTTTGGTACCCATGCTAGCGAAATGAAAACTAACACAGATATGCCTACACGTGCTGCAATCACGCCTGCGTTTTGCACCGTAGACATAGCCTCTGACATGCTACCTGCAAAAGGGTACCAGGGGAGGTAGAACATCCTCCAGAAAGGTAAGACTTTGCTTATTTTCCTATAACATGTAAGAATAGCTTTTATGGTGTACAAACACATTTCTTTGGCTTTAATTTGACTTCCCCGTCTCAAAAAACTCTGGTTTTCTTACCACTCTTGTTTGAGGCTGCTTGGAGATTTCACTCAGACTGCCTCAAAGAGCTGAGGCCACCTTCAGCCTTCATGAAGGGGCAGTGAAGGAAGAATGCCTAATGCCTATGCTGCTTGGGATTCTTGGTCAAAAGGGGTCCAGACTACGGCGTCTTCTCCCAGAAGGTGTGGCCCTGTCAGGCTGCAGTCCCAACGCATGGGAAATGGTGGGCACAAGGTGACAGTGTTGGCTTACAGAGAGGTACAGCTGTGCTGACACTCATATGTTCTGACACTGGTGGGGGTGGGGAGCACGGAATGAAAGAGAAAACCCCTTTTTCTTTCTTTCCAGGGTAAGACTAAGATGAGGGCAAAAGACGACTTTAAAAAGGAGCAACAGCTCATAGATCTAAGCAGAGCAAGAATTCCCAATCGCAGCATAAAAACCTAAACAAAGAGAAGCTGATAGAGGCACTCTGTCAATGGGAATGTGAGCTGCAAATGCGAGACATGTTGTATGACATGCCAGGGTGCAATCCAGACCAGTGAGGGGCTGTGTCACCCTTGCCCTGCAACCTGGGATACCTCACAATGCTTTGGTGGTGTAGCTCCCAAGCAGGCCACTCACAAACAGCCAAACAACATGCAGGTCACAACCTGAGTATTTGTATACAGCTGCAGTGCTGGTCCAGCAATGCTGACCCCAGCAGCCTATCAGTAACACACCAGCCACACTCAGGCTTCCACCAGCCTGGGTTGCTACCTGCAGGGTGACGCCAACACACCCCAACTCTCCAATTTTCCCCCAAAATGTGTGTCCTGCACTGTCCACCCCTCTCCTGGGCAGCCCAGGTACATGAGGTCAGTCGGCCTTCTAAGGCGATCAATATACAACAGTGTGTTACCCTAAATGGAGTTACTCACACAGTTCACAACACTGGATTAGCTTTGATTAAAGAATAAAACAAGTTTATTTAACTACAAGAAAACAGCTTTTAAGTGAATACAATATAAGGCATTAAAGTCAGAAATGGTTACAAGAGAAACAGAAATAAAATGCTTCCTAATACTAAAACTAAACAAAGTAGACTTGGCTTCTTACCATGTGTTTCCAGAAACACTGCTGACCAAACTCTAAGGCCAGATTCTGATGCCAAAGTCCAACCGCTGTTTATTGTCTCTCCCTAGGTGAGGAGGGGGTGGGGGGAAGATACCTTGGAGTGGTTTTGCCCCTTGCTTTTATAGTTCAGTCACCCTTTGAAATGTATTTTCTTGAGGGTTACCCTAGATAAAATTTACTCCTGCTGTGAGGTTGGTGTCAAGGAGTCTGGTGGTGAAAGAGATTCCATGCTGCTGTTTTCTAAGATGCAGATCTTTGCTCCTGCCCCCCTTCCTTGCCAAAGAATGGCCACTTGACAGGTGACTGCCCATCAGCTCTGATGACACCTGACTAGAGGGGTCAGCTTGTCCTTAGACTCTGAGAAACAGGTTTTCCCACTCCCCAGACTTGTCTGGTAAACACACTTCAGTCATGATTTCAGCTTATGTTCGTAACTTTATATATAATGTTGCTACGCACGTTTCACCATGATATTACTGACCAGCAAGTTATTAGTTTTCAAATGATACCTTATGACGCATATTTTGCACAAAGACTATTACAATGATTTGGAGGGTGTGAATAGAGGGGTGCATTCCATCACACCTTGAAAGTCATCAACCAGGTACAGCTAGGGCCCCTAAATTCTCCAAAATTAGGGATTAAGGAGAGGAATGGACTTACTGACCAGAATTTGCAAGTCAGCTGGGAAGAGCACCTCGAAAAGTGGCTGTAAAGGAATGGAGTTTCCACTACAGAGGAAATGTTGCAACTAATGGGAACAGAACGATTTTACGAACTGTGCACCTTAGACTTGAAAACTTGGATTAGTGATCCCTACCCTGAAAACACTGCGCCAATTGACCAAGCTAACTGATCACTAAGGGCCATACTTGGATAGCCCTCCTCACACCGAGTAATACCTTGCCCCACTAAAATCAAATTGGGCTACTCCTGGAGCAAGGTTCTTCTCAGTGTGGGTAAGGCTATCACAACTTGGCCCCATGGAACCAGCTGGATAAGATTTAACTCGAAGCTGGAGTCATGCTTTTAGGAGCTCTACTCCAACAGTGACTTGTGTTAACAAATTGCATTTTTAAGTCAAACATGATAATTGAAGCCTAAAAATATGATGTAAAAAAAAAAAAAGAGGAAAACAAATAAGGGAAAAAGCAACGATGTTCAGAAAGAAAATCTGAATCAATCAGAATTAATCAGACAAATGAATCCAGTATCAAAATGTCATTAGTGATTTGTTCTGAGGTTTGTCCATGAAGGTAGAATTTCACCTCTTCTGCACTTTTGGTTATCCTTGGGCCACAGAATCAGCCTGGGATGAGACTAATCTTGAAGAAAGGCTATTTAATTATCACACAGAGATGTTCCAGTTATCACTCACTGAATAAATCTGCTGTGTGTACAAAGGACTTGGGGGTTTGTTTTAATACATTTGTAATACATATGCAGATTGAGGAAAGTAAAATGTTTACAATCCCTGGGGACTCTTATAGGAGATTCTATAATAAACGTGGAAGGATAAGTAATAAACTCTGCTTGCAGAAAACATTTGTAATGCCACTCCTGACTTTACAATCCTGTCTAGCTTGGAGGATATAGCCGATTTGCTACAGTGCTTTATTACAGTGGGTTCTACTGGCGGCACTCATGGTTGTACCAATTATTACAACTGAAAACCCCCAGTACGGCACCAACTCACTGTAGGGTTCAGCAAGAGTCGACTCACTTCTTTTACGCTGGCATAAAATCCTAAATTTTGGCTCTAAGGCACGTACAGTGGGAAAGTGGAGATATGCTGATGGGAGAGCATTGACAGGACAGTGATGTGCCTGCATGTGTACATGTACACACACACCCATGCACTTCCCTAGCTATACAAATACAGACAAAAGATGTCATGGGGGGGGGGAGAGGATAATGTTCAGAGTGTCCCTCCACTGACCATTTGATCCTTTAAACTATTAATTTTCTTATGCAATTTTTTCTGTGCTCTAATACTATAATAGGGGAAGAAGGATGGCCTGGAGGTCAGGGCATTAGTCTAGGACACGAGAGACCTAGGCTTGATTCCTTGCTCAGCCACAGACTTCATGTGTGACCCTGGGAAAGCCACTTAGGCTCTCTGTGCCCCAGCTCCCCATCTGTAAAATGGGACAGTAATGCTTCCCTACCTCACTGAGGTCCCAGAGAGGAGATAGGCAGCGCTAGAATAAAAGCAGCTACCCTCTAAAACATCATGAAAAAAAATTACACACTTATGGAATTGGTCATGGGATACACAGACACAGGTATCAGATGGTAGGTTAGATACAGACAAATATAAAGCCTTGTTCGCTAATGGAAGCACATTCCCATATATGTTTGTGTACAACTGTGTGGTAGTTGCGATGAACAAGGCTCAAAAGTTCAGAGGTCTGTTGTGGTAATTGGCTCCCCAACAGAATGTGCATTTTAGTGACTAACAAACCATGCATGAAGCACTTGCATGTACATATTAGAAAAATAAAGCAGCTACCCAGAAAACTTTCCTATGGTAAAGGGGAAGCAGGGGTGTCAGAAACTGTCATTAAATCCACTGTTTGAAAACCCCTTCAAGTTCAATAATTTTCCCCAAGAGAGCAGAAATATGAGTTTAGGAAAATGTAAAGGAGCCACACAACTAGGGGAAGGGAATAGAGAAAAGTAAAAGAACAGCTGGTAGAGTGGGGCAGAGAATACACCGACTTTTAAAAAAGACTCCAGAGGAGATCCTGGCAATTACAGGCTGGTAAGCCTAACTTCAGTACCAGGCAAATTGGTAGAAACGACAGTAAAGAACAGAATTATCAGACACATAGATGAACACAATATGTTGGGGAAGAATCAACATGACTTTGGTAAAGGGAAGTCATGCCTCACCAATCTATTAGAATTCTTTGAGAGAGTCAACAAAGCACGTGAACAAGGGTGATCCAGTAGATATAGTGTACTTGGACTTTCAGAAAGCCTTTGATAATGACCCACACCAAAGGCTCTTAAGCAAAGTAAGCAGTCATGGGATAAGAGGGAAGGTCCTCTCATGGATCAGTAGCTGGTTAAAAGATAGGAAACAAAAAGTAGGAGGTCAGTTTTCATGGAGGAAAGAGGTAAATAGCAGTTTCCCAAGGATCTGTACTTGGACCAATACTGTTCAACATATTCATAAACGATCTGGAAAAAGGATGTTAATAATGAGGTGGCAAAGTTTGAAGACAATACTAAATTACTCAAGATAGTTAAGTCCAAAGCAGACTGCAAAGAGCTACAAAAGGATCTCACAAAACTGGATTACTGGGCAAGAAAATGGCAGATGAAATTCAATGTTGATAAATGCAAAGTAATGCACATTGGAAACCATAATCCCAAGTATATATACAAAATGATGGGGTCTAAATTAGTTATTACCATCATGAAGGAGATCTTGAAGTCATTGTGGATCGTTCTCTGAAAACATCTACTCAATGTGAAGCGGCCATCAAAAAAGCTAACAATATCTTAGGAACCATTAGGAAAGGGACAGATAATAAGATAAGAAAATATCATGATGCCACTATATAAATTCAAGGCACACCCACACTTGGAATACTGCGTGAAGCACTGGCCATCCCCCTCTCAAAAAAGATATATTAGAATTGGAAAAAGTATAGAGAAGGGCAACAGAAATGATTAGGGAACAACTTCCATATGAGCAATTAAAAATACTGGTACTATTCAGCTTAGAAAAGAGATGAATAAGGGGCAGGGGATATGACAGAGGTCTATAAAATGATGAATGGTGTGGCAAAAGTGAATAAGTACATGTTATTTACCCCTTCACATAACATATGAACTAGGGGTCACCCAATGAAATTAATATGTAGCAGGTTTAAAATAAACATAAGGAAGTACTTCTTCACACAATGCACAGTCTACCTGTGGAACTTATTCCCAGGGGATCTTGTGAAGGCCAAACCTAGAATTCATGGAGAACAGGTCCATCAATGGCAATTCATAGGATCACAGAATAGAATCATAGAATATTAGGGTTGGAAGAGACCTCAGGAGGTCATCCAGTCCAATCCTCTGTTCAAAGCAGGACCAACACCAACTAAATCATCCCAGCCACGGCTTTGTCAAGCCAGGCCTTAAAAACCTCCAAGGATGGAGATTAGCCAAGATGGTCAGGGATGCAACCCCATGCTCTAGGTTTGCCAGAAGCTGGCACTGCTTAACAGGGGATGGATCACTCCATAATTGCCCTGTTCTATTCATTCCCTCTGAAGAATGTGGCACCAGTCACTGTCGGAAGACAGAATACTGGACTAGATGAACCATTGGTCTGACCCAGTATGTCCTTTCTAGTGTTTCTTTTGTTCTTAAACAGGAAGGGGTAGCAGTGGAGGCAGAAAGACATGCATAAAGTGTGAATGACAATAATGGAAGAGAAGGCGAAGTGCTATGCTTACGTGGTAGTGGGAGGTTGAGGGAGCACAGAGAGAGACCAAACAGGACAGAGGAAATTAGATTCTTGTTAGTCTTGATTATGTCATGCTATTTAGTTTGTGGCCCACATACACAGCTCCTTCTCTTGTTTGCTGGGTGATCTCTTCCGTCACTCATAGTGGTGCTCCTCCTCAGCAAGAGAATGATAAATAACTGCCCCTTCTAATTCCAGATCTCTAAATATGTAGGTGGGATAGTAAAATCACTCACATAGTACAGATATTTCAGTTGCCCACATAACTCCAAACACTATTCTATTATTTCCTTGTGTGGGACGACTGTTCTTCTGGCTATCCTCCCTGATTTAAATCCCGATCAGTTCCACTCATCCGTATCAGTTTGCTACTTTCACCAGTTGTCTACCTCGGCACAGTAGGTACCAAATTCTGACTGGTGCTACCAACTGGACCAAGCAAAAGGACAGGTCATTGCAATACATTCTGACAGGTAACATACACCCTTCAGGACTTGTTAGTAGCAGTAAAAAAAAAAAAAAAGAAAAGAAAGAAAAAGAGATCACTGGTTTATTGTAGTTGGCTTTTTTTGTTTGTTTGAAATGGAAAAGTACATCATGGTTAATGAGCATCATTATGTTAATGAAGCAAATTGTGAAAAGGAAGCATCTTATGAATTCCTAAGCACCTATTCTCACACTTATAAACCATCTTCTTCCTTTGTCTGTCGCTATTATTTTGATATGATCACCTTAGCCCCAGCATTGCCACTAGTCTTCCAATGTGCAAGACAATGCTTATTTTTGTGCAGCAGTCCCACATCTTGCAAAATTGGCTTGCAGGACAATAAAAAAATAGAGTCTCGGAATTTATTTTCAGGTGTTGCAATGTAATGTTACTGTGTGCTGCTGCTGCTTCTACCATACCTGACGATGTTGCATTTGGTCATGGAGCTCTGCATCTGTGGGAACACACACTAGCAATATTTTAAAGGAGATCTACATAGGGTTTAAAAAGGAAAATCCACAATATGGACTTGTGCCCTTTTTGCTTCTTGAGGATGTTTAAAGATGACCAGATTTTTTAAAGGGGCGTGCCAGGCATTCTACTTGTTTTTAAAATTAGAAAAATGAAGATGTCAAGCCTTATCTTATCAGGTTTCCACGGGCAGGCCTCTTGGAGGGTCTGCAAGTTCTCACACCTTAGTTGAAAGTGTAGGGGTATAGAATCTCACAAACAAATGTATAGTGTTTTCGACAACACCTACCAACACATTATCTATGTACTTACACATATTATATACATACAACATATAACAGCTCTTCCACACATGGGGGGGAAAAACATTAACAAAAACTGCACACATTCCCATTTTAAAATCAAGAACTAACTTTTTCTTTTTGTTCTTCATGTGTTTTTCTGCTTCCCAACCTGTTTAATTTACATAAATAAAACCTAAAAATAGTATACCCAACCAAGCATTTCCCTTTCTACGTATTTGACCTTTCAAAACTCGTTCCTGTCTCTAAATGAAAAGATATGCGATCTGATCAATGCTGTATTAGTGAGTTTATTTGAACATCTCTAAACCACTTTGTTGTCAACCTCTCTATGACACCCTGGCACTCCCTTATTCACCACTGTCATGTAATTAGCATATGTTTTGCACAAAGTATGCCTTGAGAGGCATCATTCTAAAAGTCTTGATCCGCTCGACATTAATATCTCGTTGGATGGTATGTGCTATCGTCGTATGTGAAGTTATGAAGTTTGGCTATGTATGTGTTACCGAAACATGTTGTGAGGTTGAAAACACCCACAAGCAGCCTTTCAGGTACAACAGTAAAAAGGCCAAACAAGGCTTATTGAGGAAATGCACACAAGCACAAGGATTACCCCAGGAACTGTGGGAAATGGGAAGAAGAGGGAAATGACAAGATGGTACCTCACTCTCCCTACAACACCACACCTGGAAACACCTGAGGAACAAAGACTGAACTGGGGAAAGTGATGGCCCAGGCTAAAGGGATTTCTAGCCTGTGTATGAAAACCTGGGAAACCCAAACTGCAAAGCAAAGGCAGCTTGTGCCTTAAGAATCTGCCAGCGTGTTTATCATTCAGGGTGAGAATCTGCTAATTCATATCCTACCTATCTTGTATATTATATCTCAGTTTGCAGTTTTGTTTATTTAACTAGGTAATCTGCTTTGATATGTTTGCTACCACTTATAATCACTTAAAATCTATCTTTTTGTAGCTAATAAATTTATTTTATGTTTTAATCCAAACCAGTGTGCGTTTGACTAAGGTGTCTGGGGAAAATCTCAGCTTGGTTACCACAAGTGTACATGGGCCTCTTCACATTGAGGGAGAAGTAGAGTATTAAACCCAGATACAGGCCAGATTTGACCAGGGCAGGACGGTACTGCTCTGGGGACCTAGGCTGGGAGGATGGTGGTTAGAGAGCCTGCATGTAACTGCAGCTGGGTGTGTCCCCATCTGTGTGAATGCTGGTGAAAGTGCAAGCTTGGAGGGCCTTGCAGCTTGTCACAGCTGCACAGTGTGAGAGGGAGCCCAGGCTGGTGGGTCAGAGGGCTCAGTGGTACCCCAGTTCCAGGTGGCACCCCAGGTGGAACCCGTCACGCTCTCTTTCTCCTGTGTAATCAATAAGAAGAGCAATGTCAAAGGCAAAAAACTAAAATGCATCCCTAGTACTTGTCAATAAAGTTTAACTTAATATAAAATGCAGTCATCTTAAGAAGCAGCACCCTAGTGCTGAACAATCTTGAAAGTAATGAAAGTCAGTGAAGTGAGATAGCACAGTACGATGGTGTTTGTGCGCCAGCACTCCGGCTTCAGTGCACACTCCAGTCTGAGGTCAGTCTTCAGCTCAGAGAATCAGCTGAAAGGCCTTTGATACTGACCAACTCTGGAGAAAGTTACAGATTAATTGGCCACATAGATAACATAATGTCACTCCGGACATTCTAGTTGCATCTGTTATCTGATAAGTAATATAATGGCAATCACAGCCAGTGTTGGAATCAAACCCATAAAAAATTAATACCATCCCTGGCTTGCTACCATGCCAAAACAAACTCTTGTTGTCTTTGCCACCAACTCCCCCCCGCCAACAGATTCAACTTTTCTGAGACCAAGATCCCCATTCCCAGCCCATTAACTGAATCCACAGATCCTGCTTTAATCCATCCATCCTTCTTCTTGCTGTTTACACCCTTCAAATATTTATGGAATTGGGTCCCTCTCTTCCCTTAGGCCCTGGTCCTACAAACACCTTTGCACATGCTTAATTTGACTCCCGTTAATAACCCAATTGATGCCAATGGTAGTAAAGATAAGCACATGGGTTAAGCACTTCCAGGATCAGGGCCTTAGCCACACTATTTATATTTAGGCTTGGGAGGTTGGTTGGTTGGTTGTTTTTTAAATCTTTTCTTATGCCCATCCTAGCAGATATATAGTCATTTTTCATTGGAGGGAATTCAGGGAAGAGCAATCTAGCTACACATTTCTGGTAATGACATGGCACAGTTTTACAGATGCAGTCTCACCAAGGATGTATAATACTTACTCCTGGACACATCATGACCAGAAAGATACAAACAGGAAAAGAGAAGAACAACAATAATCAATGCATGTACCTGAGAAGGGAAAATATATGGAGAGGTAAGTTGACAGCTTTAAGCTAAGAGAGCTATCTATCCCTTGATACATGTGTAAGTCCCATTATTGCTAACGGGAAATGCACAGACACCCAGAAAGAAGAATAATTCCCTAAGTTGAACTGCCTGAAGCCACAACTCTCCACTTTGTAAGTATGAAAGAATGAAAAGTGATAGTTGTGTGAACAAACATTAATCAAATCTAAGGCTCATTTCCTCCATGAACACAACTCCTCACAGTGAAAATGGTATAATTCCTTCCTCTTTGGGGAAGAAACACAAAATTGTTACAAGTAAGGATTTTGTCAATTTTGGTAGCAAAACAAAGTCAGCTTTTGCAATGTAGTGAAACTTTTTCTGGGGCAACTGCCTTTCAGTGCCACACACACAAAAAATTCAACAGCAAAAAAACCTAAAAATACTTTGTTCACCAGCAATGAGAATTCTCTCACACATTGTTTACCGTCAAAATGGAAGGTTTTCAAATACTTTGCTTCAAACAAGACCAATGGAGAGCAGAGGATGGAAAGGTTGTGTAAATATTTCTAGCTATGCAAATGTAGGCAGTGACTTACCTTAGATGCTTGTTAAAATAACACGTAAATGGCTGTGAACCCACTTCCACTTTCCAGTATTCCTGCCAGTGTGTGACAATTTCAGAATTCTTCTGATTTTCTCTTTCACAAGGAGGGATGTATGAACACTGTCAAAACAGGTTCCAAAATGGAATTATTTTTGTACTCAACAATACAAGGCATCATTCTCTCTGGATTTTCCTCACCAAAGTCACACATAGTGATAAAGACTGAACCTGTGGATGCAAGTCTTCAAACAGAAGGGAACAAAAAGTTAGATGAACATCCCTTGATCATTAATTGCTCAATATTTATGTTTTAATGGTCAGTTACAAAAGAATGATTTACTATGTGCTTTACTAACTTTACTACTTCCTGCTCTCTCTCACACACTCCTCTATCCTTCCAGGAAACATGATACTGTTTCGCATGTTGAAATTAAAAAAGATGAAAAGGAGAGGATTAATTTTCAAGGTGGTTCTAGCTAGCTGTACTCATGGGTGATATTTTGAAAACTAGAAATCATTACAAACTTTTATGACATGTACAATCACATGTTCCATTTAACAATGTACAAATAAATAAATAAATAAATAAATAAATGTCACTATTACAGCAAATTTTCACCAACAGATCTCTAAATACTGTACAAAAGATAGGTATTACCCCACATTAATAGATACAAGGTTTTCAGGAAACAAGCACAGGACATTGAAAATCCCAATTCAGCAAAACGTTTTAGCACATGCTTAAATCACACTGAAGTCAACCTGATTTAAGCCTGTATTTAAGTGCTTTGTTGAACTAGGGCCCAGATGCCTGATTCAAAGTCTACTGAAGTCAATGGGAGTCTGTCCATTGACTTTAGTAGGCTTTGGATCAGGCCTTAAGTGACTTGTTGCAGGTCACAGAGGAACAGAACCAAGTGTCCTGCTTCCCAGCCCCCTATTTAACCAAAATGCCTCCCTTCATACCGGTTATACCTTAAACACATATTATTAGAATTAGTACCATAGTTTATTCTTTGGAGAAATATTTATACCTCAGGGCACAAGCATAATTCTTTCAGTCATTAATAGGTATCCCATCCATCCAGGAGAGAGAGAATTCACCCTTTCATTTGCGAAATTCAATAGGCAAAGTTAGCACTACAAACAGTTACACTGCTTTGTTAACATAAGCAACGATGGAAACATTTTTATTTACCTTCCCTCCTGTGAGAGGGTATTGAGCCTGGATTCACATGAGTATAGCACAGTGTGCATGGTATGACC
Organism: Chelonia mydas; assembly: GCF_015237465.2. NCBI lineage: Eukaryota > Metazoa > Chordata > Testudines > Cheloniidae > Chelonia > Chelonia mydas. Next base: position 282,705,037 of record NC_057849.1, read on the forward strand.
TGTGTGTCCCTTTTAAAACTGGGAGCTGTAGTCACAGAACATATGACTAGGAAGAACTATGTGACCAACAAGAAACCAGATACAGGATTTCCACACTCTTCGGTAGGGGTAGCAGACAGGAACCCCAGTCTCAGGGAAGTCCTAGTGCAGGTCTCTCCATAGTAACCTGAAAGGACAACTAACGGGGAAGGGTATGTCCTCCCTCAGAACTCTTATTTGAAAACAAAGACAGCTGTGAGGAAAGGATCTTGATTAGGTGCCTCGTGGGCACTTTTCTATCATTCCATCAGGTGAACTTATGCCTCCGCTCTACCATTGAACTACTTCATGCTGTACAGAGCTGGAAGCCTGTCTCCATTATATCACTGTGAATTTTTTGCCGGTAAAAACAAGTTCTTAGGTATTCATCAGTCTGATCAAGTAAAACTTGGTTATTTCTGTCAGCATCCACACCTATTTTTGATAAACTCCTGTATTCTAACCTGGAACAAAGTGCAAATTCTCACTCGTTTGTTTCAAGTTGAAACTTGCCTTTTTCATAACAAAGCGCCCCCATTTTCACAGCCACACATTTGGTGTGGCTGTCACGTATAGCTCTTCACATCCTGGTGCTGAGAAGAGAATCCTACCCTACGATTCTTTTCCAGGTTTGTATTTTTAGAAATAAGTAGCACCACAATGACTATTGTTCTGCAGATGCTGAAACAGAATACAAGTGTTTTGTTGCTTTTTATTATTTCAAATTTAAAATCACTTCACTTGGCCCACAACCTTTCTTGGTTCAATAATGCAGTTTGGGAGTTTGTTTGGCAGTGGCCGTTAGGACTACCACATCCACCAGAGGTCTTTTAGGGCCTGCTGGTTGGTGAAAGGGTTAAGACTTGTTAGCTTGATAGCAGGGTGTGTTCTATTTATGAGGGTTATTGGGCATGAGGCTTCTGTGCCTTTCTGCCAGGCTGCGTTGACTCTGCTTGAAGCTAGGAGATTTTCTTTAGGCCATGAACTAGCATAGGCCCCTGCCACGGGAGTGAGGAGAAAGGAGGAGTATGCCTGCACTGCCTGCTGGGCTATGGTCATTCGGTTTCAGTAATGTCTTTTGCCTGGTGCGGTGTTTGAGCTCTCTTGGAGATGTTTAGAGGTCACTCCTTTTACTGTTCTGTCATCTTCTGGTACTGTTGCATTCTCTGCTGGATGAAATTTATAGGCACATCATAGTGTCTGACAGGAAAAGTGAGCCACCAGGATTTCCTGTGGAGAAATTCCATCCCCCATGCATGAGATTCCTCATTTCTCAATCTGGCTGAGTTGACATGGCTCACTTGTACCAATCCCACTACTATAATTCCAACTTGATGATGGTAATTGCCGAATGAGGTAACAATGGCTATTTTTTTAATAAATATCATATGCCCCCGAGTTCACCTGGTTGGTATTATCCTGAGTGAGTTCAAGGCATTAAATCAAAGGAGGATGGCAGAAGGGAAACAAACTGGTAACAACAAAACAATGGCAAAGATAAAGTATGTCCAGAGAATACCGGGGGTCCTTGAGGAAACGATAGGGAATACCCCAGCCAGCTCCCAACCAGGCTGGTACGGTTTACTCTTCGCATTCCTGAGGCCAGGATCAAAGGGGATACTAAACCATCAAAGCATCGAGGGCCTAAAAGAGTAAAGGGGGTTGACTGAGTTGCTGGGTGCTGCTCAAGGAGCATCAGTGAGCACTGATAGGAATGCAACAAGACACAGAGACCATGCTGCACCAGGGCAGTCTGTGTCTTCCAACCCACAGATGAAGGTAACTGGGCTGAAGGGGGCTTACCAAATATGAAGATATAGGTAAGGGGAAATATATATATAGCCTTTTTGTTTTATCCCTTTGTTCAGTGTGCTACATGCCTTTGGCTGAATGACTAAATACTGCTTTGTTCTGAAAAAATTGTTTTTGAGTCACTCTCATCAGCTGTTACAGGCTCCCAGACTAAAAGAGCTAGAAGGTGCCAAACCCAGTTTAGGTTGCAGCCTCCCAGCTTATCACCTGTGTTAACCAGACAGCCCCGAGATCCAGTCTAGGAGTGGTAGGACCATAGGGCTCCACCCAGAGAGGGATGAAGTTAGTGAAACCTGCCTCCAAAGGGGCACACCTGAGAGGAACTGAAAGGGGTCTGAAGTGTGATTCACCCCAAAACCGTGACAGTCAGTAAAATTCTTGTACCCCTCCTGCCAGATCTTCAGAGAAACTGCTTCCATCTTTGTACTATTTAATTCAAGAAGTGGGGGGAAATCAGTTGAGAGGCTTCCCTCTTAGTGTCTGCTGTTGTTTAGAATAGCATTAATGAGAAATGTTTGCCCTACCTAGCAACTCTTGGAGCATTATTAATCATTTGTAGGGCCTACAGGTCCCAGTCAAGATCAGGCCACCATTGTGTTAGGCAAGGTCCAATGCATTGCCCAAAAGAGATCATTTAGACAAGCCAAACAAAGGGTGAGAAGGAAATTAGAGACATAGAGAAGTAAAGTGACTTGCACAGCGTCACACAGCACATCAGTGGCAGAGCTGGGAATGGAACTCATATCTGTCGGGATTGGGGAGGGACGGGACCTCCTCTTCCCCAGTAGGGGTCGCTCCCAGAGCGGGGTCAGACCCAATTCTGAAAATCTCCCCATGCAGTAAGCTCCATGGCTTCTAGCTGGAAGCCCAGCTCTGAAGGCAGTGCCGAAGTGAGGGTGGTTATCAACCCCTGACCCAGGCAGGGAGGCTGCGGCTCCAGCTTTCAGCTGCTGACCTGGGCAGGAGGCTGCCGGAGAAACTCGGCTGTATAGTAACCCACCCCTGCATAACCTGCAACCCTCACTTCTGCACTGACCCTAGTGGTGTTGCTGGCTTTAGAGCTTGGCATCTGACCAGCAGCTACGGCTGTCCGGCTGCCCAGCTCTGAAAGCAGCACCCCTGACAGCAGCCCCGTAGAAGTAAGGGTGGCAATCCCATGACCCCCCTACAATAACACTGCAACCTCCCCACAACCCTCTTTTGGTTTGGGAGCCCCACGGTTACAACACTGTGAAATTTCAGATGTAAACATCGGAAACTGTGAAATTGATTATTTTAAAAATCCTCTGACTGTGAAATTGACCAAAATGGACTGTGAATTTGGTAGGGCCCTACTAAAATACCTGCATGTACTCCAAGCTTTTATATCTGTTCCCTAACACTTTTATTGAATTGGGTCCTGAGTCATTTATCCAAACAAAGGTTTGGAATAAGGGAGGAATTTCATTAGCTGATGCTGTGTAACTGAGACCATATTTGAATTGTATAATTTGATATGTGCTACAATACATTGTAGGATGTGTGATTATGGAGTCGTGCACCAACTGAACTTCCAGAAAAACTCTCCACTTCATTATCTTCATACTCAATGCATAGTGCAATGTTGATCCTTCAGCTCCATCAAAACTCAGAGAGGACTAAGGTCAAGGAAGGTGAGGTGGAAGATTTCCACCAAAATTTGGCATCACTGCTTGTGTAATAATGCCACACATTATCCTAGGGCATCCAAAGATCCCCTTTTTAGTTTCTAACACCTTACATATATTACTTTCTGATTAACAGTATTTGTGATTTCATGCAGTATGTGAAGGGTGAGGGAGGGAATTTTGCATTCCCCAGCCCTGTCCCTGCCCCTCCCCTCCAATAGTCAGATTTCACAGGGGAGATCAAATGTCACGGTCCGTGATGCATTTTTCATGACCATGAATTTGGTGGGGCCCTATATATTCACATCCATAACTGGCACATGACCATAGGTACACATCCATTTGAGCCTCTCTTCAATTGTCTTAATAAAATGATGGTTCTCTGCACTGGTATTTTGATCAGTGAGAGTGTGACCCAGTGTCATGTGGGAGGCTCAAATGCAGGTTCGGATGCTGCTGAGAGTCTCGATATGGACTCCTGGGGGCAGCTTACTGAATCCCTGAAAAAAGACAATACCTTACGTATCACTCAACAGGCACCCTATGATGAAACAGCAGAACTGAAAGGCTCTGAGTGAATTCTCTCCAGCCTGTAGGACACTGATGACAATGCAAGCGAGCAAGGAGAGTGGCAGGTGAATGAATGTAGAGTGTGAAGTGAGCGAGTGTGGTGGAGAGGGGATGAGAATCCACATATCTACATGAGAGACGGTCTCTGTCTCTAGTAGCTTTAGCCCAAATCTCATTCAGAAACTATGCACAATTCTGCCTCCTTGGGTGTATGCATTATGAAACAAGCTAAATAAATGGGCACATACTAGTTTTTCCACAAGACCCCTGCCTCATTCAGTGCCCTGTACTGGAAACCAGCTGACCACTATTCCTACCTACATGCCTCCAGCTTTCACACAGATCACACCACACAATCCATTGTCTACAGCCAAGCTCTACGATACAACCGCATTTGCTCCAACCCCTCAGACAGAGACAAACACCTACAAGATCTCTATCAAGCATACTTACAACTACAATACCCACCTGCTGAAGTGAAGAAACAGATTCACAGAGCCAGAAGAGTACCCAGAGGTCACCTACTACAGGCCAGGCCCAACAAAGAAAATAACGCCACTAGCCATCACCTTCAGCCCCCAACTAAAACCTCTCCAGCGCATCATCAAGGATCTACAACCTATCCTGAAGGACGACCCATCACTCTCACAGATCTTGGGAGACAGGCCAGTCCTTGCTTACAGACAGCCCCCCAACCTGAAGCAAATACTCACCAGCAACCACATACCACACAACAGAACCACTAACCCAGGAACCTATCCTTGCAACAAAGCCCGTTGCCAACTGTGTCCACATATCTATTCAGGGGACACCATCATAGGGCCTAATCACATCAGCCACACTATCAGAGGCTTGTTCACCTGCACATCTACCAATGTGATATATGCCATCATGTGCCAGCAATGCCCCTCTGCCATATACATTGGTCAAACTGGACAGTCTCTACGTAAAAGAATAAATGGTCACAAATCAGATGTCAAGAATTATAACATTCATAAACCAGTCGGAGAACACTTCAGTCTCTCTGGTCACTCAATTACAGACCTAAAAGTCACCATATTACAACAAAAAGACTTCAAAAACAGACTCCAACGAGAGACTGCTGAATTGGAATTAATTTGCAAACTGGATACAATTAACTTAGGCTTGAATAGAGACTGGGAGTGGATGTGTCATTACACAAAGTAAAACTATTTCCCCATGTTTATTCCCTCCCCCCCCCCCCGACTGTTCCTCAGATGTTCTTGTCAACTGCTGGAAATGGCCCACCTTGATTATCACTACAAAAGGTTTTCTTCCTCCCCACCCCCCCTCCTGCTGGTATTAGCTCATCTTAAGTGATCACTCTCCTTACAGTGTGTATGATAACACCCATTGTTTCATGTTCTCTGTGTATATAAATCTCCCCACTGTATTTTCCACTGAATGCATCCGATGAAGTGAGCTGTAGCTCACAAAAGCTTATGCTCAAATAAATTTGTTAGTCTCTAAGGTGCCACAAGTACTCCTTTTCTTTAAACTGAATAATGAATATAAAGAAATACAAAAACAGAACAGCTGCTTCATTCTCTGTACACAGTCAATCCTGTGCACTGAATGAGGCAGGGGCCCTGTGTAAAACAAACAGTATGTGATCATATAATTACAGACTGTGCCATAATGCACATACAGAAGGGGGCCAAGTTAAAGTTGCACAGGTGACCTTAATTCTAGCATTTCCTAATTTTGGAGTGTTTGACCTTTGTAACCTTAATGTTTTCAGTGCAGTTTTTTCTATGTGATGTAATTTACACTATGCCCTAGATAGTTGTGTGAGTTGGTATAGCCCAATATTGGGGTGGTGCAGCATACTCCATCCTCTTCCCCCTACAGTATCTGAGTCATGGCTACAGCTAATCCTTCATCTGATCCCCTTCTGGAACATAGTACACATGGGAGAATAAGTAGTGAGCTATCCTTGAGCAGTTTTATCCAGCCATTATATGGGCAAGGCATGCTGTTTACTTCTTTCCTTCTTCCCAGCCACTCCCAGGACCCCCACCTTTATGGCCAGGAAGAATCTAGCCAATTATACACACACACACACACACACACACACACACACACACTATTTTATACATAGCTAAAGATACACATATGTATTCATTCACATAAGTCTTTTCTAAAATAAGTATAAATCAGACAAGTTATCTTTTGCGTCATGCTCAGTTGCAGGCATAAAGAGAAAAAATGATTCTAAACAAACGAGTAAGGAGGCAGATGTCAATTTCTTTTTTAGCAGCAAGCTGACATATTCCATTGTAAATTTACACAACTAAATATATTTTTTGGCACTCTGCACTATATGTATTAGCAATAAATTCAGAGTTTGGGATTAGCAGCAGCATAATTGGTACTGGCTCCATAGTTAATCTATTCTGCTTGATTAATGGTACAGAAGGCGTAAGTCTTGATTTTTTTGTATTTGTATTTTATATGGAAGGTCTCCAATGCCCCAAGCTGTTAAACTTTGGCATGAAAATAGTTACTGCTATTGGAGCAACTAAAGAAAGTTTACAATAAGTATTTTAATTAATTTAATCTGAAAAATCCATCATCCACAAATCAGGCACACTGAAAACAAACATTTAAATTGTTCTAATCCTATACAGTATTTTACATTCATATTTCTGGATTTACTCTGACCCAGCTGCCTAATCTTTTAAGAATCAAAATGAATCTAGGATTGTACAATTGTATGATTATTCCATGCAATACAACTTTGACTTTATTACATACTAATGGAAGAAAATTTGAGGAGATCATTGTTCGAAACATACAATATTTGCTAGCATGTCAATATAGATACCTGAAGTTATAAATCTAAGGTGGAATGCTAAACTATAGAATTTAGAGAATACTTTTACAGGCCAAAAACACTGTTTTTGGAAGGGTTAGATTGCCACTAATTCAATTTTGTTGTGTAGAAAAGTTTGTAATGAGACCAAAGCATACATTTTTCACACTACTGAGTCACACAGAAGGTACAGATACCCTAGTGAATAATTAAACCAGGGTATGGAAAATAAAAGGTCTTTTAATAAAGACCATTAAAAACAAGTTGTTCAGGATTTTTGCTATGGTTAATAAGACGATTAACATAGTGTGTGTCTACTGCTGCAAGCCATAACTTTGATAAAAACATTTGGGGTTAAGACAGCTGTCCGATTGTTCATTCATAAAATATTCTTGACTAAAATCATTAAACTAAACCACAGTTATAATCTGTTAATATGGCTATTCTATATTAGCATAACATTCGGAAAGCTTTTAAAAGCCTATGAGATTTGATGACAAAACTAAAAAGAACACTATTGTCCCAAGACAAAGACACTAAACTTAAAAAAAAAAAAAATCTGCTATGGACACAAACCATGTGTCACTTACATGTAGCTACTTTTAAACATAGGCGTGCACAGCACATTGCATTAGGGTGTGCACCCAGGGAATTTTATTTAATTTTTTAAGGCGAACATTTATTGAATACTCAATCATAAAGGACATTATTTTTATTCATCAAACTAAAGAAACTAAAACTTAACTAAAAACTTAATGTTTTTTTAAATTATCAACTAAACTTTACTTAAAAAATACAAACTTAAAAAATGAGGCACAAAATACCAAATGTTTGCTGTAGTGATAACCAGGCGTATACAAAGATACAGTCAATTTTCATGATCTTTATCTTTAACCAGATAATGAGCTAACCCAAATTGACCAAAACAGAGTAAGGTTTCTTCATCTTTCTGTCCTAGAGAATGAGACGTTGCTCACCAGGTGTTATGGACTTAAATTCTTCAATCACATCATTGTAATTAACTGACAAAGCCAATTCTTGTTCAATGTACAAAATCATGAGTGAGTCGAGGCGCTGCTGGGACATTGTACTTCTTAGTTTGTTTTTTACATGTGCTAGTTTCGAAAAGGCTCTTTCACGTGAACAGCTTGTAACAGGTAAGACTGCAAAGCATTGAATAGATTTGTAAAAGGCCTGGAACATGGAAGACCGATCCAATTCCTTTAGCCAATCAAACCGCTCGCTGGTGGTGTTCGTAGTGCTACCTTTAGGAACAGATCCGTCATAACCCTGAAGCAATCCGACTTCAGCTTCCAGCTCATCCAAGGACACTTTAAATTTGTTGGCAATAATTCTCATATCGTCCCTGCCAATGTCTAAGCTCAACAGTTTTTCCATTGCAGTCACAATTTTACAAGTCTCCTGTTCATGATTACCGGCATTGACCAGTGATTTGGAGTCTAGGAGTGGGGAAAATGAAGTTATTCTCTCCTGCTCCTCTTTTGTATCAAAGTGATGCTGGGACTCAAATGCGTCATCAATACGAGTGGACGTTTTTCTCTTCTTAACTGGAGGAATCGATATCATTCTCTACACACATTTTCACACTGTCACTGAAAATAGATTGAAAATATTCTGGGCCACTTCTCATCACAGCCAAAGAGTTACACAAGCTTTTCACCCCTGTCATTGCAGTAAGTAAGTTGAGATCTGGAGCTTGAAGAGCCTTACTCACTTTTACCACCATCTGGAGAATAGGGTGCATCATGTGAAGGGCAAAGATGAACGTGAATGAATGTAGTTCATGGATAAAGCCCCTGGTTTTTATTTTAGCATCAGCAAGGCTAGTTGTTTCGATAATCTCTTGTAAAGCTTATAAAATGATGGAGTAGTTTTGTTTTACAGCAGCCACTGCTTCTGCTCTGCATGCCCATCTTGTGTTTGACAGGGACTTCAAAGTCTTCTACTGGGATCCTACTTCTTGTGAAATCTTCTCCATTACTGCATGTCGCACAGGACTCCCCTCCATGAGGGCATAAAGAGAGTCTGAATAACATGAAAAAAATCAAAGACAGTTCTGTTTTGTTTACTTGCAGTGCATGCATCTTCTAGGACGAGGTTCAAACAATGCGCATAGCAGTGTACATAGAGTATTTCACTGTTTCTTTCTTCACATTTCATTTGAACTCCCACAGTACATCCAGACATAGTAGATGTGCCATCAAAACAGACAGACATCACTGATGACCAGTCAATTTTAAGAATGCCAAGGACGTCATTTAACTGGCCAAAAAGAGACTGAACATCAACTGTTAACAGTCTGAACAGACACAAAATGTTCAACTGGACTATGTTTTTCATTGTCAAAATACCGCACCACAATGGACATCTGTTCATGGTGTTCACAGTCAGTAGTGTCGTCGGCAATTATTGAGACCATTTTTCCATTTAGTGAAGACACAATCTTTTGTTGCACAACGTTGTGCAAGGCTACAATTAAATCACTTTGGATATGATTACTCAGATAGGTAGCATTTCGAGGAGATTGTTGCACATGCTTTGCCATTACAGGATCATATTTTTGGAGCATATTGACAAGATTTAGAAATAAACCTTTCTCAAAACTGTCAGCTTTTTCACTTTGACCCCTGAATGGTCTCCTACCTTTTGCCCAACACAGAACAATGTCAATCAGTCGCTCCATTACACTTCGGTTATGGCACCGTTCTTCTTCTTGTTTAAACAGATAAGCCTGCTTGCTCTCATCCAACAATAGGTTTCCCTTCATTAAAACTTGACCATGAAGAACAGCTCAACACATGAGATTTTGACAGTTGGTGGTTTTTAAAACATTCGTTAGTCCTATGCCAGTTTCTGAATCCCATATCAATGAATGCTGGATGAGTGTGACCTTTGTTTGCTGCATCATTAGAGGAGAGGAAACGGCAGTAAAAGCAAAATGCTGCGTTCTTTGATGGGCTATATTCTAACCACCTATACTTTTCATACCAATCGGACTGAAAACTTCTCTGTTTATTCCCTATTTTACTTCTAGGAAACATATTCAATCTAGGCTGATAAGGACCTCTAGATAATCGAGACTTGCGTTCTAATCTATTTTTTGGAATATCACAGACCAGCTCATCAGATGGAATGTTTGATGGCTTTGAATAGGAACTACACTGACCTGAACTAAGAGACAAAGTCTGTTTCGGTTGGTCATTACTCAGTTTATTGCATGCACTGGAACTGGTGGCGGCATTATCTTCACGTAAGTTCTTAACCGAGGAGTCCGAGGTATTTGCACTACTATCAGCACATTCATTATAATTCAGTTTGTCTGCTCCTTTTCTTATATTAACAATGAACCGATCCATATTTTAAAATTAAAAGGGGGTATCATACGATTGAATTAAAACGTAAAGCAATGGGCTTGTTATGCTATTTCAGTAGAGTACACGCGACAAAGATTACAAACACTGTAGACACTGTGCTGGGCACGCCTCACTCGGCCGCTTATATAGGTCAAGAATTTTCCAGAATAGTAAGCAGAGGGGGAGGGGAGGACCAATGGTAAAGTGGCGCCGCAGTAGTGGGGATGCATGCTGCGAGTGAACGCGGGCTTTCTATACATTTCTACAACATCTATATTACACAATTCGGAACTTATTGCATAATACAACTGCAAAACTAAGCATTTCTGATGGTATCTTCTAGACTGAACATTGAGTCCCACTGGGTAGATAGAAAGATTAACCTAAATAATCTATACAGAAGCCTGTGGAACCCCATAAAATTGGGTCCCTAATCCATGAACTATTAGAACTCATTTACAAAACTTTTCTTAAACATTACATTAATATATTGTCTCATACTACAGACGAGGGAAAGGATTGGTCCCCAGCTGGAGCAAGGCAGGGGCCGGGGCAAGAGCACAGTGGGGCATGGGGGGGACTGGTCACCAGCTGGAGTGAGGCAGGGGCCAGGGGCAAGAGCACAGTGGGGCATGGGGGGGGGGGGGACTGGTCACCAGCTGGAGTGGAGCCAGGGGAGCACTATGGGGCATGGGGGGATGATTAGTCCCTGCTGACTGGAGCAAGGCAGGGGCTGGGGGCAAAAGCACAGCGGAGCGGGAGCTAGGGTTGGTCCGTGGAGCAAGGGGGGGGCTGGGGGTAAACTGCAAGTGCAGCAGGGCTAGGGAGGGGGTAAACAGGATCCCCCCCACTCCTGCCCACATAGAGTGGGTACCTACCTTCTCCCTGGTTCTAGCCCATTCTGTCTGTCTCTCTCCGCACCGAGCTGAGGGTGGGGGTGCACTGAGTACAGGGCTGGGGATGCAGGGTCTGGGAGGGAGTTAGGGTGCAGGAGCAGGCTCGGGGTTGGGGTGAAGGGTCTGGCCAGGAGCTAGAATGAGGGAGGGGGCTCAGGGTTGGGGCAGGAGGTTGGGGTGTGGAGCATTTACCTGGGGCAGCTCCCATTTGGTGCGAGGGGTGCAGGTGGATATGTGGGCAGGAGGGCACAGGAGCTCCCCGTTTGGTGCTCAGGGTGCGGATGTGGGGGGGTGCAGGAGTCAGGGCATGGGGTGTGGGGGGCTGGGTATGTGTGGAGGTGCAGGAGTCAGAGCTGGGTTCGTGGGGGGTGCAGGAGTCAGGGCATGGGGTGTGGGGGGGGGGCTGGGTATGTGCGGAGGTATAGGAGTCAAGGCTGGGGTTGTGGGGGGTGCAGGAGTCAGGGCGCGGATGTGGGGGGTGCAGGAGTCAGGGCATGGGGTGTGGGGGGCTGGGTATGTGTGGAGGTGCAGGAGTCAGAGCTGGGTTCGTGGGGGGTGCAGGAGTCAAGGCATGGGGTGTGGGGGGGGGGCTGGGTATGTGCGGAGGTATAGGAGTCAAGGCTGGGGTTGTGGGGGGTGCAGGAGTCAGGGTGCGGATGTGGGGGGGTGCAGGAGTCAGGGCATGGGGTGTGGGGGGCTGGGTATGTGTGGAGGTGCAGGAGTCAGAGCTGGGTTCGTGGGGGGTGCAGGAGTCAGGGCATGGGGTGTGGGGGGGGCTGGGTATGTGCGGAGGTATAGGAGTCAAGGCTGGGGTTGTGCAGGAGTCAGGGCAGAGGGCTGGAGTTTGTGAGGGGGTGCAGGAGTCAGGGCTGGGGTTGGGGAATGCTGGAGTCAGGGCAGAGGGCTGGTGTGGGAGTTGCAGGGGTCGGGGCTGGGGAGGGGGGCTGGGGTCGTGGGGGTGCTCCCAGCCCCCTGCCCTGAGCGGTTCACAGCAGGGGGCTGGAGATGGTATACCCCGATTCCACCGCCTTTCCCAAGGCCCTGCCTCACCTCTTCTCCACTTCCTCCTCTGTCTCCCCCCGGCCCCCGCACACAGCTGATCGGGGGCAGATATAGAGTGAGAGGAGGAGGGGCGAGTACGCAGCATGCTGGGGGAAGAAGCAGGAGCTTGGCTGCTGGCTGCTGAAGCAGGAGCTTGGCTGCCGGCTGCCGTGGAGCAGCAGGACAGAGGCGCGCAGCACCACCAAGCTTCTGCCCCCGCAGGGGAGAGCAGGGGCGGAAAAGAGAAGCCGGGCCGGGGCCCACCCTACCCCAGACTCCCCCGCCCCCCATCTCCAGCAGTCCGGCTGCCCTTTTTTTTTTTTTTTTTTGCACTTGGGGCGGCCCTGATTAGGTTGTGCCGGGGCACACCCCGTGCACACGCCTATGCTTTTAAAGTAAACTATTATGCCAGACAAAAACTCAGGTTTTTGTTTGTTTTGGTTTTTGACAGGAGTTTCTAAAAGTAGGTAAAATAATTGAAGTGCATTTCCTTCTATGCCTTAAGTTTAGTTTAATTAAATTACTAGAGAATTTACTTATGACAAATATATACGTTCTACTCTTACAGTCTCATCTAGTAAATTACCGTCAATCAGCGCAGCCTATATGCCACAATAAGAGACTAAGGAAGCTTAAGATGCGATACAATTGTTAAGGAAAACTAATGACAATATTAGTTAAAAACTTGTAACAGCAAATATGTAGATGTATATTTATTTGTTTCTTCAAGTTTCTAAACTACACCTATAGGTGCCCATACAATGTTCTGCCTGTCTATCCCCATAAACTAAAAATCACCAACCAAATAATGGGTTGCCCATCAACATACCACCTCAGCCAACCACCTCCTCAACAGCCTTGGAGAGCAGAGGAAAAAGAGGGTCTTACCAAAAGTTAACAAATCAGTGCACTGATAGACTAAGACAAGGGTGGGCAAACTACAGCCCAGGGGCCAAGTCCGGCCCTTCAGATGTTTTAATCCGGCCCTCAAGCTCCTGCTGGGAGCAGGGTCGGGGGCTTGCCCCACTCCGCGTGTGCCGGGGCTCCCGGAAGCAGTGGCATGTCCCCCCTACAGCTCCTATGCGTAGGGGCAGCCAGGAGGCGCCGCACGCTGCCCCCCGCCCCAAGCACCACCCCTGCAGCTCCCATTGGCTGGGAACCACAGCTAATGGGAGCTGCAGGGGCGCTGCCTGCAGACAGGGCAGCGCACAGAGCCACCTGGCCAGAGCCTGCACCTCTGACCCCCTTCCCGCGCCCCAACCTCCTGCCCCAGCCCTGATCACTCTCCTGCACTCCCAACCCCTCATCCCCAGCCCCATCCCAGAGCCCGCATCCCCAGTCGGAGCCCTCACCCCCTCCCACACCCCAACCCCCATTTTGTGAGCACTCAGGGCCTGCCATACAATTTCCATACTCAGATGTGGCCCTCAGTATTTGCCCACCCCTGGACTAAGATGAGAGTTCCAGTTGGATTGCCTCTTCTGATTTCAACAGTAGCTGTAATATGAAAAAAGAAAAGGAGTACTTGTGGCACCTTAGAGACTAACCAATTTATTTGAGCATAAGCTTTCGTGAGCTACAGCTCACTTCATCGGATGCATACTGTGGAAACTGCAGAAGACGTTATATACACAGAGACCATGAAACAATACCTCCTCCCACCTCTCAGCAGGAGAGTGGCGTGGGAGGAGGTATTGTTTCATGGTCTCTGTGTATATAGCGTCTTCTGCAGTTTCCACAGTATGCATCCGATGAAGTGAGCTGTAGCTCACGAAAGCCTATGCTCAAATAAATTGGTTAGTCTCTAAGGTGCCACAAGTACTCCTTTTCTTTTTGCGAATACAGACTAACACGGCTGTTACTCTGAAACCTGTAATATGAAAGCAACCTCTGCTTGTTGGGGCTTTGGATCAAGCCTTTTTTCCCTTTTGGGGGCTGCTTATCTAATGGGTAACATCCAAAAAGCATCTCAAGTAAAGGGGCCTGGAAAATGCTGTCCTTTGTGGACACCTGAGCAAAGTCAGTGTTCTGCAATGTAATATAACTAGGGCCCTACCAAATTCACGGCCATGGAAAATGCATCACAGACCGTGAAATCTGGTCTCCCCCAGTGAAATCTGGTCTTTTGTGCGCTTTTACCCTATACCATACAGATTTCACGGGGGGACCAGCATTTATCAACTTGATAACCCAAAAGAGAGTTGTGCGTGTTTGGGAGGGTGCCACAGGGTTACTTCTGCACTGCCTTCAGAGCTGGGCGGCTGGAGAGCAATGGCTGTTGGCCAGGCGTCCAGCTCTGAAGGCAGCGTCCCACCAGGAGCAGCGCAGAAGTAAGGGTGGCTGTACCATACCATGCCACCCTACACTTACTTCTCCAGCTGCCCAGCTCCGAAGGCAGCAATGCAGAGTGGTGGTTGCTGACTGAGGACCCAGCTCCACAGGCAGCAGCTCTGCCTTCAGCTGCCCCCAGCTCTGAAGGCAGCGCCGCCACCAGCAGCAGCACAAAAGTAAGGGAAGCAGTATCGCAGCCCCCCTAAAAGAACCTTGTGACTCCCCCCAGCTCGTTTTTGGATCAGGACCCCTACAATTACAACACCGTGCAATTTCAGATTTAAGTAGCTGAAATCATGAAATTTACTATTTTTAAAATCCTATGACTGTGAAATTGACCAGAATGAACTGTGAATTTGGTAGGGCCTACATTTAACTCAGAGGTTTTTCCTAGGTCCTTCTTTTGCACGTCGTGTTACTGACAGCTAGAGCTGGGTGAAATTTTTCAACCTAAACTTTTTTTTTTGCGTGAAAAAGCAGATTTGGTGACAGTCACACATTTCAAAAAATTCATGTTGATTTTGCCACATTGTTTTAGTAAAAACAAAACAAAAACCTCCCCCCATTTGAAATTTCAAGCATTTCAAAATGAAACATTTTCGTTTTATTATTCAAAGTTATTTTGTCTAGAAATTGTTTAATTAAAACCATTAAAGATTAAAAACATTAAAGATTGCTCAAAAACTAAACAAAGCCTTTTGTTCAACCCAAACTAATTTTCTTTCAAATGTATGATTCACCACAAATTTTGAAAAAAAATGGTTTTCAGTTCTCCTGGAAACTGAAATTTTTTATTTTTCAGAAATGACAGTGAACCAAAAAAATCCAATATTCACACAGCTCTACTGACCACCAACATCCCTACTGAAAAGGGAGCTGCGATGAAGCAGGTTGGTTGGAACAGTTTGAGGTACATGTGGTACATCTTTGTTCCTTGCCAAATGACTCACACCAATGTCTATTCTAAACAAAATGTGTATCAGTCTATAAACCAGCCTGGTGGGACTGCAAGAAGCTTATGGTTAAACATCTCACTCCATGATATCCGGTGTTATCCTGCCCCACTGAAGTCAATGGGAGCTTTAGCCGTGACTTCAATGGGTACAGGATCAAGCCCATAGCGATCAGCTACTTTCCTTTCTTACGCCTTCATCCAATTCCTATCAAATTTCAGTGCCCTACATTCCCTAATACTGACTTCTGCCCCCTCCCCACCTCTTTCTCCTTGCTTATAAATTTGGTCTCAGGGGAAAAAATAAAAAGACCATAGTACATGTTTCTTCTTTCAGGGCACAAACAAAAACTGGCACTAAACATGAGTGTTCTAATACCCTCCTCCAAATTACTTCCCTCCATCATTGTCCTAGGATGATTAGGTCTTTTATCTTGCAAGCTCTGAATGAACATTAACTAATCTTCACAACACTCCTCTGAGCTAATTAAATATTACTGTTCCCATTTATTAAATAGAGAAAGACCAAGAAGATTGACTTGTTGGGTAGCCTTAGAAATTCCATCTCTCTCAAGCTCTTCATCCACTGAAGTAGTTCACCCTTGTACCATCCCTACTGTGATCCTAGTTTACTCTTTTGTGCTGAGCCATATCACAAGTTTTATTAAAGCCTTTATAAGTTTTCTGCACTTTAACTTCTCATTCTTTTAGCAAACTAATTCTGTCAGATTTTCAGGAACTTTCTTCTTTTTGTAAATATACATTATACTGAACAAAATTTCCTCCAGCCAATCAGAATGCTGGAAAGTTGACTTACTCATTAAGAAGTGTTTTAAAAACAAACAAAAAAAAAACTACAAAAAATTGAAGGGTCAATGCCAAATCACATTTCAAACAAATTTCCTTCCCCATTTTATCTAAACAGTACCACAACATCTTAGTTTACTAAACTGAAAAGAGTGAAATATTAAACAGCAATTACATTTTGATTCAGTCAGTTTCACTTTCAAGTTCTCTGCTGCAATATTTAGAATGCAAACAGTGCTGAGGAATGCTGGCTTAAAAATAACACTTTCTGCTATCTTAAATAAAAACATAAGCTCTTTGAGGGAAGATGCTAATGATCCTGTTCTGTAAAGTACCTTGCAGTTTTGGGCATTGTAAAAATAAATACATAAGAGCAATAATAATTGATAATTGTGATGTTGGGCATAGCAGAAGCTCATTTTTATAATTTTGTTCAAATTTGACATAAAAGCTCAAGTTATTTATGAACATACAAGCAAAAATTGCCTAAACCCATTTACCACTAAAAAAGTAATAGATTAACTAAAACATAGTTTTCCTGTATATTTACTATTTTCTGATTAGCTGCACCAAGCCAGCAGTGCTGAGATCTACCATGGTGCCGTCCTAGAATCCATCTGGAAGATGAAAGAATCCAAGCAGGTGTTTTAGAAATTTTAAAATCTTCCTCTCTCAAACACACACCTGGATCCATAGCAATGTCAGGAAAACACACACTTTTGCCAAGTAATGGTGCATAACCACTTCTAAAATGAATACTGTGGCTTCAGTGAGTTTTCCTAGCTGATACAGAGACCATTATTGCAGAACAAACTTGAATTCTATTAATGTTCACTTAACTCAAATCGTAACTTTGGATCCCTAAATGGAGCTCCCAGAATACTGTCCATGTGCTACAAGTGTAATAAATCTTTAGTCTCCTGAATCTTCTCTGCATAATTTCTTGTATCTTTCATTCAGGTTAGTTCCTCAAAGCTTCTATCAGCAACTAATTTAGTACTGAGAAATGAGGTACTTACTTATGGCAGTGCTATATTATACCAACGTTAGTTCATCAATGGTGTTTCCAGAAATTTCAAATCTGTTGCAGCTCTCCTTGTCTGAAGAATTCTTGAACGCAGGAAGTAGATGCCCTTTGCGGAGTGCGTCAGACATTCTAATCTTTTGGCCATTGCTTAAGAAGAGTAGTCAAGCATGACTTCTTGTGTTTGCTCCACGAGATGCAGGAGACAGGTTGATTGCCGAAAGTATCCCAGCTTGTACATATTACAAAACTCTAGATCAGTGGTTCCCAAACTTTTGTTCCGCCGCTGGTGCAGGGAAAGCCCCTGGCGGGCCGGGCCGGTTTGTTTACCTGCAGCCTCAGCAGGTTCGGCCGATCTGGACTCCCAGTGGCCGCGGTTCGCCGCTCCAGGCCAATGGGGGCTGCTGGAAGCGGGGACACTGGGAGCCGCGATCGGCCGAACCTGCGGACCGGCCGTAAACAAACCGGCCCGGCCCGCCAGGGGCTTTCCCTGCACAAGCTGCCGAACAAAAGTTTGGGATCTAGATTAAGCCACATTATGAAGAGAAACATTAAAAGAATATCGACAGAGTTCCCTAATTTCATGCTCATGGATGTGACATTTTCCAGATTTTCTTCAAGATTTCTTACCTTTCCCTTGATGTATAGCTGAATCCAGGATCCTAAATGCTCGTTAGCACTGAGGTAAAACTTTTGTTTTGTTTTGTAACTGACACAGTGTAGACTTTCAGTAGGCAGACTTCATTCACTCTCTCCCGTGTGTACTTAACTCTTCATGCACCACCTTCGTTCCTTGTCTAGGTGTTCTACATTTTTAATTTAACTTCCAGGCTTCCATGCTCAGTGTTGTGTACCCATTCACATACGCCTGTAACTATATCCCCCCTGAATATTCGGCACTCCCTTGTTCATTCACAATGGTATTCTTATGCACAACAATGCGTTGGAGACTTGCAGCTTTGAGACACAGCTATGAATCACACAACACTATACCCTGCCAGCTAATCTAAATCAGGAACTTTCAAGCAGGAACCAAATGTAAGAGACAAAAACTTTAAGCAAAAGCATGAAGATCGTGTTTCTCTCTGGCCGAGTGTGGAGCTCCTGGTAGATCGGGTTTCAACCACAAGCTTGGCGTTGCTATCCCCGCACCTGATGGATTCCGCGGCTCCAAGCTCCCATCAATTGTTGGCTCTTTTACTGGACACGATTAACGTTAAGGGGGAAAAAACTCCAGTCTCTTCTTTTCATTAGACCTGTGATCCCTTTCAAGGAACCTGTGAGCAGGTCCGTCCATGCCGAGGCAGGGAAGAGGAGCGGCCAGAGATCGGGTGAAGAGCTTATCCAGGAAATAAAGTTAACTCTGGAGGTAAAACTTTGCTGTCCTACGGGAGGCGGGGAGGAGGAGCTCCAGGCTGCAGCGCCTCAGTTAGATACTGACAGCGCGGGGCTCTAGCAACAGGCGGCGGCACAGCCGGAGCAAAGAGGGGGCAATAGGACGCGAGTGGCTGATCTGCTTTTGCTATTCAGGCCATTAGATCCAGTGTCCGTGAGTTCCCCACCCCCCATCCCCTGGATTCGGAGCCAAACCCCAAAGCACGGGCTGGCTTCTACGTCTCCGCAGCTGGGACGTTACAGGCACCCCGGGGCCTCCCCCTGCCCTTCTCTCCCTGGCGCAAGTTTACCTTCGGGTTGGTGATGAGCTGGTGCTCGTCCTGGTGCAGCAGCGCCCTGGAGTTGGACTCCGAGTTGTTGACGTAGATCTGGAGGCAGGGGTACAGCGAGGTGCCCTTGCAATCCGTGCCACACGTGAACGTGCATTCAAACATCTCCCCGATCTGTTGCACCGAGAGCACCGTGCAGTTGGCAGCTTTGCCTTGCAAATCCTGCAAAGCGGGGTTGAGCCAGCAGAAACCCAGGATGAAGAGCGACACGATGCCGGAGACGATCAGGAACAAGCCGAGCCGGATGCTTTTGTCTTCGGCTTCTGTGTACTCGTAAGACACCCTGATTTTCGCCATCTCTCCCTAGACCACCGGCAAGCGCTGCCCCAGCGTGGCAGCGAAAACAGCAGAGGGTGTGAGAGGAAAAGGGGGCGATCGGAGTCAAACTCCCTCCACTCCAGCTGCCAAGCTCCCCTCAGCTGGGGTCCGGAGCTCCCCTGCTGAGGCGAGACGCCGCCGTGCAAACTCTTCACTCCCGCCGCATGGTGCAAGGCGGAGGGTGCCAGTCACCAGTGCAAGCCCCCTCCTCTTCCCCCCGAGCGAGAGGTGTTTCCCGTTCCCCGGGCCTCTCGGCCTCTCCCTCCGCCAATGATCGGCGCTGGCTGGGAGCCTGACAACATCTGCCGGGAGATAAACCGCTTAGCGGGAGTGAGCTCGCCGCTCCCCCAGCAGCCCCTCATGGCTGGGAGACTCGCCGGCTCAGAAGTGACCCCGCTGATCCGCGGCAGCCGGTTGATCCCGCCCCCGAGCGAGGCAATCTCCTCTAGGGACAGCTTGGCCCGGGATTATCTGCCCCCGGAGACGTGTTCCAGGAAGCGCCTGATTACTGCTCCGGATTAATGCCATCGAAAGGCGCTCCTGAGCCGGGGGAAACGCCAGCCCCACCCGGGGGAGGGCGGCGGAGACGGCGGGATCAGCGCCGCACGTGAGGGGGTAACTCGCTTGCATCCAGCCCTGCGCCAGGAGGGGCCGGTGGGGAGCCGACTCAGCCGAGACACGGTTTTCATTCAGGGCTCTGCTCGGCTACGGTGCCGGGCGGGCTCAGAGCCCGGCCCCGCCCCGCCGCACGTGTGCCGAGCGCTCCCGCTGGAGCGGGACCCCGCTTCCAATCCCAGCCCGCGCCTCGGCGCGTGCCCCCGAGACCGAGCTGGACCCGCGCTCACCGCGGCGGCGCCTGAGCCCGGCCCCCCGAGCAGCGCGCGGCGCCAGCTTGCGCCGCTCCTCAGAGCCCGGGCCCAGAAAGCAGCACCCTCGCGCTCAGTGCGCGGGCAGCCCTCCCTCGCCGGGGCCTTATCAGTCCTGAGCCCTCGACTGACCCGAGCTGGGAGCAGCCCGCCTGCCCTGGGCCAGGCAATCAGCGTGGGTACGAGAATGTCTCCCCCGGGCGCCGGGAAGACACTGAGCCTGGCGCCTAATCTCAGTGGCGCGCCGAGGCGGTAAAGCGGCCAGCTACCTAAACCGACCCCCGCAGATGGCTGAGGGCGCTGAGCTCTGTCGCCCGAAGCCCTTGCACACGGTGCTTTGGAAAGAGGCTGAGGCCTGGCAGCACAGCCAGAAGCACAGGAGTAGGGTTTAGTACACAGCGTTGGTCCAGGCCAACACCCCAAGCTCGAAGAGCCTCTGGGTGGCGGCGAGGGTTGCCAACTTTGGCTGGGCATGTTCCTGGAGGTTTCATCACATGACATAATCTTTAATTCTTGGAGACTCCAGGACAATCCTGGATGGGATGGCAACCCTAGTGGTGGCACTCCTTGCTGGGCAGAGGGAGCAGGAGAAGGACCTCCCGGCTGTAGGGGGAGAGATAAATCACAATTGTGGACATGCCCGCTGCCCTTCACCTTACCTACGCTCAGCATGGAGATGGGGAGAGATCAGAGCTGTTAAGCCAAAGGTTTTTTTTTTCCTCTCACACAGACACATAGGCATTGGTTTGATTTTCTAGTAGCCCAAACTCAGCTTCAGAGATTAAAATCTTTTACAGGCCTGTGCTCAGAGCACAACTGCAGGAATGGTAGAACAACACTTTAGACCATTTTTGAATGTCTTAATATCGTTCCGTCCACCATCTGTCACCCACAACAACTCCACTACAGAGCAGATTGCCTGATATAACTGGTAGAAGTAGCAGTTACTGTTTTCCAGTAACTGGGCTTCAGCTTTACTCCAATTTGTGAGATTAATTATGTCCTTTGCATCAGAAAGACGTTGTAAAAGCAAAGTCTTATTCAATTAAGTTAAAAAAAATGATCCTGCTGAGTCAATGTAAACTCAGCAGGAGAAACATTTCTATTAGGAAATCTGTTCTAGTCCAGCATGTACTCTACAGGAAAACCTAGCAACCAGAGTTGAACATAGGTTGTACCCTGCCAAAAAAAAACGTGGCAGTCCAAAAGCCTGGTAAACCAAGGACAACCATGAAATAAATTCATTGGCAGCAAGGCCCACAAAGACTAGGAAAACCCAAGTCCTGCTAAAGAAATTACTGCTACAGTAAATTTTAGCAACCGGGTGCATTTGAGTGGCTATAAACAGAAGTGGAATTAAAAAAGTGATTTATTTTTGCATAATATTGTAGCAAAACAGCAAACATTTATCTTCTTGACACCATTCTCTGTGTCAAGTTGTCTGGAGTTGCAAACAACCTTGAGTGACAACCTCAGGGCAAACTGCGAAGAAGCAGGGCAGAGACCACAAACTGGTGGTGTGTTCTATATTTAGATTTCACTAACCTAACCAAGTATCAAATGTGAACTCCTCAAGCACTACACCAGCTTTACCCTGGAGTTCCAGACAGGCCCAGGCAAACCTGCCTTTGTGATAGATGATCCCTTTTTTATACCAAATATCACAACAATATTCAGTTTACTCACAGTCCCAAAGGACCAAGTCACTTACCCCAGGTCAAGTGCACCCTATATCTCACCAGACAATGTTTGTAGTCAATCCTATAATTAACTAAAGGTTTATTAACAAGGAAAAAATGGGAGTTATTTACAAGATTAAAGCAGATAACCATACACACAAACGAGTTACAGTCTTAGGTTTCAAAATGTAATAGAAGCAGCTGTAATGTGCAAGCTCTATATGACCTTTAGGGCTAACCTATGCTAAACAGCTGGGGATCCCTTGCTTATGCTTAGAAGTCTTGCCCTCTCCCTGAAGTCCAAGCAGCACAGGGATAATTTCTTCTTGACAGGGATTTGTATTCCCTTTCCCCAGGTCAAACTGATAGGACGGTTTGTGCAGATCCCCTCTTCATGGGTGTGTGGGGAGCAATAAACAAAGTCCTTTGTCCACTGATTTTCCACACTGGTTCATCTAGTGTCTATAGGACTTCCTTTGTTGAGCAGGAAATGACCCCTCTTGTGATAAACTAGTATTTCACACTTGGTATTACTTCTCTCCTGACTGTGGGAGTTTCCATTTTCATAGGAAACACTTTTATAGTTACAGAGCAAAACAATTAAATATTACCTTATAACATGGTATACAGATATTATAAGTGAGATTAATGCATGCAGCAGCTCATCAAACATTTCACAAAGTCCAAACACGTCTATAAATTTAATGACTGTTTTATCAGTGCTAACACACAGTTGAGCCAGATGGTTTCCAGATATACCTTAATCAGCGTTACGTGAGGCCTACAGACCTTGGCATGAGCTGGCACCTGGTCTGCCAGCGTCAAACTCTGCTCCGTCCTCGTGCAGTATCTTCAGTGACTGCTTGGTAAAAAGTTTTCTGGGTGGTTATGGGTGCATGCAGACTAGCAAAAAGAGTAGTTATGGGGTACATATGCAAATTTCATTCTAAGTGCAATCAGATCTAGTGTTTCCGATTAACATAGCTTTATGGTCACAAAGAAAAGTAGCTGCCCTAGATGGGTCCAAGCCCACTGAAGATCCAGCTGTTAAATACAGCCTGCTAATAGAGTCAGTGAGGCATCCACGGTAGCAAGTTCATTACCCTGTCTCACTGGCCACTGCTTGTTCATGGCATTTGCTTTCAACCCCATACAGTTTATTGCAGTAGTTGATCCCAAAAGTGACAAATGTGTGAACTACTGTGGCCAGGTCCATAGCAGAAAAAGAGCAGTCTCATGCCTGGCTGCAGATATTGAAAGGCGCTTCTAGTTACTGGTGCCAGTAAGCAGTCCTTCTGGACCCCCAAGACTCCATCCACACTGGTGCTCAGAGGATGGACACCTTTGAAGAAGGGTAATGTTACAATTAGGGCCAGTGCTTGAAAACACTTTTCTCTTTCCACTATCACCTCCTATGTCTTCCCTGGGTTTAACTAATATGGGTTTTACTGTTACCCAGGCACTGGCAGTGTTGAGTAATGGGGCCGTGCCTGATGTGACGTTACATCATCAGTACCAGCAATATGTAGAAGTACATACGAGCTTCTTCTAGGGGATTAAATATAGATGTTGAATGGGAAGAATAGGGGTGATTACTGCAGGACCCTAGGACTGGATGCTCTTGAGGTGAGGAAGTAGCAGTCATCACAAACCTCTATGGTATGCGTCTCCCTAGGCACATCTGTATTTACATACTACACACTACTACAATAGTATCTGTACAAAATATGCCTTGTGAGGTGACATATGAAAGTTAACACCATGCTGGTTATTAATATAATTGTAAAATGCATGTGTTAACTGTGACAAAGTTCCTGCTCTACCTTGGTGGGTCTTGCGCTTATTGGCAGATTTGCTCGCTTTGGAGCTTCACAGCAGCCCTCAGCTTGGCCGTTTTTCTGAACCCACAGTCCAGGTCGACTCCTCCTGTGTCTGACCAGGAGTTGGGAGGATTTGGGGGGAACCCGGGCCCACCCTCTACTGCGGGTTCCAGCCCAGGCCCTGTGGAATGCAGCTGTCTAGGGTGACTCCTGGAACAGCTGTGTGACAGCTACAACTCTCTGGGCTACTTCCCCATGGCCTCCTCCCAACACTTTCTTTATCAGCACCACAGGACCTTCCTCCTGGTGTCTGATAATGCTTGTACACCCCAGTCCTCTATCCGCGTCCTCACTCTCAGCTCCTAGTGCCTCTTGCTCCCAGCTCCTCACATGCACACCACAAACTGAAGTGAGCTCCTTTTTAAAACCCAGGTGCCCTGAATAGCCTTCCTTAATTGATTCTAGCAGCTTCTTGATTGGCTGCAGGTGTTCTAATCAGCCTGTCTTAATTGTCTCCAGAAGGTTCCTGATTGTTCTGGAACCTTCCCTGTTATCTGACCCAGGGAAAAGGGACCTACTTAGCCTGGGGCTAATATATCTGCCTTCTATTACTCTCCTATAGCCGTCTGGCCCGAGCCGGTCACATAACATAATATGTGAAGGTTATGAATTCCCTTGGTATGATCAGTGGGGCCACTAGATGATCAAGGTGCTAAAGGAGCACACAAGGAAGACAAACCCGTTGTAAAGAAGCTAAATTAATTCTTTACATTGGTCTTCACTGCAAAGAATGTGAGGGAGATTCCCACACCTGAGCCATTCTTTTTAGATGACAAATCTGAAGAAATGTCCCAGATTGAGATGGCAGTAGAGGAGGTTTTGGAACAAACTGATAAATTAAACAGTAATAAGTCCCCAGGACCAGATGGTATTCACCATTGAGAGTTCTGAAGGAACTCAAATATGAAATTGCTAGAACTACTAACTGGGGCATGTAACCTATTGCTTAAATCAGCCTCTGTAGCAGATGACTAGAGGGTAGCTAAATTAGTGCCAATTTTTAGAAAAGGCTCCAGAGGCAATCCTGGCAATTACAAGTCAGTAAGTCTAACTTCAGTACCAGGTAAATTGGTTGAAACTATAGTAAAAATAGATCAGACTCATAGATGAACATGGTATGTTTAGGAAGAGTCAACATGGTTTTTGTAAAGGAAAATCATGCCTCACCAGTCTAGTAGAATTCTTTGAGGGTTTTAACAAGCATGTGGACAAGGGTGATCCAATGGATTCAGTGTGCCTGAACTTTCAGAAAGCCTTTAACAAGTCCCACGCCAACGGCTCTTAAGCAAAGTAAGCAGTCACGGAATATGAATAAATGGTCAGTTTTCATGGAGTGCTGTTTAACATACTAATAAATGAACTGGAAAGGGAGGTTAACAGTGAGGTGGGAACATTGGAAGATGATACTAAATTACTCAATATAGTTAAGTTCTAAGCTGATTGCAGAGAGTTACAAAGGGTTCCCAGAAAACTGAATGACTAGGCATCAAAACGCCAGATGAAAATCCAGGTTGATAAATGCAAATGCAGGTTAGAAAAAATATTCCTAACTATGCATACAAAATAATGGGTTCTAATTTAGCTGTTACCACTCAAGAAAGAGATCTTGGAGTCGTGGATAGGTCCCTGAAAACAGCTGCGCAATGTGAAGCAGCAGATGAAAAAAGCTAACAATGTTAGGAACCATTAGGAAAGGGATAGATTAGAAAATATCAATGCCACTGTATGAATCCATGGTGCACCCACACCTAGAATACTACATGCAGTTCTTCTTGCCCCATCTGAAAAAAAGATATTAGAAGTGGAAAAGATACAGAGAAGGGAAAGAAAAATAATTAGGGTCATAGAACAAATGCCATAGGAGGAGAGTTTAAAAAGAGTGGAATTGTTCATCTTAGAAAAGAGACAACTAAGGGGGGGATACGATAAAAGTCTATAAAATCATGAATGATGTGGAGAAAGTGAATAGGGAAGTGTTATTTACCCCTTCATTTAACCCAAGAACTAGGGCTCACCTGATGAAATTAATAGGTAGCAGGTTTAAAACCAACCAAAGGAAGCACTTTTTCACACAACACAGTCTACCTGTGGAATTTGTTACCAGATGTAATGGCCAAAAGTAGAACCGGGTTTAAAAAAGAATTAGATACGCTCATGGAGCATAGCATAATGGCAAAGATGGTCAGGGATGCAACCCCATGATCTGGGTGTTCTTGAACTTCTGACTGCCAGAAGCTGGAACTTGATGCCAGGGGAGGATAACTGTATAATTGCCCTGTTTTGTTCATTCCCTCTGAAGCATCTGGCACCAGCCAGTATCTGAAGACAGGATACTG
Organism: Chelonia mydas; assembly: GCF_015237465.2. NCBI lineage: Eukaryota > Metazoa > Chordata > Testudines > Cheloniidae > Chelonia > Chelonia mydas. The sequence continues at coordinate 282,731,147 of NC_057849.1, forward strand.
GGCTAGATGGACTATTGGTCTGATCCAGTATAGCCATTCTTATATTACTAAAACATGGCTAAGACAAGACAGCCTACCCTAGGTAAAGGTGATAAACAGGTCTACCCTAGACAAAGGAATGTGGCTTTACCTCAACTTACATTTTAGCAGTAAACAAAACCATTGAGCTGAACTGGCAGGGGCTCTCATGATCCTGAACTTGAGACACAGAATTAACATGGCTTCTGTACCCCAAAGAGACATACGAGACTGAATCCCCAGAAGGCCTTCCTACTTGTAAAACAAAGATATTCCTTCGGGGATATAAGGAACCGAGAGAGACTCCATCTTTATCTTTGACCTCAGGAGACAAAGAAACCAAGCAATTTGATCTCTGTGATGCATCCTGGCCAGTGAAAAGCAGGGAAGGAGACTAGGGGGTGAGAAAAATCTCCTTGAATAAAGACTGCATCTTGCTAGATTACATTGTAGTCTTTTAGATGTATGTTTTCACTTTTATTTGGTTGGAACCATCTCTACCTTTATTGCTTTTGCATGGTATTCTCTTAATCCATGTTTTTTTAATTAATAAACTTTTACTTTTGCTCAGTATTGTGTTTAAAGGGTCATGTGTATTTACCTCAGTTAAATTAATAAACTGATCTACTGACTTTATCAGAGCAGCAAACTTAGTATCTTCTGTGAATGCACTGTATTGCAGAGAAACATCTGGAGTTCACTGATTGTTACTTGCTAGGCAAGGATTGGGCTGAGAGAGCCTTGAGGAGTTTGCTGGGGAGGTCGACAGACTGGGTTGCAAGGAGCTGACACACTAGTCTTCAACAGAGCTCACACTTGCTGAGGCACAGCAGCAATACGGTGGTTCACAGCTCTTGGTATCTTCTTGAGCGGGTTACAACATGAGACTAACAATCAGGGCCAGCACAGTGTGATTCTTTCTACCCTACCAAGTCATCCAGTCAACCATGAGGTTTATGGTCGTGATCAGCACCATCTCAGTGCTGTATCTGGTCTGAAATCCAATTCAAGGGTCTATGCTGTTGACAGATTACCTGTTTGAAATGTGTTCTTCAGGAGCATTTCAATCACTTATGCAGAATATGGAAGAGTAGACAGGGTGATAAATGACAATTATTTGCATGCAAACACCTGATTTTTTGAGGGGGGAGGAGCTAGACATTTAAAGTTGGCTCCATAGACTGCCCACTCCAACATAAGTATTGATCTGTTTGCAAAGGGCATGGGGTGTTTTCAGAGACCTATTGAATAGCTCACCAATTTACAATGACAAACATTGCCTAAAGATACAGCTGTGAAAGAGCATGCTCAATTGTCTCCTACCTCACCTGTTCTGATTCCATAGCCTTTAGTGTAGGCAGTTATATACAAACAGAGCAGTAGTAATTCCAGAGCAGAAGCGGAGCTTGCAGTTCTTCAGGTGACTTGTGCATTGGACAAAATATGGAACAGCAGTGTCGCTGTTCACTGTCACTTCTCTCATAGGGCGATGCTCAACTTCAAACCTTTACAAATAAGTTGATCCGTAAGTTCTTAAAATGTTATATTCAGCAATATTTGGCACAAAGGCTATCAAGAATCTACTTTTGTGATATGAAGATAAATGCTATTGAATATTATCCACAGTTGCACCACTGCACTCTTTATCTGGAGGTTAGCTCCTGTATATCAAATACATGTTTATAATCAAATATTTTTCAGGAAAATTATGCCAACCTTAGGTGTGTGTCTTGCTGTCTTTAGTTCTTCATACTATCTGCTGCCATCTATTTTTATATTTCTAACATGCTCCTCATTTTGGCCAGTTTATCATCATCCGTCCCCTGCAATCATTCTGCACTGTTAGTATTTTGGGGGATGGTGCTCTCTTGCGAACCACATTGCTGCTCTTTGAGCGCAAACATGTATAAGTAAAATACTAAAACTTCTTACAATGATTCTAAACCTATGTGATCTACATCCAGCCCTCTGGTCCCTAACAACGCATTTTTTACCTCATAGGTTTATTACCTGTCATGTCTACCTTTCAAAAGGACAGCTCCCATGCTGACAAATTCTTTGTTCCTTAGCCTCCTGATTACCTCATTACATCGTGTTGTTCTTATATGAAAGCATGACTAACCCTCCCCCTATTAGTCTTCCCCTTTCAAACAATTAGCAATAGGAGTTCTCTCACATTTGGTATACAATTTTGTATCCTCCTCTACTCCCTTCCAGTATCAATACCCATCCATGTGTTCTGTACTCAGTTGTTATAAGACAAGGGGTCTTTGCATGTAAGGGGGACATTAACTTTCTGAGAGTCATCATCCTTTCCATTGTACCAAAACTGCATACATTCCTCAGTTCATCTACCTGCTAAAAACAAAACAAAACTTACAGACATTTAATCAATTCTTCATCTTGAAGCCTTTTTTCTTACATATGTCACCATTACATTGGTGGTGCTGGTGAAAGAACACTATTTCTTGTCTGTAAGTACTACAAGACCACGTATAGATAACTCTTTAGCTCACTGAACAAATGTGCCGTCAGAAGGTGGTGAAATGAGGATGGAGTATAATGCTGAACACTTACCAGGCCCTTTACCTTTATAAAGGGCTCTACAAATATTTACATTCCATACATTTTATTTGGGTCAGAAAAAGTTACATATGCAATCATTAATGCCCCGATCATAGGATTTGTGACTGGCTAGAGCTCTGCACCTTCAATGGGGCTCTATGTGGGCAGGCCCCAGCACCTCTGCAGTCCCTCTGAAGGGCCGAAGGTGCACCTGCACAGATTGTGATTGCAGGACAATTGCCTAAGTGGTAGCACAGCTAATCTTGTCCAACTGGTCCAAATCAAATCAGTGTTGAAGGTTAACATTTATACAGCACTTTGAAAATCGAGGAGTAATTATTAATAATGTTCCATTAGTCATAAGTAGATTAAAATGTTTAACAAAGAAAGGTAAACATTAACTATGAAATGTGTATCTAATTTGTGCAGGTTTTTAATCCTTTCAGATGTCTAACTACATTATAATTCTTTATTTTTGGTACTGGAAAGACAGCTAGAAATGCCCAGTAAATGTATTAATTCAAATATGCCTCAAGATGTTTGCATTTATTAAGAGTATTAAGGAGAAGCCAATAGACATGTTTGAAAAAATTAGAGGAACTGAATATTTCCAACTGATAATCCACTGAAATGGCCAAGTATGTTGACAACTGGAAAATCTCACATAACATTAACTACTCACCAGTTTTGGATACATTTTGTCTTGTTAATTTATGGATAGACTGCATACTACAGACAAATCTTCATATGAAAAGTAGAGTGCACTTTTCTAGCATCTGAAGGCTGTTTGAGACAATCTACAACTATGGGCAACTGGCTAGAATGAGCTCTGTTAAGCAACCTGTATTTCTTTGTGTGGTTTCCTGTAATTCTCTATAGTAGCAGCAGCGACAGTTCCTGTAATATTTGTCAAAGTGTGTGTGTTTAGTGTAGCCGTCTTACTTCTGTCGTATTTCTATACAACGGCCAATACAATGTTTTGTATAACGGGCATCTTACTTATGCAGACAGTTATTGATTGGTTCATCTGAGAAACTGAACTTTGACTACAGCGGAGGCAAATCACACACAGATGGGTATGAAGGTAAATGGCAAAGAAAAGGTCTTGCTCTTCATCCAAAGCAGTGCCACAGAAAAAAACTGATCCTCTATGTATACCCTTTTTTACCCTATATCCGAAAGCAAGAGAGAGGACAATTGCATTAACAAGTGTCTTGGTGTTTAAGTCAAAGCCTGAATATGAAAATAGTAAATATTGTTTAATCTTTTATAGAAGCTTTTATAGACAGTACCTGGACTAGTAATTTATAAAAGTGTTTCTGCAATACTAGATTGACTGAACTCTTGCTATATTTCTTGAAATCTTTAAATACAATTTTTAGGAGCATGTAGATAAGCTTAGTAAAGCAAGGCTATTGAGAATGCAATGCTTTTGATACCATAAGCAGTTTGTTTATTTGTAAACATGAGATGTATAGATTTCATCCCATACCTTCAAAGAAAAAAGTGACCATCAGGACTCAGTAACAAGAGGAGGCATCCCTTTTTCCTTCTTCTCACAAACATGTCAGCACAAGTGCCCAGCTTTGCATTAGCTTTTGGTCAGCAACAATGCACAGGCATATGAAAGATGAAGCATATAATAGGACAGTTGCTAGTTTGCTTGTACAGTGGACATTACAGACTTTTTAACAGCTGTATACAATAAAAATGGTTGAAATGCGCTTTCACATCTTCACAGATAAAGTATTGTATGTTTATGTGAAATGAAACAGGAAACTTGGGCATATAAATATCTAACAAGTTCAAGTTGAAATTTTTATTTATCCAACTTGTAGTACTATATTTCAAAGTCAGTTGACTTCATAACGTTCAAGAATTTTTTTTTAGCTAAATCTAACTTTACTTTAAAAATAGCTGAAAAGTAACTCCAATAGTAGACTGTTTTTAAAGGGCAAATTAAATCTGAGGTTATTCAAACCACAATTTAAAAATTAATCTGTAAAATTCAACTTCATTATTATTCAAATGACTAGATGTAAACTCTTTTGATGCCCCCAAAATGCTGAGGGCAAAATTATTTGTTAGAGGGAGGAAAACAAATAGCCAAATCCCCGAAGTTCTCACCCTATGTGAAGAGTCTCAAGTGAGAATCCAGGAGAAAAAAGTTACAGTACAGTAGCCTGTACCCAACCCAAACTCCCATTACCATAATTTTGAGATTATCCTCTAAGAAAAATGTGGGGGGAAGCATGGTATCCAAAGAATAAGCTTATTCTGAAATGTATAACTATTTTAACCTATGCAATTTTAATATATTTAGTTATTTGGAATACAAAACTATGCAGCTCATTCATTAGCATCACAATTGTTCATTTTAAATCCCTTCTTGATTAAGGTAGGCTGCCAATGACGTTTACATTCAATTTCAGTCAGTGTAAATACACAATTCCTGTGGAAGTCGTTTTAATTAAAATTATTGGGAGATTACTAAAAAGTAAATTTTAAATGTGTCCTGTGTAGTTTATTATTATATTTAAAACAATTTTATTTAGAAATTGACTAACCTGTTTGAATCGTTGAGTCACTACCAACTAGATATCAATGCCAGGATCTAGGTGTCTGCTAAACAGACTTACAGAAATGAAAGAATTGACGATTTCCAGAGTTATTTTCAGCATTGCCTCTGGGTCATTACAAAAAAATTGTAATTCAAAGTTAGTGGCTCCAGTTACTGAAATGCAGCACATTCTAGAACTTCAGTTAAATACTAATTAAAGTATATGACTCAGCTTATTCGAAGCAAAATCTTCTGAAAATTGAGAGTCAATAGCTTTTTTGAAATAAGATTATCTACTGTAATAAACTATAAAAATTCAAATCAATTGCACTGATCTAAAGATACAACATTGCACATAATGTACGGCAAAATAGCAGCAGGACTATTAAGTTCCTGTGCTGGATAACACTTACTGTGTCAATCAGCAATCTGTCAGTCACTAATACTAAAATACATAGGGCAGACAGCTTTGGCACCCAACGCCAAAATATTGTACATGAATAACCGTACATGTGTGAGTAGCCTCGCATGTTCAGCGGGACTACATGTGTGTTCAGCGAGACTCAAGTGCATGAAGTTACTCACATTTGTAAATATTTGCAGCATCAGGACCCATCACTGTAATAAAACTCAGACAGGGACTTGAATGCTAAGATTGCTTGTTTTTAACTCAGTTTTGGAAAAAGCCCAGTGGTTTGAGATAAGACTGGAATAGTTGTCTAACTGAATATTCCCTTCACTGCTATTTCTAGACACATGCGTAATGTCCATTTCATTTTTTTCCCAACAGAGAAGTGATTATCCAAATAAACTGGAATGATTCTTCTTCTGTTTCAATGCATCAGTGAAGAGAGCTTTATAACAAACCTTAACAAAACCACAACTCTAGAAATGTCTTTGAAACACTTCAAAGATCTAAATATTTCCAACTGTTTTGAGAAAGCCAGGTTCATACTGCTACTCATAACTTACCTTGCGTACGGTCCACAGAGGACTGACTACATGTAATTACAGAAAAAGACTTAAATGAAAACAGTTGAAGAATAGTAATCTTTTTACTCCAAGAATAATAATGTTATAGTGAATATAAAAATCACCTCCAAAGTTTTTTGTACATTAGCTGCCACAGGATATACAACAAACCAGTGTGTTATAGCATAGGGTATGTCTACACTGCACATCAGCCCCGGGTTAGAACTCAAGTTAGCAGACCCTGGGTTTGTTAACCTAGGGTTTGAGCATCATCTGTAACCTCAGGTTTGGCATTCATAAACCATCGGTCCCAACCTGGGGCTTCAGCATCTACACCGCACTATGCTGGCCCCTCCCAAAATGTGGCCACTCTAACCTTTGTTCATGGTGCAGTGTGGGAAAACTTGACTGTCCACCAAAACTTGACTGCCAAAGAACAAAGAAAGTTGGCCATTGGGATACTTTAGACAGACTCCCAGAACATGAGTCCAGTGGGGCTGCATCTATACTGCAAAGCAATTGTGGCTTGAATCCTGGGTCCTGGCTTGACTCAGGCTTGGATCCTCCACCCCTCCGTTAGGGTCCTGGGAGCCTGAGTTAGCGGGATGTGTGTGTCGACAGAGGAGGGGTTAGGCTTGAGCCTGAGTTCGAACCCTGGGCTTACACTGGAGCGTAGATATACCCACAGGATAGGTCTACAGCGTAATACAAAAATCCTCAGCACCAAGTCTCAGAGCTTAGGGCAGCTGACTCAGGCTGCGGGGCTAAAAATGTTCAGGCTCAGGCTGGAGCCTGGGCTTTGAGACCCACCCCTCTCGCGGGGTCTCAGAGCGTGGGCTCCCGCCCAAGCACAAACATCGACACTGTAATTTTATAGCCCTGTAGCCTGAATCCTGTGAGCCCGAGTCAGCTGACCCAGGCCAGCCATGGCTGTGCCGCGGGTCTTTTATTGAAACACAGATATAATCATAGTATCCTAACTCAATTCAGTCACCAAAATATGCTGATTAAAAATCTTTTCAGTAAGGGTATTGTGTATGTGTGTTTGTTTTTTAAAAAGAGTTCTGCTTTTTATTAAGGAGACCTGTAGTTGTTCATGGAGTACTTCAAGTTTTATATCTTTTGTTTTTTATTCAAAGCTCCTTCTCCTGCTTTGGCACAACATGATACAAAACTAAAATAACCCAGGAGTTACCAGTCTTTGTACCCCCTTATTTAATCACCAAGAAGCAGGATAAATGAGCCACATCATTTATTCCCTTGGAAAGTATAAGTCATCAGTTCCTGCACCGACACTTGTGCATTGTATTTTATATTAATTTTAAGTACATCAAGTTTCTGAATTAGTGAAACTGAATGCAAAGTCTTTACAAAAGTCACCGTTTGGAAGATGCGGTTACGTTCCTAATTCCAGATTAATGATTGATTTTTAAAAGGTCATCACATACTTTGCAGCATGTAAGGTTTTGTTTTGTTTTGTTAATTTCACTAACTGTCTTGCTCCTTACTCTACCTTTGTTCATTTCACCAAGACTGATACTGTGCGGGAAAAAATATATTAGACCACAAATAATCACATCTAAATGAAAGTTAATGTATTCTTAAGGTACTTTTAAAAACCTAAATCTTGAAGTCTAAGCAGGCCTTTTAAAATTAGAAATATTTACCATGAGTATTAAACTGTTGTGATTTTTTCAGTACATCATCCCTCCGTTTATAGTTTTTGTTTCTTAATAGTTAAATGTTTGATTCTTTTCTGAGCTAGGGAAAAATCATAGGCAACTTTTTTCATCAGTGTTTGTAACCATTTAAATTATGACCATCACTTTCCTTTCAGATTGAGAAAGTTGTTTGCTTTAAATAATAAAAAGATGATATATAAGTAGTTTTATATTTTTATGTCTCTCTTATCCCAAAATACATATAAAAATGTAGAATTTAAAGTTGCTATACACCTGATACAGAAACACAGCAATGTCATTATTGGTCAATTTCCAAACATTATATGATAAATGCCAACAAACTGTTTTGTACTACATAGAAAAATAGGTTAAAAACTAAAATAAAAAAAAAATCAAGATTCACTGACATTGTTTTGCTGTCTTTTCTTGCTTTGGTAACCGCAGGTTTTTTAAAACATAGTTTGCATCATCAGATGTAATATAGTTCACAAGTCGTTGAATGTAAAATAACTGTCACATTAAAATAAGGGACACACACTACCCAGGTTGTTATTTTTTTCCTTTAGTCTAGAGAACAGTTACAGTACTTTCCAGAAATGGTGTATTCAGGTTTTGTTTATTGAGGTCTGAGCCTCAGGAAGTCATATGCATCAAATGAAACATACTTCTCTGTTTGAAGTGGTAAAATATCAGCTTGGAAGTAAAGCTGTGACGAGTTAGGATATTTTAATTCTAAACCAACAAACCCATCACAAAAAGAAAAGTATTTTAATATGAACCTTTCTATCATTTCAAATGTTACCCAACCCCATTTGTAAAAAATAATTTTCTATTTTGTATTAGTTTGTTTAATGTGAAAACAAGATTGACCATAATTTTTGGCCTACTGAGGAAAGGTATATAATCTCTTAAATTATTTGTCAGCAGCTAAAAGACTCTTCAATGTAAGTGTCTTAACCACTGTACAGCTTGATATTTTTAATACTTCAACAGTTATTTTCATTTTTCATTGTTGAAGAAATGATTTCACAATTTCAAATCAAAGTCAACACTGCAGTGAGGAGAGCTTTTCTACTTTATTACAAAGAGAAGAAGCCTTTATGTGGTCAGAAAATACAAGATTGATTTTTTTTTTCTCTTCCTATGAAACGCTGCTGTTCAAACAGCCAGAGTGAATTGTCTCAGTTCACTTCTTTAAGTCCCATCACATTCACTTGGGTATGGATGTCCTTGGCTGCTGAAAATCTGGCCCTTTAGTGCACAGGGCGACAAAGCAGTCCCCTGACCAGCAGTTCCAGAATGTCCCGTTTTCATATATTGCATCCATGCACACCTCCTAAAAATGAGGTACAGCAGGGCAAACATTTTCCAAAATAGATGTCATATATATAATATATACACATTCGTACATACATACCTTTATTCATGTGATGTCCAAAAATTTAAAAAAAATGTACACATTTATTACAAAATTGTAACAAAGACTGGACAGTGTTTTGCTCATTCTGGAAAGATGAAGCTCAGTAATACACAACCCTGGAAACTAACCAGAGGTTGTGGCAATATCTTTCTTCTAAACAGTCAGATATTCTTGCATTAAGCTTGGCGAAAACTGCCTTTCAAAAACATAAGGGGAAGTAAAATGAAGGAAGCAGACCTTGCTCATCTTTCCAAATGAAATACGAGAAGGATCTTCACATAAAAATGCACAAACATTTTTTATTACCAATAGTGCTACAATGAACAATGCAAATTGTCTAATTTTGTCTTTTTGCTTTTCTTTTTTTTTTTTTTACATTTTGGAAACTAAGTGGTAAACTTTTGACAGTGTATTCGCTTGTCTTTAGACCCAAGCTTGTCTGCTGGCAAAAAATAAAATAATACAAAAACAAATTCAGACCCTGCTCAAACTAAAGAAAAACAAATTACAAATTTAGTTGTTGGGCAGCACATAATTAGTAAGGCAGGACCTCAAATGGTGACCCTTTGCATGAGCCAATTGCCAGATCCTCAAGGAATTAAAACCAGGATGCCTGAGCCACATCAGTTCTGCAGTTATTTTGAGTATTGTGCTGAGACAGCCATACCCCAAGAAAAGGGAAGTCTTTAGAAGGCTTGCTGAGCAGGGTTGTAGTTGAAGGTTGATGGCAGATGAGGCCTTTCTTCTAATTTGTCATATTCCAGATGGAACTCCTACAATTAAAACAAAAAGGATTATTTAATTGTTGATATTTCCCTTACATATGTAAATGTCTGTATCCATGACAAGCAACTTCTTCTCTAAGTAAAATGATGCTTTTAGAAATAGCTTGATTTAATTCCTATTTTATAAATGAGGCCAAAAAACCCAAACATTCTTTTGTGATCATAGTTCATTATTTTAAAAAAATCAATATAATACAGTGCAGTGTCTGCAATAGCACCGTCTTACCCATTTTTTAAATGCTAAGTTAGCTTCAGAAACCTAGTTGTGAGCACTTAAACTATTAAACATACAGACAAGATACAAATATGCAGGTAAGTCATTAACTAAACTTTTAGTAAACCCGTTTTTCAGCAATTCAAAAGATCTTTTCAAAGATTTACTTTAGATGCCACAACACTGAGTTTCGAGGTATTTTGTGGCATATCACCATGCCAACTGTTAGCGGAAGGCAAATTAGTCAGAAATACCATGAGGCCAGGTTTCTTCTTCATGATATGAAATACAAGAAGAACAAAACTATGTAAGGAGATTTAAATCTACTTAAGAATCACAGATGTAACAAAGCATTCCACTGCCTTTTATACCTAGGTGAAGTGTTGAAGTTCTGGTGTATCCATCTTTCCTTTCGGTTTGCTGAGGCATAGGTATAAGCCCTTTATTACTACTCTACACTTCAATAGTGGCTTTCATCTAAAGACCTGAAAGCACTTTATAAACCATTGTACTGAATATTAATATGCTCAGCCAGTGTATGAGGCTCTTACAGCTACTAATTCATAAATGCACAGTTTCTCTCTCATTTATACAATCCCTTGCACTATGTGGGCATTTGATTTGCTTAGTAATTATAAAAATATTCCAGCCACTCAAGTATGTGAATATATTCTGAATAGCTAGCAACCATTATGAATCAGATTGCTAGGATACCTACCATTTAAATACCGCTTGACAACTCTGCTATGAATATGCAGTGCTCTGCTTTTATTACAATTCCACTGCATGATCTTGAATTGTGATCACCAATTTGTGTACTCACATCGGCATCTTCAGCATACAACTTGGATACACGCAAAAATATTCATAAAACTGGGCCTTAAAAAAAATCATTTTTTAACTTTTTAGTAGTTTGACAGCTCCCGAAGCCCCTTTCATTGAATTTTCATTCAAAAAGTGAAAGTTTAATTGAAAATTTAGTACAGTACTTTAAGGATACTTTCTGTTAACTCAGTAATAATCATCCCAGGCTAAATAACATTTGCCTTCACCTTTGTAATTTATTGAGCTTACTATCTCAAACAACAAACCTCCTATAGATTCTAAACTTATCTGGGTAGGGACTATGTCAACTCTTACTGAGGAACACACTCAAAGCATTGAAAAAATAATAAAGCCTCACAACACCCTTGGCGGTAGTTAAATATAGTATTATTTCTATTACAGATGGGTAAGATGAATTAGAGAACAAATTAATGCACAAGTTGGGATTAGAGTTCAGGAGTTCTGAGTCCCAGGCCTCTGATCTTCAAGGGGAAACAACGTTTTTATGGCACAGAGAAAAAAATTCACCATGGTAACGAGGGAATTTAGATAATCATGCTGAGAATTAATTGAATCTACATCCCCCAAATAAAGATCTCCACAAACCTTGAGAATCCCAGCAGCATCTACAAGGCCAGGGCCATGTGCATGAAAGCTGTCTCCCCCTACTGCGGCTCTGGCCTCAACATTCATCCCATCCTCCACCCCAGCTTCCTGGCTGAGGCAGCTCCTGGGGACCCTGAGGTGGAAATTAGTTAATATAGCGTGCCACTGTATTAATGTTGGGGGGTAAATTCCACCCCATGCACATCCATGGATAGAGTGGGGTAATGCACAGGCACATAAGCTCTCTTTTGGGGGGGGAGGGGAGGGAGGGGGAGGGCAAGGGATACCAGTATGTGGAAAAAGCTTCCACACATGGTTCTTGGGGTTATAACTTAAGGTAAAAGTCTTTCACTTTGAAATAAGAAAAATGCCCCTCAAATTACCTTCTCTCCAACCTTCCAGTTCATGATTCTCAGAGTATGTTCTGCAGATGACCAGTAAAGGCTCTGCAGATCATTACCAGTCTATGGATCACAGTTGGGGAACTGCTACTTTAACAAAACTTATTAAGCAAGAAAACAGGTAAATGCTAAGATCAGTTACTTCAAACCTTCACATATTCTGGAGTGCATTCAAGACTACATGTAGAGAACAGCCACTTGAATTAATGTGTGGAGTCTAAAGGAAGGAATCTTACTGGCTCATGAGGGTTCCTTTAGAACCATATGGATTGAGATTTGTAACTGACAGTTTTTTTAGTAAATATTAACACCTACAGGATGCAAGTTTTGTAAGCATTAAAACAGTGTTTGTCAGTCATTTTTATTGCTGCTTCAGGTATGCTGAAGTATTAAAAGATCCCACATTCAAAGTGTGTAATTACACTTAAAAGTTATTATATTTAACAATATAGGGGAAAATAATTCACTGACCAAATATTTTTGAAAACCAAAAAGTAGTGTATTTATTGCACATAGAAAAATACTTTCATACATGTTATTTTACGTTTCACTTTAGTTAGTAGTGGGCATCATAGATTTGGATATGAACAATAGCATTGATCATTTTTGTATTTATTAGATACAAAGAAATGGAAAAAACTCCAGCTCTCTATTAAGCAAACACTGGTTAAATTAATTGCTTTTATTTTTCATATGGAAACAATGATTTTTTTAAATACCTTGAATTAACCAAGAATAGGGATTCCACACTTCGGGGGGAAAATCCCACAAAGCATATCCAACGCTAAAGAAATTTTCTGTGCAGTGAATCTTATTTTTCATATGTCATTCTGATTATAGTCACGAAGAGAGTGAGTTATGTCACAGCAATCAATGTATTTATACAAAATATTTAGTAGGTGTGAACACCAAATATGGAAAGATAATTGTTTAAAGAGGATTAATGGAATAAGAGAGCAAAGGCAAATGTAGGCTAAACAGGCTAAATGTAGGGAAAATGATGAAGTCTACTGGACTGTGAATCAGTCTCCTATGGGAAACAGTGGAAGCCCCATTACTAGACATAGTTTTCAATTAAACTGGAAACAATACTTGCATTAGCTACAAAATGGACACAAAAGACCCAAACAGAAATTAGGAACGAGAACCTACTACTCTATAGCATATCTTTGTCATTAAATGTTGTTCTATTAATAATTTAAAAAATATTTAAATATTGACCTTAAATATTTGAAAGGATATTTAGTATAGGCAGCATCCCTTTTCTAAGAAAAAGAATGTGTTTTCTGATGTCTACATTTCTCCACCATAAAGAATTCAAGCTTCTAGGAAGGAAGAATAAAGCCAGTGTTTTTAATTTTGTTTCTTAACAGGGATCAACTTTCCTCATTTTTGAAGAGAGAAATTATAAAATTTTAGTTAAGAGAATTTTCTTTTAGTAATGTTTAATCATTGGTGGCATTGCTTGGCCTCATTGTCTCCACTTTCCTTTCTCTTGTTATTGGGCCTTTCAGCATCACCTCAGCAGCTTCAACAGAGGAAGCTATCCAGCTGAGTATTCTCTTGTTTTATCTGCTCAGTATAAAATCAAAATTTCTCTAACCATGTTGTACTTTCTACATGGAATAGGATGAAAAGCGATAAGCATATCATAGTTGTGATCAACATTTCCTTAATATTTCTGTTTACGGTGAATAGGAAATAAAATTCTTCAATATTCAAGTTCTTGGGCTATTTATCTAAATGTCTATGGATAATTCATTTAATTTGAATTTCAAAACAATCTAGGAAGCTGTCTCAATGCTTATTCAATTTTCACTCATTTCCTTTTTCAGTCTGTTACCAAAGGTGAATGTAAAGTAAAACTCATTCTTTATTAAATTAATGTGATTTGCTATTTCACTGAGTAGGATTATGTATAATCTATTTTATTAGATTGTTAAAACTAGCCTAAGATGTTGTCACAGAGTTTTATTAAATTGCAAGTATAGTCTATATTTTTTAAAAAACAGTCTGGTACTTTTGGTAATATTATCCAAAGAATGCACATATACATTACAACAAGAGGAAAGATTTATAAAGTACCTAGAAAAATAATTTATTTAAAGTACAGATGTAAATGATGGTAATTTATTGCAGATAATTCTAACCTGACTGCAGTAAAGCAACATCCATGGACCAATTAAGTAGCAGTTATTAATATGCTCTTCTGGCAAACTGATATTCTCAATATTCGGTAATAATGTATCTGTTACAGTAAAACAAAGTACAAGGAAAATATCTTTAAAAATGTCTTCATGTGGTTGTAATTGATCAGGATACATTCTCCACGGTATCTGATATTTGTACTGCCCTGGAATTTAATTTTTCTAATGGGATTTAGAAGTGTAGTCACTTAGACAACTAACCCTTCATATTACAAACAGCATTTAAATTTAATCATGTCCTTATTATCCTAAAACTCTTGGGAAATTTTGACTCAAAAGGTTAATATTAGAGATAGCATTTTTACTACACAGACTTAAGGCCATATACTTGCTCTCCATCTGTGCCTGAAATTCCCACTGGTCTCAGATGAGTTTTACACATAGTAACAGCTAGCCTTGCTCAAAAAAGCAATTTTTCCCCATAGTCCTCCATAACTCCCCTTCAACCAATATTCAGCTTGCCTTGTATATTTTGCTCCAAACTAACAAGAAATCAATAAGTTGTTAAGATGCTACCGCTTGTATGTTCCTTGGATCCAGAATTCTAAAAAAGGTATAAAAGCTCTTCCTCTTTCCCTAACTAGACGTCAGGTCCTCTCTAATATTGGACAATTATTGTCAATTTGTGAAGTTGAAGGAGGCAGGAAAAGCTGTATGGATCTGCAGAGACAATATATTTGGGAGAGCAACAGCTATTGGTAAAAGTAATCTTTCTTCATTGACACTGCTGTAGATTACCTATCCCCGGAAGAAGGACGAGGAGTACACTAGTCAAAAAGACTGAAGTTCTGCTCTCCTGAATACAGCATCCAATCTACATTCTCAAAGAGAATATTGCTTTCTAAAAGTAGGAATAATCAAGCTACAAGAAGCAACTTTACAATTTCTACTACAGGCATATAGTGAATAGCAGCTATGCAGGCTGCTACCTCTGTGGCAGAGTGGACACTTATTCCTTCTGGTACAGCAATTCAAGTAAGCTCATAGGATGTTTGAATACATAATATGATCCATTCATACAGACTCGGAACTGAAAGAGTTTGGCCTTCACTCTTCTTCAAAAGTGAGAAACAACCTTGTAGATTTCCAATAGGGCCTTTTCCCCCCTATTAAGATAATACCTCTCAGAATGTCTCAGGCTTGTAGGATAGCATTACTGACAGCATATCTAAGACTAAGAAAAAAAATTGAAAAAGAAATCAACCAATTCAGTTAAAAATCCAAGTTCATCTAGGCCAATTTTGTTTAAGGCCCTACAATTATCTTCCCCTTATGAAAAATTTTATAAGGCAGCTTTGCCATTAAGACCTGAAGTGTGTAAATGCTCGTGTGTTAGCCAGCCAAAAAAACAACAACAAAACAAAACCTAACTACAGATGCAAAAAGTAACATATCAAGAAGTCAAAAAAAGATTCCATAAACTTTGTGAGAACTAGATGTTCTCACATTCACCAGACTAGTAAGAAGCCATTTTATTGAGGGATTTGAAAATACTGAATACTCCTGCACATTAATATGGTAATATATACAATAGGTCATCTCTGACTATCTGTAGATGAAGACAAACATGAGTCCACTGTGTTAACAGAAAATTCACGGTAACTGCTACACGGGGGGAAATGGAACTACCCCCTTTAGACTCTGATTAAACCTGAAAATACTTTCACCTACAGGCATATAACTGCTTAGAAGAATTTTTGCATGATTCCAAACAGCAGAGATGTGATTTACACAGAGAAGTGCAATGACTCACCAAACAATCAATCCTGCAATTAGGCTTTCAGGTTAAGGGAATCTCAAGTTGGATGAAATATTTGCCCTCTTTCTTGACATAAAGGATCTAAGAATAGGTTATAGGGAAGAGTAACGGGTAGATTCTTGAAAAGGGCTAATATCCAAGAACCATGTCTGCTGAGCTAAAGATATCAAGATCACTCTGGCCCTGACCTATCAACTTTGAAATAACAGAGGAAATGGGAGAAAGGCATATATATTCCCCTTTCCTCGATGCATAAGAAATGTGGAACTTCAAACAAACATCTATTCTGTAGCAGATCAGACATTTAAATTCCAACGTTGCAAACCCATGCCATATTCAGATGGCCCTATAATGACAAAATAAAACTTTTCAGTGAATTCTCAAGGGACCACTTGATCCAATAAATTGTACTGTATGTAGTGTAAGGATCTTGGGTGGTTTTTTTGTGTGTGTGTTAAACTCATGCCAGAGGTAGCGCTGAAGACATCACCTTGTTCTGAATGCATCATTCCATAAAAGCACTCAGCATCTCATAACAACAATGGAAGTCAGTTCTTCCCTTGGTGTTCAAGTAAACATATTGCCATAGTATTGCACCTGAGAATCTTCGCTGCTTCCTCTGGAATTGGACAGTTGATAGTCAAATTCTAGTGAGGAAAAAAACTCCTATAAAAAGATCTTAAAATTATGCTAAGGAAACTACTAACACACCGATAACTAAATTTTTGAAGAAAAATAAAATTCTGTAAAATCTTGACATTGATCCTGTACACAGTGAGGCTGGATTTTGAGACTGCACTGTCTGCCAAAGAGGAACAAAGCAAGATGAATAGAAGTAGGGATATTGTTTGCGTTGAACACCACCCTATGGCCAAGAACCCTAGTCCTGAGGAGCTTTGGCTTATGCCCCAAAATACTTCCTAATATGAAAGGATTCTGTGATTCAAGTGATAAAGCATGAATCTCCTACAATGCACATCTGTAGAGGGAATACCATGAAGGAGAAATGGTTTAATTTGAAAATAAAAAGTTTGTGCTCTGTTTTTAATGTTCTAAAACAAAGTACAGTATTTGCATGCCCAACTTCTAAATGGCAAGAAGTAATTACTCCATAGTTCAGTAATCAGAACAAAGCAATTGGATTTTAACTAGAACTATTGGAAAATGATATTCTGCATTTTTTTCATCTCTTCAAGAGAGTGAGAGGACAGTTCTCCCCCCCCCCCCCCGCTTCCAGTAATGAACCAGTATTTTTAGGAAATCCTTATTCCCTCCTACATCTGAATTGAAGTCACAAAGCCAGCGTGTGGGGTACGGAATGAGTATTTTATACATACATACATACATACACACACACACACCCCGTAAAAAAAGGGGATTTTTAAAAAAGATTTTTAAAAATACATGGTTGATAGATTTAAAAATCTGCACAGTGGAAGAAAAAATACCTTAGCTACTTTCCTCCAGTTAAGACAGTCAAAGAAGTAATATGTTCCCCTCTCATATGTATTGGTTTTCATTGTTGGCTCCATGCCTGGTGCCCTGGTGATCCATACTCGTTCTTCTTTGTGGTATCTCCAATCGCGGTTAAATCTTTCATTTTCAGTTGGGAGGAAAAAGAATTTTTGATGTTAGTTGCTTTGATTTCAGAATACAAAAAACACACCCTTTCAAGCAGACATTGGTTTACACTATTAAAAAAAAACACAACTCTTAAGACATAAAATCAAGCCAATAAAACACCTACTTATCTGCTCCATATAACCATTTATTAAATACAGTCCCAATGGTAGGACCAAAATCTTGGCCACCCTCTGTAAGAAGCTGGCCTATCCCAGCAACAAACCATTTTCAGAATGTTTATTGTCCTCCATTTTGTTGTTTTGTTTTCAGATGGTTACGTAAGAATGGCCATACTGGGTCAGACCAATGGGTCTATCTAGCCCAGTATCCTGTCTTCCGACAGTGGTCAATGCCAGATGCTTCAGAGGGAGTGAACAGAACAGGGCAATTATAGAGTGATCCATTCCCTGTCATTCAGTCCCAGCATCTGGCAGTCAGATTACAGACACCCAGAGCACAGGGTTGTACATCTGACCATCTTAGCTGTTGGTCATTGATGGACCTATCCTCCATGAACTTATCTAATTGTTTTTTGAACCCAGTTCTACTTTTGGCCTTCACAACATCCCCTGGCAACGAGTTCCACAGGCTGACTATGCACTGTGTGAAGAAGTACTTTCTTTTATTTGCTTTAAAACCTGCTGCCCATTAATTTCATTGGGTGACCCCTGGTTCTTGTGTTATGTGAAGGGGTAAATAACACTTCCCTATTCACTTTCTCCACACCATTAATTTTAACAACTGTTGGAATTTATGTAGCATTTTTTGTCTCCAGGGTGCTTTAAAAGCAACACAAAACCCAAATGAAGCAGGTGCATTTTATTACAAATGGAGAGACTATAGAAAGGAACCAGTACTAGAGTAAGTATTAGAATTCAGAAGCTTCAGGGTTACAGCCCTGTGCACAGACCATGCCTCTATTTTTAGGGTTAAAAAAAGCTTTCCTAGCTTTTAGAAGTAAACTAGAAAGCAGAATTTTAGATTTACTAAAGAAAGAAACAGGAGTACTTGTGGCACCTTTGAGACTAACAAATTTATTTGAGCATAAGCTTTCATGGGCTAAAACCCACTTCATCGGATGCATGCAGTGGAAAATATAGTAGATAACACCCATTGTTTCCTGTCTGTCTATCAAACACATTATAACGAGAGTCATCAGTTAAGGTGAGCTATTACCAACAGGAGAGGAAAAAAAACCTTTTGTAGTGATAATCAAGGTGGGCCATTTCCAGCAGTTGACAAGAACGTGTGAGGAACAGTAGGGGGGAAAAATAAACATGGAGAAATAGTTTTACTCTGTGTAATGACACATCCACTCCCAGTCTTTATTCAAGCCTAATTTAATGGTGTCCAGTTTGAAAATTAATTCCAATTCAGCAGTCTCTCGTTGGAATCTGTTTTTGAAGTTTTTTTGTTGTAATATTGCTACTTTTAGGTCTGTAATTGAGTGACCAGGGAGAGTGAATTGTTCTCCGACTGGTTTTTGAATGTTATAATTCTTGGCATCTGATTTGTGTCCACTTATTCTTTTACCTGACCAGGGGTATTCTATCTGCTACCCAAGATCCATAAACCTGGAAATCCTGGACGCCCCATCATCTCAGGCATTGGCACCCTGACAGCAGGATTGTCTGGCTATGCAGACTCCCTCCTCAGGCCCAACGCTACCCGTACTCCTAGCTATCTTCGAGACACCACTGACTTCCTGAGGAAACCGCAATCCATCGGTTGATCTTCCTGAAAACACCATCCTGGCCACTATGAATGTAGAAGCCCTCTACACCAATATTTCACACAAAGATGGACTACAAGCCGTCAGGAACAGTATCCCCGAAAATGTCATGGCAAACCTGGTGGCTGAACTTTGTCCTCACCCATAACTATTTCACATTTGGGGACAATGTATACCTTCAAATCAGCGGCACTGCTATGGGTACCCGCATGGCCCAACAGTATGCCAACATTTTTATGGCTGACTTAGAACAACGCTTCCTCAGCTCTCGTGCCCTAATGCCCCTACTCTACTTACGCTACACTGATGACATCATCATCTGGACCCATGGAAAAGAAGCCTTTGACGAATTCCACCATTTCAACAATTTCCATCCCACCATCAACCTCAGCCTTCACCAGTCCACACAAGAGATCCGCTTCCTGGACACTACAGTGCTAACAGGCGATGGTCACATCACCACCACCCTATATTGGAAACCTACGGACCGCTATACTTACCTACATGCCTCCAGCTTTCATCCAGACCACACCACACGATCCATTGTCTACAGCCAAGCTTTATGATACAACCGCATTTGCTCCAACCCCTCAGACAGAGACAAACACCCTACAAGATCTCTATCAAGCGTTCTTACAACGACAATACCCACCTGCTGAAGTAAAGAAACAGATTCACAGAGCCAGAAGAGTACCCAAAAGTCACCTACTACAGGACAGGCCCAACAAAGAAAGTAACAGAACGCCACTAGCCGTCACCTTCAGCCCCCAACTAAAACCTCTCCAGCGCATCATCAAGGATCTACAACCTATCCTGAAGGAAGACCCATCACTCTCACAGATCTTGGGAGACAGGCCAGTCCTTGCTCACAGACAGCACCCCAACCTGAAGCAAATACTCACCAGCAACCACATGCCACACAACAGAACCACTAACCCAGGAACCTATCCTTGCAACAAAGCCCGTTGCCAACTGTGCCCACATATCTATTCAGGGGACCACCATCATAGGACCTAATCACATCAGCCACATTATCAGAGGCTCGTTCACCTGCACATCTACCAATGTGATATATGCCATCATGTGCCAGCAATGCCCCCTGCCATGTACACTGGCCAAACTGGACAGTCTATACGTAAAAGAATAAATGGACACAAAATCAGACGTCAAGGACTATAACATTCAAAAACCATGCGGAGAACACTTCAATCTCCCTGGTCACTCGATTACAGTCCTAAAAGTCGCAATATTACAACAAAAATACTTCAAAAACAGACTCCAATGAGAGACTGCTGACTTGGAATTAATGTGCCAACTGGACACCATTAAATTAGGCTTGAATAAAGACTGGGAGTGGATGTGTCATTACACAAAGTAAAACTATTTCCCCGTGTTTATCTCCCCAACCCCTGTTCCTCACATGTTCTTGTCAACTGCTGGAAATGGCCCATCTTGATTATCACTACAAAAGTTTTTTTTCCTCTCCTGCTGGTAATAGTTCACCTTAAGTGATCACTCTCGTCATAGTGTGTATGATAACACCCATTGTTTCATGTTCTCTGTGTATATATATCTTCCTACTGTATTTTCCACTGCATGCATCCGATGAAGTGGGTTTTAGCCCACGAAAGCTTATGTGGATACAGACTAACACGGCTGCTACTCTGAAACCTTAGATTTACTTCGTGATTACTAAAGTAAACTGTCATTCTATTAGATTACCAAATTGGCCAAAATATTTTGAACATACAGCTCTACTGCTGCTAATAGCTGTAATACATCTCCTCCATTCATGTAATAGAGATAAAACAGTAGATCTTCTCCATATCGGCCAAGTTTTATTGCAGCCAGCTGCAAAAGATAAAAAAATTAAGATTAAAAACCAAAAGAGGTAAATAAAATAAATGACAGCTAATACCATTTAAACGTGACAAGAAAATATAATCCTAGAATATCAGGGTTGGAAGGGACCTCAGGAGGTCATCTAGTCCAACCCCCAGCTCAAAGCAGGACCAATCCCCAACTAAATCAAAAATATAATCAAACTGTTTCCCTTATATTAAGTATGTTGCAAAAGTTATAATAGGTATATAGCAGTGTAATATACTAATCAAAAGCTCAATTTTTCTCCAGTTTAAAGTAAGCTTTCCTATTTTCCTATTACATAAACAGCAGGATAGTTAATGTAAGTAACAAACCTGAAAGGGGGGATCATTTTTCTTTGTGTATTTTCTGATCATCTCGCTTTACTTTTAAATTTATTAGTTCATTTACTAATTTCATTATATAGCTACATTAGTACAGCAAACCCTTACATCTTAATTTCTAAACACTATTGAATTATCTCATCAACACAATTATTTAGGATTTCTTTTTAAATATATCAAGCTTAAAATTCCTATTTTTATTAGCTAGGAAAGAAAGGAGTAAGAGCTATCAGTGTTTAAGCTTCAGGTTATAAGCTGATCAGATGGAATCAAGAAATCTCTCTGTACTGTATAATGTTGATATACTATGGCAGGGGTAGGCAACCTATGGCACGTGTGCCAAAGGCGGCACTCGAGCTCATTTTCACTGGCACTCACACTGGCCAGGTCCTGGCCACCAGTCCAGGGGGCTCTGCATTTTAATTTAATTTTAAATGAAGCTTCTTAAACATTTTAAAAACCTTATTTACTTTACATACAACAATAGTTTAGTTATATATTGTAGACTTATAGAAAGAGACCTTCTAAAAACGTTAAAATGTATTCTTGGCACGCGAAACCTTAAATTAGAGTGAATAAATGAAGACTCGGCACACCACTTCTGAAAGGTTACCGACCCCTGTACTATGGTATGTGAATTATAAGGGTTTGATGCTTTGGTCTGAAGGATCTGACACTTTCAGATACAGGATATTGATCTAGACTGACTACTGCTTTCATTACATTGACTGTGGTTCTAATGATTTCTGTTGGTCCTTTCCTAAACCCATTCTCACATTCCCCAAAATCTAATGCAAACCATTTTTAGCATCCAAGAAATTAAAGGAAAATAAAACTGGTAACGGATGCAGGGTTTTATTTTTTTGTTTGGTCTTGTAATGTTGGAAAGAGTATGTAACATTCCTACAACATTCCATGCACCTCTGTTCTTACAGAATTTAAGACTTTCTAAAAACACTGGATTTGATGAGAGATACCCATCTGCAAAAAATTACTTGTCAGGTTATCTTGAAAAGAATACTATAAACCAAGCAGCCTCTTATCTACATATTTTATTATACGGGATAAGAAAGCACACTCACCTTATCCCTAATGTGAATGTTCGTTAAGTATTCAGATGGAACATGGAAGTCTAGATAAAGGAATCAGAATTGACCTAATTGTTAAACCATGTAATTGATTCTCATTTATAAATATCAACACAGCATTAAACACAACTTATTTTCCCTACCTATGTCTTGAGGTCGACAAGGCGAAGATGCCCAAGGTGATGCAAATTTGGGGTAGAGATTTCTGAACAAGAAAAAACATAACTCAAATTAAAAAGCAATGAATTTGAAGGAGACATCCAAGCCCCACATCCCTTCCCTCCTCCAAAACCATCATATTTAGTTACTTCATTAACTTTTAGGGTGAAATTCTGGCACCACTGACTTCAATGGCAACCCTCCCCCACACTGAATTCAAAAGGGCACAATTCTCAATTGTGCTTGTAACCTAAGTGCCTTTGGCTCCAACCCCTTTGAGAAGCCCAAATGTACTTGGCAAAATGGAGGTATTCTGTAACACCTCTCAGGAGCCTTAGGAGCTAATAAATCTGAGCCCATAATTAAAAGAGGAAAAAGACTTATAGCTGGCAGGCCTAGTTTCTCCCACCAGTAATGATTGTACCCGTCCTTTAAATTCTACTCTATGCTGACAAAGAACCGATTTCACCATTTCAGTGGAACATGAAAAAAGTCTGAAAAATATAAATTTTCTGATTTCATTTGATTCAGGGGTTCTCAAACTGGGGGTCGTCACCCCTCAGGGGGTCATGAGCTGTCAGCCTCCACTCCCAAACCCCACTTTGCCTCCAGCATTTATAATAGTGTTCAATATAAAAAAAAAAGTGTTTTTAATTTATAAGGAGGGTCGCGTTCAGAGGCTTGCTGTGCGAAAGGGGTCACCCAATACAAAAGCTTGAGAACCTCTGATTTAATTCTTGATAATACATCAAGAAGAAAAAAAATGGAGCGCTTAGATTACTAATTAAACACTGCAGAACTTTGCTAATTTGAACCAATGACTTAGTGATCCACTGAGAACTACTGAAGTTTGGTAATTAGCAGGTAGAGGAACAAAAAAGGACAGTGAATCACCATATGTACTTTTTTGGCAGCGGCACTTCTGTTTTAATTGTTTGTGATAATATAGTATTGTGACATATTTTGCAAATGATACTTCAGCCTACTAACCTATGCACCTTCTAGCAGGAAGGCATAAGCGTGCTTTAAAATCTTGGAAGCCTGGGAAATTACCAGAAGACCATTTCCCAACCAAGTTTTAAAGAAAAATGTTTCCAGACCAAGGGGTGCCAATCCGACACCACAGGCCACCTTTAACCCAAGGTTGACAACAGCTTATATCCTCATATGTCCTGACTGCAGGCATCACAGGGGCAGCATCTGTGGAAAACGACCTAGTCCTTTCTTCTGATGGGAGAAATCTTTCCAACTGTGTAGTACTTCCCAAGAGTTGGAATATAAAGGCTCACTCACCCATCTAAACACTGCCTTAAAGACACAAAACGCTATTTCTTTAATCAGCATAATGTGAATATCTCTGCAAAAATATCAATGGGCAAAGACCCTTCTTCCTAATATTATCTGCCTATTGTAGGCAAAGTTTTTAAAGAGATGTTCCCCTGTACGCTAAATGTGAAGCCTGACTTATTTACTATATTCCATAAGGAAGGTGGATGACTTTTATTGTGACATCTGCTAAGTTTTGGAAGAGTTTAAAAAGATTTTACTGTAGCCTTAAAAATTTGGTATAGTATAGAGCATGCTAAAAACATAAGTAGCGGATAACTGTCTGAAGCAGTATCTTTGGCTCATGGAACATAGCATTTGCTCTATATTTTGAATTTCTAGCTTTTGGAATAAGGCAAGATCCAGGGATAAAAAGAATTCATATAGGCATAGAAAAGCATAAAGCACTGTATTAAGCAGATAACTCTCTTATTAATGGATACAGTAGAACCTCAGAGTTACAAACTGAGTGGTCAACCACACACCTCATTTGGAACCAGAAGTATGCAATCAGGCAGCAGAGACCCCCCTTCCCCCAAAAAAAGAGACAAATACTGCACAGTACTGTATTAAACTCCTAAAAAAATAAAGGGAAAGTAAAAAAAATTGGTTTCAGAGTAGCAGCCGTGTTAGTCTGTATCCGCAAAAAGAAAAGGAGGACTTGTGGCACCTTAGAGACTAACAAATTTATCTGAGCATAAGCTTTTGTGAGCTACAGCTCACATCATCGGATGCATTCAGTGGGGAAAAAAAAATTTGAGAACTCTTTCT
This sequence comes from Chelonia mydas, assembly GCF_015237465.2. Taxonomy (NCBI): domain Eukaryota; kingdom Metazoa; phylum Chordata; order Testudines; family Cheloniidae; genus Chelonia; species Chelonia mydas. Next base: position 282,756,067 of record NC_057849.1, read on the forward strand.
GTGCTTGTTTCATTTGCATTAAGATGGTTAAAAGCAGCATTTGTTTTCTACATAGTAAAGTTTCAAAGCTGTATTAAGTCAATGTTCAGTTGTAAACTTTTGAAAGAAACACCATAATGTTTTGTTCAGAGCTATGAACATTTCAGATTATGAACAACCTCTATTCTGAACGTGTTCGTAACTCTGAGGTTCTACTGTACTTCTGGGCAGTATAGAAATTATTTGATGAATATTTCGGGAGACTTTCACACTACATAAGAACGGACATACTGGGTCATACCAATGGTCCATCTAGCCCAGTACCTGTCTTCCGACAGTGGCCAATGCCAGATGCTTCAGAGGGAATGAACAGAATAGGGCAATTATTGAGTAATCCATCCCCTATCGTCCAGTCCCAGCTTCGGGCAGTCAGAGATTATGGACACCCAGAGAATGGGGTTGTGTCCCTGACCATCTTGGTTGATAGCCATTGATGGACCTGTCCTCTGTAAACTTCTCTATTTTTTTTAAACCCAGTTATGCTTTTGGCCTTCACAACATCCCATGGCAATGAGTTCCACAGGCTGACTGCACTGTGTGAAGAAGTAGTCCCTTATGTTTATTTTAAGCCTACTAATTTCATTGGGCGACCCCTGGTTCTGGTTACGTGGATGGATAAATAAATAACACTTCCCTATTCACTTTCTCCACACCAGTTATGACTTTATATTCCTTCTCACCCTTAGTCTCTTTTCTAAGATGAACACTCCCCAGCCTTTTAAATCTCTCCTTACATGGAAACTTTCATTCCCTTAATTTTTTGTTGCCCTTTACTCTACTTTCTCTAATCCTAATATATCTTTTTTGAGATAGGGCTCCCAGAACGGTGTGGGGTATACCATGGATTTATATAGTGGTATTATGATATTTTCTGTCTTATTGTCTATCCCTTTCCTAATGGTTCCTAAGATTGTTACCTTTTTTGACTGCCACTGCACATTGAGCAGATATTTTCAGACAACTGTCTACAACAACTCCACTCCAGAGTGGTAACAGCTAATATAGACACCATCATTTTGTATATATAGTTGGGATTATGTTTTCTAATGTGCATTACTTGCATTTATCAACATTGAATTTCATCTGCCATTTTGCTGCCTAGTTTTGTGAGACCTCTTTGTAACTCCCTGCAGTCAGCTTTGGACTTAACTGCCTTGAGTAATTTTGTATCATCTGCAAACTTTGCCACCTCACTTTGTTTATCTGTTTTTCCAGATTGTTCATGAATATGTTGAAGAGCTTTCTGAACATCCAAGTACACTATATCAATTGTATCAACCATGTCCACATGCGTACTGACATACTAGATTGGTAAGGCGTGATTTCCCTTTACAAAAGCTGTATTGACTCTTCCCCAACAAATCGTGTTCGTCTATGTATGTAATAATTCTGTTTTTTTACAATACTTTCAACCAGTTTGCCAGGTATTGAAGTTAGGCTTACTGGCCTATAATTGCCTCTGGAGCCTTTTTCAAAAATCGGTGTAACATTAGTTATTCTCCAGTCATCTGATACAGAGGCTGATTTAAGCTATAGGTTACATACCACAATTAGTAGTTCTGCAATTTCATATCTAAGTTCCTTCAGATCTCTTGGGTGAATACCATCTGGTACTGGCAATTTATTATGGTTAAATTTATCAATTTGTTCCAAAACTGCCTCTGCTGACACCTCAATGTAGGGCTGTTTCTTAGATGTTTCACCCAAAAAAATAATGATGCAGGTGTGGGAATCTCCGTCATATCCTCCGCAGAGAAGGCCGATGCAAAGAATTCATTTAGCTTCCTCACAATGGCCTTGTCTTCCTGGGGTGCTTCTTTAGTGCCACTGATTGTTTGGCAGGCTTTCTGCTTCTGATACAGTTTTAAAAAAATTCTGATAGTTTCAGTATGTTTTGCTAGTTGCTCTTCAAATTATTTCTTGGTCTGCCTAATTGTACTTTTACATTTAACTTGCCAGAGTTTATGTTCCTTTCTATTTTCCTCAGTAATATTTGACTTCCAATTTTTAAATGATGCTTTTTTGCCTCTAACTGCCTCTTTCACTCTGTTTAGCTGTGGTGGCACATTTGTGGTCCTGTTTTGTTTTGTTTTGAATTTGGGGTACACATTTACTTTGAGTGTCTATTACAGTGTTTTTAAAAAGCTTCCATGCAGCTTTCAGGCATTTCTTTTTTGTGACTGTTCCTTTTAATTTCCATTTAACTAGCCTCCTCATTTCTGAGTAGTTCCCCTTTTTGAAGTTAAATACTTCTGTGGTGGGCTTCTTTGATATTTCCTTTCCCCCAGGAAATTAAATTTAAATTACACTATGGTTGCTATTACTGAGTGGTTCGGCTATATTTACCTCTTGAACCAGATTCTGTGCTTTGCTTAGGACTAAATCAAGAATTGCCTCTCCCTTTGGGGGTTCCAGGACTAGCTGCTCCAAGCAGCAGTCATTTATGGTGTCTAGAAATTTTGTGTCTGCATCCTGTCCCTGACATGTACCTAGTCAACATGCAGTTAGTTAAATCCCTATTATTATTATTATATTATTAAGTATTCAATTTTTGTGTCCTCTCTAATCTCCCTGAGCATTTCACAGTCACTGTCACATCCTGGTTTGAGAGCTGTCAGTTGTATACTCTTGTTAATGAAGCACAGAATTTCTATCTACAGAGATTCTCTGGTACAGTTTGATTCATTTAAGGTATTTACTATATTTGATTCTATTCTTTCTTTCACATAAAATGCCACTCTCCCACCAGCACAACCCACTTTGCCTTTCCTATATATTTTAAACCCTGGCGTTATCATGTCCTATTGATTATCATCCAGCAAGTTTCTGTGACGTCTATTATACCAATACCCTCATTTAATACAAGGCACTCCAGTTCATCCATTTTAGTATTTAGACTTCTAGCACTTGTATAAAAGCACTTATAAAATTTGTCAATATTTAGCTGACTGCCTTCATGTGACGTAACTGAACAGGACTCTTTCGTTTGACTATTTCTCTTCAGTTCCTATGTGTACTTTATCAACTTCTATTCTCTCTATAACTCAAAGATGGGGGGCTCAGCTCAAAAAGTTTGAAAACAGCTCAGGGTTCAGGGAGAGGTTACCTAAGGGCTCTGTGCAGGCAGGGAGTAGCTAGGGTGTGTGTGCGGGTAGGGAGGTAGCTCAAGGTGCAGAGAGAGGGCGGCTAGGGGCTGTGTGCAGACCGGGGGAAAGGTTAGGGTGCAGGGAGGAGGAAAGCGAGGGGCTGTGTGCAGGCAGGGGGGTAGCTCAGGGTGTAGCGAGTACGGTACCTAAGGGCTGTGTGCAGGCAGGGGGTAGCTAGGGATTGTGTGCAGGCAGCGGGGTAGCTCAAGGTGCAGGGACAAGGGTAGCTAGGGGCTGTGTGCGGTCCCAGTTCCCCGAGGGCTCTGCCAGCCACCGAGTAAGGTCCCCCTGCCCAGTCGGCTTTTACCAGCTGCGTGAGCAACGGGGGCTGGGAGCTGAGGAGAAGCTTCAACCCCCCGCAGCAGCAGGAGACAAGGGAATGCCTAGACTGCCTGCTCCATGGCACCAGCCAGAGCAGCAGCTGCCTCACGCTGCCCGGCTCTGGCTTCCCGGTTCTGACCTGGCCCAGTGGGGAGGGGAGTAGTTTCTTGCAGTGTAGTTTCAGGGGGAGGGAGGCAACACCCCCATGCCTCCCAACTCTGCCTATGGGCTCAGGGCTTCTGCCCTGTGGGGAGGACCAGGACTCGGGGCTCCAGGATTCAGCCCTGCTGCCCCCTGCGGGGGGGGGGGGGGGGGGGGGGGGGTGCCAGACATCAGAGCTTCAACCCCGTGGGTCCTGGCTTCAGCCCCACGGGCGGAGCTGGGGCTCGGGCTCTGGGTTTTAACCATGGGGCCCCAGGCCTCCCTGAAAGGGTTCAAAGACTCCTGTTGAGAACCGCTGATTTAAAGCGCAGTGATAACTGACTGTCACACTAGGCAAATACGTATCACTAACTTTGAGGCCAGTAAAATAAAATAGCAAATCTTTTATCTGTATCATCAACTGACCAAAACCAGACTAAAAGCAGGTATTACAATACAAATATATATGTAATATACACACACACGGACCAAATGTTGTCACTTGAATAATATGCATCCAAGGACGATAGTAAATACTCTGTATGAAACGATTCCCTATTAAAAACTAAAAAAATCCAGTTAATTAATTACCAGCAATCATGCCAACAAATTGGTAAAATCCTGCATAGATATGTATATTAACAATTAGGACTTTTATCAAATTGAGGAGATGCACAGCATACCAATAAACCACCACAATAAAGTGCCTTTAATTTCAGATATCGCCACCATGACAAATGTCATTCTAAACTATTACTATTTTTCAGCACTTCAACAGTACCAAATAAAAACTAGCTTTATATCACAGTCTTACACAGATTATAACCAAAGCTAAAAATAAATAACCTGAGATTTAGACGAAAGGATTTTAAATGCTAGTTTTACTAGCAAACAGTGGGACAAAATTGTACCAAAAACTCAAATATTCAGCTCCATGTGCTAAATTACACTTAAATCTACTTTAAAATACTGAATTTCAGATGTACTTTGCTCTAAGCACATTGTTCAAACATAGCCTTTCGGAGGACAATCTGTATTGGAAATATCAAAACTCTGATATTGTGCACATCCTGCAGATGCACCTACTCAGACAGACAGTCAAAATTAAATCAATGCTACAAATTATGGAGCTAGTAGTGAGAAGAGTGATTTCTTAGTATAGCTATTTAAAACTCTCACGTTCTTAGTGAAGTAGAAAAAATCCATCACACTCAAAAAAGTCAATCTGTAAGAGCGCACTAAGTCTGAAGAAATTACTATGTATATTTTTCATTCTGCAGACTCTAAATCCATTCGTATTAGAAGAGTGGTTATGGTGCACAAGTGTAGTTCTGAGAATACCAATGGAACTCTGTGTAAGCTTGAAAGCTTGTCTCTCTCACCAACAGAAGTTGGTCCAATAGAAGATATTACCTCACCCACCTGGTCTCTCTAATGGAACAATGTTCTGAAAAAATGTTTATAAATGCACTATGGAGTAATTCCTGAAAATAATCAATTTACATGAGGGATATATATAAATTAGTGCCAATTACTGTATAAGGAGTGCAGATTCCAGAATGCCACTTTTTTCTTCTTACTCTTTCTTGTTTCATCTTGTTTTACACACACTCTCTCTCTCTCCAATTCTTCTTCAACTCATATACATACCTATTTCATGTGTATATAATCTGAGAAATGTGAAGTGCAAAGAATTCCTTTCATCTACATGTACCACTCCAATCTGGTTTTGCTGGCTGGTTTATTGTGTGCATTCATAAAATTTCAACAAACATAGTACACAAATCTTTGGTGAAAAAAAGACTTTTTTTTGAAAGAGAATAAACTATGAAGTTCAGCATGGTTCTTCTGCAGGTGGGCCATGCATCAAATACCTTTTACATTAATTATGTTTTTAGTACTCTGTTTATAGGTTATGCAGAGTAAACAAAAGCTCTAGAGCTCCCTGTCCCAAGTTTGCCCATGTATCTCAAGAGATGAGGCAGCACTGTAATTCTGCAATCCAGCCAGAATAAAAGATAGTGTGCTGCTGAACTGCCCCAGAAGCAAGGTAAGAAACAGATGTGACTCTGTTTCCTGCTTTTCCCTTGCTTCAAATGACTTCCCACTCTACAGCAGCTCAACTATGTGGGCAGATGTGTTGGGGGGCGGAGCCATACTCCGCTCACTTCCCACATGTATGGAAGGGGAAATAGCAGCATGCCAGTAGCTGTTCCCCTCCTGCCTCCCAACATAGGCTCTGGTGATGTGGGTAGTCCACACAGAGGTGTAAGAGATTCTTTAAAATCCCTTACTGCCCTGTGATATCATGGTGGAAGGCTCACAATTATGCACATGGAGAATATAAAATAGCTATTGGATTAGAAGTTAACTTCAAAGGTATACTGCTCTTGAAGATAACAATACAACTATACTACACAACTACGAAGGTGTACTGTTTGTTATTACATCACTGTAAGTTTAATTTACAGTAAAAATGCTGTCTGATTGTTAAATGTAAATATCCTCAAGGAAAATTTTTATTTAAAAAATAATTTTTGCATGAAATTTATTAACAACGCATTAAAGCTTCCCTGACAAAAATCCTTAACAAGTTAAGGGCGTAAGGAGAGCCTCCTAGCTTACTGAAAGCTTGCAAAACAAGATCTCAATATGCCTTGAAGCGCAGTTCTCTTATCAATGAAGGCTTTACCTTACTGTCATTGCATTTTCAAACTTAATTTGTCAAAGTATCTGCAGTTTTTTTTATATTCATGTGAACTAAATGAAAGCAATATTATGAACAGCAGCATAATAAAAACAAAACTGATGACAGTACTGAAAACAGAACTTACTCAGGAGAGTTGAGATTGAGACCTAGTGTTGTTAAGTCACTTCCTAATGCAAGATGTACCATTCCCGGGTCCGTCTCTGCTGCCCTGATGAATGTTAACAAGCCAATCATCCCAAACTGGTCCGTCACCATCCCTTGAGGAATGTTGGTAACCCGACCTAGGCAAGAACAACAAATTAATTTTCTCCTTTCAAAAAGTGGAGGAATCAACAAGATCATCTGAAAATATTTTCAAGTGATTTAGCAAAAAAGGCTCAAGTATACCATCAGGTAGCACCTGGATCCCTTTTTTCTGCTGGTTGTTGTTTTGCGTTGTTGAACTTTTATCTCCAGGGAATTTGGGTCCGTCTGCACTAGAAGATGTTTTGCCTGATGTACTCAAATTCTATTAAGAAACAAATAATTTGTGCAAGTGAGCATGATAGAAAACAAACCAACATGGAAAAGTTGGTTAAGCAGCCCTTCTGAATAAAGTGCTCCTCAAAAGCCATCAACAGGACCATACATGTATTGAGAGGCTGAAGTCTGTTCAATTATTCATATCCCAAAAGAAATGAAGTGCCCTGCCACACTACAAGGTAATTCAGTTTTAAGTTTTGAAAAAAAAAACCGTGTGACAAAGTTCCTCCTCTACCTTGGTGGGTCTTGCGCTTATTGGCGGATTTGCTCGCCTTGGAGCTTCACAGCAGCTCTCAGCTTGGCCGTTTTTCTGAACCCACAGTCCAGGTCGACTCCTCCTGTGTCTGACCAGGAGTTGGGAGGTTTGGGGGGAACCCGGGCCCGCCCTCTACTCTGGGTTCCAACCCAGGGCCCTGTGGAATGCAGAGGTCTAGAGTGCCTCCTGGAACAGCTGTGTGACAGCTACAACTCCCTGGGCTACTTCCCCATGGCCTCCTCCCAACACCTTCTTTATCCTCACCATAGGACCTTCCTTCTGGTGTCTGATAATGCTTGTACACCTCAGTCCCCCAACAGTCCGCATTCTCACTCTCAGCTCCTCGTGCCTCTTGCTCCCAGCTCCTCACATGCACACCACAAACTGAAGTGAGCTTCTTTTTAAAACCCAGGTGCCCTGATTAGCCTTCCTTAATTGATTCTAGCAGCTTCTTGATTGGCTGCTGGTGTTCTAATCAGCCTGTCTTAATTGTCTCCAGAAGATTCCTGATTGTTCTGGAACCTTCCCTGTTACCTTACCCAGGCAAAAGGGACCTACTTAGCCTGGGGCTAATATATCTGCCTTCTATTACTCTCCCGTAGCCATCTGGCCCGACCCTGTCGCACCTGGTATTTGTATATAAAGGAATTAAAACCAAAGACGTAGTTTTCCACACTTTTCAGGGCTTACTTATGAGCAAAATGTAAACCACAGCTCTGTCAGTCAGTTGAAGGCCTCGTATTCCGTCACCAATCTCTAGGTATGATTAATGTCTTCGTCATTTTTACAATCCCTACAATAAGAACTACTCCCAAATCTATAATCTCAAATTTAAAAGGTCAGTATATTTAAATATTTTGTACACACTTGGAGCAGAATATTAACGGGAAGTGTAAACGGCTGCATTTCTAAATGAGTGCACGGCACAGGAGGTGCTCATGGGCCCTTCGCTTCACATGCCTGCCAATAGTCTCGTCTTCACATAGAGAGCCCCTCTGAGCTGCAGTGGCTGACGTTGGATATAACAACAGGACCAATTACAGAAGGAAGCAAACTACAGTTGACACTCACCAGTTAGGAGAGAGGTATAACACTATGTTTGACAAGAAAACTGTATAAAATGTTTGCTTTCTACTGCCACAAACTGTTTTTCTGTCATTTCTATTTACTATTTCTACAGTATGCATGGCGCCACACTGAGAGGATGCTACTCTGAAGAGCTCAATGTCTAGAGAAGACGTCACAGGAAGGGACAACAAAAGAAATTAAAGACACGTCTAAAAGGCTGTTTGGTGCGCAGCAAGTTCAGGTGTAAATCTAGAGAGCTTCAGCATGCTGCATCTTAACTGCCCACATGGATCTTGCTGCTGCATACTAAGTCTTCTAGTGTGCACTGACATACTGCCGTTTCAAATGGCAGAACATCCGTGTATCAGGACATACTGCCTGCATAGTACTGTAACTTTCTGACAGGACAACTTTGTATAAAATCATATTGTATCAGTTCAATTTTTATCCAATCCCTCTCTGAGTCTGCTTCTCACTCCTGTTTTTCAGTACTGGCAAACCTTAACAGCTTCCTCCAGGGAATGAAAAACGAAGAATTTGACTTCCACAGATAGCAGGACTGCATGCAACGAAGTGACTTCACTCCCATATCTTTCAACAGCTTCTTGCAAAGGCTTTATACTACTTCAAAAAACCAAGTGTGTAATGTGGATAAATGCTAATTTTGGCAATCTGAATGGTTGAATCTCCCATGGTTACGATGATTCATGATACTTCACTGAAAATTCTATGAATCATCAAAGTTCAATAAGTTAATCATTAACCCAGAACTGGTTGTACATAGTTGAGATCAACCACTCTGAAATGCTCATTAAAGTATAGAATCTAGGATTTTTTTACATGAGCCATTTTGCTAGTCTGATTTGTATTATCAAATCAGTTCCATGATCTCACGTGCACCAGGACTGTGGTTTTAACTGGTGAGATAGTTAACATTCTCCATTTTACTTGTAAATCCCCTGAATTTAATTTTTATTGTTTCCATGGAACATTACATACTACCTATAGTTGATTAATGAAATCAAAGATCAAAGAACTTGAGTTGGATTAAACAGTTCCTAACTAACTGGATTAAACAGTTTAATACCTCTGCCACTCATGGCTTGCCACATTAACTGAAGAGGAAAAAAACCATCTTTTTTCAAGTTTATTCTTATTTAAATGTTTCATGTCCTCTGTCCAGTAAATACTGTATATGTAACAATATGAGTGACAAACTAGAATCACAAAAACCCACCAATATTTGCCAAACCTTGCTATCATCAAACTACACTGGAATATGGATAGCTGAGGACAAACAACCCCGAACCATGCAATTACACTATTAATATTCACATTGCTGATCGATACCAATATTACCAAACTTTCAGAATCAATAAACTTATACATGTAAAGATGTAATAACTAAAAGGATGCAGAACAGTCTGGTCGTTAAGGTATTAGGAGTTAGAAATCTTAATTCCTGACTATGACACAGATTTCCTGTGTGATATTTGGTTAAGATCACTTTATCCCTGTGCCATTATTTCCCTATCTATAAAAAAAAAAAAAAAAATGCGGAATAACAATATTTACCTAGCTCTCAGGGACATTGCGAGACTTAACTCATTACGTTTGTAAAGAATGTTGAGAACCTCAGTGGAAGGTGCTGTAGTGTGGAAAGTATTATTGTTGTTATTGGAGAAAGTAACATGTGAATCTAGCTAAGAAGAGGGAGGGAAATACTTCCAGTTCAGCTATGTTAAAACTCAGCACGGGGAATTTTAGAACAATTATATCTTGATTCTAGAAGCAAACTTTGTGATATATACCTGAAAGAAACAATTAAACTCAGGTTTTCTAGCTCCAAAAGTGTACATAAAAGTACACAGGACTTTTTGAAACTGAGAAAGTAATTTGATTTCCCTCCACCCCAAATAATCTGTTATCAAGGTCATTTTCATGGTTAGAACACAAGTGATTCCCTAGGAGAGCCAATCTGCATAGTACATATAGTGATATTTCAATTACTGAGTAGTTTATAGAAGACCTCTTAAAATTTGTACCCTGGAAGTACAAGTGTACTCAAATTGCTTTATTGCCAATTTTAAACTAAAGTTGTTGAAAAACAAATGAACTGGAGGGAAAAAATAAAGTTTTAACATTTACTTACAGATTTACTGTCATCATTACTTGATGTTGGATCTTTGTAACTGGAGCCTGGTAATGCTGGAAAATCTTCATTGTGTATTGAGAAGTCCTGGGATTGCTCACTTGCTGGTTTTGTTACCATTCCGACTATGATCCAAATGAGAGCAAGTACAATATTAATAACTTATGAAAACATTTTTCTGCTGCTGCATAACATTTTTATGAGCGAGTGGTGAAGTGCAACAGACTTTAAAAGAACAGGAAATATGAAAAAAATGAAAGTGTGTTGGTTTACTGGAACCGTACGTCACTGACTCAGTTCTCTTATTTAAATTAGATGTAGAAGAAAACTTTGGGACCAAATTCATAACTAGCACAACTGCACTGTTTTTATTGAAGTTACAGTAAGAATTAATTAGGCCCAATAGTTTTACTATTATTAACACTAAACATCTTACACAACATCTGAATAAGCAGAAGAACCTTGAGAGGAGTTTTTCAAATATTAAAGCAATTTGATAAAAAGGAAGGCAATAGTGTTTTGATAGTACAGATCTTTTTAAACTGAAATCTGTTTTCCTTTAAATTCTGAAAATGTTTTCTGAAACTTGGTTAGGCTTATATATTTTAAGTAGACATGCAGGTAATTTGCAATAGAACATCACTATGTTATACTTGCCAGTGACTTAAACAGTAGGAAAAATGCAAGTCTACAGATATCAGCGGACCTCAATGCTCTGACCCTAATTTCAGAAAAGTAGGTCATTCATACTGGAAGATGGGATCCAGGGACTGAAGAGCAGCATTATTTATTATGCCAATATTAAAAAAAAAAAAAAAAAAAAAAAAAAAGACTCCAGGGGTCAGCCTCTTGCTCAGACATACAGAAATAATATAGTAATCTGGCTACAAATTACTCCTCAGACCTATGATGCAGGGTAAATGCAGACAGAAGGAAACCTAGAGCTCATCTTCCAGAGGTTCTGGATAGGTGTAGATGAGCAAAAGTATCGATACAAGTTGACATTAGACATTTTCCAGTGTTCTGAGGCCAAGAAGAGATCAGAGCTCCCTTTTTTTTTCAATTTAGGAAATAGGTTGACTGAATCCTGTTTCTTCTTTCTTCTGAATAAATGGATTCTGGCATTTATAGAAGCAAATAAGATCTTTTAGCAAAATGCTGATTGATATTCTAAAGGTAATAGAGCTTTTTCTGTCAGAAATTTGGAGAATGAGCTAAAAAGAACTTAATACCCTCTTTCTTGTAGTACCCAATGATAATTTATATAACTGCAAGTTATATGCCCAAGTGATATGCAGTGCAAACATATATTAAGAAATAAGAAAAAGTTGTACTTTGAGGCTAAGCTACCCTGGTGACTTATTCTAGAAATCACATGAGCAAAGATAATTTTTAACTATTCTACAAGTAGTTCTATTGCATAAGATTGGTATCTATTTAAAAAAAAAAAATCAATAAGCATCAAGTACTATGTTCACTATTAAAAAGCCAATAGGTAGCACAGTATAGGAGGAAACTGTAGCATCTCTGATAGGATGTCACATCTCTTAGCAAATGCTGACTTTTTAATGTTAATAACTGTACCAGTCAGATTTTATTTCTAAAATCAATTATTTACAAGGTATGCTGTGACATTTTGACCAACAGACATCTAAAAGACAGGCAATCAATTTGACAGGAAACAAAAAACTGAAGCTATTTAAAAATATGCATATCCAGACTGAAAAAAATTGCCAGTTTTCAATCAAAGGTGAATTTAAACAGCTGAATTATAACAACTTGCAACATGTTTGAAGTCAATTCTAACTGAAGAGATGTTGGGTACTGTTTTCAAAAGCATCAAGGTGACCAGATTGTAAGTGTCTCAGTCACTTTTGAAAATATGACTTAGGAGCCTAAGTCTTATTGACGGTCAATGGGACCTAGGCACTTTTTAAAATGTTACCCACTGTCTCATAACAACATATTACAAACAGCCATAGGTGAATCAGGCAAGTAAACATTTATTTTATTCAACAAAGTTTTCAGAAGCACATTCTTACCATACGGAGCCCTTCCAGCTAATGGGTTTATTAATGGAGTTGGGTTGCCACTTCCTTCCCTTCTATTTCTGTCTGCTAGTGCTGGAAAATCTGAAAGGTCCAATCCTGTCACATTTTCACTTCCATCTAAAATAAAAAGCACTCCATTTTTTAATCCCCTTGAATTTTTTACACAGGGACTGCAATACATGAAATCAAGTTTTTCTTCATAAAACAATAAAAGGATCAGAAATATTTTCTTTTCACGAACATGTACATTCAAACAAACTGATTTTTTTAAAATATTCAAATGCACACCACCTCCTGTCACCAAGATGTGATTTCCATGGTTTACAGTGCTAACAATAGATGATATGCTGAAGAAATAAAATCCCACCACTAAAAGGTAGGAGAACACTTCATTTTCTCTTCATGTTTCTATCAGTATTCTGTATAAATTTAAAAAAAAAAAGCCTAGATGACAAAGCTAGGCTATAGAGCATTTTTTGTTTTTAAAAAAACAACTCAATAATATATGCTAAGAGTCATGAATGTGACACTGTACCTGTACATTACAGGACTGAAGTTATCAGTGGTTCCATAGTGGGAAAGAAAGGCTTCACTGACAATAGGGAGCTAGCAAGAGAAGGGTTTGGAGAGGGGAAGTAGTACTATCGGTGCCAGCGCTGTAGGAGCCCTTTAATCGCTACTAACTCAGGACAAGGCAGAATAATGAAGCAATTGCAGAAGACACGTAGTAAAACCCAGGGTAAGGCATGAATTCCGATTTGCAACTGGTATCAGAGTATATACAAATTTTGAATTACAGGTTTATAATGCCATCACAGGGTTCTAGTGACTACACAAACCACTTGGGCATTACCCTTTTACTTTATGACATCATCAGTACTTTTAAGATGTAACTATAACCTTGTAGTTATATACTGAAAGCTTAGTATAGCCATACATACCTAAAGTAAAGAATTTTTCTGGATGATTTTATATATAGTTTTCTTAATACAAATGAACAGTCTGGAATTCCTAGAAACAGTCACAACCCAGACTACTGATTTAAAAGGATCTTTTTTATATCTAAGAGGAGTTGGAAATAAGGGAAGATTTCTAAAAACAGTTTAAGAAGTTGTTCACCATAATATTTTCATACTAAACTGATACTTTCCCGCCCCCTATAGAGTAATGAACATTTAACAGGATCATCCCTTTGTTGTCCCGGGATCTTTAAATTATTTTTGACTTTGAAACTGAATGGCTGTTATGAATGTGTGTATATTTTAAAAAAAAATCCATGCAAAACAAACTATTTTCAGTGTAATTTAAGTCTTTCTACTTTGTCTTTAAAAGTAATATAAATATTAATTTCTAGTATAATTTCAGAAGTGTTATTTTTATGCTATGTGCTACTACCTAAAATGTATTTTGTATTTTCCATATGATCTTAAAAACTGATTTACACATTTGTCATATTTTAATGTCAGCGTTCCAATTTATGTGCATATTCTTAAGTAAAGGAAACAATTCTGTACAAAGCCATTAAGCATAATTACAAAAAAATCACAATTAGAGACAAATATCTTTAACAATTTGGGGTTTTAACCAGCTAACATACATACCTCCTATTGTACTTTATACTCTACCTATTTAAAGGAAACTCACCTGTTCCATTAAAAATGTTACTTGATAAGGAGTTATTCATTCCAAATGCCTGATTCCTGTTCATTCCAAATCCAGACATACTGTGCACAAAAACAAAAATTCAGATATAAGAAAAAACACTTTTTAACTTCAACTGAGTGAGAGAAGATAGGACAAGAAAGGAAAACGAAGAAACTTCATTAACCCCTCACTTGAGTTACTACAGGCTAAGAAACCTGCATTCATGTTTCAAATTCAGTTTTCACTGTTTTATGCTTTGCACTTGTCAAATCTGTGTAAACAATGGGGCAATTAATCAAGATAATTTTATTATAAACGTCTAACAATAGACTATTAAGAAAAATGCTCAGAGACTTAAGGACAACAGAGCCATAGGCATTAAAATAACAAATTCATAAGTGAATCATGACAAAGTTGATATATCTATGGATAAAGAGAATACAGCAGACACCATCTTGACTTTACTAAGGGACATGATACAGTAAAGTCAAGAGGGTATTTTGACAAGATAATCTCGGCTTGATCTGTCCATGCTAACTCTTTTTTTCGCTCGTGCTTTATTAAGAAAAGCAATTAGGCCAAGGTCTAAAAAAAGAAAGTAAAAAAGGCTATTCCCCTTAACCTTTTGTGTTTACCGTTTACCATCTGTGGGCACACATCAATCAGGGAACTAGACAACTTGCTTTGCCTACTAGTAGCCGTAATCACCCTTGGAGGGGCAAGAGAAACTGCTTTCAGTTCCCCTAACACAGTTCAAGAGATTGAGTAGGGGAACAGTAAGTGCAGAATGACCCTGTTCAGCTTGGCTTCAGCAAGGTGGTGTATTTGGAATGCATCAAACCCTTTGACTCTTATCTATCAGCCACTTGAAGAAACAGATTTCTGTTATCTTCTGGAATTCTAAATGAGGTGAGAGCACGGACAAAATCGTCGATTTTGATGTAGTTAGTAAGGGCATGCAATATAGCCTGCTGATATATAGTACTTTTCACACAACACATTTCAACAAATAAATAAATAAAATAAAATCCAGCAATTAAAAGAGTCCTCAGACTAGGGATTTCAGAGAGATACAAGAGGTCAGACAGCCTGAGAAAAAATTGCCCCACAGTTATTTGTTACCGGTGTGTTATCCAACTTTATATCAATACATAGTGCTGCCTCTTTAGGAAAATGGAGGTAGCTGATGAGGAGAAAGTTAAATATTCTACAAATTTTGAAATAGCCAACACACTGTTCAAATTGGGAAAAATGTTTAGAAAATACTTTATGGAAGAGATCATCAATTATGTGACCATCAAAAAAATTCAAAAAATCTTCATGAAGTTTTTAACTTTATCCACAATAGTACTGATGTCTGTAAATTTAGTGTTAATACTGGCATTTGTAGTATACTTTAACATGTGTATTTATAGTCTTGTAGATACATATTTGCCTTTAAAGTCAAATGAATAACCCCATACTGGAAATATCTTTAATAAAAAATAGCAACCTGGAAACTAGTGAGCATCCCTTCCTAAATGGGAGAGGGACGCAAGAAGAAAACATATGATGTATAAAAGATGAAGACAATAATTCAAAAGCTATTGCAGACTGGGATTTCAATATCTCTGAATTACTGTTGAAAACTAAGAAAAGGGGCATCTCAATTAATGTTAATGAGCTTTTTTTAAAAAAAACAAAACAAAACAAAAACAAAATCACAACAATTATTTATTTGCTCCTTTATTTGTGGATATTCATTACAGCAAACATGCTGAGGTAGTCTATAGAGAGAGGAGCAAAAGACCCCTCTCATGCCACAAGGCAGGGATTTTAACTACTGCTGCCAGATCCCTACTGTGGCTGGCTGAGGAGATCATCAAGATCTTCTTTTCTTGAAGTGGATATGAATTGTACAAACTAAGAGATTAAAAACATTATCTTAAAATTTCTCTCCCTCTCATTCTTCTTTTACATAACGTTGGGTTGGAGAAGGCATATGACTGACATGAGTTAGTTTGCGAACAGTACAGAGAGATTTAAATGAAGAAAAGATGAGGACTGGGAACACTGCGATTGGGTGGACATACTACTATAAGATGTGGTAAAGCAGTTATAACCAAACTACAGTAGTGATTCTTTTTAATTGTTTATATACACAGATAACTTCAAAAATCAATATAAACCAAACATAGTTTATCTTATGCTGTGTTACTGTTAAGTTATTGATGATTCTGAGACCTATGTCTAGAGTGGAAGGAAAGGAACAGAGGCTGAGGGCAAGTCACTGCTTTCCAAATGGTTGCATGGCTTGCAGTACGGAGGCGCAAGACTCCAAAGCATGTGAATCTACAGAGGCAATTCTCAAAGAACAACTATTATATTTTTAATTCTTGCCTTACTTTTTTCCAAGTGCATTTAATGTAACTTATAACCAGTACTAAAGTTAAAATGTGCAAAAAAAAGCCAACTTGCGCTTTAAAAACAATTGTTTAAATATGCATTTTTGCAGGAACAGTAGTGGATGACTAATGGCCAGGCAAAATTTAGTTTGAAGGCTTCAATCAAGAGAGTCTTACGTACATTTCAAAGCAGATACACAGTCTCCTGGCAGTAAGAATTCACCACTTCAAACTTTAAAATAATGGACAAAACTAGATTTTTATTTCAGGAATGCTGCTGAACATGCCCATACCTGCATGTATATAGCTTGACCAAATCAGTCTTACCTGTTCACAGTAAAAGGTTGTCGAGAGGGTTGCTGCTTTGGCATACATATTATGCTAGGTGAGCTTCTGTTGGGGCTGCCTAACCCTGAACTGCTCATGCTGTTTGTCCTGCTGGGAATTCCAATGCCCTGACCAACCTGGGAGTGGTTCATCATATTCCTAGGATTCATAGGCAATATACCCCTGAAAGAGAGAAACCATCCAAAAAGTTGAACCTATACAACACCGTTCAACTTAAGCATAGAAATGGAACGAATAATCAATTTTTTACGCAGTCAAGCTAGATTTATGAATAATTTCAATAATGCACATCATTTAAGCAATTACTTCTCAGTAAATGGTACAGAGTTTTAGGTTTCTTCAAAAAAGCCATATGCTCCTTTATACAATGAGACGAGACAAATCCTTGGTCAGGTCTAGTGTAGAACACTTATAAAAAAATATATGAAGTGAAAAAAGTCTTATGAGTGTGAAAACATCATATAGCTAAATCAGCAGATTTATAAAATCTTTTGTTAATATTAGTGCTTCTGTCCTACCCCCTGGATATTCTGAATGCTGTATAACATGCATGCAATTTTAACTACACATTTACCAAAGCAGTCAAATGATGTCTTGTGTTCCTGCAACAGAATTTGCAAGTGAACACTATCCTTACACATACAAACACTGTATTACAAATATAATTTTCCTCAACACAAGCAGTGATCCATAAAAGGAAATATTTTTTTCTTTTTTTATTAACTATAATGTAAAGTAGTTTAGGTAAAATATGCTTAAAAACTGCTCTGCAGAAAAACGCAATTGCAGAAATATCAGCTACCAATAAATACCTGCTCGGAGATGGAGGCGTATGAAGTGACATTGTTGGTACCCCTGTTGTTGGCGTTACGTGGCTCGGTAACTGAGTGCCTTGTGATAAGCTGCGATTTAACTGAGGGGTATTGTTGCTCATTCCCCTCATTGGAAGGCCTAGTGCACCTATTGAAAAAAATTCAGAGGGGTGGAAATATGTAGCAATCAGGAACAAAGTGTTATCCATCTGGTGTAGATGGGAACTTAATCTAATATGACATTTTAAAAAAAATATTAGTGTAATTCTGCAAGAAAATGAAGTGAAAAAATTAAGTCCTTACTTACACGATCTAAACTCAGTTATTTCAAATATGCTGTCTTTTTGTAATTTTCAGAAAGAAGGTTTTTTATTTGAAAGCTTTTCATATTTGACAAGCACTACCAAAATTGCATTTCCATTGATATTTGCATTCTACAGTAAGCGTTACAGGTTTAATTTTATATCAGTAATTTGCAGGTTTTATGTTCCGACTGGTTTATTAGACTCAGTACTGAAATATAGTTTTAAAACTGAAGGAATAGTATAAAAGAGTGTCCTGACTCTCATTTTGTATTTTGAAAAATCTTTAATTATATAAGCGATAAGCAAGACTTAATGTTCTTCTTTAAAGTGTCTTACAATCTTGTTTAAGAATTTTTATTTTTTGTCATCTATTGGCATCATGTTTATCTTCTAAAAAGCTATGTCAAACAGCATTTCATGTAAGCATTAAAAACAATATATATTTGATTGAGTCCACATGCACTTCATAAGAGCATTTTTAAAATGAAAGTAGGGAAAAAAAATCACACTCATTTTTAAAAACACTTAATAATTAAATAGAAAAATATGTATTTGGCAAAGAGTAATAGTTGTAACTGGACCCCCCCGCCCCCAACATTAGACAAATGCTATTTCTAGAATAGGCTACTTACACAATTTAGAATGATTTTACACTAAATATAGTACATTTAGATTTATGTAAAATTTCAATTAGAAGATACATTTTCAGAAAGTATAAGCAGATACACACTTGGCCTGTGTTGAAAACACTATTTCATCTTATGCAAAACAATACGAACATCTTTCATACAAATATTAATAATTTAGTTTTCAAATAGTATGCTTTTTAGAATTGTTCTGTCAAGTATAAAGTGCTTCTTCTTGACCAGAGAAATTCAGTATCTGTAATTAATTTAAGTCTAATGTTCTGAAATAAGAGAAAAGTGAGATTTTAACTGTCCACTAATATAATAAAAATCATTGTGAATGCCATAATACACGTTAAATATTATTGTGTTCAACAAATGCTTCACCATAAATGTGTGGGTGTATACAGAAAATAAAGAAACCATTTCAGCGTGAAAGACAAATAAAATGGAAATTCACAGTATTTAAAACAATTGGGACAAAAAAAATACTCTGTGGAGAAATGCTCTCTTTCGTTTTCTGAGGACATTTCCAAATATTGTGTATGACTTTCTCCTGATTCACAAATCAATTTTTCTATTTAAATTTGAAAAAGAAAATTCTGAATTATGTCCAAATATAATAAAAAGGAAATTTCATGTAATATATATGGAGAAACAAAACTAGCATGTATATTACAGTGCAGCTAAAAAAATATTCCTCATAACTGGTCAATTGGTTTGGCAGCATGGTGGTAAACTAGATCTCTAAGGAACTGATTTAGAAGTTGACCTCACAGTGCAAAACATAGGAAGCATTCTCTGCGGAAAGTGAAAGAGAGAAAAATAGATTTCAGCTGGCCCGCACAGTGAAAATTCAAACTCTCTGCAATTGCCAGCGATAGAATATTTTTTTATATCTGAATATATGTAAAACAGATGGAGTTTGATCCTCCAAGTCTCATTGTAAATTTGTGGATGGACAGCTGAAATCTATTTTTCTCTCTTTCACTTTCCCATGTTAATACTTCTAATACCAATGACTTCAGTTGACCATTGGAGAAAAAAAATAAAAAGCTAATTTTGTGCCTGGAAATTGGGTTTCTTTAACTCAGATTTACAGTAATCCTATTCCAGAAGAAGGCACATACATAGCTGGATAATGAAGCAGATGCCACTACTCCAATTCTAAGTATGTTGGCATGTTCAGTTTTATTCTTCCATAAAACATTTTAATGGTTAAACATCATCTAGTCCCAAGCATGGCATTCCAGACTTTGGGAAGAAATAGAAGCCTGTTCTAGTATTACCCTCTACTTTAAGCATGATTCCACTTAAGATAGATTGCACTTTAGGCATCACAGCCAGAACTGACTGAAATATCAGGTTGTTAAGAAAAATCTATTAGATCATCTGGGTGACTTAATGGGCATAATGAATACAACTGCAATGAATAAAAAGGTACAAAAATAGCTACAGCCCCAAGCTATAAAGATAGTGGAGACTAAAAGAGGCTCAACAATGCCAGATTAAGGCCCCAAAAATGAGAATAAAGCTTCACTCCCAGATTGCCTAGAAATGGATTTAAAGAAAATTCATCATTGGAATGAATGTACCAGTAGGTCTAACACTGTTACTCATCAACAATCTGTGGGGCAACCACTCTTGCTATTAAGAGCTTGAATGTTATTCAAAGAAAAATTAAATACTGTATCAGAAAGACTGCATCTTCTAGGAGACAATACACTTGCCCTTTCCAGCTAAAAAAGTCACTTGCTAAAATACCCTAGAAGATACTTTACATACAGTGTCTGCTGCCAATGGAAATTGACTAGAAAATTCCAATCAAGTCTACTCAGGAGGTGGTAAAATACTTAAAATCCTCCTGTAAAGCACACAACCAGTCTTTCTGCAACTGCTAATTTAAACTTTTAACAGATGCAGGGAGAAAAGGAAGAAATGGAGGGTGGAAAAATAACTATTAACCTTGAATATTTTCCCCAGCTTTAGTACCTCACATTTTACAGACAGAATTAAGAATGACCAATTTTTAGAAGAGAATCAATTTGCCTTTTGTGGGTATACAATAGCACATTACAAATCAAGCTATTCACTTGATTCTGTATCTATTATTCGGAAAACTAGGTTTATTTCGGACTCTTATTTTAGTTTTCTTTTTAAAAGTCATGGCTAAGCCACAGATATTCTTTATACCGTATTTAACTATAGACTATTCTGGTGATATTTATTTAGCAACTGTATGCCATCAAATCATGGCAAATGCATAAAAAACTACAAACCCAGACCTAAAATGTATCTGGCACAGGTCACACACATAAAAAGACATGTAACCTCTCCTATGTAATTAACAGAAAAAACAATATGCATATTCTCCCTCAAGATGTAAAAATGGCACATCCATACATCATAAAAGAAGCATATTAATAATAAACAGAGTACTTACTTTGTTGCCCGTATAAACTTGCCCCAAACTGAGACAGCTGACCTGATGTAGATGGTGATGCCAGCATCTATATTAAAAACAAAACAAACAAGTTGTTACCAAAAGGACATAGAAAGATAGATACTTCATTGCTCTAAAAAACAATACCTAAAGTTTGTAATATCATACTGATGTTAATATCAAACTTCACTTTCAATGGTCTCAAACATCCCACTCAGTTGCTTCTGGAACAATAAATACAACCACACACACATCACTAGAGAAATTTTTTCAAGGTATACAGAGGACAATTTAATGACTCAAAGTAAGAAGACTAGCCAGAGGAAAAGCCACTCTACACCTACATTTTACTAATAACGAATAACTGATTTAGAATAGGAAAATGTTAAGGAAGCTTGGAACCAGTGACCATAAGCTACCTGAATTCAGTATAGAAAGGGATAGGTTCACAGAACAGTGCAGTTGTTTTAGGAAAGCAAATCTGGGGGGAAATAAGATATCTATTAAAATCCACCAGTGTATAAAAATTGTAAAATTCAAGAATGTCACATAAGTGAGGCATGACAAATCTCAATTCCTCAGAAAAAGAAAACTACAAGGAACAAAAACCAGCTATTGTGAATTTATGAGACAAAGACGTGAAGTTAAAAGAAAAACCTATAGTGGAATTTATGAGTGAGACATCCAAATAAGAAGTCACAGTGATGTCTAGAAGAGGCAATAGAAAAATAGTATGAATTAGCGCTAGCCAAGAAGATTAAGTGGACTCAAGATAGCATTTAGAAATATTCATAGGGAAGAGGAGTCGAACAATTAAGCTGAAAGGGAGATTCCAGAAAATCTGTTGGTTAAGAGTAGATGACGGAATATTAAGAAAATATGAACATTAATAGCTGGTAACCGATATACATAACAATTAAGTAATTAGCTATCAAACTACTTGTAGCACTTACAATTATGTTTTGAAAAATCAGAGAACTTAGAGGTACTGGACAATTAGCACTGGACATTTCTATAGCCAGTAAAATACTGAAACAAAGATTAAGAGAAAAAAAATTATAGTAGAGGATAATGGAACCATAACTAACAGCATGGCTTAATAAAGAACAAATCTTGGAAGACAATGTTTTTGTTCTGAGGAATTACAAAAATAATCACAATTTACTGTGTCATGAACTGTTATTTGAAAAGATAATTCAAATTGTCTTGGCCTGAGAACAAAGGTGGAAAGACTATAAAAATGGCCATTGATCCAATAGCAATGTACTCAGTTGGGGAAGTCTAGCTGAACTATGACATTCTTACTGAGAACATGAGATACCAAGCTGTCCCAGAAGATATCTGACTAAATTGATCTTGCAACACTTACCCCACCCCACCCCCAAAAAGGGGGGGTGGAGAAGAGAGAATTCAAATGGTTTTCCATAAGCCTGTTTCAGACTGAACAGAGGTGGTATTTCTTGGATAAATGTCACAAGAAAGTGGTACATACTACAGTTTTGGTATTTTATATAGTGGTACTATACACTTATGTAGACAGAAACACTTATAGGCTATGAAGGTGCTCTGGTTTACTCTGTGATGCTGATATAATTGATTCCCATGCCATTAGGAACTTCTCACAATGAGAGATGTTTCTATCTCACATTCCCATTAACAGATGCCTAAAATCTTGTCTTATCTTTTCATCTTTCAGATCAACATTGAAATATTCCGCTCAGTCCTGGCACTTAACATACACTGGCTTCTTAGAATGACTAGTTTATTCCTAATTATGGCTTCTGATTTGCTTCATGTAAGTTACAGAAGATTTAATAAGAAAATGATGGATAATATTAAAAAGGATTCCTTCCTGAATTCTAGAAATAAAGGTCAATTCAACTTAGAGGCATTAAGTTGGAGATCAGGGCCCTCATTCAGCAAGGTATGTAAGCACACACTTAAGTTTAAACATGTGAACAGTCCCCGTTAAGTCAATTAAATTTTTGGCACATACTGAAGTATGCTGCTGAACTTGGGCTCTATTTTATAAGAAACTGCTAACTTAATAAGGGAAGGGAAAATCCTTTTGGAACTCTGGTTATTGAAAATGGATGGGTTGAATTTAAATTTTAAATTTTGTGATTCTCAAAACATCACCAAGGAGAGCGCCCCAAAGCATCCCTAAGATGTGTCTATCTCAAAAAGAAAAGGAGTACTTGTGGCACCTTAGAGACTAACCAATTTATTTGAGCATAAGCTTTCGTGAGCTACAGCTCACTTCATCGGATGCATACTGTGGAAAGTGTAGAAGATCTTTTATACACACAAAGCATGAATAAAAGATCTTCTACACTTTCCACAGTATGCATCCGATGAAGTGAGCTGTAGCTCACGAAAGCTTATGCTCAAATAAATTGGTTAGTCTCTAAGGTGCCACAAGTACTCCTTTTCTTTTTGCGAATACAGACTAACACAGCTGTTACTCTGAAACCAAGGTTATCTCAACACACTTTTTCTTGTGTTTAGAGGGGGCCACATTACACACACTGAAGTAGGATATTTGGTATTTATGGCCTAAAAGGCAAATAAGGCATTTTTATTTCTTCCCACAATGGCAAATTTAATCGAACGTGTCTACAGGAAACTCAGAAAAGCTGGTCATAGGTCCTTATGGTCTGCATGGTCTCAATTTAATGAACACATCCTCAGGTCATAGCTAAATGGATGAATGCCTCGCAGAAAAAACGGTTACTTACCTCTCGTAACTGTTCTTCATGATGTGTTGCTCATGTCCATTCCAATAGGTGTGCGCGTGCTGGATTGTTGGAAGGTTTTTCCCCTAGTGGTTCCCATCAGGTCGGCTGTGGAGACCCCTGGAGTGGTGCCTTCATGGTGGTGAATATAGGTCCCTGCCGACCGACTGCCTGCTCAGTTCCTTCTTGCCAGAATACTCCGACAGAGGGGAGACGGGTGGGATTTGGAATGGACATAAGCAACACATCTCAAAGAACAACAGTTACGAGAGGTAGGTAACCATTTTTTCCTCGAGTGATTGCTCATGTGCATTCCAATAGGTGACTTCCAAGCAGTTTCCCTGGGGGAGGGGTCCGAGTTCACCTGGTTGCTGAGTGCAGGGCCGCCCTGCCAAAGGCTTGCCTGTTTGGTAATGGTGTAGTGTGACGTGAAGGTGTGAATGGAAGACCACGTTGCTGCCTTGCATATGTCCTGGTTAGGGACCTGCGCCAGGAATGCCGCGGATGACACCTGTACTGTCATGGAGTGCGCTGTAAGTGGAGGGGTTGGAATTTTAGCCAGGTTGTAGCACGTCCTGATACAGGACTTGATCCGTGATGAAATGTGCTGGGACAAGATCGGGAGCCCCCTCATCCTTTCTGCGATTGCAATAAAGAGCTGTGGTGACTTACGAAATGGCTTTGTACGCTCAATGTAGAATGCTAGGGCACGCCTAACATCCAGGGAATGGAATATGTACGCTCTGTTACTGGCATGAGGCTTAGGGAAGAACATAGGTAAAAATATATCTTAGTTCACATGAAACTGGGAGACTATCTTCGGCAGAAACGCAGGGTGAGGGCGTAGCTGCACCTGGTCTTTATAAAAGACCATATAGGAGGGCTCAGAAGTCAGCACTCTGAGCTCGGATACCCTTCTGGCTGAGGTTATGGCCACCAGAAAGGGCACCTTCCAGGAAAGGTAGGACAGAGAGCAGGTTGCCATGGGCTCGAAAGGGGGCCCCATGAGTGCAGAAAGGACCAGGTTGAGGTCCCACTGGGGAACGGGCCATCGTACCTGGGGATAAAGTCTGTCCAAGCCCTTGAGAAACCGGTCCACCATGGGATTGCTGAAGACTGACTTACTTGCTGCCCCCAGGTGGAAGGCCAAAATGGCAGCCAGTTGTACCCTGAGAGATGATATTGCCAACCCTTGCTGCTTGAGGTATTACAGGTAGTCCAAAACAAGGGGAATTGGGGTTAGCTACGGTTTGGTGCCCCTCTGCAGAGACCAGATGGAAAAGTGCTTCCACTTTGCCAGGTTCGAGGCAAGAGTGGAGGGTTTCCTACTTCCCAGAAGGACCTCCCTCACTGGGTCCGAACACTGAAGCTCAAGAGGGTTCAGCCATAGAGTTTCCACACCATGAGGTGGAGGGACTCCAGGTTGGGGTGTTGTAGACGGCCGTGGTCCTGTGTGATGAGGGTCGGGCACGCAGGAAGGGCTACTGGTCTATCCACAGAGAGGTTCAACAACATGGTGAACCAGTGCTGGCGGGGCCATGCTGGCGCTATGAGGATCAAGAAAGCCCCATCCCGACGAGTCTTGAGGAGGACTTTGTGTCTGGGGCCGGGGGGGGGGGGGAATGCATCTAGCAGGTGACTTGTCCATGAAAGGCGTCCATGATGGAGCCTGGGCTGTGGTTCAGGAAAGAGCAGAACCGCTGGCACTTCCTGTTGCTCTGCATTGCGAACAGGTATATGTGGGGAAAGCGCCACCTCTGGAAAATCGAGTGCGCGATGTCCGGCCTGAGGAACCAGTTGTGACTGTGAAATGAGCGGCTGAGGCGATCGGCTAGCTTGTTGTGCCCACCTAGGTGCAACGCCTCTGGGTGTATCGAGGGGGTGATGCAAAAGTTCCACAGCTCAAGGGCTTCTCGGCAAGGGGAGTGGAGGGAGCACCACCCTGTTTGTTTACATAGAACATTGCTGCAGTGTTGTCCGTCAGTACCGACACTCATGCGCCCTGAAGGCAGGCCTGGAATGCTTGGCATGCCAGATGAACTGCCCTCAGCTCCCTTACATTGATATGCAGTGATAGTTCTGTGTGGGACCACAGGCCTTGGGTTCTGATATTGCCCAGATGCGCTTCCCAACCAAGCGCAGAGGCTTCCGTGACTAGGGATAGCATAGGTTGGGGTTTGGCAAAGGGTACTCCCACACAGACCACTTGTGGCTGCAGCCACCAATGGAGAGACTCGAGAATGCGAGGGGGGAGGGTAACTGTGGCGGGCACCTCTTATTATTTCTGCCCCATCTCTTGGATGAGTCTCACCTGGGAGGCCCAGAGTAGAAATGGGACGGGGGCTGAGGCTTAAAAGGCTTTCTTTGGGGTGCAGGGGTGGGGATCCCCAAACACTTAAAAGTCGCCCGCGAGGCCTTAAGGCTGTGCAGGCGAGAGTCTGTATTTTGGGCAAACAGGCCTGCACAGTCAAAGCGGAGGTCCTGAATTGTGTTCTGGTCCTCAGGTAGTATCCCCGACACCTGCAGCCACACACTGTGCCTCACTGTAGTGGCAGTGACCATAGTCCAAGCCGCCCAGTCCGTGTCTAACGCGGCCTGGAGGGAGGTTCTCGAGGCCACCCTGCCCTCCTCAAGGAGTGCACTAAACCCATTGCGCAAGTCAGCCTATAGTAACTCCTGGAACTTTGCCAACGAGCTCCACTAATTGAAAGCACAGTGACTAAGTACCGCTTGCTGGTTGATCACTCAAAGCTGGAGCCCCCCGGTTGAGTAGACCTTTTGGCCTAAAAAGGTCCAGCTTCTTAGCATTCCATGACTGAGGCACGGGACCTGGCTGCCCTTGCAGCTCCTTATGATTTGCCGCATCAACCACCAGAGTCCGCAATTGGGGATGGGTGAAAAGGTGTTTCTACCCTTTCTGAGGCACAGAATAGCGTCTTTCCACCCCTTTAGTGATGGGTGGTATTGAGGCTAGAGTCTGCCAGAGCACCTTAGTGATGTTCTGGATTGTTCTTATTGGGGCAAGGCCACCCTAGGTGGACCCTCTGGGGCAAGGATGTCAGCCATCGGGTCCAACTCATCCGTGACCACCTCTGCCTGGAGATTGAGGTTTAGAGCCACCCTACTAAGAAGGTTCTGGTGTCCATCTAGTGAGGAGACCTGTGGGACAGGGTCTTTCTGCCCTTCTGGCTCTCTGGAGGCTGGGTCAGGTACCTCAGAGCCTCCCTGTGACCGATGGCACGGGTTCGGGTGCTGCGCATGAGCATGAGAGCCCAGAGTCCCTCTCTCATGCAGGGTCCTCAGGAGCCCTGGGGGTGTGGCGAGCCAGCGATGTTGCTGAGAGGGGGCACGGGTGTGGAAGCCTGGAGCCCTGACCCTGATGGTAGACCCAAGGAATCCAAAAGGGCCATTGTACTGGGCTGGCCAGGCGACCGCCGGTGCCAATGAGTCAACTGGTCTGCAGTGCCGGGAGCGGTACTGGCTGCGTCGAGACACAGAAGCCTCAGCGTCTGACTCAGACGAGTAGTCTGTGCCTGACCACGGGAGGCGGAGCCCGAGGGTGCACGGGAGCGGTACCGGGGTGATGGTGAGTGGCGCCATAACATTGTGGGCTTGCCGTGATGATGAACCAGGGGTGGTGCCGCCATCGGCGTCACAAAGGGAGCCGGAGCCATATGTGGCACTGGAATAGACACTGCAGCCGGTGCCCTCTTCAGTGCCGCTGACAGTGCCTGTTCTTGCAGTGCTGGAGCTCACACCTGCAGGGCTGGGGACTGCGCCGTCATGGCAATGAGGTCCCGCGCTGCCTCGTAGGTATTCAGTGTGGAGGGAGGTAGAGCTTGACCTCCCAAATCCTCCCGAGTTGGGGAGTCCACCAGCACCAGACTCAACGGGCCTCCCGTTGGAGTCAACAGTGACGGGTCTTGAGGTCCAGACCGTGGGTGTCCCGCCGGAGGACGCACCCCGCTGGAATCCCCTCCTGGCTTCTTGATGGGGGAACGACCCCTGTCCGCCTTCTTTTTCTTATGCGGCACTGGGAACTGTGAGCGGTGCCACCTGGTAGCACTGGCCTTACGAGTCGGGGAGCGGCGCTGGTGCTCCTTGGAGGAGTCCTCTCTCGGTGCCGGGACATCCCGCACCGAGGCCAGGGCACTGCGCACTGATAATGCCAGTACCAGCTGGGAGCGGAGGGCTTACTCCCTCAGGAGGAGCTTCAAACGATAGTCTTGCTCTTAGTCCTGGGTCTAAAGCTCTTGCAAATTAGGCACTTATTTGTCTGATGGCCCTCTCCTACGTACTTGAGATAAGCAATGTGCAGATGGCCTGTGGGCATAGGTTTTGCACACACCTCGCATGCCTTAAACCCCTGCGACTGAGGCATGCCCCTGTGCCTGGGGAAACTAAGGTGGGGGGAAAGCTCCCCAGAGTAAGCCCAACTAACTACAAACTAATAACTATTTACAACTAAGAAAAGGAAACCATTAGGTGGGCACTTGCGAATTCAAGAGACTGAGCTGCTCCAACGACCGTCATAGAATCATAGAATATCATGGTGGGAAGGGACCTCAGGAGGTCATCTAGTCCAACCCCCTGCTCAAAGCAGGACGAATTCCCAACTAAATCATCCCAGCCAGGGCTTTGTCAAGCCTGACCTTAAAAATATCTAAAGAAGGAGATTCCACCACCTCCCTAGGTAACGCATTCCAGTGTTTCACCACCCTTCTAGTGAAAAAGTTTTTCCTAATATCCAACCTAAACCTCCCCCACTGCAACTTGAGTTACTCCTTGTTCTGTCATCAGCTACCACTGAGAACAGTCTAGAGCCATCCTCTTTGGACGCCCCTTTCAGGTAGCTGAAAGCAGCTATCAAATCCCCCCTCATTCTTCTCTTCTGTAGACTAAACAATCCCAGTTCCCTCAGCCTCTCCTCATAAGTCATGTGTTCTAGTCCCCTAATCATTTTTGTTGCCCTCTGCTGGACTCTTTTCAATTTTTCCACATCCTTCTTGTAGTGTGGGGCCCAAAACCAGACACAGTACTCCAGATGAGGCCTCACCAATGTCGAATAGAGGGAAACAATCACGTCCCTTGATCTGCTGGCAATGCCCCTACTTATACATATATTGGCCTTCTTGGCAACAAGGGCACACTGTTGACTCATATCCAGCTTCTTGTCCACTGTAACCCCTAGGTCCTTTTCTGCAGAACTGCTGCCGAGCCATTCGGTCCCTTGTCTGTAGCGGTGCATGGGATTCTTCTGTCTTAAGTGCAGGACTCTGCACTTGTCCTTGTTGAAACTCATCAGATTTCTTTTGGCCCAATCCTCCAATTTGTCTAGGGCCCTCTGTATCCTATCCCTACCCTCCAGCGTATCTACCTCTCCTCCCAGCTTAGTGTCATCTGCAATCTTGCTGAGGGTGCAATCCACACCATCCTCCAGATCATTTATGAAGATATTGAACAAAACCGGCCCCATGACCGACCCTTGGGGCACTCCACTTGATACCGGCTGCCAACTAGACATGGAGCCACTGATCACTACCCGTTGAGCCCGACAATCTAGCCAACTTTCTATCCACCTTATAGTCCATTCATCCAGCCCATACTACTTTAACTTGCTGGCAAGAATACTGTGGGAGACCGTGTCAAAAGCTTTGCTAAAGTCAAGGAACAACAGGTCCACCGCTTTCCCGTCATCCACAGAGCCAGTTATCTCATCATAGAAGGCAATTAGATTAGTCAGGCATGACTTGCCCTTGGTGAATCCATGCTGACTGTTCCTGATCACTTTCCTCTCCTCTAAGTTCTTTAGAATTGATTCCTTGAGGACCTGCTCCATGATTTTTCCAGGGACTGAGGTGAGGCTGACTGGCCTGTAGTTCCCAGGATCCTCCTCCTTCCCTTTTTTAAAGATGGGCACTACATTAAGCCTTTTTCCAGTCGTCCGGGACTTCCCCCGATAGCCATGAGTTTTCAAAGTTAATGGCCAATGGCTCTGCAATCACATCCGCCAACTCCTTTAGCACTCTCGGATGCAGCGCATCCGGCCCCATGGACTTGTGCTCGTCCAGCTTTTCTAAATAGTCCCGAACCACTTCTTTCTCCACAGAAGGCTGGTCACCTCCTCCCCGTGCTGTGCTGCCCAGTGCAGTAGTCTGGGAGCTGACCTTGTTCGTGAAGACAGAGGCAAAAAAAAGCATTGAGTACATTACCTTTTTCCACATCCTCTGTCACTAGGTTGTCTCCCTCATTCAGTAAGGGGCCCACACTTTCCTTGACTTTTCTCTTGTTGCTAACATACCTGAAAAAACCCTTCTTGTTACTTTTAACATCTCTTGCTAGCTGCAACTCCAGGTGTGATTTGGCCTTCCTAATTTCACTCCTGCATGCCCAAGCAATATTTTTATACTCTTCCCTGGTCATTTGTCCAATCTTCCACTTCTGGTAAGTTTCTTTTTTGTGTTCAAGATCAGCAAGGATTTCACTGTTAAGCCAAGCTGGTCGCCTACCATATTTACTATTCTTTCTACACATCGGGATGGTTTGTCCCTGTAACCTCAATAAGGATTCTTTAAAATACAGCCAGCTCTCCTGGACTCCTTTCCCCCTCATATTATTCTCCCAGGGGATCCTGCCCATCAGTTCCCGGAGGGAGTCAAAGTCTGCTTTTCTGAAGTCCAGGGTCTGTATTCTGCTGCTCTCCTTTCTTCCCTGTGTCAGGATCCTGGACTCGACCATCTCATGGTCACTGCCTCCCAGGTTCCCATCCACTTTAGCTTCCCCTACTAATTCTTCCCTGTTTGTGAGCAGCAGGTCAAGAAGAGCTCTGCCCCTAGTTGGTTCCTCCAGCACTTGCACCAGGAAATTGTCCTCTACACTTCCCAAAAACTTCCTGGATTGTCTGTGCACCACTGTATTGCTCTCCCAGCAGATATCAGCGTGATTCAAGTCTCCCATGAGAATCAGGGCCTGCGATCTAGTAACTTCTGTGAGTTGCCAGAAGAAAGCCTCGTCCACCTCATCCCCTTCCTCATCCTCATCCCCATCTATAGCAGACTCCCACCATGACATCACCCTTGTTGCTCACACTTCTAAACTTAATCCAGAGACACTCAGGTTTTTCTGCAGTTTCATACTTGAGCTCTGAGCAGTCATACTGCTCCCTTACATACAGTGCAACTCCCTCATCTTTTCTGCCCTGCCTGTCCTTCCTGAACAGTTTATATCCATCCATGACAGTACTCCAGTCATGTAAATTACCCCACCAAGTCTCTGTTATTCCAATCACGTCATAATTCCTTGACTGTGCCAGGACTTCCAGTTCTCCATGCTTGTTTCCCAGGCTTCTTGCATTTGTGTGTAGGCACTTGAGATAACTCGCTGATCGTCCCTCTTTCTCAGTACGAGGCAGGAGCCCTGCCCTCTCGCGTGCTCCTGCTTGTGCTTCCTCCCAATATCCCACTTCCCCACTTATCTCAGGGCTTTGGTCTCCTTCCCCCGGCGAACCTAGTTTAAAGCCCTCCTCACTAGGTTAGCCAGCCTGCTTGCGAAGATGCTCTTCCCTCTCTTTGTTAGATGGAGCCCGTCTCTGGCTAGCACTCCTCCTTCTTGGAGCACCATCCCATGGTCAAAGAATCCAAAGCCTTCTCTCCGACACCACCTGCGTAGCCATTCGTTGACCTTCACGATTCGACGGTCTCTACCCAGTCCTTTTCCTTCCACGGGGAGGATGGATGAGAAGACCACTTGCGCCTCAAACTCCTTTATCCTTCTTCCCAGAGCCACGTAGTCTGCAGTGATCTGCTCAAGGTCATTCTTGGCAGTATCATTGGTACCCACCTGGAGAAGCAGGAAGGGGTAGCGATCCGAGGGCTTGATGAGTCTCGGCAGTCTCTCAGTCACACTGTGAATCCTAGCTCCTGGCAAGCAGCAGACTTCTCGGTTTTCCCGGTCAAGGTGGCAAATAGATGACTCAGCCCCCCTGAGGAGAGAGTCCCCGACCACCACCACCTGCCTCCTTCTCTTAGGAGTGGTGGTCGTGGAACCCCCACCCTAGGACAGTGCATCTCATGCCTTCCAATTGGCGGAGTTTCCTTCTGTTCCCTTCCCTCAGATGTATCATCTAGTCCACTCTCCGCATTAGTACCTGTGGAGAGAACATGAAAACGGTTACTTACCTGTATCTGCGTTGCTGGTACATGGATGCTCCCCTTTCTTCTTCTGGAGGTCACATGCTGCCAAATGCTGTCATTTGCAGTAAGAAGGAACTGAGAAGGCGGCGGGTTGGCAGGGACCTATATGCACTGCCACGAAGACGCCATTCCACAGCCGACCCAACGGGTACCGCTAGGGGAAAAAACCTTCCAACGATAGTGCATGTGCTGCATGCACACCTATTGGAATGCACATGAGCAATCACTCAAAGAAGTAGTTTAAGTTCTTGAACATGAAGGATTCCTTTGCCTTCATTACTCAAAAGCCTTCCCCCAAGCCTTCATTACCCAAAACAATGGAATATAAGATTACTACTACTAAATACTTGGTTGAAAACTACTCATCTCTGTTAAGGTACATGCAACAAACAAGTCTCAATGACCCCATCCAAGATAAATTAGCTGTTTTTGTGTCATATCCATTTTCTTATTTGGAAAGTGAGTAAACTGGATGGAGAGTGTACACTATCCTAGCTTTTATTATTTCCTTCTCTTTTTGTTTTCCTTTGGTAACTGAGAACTCATCTGCTTCTAGCTGATCTCTGAGTCAGGGACCATTTGATCTGGATTCAATATGGAGGGCAAATCATTTATTACTTAAACCATTCTTAATTCACTGAGAGAAAAATAGTAAGAGAATTTTCTGGTAATAAGGATGCCTTGGAATAGGGTGATCAGATGTCCCAATATTTAGTCCTTTGTCCCGCATCCCGACCAATGTACGATCAGCAAGCCAGTTGTCCCGATAATCAGGTAAGGAGGTGAGCAGGCGAGTAGGGGCAGAGAGGTTGGGGGGGGAGAGGCAAGCGGCAGGGTGGGGCGAGCCAGCAGCAGGCCAGCCAGCAGCTGGCTGGCCAGCTGGGTGAAGAGGCGAGCCAGCGGGACTGAGGAGCGAGCGGCCGGCAGGCGAGGGTGAAGAGGCCAGCGGCCGGCAGGCGAGGGTGAGCCAGCAGCAGGTGGGGGGGGGGGGGGGGCAGAGGCGGGGAAAGAGGCGAGCAGCGGGGTGGGGCGAACCAGCTGGCTGGCCAGCAGGTGAGCAGGGTGAAGAGGGGAGCTGGCAGGCAGGGGAGGGGGAGTGAGTGGCCAGGGGGCGGGCGAGGGTGAGGAGGCAAGTGAGCAGCGGGCAAGCGAGGGTGGAGTGGTGAGCCGGCAGTGGCAGGCAGGCGAAGAGGTGAGCAGGGAGGCAGCGGTGGGAGAGGGGCGGCAAGCGGCGAGCCAGCAGCAGGGGGGAGGGGTGAGGAGGTGAGTGGCGAGCCAGCGGCGGGCGGGGTGTGTGTATGAAGAGGCGAGCAGCAGGCAGGGAAAAGAGGCGAGCCACGAGCCAGCGGCGCACAGAGGTTTTTGGGGTGGGCATGGGGGTTTCTGGCATGGGAGTGAGTGAGAGGAGGCGAGCGGTGGGTGGGGGACTGATGAGAGATGCAGCAAGCCAGTGGCAGGCCAGGGGATGAGGAGGGGTGCGGTGGCGGTGCCGAGCGGGCAGGGGGCGGGACCTGAGGCAGAGTGGGAGCGGACTGGGGGCGGGGCCTACGGCACCCCAATATGTCCCAATATTTTACTGCTGTGATCTGGTCACCCTACCTTGGAAACAACAATTCAGAGTTGCTAATACAGAAAAAAATTGTTTCAATCTACTATTACTGTGATTTCAACAATGTTTGAAGTCCAACATAGCATACAAACAATACATATTCTCTTTGTGATTTTGAAAGGGTATATATGAAGAAAAACGAAGAGTCCAGTGGCACCTTAAAAACTAACATTTATTTGGGCGTAAGCTTTCGTGGGTAAAAAACCCCTAGCACTGCTCTTCTACTTGCGCTACATTGATGACATCTTCATCATATGGACCCACGGGAAGGAGACTCTTGAAGAATTCCATCTGGATTTCAACAATTTCCACCCCACCATCAACCTCAGCCTGGACCAGTCCACACAAGAGATCCACTTCTGGACACTACAGTTCAAATAAGTGATGGTCACATAACCACCACCCTATACCGGAACTCTGCTGACCACTACACTTACCTACATGCCTCCAGCTTCCATCCAGGACACATCACACAATCCACTGTCTACAGCAGGGGCTGGAAAACTTTTTGGCCTGAGGGCCACATCAGGTTTCCAAAATTGTACGGAGGGCCAGTTAGGGGAGGCTAGGTCTCCCCAAACAGCCAGGAGTGGCCTGGCCCTGGCCTCCTATCCGACCCCGCCGCTTCTCGCCCCCTGACAGCTCCCCTGGGACTCCTGCCCAATCCACCACCCCCTGCTCCCTGTCCCCTGACCACCCCTGGACCCTCCACTCCTGACTGCCCTCTGCTGCCTCATCCAACGCCCCACCTTATTCCTGACTGCCCCCCCCCCCGGGACCCCTGCCCCATCCAATCCCCCTGTTCCCCGCCCTCTGACCGACCCGACCCCTATCCCCCCTGCCCTCTATCCAACCCCCTGTCCCCTTACCCCTCTCTGCCCAGAGCACCGGGTCAGGCTGTGGCTCTGCAACTGCACTGCCCAAAGCATTGCACCAGCGGCACAGCGCGCTGAGGCTGCAAGGGAGGGGCCGGGGACTAGCCTCCCGGGCCAGGAGCTCAGGGGCTAGGCAGGAGGGTCCTGCCGGCCGGATGTGGCCCGCGGGCTGTAGTTTGCCCACCTCTGCTCTACAGCCAAGCCATTTGCTCCAATCCCTCAGACAGAGACAAACACCGACAAGATCTTTATCAAGCACTCTTAAAACTGCAATACCCACCTGGGGAAGTGAGGAAACAGATTGACAGAGTGAGACTGGTACCCAGAAATCACCTACAGGACAAGCCCAACAAGGAAAATAACAGAACACCGCTGGGCATCACGTACTGCCACCAGCTAAAACCTCTGCAGCACATGATCAACGATCTACAACCTATTCTTGAAAACAATCCCTAACTCTCACAGACCTTGGTAGGCAGGACAGTCCTCGCTTACAGACAGCCCCCAAACCTGAAGCAAATACTCACCAGCAACTACACACCACACAACAGAAACACTAACCCAGGAACCAATCCCTGTAACAAACCCCTTTGCCTACTCTGTCCCCACATCTACTCTAGCAACACCATCAGAGGACCCAACCACATCAGCCACACCGTCAGGGGCTCATTCACCTGCACATCTACCAATGTGATATATGCCATCACGTGCCAGCAATGCTCCTCTGCCATGTACATTGGCCAAACCAGACAGTCTCTACGTAAAAGAACAAATGGATGCAAATCAGACATCAGGAATGGTAACACAAAAAAGCCAGTAGGAGAACACTTCGATCTCCGTGGACATTCAATAACAGATTTAAAAGTAGCCATCCTTCAACAACAACAAAAAAAAACCTTCGAAGAGAAAATGCAGAGCTACAATTCATTTGCAAACTTAACACCATTAATTTGGGCTTGAGGAGGGACTGGGAGTAGGTGGCTCACAACAAAAGCAATTTTCTCTCTCTTGGTACTGCCACCTCCTCATCAAATTATTGGGAGTGGACCACATCCACCCTGACTGAATTGGCCTTGTCAACACTGGTTCTCCACTTGTAAGGTAACTCCCTTCTCTTCATGTGCCAGTGTATATGTATTTATGCCTGTATCTGTAATTTTCACGTCACGCATTTGAAGAAGTGGGTCTTTTACTCATGAAAGCTTAGGCCCAAATAAATCTGTTAGTCTTTAAGGTGCCACCAGACTCCTCGTTGTTTTTGTTGATACAGACTAACGCGGCTACCCCTCATATATGGAGAGAATCTCAAAAAGATATCAGAGTGACTATGGGCTTGGCTACACTTGAGAGTTACAGCCAATAAAGGAGCCCCGGACACACTAGCTCACTACCCGTCCACACTGGCAAGGCACGTAGAGCACTCTGACTCCGCGGCTACAGCACTGCTGGTACTCCACTTTGGCGAGTGGAATAATGTTTGCTGCGCCCTCGCTGGAGTGCCGCAGCGCCAGTGCGAACGAGGTGTTGCTTTACTGCGCTCTGACCAGCCTCCAGAAACGTCCCATAATCCCCTTAAGTCAAGTGGCCATTCTTGTCATTGTTTGGAATCGGCTGTAGGAATGCGGAAATGCCCTTTGAAAGCTCCGTTTCTGACAGCCGGCTGCTTATCTACTCTGAGACAAAGCAACCATTAGTGTGGAATGCTGTGAGAGAGAGAAAGAGAGAGAGAGGCGCAGGCGGGAAGGGGGTCTGCTGCTGTATGAACTTACAAGACAGCATGCTGACATGCTCTCAGCCCCCCAAAAACCTACTCTCCCCCCACATACACACAACACACTCCCTGTCATACCCCACCCCATTTGAAAAGCACACTGCAGCCACTTGAATGCTGGGATAGCTGCGCATAATGCACCGCTCCCAATGCCGCTGCAAGCGCTGCAAATGTGGCCACACCAGTGCGCTTGAAGCTGTCAGTGTGGACAGACTGCAACGCTTTCCCTACTGTGCTCTCCGAAGGCTGGTTTAACTCAAAGCGCTCTACACTGGCAAGTGTAGCCATGCCCTATGATATTACTTAAATTCACTGCAAGTAGCATTGGATTAACTCACATGATCCTGCTAGTACTGACCCTCTGGCCTCCTAAATAGAGAGACTGAAAGGACTTCAGTATCCTGGATACCCAAGGAGAAAATTTTCCTAGATTATGTATCAGTGATGCTTTAGAAGAGGAAGAGTTTTGTGTGTGCAAATACTGTTATGTTGGACAAGTTTCTTTATTACTGACCCTCTGACAAGGATGTAAACAGTAAATTTAAATTAGAAATTCTCAAGTGATGGCTTTTGCTAGAGAGAGAAACAGATGGTATCTTGGTACACCTGCATGGTAGAAAGAACTCTGATAGTGTGGCATTTTTGACCAAGCTATGCATGAAGTAGAAATGGGACAATGAGTGTGTGGCCAGGAAGATGAGTGAAGATGGTATTAAGTTATATTTGTGACTCCTTTATTCTTGGGCCAGCCAAGGCCTTGCCCGGGCCCCATATGTAAGTTAAAGTAGCCCTATCTACTTGCAGCCATGAAGGACTGGTTCCAGTAGCTAAGAGCAGCTGGAGCACAGAGATGGTCTAACCACACCACACCACCTTTCCATCATCCCTACTTCTTATGGTAGGGGATGTGGTAATGAGTGGCATAGATCTCTACACCACTCAGGTATTTATATACAGTACTGGAGGAACACACTGGTGATCAGAGCCAATTCATTTAAAGCCCCTTTGCACTACTGAACAGGCATAATGGTGCCCCAGCACAATAAAGAATCAAGCACTGTATTTCTAATGTGGACTTCAAGTCTCAGTCCCAGCTAATACATTCTTTACTTGTCTAAAGTGATTTAATTTTGAACTGTTTATGTACCTACATTGATTGCCATTAAAAAGCCAACATCTAAAAACAGTGCCTACACAACAACAAAATGGTAATGTGTGGTTTAAGTATAAGGAAAATTGGGTGGTAACCACTTGCAAATGTTAAAATTTAATGACAGCCACTATATATTGATGGTCAGGAGATTATAGCAATTTTTTTTAAAACAGTAGGATTAAATTAAAGATTGTTTAATATGGCATCCTAAGTATGTACTATTAGGAAATACAAGAGGCTTAATACTCTGTATTTTACCTAAATTTCAGGTGAGCTGGAAAGGCACATGAAGTGTGATTTATTAGTTTACCATGAAGGGTACATTGGATATTTAATGTATTTGATTTTGTTGTTAAACTCATTTGCATTTTACAGCAATATTTAACCTTAGGCTGAAGGATTATCATCCATATTATAGTAACAGCTTGAGACCCCAATCAGGAAGCTGTTGTTCCAGACACTATGTTTAATAATAAATAATAATTTTTAAAACAGCAGCAAAGAACAGACAATACTACAGCCAACTTGATTACTGTCATGGATTACTTTGTGGAATGCCTTGGAATAATTCAGAGAAAATTAAAAAAAGTACAAATAAACTAATTTTCTCTCATATACATAGGCGTTCACTGGTCTGCATACTGTGTGTGACTGGAAAAGTGGGTGATTGACCTGATGGAAGAGCCAATTCCTAGGGAAAATATCAAATACAAGGCTACTTTTCTCTTATAACAATTGACAAAAATAGACAGTTGACCTAATTCACATACTTTAATTTTATTGTTTGCAAAATTTAAAATAAAAGGCAACAGGACCAAAGACTGCAACAACCGAGGTGAGAAAGTAACTCTTGCGCTGCTTGGGTAAGGAGTTGCAAATCTTAAGGGGCCACAATGCAAGTCTTATCACACAAAACTCTTATCACCCCAAAACAGTTGTGAGGTCCAACAACACTCCTCATAGATTCTAGACTTAGATATAAGAAGGAACTGCAACAAACACATTCTAACAGGAAACAACTGACTAGGTAACTGAACTGGTTTCTATTATATATGCCTTCATTATCTTCAGATTGGTTTATTGCAATGCAGTTTATCTAGGCTTGATAATATCAGCCCTGAAAAAGTTACATGCACATTCATTTGAAGTTCCTCAGAAGTTTGTGAAATAATCATGCTCTAAAGCTCCCGCAGCAAAGCTGAAGCTGTTTTCCTAGATGGAAGGAGTGGGCAGCTCTACACTACCGGTTAAGTTGATCTAACTTGCGTTGCTGGGGGGGGGGGGCGGGAAGGGGGTGCTTTTTCACACCTCTGAGTGACAAAAGTTGTGTGTGGTCCACACTGGTGCTATGTCGGCAGGAGACACTCCCACCAACAGAGCTTATGCTTCTCCCCCAGGTGGAGTAATTATGCTGACGGGAGAGCGGTCTCCCATTGGCATAGCGCGTCTTCACCAGATGTAGCGCTTTAGTGTAGACTTGCCCAGTGTAAGCTGTGGTCAATGAAGTGCTGCCTCAGTCCAGTACAGTGAACCTAAACTCAGAGGAAGAAGTAGGAAAAAAGAGCCTAAACTGCCTCAAATCTTGTAGAACGAGCAAATTTAAATCCACAAATAATATCCAGACCAATGGATAACTAAACATATGAGAAAGGTTGATAATTATCGTCTGAGTCAGATATGTACACCAAACACAGGACAATCATTCTGTATCTGTTACACTTTGTTTCTGTTATTTATCCAGCACAACAGGTACCATTTGAATGACCTAAGTAGATGAATCACAGTTTTAAAGGGAGACAACACTATGTTGACCATTTAACAAAATTAGAAGTCAAGCCAACAAATAAACTAGATCTATCATATTATTCCGGTTTATCTTTCATTTTATTAATAATTCTCCTTTTATATTAAATGTAATTTAAAATAGACCACTGCAAAATCTCCCCCAAAATTAGGTTTTAACAAGCATTTACAAAATGTAAGATCAATAAAACCATTTCTCTAAGTTAAAGTTCCAATTAAGAGTTTAAAATAAACATTTACAGTGAAGTATTTGCCATAGTCAAAATATTTATAAGCACTGAGAATTTGAAGTGAAAATAACTATCAACTTCATTATTTAACTTGAGGAAATGTAAGAAATAAACTGCCTAAATAGTGAAAAACAAACTGATTTTTATAATTCCTTCCGTTTTAATAATTTAAGGTGTAAGTGATATCATTAACAAGTTTGTTGTTTTTTTTTTTTAAGTTTAGCATCGCTTTAAAACTCATTTATACAATACTAAGGTATACAATATGAATTATTAATCAGACAAGAGATTACTAGAAAATTTGTAATTAGGTATTATAGAAGACGCCATGAGTGATTAAGACTAAACTGATAGAACAGACATTTTAATCAGATTAAGAGACTGGCTGCAGTTTATTAATAGATGAATACTGAAGGTGAAAGAATGAACATTAATACTTTAAATACATTACTAACACAATGCAATACATTCACTATATACTCAAAGAGCCATTTATAATACAGAAGCATGGAAGAGGAGCATGATTGCATGCATGCAATGGAGTCTGGTTCAAAGAACCACTTGAAATTTTAGTATTCATTTGCATTCACCAATTATCTTATACTGTTGGTTTAAAAATAGGTGTGTTAGACATAGCTTTATAGTAAAGAATAGAAACAATTTTGCGGTATATTGAAAGACTTGCATAATGGCTTAACTCTCTTGTAATTAGGCTTGGCAGAATTCAATTTTTATCTTTCTATGATTTCAACAGATATATTGATGTTTCCATTAACCTTTTTTAGATTTTTATCAAATAGATGTTCACAGTTGTGCAGAACTATGGGTTAAACTTTTTTCTTCTATTTTTATCCATTTAAATTTTCACAATTCTGGGAAATTATGAGGAGGTCATATTATTTAATGACCGTAGATATATGCAATTCAAAAAGTTAAAGTTTTAAAACCATTGAAAACACAAATTGCCATCATCACGTCAGAATATACATAGTAAATATCCTTAAATAGAACTCTGAAGTTCTCAAGCAGCATTTTTCTTAATTTGCCTATCTGTATATTTCTATTCTTACAGATGAAAAGATTTTTTCATTGGTTTGTGTGTTTACAGTGAAAGACCTTTACCGATAAAAATCTAATCCTTCCAAGCCTACTTATAACCTATGTTAAACAAAAATTCTTAAATCAGTAGTTTGCTGATAGTTATAATTCTACCATGAGAAACTGATTTTTCTCCATTTCCTTTACTTTATACATTCCAGTTTGTTTAAAAAAAAAAAAATTACCTGTAATTTCTTAAAATGTGACTCAGAGATGCATTTTACTTCCTCCCTCTCTGCAAACTGAAGGACAATATAAAGTACAAAACATGAATACCTGTTTTCCTCTCTAGCCAAGTAACACTGGTTTATGTTTACATGCCCAAACTAGATAGGTCAAAAGCAGATATCTTATAGGTAATAAATATAGGTAATACAGTATAAATTCCAAGCACTTGGCTCTCCCATCATGCAGTATACATTTATTATGAAAGCAATTATTTTTTTAGTTGTAGCAACTGTTTGATAAACATATTATAAATTGTTACAATGTTGCCACGTTTTTAACATTATACAATGGATGTTTATATTTGGTCAAGGTAGTTAAGTCCAAAGCAGATGGCAAAGAGATCTCACAAAACTGGGTGACTGGGCAACAACACAGCAGATGAAATTCAAATGTTGATAAATGCAAAGTAATGCACATTGGAAAACATAATCCCAACTATACATACAAAACGATGGGGTCTAAACTACCTGTTACCACTGAAAGAGATCTTGGAGTCATTGTGGATAGTTTTCTGATAACATCTGCTCAATGTTCAGCAGTAGTCAAAAAAGGTAACAGCGTTAGGAACCATTAGGAAAAAGTGATAGACAAGACAGAAAGTATCATAAGGCCGCTATATAAACCCATAGTACGCCCACATCTTGAATATCGCATACAGATCTGGTCGTCCCATCTCAAAAATATATATACTGGGATTGGAAAAGGTAAAGAGAGGACAACAAAAATGATTATGGGTATAGAACGGCTTCCATATGAGGCCAAAACTAGAACAGGATTTTAAAAAGAACCTGGTAAGTTCCTGGCAGATAGGTCTATCAATGGCTATTAGTCAGGATGGACAGGGATGCAATACCATCCTCTGAGTGTCCCAAGCCTCTGTTTGCCAGACACTGGGAGTGCACTTGATTGCCTGTTCTGTTCATTCCCTCTGAAGCACGCCAGCATCGGCCACTGTCGGAAGATAGGATATTGGGCTAGGTCAGTGGTTCCCAAACTTTTGTACTGGTGACCCCTTTCACACAGCAAGCCTCTGAGTGTGACCCCCCCCCCCCATATAAATTAAAAACACCTTTTAATATGTTTAACACCATTATAAATGCTGGAGGCAAAGCAGGGTTTGGGGTGGAGGCTGGCACCTTGCAACCCCCCGTGTAATAACCTCACGACCCCCTAGGGGTCATGACCCTCAGTTTGGGAACCTCTGGGCTAGGTGGACCACTGGTCTGACTCAGTATGGCTGTTCTTATGTCCAGCAAGAAATTTCCTCAGACTGTTGTCAAATGATAGCAATGCTCCTTTTCTTCATCTCTTAAAATGTCAATAAAAAGCTTTTTCACCTATAATGAGGTGAATGAAGAGTCTCTCTGATCTCTCACACAGGACAGCAGGCTTCCATCTCCACTGCTTTCTGCATCAGCAATATCATCAGCTATTGCAGGGAAATGGCACTTAAGGTCTGAGTTTTGTATAGTAAGCAGGGGAAATGATTTTGACACAATTTTATTTTAAAATATATTTTTAAAATAAAATTATTATGAAAATACACGTCTCCTATTAACATTAAACCTATCATGCTAATTTGATTTTTGCCAGATATGAACTTTCCTCTTTATTCAAATGGATCAAGGCTAGTCATCCATTACTAAATAATTATTTTATCATCTAAATTAATGCTACTAAAAACACCCAGTCCTAACCTCACTGTACCTAGTTCCTTGTAATATCAGAGGATTCCATGGGCATGCTTTTGAC
This sequence comes from Chelonia mydas, assembly GCF_015237465.2. Lineage (NCBI taxonomy): Eukaryota > Metazoa > Chordata > Testudines > Cheloniidae > Chelonia > Chelonia mydas. Next base: position 282,798,481 of record NC_057849.1, read on the forward strand.
ACACAGCCCTAAATGTAATATCTGAAGTTAAATAGTGAATCTGTCAAATTTTTAGCTAAAAGCCTCTCAAACGTTAACTAAAGGCATTTAAGCAAAAGTTTCTCAAGGAAACAATACACTGTTGTTTTATTCATTATCCCAGCAAGTTGCAGCAGAAGGCAGAGATGTCAAACTAAGGCTAGACACTATATTCAGCAGCCTGAAAAAAACCGGTCTCCTAAAGACGTACTACACAAAAGCCAGTAAGAATTTCTATCTCCAACCGAGACCTAATATTTGTAATGGATAAAACTTTAAAAATACCAAAATAACTTGTGTTAAGAGTACTGTACATAGCGACAAAATAAAAACATTAACAAATGGAAGATAAGGAACTAAAAATTACTAAGATGATAAATATTTATAATAGAGCTTTGAAACCATAAACATCTATAAGTGATAGTCATTATTACAAATATGGAGCCCCATATCTGAATGGGGTCTGTAAGTGCCCCTGCAATACCAATAGTAAAAGAAAAAACCCTACAACCCCCAAACCATCCTGTTCCCAACCAAACATGTCTTTTGATCTCCAAGCAGAATGGCAAAACACAAAAATAAAAGCAAATGCATATGAAGGGTATTAAAACTCAGTAAAAGAAGAAAAAGCAGACTTCCGTTCCATACTTCTTTCAACATCCAAAATATAGCAATCCAAAATGGATGGGCTGAACTCCTATCTTTAAATGACAGCAACTCTACATGATCAGGTGGTGTGATGACAACCTCAAACCGCATTTTGCCTCTCAGGATATTACAAGCAAAAGTTTCCAATCAAAGGTATTTACAGTTCAAAATCTTTCTAAGGCCGCTTGCAACAACCTAAAAAAGTGTGTGGTAGGGAACATTTTCAAAGCTCTGAGACTCCTACTATCACATCAGCAAGAAATTTTTCCTTATCAGATGATGTATGCCAGATGTGGCCTTCCTCCCTCGCCTTCCTTCTGTAATGTGGCTCCTATCCCCATGCAAGAAAAGCTTCTGTCACTTTCTCATGAGCCGCTTTTGAAAAAATGAATTTGATGGTCAGAACAAAACATCAAGCCTTGAGAAGATGAAGCCTGGAAACTATAGAAGAATTCAGATTTTCCAGACAAGACAAATCTAATGAACTAATCCAAAGATTATGCTGATGTCACTGATTTTCTTTGTTCTGTAGCCTATTTTGTCAGTCAAAGGACTGGGAGAGAAAACCAAACACCAAATCACGGAGAAAGCATTTACTGCAAAAACTAATTCACAAAACATGATGGTCTTTCTTTTGTCATTACAGATGCAAACTGACGGAAATAGATTTGTCTGTGAGAAGTGAAATTATTTGCAGTTGAATGGTTATGATATGGGATGCAATCCAGACCAGTGAAAAGTTGTGTCACTGTTTACCCCAAGTGCATCACAATGCCTTGATTTTGTGGGTGTCGCAGGCAGAGAGCTACAGTAGCAAGGCACTGAGGGTTAGAGGTGACAACTTCATCCACTCTCGTCTGTGAGCCAACATGTAATTAGAACATCAGCCAGTATATTTTTTCTCCTCAGAAGAGGATAGAGCTCAGAAGAATAAGATACTTTTCTGACCAAAGCTCACAAAATAATTGGATTCAGAATTATCACCCGTTTGGATGCAGTAGTCACATTGTCAATTCAAATTAGAATCACTTTTGTTTCAAGCAGAATTCTGAGTTGTCAAAAGAAGATCAAGATGCTTGAAGCGCTATAAAAATGTATATTCAATTCCTTTGCCAAAGACAATAGTCTACCATGAGTCACATGTTGACTCTTGTCCAGTGCAATCCATAGCAACAGCATTTATGGGTGTTTTACCCATAGCCGTTCCATTCACCTCAAAAGCACAGGAGGGTCGCTCATGACAGGTGAAATGAGTGAAGATCTACAGACTCCAAGCCATGAACACCCAATATGGAAGAAGAGAAGGATTAGATGACTGGAGTGGAGTCTGATCTATGAAACCACTACACTATACATGAAGTCAACAGACACAGTGAATTAAGACTGTCCAGGTTCTGGGTGGGCAGGTGAGTCACTGAACTACATATGGAATTCTTCCACAACAGAAGATCTCAACTCTGGTTATCTAGAACTGAACTTCCTAGTGAGAATCTAGGTAGACTCTGATATATCCTTTTTCTACACTACAGAGTTTTGTCAACAAAGGAGGTGTACAAACTGCAATGCTCTTTCCATCAACAAACTCTCCTGCTTTTCTGACAAAATAACACCATCTTGACAAAAGGCATAGAGCTTTTTGCAGCAACGTTATATCGACAAAGTGTGAGTGTAGACATCACTCTTGGTTATGTTTCAATAAATGGCCTCCAGGAGATTTCCCACAATGCCCAGCCTGACCACTCTGGTCAGCAGGTACACAGACGTCTGCCCTTCCCCCTTTAATGGCCTGGGAATTTTTGAAATTCCACTTCCTGTTTGCTCGGAGTGGACACTTCACATCGCATCTTCCCATCTGACCAGGGCGGCTCCACACAGCAAACACTCTCCGCTTGGAGCACACCTGAGTTGTTGGATCTGCTGGCACTGTGGAGAGAAGAGGCTGTGCAGTTCCAGCTCCGCTCCAGCGATAGAACTTCGATACCTATGGTCAGATTTCTCGTGGCTTGATGGATAAAGGCTATGAACAGGACAGGCAGCAGTGCCGTGCACAGATAAAATAGCTGAGGCAGGTGTACCAGAAAGCAAGGGAGTCAAACTGTCACCCTGATGCTGCACCAAAGACCTGCCACTTCTATAAAGGAGCTGGATGCCATCCTCAGTGGAGACTCCACTGCCACCGCCAAGAGCCCTGTGGATACTTCGGCAGGGCTGGAGTCAGTGGACTCAACCCCAAGGACGAAGTCATGGACAAGGAGGTCGAGTTGGAGGACAATGTGAAGCACACAGCAGGATCGTCCAGTGGTGAGGCAAAGCAGGACCTCTTTTCCACTCTGGAGGGATCTCGCCTGTCCCAGCAGTCCATCTCTGGCATGCATGATGCAGGACAGGAGAGCTCTGATCAGTTGAGTTGATGCTGCTCAGTTATATGAGGCAGAGTTGTCTTTGCTTTGCATATTCTTGAAGTGGGTGAAGGGATAGAAATGTAAACGACTAGCTGTGTTTGTGTGTGCTTCACATTCCCTGCTGTGCAGCTAAACAGTGCGGCAGAACAGTGTGTTAATGCACACACAGATTTCACAGGAATCCTGCAGAGAGATCTCTAGGAAAAACTTTTCTGCAGGGTACTCGCCAATCCTCTGCCGAAGGTTCCATGGCAGAGCCGCTTTGTTCCTTCCCCTGTTGTAGGAAACCTTCCCATGCCAATCAGCAACCACTTATGCAGGGACCAAAGCGGTACACAGGCGAGCAGCTTAGGGACCTGGTCTGAAGCCGCACGGATGAAGGAGATGCACTCTTGCATCCTTGCTTACCATCAGGAGTGAGATATCAGCTTCAATGGCACCCGTCTGTGGAAAATGGTGGCAGCGTTTACAATATTGTTCCAAGTTGCCTGCAGTGTTCCCCTTAAAAAACCACCTAGACTCTTTGCCCCATCTTGAGCACCCCTTTTCCTCCCCCCCAGGCCGAACTCACCATGTTTAGGGCATTCGCTGAGCTGTGTGCTTGCTAAGGGACAGTGAGAAACTGATTCATTTAAAAATGCACATCTTTTACTACAATGATTCGATGCTAGGAGTGCATTAAATCATGCTTCTGTTTATTGTTCCTTGTTTTTCTGCAGATGTGGCCTTCAGGGGAACCTCCCTACACACCGGCAGATAAGGAAGTGACCAAGGAGGAGCAAGGACGACATGTTTCGAGAGGTGCTCCAACCCCCAGAGGCCAAAAAACAAGAACACAGGGTGTGGAGAGAAACTTTAAAAGAAAATTATAAAACAGGCAGGACAGAAAGGAGAGCCAGGAGTGAATTTTAATGGGGCAGGTGGAGATGATCAGAGTGATGGAGGAGCAAATGGAGATGTTGAAGTCCCTAATCACGCTGCAGGCAGAATACATGCATGCTCCCCTTCTCTTCCCCTCCCACAAACCGATACAGAACTGCTTTTCAAGCCCTCCCCAAACTCCTCCCACACATTCCTTGCAACTTCCTAGAAGGTCCGAGTACCCCATTCATGCCACCACTTCGGACAGCTTCCAAAATGATAGCTGGACTAACACACAGCTGTAAGAGCCTACGCTGCCTTTCACTGTTATCTCCCTTCCCACCAAGCCTTGTGTGTGTGTTATTAATTGGTATTTAATAAAAACACTCTCTGAAAGATAACCAAATCTTTAGTTGTCTCCTACATATGGTGGTTGCTGCTGGAATTAATACAATGGCAATTTGATCATTTGCTGACTACAGGAACCATCAAAATTTCCATGCAAGGTGGCAAGTTACCAAAGCATGGCAGAGTGCTGTATAGAAAGACACATTACTGTTGCTCTTTGTCAAAATGGTGCCTCAAAGCCTCCATGATTCGAATAGCGCCCCCTTGTGCCCCTCTAATAGCCCTGGTATCTAGCTGCTCAAAATCAGTTGCCAGGCAATCAACCTCCATGCTCCACTCCAGAGGAAACTTTTCACCCTTAGCCTCACAAATATTATGGAGCACACAGTAGGTTGCTATGGACATGGGAATATTTTCCTCATTTAAATTTAATCTGCCATAAAGGCAGGGCCAGCATGTTGTTTAATCTGTCAAAGGCACGTTCTATGGTCAATCTGCACCTGCTCAGCCTATTGTTGAAGCGCTCCTTGCTGCTGTCCAGGTTTCCCATGTGAGGCTTCATGAGTCATGGGAGTAAGGGGTATGCTGGGTCTCTCAATCACTATGGGCATTTCAACATTCCTCCACTGGAATCTTCTGGTCTGGAAAAAAAGTCCCTGCTTGTAGTTTTCTGTACACTCCAGTGTTCCTGAAGATACGTGCTTCAAGCACCTTCCTGGACCACTCCGCGTTGTCGTCAGTGAAACACCCACGGTAATCCACAAACACCGGCAATACCATAGAGAAGTACTCCTTTCTATTAATATCCTCCGTCACAAGATGGTCCAGGGCCAAAATTGGGACATGCCTGCCATTTATTGCCCCGCCACAGTTATGGAATCCCATTGCCACAAAGCCATCCACTATTTCACACACGTTGTCAAGAGTCACAGTCCTTTCGTAGCAGGATGTGCCTAATGGCCCTGCACACTTGTGTTAATGCAGTCCCAATAGTGGACTTCCCAACTCCAAACTGATTTGTGACTGACCAGCCGCAGTCTGAAGTTGACAGCTTCCACACAGCAATCACCATGCGCTTCTCCATTGAGAGGGCAAGCTCCGCACACAGTTCCAGTAAGTTGGCTTTCCGCATCTGAAAGCTCTGCGGCCACTGCTCATCATCCCAGACCTGCATAACAATGCAATCCCACCACTCAGTGCTTTGTTCCGGAGCCCAAAAGCAATGGTGCACCATGTGCAGCTGCTCTGTGAATGCCAAAAGTAATCTGGTGCTGCTTCTTTCCATGGTACACAACAGGTCAGGCACCTCTGATTCCTGTTCAGATCGGATCCTCATGATATACTGCATGACCAGCCGTTATCTGTTCATAACAGTGACCACAACAGTAGAGAGCAATGCAAGATCCATCCTTTCAGACAGAGATGGAGGGCGCACAGTAAACAGGGGCCATTGAAAGATGCTGCAAAATGCAGTCAGAAGCCCATGGAATGATGGGACAGAAAAATTTGCATAATTCGACGCTGAGCGAACACCCATGATGCCCTGAGATCCACTCCACCGTCCCACAACTCCTAGCAGCAGAAGGTGGTAAGTAGCACAATGGAATAGTTAACCACAGTGCACTGCTCTCACTATCAATGCTAGAGCACCAATTGTGGATGCTCTCCGCCAACAGAAAGAGCATCGGCATAACTGGAGTTGACAAAATACTGTAGTGTAGGCAAGGCTTAAACCAAGGCTCTCAAATACTCTTAGAATCTCTTGAACTACTTGTGGTGCTGTTTGTTGCCCAGACACTTGCATTAAGTCATCCAATTATAAGACAAGACTTCAGGTGCCCTCCCCTTCGTTTTGCTGCTTTCACCTTGGTAAAGTCTTAGTGTTGAAGCTAGCTTAAATGGCAAACCAGAACATCACTATAGTGACAGCTGTTATATAAACAGTTAGCTAGAGGCAGAAAATATAGTTTTGCATCTAGAGTATGCGTTTTAAACACGGTCTAGAACCCTTCCTTTACTAAAATGTAATGGGGAAAAAGCTCTCCGTTTACCACTTGAAAAAAATTCTAAATAGCCTGACTGTTGAAAGGAAATATATAGTGACAGTGCTTCAAAAGTGTCAAGTCAAACAATTCCTTAAAGCAGTAAAGGGCTAGAGTATTCCATCTCGTAATGTTACCCTCTCAAAAGGATATACCTTGCTGGAATAGGAGGCAATCATGGGAAAAGTGTTCTAACAAACTACTATAGACCTTTATGTTTTGCATAATCATACTAAGTCCTCAATTTTGAGTTTTCTAGAAGAACTTTGTCCTTCTACATGCTTCTGAACTTTTAGAATCTCCCTGCCTTGGGGGGTGGAGGTGGGGGAAGGAATAATATAGTTTATTTTTTCCCTGTAGATTTGAGGAATCTTTTTTGCATCCTAATCCTCAATTTAATTCTCGATTTTATGGGAGACAGAAGCAGGTGAGTCCTATGCATATTTGGCCACGAAGGAGTCAGGTGTCTGGTAGCACCTGTGAAAGAAGGAGTCGTTTTTATTTAGAGAATAAGCAATGCTTCAACAATGGGCCAGAAACACAACATCAGGGACAAAAAAGAAAGGAATGTTCTTGTGCAATGGCCAGGGCTGGACATGCTCCTAATCCTTCTCAAATAGCTGAATTTGAAAAGTAGATCCAGGCCATCCATCTAGGACTTTTCTGGGAACTAAACTACCTTTATCTCTAGCTGAGAAACTATGAGTAGGACACTGAAGCAGTTCATTTGAACTACCTGTGAGGCCCACACACCAACTAATTTACATAGGCTACAGCTTAAAGGAATACCCTTGAGTACAGGACATTCTGTCCTTATTTCAATTTCATCCATCTTGTTATGAGATTAATCCATTATTAAAGGGCAAAATATTATGTTTGCTCATCTTACATCTTTTTCCGACCGATGTGGGAACATTGAAGACTGGCTGTAGTACATGTTTTCATCGTGGTAGTCACTGTCGACCCCCTCTACAAACTTCTTTCTTGAAGCACCAAACATGCTGTTTGTCACCTAAAATGATAAGAAAAATGATTACACTCTATATACAGTAGCTTTCCAAAGAAGCAAAAGGGATAAGGCAATTTGTATATTAATGGTCACTTTTAAAAAAAAAAAAAATACAGTTTGTGTTGTTACATATTTTTATGCTATTATGCAGCACTGTTATGCTAGAGAAATACTTCTGTACTACAGAATGGCATAAACATTTCATGGGCATATTCTACTACTAAAAGCTAAGTTTTGATTAACACCTAAATAAATAAGGAAATACTGTCATCCCTCTTACTGGATTACTATGATATTTCAAGATCCCTTAAAACCCAAAAGCAAAAGCATTACATTAAATTTTATATTAACAGAACTCCAGAGCAAAGGCGCAAAAGCATACATTATGTTGTGGAACAGGGGGAGACTTCTTTTAAATCAGCGTACTTCGGCATATAAAGCTTTTGTTTGCTTTCAGCAAAGTTTCAGAATACCAGGTAAGCATTTCAATGCAATGATAAAAAAAATTATACCTGCTAATGTGGAAATTTCTATAAAATGAAAAAAGCCTGGTTAGAAATGTGAACTTCAGTGCCTCATTCTCAGATATTTCTGATATTCTGTAGTAGTCATTTTGATTTCTGGTTCTAGGAACTCAAGAATAGTTTTGACAAAGTAAAAGATTACAAAGCCACACTTATTTGGGGAGCTGGTAGGAACCCTTATATTTAGGCTGTTTAACACTTTCCATTCTAAAGGATTTTTGCACCCTTTTCTTGGAGAAGTATTAACACATATATGCTTGCGGTCAGTCTTTGATATTCACCAACGTCTCAGGCTGTAAACTTGCCTTTTTTCTTTGTCCCATAAGATTCCATTCAGATTTAGCAAAATTGTCAAAAAATATTTAGTTGCTATTTCCTCTCCCTTGCTTTCCTTCGACCTCTGGAAAATTTTGGTAGCCTCTCAAAACCACTGAACGTTCTAAAAACTCCAGCTCAAGCCACTGCCAGAGCAGCAGCACCATCACCATACTTTACTGGCAATACCTGGAAGCTGCCAGAGCCAGTGCGGCAAGGGGTGGGGTAGAGTTGATTTTGAGAGAGCTGGGTTTGGCTTCCCATGCCAATCCCTTCCACTGCCCAAAGTGCGCAGGAGCGCTCTGACCTCTTGGGGGTGGCATGGGAGGACAAACTAGGCCAGACATACCCAGACCCAGAATATGGCTTCAGTGTCTCATTCCCCCACACTCTGGGATAAAAATCCTTTTTCTGCCAGCTACTGAAGTTATACCTATAGCTCAAGCGGTGAAGTCTGTGCCAAAGACTCAGGCTTCAAATTCTGCTGACGATGCAGAGATTGCCAGAGTTACATATAACAGACAGATACCTGCTTTTACTTTTGTCCTTTAAAAAACAACCACCTAGGAAATTACATACAAAAAAGTTAAGAATGTTATTTGGGTTTCAAACTAAAGCATTTGTTAGGAAACGCCAGATTTACTTCTGAATGAGAAAGAACATTTTCTACTGTCTCTCTGCAGATTGTTACTGCAATATTACATTATATTATACAGTATGCATCCGATGAAGTGAGCTGTAGCTCAGGAAAGCTCATGCTCAAATAAATTGGTTAGTCTCTAAGGTGCCACAAGTACTCCTTTTCTTTTTGCGAATACAGACTAACATGGCTGTTACTCTGAAACCTGCAATATTACAGTGAGAGCCTACAAGATGAAAAATAGCTTGTATGAAGAAGAGAATAACTATCACTTGTGGAGGCTGGCTGCAAATGTAGAACAATGCTCACTGGCACATATTTTGTCTAATCAGAGTCGTCATAACACAGGTGTGTATACCTAAAAGCACCAGAAAACTGAGCAACTATTAGAAATATCCTTGCAAAAGAAAGAAGGTCTGAGAGCAAGTGGGGCTTTACCAACCATGGTGGAGCTAAAGATAAAAAACTCACTTGCTCATTCTTGAGCCCCAACAACCATCAGAAAAAGTTAACCAGAAAGGTTACTTCCCCATTGCGCTGCAGTGCCTGGTAGACCACAGAGCCCAGTCAGCTACAAGTGCATGATAGACAAACTCAAGAACTCTGGCTCCTCTGAGAAGAGGCAGAAAGAAAGACTCCCCATCAGATACCAAATAAATTAACAGGGAAAGCAGGGTACTTCATCCCTCATCCTGTCTATTTTGGTTTTCCCCTGGCTAGTGAACTCATCTCGGAATCACACCAACAGAATCAAGTGTCACTTTGGTTAAGTGTGAATCTGAATGGCTGAAGGTGAGGCAAAGATGACGTCTAACGTGTAATGGCAGTACTATGTCCACATTGTTATTTCAGTGAGCTACACTTTGCACAATAGCTTCTGAAGGCATGAATGAAGAGTCAGAAAGTGCCATCAGATTTGTCTACAAAGAAAACTCAAGGGATTCCAGAGTCTAGCATTCTGTAAGCTGGAAAGTTAACATAATGAATGCCAATATTTTGTGACTGCAGCAGCAAAGTGTAGGAAAACACTGATATACACATAGCAGCTGCAGGAAAAACTAAGGAGTGTATTAGATGCATTTTGTCACCAGCTTCCTGATTATGCATATTGATTATTTCATCATACTTCTACTGTGTGGGAGGGCGGGAGAAATGGAGCATGATAGGATTTCTGACCACCACTAAAGCACAGCCAGCCTTTGGGCCCATGATTTGGGAGGGAACTAGAAACGTAGAGAGAGAATAATCATTTTTAAAATACAAATGAAAGCTGTGTTTCTAGCCCTTTTCCCAGCTAATGTAGTCTTGAAAATGAAACCAATGTAAGATGACCACTAGGGTTAAAAGGTACAGGCAGCTAGAACAGTGTAAATCAATTGCAGCCACTGTGGCCGCATGCAGCCCCCAGCAGATTTTTTTTGCAGCCACAACAACCTCTAAAGCCTGGGCAGAGACTGGGGGGCATAATTCTGCTATAGAATTAATGTTACAGCAGTCTCGGATGATGACCCAGCACATGTTGTTAAGTGTTTAAGAACACTTTCATTGCAGATTTGAGAAAACGCAAAGAAAGTATCCATGTGAGATTTTTAAAGATAGCTACAGCACTCGACCCAAGGTTTAAGAATCTGAAGTGCCTTCCAAAATCTGAGAGGCATGAGGTGTGGAGCATGCTTTCAGAAGTCTGAAAAGAGCAACATTCTGATGCAGAAACTACAGAACCTGAACCACCAAAATAAATAAACAAACAAACAAATTAAAAAAAAAAAATCAACCTTCTGCTGGTGGCATCTGACTAAGATAATGAAAATGAACATGTGTCAGTCCACACTGCTTTGGACTGTTATCAAGCAGAACCTGTCATCAGCATGGGCGCATGCCCCCTGGAATGGTGGTTAAGCATGAAGAGACACATGAATCTTTAGCACATCCAGCATGTAAATATCTTGTGACTCCAGCTACAACAGTGCCATGAGAACGCCTGTTTTCACTTTCAGGTGACATTGTAAACAAGAAGTGGGCAGCATTATCTCCTGCAATCGTAAACAAACTTGTTTGTCTGAGCAATTGGTAGAACACGAAGTAGGACTGAGTGGACTTGCAGGCTGTAAAATTTTAACATTTTATTTTTGAATGTGGGTTTTTTTACATAATTCTACATTTGCAAGTTCAACTTTCCTGATAAAGAGATTGCACTATAGTACTTGTATTAGGTGAATTGAAAAATACTATTTTTTCTGTTTTCTTACAGTGCAAATACTTGTAATCAAAAATAAATATAAAGTAAGCACTTTACACTTTGTATTCTGTGTTATAATTGAAATCAATATATTTGAAAATGTAGAAAACATCCAAAAATATTTAAATAAATGGTATTCTATTGTAGTTTAACAGTGCAATTAATAGTGATTAATTCTTTTAATCGCGTGACAGCCCTACTATAAATTAAAACACCATAACCACCACCACCGCCACCATCACATATTTATTTGTTTTGTCTAAATATTTTCAGGGTCACTCAGATTTTATTGATGATGTAATATTTCAATTTGAAAGTTGACATTAGAATGCCAATTTCAGCCTGTGAATGAAAAAGTAAGTATTCTAAAAGTTAAAAGGGAAGTGATAAAAACATCAAGGTTCTTGTCGTGGCTGACAGTTTAAAAAAGTTATAAAACTGTCTAGAAGCCTACAGGAGAATGGGTGAAGACACTGGTGACTGAAGTGCAAGAGAGGTGTGGCAAGTGCTACATGTAGAATAGGGAAGTTGGAGGAGTTGTGATCCATTAGGGAGCTTGGCTTCCTAGGATCTAGGAATTTCTGGAGAACAGCCAGAACAAGGTTCCATATGAAACTGGCTAGCTCACCTTACTTTTCAGTTTTTAAATACTAAATGCATTAGGCATTTCTTTCTCATTCTAACTGTTGTAAACGTGAAATCTGATCAATACTGCTCAACAACAGTTGACCAGTAGTTAGAGTTTACAATAATCAGTATATAATTTTTCTGACATAACATGCCTAAAGATAAAAGTAAGTTATAGGAAAGAAGTGATTGAATGGACTCAGTAATGAAAATAGTTAATTCTTCTGAAGTAAAATTTAAGCGTTGTCAAGAGCTAATTAGCAAGATTAAAAATAATTTGTAATCATCTCAGGTAGCGTAAACACTCCTGTCTCCAGGACATGATCCGTTGGGTTTTCTGCATGTCTGGCCTCCCAGTAACTGTCAATAATTCAGACTGGCTTGCTGAATTGCTTGCTCATCAGGACTGAGTTCAACTCCTGATATAAGTGGAAAGTGATTCAGGTGGGCCTGAGATAAAGTATTATACTAAACATTATTGTACCATATTCACCCCCTCAACACTGTCATAGCATCACCGAGTGTTGCATTCAATACTCAATTCAGTAAGCCTTGTGTAGACCTGCTGGCTGTAAGCTTAGGTGGAGAGCTTCAGATCACCTCATCACTCTAGATCCTGCGCAGGTTTAATGACACAGGCCTATGCACAGCTCCAAAAGATCTTCACTAGAATAGACAACCAACAAAGGCAAAAAAAAAAGTGGTGTGGCTAGCTAACACTAGAGTACCACCAGCTTATAAAAAGTACGTTTGCTTCAGCTCTTTGCAGTTTAATTGTAGTAAAGTGCACTCATTAACTCCTTCCATTCTCAATCCTGCATCTTTCTCTAATCTGTCCCCTATAACTGGGCTGCCCTCCCTACCCCATGTAACACCCATCCTTTCCTCTTAAATAATGCCTCAAAACACAATTCACTTGAATAGTGCAGCCATACTTCTCCACAAAAGTGGTGCTATTATAGGTGCATTAAAAAAATATCTGCACTACTATTTTATAATGCAGTAGCACCTAAAAACTCCAGACATGGATCAGGAGCCCACTGTGATAGGCACTGTGCAAAATACATGCATCCTCCCGCCCACACACACAAAATGGTCTCTGCCCCCAAAGCGTGTGATATTTTGACCATTGTCTGTCATCTTAAAGTAAAATCCTTGTCTTATCTTCTACATACAACTGAGCAGATTGTCAGCACTGAGTAAATAATGCTCAGCATTATATACCATGCAAGATACTGGCCCTTATTAAATGAAGAATTGCCACATGGGATATCTGAGGCACTAGGGGCAGAGGTGGGGTGACAAAAGGAGACCTGTAACCTTGAAACGCCACATTGTGGGAGGAAGTTAGGAGGACTAGTTAAACTAGTGAAGCTGAAGTGCTTGAGACTTCCTGTCCGGGCTGCATAGCAGCAACCATCATCAGTTCAACCTGACCACTGCTAATGGCGGTGTCCCAGATGCTCCATCCAGACAATAAAACTAATGCTAGAAAACTGAGAAACTGTAAGCACTCTAAATCAGTGTTTGCTCAGAGCAAAGTAAAATGGGATCTCCCGACCTGACTAGGGCCTTCAGGTACGACTGTAATATGTTCAATAAAATGAACTATCATGTGTGGACACAAAAGCATTGTACAGATATTACATGCTTGAGGTATTCCAATCAACAGTCATTTGCACTCTCTTCACTCAACTCATCTGAAGGGTGATAGCCACAGCAACACACAACCAAAACACAAGGGATGAGTTGAGTGGGGTTGTAAGAGTGTGTGGGAAAAAAGGGAAACATTTCAGAGCAAAACAATAATCCCTCTCGTTCATAGGGAAAACAAATGTGTTATCAGTTTTGTGCAACAAAGTATGCTGCTGAATGTGAACACAGGGCAATAACCAGCAAACGCCTTGCTAGCACAGAGTCTGATCTTCTGTCTTCACAAATTTCAAAAAGATCTCTTCCGTAATCACCAGTGATTTAAGATCTCATATGGATGTAGATTAATTAAATTATATTAGAGTTTAGCACCCTGAAGCAAATAAGTAACCGGTTTCGAATACTAAAACTAATTCTCTTTATTAAATTTTAGTTTTTCAATATTATTGTAGGTATCACCAAGGGAGATTTGGTTTATCATTTTATTGGACTCAACAGTACACCAAGACATTAAGATATTAAGAAATCTTGTAGAATTGATTTAAAAATCTTTCTGTAAAGCAGAAAATTTCTACATTATTTATGTTAATGGATTAAATAATTCTTTACCCCGAACAGATCCAAAAACTTGTATTCAGTGGTACATATGTTTTTCTTTTTTGGTCTGGACTAAGGGTTTAAAGAAAGAACTTAATGATATCCCCTCTTCCATCTTGTCTCTCACAAAGACAACAGCATTTGCCAAAAGGTGCTGTCTGAAATAGTGGCAATAAGTCAAGATAATTACCTCTCTCTGGAATTGCCTAATTTTCATCAAAAACTTCCTACTAGTCAAAACCAGTGAGTCTTGCATTGTTCAGTAGAAATGATCTAGCTAGCAAGTTAAAATTTATTCTGCTTCTCCTTTCTGCTGGAAACATTAACTTGCCTTTATAAAACAAAAAAATTCTTATAGAAGTGTTTGCTTAGTGAATTACAATGAAATAATACAAATATGCATGAGCCCAATTTATGAAGTTAAAAAGCCACTGAATCAGGCACCAAGTCAAGTCAGAACATAGCATTTGCAACTGCAGTGGAAGCCAGTTTTACCACCTCACATAAATAATTTCTATTTTAAGTAAATAAAATAGTGGTTGATCACCTCATTTCTCAGTGCCGAAGATAAATCTAATTTGATGCAAGTCAACAGCAAAGGACCATACAATATAAATTAAACGGAACATATAAAAACCTCTTTTCACATTCTGAGTTTTCTAGCACAGGTTATAATAAACAACGTGCATAAAGAAGTCTACGAAAAGAGACAACAAAGTATGACTAGAATAAAATATAAGTTGTGTAAAAGTAAATACATGCATTTACTTTGTAGGTAGAAGTGTTAGCTGAACCTACTAAATCACTCTAAGTGCAGTTCTGGGGGTATTTCCTCATTGATTTTATTAGAATAAAAGACAGGATATTTTCATTTAATAATAAGTTTCAAAAGAAAAATTCAGGTTATTTATTTTTATTAGGCATAAAAGGTGAAGTTTTTAACTAATCCATAAATTACCACTTTTTCATTTTCTATACTAGTCTAAACCCCAGGTTTAACTGTAACTAATTGCTGCAGAGTGGGACAAAAGTTTTCAAGAATATCCTGTAACTGCTCTTCATCTTGAACTTAGTAAAAATTAATTGCATATTAGGAAAGGAAAAATAGTTTATAGCCAGAGAATTACTTAGGAGTAGTTTTGTTAGTTTCTCTAAACCCATTCTTTACTATAGTTCTTCAGAGCAGTATGGATTATTAGCCTGTAATAAGTACTCCTATATACCCATACTATGGTTATTCCAATATCAATGGCTACATTACTGCAGGAGAAGGAACATGGGTGAAATCCTGGGTCCACAAATTTTGCCATTGACTTCAATAGGATCAGAATTTCACCTCTGGTCCCTATAGCACTTCGTGGCTCATGGCTTTCTAGTGAATGTACCAGTAATTTAGGAATGCACAATAATTCCACTGAAATATGCCTCCACCAAAGCCCAACTGTCTTGTTTTCAGTCAAATATATTATATATATATATATATATATATATATATATACACACATACATATATACATATATATATATATATATATATATATACACACACACACACACACATCCGAAGCTGAAGTCATTATATATATTCAGTCATATATATATCCATCCTAAGCTGAAGCTTCTGATTTTTCCACGAGATGGCAACTACCTTTAAAAAGCACTCAATAATAAAACATTTTCATATCATGCACCATTTGCCTAATTCCACATGAAAATGCAGAAGCAACTCTAAATCAAATACATTACAAAACAGTCTTTAAAACAATTTATGGGATAACACTGATCTTCCCTGTAGAGTGTTTGATTAGGGGGGTTGGGGAGAAAAGCTGAGAACAGAAACATTTTCATACTAAAGGAAAATTCAAAAAAGAGTAAACTTTATTAAAAAAGAATTGCTTGATTTGACTGCATTTTTCTGTTTCCTCCACTATTACCATTTCTTTGTTTTTAAATAAAACCTCTCAATCCAGCATATCTTTCTTATTAATCCAGCAATGATGTCATAGCTTTGTAATTATGTATTCACTTGGTTGTTGAGAGAAGTATTGTGATGTAATTCTTACGATTTCACCATAATATCAAAAAGGAGGCATACTTTGTACAAGTACACACCACTCTAAACAAAATAGTTTTGATAACTGAGAATAGCAATATATATTTTAGAATGACCTATCTGAAAATTTTGCCTAGTATGAAAGTCCTTCCTTGAATAAAAAAATAAAGTAGACTATAAAAAGAAAAGGAGGACTTGTGGCACCTTAGAGACTAACAAATTTATTTGAGCATAAGCTTTTGTGAGCTACAGCTCACTTCATCGGATGCATTCAGTGGAAAATACAGTGGGGAGATTTATATACACAGAGAACATGAAACAATGGGTGTTACCATACACACTGTAACCAGAGCGACCAGGTAAGGTGAGCTATTACCAGCAGGAGAGCGTTCTTACAACTACAATACCCACCTGCTGAAGTGAAGAAACAAATTGACAGAGCCAGAAGAGTACCCAGAAGTTACCTACTACAGGACAGGCCCAACAAAGAAAATAACAGAACGCCACTAGCCATCGCCTTCAGCCCCCAACTAAAACCTCTCCAACGCATCATCAAGGATCTACAACCTACCCTGAAGGACGACCCATCACTCTCACAGATCTTGGGAGACAGGCCAGTCCTTGCTTACAGACAGCCCCCCAACCTGAAGCAAATTACTCACCAGCAACCACACACCACACAACAGAACCACTAACCCAGGAACCTATCCTTGCAACAAAGCCCGTTGCCAACTGTGCCCACATGTCTATTCAGGGGACATCATCATAGCACCTAATCACATCAGCCACACCATCAGAGGCTCGTTCACCTGCACATCTACCAATGCGATATATGCCATCATGTGCCAGCAATGCCCCTCCTCCAGGTACATTGGTCAAACTGGACAGTCTCTATGTAAAAGAATAAATGGACACAAATCAGACGTCAAGAATTATAACATTCAAAAACCAGTCGGAGAACACTTCAATCTTTTTGGTCACTCAATTACAGACCTAAAAGTGGCAATTCTTCAACAAAAAAAACTTCAAAAACAGACTCCAAGGAGAGACTGCTGAATTGGAATTAATTTGCAAACTGGATACAATTAACTTAGGCTTGAATGAAGACTGGGAATGGATGTGTCATTACACAAAGTAAAACTATTTCCCCATGTTTATCTCCCCCCCGCCGTTCCTTAGACGTTCTTGTCAATTGCTGGAAATGGCCCACCTTGATTATCACTACGAAAGGTTTTTTCCCCCCCCCGCTCTCCTGCTGGTAATAGCTCACCTTACCTGATCACTCTTGTTACAATGTGTATTGTAACACCCATTGTTTCATGTTCTCTGTGTATATAAATCTCCCCACTGTATTTTCCACTGAATGCATCCGATGAAGTGAGTTTACGAAAGCTTATGCTCAAATAAATTTGTTAGTCTTTAAGGTGCCACAAGTCTTCCTTTTCTTTTTGCGGATACAGACTAACACAGCTGCTACTCTGAAACCTAAAGTAGACTATGTAGCAAATTTGGGGAGTTTTTACATAAAAAACTTTCATGGAATATCATACTATTTTCTCTGTGGATATAATCCCAGAAATCAACAGAATCCGAACTACCTCCCCAGAGTAGCGTTTTCTTCAAAGCTTCTCCTTCAACCTCCAGACTGCTACACATGGCCAATTTCTCAGGAAATGGCAGATTGAATTGGTTCTTGATTAAGTGTAGCCTGGAAAGAAACTTTGGGGATGTGTCTAGGACAGTTTTATTTATGCAAAATAATTTAGGGTACAGAGTGAGACGGAAATGTTTGAATATGTGTATTGCATTCACCTATTAAATATCTTTTTTTTTTTTTTTTTTTTTTTTAATGATTAAGGACCAATTCTTTTCTTAAAAAAAAAAAAAAAACAAAAACCTGATTCACTCCTTTAAATAGTCTCACAGACAAGGCAAGAATGTTACACAAAATTACAGCAAGTAGTGATCTTATTTTAACCCAGCTGAGTCAAGTTTAGTGAAAGAACTCCAACAAATAATTCTCAGACACGAATATAATATTGGCCATACTGGGTCAGACCAGTGGTCCATCCAGCCTCATATCGTGTCCTCCGACAGTGGCCAATGCCAGATGCGTCAGAGGGAATGAACAGAACAAGATAATTATTGAGTGATACATCCCCTCTCATCCAGTCCCAGCATGTGGCAGTCAAAGGCTTAGGGGCACCCAGAAAGTGGCTAATAGCCGTTGACAGACCTATCCTTCATGAACTTATCTTTTTTTTTTTTTTAAATCCAGTTACGCTTTTGGCCTTCACGACATCCCTTGGCAAGGAGTTCCACAGGTTGACTGTGCATTGTGTGAAGAAGTACTTCTTTTTGTTTGTTTTAAACCTGTCGCCTATTGATTTCATTTGGTGACCCCTGCTTCTTGGGTTACGTGAAGGGTTAAGTAACATTCACTTTCTCCATACCTTTGATGATTTTATAGACCTCTACCATATCCCCCCAAATCGTTTCTTTTCCAAGCTGAACAGCCCCAGTCTTTTTACTCTCCTCCTCCTTAGGAAGTTACTCCACACCCCTAATCATTTTTGTTGCCCTTCTCTCTGTACCTTTTTCCATTTTTCTTTTTTTTTTTCTTTTATTTATTTATTTTTTTAAAGATTGAGCGACCAAAACTGCACACAGTATTCAAGGTGTGGGCATAAGGCCATTGCGGAGAAACTAAATGAATTCTCTGCATCTGTCTTCATGGCTGAGGAAGTGAGAGAGATTTCCAAAGCTGAGCCATTCTTTTTAGGCGATAAATCTGAGGCACTGTCCCAGATTGAGGTTTTATTAGAGGTGGTTTTGGACAGGGTCCCTCACAAAAGGCTCTTAAGCAAAGTAAGCTGCCATGGGACAAGAGGGAAGGTCCTCTCATGGACTGGTAACTGGTTAAAAGATAGGGAAAAAAGGGTAGGAATAAATGGTCAGTTTACAGAATGGAGAGAGGTAAATAGTGGTGTCCCCCAGGGTCTGTACTGGTTCCAGTCCTATTCAACATATCCATAAATAATCTGGAAAAAGGGATAAACAGTGAGGTGGCAAAATGTGCAAATGATACAAAACTACTCAAGATAGCGAAGTCCCAAGCAGATGGCGAAGAGCTACAAAGGATCTCTCAAAACTGTGCAACAAAATGGGAGATTGCATTTATCAACATTGAATTTAAAGTAAAGGACATTGGAAAACATAATTCCAACTATACATATAAAATGATGGGGCCTAAATTAGCTGTTAGCACTCAAGAAAGATTTTGGAGTCACTGGTCTTGTCTACACTATGCAGCTTTTAGTGACAAGGCTGTGTCGACACAGCCTTGTCACTAAAAGTCAGCATGTGTAAATGCTCTCTGTCGATATTTTGTCAGCACTTTTGCCAACAAAATACTTCCAGCCCCACAAGCGACTTTAGCTTGGTCAGCAGGAGCGCGCTTCACACTGCCACTTGCATCGGCAAAACTTTTGTCTTTTGCAGAGGGGCTTTTTTAAGTATCTGTGAAAGACAAAAGTTTTGTCAACCTCGTCACAGTGTAGACGAGCCCATTGTGGATAGTTCTCTGAAAACACTGACTCAATATGCAGCAGCAGTCAAAAAAATGAACAGAATGTTTGGAATCATTAAGAAAGGGATAGATAAGACAAAATATATTGCCTATATATAAATCCATGGTATGCCCACATCTTGAATACTGTGCGTAGATGTGGTCGCCCCATCTCAAAAAATATATATTGGAATTGGAAAAGGTTCAGAAAAGGACAACAAAATCATTAGGGGTATGGAACAGCTTCCATATGAGGAGAGATTAATAAGATTTGGACTTTTCAGCTTGGAAAAGAGACGACTGGGGGGAGGATATGATAGAGGTCTATAAAATCATGACTGGTGTGGAAAAAGTACATAAGGAAATGTTATTTACTCCTTCTCATAACACAAGAACTAGGGGTCACCAAATGAAATTAATAGGCAGCCGGTTTAAAACAAACAAAAGGAATTTTTTTCCCCACACAACACACAGACAACCTGTGGAATTTCTTCCCATAGGATGTTGTGAAGGCCAAGGCCGTGGCCATAGCAGGGTTAAAAAAAGAACTAGATAAGTTCATTGAGGATGGGCAACTAGCCATGATGGGCAGGGATGGTGTCCCTCGCCTCTGTTTGCCTGAAGCTGGGAATGGATCACTTGATGATTACCTGTTCTGTTAATTCCCCCTGGGGCACCTGGCATTGGCCACTGTTGGAAGACAGGATACTGGGATAGATGGACCTTTGGTCTGACCCAGTATGGCCGTTATCGTCTTATACCATGTCCTTGTATAGGGCATTATGTCATTATAATATTTATTGTCTTATCTATCCCTTTCCTAATGGTTCCTAATATGGTTAGACTTTTTTTTGACTGCAGCTGAACACTGAGTGGATGTTTTCAGGGAATTATCCACAATGACACCAAGATCTCGGTCTTGAATGATAACAGCTAATTTAGACCCCATCATTATGTATGTACATTTAAAATTTGTTTTCCAGTGTGCATTACTTTGCATGTATCAACATGTTCTATATATTTTACATTGCATGTAATAGATGGTTAAAGCAATGATAAATCTTACAATTAAAAATAATCTTTTAAGTCAGTGATATGTCATCAGTTTTTAGAAAAAAAAGTCCACTTTTCCAGATGACTAGCATATTTGAAAGTAGACCGTTTCTACAATTAACATTCCCTTGGTAAATATTCTGACTCACAGTAATTTCATAATAGTAATAAAATTATATTCTTATACAATAACATTCTTCTAAGGCACTTTTACCTATATAACATACATAGGAATATTTAATCTACATGTGGCTGACAGGTTCATTTTGTGGATTCTCATCACAGTATTAAAGAAAAAAGATGAACATTGGCCCTGAACACAGAAGCATAATTTGAGGGAATTTAGTTTAGTGATGTAATCATAAACTGGTGACAATTGATAACATTCATTTCAAACCATTTCCAGTATAAATTATGTTATGTGGAATTAAGAATAAAGTTATTTCCCATTATTATTTAATTACAGTGTGCTCACTCTGTCCTGTGTAGCACTAAGACATGGTCCCTGCTGTGAAATATCCCAGAATGCATTTATGTTTTAATATTCTAGCCAAATAATTCTCTCCCTCAACTGTAGTTTAGCACTGAAACATTAGTATTCTTGCCATGAATACAATAATGAATTGTGGGGTTTGTCAATGTCTTCACCATTTCCTTTACTTTCTTTAAACCTGAAAAAGCCTGTGTAAATTAAAAATTCAAAACTACAAAGACTAAACAGGAGACTGACACAATATATCTAGCTATCAGCAGCAAATCTGTCAAGAAATTTGGAAGGTGGGTCACCTTTAGAATAATCTTACAGTACAAGTGTTATATGCTTTTATAAAAGGATTATTTTTCAAATTCACAAAACCATTTTAAAATAACTAGACAATCAGAAACTAGACAATCAGTTCACAGATTAAACAAAACTTGATATAAATTCAAAGTACTTTGAGTCTCAAGATATAACATCTCCTATAACACTACATTGTGTTTCCTTTAAAGAAATAAGTATGACAGCTTAAGTACCTTAAAACTTCTACATAAATATCACTCCAGACTGAAATTTGAATTACAATACTTAGTACTCAGGAGATATTTAAAAATTAAGAAAACATCTTGTTTTTTTATCATCTCAGAGAAGCGAGAGGAGCACAGAAATTAGTAATTTCAGAACATGTTTTCCTTTGACACTCTCAAAAATGGATATTTGTAAGTCATTACTCCAAAGTGCATTATATGGTGTCTACCAAGACTTTGTAAAAATAACACAGAAAAGCAAGTTTTCTGTATGTGCAATAACTGCTTTCAGTGTCATAATCATATATAGCAACCACACGGATCCAGCACAAGAGCTACATAAGTCCCTGTGGCAAAGCTCTACAGACAGAGAAGTGTATAATTGAACATGCTATCAAAGACTGAATTAAAACTTTTATTGAAAAAAATAGTTGAAACTTTCCCAAAATTATATAAAAAGAAAGCTCAAGAGAATCAATCATCTTGCATTACAATGCAAACAAATATAAAGATTCAAACTGGGGGCGGACCTGTCATTTTACTGAACTTAGGAAATGCATGTTTACAAGAGGAGTGTATTTAGTTACTATACAATCAAAGGGCTTGTCTACACTTACATTTTATAGCGCTCTAACTTGCTGGCTCAGGGGTGTGAAAAATCAAGCCCGAGCGCAGCAAGTCTGAGCGCTTTAAAGTGCTAGTGTGGACAGGCTCCGAGTGCTGGGATCCATGCTCCCAGCGCTCTGAGCTAATCCCCTCGTGGAGGTGGATTACAAGGAGCGCTGGGAGAGCTCTCTCCCAGCGCTCGCACACGACCACACTCGCACTTCAAAGCGCTGCCGTGGGAGCGCTCCTGCGGCTGCACTTTGAAGTTTCCAATGTAGCCATGCCCTAAGGTATGAAACAAAGTAAAACAAGTGTCACTTCAAACTAAGATCTTCTACGGGGGGTGTACTTCATGAACATTAACTACGTCTTCTAAAAATCTGATTTTGTTGTCCTTCACAACTGCGCAACAAGATAATGCAAATAAGCTGTATTTTCTGTGTGGTAAAAGATAACTATGTGCGTATTTAGTATCTTCCAGTCTTCTGTTGTTCTCTAAGGAAACTTCAAAGTCAATCTTGATTAAAGCAAAAAGAGAACTGAGTAGAGCTAACGTGCAGACACGGAAGCACATACACCTCACTGATTCTCTAACTAACGCCTGGCATTTTATATCGTCATGCAATACTTTTACATTCATTCTTGTACAACACTTACATTCTGATCTGGTATCATTTTACATCTACTATGCACAAATATAAAATGTCTACACACAAAGCGAAAGGCAGGGAAGAAACCCAAAAATCTAAATTAATGCTAATCAGAACACTTCTAAGGCAAATGCAACCAGTAAGTGAAAAAACAACAAACAACAAAATAACGAAGAACATCTGATGTGCTACAAATACTAAAGGCACTAAAACACTACCGTACACAGAGCTATGGAAAGATAAAAATATTACTCCTTCCAAATTCTCAAATATTAAAAACTTTCAAAAAGTAATTGCTCAGTGTAATAAATTACCACAAGCAGCAATACTGTGGATTCTGCTAAAATGGTGAGTATCGAGAACAGATTAGATAGTTTAGAAAGCAATGTCAGTTTTATTGGGAAAAAATTGTTTCTCAGGAAAAAAGTCAATTTTTATCTGGTCAATTAACAGCTTTAATTTACTCTACATATGCAAAGTAAAGCAGCACATAAATTGATTAGTAGCAGAAAAGGAAAAATGACAAAAAGCAAAGTAAGAAATATACTGCTGACAAACTCTTTTGTGGTGTTTCACAAGACTCACTGGGTCAGAGTGAATATCACTGCTTCATTAAGTTGCTTAAAGAGCTTTATGGTTCAGGTCAACATTCTGACATGGTATCAAAATGTAAACTAATTGTTCTACCAATAGAAGCACAAGAGTATTTGGTGAATACTTGGTAATGTAAATTACCAGGGGAGGAGGGGGGAGGCAAGGTCTATAAATGCCCTTTCATCAACTAGAAAGGATACTAACTTTGCACCACCTGTTAAATACACAGCTATTTCTGACCTAACAAAGTAACCAGTTTTAGCTTCATCACAATCCACAAAACTCCAGCTGAACCCTGACGTTTTTCAGAGTAAAAGTTCCCTAGGCAACTATGTTCCTGTTGCTGGGCATGTGCTCTACTGCCTCCCAACAGGCTAAGCCACAGAGCAATTCACAAATCAGGGGAAGACGGGTGTTTGGCTGCCTAAGTTATGTGCAGGGCCCAATCCAGTAGGGGTGATCCGAGGTTGCCTGCTGGATCACGTCCCATGCAAAATGATGATGGTGGTGGAGGCGACAGAGGTGATGGCGGTGGAGGTGATGGCAGCAGTGGCAGCCACCTTATAACTTTTGGTTCAGTGGTTAGGGTGAGGAGCTTGGCTATTCGGGAGGGCCTTGGAGTGGAGCCGCTACTCCTCCGGATAGAGAGGAGACAGTTGAGATGGTTCCAGCACCACATAAGGATGCCCACTGGGAGGCTTCTGTCAGAACTCTACCGTACATATCGCACTGGGCGGAGACCCGAAGGCCAACCCAGGATACACTGGAGGGATTCTATAAACGCTGGGGAATCCCCCAGGAGGAGATGGAGCCTGTTGCGGAAGAAAAGGAGGACTAGTCCTCCCTACTCTCCATGCTGCCGCTGCCACCGCCACCCTCACCAGGAAAAGTGTCATAAAGGAAAAAGAAAGTTAGAGAACTTGTCTGGGATGTGGGAGACCCCAATATTATGCTGAACTACTTCCTCATCAACATATCAGACCAGAAACTAGCCCCAAATTTGTCTTCAACTTCCTGCTAGAAAGGAGGATAGTTTTGTGGTCAAGGCACCAGACAAATGTAAGAGATCCTGGTTATATTCCTAGAATTACTACAGACTTCCTCGGTGACTGTGGGGAAAGTCAGCTAATCTCTTTGCTCCAGATCCCCATTTGTAAAGTAGGGATCATAGTTCCTGATATCATAAAGGTATTGTGATTACTACACTGAAGCTTTCTGAAGTGCTCATATATTATGCTATTGAGTCCCTTAGAGGAGCTTATAAATAACCCATTTCACTATAAATTCTAAATAAATTTAAAAAAAAGTGATACAATATTTGTTCTCTTTTTAAACATTGCTCACTCTAACTGGTATGTCATTAACTAGTGGGCAGAATTGACATTAAACAGTTAATAGCTATCTTCTGAGTCAAAAGCCCTACTAAGATTAATTAAAGGGGATGAATTTATATTTATTTATATATTTGGGAGAAGGGTCTATTTTAAATGCTAGAGAGCAGCAAACTATACATACAAATGTATGTATAAATCCACAAATCATTAGTTTTAAGTTTGAGTATGGACTAACTAGTCAGAACACCTGCTAGCCAACTGTGTTAAGATGCATAAAAGAGTACACTTGAATACAGTATAAATGTCATAATTGGTATACTTCAGTTCAATTAAAATTAGCCTTAAAAAAAAAACAAAACCAAAAAATGAATATGGGATACACCATACAAAATGGTCAAAATGACAACTGCTACACATCTCATTCGTTTCATGTGATTTTTACATTTTTATTATATGTATCAACTGTGTCCAACTGTCCCTACACCTATCCATTATTAGTTGTGTAGGTTCCTGTAGGTGTGTCAGTAGAAATTTGACTTGAGGAGGGGTCTGAATAAGGAAATCGGCAGTGGTCTTGAAGAACAGCCCATGCACAGGGCCAACATGGAAGAAAGCCAGAAGATGGCAATTTTGACAAGAGTAGAGGACAATGCTAAGAGATGAGTCGATGAGCAGGAAAAGAAAATCTAGGAGCCTTATTGGCAGGGGCAGAAATGTTATTAAATTCACATGTGGTAGAGGAGAGGGATTCAATTGAGGGAATCAAAACGGGAGGGAGGTGATATGGTCACTTCAATGAGCAAGCTGCATTTAGTATGTACTGGAGGAAGGCACTCTTCTCAATTCTTTTGCCATTCCCTGTCTTCGCCCCCTTCTACCATGCTGCCCCCATGGCTAGAACAAATTTCTCTGTTTTCATCAATACCAAGCACCTTCTGGCTCTCTCTGAAGTCCCTACTTTAAAATCACACTTCAAGCAATTTTTCCTACCTTGTCAACAATTCCTTTATTCCCTATTATCTCAACTGTTGACAAAAATCTATTTGTCTTGACTGACTTATCTTAAAATTCTAGAACTGGGGATATGTATTTCTGTAATACGTCAAGCCTTATACAGTGCTGTATAATGGATGTTTTGTTAATCCTTTCATTAAGGAGAGTATGCCAGTTCTGTCCCTATTAGGCTACAGACATTGTCCTTCACTATCATTGCACATACTGTTTACAACCTGGTCGACTATAAACCAGAGATGATGCTAGTGAACTAGCAGAAAGGTACCTGAGAATATTGCAGGACTAATTCCTGCTCCTGCTATTTATGATTGCCCACAATTAGTAGAACTGTCCTCTGCTTGAGAAATTTAAATTACAGTTCTTTTCATTCCCAATTAGTTCTCAGTCACGGGGCATTGGAGTCCCAAGGCATAATTTTTTATTTACATCTGGATAAGGGAATAAACCATTTCTCCCAGACCAGGACCTTGCCAAACTAATTCATGCCTTTGTGCTTTCTAAGTTGGCTCTAAAGGGGGCTACCCCTTCAAGACCACTTTGAGTACAGAATACAACTGGCTGTTTATTTGACAGCATTAGTCACAGGAAGCATAAGAACAGCCATAGTGGGTCAGACCAAAGGTCCATCTAGCCCAGTATCCTGTCTTCCGATAGTGGCCAATGCCAGGTGCCCCAGAGGGAATGAACAGAACAGGTAATCATCAAGTGATCCATCCTGTCAACCATTCCCAGCTTCTGGCAAACAGAGGCTAGGAACACCATCCCTGCCCTTGTGCGGATTGCACAAGTTCTTAGACAACCACTGCAATGGCTTCCTATTAAATTGTATCCAGAAAGAAGAAAGTAAGAGGTTTGACTGATCTATAAAAGTCCTATGTGGCTTGGGTCCCAACTTAATGGGAGACTACCTGTCTTCCAGGCATCACTAAGATAGATGAGATCAGCCAGGGCACAATTAGTGGAGGATCAATCCTGGAATTTGCTGCGTTCACTGGTCTGACAGAGTTTGACAACTTTTAGGGAACAGTGCCAGGCCTGTTTCCATTCCTTGGCTTTTCCCAGAAGAGTGTGGGATGTTCATTTTAGTTTTGTGATGCTTTGGGGGCTAAGGAGATAGACAAAGAGAGGGAAGGAGAAGACATAACATGCCACGACTTTTCATATATGTTATATATTATAAATGCACAGGTACTATTGGATGTACTTTAAAAGAAGACATCAATCCGTTAAAAATATTTAAAAATAACCAATATATTTTTTTCTAATTGCCTGGTATTTTTGCATTGTACTTAAGTTGTTTAACAGTTCCTCAGAAACATAGTGATAATTTTTAATATTTAAAATTACTCTAGTAATGAATTATTCTCACATGTATGGCTTAGAGTAATCTGACTGAAAGTTTCACTTTGTACAGTTAGTGTGTTAGAAAAACGGTCTTCTCTGAAAAATGCACACAGAGAATGCTAAATATAATTAACAGAGTTTAAAAAAATTTTCAAGAGATTCTAGTTTTATTTTTTGTCGTCTCTCTTATTAACGTTTCTGTTGAAATGCAAGTTTTTGCTTTTTCACTAAAAACCAAACTGCAAAGAGAAATCATATAGTTAGGGTTGGAAGGATCAGAATTTTATTGGTAAACATTGATTTCACCATACATACACAAACTGATGAAAAATATTTCCATCTATCATAATCAAAGTTTACAGATGGGTAAAAAGAAAAATTCTGCTTGAGAACTTAATTTTATTTAAGGATATTTATTTTGTGCATTTTGACATATGATGTTGACATGTGTGTTTTAACTGTTATAAAGCATGAACTTTTTGAATTAAACAAATTGTCTGACCCCTCCATAATTTCTTACAGTGGTGAAAATTGAAATTGATTAAAACAGAAAAAGTTTAAAAATAAACTACCATCCAGCAAAACGATAAAAAAATAAAAACTGAATTCTGTCAAGTCTATAGAATTAGATAGAGAACTAATGAAAGAAAAAATATAAATAAAAAAAGAACTCTGATGGGAAAATGAAACATTATCTGTTGACCATGAAATAGCGTCAAAGATACTAAAAATAAAAAGCAATTTGTTTGCACACAAAGTGGAAAAGGTGCAATTCTCAAAGTTGAACTGAGATATGTCTATGAATTTTTGTTTGTAATGGTGTAATTGTCCATATATTTTTCAACAAAGCAGCAAGATGAGAAATTTGTATTTTTTTTTTTAATATAGGCTGTTATATATAATTAAATACAACTCTATATTATGATGTTCGGATACAAGATAGTCTTTTCTTACAAAAAACTGTATAGGGCAATAAATTCTTCATAAATCAGGAATAATTTATTGCTTTAAATAGGTTTCAGAGTAGCAGCCGTGTTAGTCTGTATCCGCAAAAAGAAAAGGAAGACTTGTGGCACCTTAGAGACTAACAAATTTATTTGAGCATAAGCTTTCGTGAGCTACAGCTCACTTCATTGGATGCATGCAGTGGAAAATACAGTGGGGAGATTTATATACACAGAGAACATGAAACAATGGGTGTTACAATACACACTGTAACAAGAGTGATCAGGTAAGGTGAGCTATTACCAGCAGGAGAGCGGGGGGGAAAAAAACCTTTCGTAGTGATAATCAAGGTGGGCCATTTCCAGCAGTTGACAAGAACGTCTAAGGAACGGCGGGGGGGAGATAAACATGGGGAAACAGTTTTACTTTGTGTAATGACACATCCACTCCCAGTCTTCATTCAAGCCTAAGTTAATTGTATCCAGTTTGCAAATTAATTCCAATTCAGCAGTCTCTCCTTGGAGTCTGTTTTTGAAGTTTTTTTGGTTGAAGAATTGCCACTTTTAGGTCTGTAATTGAGTGACCAAAGAGACTGAAGTGTTCTCCGACTGGTTTTTGAATGTTATAATTCTTGACGTCTGATTTGTGTCCATTTATTCTTTTACGTAGAGACTGTCCAGTTTGACCAATGTACCTGGAGGAGGGGCATTGCTGGCACATGATGGCATATATCGCATGGGTAGATGTGCAGGTGAACGAGCCTCTGATAGTGTGGATGATGTGATTAGGTCCTATGATGATGTCCCCTGAATAGATGTGGACACAGTTGGCAATGGGCTATGTTGCAAGGATAGGTTCCTGGGTTAGTGGTTCTGTTGCGTGGTATGTGGTTGCTGGTGAGTATTTGCTTCAGGTTGGGGGGCTGTCTGTAGGCAAGAACTGGCCTGTCTCCCAAGATCTGCGAGAGTGATGGGTCATCCTTCAGGGTAGGTTGTAGATCCTTGATGATGCGTTGGAGAGGTTTTAGTTGGGGGCTGAAGGCGATGGCTAGTGGCGTTCTGTTATTTTCTTTGTTAGGCCTGTCCTCTGGTAGGTGACTTCTGGGTACTCTTCTGGCTCTGTCAATTTGTTTTTTCACTTCAGCAGGTGGGTACTGTAGTTGTAAGAATGCTTGATAGAGATCTTGTAGGTGTTTGTCTGAGGGGTTGGAGCAAACGCGGTTGTATCGTAGAGCTTGGCTGTAGACAATGGATCGTGTGGTGTGGTAATAGCTCACCTTACCTGATCACTCTTGTTAGTGTGTGTAAGGTAACACCCATTGTTTCATGTTCTCTGTGTACATAAATCTCCCCACTGTATTTTCCACTGCATGCATCCGGTGAAGTGAGCTGTAGCTCATGAAAGCTTATGCTCAAATAAATTTGTTAGTCTCCAAGGTGCCACAAGTACTCCCTTTCTTTTTGCTTTAAATAGTCCGTTTCCAGCCACATGAACTCTGACAAGTCTTGGAACAAGAAAGCTACTTACATAAGATTTTCGTTTCAGGAAAAAAAAAGTAAATCTGGATTGTATTGCCGTTTAAGTGTTTGTCTCATTAATATTTCTGGCAGCACTACACTGATCTAAACAAGACTTTACCTACAGAATGAACAACTCCGAGCCAAACTGCAAAGTGTTAGCCAGAGTCTTGCATTCCAGAGATTAAACTCACTGTTACCATAACTGAAAAACAAGTCTACCACCAGTGAATTTTCTGTAACCTCATTACACCAGTGTAATAGGAGAAGCAATCCATCAGTCATTAATGTAGACTGAAGCTAATCACAGCTCAAAACTTCATGTATCACTTCCTCCTATTCACAATAGCTTCCAGTAGCGCCCTTTCCACATCTGAAAAAATATCTGTTAGCCTACAGCTGTTAATCCTACAAATTCAACAGGACCCTGCATCCTACAATACATACCTGGGAGAGCATTTATACTGATATCTATAACCAAAGCCCAGAAAATACTTAACACATAGGAAATATGTTATTCTGTAACTGAGTAGCAAGCAATACAGACTGGGCTTCTCTCTATATATGTGGTATGGAGTGGGGGAAAAAGAGGCTATAGAGACAGCTGCTAAGATAGGAAAGGGAAAAAAGTGCTGAATGATGAACAGGGTATGAACTCAACAACCTATTTTCCTTATAAAGATATGCACTGGTTTAATGAATCATCATAATGCATTCTCTTGCCAATGTCTCCAGGCCAATGTTGCAATGCCCAGTGGCTGGAAAGCATTAACAGATCATCAGGTGAACAATTTGTGATACTCCTCTGAGGTTTCTCATATCTCAGTCCAAAATGAGCCCACAAACTTCATAGTGAGCAATTTTCTTTCCATGGCATAAAATTTCTGTAACTTTATATACCACCGTAATATAAAAAGGTGTTTGCGCATTACTAGTGAAAATCAAAATGCCTCGTGATTTGGCTGATTCTGTCAAACCGTAGTAATAAAACATGCAACTTTTGAGTTCTGTATTTTTATCTGTTCTGTGCAGACAGAGAGTTCATTGCATACTTAGAGACCGTGACAAGCTCCCTTTCAACTTTAAGGTGTCACAGAAATTTGGAAAGTCTCATTTCTCAGTGTAGATAAAGTGTTGGGGGGATGGACATGAAGGCAGCACAGACAAGTCTTAGTGGAAAAGTAAATATGCATCAAATGTGAAAACCCCTGCTGTTCAGTCACTTGTCTGGGAAAAGCAATAGCTACTAGGAAAGTTCCTTGTGGAACAGAATTCTAAACAAAAAATTAAAAGGCAAAAATTCACAAAGCTCCCTAAGAACCAGGATGAGACTAAAGGAGCAACTGAGGATTTAGCTTGGTCTAATTTAGGAGACTGCTTTCAAGAATGCAGAAACACCTACCCCTTAGTAGAATAGCCCAGAGTGAGCGAGTCAATCTTGTACTCTGGAAGGAGCTGGGAACCAGAGCATCATAATTCTAAAAAGAATTCCTGAGTAACCAGAATAGTGGCTTTTCCAGCTGAGCAACCTTGGGCTCTATACAAGGATGTCTCAAATCCTGCAAGACATTAGGGTAGTGCCGCTTTTCTTGAGAATAAGGATGCTTCTGTATTGCTTCATCCAAAATAAGTACCCTATATACTCTATCATAAGCCAGTTAGTTCATAAGCCGACCCCCCCCCAGATGAATATGTAAAAATGTAAAATTTTTGTGACCCATTCATAAACCGACCCTATAATTCAGGGGTTGGCGAACTTTGGCTCCCGGGCCATCAGGATAAGCCACTGGTGGGCTGAGACAGTTTGTTTACCTTGAGCATCCGCAGGCACGGTGGATTTGATTTAAATCAAATTGATTTAAACCATGATTTTAAATCACTAGTCAGGAAGACTATTTAAAAAAAAAAAATCATTGATTTTTATCCACCCTGATTTACCAGAAAGACAAAGTGACGCTACAAAAAGAATGCATAAATTCCTATTTTCACAATGCCTCATGGTACTGAATTCTGCAGAGAGATTATCTCTTAGAGTTGTCATACTGGACTACTCTCTATGACAGCCTGCAAGCGCACACTTAAATAGGATGTACATTGATAAGATAAAGACCCAGGACATTGTGTTGCTGTTGTAACTGTGATAAAACCTTTATCCAATGTTTATATTGCCTCAGCACCATAATTAGCAAAATTACTCTCTAGGCTATCGTACAATGCCATATTTGCAGTTAAGCAAGGGTAATCTAATCTAACCCTCTGCCAAGATGCAGGATTTGTTGTATTTAAAACATTCAAGGCAGATTCTTCTGTGGGGGAAACCCAAAACATTAGATATTTCTTTCCCAGTCAGGATAAGTGTGATGTTCAGGATAGTTAGTGGAAAAATTTACTAGTTCATAAGAAATCTTAACTTTTAACTTTTTTTAAAAAAATCTAAGATCATTTAAAGATGAAAAAGTGTGTTTTTACCAGTCCAAAATATATTATTTGAAGCTTCTGGTTCCCAAACTGATTGGCTCAGGATACTGTCCAAGCTAGATTATCTGGACGAGTCAAAGAATCTAATGTGGTTTATGCTTATACCAGTTATAGGAAAAGAAACTAATCTAATCTCAGTTCAAGTAAAAGGATCCAAAATTGGATTTGTAAAGGTGTTGCCATAAAAACACCACCACCACCACTTCCTTCCTTAATAGCAGTTGTCTTTGTTGGAGTTTTCTTCTGCACTTGCTTAGATTTCATTATTAAAATAGCAATATTAATTCTGGAACTAGGTTACTGCTTCTCCAGAGAGTTACAGAAAGTAGCTAGAGCAGTGGTCCCCAAATTTGTCATGTTATGCTCCCCCTTACTCCTGTTGGGAATCAGGGCTGGGAGCAAGGCTGCGGCTCCCAAGGGGGGAGGGGGGACACGGATGGTATAAAGGGGCCGAGGCTGGGGCCGATGCCAGGATAAAAGAGCTGCGGTGGGCAGCCAAGGCTGGGGCCCCGGTCGGGGCTGGCAGGAGCAGAGACCAGGGTGGGACTGGGGACCAGAGCTGTAGCTGGGGAGCAGGGCCGGAGCAGAGCTCAGGACAAAAGCGGGGCTGGGTGGCGCTCTCTCTCCATCCCCACTGGCTCAGGCCCCACCACATCCAAATCTTCCTCGTAGTTTGGGAACCACTGAGCTAGGGGCTTGCAGAAAAGCAAAGAGCATGATTGACTATCACTTTCCAGGCAGAAGGGAGGAACACCTAGCAGTCTGCATTAGTGGCAAAAAGTGCGCATATTTGATCTCCTTTTAAATACTTTTAATTCCTTATTTTCTTCTAGTAACAACATAACAGGAATATTTCTAGAATCTTAAATCTCTCTCATGAGTGCATGTATGGCGATAATTTTAAGCAAAAATCAGTTAATTATTTAAGATAGCTTAAAAGTAAATGATCAGCATAGAAATCTGAGTTCAAGGTTTTTCCTTTACACTTCATACTCCTGATCAAACCAGTTGGTGTACTGATCCTGTAGCAGACCCAGTCAGCAGACCCCTGTGCTCACACCAAATTAGTTTCAGGAGCAGGCTCTTAGTGATTTACAAAAATACTGAGATCTTCCTGACATACATAAATGGCTTGTAGGCAAAGGGAAGAATTGAGCTTCCTGCATTTGTTGTACATTCTCTCTTGTACATTTGAAAAAAATTAAACTAATTCATTGCTACTGTGTAATACCTTCAAAACAGTAATCACCGCTTTCCTATGCCACTATCATTAAGAGTCCCCAGCCTGAAATTTTACTTGCATTAATTTACCTCAGAACTAATTATTTACTTTCAAAGGGTCTGTGATCCAATCAGCTTTGGCTAAGCCTTAAAATTGCACATCTAGCTTTATTATTAAAGCCCTGCAGTAATTACATGTAGCCAACACAAATACTAACATGCTTATACATTTTATAGCATTTTGGAAAGTGCTTCACAAAATGTGCAACTTTTTTTTCCCCACATACATATACGTTGTATTTGGTTTACATTTACATGGAATTTTGGCAATGCCATATTGCTCATCTATACTTTGACTTTTTTTTTTTTTTTTTTTTTTTTTTTTTAATACACACACACACACACACCAACCACTCACCCACCCTAAAAAGTGTTACACATTTTACAAGAGAGATATTTTAGGGTATTAGAGATATTTTAGGCTTTAGCGTTTTATAAAACATATTCTTGGATTATTTATTGTAACATTCTGCCTGTAAAGCTAGGCTGCCTTAGTTTTGATTTCAACTGTACAAGACTCAGCAGGAGCCATAAAACAAAGATGAGATAAAACAGCTTTTCTACATCTAAACAGGTCACATCTAAAGAAATGTGGATAAAAATGATCTTAAAAATAAACTGGAATTTAAATTTAAGCAATGTTAGTTTAATATAGTCTTAAATTGCTCATGAGAGTGTTTTGTACTATTTAAAATTAGTTTGCTAATTATTAATTGAATTTAAGACTTTTACATTTCATTTTCTACAAAGAAGTTTCACACTTAAATTCTCCTCTATAATGAATAAAGCCATGTCAGGGCATCACTAACATCTTTAATGTGAGAACATCACAATTCAAACACAACATTGATAGGCAAATAGCCTGTGCTACATTATCAACCAACACTCTTGTCCAATATACTGAATGTCCATAAATCAAGAAATCAACCCATCAGGGTTTGCAGTCTGAAGTGAATAAGATGTCTGCTCCTAAATCACTGAGGTGCTTCGAAAATTCCTCAGTTAAGCTCCTAGACCCATATCTAGGTACCTAACTTTAGGCTCCTGTATCTGAAAATGTTGGCCTCCGAATGATAAAAGTTCACAATAACTCTGTTAATATACTAAAAGTCTAAATAACTTTTCATTATTCACTCTGAAGCAATTTTGTTTTGAACAAACAATAATTTTAAGCCACTAAGAAATTTTTTTTTTTTTTTTTTTTTTTTTTAATAAAAATACCATTTTACCTCGATGCTAAATACTTATGCATGTGCTTTAAAGCACATGAATAGTCCCATTAAAGTCAAAGGAATTATTCATGTGAATAAACTGCTTTAGAGTTTGCAGGCTCAAGGCCTTTAATATTAGTTTGCCAACAGCCGTTTTGTAAAATTAAAATACACCACCTTAGCAACAGTGTGAGAAATTAAATTATAAATGCATTTTTAAAGTTGCAATAGTGCAGGTGTTCAAATTAATTTTACAAAGTGTCAACCTGATTTATATCAGTGATTTTAAAAAAATCAAGCAAATTAAATTTAAGTCACTCCACCCCTTAAAGTCAGATTCTCTCAGAGCCCTGCAGTAAGGCAAAATTT
This sequence comes from Chelonia mydas, assembly GCF_015237465.2. Classification (NCBI taxonomy): domain Eukaryota; kingdom Metazoa; phylum Chordata; order Testudines; family Cheloniidae; genus Chelonia; species Chelonia mydas. The sequence continues at coordinate 282,833,426 of NC_057849.1, forward strand.
GTATCTGCATCCTATCTACAAATATGGTCCGTGGATATCTGCAGATTTGCAGGGCTCTCTCTCAGGTCTTTCTGGGGCTAGAAATGAGTGCTGGAAAAACTCCCCTTCCTAATGATACAGTGCACCTGTTTCTCATCCTGCAAGACCATGAGATATCATTCTTCAAAGTTGTGACATTTTGGGATAAAGAAAAGCCGTAGCTCCAGCAGTAAATCCTGCCTAAGGAAATATAGTTTTGGATAGACGAAGAAAAATTTCTCTGGCATATTTTCAGAATGCTAAAGTAAGACTCAGGGGAGCTGTATTAGGACTTGTCTACACATGGTGTTATTCCAGAATAGCTATTCTAAAATAGTGATTTTTCAGTATCTTCAAGTGTGGATAAACTTATTCCAGAAGAGCATCTGGACATGCAGTTAATCATAGAACCATAGAATATCAGGGTTGGAAGGGACCTCAGGAGGTCATCTAGTCCAACCCCCTGCTCAAAGCAGGACCAATCCCCAATTAAATCATCGCAGCCAGGGCTTTGTCAAGCCTGACCTTAAAAACTTCTAAGGAAGGAGATTCTACCACTTCCATAGGTAACGTATTCCAGTGTTTCACCACCCTCCTAGTGAAAAAGTTTTTCCTAATATCCAACCTAAACCTCCCCCACTGCAACTTGAGACCATTACTCCTTGTCCTGTCATCTTCTACCACTGAGAATAGTCTAGAACCATCCTCTCTGGAACCACCTCTCAGGTAGTTGAAAGCAGCTATCAAATCCTCCCCTCATTCTTCTGTTCTGCAGACTAAACAATCCCAGTTCCCTCAGCCTCTCCTCATAAGTCATGTGTTCCAGACCCCTAATCATTTTTGTTGCCCTTCGCTGGACTCTCTCCAATTTTTCCACATCCTTCTTGTAGTGTGGGGCCCAAAACTGGACTCAGTACTCCAGATGAGGCCTCACCAATGTCGAATAGAGGGGAACGATCACGTCCCTCGATCTGCTGGCTATGCCCCTACTTATACATTCCAAAATGTATAAGTAGGCCTTCTTGGCAACAAGGGCACACTGCTGACTTCATATCCAGCTTCTCGTCCACTGTCACCCCTAGGTCCTTTTCCGCAGAACTGCTGCCTAGCCATTCGGTCCCTAGTCTGTAGCGGTGCATTGGATTCTTCCGTCCTAAGTGCAGGACCCTGCACTTATCCTTGTTGAACCTCATCAGATTTCTTTTGGCCCAATCCTCCAATTTGTCTAGTTATTCAGGAATAACAACTATTACACTTTAAATCTGCTCCCTCCCTTAATCTAAATTCACTTTCATGTGTAGACAAGCCCTTATAGTGAGCAGAGGGACAGATAAGCTGCTGAAAGATGCACAGTAAAAAGTATTTATCACAGGGCTCTGCAATTTATCAATACTTCTATCACCTTCATCTGGTATATGCATAGAATATTAAAAACCTGACAATTTTAGAAAATATCTATATGATGCAATTCAGTTTCTCAAACTATGTACAATACATAGCTTTCCAATGAGAAATTAAATTGTCAAAAACATTTACAAATGCTGAAGACACTGCGTATATACTGTGCTTGGATTCTTTGCTTAACTATAATAAGGTTTTAAAATAGTTTTTACCTCTCTACAGTGCAATAAGTTTCTGACTGAACTGTTAAATTAATATATTTGTCATTAACACTTTCTTGCCAACAACAAAAACCTATTTAATAGAAAATTTATTTATTTAGTGCCCTGTCATATGATGCACATGCAAACATTCTATGCAGGAACACACCACAGTATTTAGAAGTTAATTGCAAAACCTAAACATATTCAAAATTGTATCTTGATGTTTCTAGTGCTTTGTTAACCACTGCATGGAATGCATGCAAAAAAAAAAGAAATATTTTAAAAGTAACAAAAACTGTCAAGCGATTATGTTATACATTACAAATCCTTCTTACTTGCACACATCCAAAGAAAAACAAGATACCCAAACCCATGTCTGGAAATTCACCCATATCCCCACGTTTTTTAGTTATATTAAAAAAAAAAAGGGGGCGGGGGGGAAGAGATACTATCTACACATTAAGAAAAGGAGTACTTGTGGCACCTTAGAGACTAACCAATTTATTTGAGCATAAGCTTTCATGAGCTACAGCTCACTTCATCGGATGCATACTGTGAAAAGTGTAGAAGATCTTTTATACACACAAAGCATGAAAAAATAATGAAAAAATACTTCCCCCCACCCCACTCTCCTGCTGGCAATAGCTTATCTAAAGTGATCACTCTCCTTACAATGTGTATGATAATCAAGGTGGGCCATTTCCAGCACAAATCCAGGGTTTAACAAGAACGTCGGGGGGGGGGGGGGTGTTAGGAAAAACAAGGGGAAATAGGCTTGAATAGAGACTGGGAGTGGCTAAGTCATTATGCAAGGTAACCTAAGTTAATTGTATCCAATTTGCAAATTAATTCCAATTCAACAGTTTCTCGCTGGAGTCTGGATTTGAAGTTTTTTTTGTTGTAATATCGCAACTTTCATGTCTGTAATCGCGTGACCAGAGAGATTGAAGTGTTCTCCGACTGGTTTATGAATGTTATAATTCTTGACATCTGATTTGTGTCCATTTATTCTTTTACGTAGAGACTGTCCAGTTTGACCAATGTACATGGCAAAGGGGCATTGCTGGCACATGATGGCATATATCACATTGGTGGATGTGCAAGTGAATGAGCCTCTGATAGTGTGGATGATGTGATTAGGCCCTGTGATGGTGTCCCCTGAATAGATATGTGGGCACAGCTGGCAATGGGCTTTGTTGCAAGGATAGGTTCCTGGATTAGTGGTTCTGTTGTGTGGTATGTGGTTGCTGGTGAGTATTTGCTTCAGGTTGGGGGGCTGTCTGTAGGCAAGGACTGGCCTGTCTCCCAGGATTTGTGAGAGTGTTGGGTCATCCTTCAGGATAGGTTGTAGATCTTTAATAATGCGTTGGAGGGGTTTTAGTTGGGGGCTGAAGGTGACGGCTAGTGGCGTTCTGTTATTTTCTTTGTTAGGCCTGTCCTGTAGCAGGTGACTTCTGGGAACTCTTCTGGCTCTATCAATCTGTTTCTTCACTTCAGCAGGTGGGTATTGTAGTTGTAAGAATGCTTGACAGAGATCTTGTAGGTGTTTGTCTCTGTCTGAGGGGTTGGAGCAAATGCGGTTGTATCGCAGAGCTTGGCTGTAGACAATGGATCGTGTGGTGCGGTCAGGGTGAAAGCTGGAGGCATGTAGGTAGGAATAGCGGTCAGTAGGCTTCCCGTATAGGGTGGTGTTTATGTGACCATCGTTTATTAGCACTGTAGTGTTCAGGAAGTAGATCTCTTGTGTGGACTGGACCAGGCTGAGGTCGATGGTGGGATGGAAATTGTTGAAATCATGGTGGAATTCCTCAAGGGCTTCTTTTCCATGGGTCCAGATGATGAAGATGTCATAAATATAGCGCAAGTAGAGTAGGGGCGTTAGGGGACAAGAGCTGAGGAAGCGTTGTTCTAAATCAGCCATAAAAATGTTGGCATACTGTGGGGCCATGCGGGTACCCATAGCAGTCCCACTGATCTGAAGGTATACATTGTCCGCAAATGTAAAATAGTTATGGGTAAGGAGAGTGGATTTGTGTGTGGGGGGGGGGGGGGGGGGGGTGTGTGAGAAAACCTGGATTTGTGCTGGAAATGGCCCACCTTGATTATCATACACATTGTAAGGAGAGTGATCACTTTAGATAAGCTATTGCCAGCAGGAAAGTGGGGTAGGGGGAGGTATTTTTTCCATTATTTTTTCATGCTTTGTGTGTATAAAAAATCTTCTACACTTTCCACAGTATGCATCCGATGAAGTGAGCTGTAGCTCACGAAAGCTTATGCTCAAATAAATTGGTTAGTCTCTAAAGGTGCCACAAGTACTCCTTTTCTTTTTGTGAATACAGACTAACACGGCTGTTACTCTGAAATCTATCTACACATTCAATACATAAAGCAGTGTAGTCCAAATTGCTGGATTTGAGGCACCAAAATTAAGTTTCACAATATGAAAAATTCAGAATTGCCAAATAACAGAACTGTCTGTGGATAGAAGGTACACAATCTCAGCATTTTGGGGTGAGTTCTGCCACAGAGATAGAAAAGTCTGTCACAGGATGTAGACTGCCCCATTGATTAAATGAAGAAAGGGTAATGAGTGCTGTCTCTAAGAGTATTCATTTGGATTGAGGGAGAAATTAATTACAGATTAATCACAGATTAATCAATTCTGGAAAACATTTTTAAGGGTGCAAGAAGGATGGCATGGCCCCACAATACAAAAATTATCAGAGATTTAGGGTTTTGTCAAGCACAGCAAGTCAGCCTACTTAGTTTATTTTACTTACGTATTATTGACCTATTTAGAATTGAGTTCATGTTCTAAACTGGGCAGGGTCTAGGAATGCTTTGTGGACCACCTTATCTAGATAAATCTGTTTGACTTTTCTTTAGTTAAGAATCCTCATTAATGTAACCTTTCTCTCAAAGTGAAAATGTGATAGATTCTGAAATGAGAAAATAGAAATACAATGGATGATTGGTAGAAAGTAGCTTTAATGATGGGTTGAAATGTCATATCTGAATGCCTTCAGTCCCCAATTTACATAATAAGTGACAGTGAACCACAACTACAAAAGTACTAAATACTGAGACATAATTGAAGACTGCAGCAGGAGTCATGTAATTAGAGATTAGAATGTAAGTAAATTCTTCTCAGAGCTTGTGGATAAAAACTCTATGGAGAAGTCTAGAAAAACGTTTGAGGACTTGCTGCAAAAGGAATCTTACCCCACTGAGGTTAAAATAACCACGACTCAATAAGCTTAAGAGGAATGCTTACTAAGGTTTCAGACAGGAAACTTCAGATACAACAGAGATCAGGATAAAGCAAGAAACTCTGCTGCATTACATTCACTATCTGGAAGGATCCACTATTTGACTTTCTATATCTACATTTAATTATGAACGGTAAATAAATGAATAATATGACAGAATTGTGACTGGTATTTATACTCACAATGAGCAGTCTCTAACAACTGTTGGCACTCAGTTTTCATGCTATCATGTTTAGGTATCTAACACGTGGATTATAGTACTGGATGCTAACTGATTGGTTTTGGACTTAGCAACAGAAGAGATCAAGAAGCCCTGTGAGGTCTACACAGTGATTCTCAAACTTTCGGTTAAAGTCCACAACCTAGGTCCCAAGGTTATTTTCTGGCATCACGATACTTATTGTAGACCAAGTCTTCATTTTAAAAGCGTTCCTAGAATTGCAGTGATCAATTAATTATAAATGCATAGACAGAGCCTCGGTGAGAAAATAATGTCACAACTGTAAACAGCTGCAGCAATTAGACTGACTGGGAAAATCATAGTTCAATAATTTTTTTAAAAGGATACTTTTCACATTTAAAAAAAAATATCAAATTTACATTCTATGGCCTTTATGGAAGTTCTATGGCCTGTGATGAAGCTCCGACTAGATGGTTACATGGTCCCTTCTGGTCTTCGAAGCTAGAATTCAAACCATCAGTGTCTCTACTGGCCATATATAGCACACGAACTTTAACAGTGCAGCATTTTGGGATTCGGGGCTGCAACAACATAAGGCATTCTAGGACTAGCCATGAGAAGAGGGGAAAAAATGAGCAGGTTTCAAACAACTTGAGAATCCTTGATTTAGAAGACCTGAAACACCACCTCTGTAGCTAACAAGAAGAAACAAGTATCACAGATATTGGTCTTTTCCTCCTTACCTTCTAACTTCTTCTCCTTAGGGAAAAGATAGGAAGTGATGAGAATCTAAGCTTTAGTTCTAACAACGTGATCATCATTATCCTCATTCTTTTCAATTAGGTACCAAATTATCTTTAAAATTTCAACATTAACTGTTTCACTCCTGTTAAACAAAGCTGAATGTTTCTGCAAAAATTATCCAATAATATCCTCCATATACCCAGAAAGGCCTCCAATAATATCCTCCATATACCCATAGGTCCCCTACCCAGGCACCAAAACCTCCAGCTTCCTCCTGACAACTTCTTTGACTGCAACATTATTGTAGTTGTGTTGGTCCCAGCATATGAGAGAGACAAGTTAGAGGAGGAAAAATATTTTTATTGGATCAATTTGTCCCTTTCATCAACAGCAGTTGCTCTAATAAAAGATATTTCCTCACTTACCTTGTCTAACTTCTTGCTGCACTTAGATATTTATGATTACGAAAATTTGTGAACGTAAAATCTGAATGCATGGGCCAAAATTATATTAAACTGAATTTAATATCAAAACAAAATAGCTAAATCAATCATTTTCATTTTTAACCCTTTAAAACCTCAGGTTTAAAAAAAGTTTAGATGTAGCTGCCACAGAATTTCCAGTCTGCTGCACCAGATTGTTGCATTAGGTGGACATGTAACAGAAATCAGGAATCCTGCTGTAAAATTTAAGTCCAGCCTGCTGTAGTGCAAGTGAGCCTAAGAGTAGAACATGGGCAGTTTGATTTTATTCTGTATTTTCATCTCCTGTGAATAGGTCTGTTGTGAATACATAAGGTTCTGACCACTTGCAAATGGAGTCTTCCTTCTGCCAAGTATATATATTCTTTGTTCCGGTTACAAGAAGCACATATTGATAGTTATTTTTTCCCCAATTTAAAACAAAACCATCTTGGAGAAGGCTGCCAGCTCTGTTACTATTTTGCCAATTTACATATACTGATGACAGCCAGCACTTCCATCCTTTAAGCTTGCCAAGTTTTTGAGTATTAGATTTCCCTCATTTATCAGTATGTGCTCAAGTGGTCCATTATCTTTGAGAAATCTGGAATACATAGCCCACTTTGCATCCACAGAGAGTTTATATCAGGTGACCAAATTATTAGGGGGCTGGGGCACATAATTTATGAGGAGAGGCTGAGGGAACTGGGATTATTTAGTCTGCAGAAGAGAAGAGTGAGGGGGGATTTGATAGTAGCCTTCAACTACCTGAAGGGGCGTTCCAAAGAGGATGAAGCTAGGCTGTTCTCAGTGGTGGCAGATGACAGAACAAGGAGCAATGGTCTCAAGTTGCAGTGGGGAAGGTCTAGGTTGGATATCAGGAAAAACTATTTCACTAGGAGGGTGGTGAAGCACTGGAATGGGTTACCTACGGAGGTGGTGCAATCTCTATCCTTAGAGGTTTTTAAGGCCTGGCTTCACAAAGCCCTGGCTGGAATGATTTAGTTGGGGTTGGTCCTGCTTTGAGCCGGGGGTTGGACTAGATGACCTCCTGAGGTTTCTTCCAACCCTAATCTTCTATGAAGATTTTCCTCTTTCCTCCACCAACCAAAGATCCAGAATTCTTACTGTCCTTGTACCAGTTCACAAAAGCAGGAAAACTAGAATCTGACCCTGTATGTCTCTGCGTTGTGTCAAAATCTTAAATTGTCCAAAAGGGGGGGCGAGGGGGGAGGAGGAGGAAAGAGGTAGAATTAAGGGAATTTTAATTCATGAACAGATTAGGTAGAATTGAGGAGAGGTGATAGTTAAAGAAATGATGGGCAATATTTGTTTGGACTGAAAGAATTATTCATTAGGCATTTGCAAGGGTTCTGGGGAGATGACATATTTGTTATAGCAACAACCCAGAATCTTAAAATGAGAAGACGTGACTGTGTATGCCAGTGGTCCCCAACCTTTCTTGTGGTAATAGCATATTGTTATTCCCAGAAGACTGTGGCGGGCGCCAGACACCCCGCCGCCGAAATGCTGCCGCGGCAAGAAGCCTCGCTGCCGAGAAATGGCAACACTTCTCGGCGGCATTTCAGCAGCAGGGTGTCCTGCAGGCGCACAAAAATGCCCCTGCGGGTGCCATGGCACCCGCGAGCACAGCATTGGGGACCCCTGGTGTATGCATTATTAGAAGTTTGATTGGGGCACTACTGATGTCACAAGGTTGCCACCCCTTTTGGACATTTTTTTCTGGAGAGCACTTACCTATCGGTGGGTAGAAGAGTGGCAGGAAACTTTGGGCAGCAGCATCTTCATTGCATCAACCAGCATTGATACTCTGGTTGCCACTATCATCACCAGAGATGGATAGATTTACACTTACACCACTGGGCTTTATTTTTCCTAATCCTATAAAACATTCTCACCAAACCAGATGAGGAAAGGAACTTAGACAACCTCACCCTCTCCATGGCTGGGTCCTGAGCAATGCTTTCCCCTTATTCCTCCTGCCTCCTTTCTGTCTTTTTTGCTGTCCTGGCCAGCCTTTAATATCATGCCACCTCACAAATTCTGACCTTATTGTTTTAAAGGGCTTTTCTTCCCAAAAAGTGTGCAGAGCTTCTGACTCACATAGCTGCTCCTATTGCCTGGTTCAGATTAAATCAGTACATCAGCAAAAATAGCAATCTGCCTCTGGTCACAGTCCTTAACTCAGCATGGGTCTTGTCTTCAGACTATGAACACTGGACTGTGCCACAGCTTCTAGGGATTGCGGCTGGCTACTGCTGAATTTGCTGGCAGCAGCACATATTCATTCACTGTTGTGTTCTGAAAGATAGCTAACTGAGAGCAGAAGAGACAAATGGAAATGCCATGCTGGCCTTCAACTTCTTTTATGCACTGTGTTGGGGACTGAAGGTAAGCCTACAATGCCTCAGGAACAGACAGTTCATTAAAGTACAAAAAGCAAAGTGTTCATGAGAATTAGTCTCTCGGTGGGAAATAAGGTGTATTGTCCAGTTCTGCTTTGAGGAAAAGATCAGTTAAGACACTACTTTTAGAAGCAGAATATTTTTGGTAAACTACATGGAGGGAGACCACCCCATGCCAGGTCTGACATTCTCCCACCAGGGTACTAGAAATCCCCATAACAAGGACTAGAAAAATAGGAGTATACAAGAGAAAGATTCACCTTCATATTTTAATAACTACAACTTAAGCACAATAGGCTACATCACAGTATTGATAGCAAGTCAAAGAAAAATAATTTTTAGCACTTTCTGAAACTGTTCAAGAAAATATTCATTAGAAAGGGTGAAGTAAAACAAAAAATTACAACAGGCAAGTTATTCCTGATATTTGGAAGCTCTTACATATAGCAGTCTTGTTTAAGATTCTTATTCAGTTAAGACATGTCCTGACTTGTTCTTATCACCATCTCTACTATTTCCATGTTCAGTTTGTTTTAACAGCTTTTGATGAACATCATCATTTTCTCCTACCATTTGACATTCTACTTTTCTGGAGGCTCCTCTATGAAATCCTGTTCATTGTGTGGGGTTATTATAATAGTAACTATATTATTAAAAATGTCGTTTTACATTGCTATTTTTTTACATTTCTATTTGCAAGCGCCAGCTCATTTTTTATTTAATAGAGTTCCTCCCTTTAGGTCATGCTATAATCTGATTAATGCTGAACTGTATTACTACATTGGATACATAGTGTAAAAACAGTGGTATTAAACACTGCAATGTTTTGAAAACACTGTATAAAGTAAACATACATTTCACAAAACAAACTTTCCACTTTTAACAGTAGAGCCCTAAGGCTTTTTATTTGAATTAAATGTAATGCCACTTAAGAAATACCCTACATAATTATAAAGAAATGTGTCTCTCTTTTTCTCTCTTTCCCTTCTTAATGAGCATTAAATGAACACTCTTTTCAGGAACTATTACTAACCTGTAAGATTTGTTTGATCTGAAGAAATGCAAAGGAATCCAATAAAATATTTGCAAACTCGACAATATTAATTTGAAAAAGCTTTAGTTCACGTTTTGAGTTTGTTTTGGAAGAGGGTAAAGAAAACATCTTTAAAAAGGAATGTAAGGCTTATCTATTTTCTGTGCATACTGTTGTTCATAACCAGATTGGTGGTTTCTTAACAGAAATTATTATCAGCAATAAAGAGTATTACAGAGACAATTACAAACTGGAAAAGAAACCTTTTATTATTTCAATGAAGCCCATTACATTCAGCTACCTTAAATGTAGAAAAATATCAGATAAATCAAGGAAGTCTAGTCCTGTCGTAACTTATTAGGAAATTCACGTTTAGATTTTAAATACTAGAAAGTCAAAAAGAAGAGTCTCGTTTCTGTACAAGTATTAAATAAAAATATTTGCCAAGTGAAAAGGGTACACAAGGAAATAAACATCACATACACAATATTCTGAAGAACTTTCTATAGTCTCATTTAACAAATGTAAATTTGAAGAGTAGCTAATTGACAACATTAATACACTTCGGATAAACCTTCCTCATCATTTCATTATGGAATCCATCATACAGTACTTTTAAAGCACAATATCTTTCATTCTGAAGCCTATTCCATTACAGTGGAAGTCCTTCCTAGAAGAACCTTGAGCACACCAGGAAAATATCTACCTACCTAAACACTGTACTTTTGCCCATTAAATTTTTGTCTCTGCTGAGGAAAGCAAACTTTGACTGAAGAACACTTCCTGTAAATGAAGTAGATTAATAAAGTTATTAGTAAGGATACATTGAGAACCTGAGCAAGACAGACAATTCATTGTTTGGTAAGTTTACAAAAAAAAATTTTTTTTAAATCATTCTTAGTTCACATTTTTACATGACTGTTCAGTTTCTTGGGTGGGAAAAAAGGGAGCATTAGTAGTTTTTAAAACTAAAAGAACTAAATGCAATAAAAGCATTAACTAAAGTATATTAAATTCTTGCTAAGAATTTCTTAAATGTACAAACTTTAACATTTTATAGAGTAAGAAACAAAGCCTGTCAAAACTTCATCAAAACATATCGTTTAGACAATACTAGTAAATATTCTTGAACCTAAAGAAAAACTAAGACAGACTTTTCTGGAAAGAACACATACTGGAAATAAAATCTAGTACTAAACCATAAGAAAACAATAGATTTTATATTTATAATGCATTGTATTATTTTTTGCTTCTACTGTCTTCTTTTGGGAGGCTTCTATTCTCTCCTAGCCCCTCTCTATTACTGCACCTTACAGGGCAGGCACTCACCCCCAACCCCCATCTACTACTGCACCTTAGAGGAAATTTGGCATCCTCAGCTGATGAAATAAAATGATTCCAAACAGCCCTGAGAGCAGAATGCAAGCAAATGCTAGGCTTATCATATATCAATAATAATAGTTTTTAGAGATAATACACAGGGGGAAAAAAGTCAGTGTAGACAGCAGGAGAAGTCAAACTGTGCTTCCAGATCCAAGGGGACAGTGGAAAGAGGAGCAGGCCTCCAAATCAGCTTTGTTTGACTGAATGAGATCATGGAAGGAAAACGAAAGCCAACAGAGAAAGAAACTTTTTAAATTACAGCATGAAAAATTAGGAGGGAAAGGGACCCTCTTGGATTGTAATCTCTTTGGAAACTTTGTCAGTACTTGAATTGGACACATCCATGGAAAACCCAAGTGGTGCAGGATGTGGTACTGACATAGTAGGATCCACCCTTACCTGTAACTCAGTACAGTATTCTAGGGCATTGTGCTGATGGACTATTTTCTGGATGAGATGTAAAAGTCACAGGTTTTGCATGGAAGAGTATATGGCACTTTTCATACAGTTAAGGTGTTACCCAACCTGGGAGGTAGCCATAGCAGCAAAGGTTAACTGTTCTGTATAACAAAATTCTTAAAGTTATTTTTCACGTTCCCTCCTACAAATATGTAGGAAAGGTTGTTCTCAGAAGGGCTACATAATTTCCACCACAGAGATGTTAAAGTAAACCTTATACATTTATTCTGTAACTTGGGATCCTTTTAGACTGAAAGGTGCAAGAAAAACGTATTACTATTATACCATGAAGTCTTGATAAGAACGCAAGATACACTAGGTGTTTGTCTCATGAAGACAGTTAAAGCAAGTAATGCAAGGGGTTGGTCTGGCCTTTGCCCCGTGGGACCCAGGATAGCTGGACTATTGTTGGACCCATGCCCGATGGCAATATCATTTAGCAATTGAGTTAGTACATTTCTTAACATGATTTCTATCTGTATAAAATATTGCTGCAAAGCCGCAATTAAAAAAAATTTTATTGAACTTTGACTTTTCACATAATTAGCTGCACCCTATGATCACAAAAAACTAAAACCACATATGTACATGTTTAGTCTTGAACAAAAAGTGTATACAGTTTCAGATACTTGGGGTCATATTTCCATAAAGGTAGAAAAAATTAACACATCTAGAGATTCCACTAAGGCCTGTCTACAGTGGGGGGCTGGGGGGGGGGAAGAGGAGGGAAAAATCGATCTAAGTTATGTAACTTCAGCTATGTGAATAACGTAGCTGAAGTCGACATACTTAGATCTACTTACTGCAGTGTCTTCACTGCAGTAGGTCAACTGCTGACGCTCCCCCATTGACTCCGCCTATGCTTCTCGCTCCGGAGGAGTACCGGAGTTGAGAGGAGAGCGCTTAGTGGTCAATTTATCGCGTCTTCACTAGACGCGGTAAATCGACCTCCCCCCCACTGGATCGATCGCTCCAGAGGTAAGTGTAGACATGCCCTCAATAAAGATTCCATTGCAGCTGTGACCCAAATATTGAGAATACACTACCCAAAACCTACTGGAACTAAAACTGTAAACTACAGGATTACTTGAGGAAATTCAGAACAAAACGTTCCACTGTTTGTAACTAAGAAGCGCATTACAGATTTGCTCCTTAAAGTTGCTAATGTTGAGGCTGCATCAAAGATTTAATTATAAATTACATTGTTACATTCCAATTTATCTCCTGGTTTAACTGACTGTTGCCTCTGTAGCTGGCATAGGGTTTTTTGCGGGAGTGTTCACCGCACTTTTTAAATGGGTGTAGATAATTAACCAAAACAGCAAAAAAAAAAAAAATTCTTTAAAAATCTAAATTTTTCCAAGATAGGCAATAACTATCATATTCACTAAAACACAGTGTCCCTCTTCCAAAATAATCTACAATCCTGTGAATAGATGTTAACCTTTGAGAATGCTCAGTTTGGTTGTTCAGGAATTATCTTCATTGCTGTTAAAGTCCATAGGATTTCTTCCCCATTCCCACTTATTTTTACAGATTCAGACCAGAATGCTACAGATTATAGCCATCATAATCTGGAGAGAAAAAGAAGAAACTTTCCTTTATAGCCTGTTGATGCTGCTATTTAAAACACTCAGAGGTTACTGCAGAGATAAACAAGATGTACTCCTTCTTAAGGGCTCAGTGTGCGCACTCTCTGCATTACTCCTGTCCTGACCAATCCAAAGGGAAGAAAAAAAAAGTGTATTTTTAGCAAAGAGAACTAAAAAGTATATTCGTTCAGCTAATGTAGTACTCTAATTCCATTTCACTTCACCCGATTACCATTTTCTCTTGCATGTTAAAAGACAATTCCTTGAGTCAGTTGAGTTGCCTACAGGGGCAACGTTCTGCAATGCCATGCAAATGACCCAGATTCAGTTCCTCTAATCCAGGGGTGGCCAAATTTACTGACTCTCTCAGCCACATACAACAATCTTCAGAAGTTGGAGAACCAGGGCACACCTGCCAGGGCTCAGGGCTTCAGACCCATAGAAGGCGCCTGGGCTTGGGTTTTCAGCCCCGCTCCTGCTGAAGCCTCAAACCCCGGCAGGTGCCCCCAGAGGGCTGACGCCTCAAGACCCCTCTCCTACTCCTACCCCCACCACCCTGCTGCAAGGCAGAGGTCCTGAGCTCCCCGCCCCCCCACCCAGTCTGGTTGGTGGAGAATGGGGGCGGGGGGAGGAGACGCACTTTAATGGTAAAAGAGCCACAGTTTGGCCATCCCTGCTCTAATCTCTCACTTCCTAAAAGTATAAACTGACTGCACTGAAGAGGCATCACTTTCAGTTCTGGTGGTGGAAAAATGCCTTGTGCCACTATATTATGACCCTCTCATCTATTAAAAAACAGCACTGATGACCTTCTAAAGCACTCCGATTTAGTCATGCTTGGATGGAGCAGGACTGAGACCTCAATTTAGTAGCAAGACCAAGCTCTGACAGGTATAAAGACAAAGCCCCCTCTCACCCCATCCCTCAATTAAAAAAAGAAAAAAACTAGTGAAGCACATCCCAGTTCCTCTTATCAAAAAAGAAAACAAATACACTATTCTGTTGAAACACTTCAGTAAAAAAGAGGTTCTGTTTTGTCAACGCAACCAATTTTTACTTGAATTTTAAAACATGATTTCACTAAGGTATCAGCAAATTAAATTATATGAATCAATGAAAAGAATAGCATATATCAATACTAATCCATTTTACAAGAAAAAATTAAAACATTCTATGCTGAAACAGTACTTCAAATCTACCGCCGACAGTCTAAAAATATTCTCAACTTTTTTCCAACAGTTCTATTACAAATTTATTACCTTCAGCTTAATTTCAGGAGCATTTTGAGGTCAAATTTGGTCTATCATGTAGATTTTGTAAAGCTAATTTTACTAAGTATTTCAATTTTATTTATGCAGTTTCAACAATAATTTGGAGTCTGCCATCAAACAATGCAACACTATTAGAATGTAAGAAAATAAAGTTTGGCTACGGAGTATAAACAAAAGTGAAATTTGCTAATCTATCTGCATTGTTTAATACGCGAGAAATGTAAATGAAGAGACAGTACAGCAAAATGTAGTTTAAAACTGACATTTTAAAAATATATTTACACTTTTTAAAAAGTTATTTTAACCTGGCCATTCCTCTTTGAAATGTTTTTTTAAATGCATTTTTCAATTTTCAAAAAATATTGTTACAAAAATATAGAAAGATTTTACATATATGTTAGCAACTGCATCTTTCTTTCTTTGTAATAATTTCTCTGACAGAATCACGTCAGAAATATTACACAGTTGCCCAAAAGAGATCCTTGAATTAAACTAAATTGCAATGCTGAGGAGATATGATTGGCCTAGTGGCTGTTCCTATCCTTATACTAGTTTAACACGAGCTAACAGAAGATAATATTATTGAATAGCATAGTGGAAATTTGGAGACTTAAGTTATGTCTACACTAGCACTTTTGTTGGTCAGGAGTGTGGGGAAAAAAAAACCACATCTCTGACTGACAAAAGTTTCACCGACAAAAAGCTCCAGTGTGGACAGTGCTATGTTGGCAGGAGAAGTCTCCCACAGGCAAAATAGCTAGCACTGCTTGTTGGGGGTGGTTTAATTATACCAGCAGGAGAGCTCTCTCCTACCAGCAAAGAGCGGTTATACAGGAGACCTTACAGCATTGCAGCTGTAAGGTCTGTAGTGCAGACATAGTCTTAGAAAATAAGTCATCCTAGTCTTCACAAAAGCAACTTGAACAGCAGTAAGTGGATGTAATAGCTTCTATTAGAGTCAAATATTCAGTAAGCGAAAATACAAAAGATGAAACAGATGCCGAATCCTAAGGTTTCATATATGATAAAAGACAACTGGAAAGTATTTTAGCATCTATAGAATAAAGTCATTGTCAACATAAATATGGGGGAGGGGTGAAAACTACATTATGTCATCATCTTACATTAAAAACATTTTTGAAATATTTTTCATTTGTGCCAATTTTCCTTTTTGCTCTTCATTGAGATTTGATAATGAAAGGGTCAGTTTCATTTTTACTTATCATGCATCAATGCAATGTTCACATCTGCATTTTTAATACAGAATAAGAACATTTAAATATTTCCTCCAAAAAGTATTTCTTTCAAAGGCCTTTTTTTCCTGCATCCTCATCCATCAATCCAGATTGATGGATTGTTTCTTCTGTTCTGAAAGCAAGTAGCAGTGAATCACAGAACTTTCATTTCTGGCATCTTCCTTCCCATTCAGTCATGCTCATGTACTGCTCAGCCCTAACAGAGACTTCCGCAGTTTCCAACACAAAAATCTGTCGATGATTAATAGATAGCCTCAACAAATAACTATTGTTATAGCACATAGTTCAAGGATGAACTGTTTACACACAAAAATGCAGATCAGACTAGGCAGCTGGGAATATAAGAAAGTAACGAAGCATCTGTGCAAGAAGTAAGTTCTTTTACTCTCAGTTCACCAAAACATATGATTGATAGCAAGCTCTGAGAGAAAGGGGCAGCATCTAGAAGGGAACAGATGTAATCATGAGAAACATCAGTCTATAGTGTTTGTGCAAGAAAATAGGATGACCACAACGCTATCCTACACACTACACCACTTGAAACCTTTCCACCCAGCACAGTGATATTTATGGAACAGGCTCAGCAACGAAGAGGAAAAGAGTACCTCTTTGATTCGACGACTCAAGATACATAATAAAGTCTATCTGTTGCAGAGCATTCTTTAGAGACCCTTGACCTCACAGAATAGAACAATGATGTTCAGAGGATCTAAATTTTGGCCAAGACAAAGAAGTTTAGGGCCTAGATTTAGAGAGAATACCAGAGTTTCTACTTGTCTGTCACAGGGAAGTAATAATAATGCAATAATCTCAGATTATGAAAAAGGCAGATATCTCCAATGATGGTGCTCACATTTATTCAATACCCTCAGACACATTGTGTTTCCCCTGCATTATACAATAGTCTAGAAGGGCTCTAAGTGGTTATCAGTGGTCAGGATGTAACAATTGGTCCTTAAAGCAGGACACAGCTGACCAGATTTTGGAACAACTAAAATGATTTAGAAAACTGCTTGTATTTCTGGAATCTAGGAAGGAGCCAAAATAACTAGCCTCGAAATAGCATATTTATGGCTAGCTTGTTATATTAAAGGTTGCTGCAACTTCTGCTATAATCGTGAAGAACCTTCAGAAAAGGAGACGGTAGCCCAAACTGGAACATCGGTACTACAGCTATAGGTTCACTACCATTCGTTCTAGATGTCAAGGGCACTCTGGGATATTAAAATTGGCATCCCGCAGGTCCAAATTATACACAAAAGGAAGATCAAGAAGGGAAAGCAACACGAACTCTGAACTTACTTGCTATCAGAAGTCTCTCTTTTTAGTCATTTTAAGATTTAAAATTAACTTTTTTATATTTCATCTAAAATTGCAGGAGTGTGAATACAATAGGAAACTTGTTCTCCATTCTGAAATATTCAACATCTACAGAGAAAGAACAGGGAACTATTTTCACTTTATTTACAAGTTAATAAAAAATGGATAATTTTATTGTTAATCAATTTGAACACCTCCCTAAAGTCAGCATCAACAATTCTCTGATTTTCTTCTATTCTGTTTGACAAAAATATATTGGTATTTATTTTGAATACAGCTGATGTGTACATATAGCCTTACGACAAAAATCTCTGTATGCATGCATGCATCAGTGGATGACTGCATAGTCCAAGGAAAGGGAAATTTGTCTTACCTGAATTTTTTTCCCCCCTAAGTGACCAAGTTCACCAGTGTCCTCACTACTGATTTTTGTCCCACTCAGCTGAAATGGTTGTAAGACCTTACAACCATGGGCTGAGCCTCAAGTAGGACACACCATTTCAAATCATTGCCAGAAAACTATTTCCACAGTTAAACTTGCATACTGAGGCTTTGCCCTAAAATATAACAGAACACTGTTTTTTAAAAACTATAATCATGAAAATTTCCTTCTTTCCTTATCAATTAAAGCAGGGTCAGACTGGTTGCAGTGATCGTTGAGAAGACATTATTAGAGGAAGTTCTAATCTCTCTTTCAAAAGCATATCCTCACAACAGGAAAATGATTAAGTATAAAAACTGGATGAAATGGGAATCCTATTAATATAAAATACAAAACAAACAAACAAAACCACAAAACTTTCGAGCACAGCATGCAGAACACTCCCTCCAAAACACATAATTCAAGGTAAGCAATCTAATTGTAAGTGCTTATGTCTCAGTAAATCATCTGCATAAAGCTAAAAGCTGTCAGGTAATTTTTAAAGCTAGGATTTTATAAGGTCAACTATCAAGGCTGAGGAGGTAGAATTTAACAGCAGTAATGAGGTAGTTTCATGTTTCTGAGATTTGTTTGCAAATAACTGTCCAAGTGTCAGCAGTCACCTGATGGGGCAAAAGACGTTTAACACTGAGATATGAATGGATGCGTAGCTAGCATTTACACTGTCCACAATGCTCATCTACTGTCATCTGACTGGTTCAGCAAAGTCTTAAAATGTTCTGAATTAGACATTTGTTGGAAAAAGAGGAAGTGTGCCCAATACCCTAGATTTTGATAAGATTTGTTTCCAAGCTTCGTCCCTCAGAGAAATTCCCATTTCATATTTTTCCTCCCCTGGATAAATGGGAAACAGACACCATTTAACTACTGTTAATAAACATTAGCCTGGGCATCTACTTGCTCTGGAGCCAAAATCTTGATTGGGAAGGGAACCAAACTGAGCATGGCTTTAACAGCACATTCAGTTTTCAAGCTCACAGAGAACTGAAATTGGGGAAATAAAAACAAATTCTGAGAGAAGACTGAAATGAATCCTTTCTTGATTAGCTCTGAAATTATGTAACGTTTTAAGAAAGAGGAAAGTCTCCACATCCTCCTTCAATCGCAGAATGAAAACAGAATTTAGTATCTACCCTCACAATAAGACAAAGAAAATAGTCACACACTCCAGGAAGAGCAGCCTTGGATTGTTCTCTTAATGCTGGGTGAGGCTGCAAAACATTTTCACACCATACAGACCCCATTATGATCACACTTTAATAACAGGCTAATGGGTTTTCATGTGGTATTCCTTCTCAGGGCTTGTCTACACTGGCAATTTACAGCACTGAAACTTTCTCGCTCAGGGATGTGAAAAAACACCCCCCTGAGCACAGTAAGTTTCAGTGCTGTAAAGCACTAGTGTAGATAGTGCACTCTGTTTTCACTGATGTGTTAAATCAGAATGTTAACTGAGTCATGGTACATACCAAAATGATACTTTGTCCAAACTGATGTTAAAATGTTTCTCTTAAGTGTTCTATGTATTCTTCTTTGCCCATAAGGAATGGTGTGTGTATGTACTGCCTTGGCCTGATCCACTCTGTAAATCTGCATATTGTTAACTATTTTGTGTGTGTTTATAGAACACATACCAGCTGGATCATTTTGTTGCTTTACCATCTCTCCTTCATAGATGCACATTTTAATTCCACCAAGCTCTCCTCTCCCAAGAGCTAATACTCTATGGTGGAATAAGAACTTTTGCTTTATAAAACTCAGATGTAAAAAGCCTTTCAACTGACTAATAAAAAAATGGGAAAAAGCTGTGGACTAAATTATCTAGTTCAGAAATACATTTTCAAATTTAATGCAGCTTCAATCTTATGCCATTTTAGAGTCAGAGAGAGTTTAAAGCTAGAAGGGAGCACCAGCATCTAGTCCTGTATATCACAAGCCACCAACCAGCACTCAGCACCCACAAACTAAATTCAACAACCAAACTTACAGCCTCCAGGAGACTAAACTATTCTGTGCCACAGGCAGAAAATGGGAGGGACCAAGGGGCACCAATGCCAGAGCTCCCTGCAATAGTAGAGAACTGACTAAGGATACATCTTCACTACCCACCGGCTCTGCGGGTAGTGAGCGATCTATCGGGGATCGATTTATCACGTCTCACCTAGACGCGATAAATCAATTCCCAAATCGACACCTGTACTCCACCTCGGCAGGAGGAGTAAGCAGAATCGACGGGGTAGCCACCGCGGTCAACTCGCCGCTGTGAGGACAGCCAGCTAACTTGAACTAAGACACTTCGACTTCAGCTACGCGAATTGCATAGTGGAAGTTGCGTATCTTAGTTTGGAAACACACACCCCCACCCCCCCCCCAGCATAGCCCAGGCCAAAGTGAGATATACCCAGATAATCCCGTCAAAACACCACACACTGCAGAGGAAGGCAAAAACAAAACAAAAAACAAAAACAAAAAACCCAAGGTCACTGCCAATCTGTCCTGGGGAGAAATTCCTTCAGCGATCAGACCCTGAGCCTGTGAGGAAGAACCAACCAACCATGCAACTGAAAGTAAGAGTGAGTGAGTGAGTGTCCCTGCCACATGGGAGTAAGGGAGGGAAGAGAATTCCTTCCTGACCCCTACTGGTGACTGCTAAAGCCCTGAGGAATGAGATTTTTAGGAACAAAAGACATTAACCAGAACAGAACCCCAGGGCTACCGAGCCCTGTCCCCCAACATCAGAAGCAATCCTGGCATACAATCCCATTCATAAATTTGTCCAGCTCTCTCAAAACTAATAAGCAGTTTGCCTCCACTACTCCTCCGATGAAGTGAGCTGTAGCTCACGAAAGCTTATGCTCAAATAAATTGGTTAGTCTCTAAGGTGCCACTAGTACTCCTTTTCTTTTTGCGAATACAGACTAACACGGCTGCTACTCTGAAACCTACTCTTCCTTGGAAGCCATTCCAAAGCCTCACTCCTCTGATGGTTAGAAACCGCCCTCTAATTCCCAGCCTGAAGTGGTTTATACTCCTTTGTTCTTGTGCCAACATTGTCCTTCATCTTAAATAGTGCTTCACCCTCTCCAGTGTTTACCCCTCTGATGTATGTATAGAGAGCACTCATACGTGCTCTCAGCCTTCATTTTGCTAGGCTAAACAGGCCAAGCACTTCCAGTCTCCTCTCATAAGCTAGGCCTTCCATTCCCCTGCTCTTCAGGAGTAGCTCTTTTTTGTACCTGTTCCAGTTTGAATTCATCTTCCTTGAACATGAGTGACCAAAATAGTATCAATATTCTAGATCTAGTGCCTTACAGAATGGCATGAATACCTCCCTCTCTACTGAAAACACCTTGCCGGATAAATTCCAGGATCACCTTTGCCTTTTTCATAGCGGCATCACATTGGCGGCTCACACACTTATCTTGTGATTGCCAACACAGCCAGGTCTCTTCTTCTCTCATTTCCAACCATTGAGCCCCCAGTTTACAGTAGAAATTCCTATCACTAGACCCTATTATTAGATCAAGACAAGATCAAGTGCATGATCCTCCATTTTGTACTATTGAATTTCTTCCTATTTGTTACTCCAGTCTTCATGGTCATCCAGATCTTTCCGTACAACACCACGATTCTCCTGTGTACTGATGATGCCCTCCAACTCTGTATCTGCAGCAAATTTCATTAGCCCACTCCTAGTTTGTTGGGTAGACATGGCCTAAGCTAAGCTTTTTTCCACCTCAGGTATGGAATCTTCCATTTCTCTACACTTATTTCCATCAGCCAACCTGCCTTCATGCCCATGTTCAGTTGTTATTGTTATTGAAAACTAAGGCAAAGTATTAATTTAGTTTTTGGGCCATACCTAAATTATCTTTAAATCTCCTCCCCCATCTCCACTGCATAGTGGCCCAACTTCATCCTTCCTCACTTCCCTTTCAACTTAAAATAAAAACAATTATTTAATTTCCTTGGCAAGAGTTAATTCAGCTTGATTTTTAACAATTCTCATTTTATTCATACATTTAACCTCCAAGATGCAGCATTTTTTGCGATCACGCCTTTTTTCCTTTTCATTCCCTATAGGACCTCTACTTACTGCTAATAACGTTTTCATCTGCTTGGGTGTGCAGCCTTTCCCAGTGTACTGACTCTCTTTTAGTAGTGGTTATTCAAAAACAAACCATCAAATTTAGAGTTGCTAGATTGTAGATTGACTACTAGTCCCCTAGACAGGCCAGGATATTAATTCAGATTTATAATACAATATGTACAAAAGAAGCTATTGCATTCAATATTCGATTCTGTACTGACATTTTTATGAAGTTACAGTAACAAGGCCTAAGTTAATTTGTTCAGTACGATAAAGGGAACTTTAGGTTTGATTTATTTTTTAAATAATAAAGCCGTCAACAATATAGGAATCTAAAAAAACCAGCAAATTCTAATTCTATCGCTTCCCATGCTAGAATTTTTGAGTCATATTCCACTGATTAGTAAAACTCTTCCTCAAATCTATTATGTTAATAGATTGTAGTCTAGGATTATCACAAATATTACGAATTTTCGATTCAACTTATTTCATAGATATTTCTGATAGACCAATATGCCTTTGGCTTTTAGGAAAGCCTTTAAAAGCATCCAGGCCAGATCATGCAATCAATTAAGCTGAACTCACCATAACTAACAAAAAGTCACGTTTAAAACACAACACCACCACAATTTCGCCCATTGCTTTTATTGAACTGTGAATTTGCCTCTGCTCACTGGACTATCATGGTTACTTGGTGAATATTCTAACTCTTGGCACCTCTATGTTACCTCAGATAGGAAACTAGAGACAGAGTGTCTGACATAAGTGTTATCTTTGAGGAAGTTATATCAACTACTTTAATTGTAGAAAGGAAAAGGAGAAAAGATCTTATTTGCCTTCCACCAGAAGGAAGGAATTCCCCTCTGTAAGACTTTTGGATATGGAGGGTACAAAGAATATTGCTTTTGTACTAGGCCTCCTGCCACTTATGGCAGTTGTCATTTTATAACAGGTTTTATGGTTTGAGGGTCTCTTCATAAATGAAGGTTACTTCTAACCGAGATTCTTCGAGATAGCTCTGCATATTCACTTATGGGTACTGCACCACCTTATGGTGCCTTACGTAGAACCTTCTTCTAGCATTTTAAACTGGAGAACTCTCATCCCCCTCCTTCCCCTCAGTATCATTGATGTACTGAAGGTGAGGCTATATAGGAGGAGGAGGAGCACCTACCCCACCTCAGTTCCTTCCAGTGCAAAGCCAGAGACACAGAATAAACAAGGGCTCAGAGAGTGGGGAAGATGGGTAAGAAGTGCAAATATGAAGAGCTACCTCGAAAAATCTCAGTTACAAGTTCATTTCTTCTTTGACAAGCTTTGCATATTCCCCACTTATGGGACAAACTGATGATTAGTGCAGAAAAGTGACCTAGAGGCAGAAACAGAGCCCTAATTGAATAGACACTGCAGCAACACTTTACCAAATCCAGGGTGTGCTCTAGAGGCCAGCTCCAAACAATAGCACTTAGTGAAAGTGTGCACCTAAATTCAGGTTGCAGCCCTGCAAATTTCAACAACTGGTATCTGCCTAAGACAAGCAAAGTAAATAGTCACCACTCTTGTGGAATGTGGTCAAACCAAAGCTGGCACAGAACCTTCTTCTAGCATGTAATGTTCAGCAATACATTGTTTAACCCATAAGGATATAATCTGGGAAGAAACCATATAAACCATTCAATTGTTTTTGTTTATCTTACACTAACAATAGTACTTAGTGAAGGGGAGGGATAGCTCAGTGGTTTGAGCATTGGCCTGCTAAACCCAGGTTTGTGAGTTCAATCCTTGAGGGGGCCATTTAGGGATCTGGGGCAAAAATTGGGGATTGGTCCTGCTTTGAGCAGGGGGTTGAACTAGATGACCTCCTGAGGTCCCTTCCAACCCTGATATTCTATGATTCTATGAACAAACTCACTCAACAATCTACGAAAACACTTAGTTCCATCTCAATAATTAGCAAGGGTCCTTCTTGCACCCACAGTACATAGAACATACTCCCTCTTATTAGAATGAGGTTTAGCAAAAATAAATTGGCAAATTAATAAATCTGATTAATGTGAAAATCAGACACCAATTTAGGAAAGAGCCTGGGATCAAGTCTGAGAACTAATTTGTCTTTATGAAAAGAAGTGAAAGCTGGATCAGCTATAAAGGCATTTGATTAACTCAAATTTGCTGACCGACATCATGTCAATATTGAAGGCTGTCTTGATAAGTGATAGAGAGTACACTCGGCCAAGAGTTCGAAGGCCATTTTACCAGCATGGTCAACACCAAATTGAGATCCTTAACAGGGGGACATTCATTTGATAAACCTTTTGATCGAACAATGAAAAAACAAACAGTGATCTCCCATTAACTAAAAGTATAATATGCTGAACTGGCTGCCAAATGAACTTTTACCAGTGAGTTACATAACCCTGGGACTAAGTACATTAAGTATTCCAGAACACAAAGAATGGAAGTAGACTGAGGAGAAATCAGGTTTTTTCCTTCATCCCTCCCTGAAATCTGGTCCACTTTAAATGGTAACCATTTCTAGTGGACTGTTTTCTAGAATTTTAGTGTGTCCTGCAGAAATAAAGAACATGACTGCTCAAGAGCAGACAGCATCAAGGTCCAATCACCCAAGCTGGTCAGGTGAAGAGACTGTGGGTCTAGGTGAAAGACCTCGCCCTCCTGCTAAAACAGTAGATCTGGTGACAGAGGAAGAGATACAAAGACTCTGGTGGGACAACTTAAGGAGATGCATAAACCACCATTACCACGGCCAAACTGGGGCAATGAGAAACATCCAAGCCCTGTCCTGGTGTATCTTACTCACTAGCTTCTAGATCAACAGAAAGGGGAGAAAAGCATACATGAAACCTTTCCTCCAGTGCAGTAGCACAGCATCAGGCAAGATCAGACTGTCCCTGCCAGCTCTGGAACAGAAGAGGAGATACTTTTTGTTGGGCCTCACTGTGAGCAGGTCCACATCTGGTCCATCCCAGCTGGAGAATACGGTCTGAACCAACTGATCCTTTAGAGGCCATTAATGCACTGAGAGCTCTCTCTGCTGAACCAATCTGCAACTACATTGCTTATCCCTACCAGATGCAGGGCCACAGGGACAGACACCATGAAGGATACAACAATCCCATAGATTTACAGCCCCTGAACACAGGAGAGCAGAATGAGCACTCCCCTGCTTGTTGATACAATACATTGCCAATGTATTGTCTGCCATCACCTGCACAACCCTCCCTTGTAGGTGATGAAGGAATGACTTAAGGGTCAAATGAACAGCTCTCAGTTACAACACATTTATTTGCAGGGTCTCTTGATAAGATCAATGCCCTTGAATTGTCAACTGATTCAGATGAGCCCCCACCCTTGTTGGATGCATCCAACATTACCAGAGACAGGTCCTGGGGTTAAACTGTAAATCTCTGGGCAAATTTGTTCTTACTGACCACCACTTCAGGAAGGCTATGATGTTCTGAGGTATGGTGATCAACATATGGATGTTATCCTGACTTGTTCTGTTGTCCTGAGATATCTAGTGCTTCCTAGATCTCATTCTCTGACAAGCAAACGGCGTCATGTAAGTAACAGCTCCCATCAGACCCTAGAAGTATTTCACTCTCTGCGTGGAACCATATTAAATCTTTAATAGATACTGGCTCATCTTGAGAAACCTATCATCTGATAGAAAAGTTCTGCCTTCCACAAAGTCCAGTATAGAACCTACAAAGGGAATCCATTGAGTAGGACAGATAATTGACCTAAAAAGAAATTAGTTGTAAAAAAACAAAATGGCTTAACAGGTCCTCACGCACATTACCTTTGGCTATTGAAGGCTAATGAAAATACCCTGATTTCTCAAATGAGCTGCTACCACAGAGAGGCATTTTGTATACATTCTGGGTGTGTAGAGGAGCCAAATGGAAGCAGGTTATATTGGAAATGGCATCCAGCCACCAAAATATGGAAGTACTGGTGATAGGCATTAGAAATTGAAATATGAAAATACACATCCTTGAATTCAAGTCACAAATCAACCCATGATCAATAGCAAAGGGATTACGAAGGCTAAAGTTAATATATGGAACCAGGACTTCCAAACGTATGTGTTCAAGTCCCTTAAGCCTGTATTGGACAAATATACACCGGGTTCCTTCTGTAACAGGAATAAAAGCCATGACACCACAGGGATTCAGGGACTTCTTTGACTGATTCTATCAGGAGCAATTTTTCTACTTCTGCAAGAGAATAGTCTCATGAGAGGGATTCTTGAAGAGGGAAGTATAGGGAAATGGTAGGGGGGACATCTTTTGAATTGTACATAGCCCTTTCTATGGTCTCTATAGCCCATTGGTTTGACATAATTAGTCTCCACGCTTGTTAAATGCATGATAAAATGACCTAGCTTCTCTCCAAAGAAGGGGGCAGACTGACTGATTCTCAACTCTTGATAGTCTCGCTAAAATTGAGGCTTGCTGTTCCTTGACAAAGAAGTAGGTTATTTAGACCTCAGTTTTAAGGGCCTCTTACTATGTTGACTCTGGATAGCTGCTGATACCGTTGGCTTCTCTGATGATGAAAAATAGATGATGAAAACGGGGAATAGGGTCTCTGGTACTGGAAAAACAAAGTAGCAGAGGAAGTCAGACTTTAGAGAGAAGCCTGCAACCTTATGTCCTTTAAATTTTTCCAATAATTTGTCTTTTTGCTGAAAAGGCCCTTCCCTTCATAGGGGAGATCCTCCAACTTAATCTGTGTGTCTAGAGTCAGGGAGGAAAAACAAAACCATGCATGGCATCTGCTGTGACCATCAGGAGGCAATGCTCTGGCAACAGAGTCTGAAGTGTCAAAAGAGGTCCTGAGGGAATGCTGGGCTACATTTTGGCCCTCCACCAATATGGCATTTGGCAGCCTTTTCTTGTCAACTAAATCCTGTAAGGACAAATGTCATCTTTTCCCATAAATGGAACTGGTAGAGGGCCATGACTGCCCGATAATTCTCCACCCTAATACCAAGGAACGATGAAGAGTATACCTGTTTCACCAGTGAATCAATTATTTTCCTTTCTTTATCAGCTAGGGTGGAGTGCAATTATCCAGATTTTGCCCTGTTACTGGCAGCAGCCACTACCAGTAAATGTGGGACCAGGTGGGTATGAAAGTAGGAAACCCCCTCAGAAGGTATCTAATACAACTTATTAGCTTTCTTATGAACAGGCTGACAAGAAACAGGCATGGCTCACACAGAGATAGCTGGCTATAGCAAACTATTCAAAAATGGGCAGGGATATTCTATTCCCTGAGGTAGGACCAAGGATATCAGACACCAAGTAAGAAGACTCTTCCACGGGTACTGCAGGAAGATTTAAAGTGGACACCATATTATCCACCAAATTGAGGAACTGTGTAGCGTCTTTAGAAGGAAAGGAGGCAGAGGTCACCCCATGTGTTCATTCAATGCTAAATCAGGTTCATAGTCCATTTCCAAATACTCCTGCTCAAAGAGGGGAGCAACCTCCTTGGCTTCTTCTTCAAATGACATTTCAGGCATCACTGTCTACAATGACAACAGATCCAGAAGACACAGATCTGAGGAGCTCTGGATGGCCAGATTCTTCGCAAAAGAGTACCACTCCACCCATGTGGAGGGTAGCTGAAAAAAATTCCTGAGCTGGCCCCCAATAAGGCCATAGACTCTCTTCCCTTACAGTTCCCCACACACCAAACTTGGGGTTCAAAGCTTCTCCAGGCAGAAGGGACCAACTTGACAGATCCCCTGAGAAAAGGTCCCATCCTTTAGAACTGGGGTTGGCAACCTTTCAGAAGTGGTGTGCCGAGTCTTCATTTATTCACTCTAACTTAAGGTTTTGCGTGCCAGTAATACATTTTAATGTTTTTAGAAAGTCTCTTTCTGTAAGTCTATAATATATAACTAAACTATTGTATGTAAAGTAAATAAGGTTTTTAAAATGTTTAAGAAGCTTCATTTAAAAATTAAATTAAAATGCAGATCTTATCAGTTTAGTGTGATCCTTGCCCTTGCTTTTCCTTGCCGAGTTTTCCAATGTCTGGTACATATTTGGATACTTTAAGCTGCACACAGGCTTCTGAGTGATCAGTTGTTAACCGGCTCAGAGAGGGACAGAGGACAGATTTCATGTGTGAAAATACGTGTTCACACAGGTATGTGGATCCAAATGCTGAAAGCACTGCAAACGCAATTTTCTTCAAACAGTTAAATTTCACTGGCAGGGACGTCCAGCAGGTCAGAACAGAGGCCCTATGATCTCTCTCTGTAGCTTCAAGTGCACTCTGCAGATCTCCAAACTTTGATGCCCACAATTCTGAGCTTTTTAACTGAATGAGCTGCATTTCGAAATCTTCAACGCCCATCCACTGAAATACAGACAAATCCAAGTTGCTTTCATTGAACTTTTCAGGTTTAATTAGAAAAGAAAGCATTGGGCCAAATCGCTGGAAATCTTGAAATCTGTCAGAAAATTCTGATTCCAGTACTTGCCTGTACATTCTAATCTCAACATCAAATGCAGCACGCTGTTCCACATGGCTTGATAGTGATGTAAGCAGCAAATCAGGACTTTAAAATATCCCAGTACAATGGTGCTGGAACAAATTTTTAAGGTGGGGGTGCTGAGCTGTGCCCCCTCTTGCCCCTGTCTGCACCCCTCACTGCCCCAGACTGGGGCCAGTAGGCCACAGCTGGGGGAGGCTGCAGAGCCCTGGGCTGGCGGACGGGACCCCAGGCTGGCAGCAGAGCCCCACAGACAGGTGGCAGAGCCCCTGGGGCCGGCGGATGGAATCCCAGGCTGGCAGAGGGCCGGCGGCCGGTACCCCAGGCCAGCAGTGGAGCCCCCGGGACCGGTCGCCAGGACCCAGGCAGTGAGAGTGCCACTGAAAAATCAGCTTGTGTGCCGTGTTTGGCACGTGTGCCATAGGTTGCCTACCCCTGCTCTAGAAGGAGATATCGTACTGGCCACTACTGAAGCTAAGAGCTTCCCTTAATTTGGTAACCAGCCTCCAGCCAAAAAGGTACCCTGGAGTGATGAACCACTACTACCTTGGAGTGGAATCCCATATGAGGTGGGTTCACTGAAAACAAAGACACAGAGATTTTGCCACAATAGCAGTAAGGGAAGGGTGCAGAGCTAGGGGAGTGCACCCCTTACCGCATTCTCCCTGACAGGCAGAAAGAAACCCCCCCCACCCCGAAAAAAACCCATGTTATTTGATTGTTCTTTATTACATATCACTGTCAAACAGCATTTGAATGGGTGTCTTCAAACAGGTTATTTTTTAGGCGAATCCAACAGCTTACCATGAGTTCTCTTTTCTGTGTTCCCTAAACCATTACAGAAGGCAGCTCTAGGAGCAACTACTCTTCACCTACCCTCACAGACAACAAATGTTTCAAGCCCATAACTTCTGTCTTCCATGGCTACCCCACAGGCAGCACCTTTTGACTTTCTGGGGAAGCCTTACACTTGCCAGTAATCAAGGGATGACTATGTTCTACATGCATACTCTCAAGCTGTCATTAGTAAAGGTCTTCATAGTTCATGCTATTTGCTTGGCAAAATATAAACATTTTAAACCAATTAAAAAGAGAGTTACAAATGCTGGCAGAATGCTCACGGAACTGGGGTTTAAAAATAATGTTTAAATTAATAGGGTCCTTTCAATTTCAGTATCACCTTTACTTACCTACCAGACCTTCACATCAGAAACCTATGGGTCCTCTGCAACAGCTGATGATATCACAGCCATGTCTTTGCATTGTTCTAGACTGTTGTGAAGTGAATTTTAGCAGAAGAAACAAAACCCTAAACTAAGGACTTAGGTAAATTAAGGTGACACTACTTTGCAAATGTTTTGTATTAAAATGTAAAATAAGTATTTGTAATTGTCTGCTCTATACCTATGCTGATTGGGAATCCTAAGTTGGACTTTTCTCACTACAAAATATATAAGCATATATTTACTTTAGGATTATGTGCTTGATGCCGCCCCCCCCACCACACACACACACACACAATGTAGTAAAATTATGGCTGTGCTAAAATGCTTTAACTTATATTTGAAAGTCCTTGAGAGCAAATCCTCCTCAAAGTGATTGCCAACTTCCCTGTGATATGCCTCAGCATGTGCTCTATTGATGATATCACACCCAACATTAATCAGGGCTGGAGAGTGGAAATTGCTTTACCATATTTGCAAATCAAGTACAGACACACAAACCTCCCCAGAGCATATTAAAGAGACATGAGAAAAACCTTTAGAAGGCTCTGTAATAAGAACAAACGTCATTCCCAAAGTCAAGCCCTATTCACTCCAATATAGATGGATGATTAGCGGATGTTACTACCAGAATTAAGGCTAGTGAGGCTTGGCCTTCTAGCAGAGGGAAATTTGGTTTTTTGAAGAGGACTGCTCTTCAAGGACTTGCAAAACAAGAGGAAACAAAGTTAAAATTTTAAGTGGGATAAAAGGTTTTGTTACCCTATTTACCAGGGAGATTCAGCATCTAATACTGTTTAGCATGGCTCCACTTTTCAATTAGACATCTGCCTTCTTTTACAGGCCGACTTTTCTCTCAGTGCGAATTAGGACAAGACATTCTGGTATTATGACCAAACATTACAGGATACAAGAGTGAAAAATACTGTGACAGTAGTATGCAACAATCAAAGTAGTTAATCTATGTATTCCATTTGATTGGCACTACAGCAATTCATTTGTGCTGTTTTAATGAAGGCTGTGTAAGCACCTCTTCAGCTATTTATTTTCAGGGATTTAGACCTCCATCAGTAAAATTCCCATTGAAATGGAACTTAACTCACCACAGCTAAAACATTAAATGCCACTTTAAAACTCAAATTTCAGCAACAGAACTTTACATTTAAATGTATGTAAAAGGACACAAGGTTATATCAATTTCAGGCACCTTTCTACATTCATAAACTCAAACTGATTTTTAAAACCGAAGTTTGACACAGTTAAGAGAACCTTGGATTTCTTTTTTTTTAAAAAAAAAAAACACTAAACAAAAAACTATAAATATCAATTCACTCACCACTAAAATCAGCCATTTCTGAAATGGAATGTGGTAGCTGTTTATTGTGTAATACTGCTGTGCACTGTTAGTTTTGGATGGGAAGTTGAGACAACCGTAATCAATTAAAACTTCAAAGAAAATTTAGAGAGAAAATATTATTGCTTAATTTAGTTAGGAAATGGGGGTTAATGCCAGGGATCTTGCCAAAGACATCCTAGGATCTTTAATAAACAAGGTCAGAACCTTAATTTTACACCTCCCTACATTATGTTAGTTTGCTGGTCCAGTACGGACTCAAAAAAAGCAAGAGCACCACCTACTGAATCACAAACAGCACTTACTGGGCAATGATGTTTTAACTGGAGTTTTGCATTCCAAATACTTATTATGCCTACTCCAGTTTATAGCTTTCAGATCACAGCCAAAGTTGGTAAGGCTGCAGATTTTGTATATGAATACATTAAAATAATTTTTAAAAAATGATGAAAAATCCAACTTAATGTTTGCAGAACAAACTAAAATGAATATGAAACTCCACACTAACCAATATTTCATTTGTGTTGCACCCTTTAACCTAGAAAATCCAAAACACACTTCACAGATGGTATGTCCAGATTGGAGCATGTAAAGGGAAGGACCAAAGCATTCAGAGGCACTGTGTCTGACGCATACACAAATCGCAAACAAAATGCTTAGTTACTCAATAGCAACAGCTCCAAACCAGTTCTTTATTTCAATGATATTGGCCACAATGCATGCTTAACGTGGACTGAAGGAAGGAAGAAGATAGGAAGTCAGAGACAAACCTGAACACACGTTAAAATATAGTTACCATCCATTACAAAACAGTAATCCCAATAAGGCTATTACCACCACTAACTCAAGAGCAGTGCCCAAGGAACATGTCACCAGAACTCCAACAGGATTATTATACAATACATTGTTTCATATTTGTTGATTTGTTTTAGATTTGAAATGTCCGAAACATTTGTTTACATTCAATATTCTAATCACCAGTGATATTAAACATATCTACAATAATACAAATCAAAGCATTACTATCACCATTTAGTCTAAAGACTTTTCCAAAACCTTGTTAGAGATATTCAAAACCAAACCACAAAATAGTAACATTAATTTGCTTAATAAGAAGATTCCCTCTGATAAAGTAGAAGAGTTCCACTCTGGTGGTTTAGCCTGTCACAATAACCCAGTACAAGTCCATCCTATTAATTCTATGTTGTTTATCCATTATTTGTATCAAATTATACACCAACGCATAATACAAGTTCACTAAATAAATTATTAAAATGGTAAATAGGGAATAAGTTATAACAGAGTAGAATAATAAAATTGCCATAGCCTCATAATACAGGAATGAGGAAACGGTGCACCACAGCCTATGGTGATGGTATCACTTGTAGTACGCAGTACCACAGACCATGTAACTTACTCTGTTCTTTTAAATTCATCCATTTAGAGTAAAAAAAGCTTTATTTCTGGTATTAGCACGTTTTCTGATGTGTGCATGTTAAAGTTGAAAGGGACTCAGTTTAATCTGTATTTTTATATATTGACTAATTTAAAATCAATTTTCTTATGTATTAAAGGGATATTCATACAGAGGGAGAGTGCGCGCGCACACACACACCCCTACACCTTTTTAAAAAGTTAACGGCTTTTTCTGTTCTTTGCCTCATTTGTAAAGGCAGGCAAGAAAGCAACACTAACATACAGTGATTCATTCCCTCTCCTTTTTCTCCCTGACTTTTCAGTATGAGCAGCGCACACCACCTTCTTGCTGAGCCTGAAGAAGGGTATGCACATCACTCTTATACACTGATCTGGGGACAAATAATGCAACTGTGTCAGCAACACAGTCAAATTGGATGTACACAGAGTGCTGTCAAATGCACAAAGTGAATGGGAAAACAAAATTCTTTTCACTCATCATTGTTTTATTTATTTTATAGATTACTTTGTAATAGCAGATACAGAGTTTTCAGGGAAGCTTTTCTACCTCCTGATTAAATTTTAGTACTTCCTAAGAAACTATTCTTTTTCTTGTGGTATTATTGTTTGCTTGCTTGCGGGGTGCGTTTTTGGATCTTTTTAAAGTTAATATTTTGGAGTATTCATACAGTTATAATTTTGGATGTCTGTCTAGTCTCTTCACTTCTGAATCCCTTCCTCCACCCCCATAGTCTTGTCATAGGATTTTAAAATGCACGTAACCTTTAAATCAATGAACCATAAAGTTCCATCTTGTATGGTTGGCACAAGAAGAGTACATTTGCGACACGCACAGTATGTTCAGCAATTCCATACACAAGTTCTTTCTTATGTGTAATCTGGGGGTAATTTAAAGAAGAAGAATGTGGTTATGTTTGTGTTTTATATTTGTTTGTATTTTTTAAACTATCTTCCAACTGTGTGTACACAGTCCACCTCCTGTCCCACTCCCAAAGTCAATGAGAGTTAGATTGGATACTATAATTGGAAAACTAGGTTGGTTTGAGAAATATCTACAGTTAGTACTTCAAGAAATATATAGGTATTTTCTGACACCTTTAAAGAATTTGCAGTACGTAAGAAGTGTATAAAAATTATCAAGAGAATAAACAGAAAAAGATATGTGAAGAGAAGATTTGAATTTCTCATGAATCATGGGATAGCACATTGCCATCTCTACGCTGTGTGTGTCCCACAAAACATAAATACTTAATAATCTTATGCAAGAGAATCACAACTGGGAAGAAAAACACTGGATCCATTGTTCTCCTGTTACTGAACAAAGCACTTGCAAAGGTTGCCAGTGCAAGCAGCATCAGTCAAACTGACAGCCTTGGTTTCAGTCTGCTGTTCCTGCTAGTCCACAAGAAAAGCTACTGTGGGGGGAAGGAACAGGTGACACATATTTAGCCTTCTCTCCCCACAGGCCCCAGAACACACAAAAATGAGATTAATTGCCTCATGCATCTATGTTATTTATATTTCTCACACACACACACACACACACACACACCAGTTTGTTTTTAGAGAGAGAGAGAGAGAGAGAGAGAGAGAGAGAGAGAGAGAGAGAGAATGAACTTAAAATGGACAGATAGCAAGACTACATAATTGCATAGTAATACATTAAAATAATAAAGGAGATCCACAACAGAGGGTCAGTCAAGGACAAAGCAAAAAGTTTGTTGTAACAGAGACATAGTACTAATCATTTTATGTTATCAGTTTTTTAAGGGATTTAGGCAAAACAATGATACCTAAGAGACCAACTAACTCCAAATCTCTCAACAGCTGGCTTTGTAAAAGAAGCTCTTTAATGCTAGCTGCAAAGCAGCAGTGAACCATCCACAGGTCTAAAAATACCAGACCTTTAAAAATCTAGGTTCACCCCCGCCTCCTCAACCAGCGAGCAACATAAGTTTATTATGTTATTTCCTTTCACATGTAATTATATAAGACGAAATAGTATACTGGGGACACTCTTACAATTATTAGATCTGTCCTGTATAATTCTTGTACCACAATGTTTTTAGTCTATAAAAAAAGTTCAATTTTCCTTGGGGTGCTTCTGTACATTTCCCCAGCTTCATTATAAAGGTGAGGCAGTATTTTCAAGTACCAGAATGGTCAGAGATTCAAATGTTTTCTTGAGAAAAAGTTAGTATTCTCCTTGCTAGCCACAGACTGTATGACAGTTACTATAGGAAAGACCTGCTGCAAAACAAACAAGCAAAGACTTTATTGAAAATTATATAGTTAGATAATGCATTTAAAAACAGGAATTGTAAAGCAGAAGTAAGATTAGTACTAAATACAATTAAAATGTAAATTTATTAAGACATCTTTTTGTAGCATTGTGCATACTATGCTAAAGGGGATAAGGAGTTAGGACGTCAGCAATATCAGGAAGCTAGATACCATGTGAAGAATCCAGCAAGTAGTTTTATATACAGTGAGGGAATGGTCCTTCGCTTGAGAGTAAAGAGACATGGGGGATGAGCGAGTTTGTTGGTGCAAGGCTAAAAGAGTAATTGATATTAATTTCCAAGATAAATGGAAAGGTAGAATCCAACTTCAGGATAGAATCCAACCTGTTGTAGCCTGGATGCTGCTATTGCCTGAAAAAGGGATTGTTCTAACTCTGAGGCAGGAAAAGTGTGGAAAATAAAAATATGGTATAAATTTGCTGGATTTGACTTTATCTACTGAATTATATGTAATCAGAGTAGCACTTAACCATGCAAAAATAAGTTAATAATCGTAAAAGCTAAGTTATGTCAAAACTTAGACTGCAAGTAGGCACTTAAGTCAAGAAATGCTAGAGTTAAAATACAATGTGCATCCTCAATTTTTTGCACACGTACATTACACTAGTTATGAGCACAAGCTATTTCTGAAATATATATGTGAACCTAGAGTCTAACACATGATCACAGATTACTGTAATGCATATCTCACAAGGAAACAGTTGTTTCAATTTACACTTACATAATTCATTACTTAAAAATGCTGAACTATATAACCTCAATGTTGCATTAGTATAGTTTTTGCAATTCATTTTTTTGGTCTTTCCAAGGGGAAAATATCTTAGCTAGGAACCTCTCTCTAAATATGTAAATATAAATATTACAAAGTTCACTATTGCACATGTTTAATACATAGGTTTTGAACTATCAGAACTTTGTTAAATTCATATCACTTTTCTTCCAGCCAAGTAAAGGTGCTAGTTTTAAAACTTAAAGCATTTTTTTGTGTAACTTTGTCAACAGAAGGGGAGTTCATTTTAAACATCAGGAAAAGTTTTAAAATTCACTCTGACATGCAACTGCCAATTTACTAGTAATATACTAGTAAATAAAAGATTTAGCATATAAACAGTAAGTGTACAAACTGTAGCAAGAAAAATCTAGGATATCTGCAACTAAGCGACACGCTCAAGAGAGTATGCTGTGTTGTGGTAGCTGTGTCGGTCCCAGGATATTAGAGAGACAAGATGGGTGAGGTAATCTTTTCTTGGACCAACAACTTCTGTTGGCTAGACAAACAAGCTTTTGAGCTACACAGAGCTGCTCCACGGTACCAGAGTGCCAAAGATAAATACAAAGTTGAACAAATCGTTCAAGGTGAATGGTCCCCTAGAATATGTTATTACATTGAACAGTAAGTCAAGTCTTTAGATAATGTAGCAATAAACGTTTGCTAGCGTATCAACCTCTGACAAAGAAACTTGAACAGGGAACTGCTATCCACATAAATAAGAAAAGATATAGATCCTGATAGTCTGCATACTATTTCATGTATAAAAGTACAGGAACAGCTAAACGCACCTCAAGTTGAGGAACTCTCTTATAAAGAACTGTACTTTACTTCAAATAGTAAGAAGATAGTTGGTGAGAAAGACGGAACATCTCACAAAATATTAAATTAACTGCTACTATTGCTAATCCTAATGGAAAACTTCCACTTAAAAATGGATAATGGTAAACTTGCAACAGACAATACAACTTTGATGTCATTCTTTACTTTTAAAGTCTTGTACATTCTAGTTGAGAAACCAATGCTATGAACAAAGCAAGACATAACTATCTGAACTTTGGCCTTAGAAACCACTCTTACCATATGAGTAAATAGAATGATGGAAATGTATAGTTTCATGAAACCAGCATGTATGTAGTTTATATAGCAATATTCAATGTGATTTCTTTCCTTCTGGCTGAAGCTGCTGTGTATGCCTATGGAAATATTACAATTACTACCATTAAGTTAAATGCATCTGGATGTGAGCTATCCCAAGGAAGCCTTTGGATTTCACAGGATTTGCACCACTGTTCTGCCAAACAAAAGTGAGTTGTATATTGGGTAACTACAAGCAGAGTTCTGAAGGTGAACAACATGTCTCATAGTAGGGAGCTGCTGCTACTAAGCCTACAGTTGTTTATGCAACACACTGAAAAAAAAAATACTATCAAAATAGTTTCCAAGAAAATTTTAAAAAGTTAAAAATTATGAAATCCAAGATGTCTGCTAATATGATAAAATGCTTTCCCTATATAAAGTTTGGCATAAAGCTTTTCATAATAATTTCAGTTCAAGTGGTCCACTATGACCTTTCTAAATATGAACATGGTATAACCCAGTGCAGTGGAGTGTAACATTCCCTCCAAAATGATTATTTGCATTATAGTACCACCCAGAGAACACCAAGATGGGAGCGCCTCTGTGCTTGGTCCCATACAAAATGTAGAATAAGAGACAGTCTATGCCTCCACACACACATACATACAAACCCTTTCAGTCTCCAGAACAACAAAATACATCTGGGAGAGAGGGACCATTAGTCATTTTTATAGTTCCTTTCATCCCAAAAATGTAAGCAGAGAGAGGACCAAAACAACTTTCAGAAAAAATTGTTCTTAACACTGACTGTCTTCAACACCAGTTCAGCTGTACTTGTAGCTAGGAGGGGGATTAACTTGTTACTGCAGGCAAAGCTCCAATGGAAAGACAACTTTAAAACACAGGCCCTTTACAACAGCAGACACAGTCATCAATGCATCTAGGCTTGGTTGTCTATACCCAGGTCTTTCTGGAAATCTCCCACTATTGCTGTAGCGCCACACTGGTGTACTGCAGCTTCACTAAAACAATAGAAGGAACATTAGTGTAGACTACTAGCTGCTGGCATTTTTACCACTGTGTTGTCTAGAGCTGTTCTAAGCATTATATAACAGTTTATCCACTAATACAGTCACCGTCAACACCTGCGAGAGATTTTTTTCTTTAGGTGTAGACAAAACCCTGGGAGTGGATTGAAGACAGGAACTGTAAAGTTTTACTCGCTTATGTTCATAGAAAAAAAAGTTTCTGCTATATGTCCACAACTTAATATTGCTAGATCATTTTGCAGTTAGTGAAGCTTACTCTATACATCTCCTACCCTTTCTACTCTGTTACTTTCTTACTATCCAAGTTCTGTCCAATAAATCTTTTGATACCAATTTCACAGCCCTTTTCCCCTACCATATCCCTCCAATTCTTTTTAAACTTCGGATAGTTATGTACTACTTGAACTTACATAATTTATCCTCTATTTACATCTTCCACGGCAATTCCATTTAATGTGTCCCACTTCAATTATCTCTTTCAGCTCATCTAATTCCTCAGTCTAACCTACACCTTCCCTTTTATCTGAATCAATCTCTTCTGTTTTGCTTCCTTTTATGCCACATTACACTCTGTAAACTGGCAGCTAAAATGTTTTTTCTGTTATTCCCCCAGATAAAACTATCTATACAAAACATGCTCAATATGAAACAGTGGAAGTCACTCCATAAGTAGAGGGGTGGAGCAACCTTGTCATTTTAAGTCCAATTTTCAATTCCCCCAAATGACACTTATCTTCCTAAAATTTTGCATGCCAAAACTGACACCAGAATACAACTTTTTCCTGTAGAGTCTGATGAAAGTCAGACAAAATGGGTAAAATTTTCACAAGTACCTACAGACTGATCTACACTAGAAAATTAGGTCAGCATAAAAATCCACACTCCTGAGCAGCGCTGTTAAGCTGACCTAAAGGCTTCTGTTCATGTACAGCAGTACATCTGTGCCACTATAGCACTTTAGTGAAGATGCTCCTATGCTGACAGGAGAGCTTCTTCCATCAGTGTAATTCATTCACCTCCCCAAGAGGTGGTAGCTATGTCTTCAGCCGACATGGTGCTGTCTACATGGGAAGGTTAGGTCAATTCAACTGCGTCGCTCAGGCGCCGGGGGATTTTTCACACCCCTGAGCAACGTAGTTATACCAACATAGGTCTGTAATGTAGATGTGGCCTAAAACCCTGTGTAGGCAGAAGAATTCTTTTGTTGACTTAGCTACCGCTTCTCAAGGAGGTAGATTATCTGAGCCAATGGAAGAACCCTTCCCATTGGTGCATGTAATATCTACACTGAAGCTCTACAGTGATGCAGCTGTGCCACTGTAATATTTTAAGTATAGCCAAGTCCTAAGTGACTTAGGAGCTTATGGGTATGTATATACTACTGAGACTACAGCTATGTCGATGTAGTTATATTGGCATAACCCCAAAGCACAGACACAGTCTAAGCTAAAGGAAAGGATTTTTCTGTTGGTCTAGGATCACCATTTCCCCGAACAAAGTTAGCTATATCAACGGACGCATTCTTCAACAGACACAGCATCTACGCTGGGGGTTAGGTCAGCATAGCTGAGACAGTCAGGTGTGTGGCTTTTTCACACCCGAACCAATGTAGCAATGTCAACCTAACTTTTACGTGTAGACCAATCCTAAATTCCATTTTCAAAGTGCAACCCAGGTCATGTAATCTTGTAGGATTTGCCTACACTACAGAAGCACACCTACAGCACGACACCTGTGCCTTTGTAGCACCATAGTGTAGACACTTGCTACAGAGACAGAAAGGGTTTTTCCCAGCACTGTAGTTAATCCACCCCAGAGAGGCAGGTTGCTAGGTTGATGGAAGAATGCTTCTGTTGACCTAGTGGTGTTTATAATGGGGCTTATGTCGACTTAACTATGTGTATCGGAGGTTTGAATTTTTCACACCCCTGAGTGATGGAGCTAGGTCAACCTAAGTTTTAGGTATAAACCAGGCCTGAGTCACTTCTGAAAAAGGGACTTTAAAACTTTTTAGGTTAAATTTTCAAAAGTGCATAAGTTATGGAGCTCTGAAAATGATACTGTTGTCTACTTACAGTTTATTCTAACACTTCTGGGCTAATCATCTCTATAAAAGTGGAAGAGCCTAGAAATGAAGATTTTTTTGAAGGCCTTGTCAATAAGTGCCTTTAAGTTTTTTAAATAAGTTACTTTGAGAGGGAGGTTATGAAAATTTATAGAATTGGTTTTAAGTATTTGAAGAGCAACTTTTATTATAGGCAGCAACACCTAAAAATGGGTCAATCGTTTCCAACAGCTATTGATCATGTTAAAAAAATATTCTTACAACTGTTTCATTGAGAAGCTTTAGCACATCCATGCTTTGGAGCAGGGACTTGAAATTGACAGGGAGTCTCCCTGTCAGGAGCATGCCTTTGTCATCCTTGTAAAACTCACCCATATTGGGCCAAGTGATAAGCTTCTAAAGAGTCGCTCTTATCGGATGCTGTGGAGAGACTTAAGAATTTGACAGCTAAATTCTACAAATCCATCTGCACCAATCATGCTCCATCCCCAAACATCTCCCACTTGTGAACTGGGCTGCACATGTGGCATTCCTCTAGAACAAGTTCCATCCTAGGGCAGCTGCAGCTGAGGATGAGTCCTGAAATTGTTCCTCCCATCAGCCAATTCACACTGTAGTGCTGGGCACCAGAACTGAGAGCAAGGAACCTAATTCTCCTCTGCTTATCCTTGCTGGCACCCAGGCAGGATGGAGGAGGAAGTATCTTGATTTGAATGCACAGGGGTGAGGAATCAGTGTCAGGAGCAGAGTGCGATAGGAGATGTGGAAGGAGAAAAATAAAAGCAAAAGGGTAGAGAGGTGAACAGGGGCAAGGATCTGGGGGCACTAAAAGGGGACAGGGACAAAAGAATCTAACCACTAGAGCCAACTCCCTTCCAGAATCTGAAACTGAACCTATTATTCTTAGATCTCAACATTCCTTTGCTGTCTAGCAAGCAGCTGTGAAACCCACTGGCAATGTATGTCTCCATCCCCCTCTAGTGGGCAGGTCCACAAAATAGCCTTCTAATACTAACAATTACTCCATCTGCTCCAGTGGTAGAGGGCTGTACTGTAGATCTAAACCCTGCTGATGATCCATTTGGGGGGAGAGAGGGGTGTGAATATAGTTGTACATGATGGAATTTCTATATTTTCAAAGTTAAAGATTTTTTAAAACTTAGGAAATTACACCCTAAAAAACTATGTTAAAAGCATGTTAATGTTGCAAAGTCAAACTCTGAAAAATAAGCAAATGCCAGAATTAAGGGTGAACATACAACCTTAATTCAGTCCCTGTTTGATAAGCATAACGATACAGCCTTTAATTGCATGATTACATACTATTTTTTGCAAAGAACACCAACTCATTCAGTGCACAGCACAGACTGTGCTCCGGATATTAATCAGTGTGGTGTACAGAATGAGGCTCTTGTCCATAGAACCCCTGTGTCATTTACTGCAAAAGTAAAAAGGAGGCAGGGGGCTGCAGCAAGTGAAAAAATGGTCTTCTGGTTAAGGCAGATGAATGCTAACCTAGTGAATTTGATTCTATCCCTGCCTCAACACAGAGTTCCTGTGAGATGCTGGGCAAGGCACAAGGACCAAGATTTTTACAGGTGGCTACTATGTGTTCCTCATCTTCTGTGCACTCAACTTAAGGCACCTGGAGCAACTGTGGTCAAGGTCTGCTCTGAATATAAAGTGTTGTAAAACACTAAGTAAGGCTTCTCAAATACAGCACACAAAGTTTAGTTGACACTTCGTGCTTTAATCTCTACTCTTCACTTCCCCATCTGTAAAATGGGTATACCACCTTACAGAGGTGTTGTGAAAATA
The DNA here is from genome assembly GCF_015237465.2 of Chelonia mydas. Taxonomy (NCBI): domain Eukaryota; kingdom Metazoa; phylum Chordata; order Testudines; family Cheloniidae; genus Chelonia; species Chelonia mydas. The sequence continues at coordinate 282,874,611 of NC_057849.1, forward strand.
CATCTTTACAAAGATTAATTAATTAAAGATATTACTGAGAACATCCTAGAAAAACTCATGAGGAAATTAATAATTTTGCAATCAATGCAGACTTCAGATGTTGTGCAGTAAATAATACATGAGGCTATACATCGAACCATGAAGATAAAAAAATATTGAATAGCTACCCATTCAATGAACAGGACCCATCCCATGCACTGAATGAAACAAGATAGTATGAAAAAAAATAGCATACAATCATATAATTAGACACCATATCATAGAGCATATACAAAAGAGGGCTGGAATTAAGGTTTCATGGGGAACCTTAATTCTGGCATTTCCTAACTTTTGAGTGCTTTGACTTTGCAACATTAATTTTTTTTTAACAGTTTTTTTAATTAATAGAATATAAACATTTAAATGTTTATAAAATGACTTTTCCACTCCTGAGCCAAAAAAGGTAGGGGTTTAAAGACCAGAGAGAAGTGTGGGAAAGGGTATGGAATGGGAGCACAGAGAGAGAGGGAGTGAGTGAGTAAAGGATCAAGAGAGACATGGAAAGACAGCAGAAAGCCATGCTTTCCAATTCTGGAAAGCAGGGCTCTGAGTAAAGACACCAAACACTGTCATGGAGGGGGAAGAGAGGGATAAAAGGGTAAAAAAGGTATAAGAGAAGCCAGAAGATTATAGAAGGGTCACAGAACAGGCGTACAGGGAGCCTGAGGAGGCAGGAAAACGCAGACTGGATCAGAAGTTTTGCATCTGGATAAAGACCACCTTGTCTTCTCTACCATTCACTACCTACAGTATCCAACACAGCTGAACTCCCAGCATCATATGCATTCACCACCTATGCGCTTACTAATATCTGGAGTAGAGTCCTGCTCTGGTAGGCCTCATAAGATCTGCTGGAGCACTGTTCCTGAAGATCTTATACACCGACACAATTTAAAATCTTTGGCAAGTATTTTAAAATTACTTTAGGAATTAAGTTGCAAGTATGCTTCAGAGTCTAACACAACCAAAATAGTTACACTTTTTTTAAAAAACAAAAACGTTAGGAAGGATTGAAATGAACTGTTAAGGGATGCAACTATCTCAATAGTGAATGCTTAAGAACTATGTAGCACTATCAGTGGCCACTCAAATTTAATATTACCTCCTCTTAAAATTTGTATACTTTTATGTAAAAGTCAAAAGAAGTTACTAGGAGATCATAAAGTACCATTTCTTAGTCAAGGGACCTATTTCCAATAATATCCTAGTAATCTGTTATTTTCATCTTTGCAAATTTTATTGAGACAATGTTAAAGTTGAGTGGGCAATATGGGTCAGATAGTGAGAGGTAAAAGTATATGGCAGTGAGGAACTAGCTGGATCGCCACACTGAAATCACTCTCCTATGAAATCCACCCTAACGGCAGCAAATGGAAGAGATCAGGTACACTCAGAAACATGTGATTCATTATCTCACTCAGATAGAAGGGTAGTGAGAATGGCTCTCCAGAGTGAAAAGACCTAAAGACCAGTCTGAAAGTAGTAATAGCCAAGTCTGGGGAAAAAAGACTTTAAATGAACATTGTTATTGTTAATAAGTCAAACTGCATGAAGGTAGCAATTTTTTACTCTATACAGCATAGAGACTGCGTTTTAGAGCTGGGGGGGGAGGGGAGGGAGAAAAACGTCTGTCCACACTTAGCAATACTAAAGCAGAAAGTTTTAAAATGATATTTTTTAAAATAGTTGTAATGGGTCTATTATTTGTTTGCAAGACAAAAGCTAAGCTCTTTTCAATTTTATTTGTAATCCTGTTGTCTCGTGTACGTGTTTTTGCTTACTTGCTTTCCTCCCTCCCCAATTTAAAAATATTTATGTCCCAGTAATTACTCGAGATATGTTCACGACCAAAATATAATATAATCATGTGACTACATTATGACTGAAGACAAATGGACAGTTAACAACATAACACACAAAACACACTCATAACATAAAACCTGAAAGATGATTTAATAATTCTATTAAATTTAGTTAGTGAAAATAAAAATAACTGCTTTCCATAAAAGGGAAAGAAAAAAAAATTAAAACCTTGGTTATGGCTACCATCAGTAGTCGTATCTTTCTTTAATTGTATGTAAAAATTAAGATTTAAAAATATGTTGACTACATTTAGTTATCCTTGTATTAATCAATATATTTCAACTAAAAAAAAAATGTGTACACTGAGTAGGTGAAGTAATACAATATAAGTGACTGCAAGTGCAAAGGCCTAGAAATGAACAGCTAAGGGATGTAATTTTTTGAAGCATAATTTATTCTTGAAGCATTCTACATTAGAATACATTTTCTGGGTGTTAACTTGGCTCTAGTTACACATGCATTCAACCTTCCTTGGTAATATTTTGTTTACTAATAAAGTAATAGATTGTGTTTCACAAGACTCTCTCTCAATAGCCCAATGTTGCTACCACCAATGCTAGAGACAAAGAGTTGCATTAGTTGCCAACACTTCAATCACTGTTACCCAATCCTGCTCAAAGCGGGTCAAGATGACACAATGATTAAAATGACAGCAGCCACCAGTGCCTCCTCTACACTAGAATTTACACCAGCAGACAGAGCTGCACCAACGGTAGCCACAGCAGGAAAAGTTTAAGAAAAGGTCTAATGAAGACAAGGCATAAAAGGTATATTGTTGTAATTCAATATAATTGCTTCATTGTATTTTTACACCCAAAAAACCTTGATCTATACAAACTATTAATGTTATATCTGTGCTGAGTTGCTTATACTATGTACTCTTTAAAAAGGTGAAGTAACAACAAAATCTGGCAAAGATACAGATGCACTTTTATTGTCAAAGCATCTTCAACATTTAATTTTTCCTATCAAAATGCAACATTAACGGACACTCTAGGGACTGCTAGAAAGATGGCTGAACTACTTCAATTGCCTGGTTAGTACAATCACCAATAAAACACGTAAGAAATTCCTTATATCTCTGAAGATATAGCAGTACACAGAAAGTTCACTGAGTGTTTTTATAAATCTTTCTTCATGACTACAGGTTTGATTGCTAATTCATTTTGCTTTAAGATGCATTGACCTGCAAACTGCTTCAGGACAAATGGTATTAAGATAACTATATTTAACAAAATAATAATAATAAATTCAGTGATTGAGAAAAAGCAGGAAAGAAGTCAAAATATACAAAATTGATCTTAAAATTCATCTTGAAAACATATATAAAATGAAGCATTTATGACCTATTAAACTTTAGCGCACACTTGTTTTTAATAAGCATAGTGTAAGAAAGAGAGATTATGGAGAGGCTAAAATAGAGGAGACACTCTTCCTAGTATTTAAGAGTACTCCAGATCTTTGCTCCCCAGCTATGCAGGTGCAGCTGGTCTCAAAGTCTATGTCTACACTGCACAGTTAAACTAGGTGATTGGCATCTGAATCTGGGCACCTAGATTAGCCTATGCCAGCACGTGTACCATTAGTTTCAGAGTAGCAGCCGTGTTAGTCTGTATGCGCAAAAAGAAAAGGAGCACTAGTGGCACCTTAGAGACTAACCAATTTATTTGAGTATGAGCTTTCGTGAGCTACAGCTCACTTCATCGGATGCATCCAAGCTTATGCTCAAATAAATTGGTTAGTCTCTAAGGTGCCACTAGTACTGCTTTTCTTTGTACCATTAGTGTGTATCAGATGCAAATCTCTCTCCTTGTTACTGCTCCTCACTGTTTCTGCGTTCACCTGTGAGCATGTCTGGGGAATATCCATGGTTCTTTCTGCTAAGATTCTAGGGACCCTCACTGTAAAGTAGGCAAATTCCAGCCCAAATTAAAGTGGAGAATGGTTCTAATCCACACCCTGAACCAGGTAATCTAGCCTGGTTTTAAAACACCTCCAAACTCAGGTCAGGAGTTTGTCTTTGTGTATGGTGGGGATAGGGAAGAGGTTGGGGAGAGAAGAGGGGATGTTAAGACTAAAATCCATGTAAGGAGCCTAGGTTGACGGGCAGCGTAGACACTCCCTATGGGTATATCTACACTGCAATTAAACATCCATGGCTGGACCATCTCAGCTGATTTGGGTTTGCAAGTCTCAGGCTGAGGGGCTATAAAGCTGCAGTGTAGACATCCGGCTCTGGGACCCTTCCCCCTCATGGCGCCAGCTTGAGCCTGGAAATCTACACAGCAATTTAACAGCCCCGCAGCCCAAGACCCATAAACCCACGTCAGCTGACACGGGCCAGCTGTGGATGTTTAACAGTGGTGCAGACATGAGTAGTGTATATTCTGAACACTACTCTTTTCATACTGCACCAGCTTCATGAGGCAAAATGGAAGATGAAAACCAAATTACTTTAAATTAAAAGACTAATTCCAATAAGTCAAAGTTGCACTGCTCCAACCCTCAAATTATTTATATTATTTTTGTTTTGACTGTGTGATCCCATAAATGAGATATATGATGCACTCCATCACTTAATACAGCGATAAACTGCTAAACCCTCAGGTTGATTCATAACTTATAACTGAGCAGTAGCACACAAAGCAAGTACTTGGGAATATCATGTCAAAGATATTCTCAGTGTGCCAGTAAGAGCACTGCTATAAGCACAGAAAAGCCAAAAGTCTTAAGTATAATATGACCACTTATTTTCCCTGAAGCTGGGTTTTAATATAAAAGTTTTATATATTTTAACAACTCTGATTTGCTAAAGTCATAACAGCAAAGTTACACATATCAAATTACTCTCCTTCTCCCCTCATCTACAATACATACCCTACACTTGTAAAACTATTACAAATAAATTCGTTGTCATTTCTATATACTGTACTGCTCATCTTCTCAATGGAAAATTATACCAACCATACCTGTAGTGCATATACCTGTAAACAGAAATACACTGTATTTTTTAAACTGCATGAGCAGGTCTGAATGTGCAACACAATACTTTTAAACTGTTGGTCTTCTTAGACTTTCCAAGAATGTTACAGCAACTCATCTAATAGTATAGAGAAAACATTTGGTATTTATAAAATGCAGTTATATTTGTTAACAGAGGAAATAATTACAAACACATCCTACACTATACTTTTAATTGTATGCTTCCTAGAACAAGGAGCAATACAAAAAGAAAATTAGCAATAATAAACTACAGAACACAGACTATATGTTAACACTATTACATTAGAAGAACATTCTAGAAAATAAAGTGCTGCACTGGATAGGTTGCAAAGCCATGGCCAGTTACACTCATGTATGCAAAGCACAGTTGCCCAAGATTATTATTGGAGATTTTCACCCTCCTCTTCAACATCTGGAAGAGGACACTCAAAAAAATAGCATATTAGATTAAGGTTAGAGTAGGGTTTCTACTCATGTCCTTCATACTAGAATGTTTGAGATATTTCAGCATTGGAATGTCCCATTCCAGACAGACAAGATTCTGAAATTTCCAGAAGCCATTAAGAACAGTTTTCTCCTGTAATTAACAAAGTTGTTTTGGCTTCACAAAGTTAGTTTGAGTCCTTTTTTAAAATGATTTCTCCAACTGTCTTCTAGCTCAGCTTTACACTGTTCACATTGCAGTGTGAACCTAACATGCACTTCCAGGAAAAGACTGAACTCTGCACTCCTTGCCATCTAATATTTTCTCTATTCCTTGAATTTTTACCCAATTTAAAAACCACCCAAGCTAATTTCAAGATCGTGTGTCATGGTAGGAAGAAAGGCAAAACTCTCATGAATCCATCAACATTACTCCTATGTTTGTTACAGATGGGTTAGATACATAACACTCGATACCGTCACAGCAGCTAAATAGTCCATGAAACAGATTCTGCTTTTAGCAGAGATTCTAGCAACTGTACACTTCATAACTTGCAGCTTGGGTAATTCACTGCAAACTCTTTGGCAAGGATGGCTACTGTGACCTGTGGACTAAGCTCAACCACAGAGCTCTACAAGAAGATTCACAGATTTTTTCCAGGCATTTTCCACTTTTATGCATCCGATGAAATGAGCTGTGGCTCACGAAAGCTTATGCTCAAATAAATTGGTTAGTCTCTAAGGTGCCACAAGTACTCCTTTTCTTTTTACAGATTTTTAAGTATAGTAAAAGCTAAAAACATCCTCTTCCCACACATTCACCAGCTACAGAGCCCAGCAAACACTGTTCCACTTTAAGCGCAGCAGGTACTGGGTTAGCTCAAAATAGAGCACTGCCTGCTGGGAAATATACGCACCGACTATGCCTCAATAATTAATATGGAAATGTCCTCAGTGAGTCATTTCATGTAAGAGTGCCAGCTGGGTCAAAATTTGGGTATCCCTGCTGTCAAGATATGTTATTATAAAAATGAATTAAGGCTCGGAAAAAAATGGGTTTCTAAAGATGGGCTCTTAGGCTTTGATTTGAATGGGAGCTGCTGGATGCAGTGAAAGTCAAGTTAGGCTCCTAAATAAGTGACCTTAGGCACTTTTTTTTTTTTTAACATTGACCAATATAAATAACTTGTGAATATACAAGCTGTTATAAAAATATTCATATCTATTTTTAAACTATATTTTTCTATTAAAAATGTATTACTGGATGTAAAGACATCAGATCTTACAAGTGACTAGGCCAAAAAATAAATATGGTGATGCATCTGGAATTCTTAATAAACTTTAAAAAGCTTCACTATCATTAAAAGTATATGAATTTTAACAAAACAATATAAGGTTGAAGAAACAACACGAGACTACTAGATAGTTTAACTGTCTTACAACTTAAGTGTTACAAATTAAAGGTGAACTGAAGAAGAAGAAGAAAAAAAACGAAATGGGATTAAGCACATGTATACATGCTGAATCCCCACACTAGCTAGGATGTGGATGCATTAAGAAGAGCACTACATTTTAACTAAAACCTTTTTAAAAACTATTTTGCCCATTCAAGAAATTATTTTGGTATTTTCTGGTTCACTTAAGGCAGACCAGAATTTATCAGACTCATTTGAAATCGCCTTTCAACCCATGAAACCACTGGTTTAGAAGCATTAATAATGAACTTTTTATTTCAGTATATGAATGAAACAGAACGACCATGTATATAAAATAGTTTGTTTCAAGATATGGACTGTTAAACTGTGGATTTGTAGGAAGTTTCTTTAGTAAACAGATTTTCCTAATGCTGTCCAAATTGCACACATTGCTTTCTTAGGGGTTTTATATTGCTGCTCATCATCATCGTACCTGACTGCCTTCTACATAAAATCAATAGCAAAGTCCCTAGTGAGCTTTCAGCACCTATTCGCCACATAAAGCTGTTTATACTGTTCTCTTCTGACTCTAATGAAACAGTGTTTTCCTATTTTCAGTCTATACAATTTATATGAAGTTGAAGAACATTCTTTTTAACTATTTCTGGCTATGCACCTTTTACGCTGTACTTGTAAAAAGTGTTCTCTCACAAATTAAGTGCTACCACACAATAATGACAATGAAAAGGAAAGTATACCAACCTTGTTCCAGTTACTTTACTGACTATGGAATATGCACTTGGTAACTAGCCATTCTGTGGAATTACTTGTAATTTGTGAGAAAACATTTTTTACAACTACAACATAAACAGCTACAAAGGAAGAAATTAGTTACAAGGAAATTTTTCCCATTTCATATAATATATTAATTGTATGGCCTGAAAAGGGGGGGAATACTAATTACCATATATACTCGTTCATAAGCCGAATTTTTTTTAGTAAAAAAGGGAAGCATCAGAGAAGGGGGTAGGCTTATCAATGGGTATAGAGAGGGAGATGTGGGACACAGCCCCTCCCCCCCAACAGAGGGAGCAAGGAGAGGCAGCACAGCTAGCAGAGCCAGAAGGGAAGAGGCGGGACCAGAGTCTCTCTGCTTCTGGCCACACTGCTCTCCCCAAAGCAGCTGCTGCCGCGCTGGCCAGCCTGCCCCACCAGAGCAGCTCCGGCCAGGCCAGAGACATCCTCCCATGGCCCTCCCCAGATAAGGTGGGAAGGGATGGGACGGGGAGAGTGTTGGGGTCCCGGGCTCAGGGTGGGGTCATATGGGGGGTCGTCACAGGAGTTACTCCCCTGACCCCCAACTTCTCCCCCCCCGTCAAAAATTTCCCCACCAGTTGCTGTCCCAGCCCATCAGTGTAAGCAGCTGGCATGCCGGGACACTTTGTTTACTTACGCTTACCTCTGTGCCTGCGGACGCTCGAGGTAAACAAAACCATCTTGGCCCGCCAACGGCTTATCCAGATGGCCCGGGAGCCAAAGTTTCCTGACCCCTGAATTATAGGGTTGGCTTATGAATGGGTCATAAAAATTTTCCATTTTCACTTATCCATCTGGGTGGGGGGGGGGCAAGGGGGGGGATCAGCTTATAAATAAACTGGCTTATGATCGAGTAAAAAGGAAATAAGAACATTTTGAATAACTTCATGTGATAAGCAGACAGAAACTTGACAAAGAAATGACATTATGCACAATTTGGACAGCATTAGGAAAACTTCTTTACCAAGGAATGACATTCAAATTCAGACTAACAGTCCATATCTTGAAATAAACTCAACTGCTGTACATAATTAGTCATTCTATTTCAACCAGATACTTAAGTGAAAAACTCCTTGTTAACGGTTCCAAACAAATATGCATATTTATATTGCAATAGAAAGTGTCTTAGCAACACTACTACAAAACAACCAGGTGCAAACAACAGAACTGTCACCTACTGACAGTGTACAAGACAGTTTTTTAAGTGCTAATTTTCAACTGTGGATGATTTACCATTAGCGGTAACTAATGAAATAGTACTATGGATTTCTACAGAACTTTCCATCCATAAAGCTACAAAGATGAGTATTACCCCAATATTACACATGGGAAACTGAGGTACAAATTAGTTAAGTGACTTACACAAGGTCACACAAGTCAGCAGAAGGGTCAGGAATAGAGCTCAGGTTTTCTTACTCCCGTTCCCATGTTCTGGACTACTGCCCCGGCAATCATACTAACATGCAAAATAATATTTTCCATCTCACTACCCAAGAGAGAGTGTAAGTGTTTTGCACTAGTTGTATTAGTAAGCAAACTACAGCTTTTTACAAATAACTTGACTTCAGCAATCAGTTGCATATGCGCTATTCAACTGGTACCAGAGCTCTAAAAATGTCTCAAACACACAAACTAATGTCCATGAGCAGACTTTCTGGTGTGATGCAACTTCAGCACATACAAAACACCAGAAAATTGGGGTGCATTAAGAGAGAGCAATAAATAAATAAATAAATAAAACCAAAACAAAAAACAAACAAATGGAAATGAGAACCTGAAAGACTTGAATGAAATTCAGATTATTTACTCTTGGACCGTTATAGCAAATAAATCAGCAAAGGGAAGGGACTGAAAAGATCACAACGCTTAATTATTTTTAAAGGATTCTCAAATAGCTTAGTCCCAAATTTTAACCTATAAATATTATCTGGTGGGGAATGCCCTATACATTTTTATGGTTTTAAGCCTCCCAATCCCTGATTGTGAAATTAAACAACACACCCAACCAGATGGCAGAAGAGGTGAAATTTAAGTAAAAATCTTATTTTCAAAAGCACCACTGATAAGTAATGAAAAAAACAAACTAGGGAGCTAATAGTAGACAAAGGCTTGATGAACTATACTCCATAGAAATAAGGGGGTTGGGGGTAGGGAACAGAAGGGAAACATTTACAAAATGGAAACCAAAAACCAGTAGGCTCTTCAGGCCAGAGATCATCTTTTTGTTCTGTTTGTACAGTGCCAAGTAGTGGGGTCCTGGCCCATGACTTGAAAACATCGGTAGCACCATAATACCAGTAACAACCACCACCACCACGTCATTTTCAAGTTTGTAGAAGGTATTATAAACAACTTAGAAATAAAAAACTATGAAAAAAATGGTGTCCTTTTACTTGTGCAGCTGTACATTTTTTTTTATTTTAAGAGCTGCAGGGCAGGAATTATCTTTATTTTTGCGCACTGTACAGTACACAGCAGAGTCAGTACTAAGCAACTTATAAAATTATAGCTTGCTAATATTAATAAAACTAGACATACCTAAAAGGTATTAGCAAGAGATGAAATTCAGTGAAACATGACAAAATTTATTAGAAGAGTGAAGGATTTTTTTAAAAATTTGCAGCTGTTGATATACTCCACAGCAATAATAGGCTAATGGGGTGGTACTGTATATATTCAGTAATGATGTGTAATTCATGTTTGTACATTGTTACAAGCAGCATAACAGTCTTCAAGCTACTGCCTGATATTCTGTCACCAGTTTTCTCTCTACTAAAGCTTGAGACAAGTGCCCATTACATTTTTTCATATGAGAGGGATAGAGGACAGGTCTACATTAGAAACTTTTGCCGGTAACTTTTGTCAGTTAGGGGGTGTGATTTTTTAAGGCATTTCTGTACCAGCAAAAGCTTTATTTTAGATGCAGGTGTACCAACAGAAGGTGCCTTCTCCCACGTAGGTTACTTCTTTCAGGGAACTAGTATAACCTATCCCAGCAAAAACAATCTTTTGCTAGCTTAAGCTGCATCTATACGAGGAGGATACAGCTATACCGACAAACTTTTCTAGTGTAAATTAGGCGTCATAAGCACTTCTGTCATCAAAAATTTTCAGAGGATACCACCTACCCTTTTATCTGCCTAAGCCTAAAACCTGGCAACCTGTACATGCTTGTAAGGCATTTTGGGATCCTTCTTTACAAAAACAATATTAATTTTTCCTTAAATTCAAAAGATATTTTAAATTAGATTTTACTTCAAAAGGTGTACAAACAAAACAGTACTTTTATTTCAGCAATACTGAATCTCAAAAATAGTTTACATACAAAATTAATTGTAACCACTAATTCAACACAGACATGACTCTTTGGATGTCAACTCTCCCCCTTATATTCCCCACAGTAAAGGGTTATTAGCATTTTAAAATAGTCTGTGCAATAGTTTCACTTTTTAAAGAACACAGATCTTTTAATGTTATAATAAAGCTCAATGATACTAACTTTGATCTAGACAGACAATATTTTTTTTTAAGTTTTCAGAACGTCATCAATACATATCTAGATCCCAATCCTTCAAACACTTATGCAAATTCATAGACCTAAATAAGTCAGCAAGGCTACTTGCACACTTAAAGTTGAGCACACGCATAAGCGTTTGCAGGATCAGAGCCATCGCCAACAGACCAATATAGTACCCTCAATTTTAGTCATATAGTCTTATTTATGATATAATACAACACAACACTTTGACCTCTACCCAGGAAACTGGAACCAAAACAAGCTAGTCTGATTCTCTGGATACAGTATATTTGAAACATCAGAAGACTTTTCAACTACAAATGCATCTGTAAAATGTCATTGATGACTTTATCAAATTCCTAACACTATTTTAAAAATATATTAAGATTCTGACATAAGCTAATGAAGGCCAGAAGATTCAAGCTTAACTTAATGTCTTGGTTTTTGTCAATATGTATCAAACTGTGTGATTTCTGCATTAATTATAAAAATGATTGACTTATCCTGTACATCTGATGATAAACTGCTTTTTTGTTTGTTTCCCTCTTCTCCCAAATGAAATTCAGTTTTGTTTAGATTAGTACGTAGCATATCACTTCTATATGGGCTTAGGCAAGAGCACTGAAAATTTCTCCCTCTATCTAGGCTAACATTTGTTTTGTATATTTCTAAATGTGACAAGTGTTTCACCAACAATTAAAGAAAAAGTAGGAACTACCATATATTCTTTAATTAGCACACAGATCTTCACAAACGAGTAACAGGTTGGATTACAGAAACAGCACTTTAAAACAACAGGGATTCTGCAGTGCTTAAGGCCAAATTCTGTCCTTGAATACTTGCGCACAATTCCTATAGATTTCAGTGAGATTTGCACATGCATTTTTGACAGAAGAATCTAACTACAATTAATATTAGGCTCAATATTTTAGATCAAGTCAGAACATCTGATGCAGGTTAAAGGTAAAATGAAAGCAACAGTACATTGTCAGTTTAGTGACTGATACCATTCAACCCTGAAGGCAGGTAAGTTGAAAAAGTTACAGAATTCTTGAACAGATTAAAGTTGAGTGATGTAAAAAGTACATTTTTCAAATATAAAAATAACTATAAAAATTAAGACTATGATATAATGAACTGATGTACAGAGTATCCTGCACCCATACAAACTGTGTAAAACTGAATCCTAAAAATGAAAGTTTCTGATTTCAGATCTAACGTCAAGTACCTGCTTAAATGGCATACCTAACTCTTAACACAAGCTAGAGACAAAGGCCAAGATTTTCAAAAGTCAAGAGTGATTTCTGAGACCTCCATTTTTGTCTGCCCAATTGGAGAAACCTTAATGGGCCTGATTTTCAAGTACTAAATACTCACCCTCTTTTTAAAAAAATAAAATAAAATAAAATAAAGCAAGCATCTCAAGTTTGGCATTTAGAAACTGAAATGCCCAAAATCACTAGTCACTTTTAAAATTCTTAGCCAAAGGCACTAGACAAATCTCAGAAAGAAATGACAACAAAACAACACAGATAAGGAGGACCCCCCCCCCCCATGTTAGCCTTATTATCAGCTTCGGGGGGGGGGGGGGGGAAGGAGGGGAGTGAAATACTGCCTTCTAATGAATGGTATGCCAGTTCTTGTACTCAAATTCCTTCATAGTTTATAACTTTATAATACCAAAAGGATCTAGCACGTTGAAATCTGGAAGCCTAGCATGTGTCCGCTGGAATTCTCCACACAAACAATTATGATGTTATAAAATAGTGCAGTCCTCAAGAACTGGATCAGGCATGCTTTGATCAACAATAGACTACACTGAAAAATACGATCACAGAAAAAAAAAAAAAATCAAAGGACGTAGTGCGTAAATCCACCCTCAGGTCCAAATAAAGGAATCTTTGCAATGAAAACCTAAATAATTATATTTGGGTGTTCTGCTCTGCGTACATCTTAACAGTTTGAACTGCATCCATGTTTCCAGAAACCTGTCTATTGACTGACGTGACAGCAAGTTTGATAAACTTTAAGCTCCCCTATTGCTGAGTTAAGCCCAGCAGCCAATCACTTCCACCAGATGTTACTGCTGTACAGGCAATATGAATGTTTTGTTCCTTGGTGGACTTAATTCACTTCCCACCCAGGAATCAAAAGGGAGATCTCTACATTTTATATATGAAATAAAAAGCCAATATAACACTACAATTTTGGCAGTAAGTTTCTCTAACAAAATGGATTTTTAAAAAAGTAAATGCTGCTGATCCAATATGACATAATTATGTGGTGGGTTTTGGACAGAGTACTACAAAATATCTAAACTAAAAAGTTACGAGTAACTTGAATTAGAATAAAAGTTTAAGTAACAGATGCATCATTTTTTGGTTTGCAAATTTCAATATGTGCACACAGCTACAATTGTAAACACACCAATTAACTCTCCCTTACTGTATCTGCATGTTCCCATTAGCACTGGCTCACACTGAAAGCTGCTTCAAAGCAGAAACACCACCACACACAGGAAGACAAGACATCATCTGACACAGACAGCACTCAGAGGAAGTGGTTCAGTTTGCTTCAAGTTTGTTTAACAAACATTTCTGAGGGAGGATCAGAACCTGTTCCGATATCATCTCAGCCTCCCTCAGAAAGGCTATGGAGAGTATATACCAAAAAATAATTAACCCTATTTCACCCCCTCTCGTCACCCAAGGGACACACATAACAGGCCACAAGGCTACACTGATAAACAGCAAAACCCCAGCATCGCCTATAAGGAAAAGCCAGCAGCAGCAGAGCCGGTGGGTGGCAGATTTCGCTCTATCGGTTTCTTAACCCGGAGCCAAAAGGCACATGGGGGGGCGGGGGGGAGACAGACATTACCACCAACTTATATCCTCACACACCTAAACAAGCCGAATGTACGACGGGGCTGCAGAGTATCAGGAACCACAACTAGGCCACGGGCTTCGGGGAAGAGACACTAGGACACAGGCGGGAGCGGGGCGGAGGAGAGGCAGGGGGCGGTCATCGCGGGTGGACGGGGAGGCAGCGGCCAGGGCAAGGGGCAGCGAGCAGCGGAGCAGGAAGGGACGCCGGGGCCGTGTGAAGTGCCACAGAGGATGAGGAGGCCCCAGGGTGCGGGCCCCGGGCTCTGCCGCCTCCCGCGGTGACGGCCTTTCCCTCCCCGCAGAGCGGGGCTCGGGCGCCGCCGCCGCGGCCGGAGATGGTGGAGGAGGCCGGGGCCGCTGCCTGGGCTAGGCCTAAGGGCTCCGCTCCCGACTCAGACGTTGCGCGTCCCCCCCTCTCTCTCCCTCGGAGACAAAAGCAAACGGAAACCCGGCTGGCTGCGGCCGGGCCCAGGGACCCCGGAGCCGGGCCCGGGCCGCCAGGGGCCCCGCCGCCAGCGCCTGCGGGCCCGGTTGGGAGGCAGCGGGCAGAGCGCGCCGCGGGGAGGGGGCCAGAAAATAATAGGGGCCGAACTCACCGCATGAATTTTCTTGTCCCGCGGATCCAAGATGGCTGAGTATCCAGCACGGAGGATGCTGGGGGAGCGACCTTTACCCTCTGACCCGCCCGCCGCCGCCGCCCGGCCTGGCAACCGGAACCAGGGCGAGACGGCGAGAGTGGCGCGTCCAGGCCCGGCCCCGCGGCGAGGAGAGCGGCTCGCTCGGCTCCCTCCGCCTCCCGGGAAAGGCCCGGCCCCGCGATAAGAGCTGCTGCTGCTGGCGCCTCACTCCTTCCTTCCCCTCGGGCCAGCCCGGCTCCTGGGCCTCGCTGTCTCCGCGCTTAACCCCGGCGGGAGGCCAGGGCGCTGCGGCAGCAGGGAGCCGGGCCTGCGACAGGCAGCGGCCTCCCCCGCGGGAGAGAGCTGGAGGGGGACGGGAGCCCTGGAGACAGCGGGGCCCTAATTAGTGATCCCCTAACGTGAGGGGGCAGCAGCTCGGTCACACACACTGCACAGGAGGGGGCGGATATTGGGTCTGATACTCCCGTGGGGCGGAGGGAGCAGCTCCCTTAAACACCCGCTCCCTGGTAGAGAATGGGGGGGAGGGAGAGGTATTAGGATTGTTACCCTTCCACCCACTTCCCTTTCCCAGGGAGACAGGGGCGCAGCAGCTGTGTTACAGACACACACACATATAGGGGGTAGCCGGGCAGCAGCTGTGAGGGCTCCTGCTCTATGCTAGAAAATTAGATGGACCCAGCTACATCACGAGGGGGTGTGAAAAATCCACACCGCTGGGTGACAGCTAAGCTGATCTAAGTCCCTGTGTAGACAGCACTAGTGAGATAGAAGAATTTTTCTGTCCTCCTAGCTACGGCCTCTCAGGGAGGTGGATTATCTATGCCAATGGGAGAACCCCTTTTATCGGCATAGGTATGTCTACACTGAGGGCATGTCTGCACTACAAAATTAAGTCGACCTAACTTATGGCGGCATACAGCCGTGACAGTAATTACATCACTTGTGCATCACTTTGCTCCTTGTGTTGGCGGTGCGCGTCCTCACCAGGAGCGCTTGTACATATTGTACTGTCACTGCGAGGAATTTTGGGACGGCTTCTGAAAGCCAGTAGCAGTCAATGTAAGCAACGCAATGTGTACACTGACACTGCTTTGATATAACTACATCAATATTGACTCTACACCTCACATGGAGGTAAGTTGCCATAGGGCAGTTACGTCGGCAGGAGCGAAATTTTAGTGTAAACACAGTAAGGTTGACATAAACTGACTTGCTAACTTTGTAGAGTGGACCAGGTCTCTTAACACTACCACAGTGCAGCTGCACTGCTGTGTAGACAAGCCCTGAGGTACACACACCATATGAGACAATAGGTGGGGGTGGGAGGGCAGAAGTTCTTAGGGTACATCTACATGGGTTAAAAGACCCATGGCTGGCCCAGGTCAGCTGACTTGGGCTTGCCTGGCTCAGGTTGTGGGGCTAAAAATGGCTGTGTAGAGGTTCAGGCTTGGGCTCCAGCCATAACTCTGGGACCCTGTGAGGATGGAGGGTCCCAGAACTCGGGCTCCAGCCCGAGCATTGACACAGCTATTTTTTAGCCCCAGAACCTGAGCCCTCTGAGCCCAAGTAAACTGACCTGCACCTGCCACAGGTTTTTTATCCCAGTGTAGACATAGCCTTAGACACCCACACACCCTTTGGAATTGGTGGGGGTAGGAGGGCAGCTGCTCTGTTAAATACACTTCGTAGGAAAGAATAAGGGTGGGTGGGGCAGCAAGTCTGACACACAATGAGGAGACTTGGTCAGATTGTAGGATTGGGGCTTTAGCGAAAAAATTTAGATTAATGAAACATTAAGGTTACATATTTGAACAAAGTCAAGGAATGCAAAAAGTAAGGTTCTCACAGAAACATGAACTCTGTTTTGCACATAGTGTGTATTTAGTAGCCTAACCAGTAATCACAAATCTGTATGCACAATGTGAGCAAGTTAATGTTAATTCAAGAACCTTAACTGCTGTATTCCTTTGCTTTGTGTGTTTAATTGTAGAACATTAACATTGCAAGTACATAGCTTTTGTGTATTTGACTTCCTTGTTTGTTTTCTTTAAGAAAAGGAAAGTTGTTAGCGTTTTAATGGTTTGTAATAAACTCTGAAGTAGATAAATAGTCCACAATTTACTGTGATGAATGGAGTGAGTTCACACCTTTGCTCCTGTACTTTGCTCCTGTTGTTATTGGCTGAGTACATTTTTCTGCAAGGATGAGGCCTGTTCAGCACACAAAACTATCAGTTTAATAAAAGGGTATTTTAAACCAATTAAGTTATATTGCTGCAAAACCCTGTGTGGACTCTCTTACTTCAATTTAAACCTGGCATATATCAGTTTAGCTTGCAGGTGTAAGATTTTGTCAACATACAAACTTGCACTGATTGGGCTAAAAGTGTGTTTGTAAACCTATTTTAGCTAGACTGGTACAAGTTTGTATGTCAACAGTCCTTTTTTGGTTTCAGAGTGGCTTATTTCATAATCTAAATTGATACAAGCCAATTTTAAATCAATATAAGAGTGTGTCTATATGACAGAGGCTGGTGTACACTACTAACTTATGTCAGTATAACTATGTCACTCAGGGATGTGGAAAGCAATGTAGGTATACTCACCTAACCCCCTCGTAAATAGCACTATGTTGACAGGGCTTCTCTCATCGACATAGCTACCACCTTACAGAGAGGTGGATTACCTATGCCAACAGGAGAAGCTCTCCCATTGGCATAGGTAGCATCTTCACTAAGCGCTACAATGGTGCAGTGCTGTAAGTGTAGACAAGCCCAGAGACTATACAAGCTTAGCTGTGGCAGCATAGCTCTGTAATGTAGATGCAGCCTTCACCAATAGAAGGGGGTTTTCTGTTGGTTGTAGAAACATCACCTCCCCAGACAAAGTTAGCTATGTTAATAGAAACTCTCTTTTGTCAATATAGCTGTGTCTCCACTGGGAGATATATCGGCATAGCTATATCAGTCAGAGGTGTGGGTTTTCTTTTCACACCCCTGACCAACAAACCTATGCCAATATAACTTTTCAGTGTAGACCAGGCCTGAGTGACTGGTAATGCACAAAACGTGGCACCAGTAGCGTGTGAACAATACAATCTGGCATATACTACTGCATAGAGAGCTAGGAGGAAGAATTGCCCAAACTAGTTACAAAGGCACAGTTGGGGAATCAGATTTACTTTGCAAAAAAACCAGCAAGACCAGTAACAGAGGACTATCATTTGCTATCCTAGGTCATAAACAAAAGTGAAATGTTGTTGGCTGCAGTGTTGTAGCCATGTTGGTCCCAGGATATGACAGAGACAAGGTAGGTGAGGTAATATCTTTTTATTGGATTAATTTCTGTTGGTGGAAGGTACAAGCTTTCAAGCTATACCGAGCTCTTCAGTTCTGGGGAAGGAAGCAGTATCATTGTTGGCTGCCAGACTTAAAAACCATTTGTTAACCAAAGCCAACAAAGTCAGGGCATGTCTACACTACAAAATTATGTCAACCAGAGTTACGTCGGCATACAGCCACTGCAATAATTAAATCGCTTTTGCGTATCCACACTATGCTCCTTGTGTCAGCAGTGCGCGTCCTCACCAGGAGCACTTGTACCAACTGTACTGTCAGTGTGGGGCATCTTTGGGCAGCTTCTGAAAGCCAGCAACAGTTGATGTAAGTAACGAAGTGTCTGCACTGACACTGTGTCAACCTAACTACATTGGCATTGACTCTATGCCTCTCTTGGAGGTGGAGTTATTAAGTCAGCCTAGCGGGGCAGTTATGTCGCGGGGAGCGAAATGTTAGTTGACACTTAGGTCTGGTCTACACTACAAAGCCATATTGGTATAACTATGTTGCTTGGGTGTGTGAAAAATCCTCACCCCTGAGTAACTTAATTTTACTGACCTAACCACCCATGTAGGCAGCGCTGTCGGCAGGATAGCTTCTCCCATCGACATAACTGCTGTCTCTCAGGGAGGTGGATTAACTACACCTATGGGAGAGCTCTCTCCTATCAGTTTAGAGCATCTTCATTAAAGTGTTTCAGCGCCAATCAGTGTTTTAAGTGCAGACTTGCCCTTACATAGTTAGGTCGACGTAAGCTGCCTTGCAGTGACCTTGTAGTTTAGATCAGGCATCAGTTAACAGATGTAGTTTAGAGAGGGCCATTTCACTTTCCTGTCTGCAGATTATCCCAGCAGCTGTCAGGAAAAAACAAATAGTTCATTTGCTTATAATGTGTTAAACTTTATTCACACCTAGAAGAAAACATTCAGCAAAAGAATTTTCTCATTATAAATATTGTCTACTAAATTTTACCGTCTCTCCAAAACACAAGTTTTTGGAGCATGTCAGAAGTGTGTGTTAGTGACCTTTATTCTTGAGATCCCCTCTCTCACTGAAGTTGAACTAAAATATAGAAAAGCCCCCACCCAGATGCCCATGGTTTTCAGTGGATCTGTATTTTCCACAATGGAATTGGTAAAGGTGTTTTTTCCTTCTCCCCAAATGTCATCATAGAAGAGAGTATGATCCCAGCATCTTAGTAGTATTAAAAAAAAACCAGTATATACATATTTGTCTATTACTTCTCTTCAGTGTCTGACTTAGTGTAAAGTAAGTCAAATCATCAGGCCAAATGTCAAGTTAATGGAACACTGTCCATTGTAAAAAATAATAGGACCTACAATAAAAATTAAAATGAAAGATTTTACAAGAAATAATATGCTGCAGATACATTGTATAAAGAAAAAGAGGTCAGCAAAACAAGACCTGTAAAATAATATCGGTTATAGAAAATTAGGACTGTAGACAGATTATATTATTTCTCAAGGGAAAGAGGAAGGCTGAGGGTGCAGACAAATTTATTTTCCAAAGGAGAGAAAATATTAGAAATGTTCAAGCTCACACAAAAAGAGGTGATAATGGCATTTCAAAGAATGGTTGGTTAGACACAGACTAGATCTGGGAACCACCACAGAATTGTGACAGTGGGCGTAAAGAAGGTACGGGAACCTTAGGAAGACTCATATGTCTGTGATTATTGTCTTGCTCATGGTCTTCGGAGAGCTGCTTGGTCGTACATTCACTAGTCAAAACGTTCTGGACATCATAAAGGAGCCCCAACCCAAGACTTTTGAATCCGACCTGTGCCCTTCCTGGTTTGTGAGAGTCATGAACAACTGGTGTGACTGTGACTCCTAACGGAAATAGCCAATGCCTTGTTCAGAGAGGAATCTTCCCTTTCACGTTTAAACACGCAATAGTTCAATCAACACTGAACAAACCTACCCTGGATACTTTAGTCCTAGCCAACTGTCGCTATGATGTGGCTTACTTCATATACTAAAGGCATTGATTTTTGCTAAGAAGTATTCAGGAGCCAATAGTGGGGTAGAGGATGGGTTGCCATCCAACTATCAACTTAAAAAACTTCTTTATAAAGCAAAGGGTTCAAGATCCGACCGAACATTTCAGCAAAGACCAGAGCAAGTAGTTAGTCTACACTGGCAACAGCAAAAAAGAGAAGACTGGGATTAATAATGTATTTATATTTTCTGTTACATTTCTCACCCTATTTTTATAATTTTGATATCAATAAATATTTGTGCTGGTTATGGGCAATCATCTCCCAAGGTTCTGTACTCTGGCATCCCTTCTGCTGAATGTCAGAATAAATGCAGAGAAACACTAAAGTGGTGGAAACTTCATAGACTTCTTTGTGCCCATGAATTGCATATAATCGTGCAAACATCCGTAAATATATTCAGTTGCTAGTCTATCCCAAAATCAACACTGAAGCATGCAGCATTCACATCTTCTGAATGCGAGATGCAGTTTAGTAGCCTTTTAAGACAGCATTCTAATCTTGCTGTGACTAACTTCAGAGACCAGCAAATCGACATACAAGACTGGGAGCATACAACCCACAGAAAGCTTCTTTGTGTGGTCTCTCAGAATTTTATCATTATTTTATGCCAGAAGCCTAAATGCTGATTTGGGGGCATGTGATCCCCCAGTAATACTCTTGGATCCCTTGGTGATGTTGAGCTCTCACATCACAGCAGCCACAAGTAATGCTTTCTACCATCTCCTCCTGTTGGCTAGAAGACACCATTGCATCCTGGCAGACAAAGACTTGGCCTCAGTTATTCATGCCTTCATCACCTCTTGGCTGGACTACAGCAATGCAATACTGTGACCCAGGGATCCCTTGGTGCCAACTGGCAGAGGGCACAGGGGATGCACAAAGTTTTACAGGATCCCCTGGGTTGGATATCTGCGTAATAGTTCATGTAAAGGTGGCTTGTGAAATCTCTACCTAGAGCCAGTAGCCCTCTGGTCATCATAGTCATTGCAAAATGTATGGAGTTGTGTATCTATATTTAAGGAGTTGTGTATCTATACTGAAAATTATGATCTTAAAGTGTTGGAGTTAAGGCAGGTCACCAGGAGGTGACATATCTCAGAGATATTCCCCTCAAGAGGAGGTAAGTGACACCTGTTTCCCTTTCTGGCCATTTGTGTACTGTATGCCTCACACTTTGTGTCTATTTGTATACTGAGCAGGTGCCAATTGAGACATTGTGAAATCTACAAGAAAGGAAATCTACAGGGTGAAACAAATAGCAAGGGGGTGTCTTCTTTATGAATAAAGATAAAGGATTGGTCTGGTGTATCTTGGAGTGCAAAGAAATTGTCAGGACCCTCGCTACAGGGCCTGGGTCAAGCCTGGGGCCTGAATTTGTGGGGACGTTGTCCCAGTTCAGTCTAAAGGGTCCAAGCCCAAACCAGCAGTCTGTATTAGTGTCAAGCCATATGATCAGGTTGGAGTCAAGTCAAGCCACACCAGGTCAGAGCCATGTGAGTCAGCCAAAGTAGGGTTAGTGAAACAGAGGCAGGGTGAGAATGCAGGAGCAGAGGACTAGGAACCAGAAGCCAGACTAGGTATCAGAAGCAGGATTGGGGCCAGAAACCAGGAGCAATACAATGTATCAGGAGTGAATTGGATGCCTCCAGATGTTCCTCTCTTAGGCTTTAAATAACATGCTTCAGCCAATTAGTGAATGCAATAGGCTCTCCCAATCAGGATCTCTGTAGTTCAGTGGTGCTTGGTCCCACAGGACTCACAGTCAGTCAGTTGCTGCTCTGTCAAAGTTGTTGGGTGGTGGTGTGGATACAGCAGATGCTCAGGGACTATCTGACCTAGGCCCTAGCCCTGTGGATCGTCACAGAGACATCCCTTGTTTTTGAAGTCCAGGCTGTAGATTCTGAGTTACGATTTTATTTTTTATGTAACCATTTGTTTCCAATGTATTTTTTTACCATGCTCAGGCAATAATGTTCTCTGTTTCCCTCTTTTCAAGGGCCTTCCACCTCCACGGGATAATTCATGGCACCTGAAGTCTGGGTGCCTGAACCACCTTACTGTGGGGAAGAGAAAGAGAGTCTAGGATGAGCTAATGGGAGACCTGCTTGATTAAACAAATTCCAGGTTCCAACTCAACCACCAAAACGATAAGGATATTTGCAGGGAAGAAAGACACAGAGGCTGCACAGCATGAGGAGAGACTGGCAGATACATTCTTGGAGAGAGGTCAGCTGGTCTGCATTACTGGTTGTTGCAGCTTGTAAATACCTATGTGAAATAAAATGTTGGATTTGTACAGAAGGCAAGAGTAACAAATTTTATTATAGGTAGTGGTAAAAGTGGCACAGACTTTAATGAATTTCATCAAATACCTAATCTCAAAGTTTCATAATAAACATATACAAATTGCCATTACAGTAATCCATAACCTGTAAATGGCAGCACATTGCCAGTATGGATAACATGCATAACATATGTTATCGAAGTATTTACAGAATTCATGATATACAATACCTACACATTTACAAGAAGGATCACACACACAACCACTTCAAATACCATTTCATTCCCCCTCATGAATGGGACCAGGCATACCCATTATATTATGGGTACACAAAGGATCTCAGATTTCCATTGCATGAGTAACCACTGTCTGGTTGTGTGTACTGGTTCAGCTGTCAGCAGTGTCCTGATTCCGCTCCTGATGAAAAGGTTCCCCCTTCTCTTTGCAAACATTGTGTAGGGCACAGCAATCCTCAATAATGTTGACTTCATTAATGACACTGGATTCCAAATGATTTTGAAAGCTGTGCCAGCAGGCTTTCAATCTGCCAAATGCACATTCCACCACCTTCATACAGCTAGTGTGTAGCTGAACCTTTTGTTGACAGGTCCTCTGAAATCAGGATATGGTTTCATAACCCATGTCAACAGGGGCTTTTAGAATTATAATAGGAACAGTTACTCCATTTATAACATTGTCATTTTGTGGGAATAATCTCACAGCTTCTCCATGAAGGTAAACACGCTCAAAAGAAAAAGGAAAGAGACAGCTGAAAAGGCAAATCCATCAGCATCAACAGCTGATGGATAGATGAAGCCCAGTAAATATATTTTGCTTATTGGTTTGGTTATTTTATGAGGTTTTGTAGTTTAAGCAAATACATAGGTGTGGGTGAGAGAGACGGTAAAGTTAAGTTTCGTAAAATGTTTATTTGATGCTAAATTGGAACATCTCTGTTTTTCTTAATCAGGCATGGGCAGCTCTCCTGACAATGCTATAGTCAGAGCTACAGGGACACCTCCACCAGAACTGCCAAAGAACCAGAAATCTGCTCTGAGACCTTTCACAACAACGGCTGATGGCTGGATGAAGCACTGTACACTTTGTATTCTGTTGTAATTGAAATCAATATATTTGAAAATGTAAAAAACATCAAAAATATTTAAATAAATCATATTCTGTTATTGTTTAATAGCACAATTAATTGTGATTAATTTTTATAATTGCTTGACAGCCCTACTGATTATACATAATATGACACTACATAATAATATACTACCCTTTGTATTTAATAGTCGCATACCACCAATCTTATCAATTTAAGAAAATAAACACATTTTTATGTCATATTTTAAATTATGAAATGCCTTTACATACAACAGATTAAATGAGAACTGAATATTTCCCAGGGTAAAGTTCAAATAATTTTGCTAAGTGTAGATTCTGGAATCTAATTAAGCACTAACTTTAAACTTTTTAAGATCAGGGCGTCAGATTCACTATTGGCAGTCTCAAGCATTCAAAAATCAGGAGTCACATTCTTCAAAAGCACAAGATTAAAAAAAGGATCTTTTTATTTGCTCTTTAGATTTTGTTCCTTTCAGATGAACTTGGGTCACAAGCTCAACCTTTTTTCCCCCACAACCATGAGGCCTGGAAACTTCCCTTAAAAAAAAAAAGAAAGAAAGTAAGTTGAGTTTCTCGTGAATTCACAACATGCAAGGAGCTGGACTTTAAGAAAAACACCCAACATCATGAGACTTAAGATAAAATCCTGAAGAGTTAGCAACAGCAAACTCATTCAGAGGAAAGGGCCAGGTCCCATACTTAATTACGGTCTCTGAGCTGGAATATAAATTCAGACTTCATCCTCCAGTCAGTCCACTGTGGGAGTTGCTGAGAGGTTTACACAGAGATCAAGATAATACAACTTTTGTAACTATACTCTGATACTGCAATGGGTTCTTTGTGATCTGACCTCTGTGCCTATTGTAGAGCCTCATCTGCCACTGCAGAGTTCACTGCAGGATCAGTACCTTAGCTGACACGTTAAACCTGTTTCTCCTCATTCCAATGTCACATTGTACAAAACTTATAATGTTGCTTTAACATCCAAGATATTTCCATATTTAAATTTACTGTATTAACTGCAGTTAAAGGATCAGATGCCCAGTCCTGCATTTTCTAAGCCAGAATCCCCAAGTGAGTTTTGCCTGAATTATAATTAGGCCCATAGAATTTAACTTTTTCATGTTTAAAACTAATTTTCATTCTTTAAAGTATATTCATTGTAAGAGTACACAGGATGCTCATTTCGTCTTGTAACTAAACCAAAGAAACATTTAGTGTAACAGTGAATTGCATTTCCAGTTTTAACTATATAGATGCAGTATCATGTACTGCCAAGACCGCATATATTTCATAAGCATATATTTCATAAGCAAATATGTTCTGTGTTTTTATATGATGTTTTTGTTTTTTTAAGTTATGTAAGCTTGGATACTAAATTATAGGTTTTATTTACCCAAGTGGGAGTCTTGAATAGTTTGTGACCTGCACTTATTGAAGGTGCTTTTTAAAAACACAAGAGACTGTTCAACTGCCAAATTTAGGCTAGAGTATAGTATATCTTCAGGTCTTGGGTCCCAATCCTGCAAACATGCATAATGGGACTGTTTGTATGAGTAAAGTTATGCACATGCATACATGTTTGCGAGATCAGGGCCTTATTTTAGAAAAGTATGCTACAGCATATCAGCTTTCAAGTTAAGGCAGAGAAATGGCTTTATGTATTCCACAGTAGATCATTTTGTGGACTAGACAACAAAGCTATATATTAAATATCATTGTGGCACAGGAGAAGGGGAGGAATTCATACCTTAAGGAGACTTTTTTTCCAATACAATGACACTAGAGAGTAGTGCATATAGTCCTTATATGCATCTGAAATTGTGAGCTCTTTGAGGCAGGGACCATGAGTTGTATTGTGTTGGTTAACAAATAAATAATAATGTAGTCAGAATAGAAGGAAGCACACATACAGCTATAAAAGGAGACATTCAGATGTTTTAGGTTAGAAAATACAAATAGTTTCTTACCAAAAATTTCTTATTGTAATATTTCTAATATGTTTTTCGACTGATTATATCTTTTGTTAGCCAGATGGTATTTTATTTTATCTCAAATTCATCAATATAAAGAGATGACGATTTATGTTACAATAGTATTTAAGGGCTCTAAATGAGATCAGGGCCCCCCGTGCAAGGCACTGTACAGACATAAGAACATCAGAACAACGATACTGAGTCACACCAAAGGTCCATCTAGCCCAGAATCCTGTCTTCTGACAGTGGCCAATGCCAGGTGCCCCAGTGGGAATGAACAGAACAGGTAATCATCAAGTGATCCATCCCATGCCCATTCCCAAGAGACAGTTCTTGCCCTGAGAACATTCCACGTAAATAGGCAAGACAGACAACTGGCAGGAGAAGAGCAGAGAGGTGAGGTGATTTGCTCAAGGTCGCACAGCAAGTTAGTGGCAGGGCTGGAAATAGCACCCAAGTGCCCCGAGTCCCAGGCCAACGTCATATCCACTAGACCACACTACATTTATCTCTGCTTAACTTGGTCCTTACTGTTCAAATAATTATTTTTCACTAAGGAGAAAGTGAATACAATATATTAGCATTCAAGATCAAATATGGAATATTTTGAATAAAAATGTGTTGCCTAAATAGTTAAGATTTTAAAATTATTTGAGTGTTACCATAGTAATAGCACACATATATTAATGTCCAAATGTAATACTAATTGGAGCCTTGTGGCTATGATTTTTTTTTTAAAATGACAAATGAGAGTCAGTCTAGTGACTATATAAAAAGGATTAAAACTCCTGTGAGGAAACCCTGACCCATCTGACATCAATTGCTAAAACTCCTGTTGACTTTATTGGGGTCAGGAGTTCATCCTTGGTTTTCATCAGTCAAAGCAGACCCTGATATTGTGCAAACTTCTTCACCCAGCTCTGTCAATGTACCTCAATCCTGACTTGGAACATGTTGTGCTACTTCCTACTGTGCCAAACAGACAGTTTTTATGGTGCCCTTAGATGGGGAATTACCATCCTTCTTAACTCAAAAAGAGGATTTGAACTCAAGTCTCTGAGGGTGAAAGGCTAGTGTACTAGTCTGTTGTGCTTTTAAAAATATGAAGTTTAGCTTTTATTAGTCTTCACCATCTTCTTGGGAGAGGGGGTAAATACTCTATTATTAAGAAATCATTTATTGTCATGGGAGTTACAAGCCTGCAGTGTATTTGCTCTTATACAGAGGTTTTTTTAATTCTCCCTTCAACTGACCTTGGAGTACATTAAAGGAAGTACAGGTTTCTCTTACATAACTTTTCAGGTTACTTTCAGTTATTGTAACAATGACTAGTAGAGTAATAGCAGAAAACACAATGCAGGACAAATCTTGTCAAAATTCATAGTTCTGAGCAGCAAATGAAACAGTTGTGTATTTATTCTGGATTTTTAGAAACTAATTACTGCAGATTTAATGCTTCAGGGCCAAACTCAAGTCACTGGATGCTCCCATTGGCATCCGTGGGTAGAATTTCAGGGGTAAGTGTCTTCTTACTCTTAGTATTACATATATTGTGGTGGGACATTAGGTCCCAACCAAGGTCTAGGCCCTGTTGTGTTAAACACTGTAGAAACAGAAAAAAGGATAGTCCCTGCCCTAAGGAGCTTATAGTCTAAATATCCATCCACTGTACAAGCTGGGTCTCAGTTTTAAATGCAATCTGAAACAGCTTTATTTATAATTTCTCCTATAGGAATCAGATATCCAGGAGCAAGACTCAACCTTGTGCTCCTCTAGCCATTGTTGTACTAATAAAAAATGTACGTCACCAAAACCTTAACTCCCTGTTAAGGGAACAAAAGTTTTCATTTCTGTCTATTGCAAAACTATGCCTATGTCTTAGTTTAGTACTGGTTTCAACAGAAGATGCTGCTGATGAAAATTATGCTGGAAGGAAGGATGCAACCTATTGTTAAACCGTATTGTTAAATGCAACCATGCTGTTAAAACGTTTTTTGTTGGTAAGTTCACTGATGACTGTTTAACGCTGCCTCTTATTTTTATACAGCTTGATCAGACCTAACAAGTTAGAGGATTTGTAACTTGTAAATTGTAGTGAAAAGTCACATGTGATGCTCACCTACAATATGGCTGGTGAAATGTATAGATTAACTTGAAAAACTGCAAGCAATAAGTCTTGCTTTAAACCATCACTCAGCATTTTACATTTTATGACAGTTTGGAAAGAAAAACTATTAGATTAGGTCAGAATAATTCCTCCTTTGTATTCTCTAGACTAGGCAACCAATCTTACACTTCTCCTTTCTAATACACATTTAATGAGCACTGGTGCCAAACCCACCCACAGCAAATATATTAACCAACAATTGATTTGAAAGGTTATGTTATATGTACGTGTGAATACGGTACTGTTATGCTTTCTGTGGTGAGGCATAGATCTGTTTTGGTTCCTATTTTCTAAATCACCCATGAGATGAAAAACCCAGTGGTCATCTGTGTCTCAATATATCATATGAGGTCTTTTTGTTTGTTTGCTTTATGAGAAGAAGAAGAAGAGGTTGCTAACAATGCCTCTTGTGCA
Source organism: Chelonia mydas (assembly GCF_015237465.2). Taxonomy (NCBI): domain Eukaryota; kingdom Metazoa; phylum Chordata; order Testudines; family Cheloniidae; genus Chelonia; species Chelonia mydas. The sequence continues at coordinate 282,902,542 of NC_057849.1, forward strand.
TATATTTCCCTCCAAAAACATTTTTAAATTAAGGGAAATAGTAATTAAAAACAACATTTTGTAAAATGTTAAATGAATGCACTCTAGGGTCTCTTGTCTGTTCAAGTGTATTCATAAACTTAAAAAGCACACAGTCATTAACAGAATTACTCCTCCAGCCCAAATGCAATGCCTTGTCTACACTAAAGGGAAAAGGTGATCTAAGCTACGCAATTTGAGTTACATGAATAGTGTAACTCAAGTCAACGTAGCTTAGATCTACTTACCGTGGTGTCCACAGTACGCGATGTTGACAGGAGATGCTCTCCCATCAACTCCCCCTACTTGTCTTGATCTGGTGGAGTACAGGAGTTGAGAAGAGAGCGATCTGCAGCCAATTTAGTAGGTCTTCACTAGACCACCTAAATCGACTGCTGATGCATCTATCGCTGCTCGTCGATCCCCCAGTTACTGTAGACAAGCCCTCAGTTTCTTTTTACAGTTTTGGGAGCTTACCAGAGAGGACATATCCCAGTAACTGTATGTTAAAAGCTATGAGAAAAATACCCAAGCCATGCCAAATCATAATTTCAAAAAAGAGTAAAATACAGTTCTCACAGGTAAGGAATTGTAAGGCAGTCGCAGCTCTCTCCCGTCCGTCAGGGTGGGAAACCACGCCCCCTTCGCTACGACACTTCTGGCATGCTTCAGTTCAGGGGAAAATCAGCTCACAGTTAGTGTCCCAGGCCTGCAGGCAGGCCGAGCAGCAATAAGTCTATAGGCCTGGAGTCCTCAATCAGGGCGGGGTGACACACAGTTAATGGCTCTGGCCAGTGTCTGGGAGAGCTGCAATGAGTCTATCTGCCCAGGCCATTGTAACAATGTGGCCTCTGGCAGGACACAACTGAGAGTACCAGTTCAGGACAAATTGCTTAGAGCAGGGCAGTTACAGCCCAAAGCTGGGTGTCCTTTATTACTAAGGCACATCAAACCAGCTAAACAGAGAGGACTTCGGTTTTACCCCACTGCCTAACCAGAAGTCATACAAGCAATTCCCTCAGACACTCCAGTTTCCCAGCTTTAATCTATTATGACCCTCCTGGATGCTTAGAGAAGGGCTCTGGTCTGCTGTCAGGCAGAGCAACATGCAGTCTAGGGGAGATTAGCTCTCTGGTGGGAGAGTCAGCAAACCATCTGGCACCCTAGTTCAGGCGGGTACCAGATCAATCCAGGCCTCCTGACCACAAAGTCGGGTGGCAGAGGATAGGGGGACGCAGGCCTTCCCGCTCCACTGTGTCCCGACCCAGGGTTCTAACAGCGGTGGAGGGTTCTGCCGCTGGGTCAATGGGGAAATCCGACTGCAACATGCTGGCTGGCTTGCAATCAGTCACACAACCAAACCCTATTCGGCTTCCCCGGGCTTCTTCCTACATTCCTAGTCCAGGGGTACCTGGGTTCCAGGGTTGTCGTCGGTCTCGCTCAGGTAAATGGCGAGTGGCAGCCCCAACAGCTCCTCGGTGTCCCCGGTGTCCGGCAGCTCCAGCAGTCCTTCTGGGCCTCTGGCACAGGACCAGCCTCCATCAGGTCCGGGTTCCGGCAGCGCGGGAGAGACATCCTGCTCCTTTGGCAGTTCTGCCCCAACTGAGCTAAAGGGCCGGCCTTTTATAGTTCCTATTCCTGCCCCGCCCCTCTGCTTCTGGCGGCGTGGCCATGGGTATCCCGGTTCTGCCAGCCAGCGTGCAGTCGTGGCTCTCTCCCTGTCTGTCAGGGCAAGAGACCATGCCCCCTCTCTACAGGAATAAATAAAAATGTCATAACATTGAGGAGCACAATCACCACAAATGTTCATATCCCCCATTTATTCTCTTCTGTTTTAGATATAGATATAATGCTATTTTAATAGTTGGATTAGGCACATCAGGGATATTTTTCTGTTTCTCCAGTCACATGCATCACAAGCAGTAATTTTATCTTCAAAGCATTTAAGGGGACACTCTTGATTAGCCAATATGTTTCAGACCACAGACACAATGCTTTCTTTTTATTTTAATCCTACCTTCTTGGATGAAATTCTGGAGCTGAGTGAAAAGCGTGAGTAAGGAAATATTGCCTGTGGGAATTCCGCAGAGGTTGGAGTTAGATAGTTCCCGCCTCCGGAAGGATAGCATATGTCCCCTTGACAGTCAAGAAGTGGCCACAATCACATTTTTCATGAAATCTCCCCATCATTGCAGTACCATTAGTAAGAACAATGGTTGAAGCACAAGTGTAAATGGTTTATCACCAAGTTATCTAGACCTGCTCTGAGAGTCTGAGCTCCAAGGAGGGTTAGATAGCACAGTAATAAAAATGCCTTTGATCTATTTACAGTAGTGATCTTACCATTGCTGTCAACAATAAAGTTGCACCAGTGGCACCGCAATAGTAGATTTCCTGAAAAATGCTAGCATGGGCAAAGATCTTGTCAGGGTTCCTTCTGCCTCTGAACTCTAGGGTACAGATGTGGGGACCTGCATGAAAGACCCCCTAAGCTTATTCTTACCAGCTTAGGTTAAAAACTTCCCCAAAGTACAAACTTTGCCTTGTCCTTGAATAGTATGCTGCCACCACTAAGCGTTTTAAACAAAGAACAGGGAAAGAGCCCACTTGGAGATGTCTGTCTTTCCCCAAAATATCCGCCCAAACCCTACACCCCCTTTCCTGGGGAAGGCTTGATAATAATCCTCACCAATTTGTACAGGTGAACACAGACCCAAAGCCTTGGCTCTTAAGAACTTTGAAAAATCAATCAGGTTCTTAAAAGAAGAATTTTAATTAAAGAAAAGGTAAAAGAATCACCTCTGTAAAATCAGGATGGAAAATACTTTACAGGGTATTCAGATTCAAAACACAGAGGATCTCCCTCTGGGCAAAACCTTAAAGTTACAGAAAAGAGGAATAAACCTCCCTCTTAACACAGGAAAAATTCACATAAAACAAAAGATAAACTAATCCACCTTGCCTGCCTTCACCTATCCTGGTTGCAATATTGGAGACTTGGATTAGGATGGGTTGGAGAAGATGGATTTCTGTCTGGCCTCTCTCTGTCCCAAGAGAGAGCAAACATGTAAACAAAGAGCACAAACAAAAGCCTTCCCCCCTGCCCTGCCAAGATTTGAAAGTATCTTGCTCCTTATTGGTCCTTTAGGTCAGGTGCCAGCCAGGTTAACTGAGCTTCTTAACCCTTTACAGATAACAGGATGTTGCCTCTGGCCAGGAGGGATTTTATAGCACTGTATACAGAAAGGTGGTTGTCCTTCCCTTTATATTTATGACAGATCTAGATTCATAGGTCATAGTAACAGCTACAACCTGCTATGCCCCTTTCATGCACACAGAGCACATGGTTTGGGGCCAGTGGATCCATGCAATTTATAGACCCAGTGGCCACCTCAAACTATTCCCCAGCCTATCTACAACACTTCTCATCCCTACATATATGGTGCAGACAGAGAGTGAGGAGAAACAAAGAAATTGGGTTCATGGTGGACAGGGGGTTGTAAAGCTTCTCTGCACATCCACTTTACTGCTTAACCCCTCCTCCATGCAACAGAACCATGGCAGGAGGCTTTAGTCTAAGTAATTATAGTCTTGCTTAAGATAACATTTTTCCTGGAAATATGTCATAAGTATCTCAGCTTTAATCTATTATGACCCTCCTAGATGCTTAGAGAAGGGCTCTTAGTTTTCAAAAGGTATCTAAAGATGTTGCTTTCCTGAAAAATGTTTCTATTTATGAATCAGTTATGTAATTTATTTACTCAGAAGAACAAGTGCTTAGAGTAGCTCTGGTTAGAAAACACCAAAAACTCCAAGATCTACTGTCAAAGGTCTGACTGATTGGTCATTCTCCAGAATGAGGAATCCACCCAAAAAAGCTAGTTTGGAGGATCTGAGGAGCAAAAAGCAATTTTGCAAGTAATTCTTCCCCCTTCACTTATGCTAAAAATGTAACCCATTATATCTGATCCAAATTTTTGCCTTAAGCATCCACAGAAACCATTTTTTATTTTAAACATAATTCATTTCTGCCCTGAAGTGGCAATAGCATAGTTTTACAGCCATGTGGCATGATGCCCATTGACAAGGTTGCATGCTAGTTTTAACAAATCATGTGTGTCAAACCAAAAAGTATTTAGATGTATATGGCCCTTACCTGGTGTTGTATTCTGGCCATTATGTGGTTAAACTGAACATACAGAAAACAGCTAGATCCCTGCTATTACTCAACAAATAAATCTGTACGAATTAAAAAAATTCTTAGCTCAGTCACTTAGGTGGCATCACAACATAATTGTACATAATTACACAGCTCTTTCTTTTATAAATGACAAACAGAGCTCAGATACTACAAGGGGCACTGTAGGAAAAAAAATTAAGGTAGACAGAAATTTTAAAAGGGATAATGTCAGGAAGTTAAAGCCCAACACAAAACCTAATGTTAATAAACATTTCACTATTTTTATTTTATTTTAGTAAAACAGTTTGATGGATTTAAATAGCCTGCAGCAGCATTAGCAACCCAGACTTTGCAGCCTGGTGATAATGCATAAGAAGCTGAAAATGAAACCAAAGCCCCAGTCTTGCAACTTGCACCTTGCAATTATAGGAGTCCACCTATGCAGGACCAATGCAAAAAGTAAATGGTCCACATAATGGGTGAAAGCTACATTTTTGAAATTATTTCAGTTTTAATAATCTTTTAATAATCTATTTATCAGCACTGGTAAATACTTTTTTCCCTTTGAAAATACAAAAAACTTTTAGGCTGACTATCTTGTTAACAAAACACACAAAGTCATGAGATAGATTAAAGCATTATAGCATAAAATCAGTATATTTGATTTCTCCCTCATAAAAAAGTATAGTAAAACCCTCAAAATCCACATGCCCGCCCCACAGAGTATACCATTTTCAATTTTAAATTCTACAATAGAATTATTAAAACACATCTATTCCACTTCTAACTTTTAAAGAAAAACACATAGAATTAATATTTTTAAAGCCAAATGCCTATTGAGAATCAATAGAATAACTCTTACCTGTATCCCAGAAGAATCAGGCTCACCCAGACATCCAAAGTTCAGATTATTTTAGTAAATAACTGTTGTGGGGTAAGTACACCCCATCACAAGGTGTTGGATCAGCATCAAGGTGGCTACCCTCCTGTGCAAGGCAACGTGGCCTAGCGGCCAGAGTCAATAGGGCTGCCCTTCGGGGCAGGGCCATGTGGCCTAGCAGCCAGAATCAGTAGGGCTACACTTCAGTGCAAGGCAGGGTGGCCTAGTGGCCAGAGTCAATAGGGTTGGTCAGGCAGCCCTCACCATCTAGGGTTCCACAGCCTCCTGGCTGGGGAAAGTCAGCAACAAGCTCGGAAAGCAGCCAAAGGGGAGCAGGCTGCCACCCAGTGGTTTGGCTGGTGGCCAGGGGTATGGGGACCTGGGCCCTCTCTACTCCAATGGGTCCCAGTCCAGGGCCCTGTCAATGGTGAGTAGTCCTGCCACTGGACCAGTGGGGGTCCCACTGAAAAACGCTGATTCCATTCCCAGTACCATAACCAGACCAACATTTGGTTCTCCTCGACTTCTTCCTACCCTGTCTCCCTGCTCCGTAGTCTGCAGGTCCTCCTTTTCCTTGAGGTACTTGGTGGGTTAATGAGGTTTCTGGCAACTCCTACCCACTGTGGGCCTTGGTGGACAGCCAGGTACTCACTAGGGTCTTGGCATGGTTGGTCTCTGTGACCTGGGGCTCCGACTGCTTCTGGGCAGGAGCTTTCAACACACATCCGCTCTCCTGCCTGATCATCCCAGACTGAGCTGGACTACCATCTTTTATAGTCTGCCTCCAATCAAGAGTGACAGAAGCTCCCTAAAAGTGGAGGGGCCACTGGTGCCCAAACTGTGGCCCTGCCCCCACACCACCCCTTCCCCCCGAGGCTCCGTCCCCTGCTTGCTCCTCTCCACCCCCTGTCCCTCGTCACTTGCCCTTATGTCAGATAAGAAGTGAAGGGGTCATGCCCCATTGTCCCCCTGTTTTGATACCCCTGCCTCCCGTTGAAGCATGCCCAGCAAGGGTGAGGGGGTGTCGTCCCTTTGGCCCACAGGATATGGTTAACCCCTGCAGGGCCAGCGTGGGGTAAATACACCCTGTCACAAACTCCCCACCATGAGATAGGGTCCAGTGGTGGCTCCCCATCTCCATCTTCCCTATCCATGCAGGAGAAGAAATCTGCATTCATGTAGGTCTTGCCTGGTGAACATGATATGCAGAAGTCATAAGGCTGGAGGGAGAGGTACTGCCTCATAATCCATGTGTTGCTATCCTTCATGCTATTGAGCCACTGGAGGCATGCATGGTTGGTGACCATCTGAAAGGGGTTCCTCAGTAGATAGTACCCCAGGGCATTGATTGCCCACTTCACAGTCAGGTACTCTTTCTCTGTGGGCAAATATCAGGTCTCTCTGGGAAACAGCTTATGACTCAGGTAGAGGACTGGGTGTTCCTGCCTGTCAACCTCCTGGAACAACACCACCCCAAGTCCCACTTCTGATGAATTTGTCTGGAAGTACTTTGTAAAGTCGAGGTGAAACAGAACCAACTGCTTGGTCAGCTGTTCTTTCAAATCCCGAAAGGCTCTTTCACATTCCTCTGACCATTAGATCTTCTGGGGTCGGGAGGTTTTTTGTTAAGTCCAATAGGGGGTGGCCAGCATTGCAATTGGCATGAATTGGTGGTAATACCCCACCAACCCGAGGAACTGTCTTACTTGCTTTTTCGTCATAGGTGTGGGCAGTCCCACAGGGCTTGCTCTTGTCTACCAATGGGCATAGTATCTCCTTCCCTACCATGTATCCCAGGTAGGTCACCTCTCTCTACCCGAGATGACACTTGGCCAGTCTGGCTCCTCCAAGGGCTCGCAGTATGTTAGTGAGGTGCTGAAGGTGTTCCTCCTAGCTGTAACTGTAGACTATGATATCAATATACATAGCCGCATACTGGCTGTGTGGCTCTAACAGTTGGTTCATTAGCTGCTGGAAAGTGGCCACAGCCCTGTGCAGGGTGACAAATTGGTACAGGCCAAACAGAGTATGGAAGGCCCTCTTCTCCTAGGATGCCAGCATCAGGGGTATTTGCCAATAGCCCTTGGTCAGGTCCAGGGCACTGCCCAGCCGCTCGAGTAACTCATCTGCCCAGGGTATGGGGTAGGCATCAAACTGGGAGATCGCAATCACCTTCCTGAAATTGATACAAAATCTTATGGCCTCGTCTGGCTTCGGGACCAGCTCTATCAGGCTCTACCACTTACTCCAAGATTCTTCCACCACTCCTAGGGCCAGCGTCATTTTGAGCTCCTTTTGGATGGCATCCCACACCTTCTTAGGAAAAGTGTGGTGGTTGTCCCGGACCTTCTGGCCTGGAATGGTGGTTATATGGTGGCTTATTGCATTAGTTCTGGGAGGGTAGAGGGGATCAATAAGCCCTCCTGGGCTTACCAAGCCCTTAGGAGGTTCATGTGGTATGTTTGGACCTCTCTCCACCTCCCTGGTAACCGGACCTTGTAATCCACATGCCCTATCCATCACGCCACCTCAAAGGAGCCTTGCCACTTGGCCAGGAGCTTGAATTCAGAGGAGGGAAGTAGGAATAGGATGCTGTCCCCGAGTTCAAAGGTCTGCAGTTTCATCCCTCAGTTGTATTGGCGTTCTTTTGCTTGCTGCGTCTGCAGTAGATTCTTCTGGGTGAATGTCCCAAGCCTCTGGAGACATTCCTGCAGCTGTATTATGTAGGGGACCAACCCCATTGCCCAGGATTCCTGCTCGTCCCAGGTTTCGTTAAGGAGGTTTAGGATTCCCTGGGGTTGCCTCCCGTAGAGTAGCTCAAATGGGAGAAACCTGTGGAAGCTTGAGGGATCTCGCGCACTGTGAACAACAATGCAGGTAATAACTTATCCCAGTGTCACAGGTTGTCCTCCATGAATTTCTTAAGCATTGATTTCAAAGTCCCATTGAATCTCTCCACCAGACCATCCATATGGGGCTGATACACTGAGGGCTCCAATTTTCAATACCTGGCACAGCTCCATCATTAACTTTGATGAGACATTGGTCCCTCAGTCAGTATCTTCAAGGGTATGCCTACCCATGCAAAGATTTTTAGAAGCTCTGTGGCTATTGTGGGGGCCATGGTCATCTGTAACGGCACGGCCTCAAGTCGCATAATCTACCACTATGAGGATTTACTGACATGCTGACCTGCTCTTTTACAAGGGCTCTATCAGGTCTATGCCAATCTGCTCAAAGGGCATCCCAACTATGGGGAGCGGTATCAGGGCGCCCTGGACACTTCCTTTGGGCCAGCGTGTTGGCACTTGGGGCAGGAGGCACAGAAGTCCCAAACTTTGGGGTGGATACCTGGCCAGAAAATCTTCAGTGCCACCTGTTGCAGGGTATTCTCCCTCCCCAAGTGCCCTCGCCAGGGCACTGAGTGCACTAGGCATAGTAAGCCACACTGGAACCTCCACGGGACCAGCAATTGCTAGAATTCTTCCTGGGTTTGAGCGTTTTTAGTCAGCCAGTAGAAATGGTAATCATGTACCTCATGTTGGGATCCTAGGGGGTGGTCATTGGCCAGCACCTCCCTCCTGCTCGGGGTCCACCACCTGTTCCCAAGTCTGGCTCAGGGTTGGGTCTTCCCTGTGCTCCTTTAGGAAGTCTCCATTGATATTCAACCAGTCCTGTCTGGCTTCTTGCAGTGCCTCAGCCTCGGGGTGGGGGCCATACTGGTGTCTCTGGTGGGGCAAAGGGACCTTCACCTGAGCCATCTGGGCCCTCATGGCCCAATAGTTCCCTCTTTGTTGGCCTTGCTTTGTCTTTCCCAGGTGGGTGATTGCTCCACTCTTGCAAGATTTCATGGAACCAGCACCAGTCGCACCCCAAGATCACTAGGGGGCCAGTGTTGGGGTCTGGCTGACTTGGCAGCCTCATGGCAGCTGGCTGCCAGCCTCACCCAAGAGGTCAGGTATGGTCTTATATCCCCATGGATGCATTGTAGGTGTATTGGGGTTCCCACTGGGTCAGGAGACTATACCAGGACAGCCTAGACAAGCGTTTGGCTACATCCTGAGTTGACCAGGGCGTCACTGGGGTGCAATTTACTTGCAGAGGTATCAGGAGTTTGGCTGGCCCCCTTTTCCTTGCCTGGAGGCTGGCCACCCACACTTGGCTGTACCTACAATCTGTGAACGGGCAGTTATGGCGGAAGTGCCCCTCCTGGCCTCATTGACTCATTGACTCTGGGGCCCCCAGCCAGTGGTTCCAATCTCGAGACTGCATGTTTCTCTGGTGGATCCTCTTCTTCCCCCTCAGGAGCAGGTGGGTCAATGGAGCACCTCCTTGCTGGTGTTACTACTATTGTGGATGGCCTGGGTTGGTGCTGAGGACTCGCTATCATGGGCCTGCACGCCCCCTGATCCTCTGGCTGACTCCAGCTCCCGGGGCTCTCGTGGTTTACAGACGTGTGGCTCAGATCCTTCGGCAGTCAGGTAATCTTCCATTAAGGAAATAGCCTCAATGAGGGTGGCTGGGTGATGTTGCCAGACCCACTTCTCCCCACCACTGGGGAGGATTTGTGTTTACTGCTCCAGTGCCATCATGTCCAGCACATGGGCCCCGATCATCTGCTCCGGTTCCAGCCAGTACTAACAGTAGTCCCACAGCCTCTGGGCTTCTGCTTTAGGCTTGACCCCCAGGTACTGCTTGCAGTGGAATCGATGGCAGTAAGCCTTGGGATTGGTGCCAGTCTGGTCAAGAATTGTTGTCTTTACCTTTCTCTACTCCAGTGCTTCCTGGGGGGGGTCTAAATTTCAGAAGGCAGTCTGGTCCGGGCGGATCAAATATGGCACCAACAGGGTAGCCCAGTGCTCTGCCAGCCACTGGGCAGCAGTGGCGAACCATTCAAATGTCATCAGGAAGGCCTCTGGGTTGACACTGGGCCCCATATGAGTGAGCCATACTGGGAGCCCCGCCAGTCCGCTTACTACCCTGTCCCTCCTGGTTGAGAGCAGGTGGGTTGATTGGTCGCAGCAGCATCACCATCTGATGTACCAGGCATTCCTGCGTCACGTGGTGCTGGGCAGCCATCTCCTGTACCAGCTGCTGCCACTGCTGACGCAGTTGGAGCTGCTGCTGGGTGGCCATTTGTTGCAGCAGCTGTGCCATGTTGTTGCTGTGCCGCTCGTTGTTGCTGGCTTTCCAGCAGCCATTTCAAAACCTTTTCCATCTCCATCTTTGTCAAACCAAAATGCGGGGCAGGAGGGTTTCATTGCTGGCCCTCCCTGCTGTGGACCTCTCATCATGTAGCTGTCATTGCTCACATTCTCCACTAGTTGTCGCAGGGTAAGTACACCCTGTCATGGGGTGTCGGGTCAGCTTCAAGGTGGCTACCCTCCTGGGCAGTGCCATGTGACCTAGTGGCTGGAGTCAATGGGGCTGCCCTTCAGGGCAGGGCAATGTGGCCTAGTGGCTGGAGTCAATGGGGCCTCACCATCTAGGGTCCCACAGCCTCTGGCTGGGGCAAGTCAGCAACAAGCTCAGGCCTTCTGACCAAAGGGGAGCAGGCTGTCATCCAGTGTTGGGGCTGGTGGCCAGGGGTAGGGGGACGTGGGCCCTCCCTACTCCACTGGGTCCCAGCCCAGGTCGCTATCAGTGGCAGTTGGTCCCACCACTGGGTCAGCAGGGATCCCATCCAAAACACACTGACTCGATTCCCAGTACTGCAACTGGACCAACATTTGGTTCCCCTGGTCTACTTCCTACCCTGTCTTCCCGCTCCGTAGTCTGCAGCTCCTCCTTCTCGTTGGGGTACTTGGTGAACGAGGTTTCTGGCAACTTCTTCCCTCCATGGGCCTACTCGCCAGGGTCTTGGCATGGCCAGTCTCTGCAGCCTAGGGCTCTGGTAGCTTCTGGGCAGGAGCCTGCAACACACGTTCACTCTTCTCCCTGGTCAGCCCAGACTGAGCTGCACTACCCTTTTTTATAGTCTGCCTCCAGTTGGAGCATGCCTAGCAAGGATGAGGGGGTGTGGTCTCCTCGGCCCACAGGGTAGAGTTAACCCCTGCAGGGCTAGTGCAGGGTGTGTACACCCCATTACAATAACCAAGAATCAAACTGAGGCAATAAGACTTTAGTGAACATCATGGTTTCCTACAGCATTGTTCTATTGGAACCACACTGCCAGGCCTTCCCCAGAAACTGGTTGTTTCTGCAATCCTTCTGCTGGAAGGCAGGTTCCCCAGGATGGAAGGGGGCCACTCTGTTAAGTTAATGCAGCCTCAAGTTAAAAGTGATGCCAACATCCCTAGTGGCTCAATGAATTATCAATGTGAACAGTTTGCTTACTGACTTTTGTGCTGAAAATTATTCTTTCATATTGTCTGGCAAATATTCAGGCAGAATTTACAGAATAGTTATGAAATCATATTAATTAGGGCCAGTTTGTGATCGGTTCAGCAGCAGGAAAAAGAGGGCTAATTTTTCAGACAATTTATTTGCAATTAATAATTCAAAGAGTCAATCTACCATCAGCTAAAGCTTTAATCTTGTATATCTTTTACTAATCAACCTTTACGAATCAGTTCTAACAATTCTAGATATGGGGAATCAAGATGCAGTAACCTTTTTAATTAGAGAATCAAAAGCCTTTACATAGTTAATTTTTTGTTGATGGTCTCTCTCATGAAAGCTTAGGCCATAAAACTGCTGAGGTTTCACTATTTCACATCCTTCCAAAATGTAAGCCTTTGATTATAAGGGTATATTTTAAACTGCAGAAAAGCTATGTGAAGTTACATGACAACAGAAAAAACTGATCCCTTGATAATGCCCTTGGTCTCAAAATTTCTCTTAGAGATCTCTTGGCAAAAGAACCAGAAGCTCTTTGACATGGGCAGCAGGTGAACCTCCCAGTATGGGGAGGCTAACATGCTGGCTCTGCCCGTTCTTCCCACAGCGCCCTGCCTGTGGCTGGAGCCCTGAGCATCCGCCGCCACCGGAGGAGCCCCGCCCCAGCTGCCCCATCTGCCCTGAGCCACCAGCTTGCCCACCCCAGCCATGCCAGCCAGCCAGCCCGCACAAGCCCAGTGGCCAAGCCTCTGGCCCCAGCGCCAGGCTGAGCTGCTGGCCAGACCCCTGGGCTGGCTCAAGCACTGCCCTGTGCCAGCCTGAGCACTGCCCCAGGCTGCGGCCTGAGCCACCCCAGGTGGCTCTAGCTCCTGGCTGCTGGCTGGAGCTGAGCCCCTGCCAGCTTCAGGGGAGAGAGGGAAGGAGGCGGTGCCTTGGAGCAGAACATGGGCGGGGCCACAGCCTGGGTTAAGGGAGGCTTAGCCAGCCCTGGCCTTTGATACCCGCCGCCCATGCTCTGTGATATATGAGGCTTTGGTTCACAGTGACAAGAGGAAGTTCATGGCATCTTACTGTCTAGCCAAGTACTCCCATCCTTCAGATTCTTTTAATTAGTATCTTTTCAGAAGACAATGGGATTTTAACAAATTGACAAGCTTGAGGTCCAGCTTGGAAAAAGGGAGCAAAGAATTACAACTGATTCTAAGATACCTGCTGTCAGAAGCACCAGCTGTGTGTCACTTGGAGAAGGTACTCTGTCTTCTCCCTAAGTTTGAATAATTAGAACACAGCAGAAAGAAAGAGGCAAAACCATGAGCTAAGGGAGGACACAGAAGGGATGTGTCTGTGAGGTGCGGAGAGGAGGAGAGACAGAGCATGAGCAGATATACTCCAGAGAAAAACCAAGGCATCAGATTTAAAGGTAAGCTCTTTAAGGACTTCCATGAATCAGAAGAGAATTTGGCGCAGCATGAGGAATATCAAGCAGGAGATCTACCCCCAAGCATGGGGTTGGGACAAATGAAGAGGGTGAGCTTGAGAGCAAACATACCAGGACCCATGTCAGCTGTCCAATGACAGATTCCAAACAGCAGAGGGTGCCTTCTGCCTCAGCTGTTCATTGCTTGGGTGGAAATGATGTCCACTAGGAAAGCACAAGAGGTTACTAAAAGCCAGAGGCCACTGAGAAATTCCTCTTGATATTTCAGAGGATGGCTCAGGCAAGAGAGTGTCGAAGGAATAGAGTTTGCCTAGAAGTTCTCATTCTCATTGGAGAAGCACTTGTAACGTAAAGGTTCTGCCTCCCTTTCCCTACTTCTGTTCTTCTTTTCCCATTCCAAACTGAGACAGTTGAGTTTGGACAAAGACTATATCACTGTGACACATCTCTCCCTCCCGTCACCTCCCAGCAATTCTTCTTTTCTTTGTTTCCTATTTCAAATCAGTAAGGAAAAAAAATTCTAGTTTAGAATAATATATTTGCTTCTGCTTTTTTTCCTTCCTTACTAAGAAAGCAGAGTCAGAGAATCTGACCCTCACTAAAACTAGAATTGTTTATCTACACCAGGAACATTTGTTTAGGGAAGGGATACAAAATGGAGGGCAGGGTTTTGATAGAATAAAGTCCTCTCACAGGCAAGGTGAGGCTAGCTAGAAGAAGCTCTCTAAAGGCAGTTCCTGTTTCCTCCCCTTCTCTTATGTAGTAGTGGCCCTTAGAGGTGGCAGCTGTGTTAGCTCTTCCTAATTTCCAGCTGTTTTAATGAGTGCCTTTGTTCTTCTTTGCAAAGTTTGGATGTCTGTAGAAGCAACTGGAAATAAGAATGGAACATAAGAATGGCTATACTGGGTCAGACCAAAGGTCTATCTAGCCCAGTATCCTGTCTTCTGACAGTGGCCCATGCCAGGTGCCCCAGAGAGAATGAACAGAACAGGTAATCATCAAGTGATTCATCCCCTGTCACCCATTCCCAGCTTCTGGCAAACAGAGGCTAGGGACACCATCCCTGCCCATCCTGGCTAATAGCCATTGATGGACCTAGCCTCCATGAATTTGTCTAGGTCTTTTTTGAACTCTGTTATAGTCTTGGCCTTCACAAAGTCCTCTGGCATGGAATTCCACAGGTTGACTGTGCATTGTGTGAAAAAATACTTCCTTTTGTTTGTTTTAAACCTGCTGCCTATTAATGTCGTTTGGTGGCCCCTAGTTCTTGTGTTCTGAGAAGGAGTAAATAACACTTCTGTCCAGAGAAAATCTAACATGATACTAAAAGGCAGAGGCCACTAAGAAATTTCTCTTGATATTCCAGAAGAAGAAACAGTACCATGAGACCTTCCAGTTTTCTAAGAATTATGGACCACAGGTTTTTACCCCAGGTCTAACTAACACAGTTTTTGTAAATCTACCAAGGTTATAACCCTTTTCCTAGTTATTATCATGATAATCATTCTGATGCAATATAAATAGGTGTTTTATCAGCATAGCCTTTCAAGCCTCACAAACTCACATCAGCACTTAAAAATTGCTTTTAGTTATCAAAACCAAAAATGTAGCGTACAAAGTACTTTTGAAGTCAAAACTTCCAAGAAACTGAAAACTCCCTGACTATATTTCTAGCTGATAGCCACACCACCTTTTCCTGTGATCTCATCAGTGCTCACAAGTTCTGCAAGGTGGGGCCTGGTCAGTACTCAGATGGGACACCCCAGTTATAAAACACATGTGGTGACTCATGAGTGGATACTCTTCCTTCTGAGTCATTGATGAATCAGTGCAAGGAGGCACTTCAGTGTTAGAGAATGGTTCTGGCTCTTGAAACTGAAAATAAAATTTAACCATGTGTAGACAATAATATCCTATTGCACTTATTTGTAAGAGTGGCGGGAGGGAGAACCTAAGGGTTAGAGCAGATTGAAAAAATTCAAAATTCTTCATTAATAGGGTCAAATTTGTTTTTCTGCTAGCTCTACTCGGCCTCCTACCTCCAATGCCAATTGGGGCGACTAGGCTCAGTTTACTAAAATCCCTCCCTGTGGTTTTCAATTGAATATAAAATGTTTCAATTCTGATCTTAAATTATTAGTTTGTTAAATACTACTAAACAGGTGATACCTTCTGCAAGGCTTAATTCCAATGAGGTGTGAAATAAATTCTCTATACCTATAATTTGTGGTTCTTTACCATGCAAGTTAGTATATGGTAAGCTTGATTTGCAATCTTCTGGCAAACTTCAGCGAGAAAGGAGCTGACAATGGGGAATACAGTGTAGTTATCTGTGATACTGATGATCTCATCTGAGGGTGAAGAAATTGAACTCCAAAGTGCAACAATTGCTACTAAGCAGTAACTTTATGATAACTAAAGGTGAAAGCAGAGTAGAAGGGTCATCTTAGGTGTTATAGGCCCAGATCCACAAAGATACTTAGGTACTAAGTCTCAAGTTTAGGCACCTAAATCCCAGTTTTGGCTTCACTGTGATCCACAAAACCCCTGCCGAACCTGGCAGGTGTCTAAACTCACTTGGCAGCTAAGTTTTCAGAGTAAAAGTTCCCTAGATACCTATCTTCCTGCCTCTGGGCATGTGCATTGCTGCCTTCCTGTAGGCGTCTGGCCACCTAACTTCTGCCTAAGCCCCAGAATGATTCACGAACCAGAGGAAGATAAGCTTTCGGCCTTCTAAGTAGCATGGAGGGACTAATCTCATAGGCCACCTACTCCCTTTTGAAATCTAGGGTGTGTGCCTACAACCCATCTTATAACTTTCAGCCCAGTGGTTAGAGAAGTCACCTGCGATATGGGAAGGCCAGATACAATTCTCCCCTCTCTGCCTGAGCGGGGAAAGAATTTAAACAGGGGGGTCTCTCGCCTTTCAGAGCAGCGCTTTAACCACTGAGCCATGGGATATTCTGATGTAGGGGAGCCTTCACTCTCTCCTGTTGCACAGGCGCTGACTTTCCCCCTCCCCCACGGTGGATGCCCTGCTCTGCCTCTTCCCCTGAGGTCCCACCCTCACTTTGCCTCTTCCTGCCCCTGCTTCATCCCCTCCCCGTCACGCACCCCTGCGTGCCCGCTGCTTACTCCTCTCAACCTCCTCCAGGCGCCTCCCACCAGCCCCCTCTGCTCCGCTGCCTGCCCTGGGGCACTGAACAGCTGATCGGTGCCCAGCCCCTGGGGCCTGGAAATACTGTGGCTGGTGGGTGCTGAGCACCCTATATGGTTTTTCCGTGGGTGCTCAAGCCATGGCACCTATGTTCTGTTAAAACTGTTCCACTGCGTATAAATAATTAAAGAGTAATTGGAACAGGACGGGACCCTGGGTCTCCCACCTCAGTGCCCTAACCACTGGGCTGGAGAGCCATTCTCTCTCTCTGACCCAACAACTATTTAAGTATTTATCCACAATGGAACAGTCACTGAGGAGCGGGGAGCCAAGGCGCCTAACTCAAGCTTTGTGGATCACAGAGAAGCGTCTGTGATTTTTCTAGGTGCCTAACAGTTAGGCACTGTGATGCTCAGTGTTGCAACACCTAAGTCCATTCAGGGATCCCACCCCTTGCAAGTAAAAGTGAACTTAAAGCACTGTTAATGCTTCCATGTTTACATTATCTGAAAACCAAGGGAGCAGAGGTATTAGAGCGAGTTGCTTATTGGATGCTGAAAAAACTGGTTTACTTAAAACTTTGACTGTAGATCATCCAAACTACAAAGCTACATTTCCCTTTCTTTAGTCAGAAAAATGAAAGAAATGGTGCCTTTTTGAATGTCAAAATAAAATTATAAATTTAATGGATTTGCAAATGTATGCTAATTAGACAGCATCTAAAGAGATCAACTACTTGTTTTTGTAGTTACCTAGATGACAGTACATAAATAAATTGAAAACTTGTATATTTATCTTCAATCTCTTGTCCTAGTAACCTGGAGTTTAAATAAATGAATTCCAGGGATCCCCAAGTCCCATATACCTAAGTACTTTTAAGTGGGGTATTAGCATATGCTATTTGTCTTTTACTTAGATACGACCTTTTTACTAGTGTAAAGACTTTTAAATATGTTTGTCTGTGTTTGGAGAACACTTGTTAGTTATTCATTCTGACCTATTCCTTAACCACAGGAAATAATGGCTTTCTGCACTAGAATTGTCTCAATGAAAATGATTCATCAGGCTTGATACTTAAGATCCTAAAGATAAAATGGAGCACATCATGCCTTCTACTCTGAGTGTATAAAGCTGCTGTACAGCCGTATAATTTCAAGTTGTAGTCTTATCAGAGCTCATAAAGCAAGCAGGTTATGCCACAGGAAACCTAGAAAAAACCCCAAAATGCTATAAGAAGTATTGCTGCTTATTCAGTAGGGGGTGCTCATCTCTGAGTTACTGGACCAAAAATCCAGTATGGTGTTAGAGGACATTACATTGTTAGAATTTGTCTGAGACAAACCTCATTCTTTTAAAAAAGTGCCATAGGATTTTTCAATGACTACAGGTGGTCAGGAACTTAGTTTTATGCAAACAAGAGTAGCTCCAATAGCATTATGCCCCCTAACTCTATGCAGGCTTGGTGACAAAAGAGCCAGTAATTAATCAAGCACAACTATGGCACCTAAGGCTTTAGTGTTTAGTGTTAGTGTTGAGCTAGTAGATGCTGTGTCTTTAAAGTGTAAATATTACCTGACATAAGAGTCGGTTAGAAGCTGGAATTTCTGTGATGAGGGAAATGCTGAAATTTTGAAAAAACATTGTTCTGAATTGTAACAAAATGGTGAAATTTCCAGTGGAACAAACATTCAAAAGAAAACTGGATTCAGAACCATTAAAATATTTTTTGACTTTATAGTACATTAAAATATTAAATATATGTTACATAATATGATAAAACAAAAATAATATTGTAATGTAATATAAAAGAAACAAAATGCTAGTCAAAATGAAATGTTTTGATCTACTCAAAATGTTTCAATATTATCAAAACAAAACATTGACAATTTTTCTTATAGAGAATTTCAATGAATCAACATGTTCCTCTGAAACATTTCAATTTCAACAAAGCTGCGTTTTCTGACAGAAAACTGTTCCACTGAAAATTTTTTGATCAACTCTGTACAACAAATATTAAAAGTATTGCAGGACCGGGTGTGTTGTTTTTTAGTTGTACAATCATTCTTCCTGAAATGATCAATGGATGAAATCATTTCAGCTTGTACAGCAGTTTGTCTTTTTATTCTATACGCTGGAATTGCAGGTATGCAGTTAAATGAATTTCATTTGCAGTATAGGATTAACTCATTAAATATTTTCCCAACATGTTCAGCAGTTTAGGTATATACTATATTGTCAGGCTTCCCCCCCCACCCATCACCTCCCCCACAGCAGTGTGGATTTCATCAAGTAAGTGGGGTGGGGGTGGGGACTGGCTGAAAATTCCAGAGGTGAAATAATTAGTGGGTGGCACTCTGGAATTCAGACAGTTCTCTATTATTATTTGCTTTGAACTTTTGTTCGACTGTAGGGTCATACATTTGGGAGTATGCTTGGATATCTGACGTGCTGTCAAATACATTAATTGATTAATCAAACTTTTCCATAGTAATTCAGGCTATAGTTAAGGCTGAGTTCCATAGTGTGGTATATAAGAATTGGGTAGTATCCTTTTTAATAGTTTGTGAGCCCTCTGATGGTCCTCACTCTATTCCAGAAGCCAACAGAACCCTACCATAGTGGCAGTGTACATGTAGTTAGGCTTTTCCTTGTATATACAGATGGTATCTGGACCCCACTGAGCCTGTGTGGTTCCTTTATATTACACACATTGTGTAAAGAGCAAAAGACAGAACACATAGCGCATCCCAACTCACATTTTTAACATTGCTCACCTCTATCCAGAACTGCATAGAGTCATGCATCCTGCAGCCCCCTGGCATGCCTGCTGGTATCTCAGGGGGATTCCCAGGTATCTAACTGAGCTGCAGGCATTTGCTCCTCCAGGCTGCCAAGGACTGCTGTGGTATCTGCCGAGTGGGCATCTAGGCCACCTCTCTGCTTTCCTTTGTGCTTCATCCCAAACAGGAAAGAGCAGCCAGTAGGAGGCAATGGCAGTGGGGGGTGATGAATACAAGGGAAAGGGGCCTGATATTGGTTTTAGGCTCCTTCATTCCCCTCAGAATCTAAGAGCAGCCTCCAGAAAAAGCTCTGAACTAGTCCAAACTGACCTGTTTGAGGCTGAAGAACTGACAAGAGTCAGAATAATTATTTGGTTTTCTATTATATTTCTATTATATAAATCTCCACACCAGAGCCAGCGCTTTTGCATGTGCCTCCAAATTATTTTTTTGCTGCTCCCCACCCTGCCAGCTATAAATAGCTCCTGTCTACCACAGTCACACCATTATACGCAGGGAAGTGTTTGTGATAATTTCAGACATGCATCTGAATCCTGACTCTTTAGAGCTCTGGCCCTTCCTACTTCTCCTCTCTGGTCCCTCATGCAGAAAGCTGCCACCATGAGATAGGTGCTTCCCATTTAAAGTCCACAACTGTTCATATTATGGTGTGGGAAAGCTGATCTATACACTGCTAGAGTGAACATCGCTAGATAAACATTGTTTAATCCATCAAGCTCACATATAGTTTATAGACAGCAGAGCATGGCGACAAAACTACCTCTTGTTGCTAGTAAGAGACCTATGATTATTTAGCATTCAAGAGATTAATGAAGGTTCAACAAAGATGAAGTACAGCATAAAAGTATGAAAATTGAAAATGTCATCTGTCATGTCTGATTTAAGGGTCCAGCTGCCACATTAGGACATAAAGTACTGGTTAACTGAGCCATGAGTTGCCACTGTGATAGAAGTAGAAGTAGAAAGTCTTCACTTTTGAGTTCTTAACCTTTAACCCACCAGACTCCAGGTAAATTACAATAAGCATGAAAAATCAAGTTTCTGAATGTCTGGTGAGAGTGGAAAACAAGGGCTAGATCACCCTCCACTTCCCTCTGCTTCTATAAGTAGAGGGGACTGAGATGCAGCAGATCTCTTCAGACATGGAAAGAGGGAGAGTCTGCACTCTACAACATTAGCTCTTCCCCCCACACCCAATCCTTAGTCCCTGTGTGTTATTTTGGGGGCAGTGGAAAGGGTTGGAGGGGATGATGTCAGGGACCAGATGGTGTTTGCTGTATTGTTGGCCCCGTGGAAGCACCATTAACTCCTGTTGGTCTTCTTTGTGGCTTCTACTGCACGGCCATGAGGAATTCATCCTGAGGAAGCCATAGCACAGCAGACACCTCTGCATTTGTGCCATTGAGGCTTGCTTTCAACATAGATCGCGTGATGGCAGTGTTGGGAGACCATGCCTCTTCTATCACCCCTCCTGCCTGAAGGAATGCTTGTCTGGAAACTCTACAAAGTGGACCCTCATGGAATGTTCTGTGGGTTTCTCAATGGGAGGGGATTGCAGAGGAGGGGACTATCTTGACCCCTAGATTTATCGCTTCATAAAAACATGACATGAAGCTGTGGTTTTTGTACAGTTCCAATTAAAAGGATCTGCAAGTGTCATATCAGTAATAATGTATCGCCAGTTTTACTAACAAGGTAGTAATTTCTATCAAGTTTTGGTGACAGAATAAACCTGGCAAGTAAAAGCCAATGGTTGTTATCAGACTCCGATCTGGAATTACAGCCTTTACTTACACCATGGTATATTTTAAATATAAAACACCCACTGTGCTAAAATCTACTCCTTCACTTTGTAGGCTAAGGGCCAGATGTTGAAAGGTATTTAGACGCTTAAAAGTCTGGCCCTAAATCCTCACTTTGATCAGTGGCAGTAGTGTCATATGACTGTACATGTATCTAAACAAAGAATATAACAGCGGGGCAGTGTCTCTCATTACAGGCCCACACAAGCTCTGTGAGGTCCTTTTTACTGCGCCTTTCACCAGGAACAGTGTACTTCCTATACCTGCTGTCTGCTAGATCTTGCTGCGGATAGCCACATGTATTTTGATTGTGGACACCCCACATATTTTTTCCCCTTTGGATGTAATGTATCCCGCATCATGTTAGTGGTGCATACTGCCAGGGTACACATGTGCTGATGTAGAATGCTCTCTAGTCCATCCACATTACACAGGTTCCAAGTTAGTTTATGGTTTTCTTATGTTGTTTTCAATTTTCAGTAGCAGCACCTCCAAGACCAGGATTTATCCCTAAGTCTTCTGATCTCCTTTCAGCCTTCTTGTGCTTTTCCATTCTGTCCTTTTAGTCCCAGACGTTTGGCCTCTATCTGGATAATATCATATTTCAGACTATTTACATTTCAAAAAAGTACACAATAAGATTTGAATTACATTTTTAATAGTATGTACCTTTCTGGCATCATTTTTTTTTTGAGAACAATGCTGAATAATATGAATATAAATACATGTCTTTATAAGGAGTGATGTATTCCCCCACGCCCGCTGCCCAGCTGAACAAAACAAAGCTCTCATTTCAAATAGAGATTCTGACCACATGTCACAAGAGATAAGCCTGAGTGGTTTGTTCATGTCACCAGTAATAGCCTGCTTATGATTGTTTGAGAAGTACATTCTTTAATGTTTCTATCTATATACATTTCAACATCCCTCTTTCTGTTTCCCGAGCTCTTCTCCAAGCCCTAAGCCAGTTTCACCTTGTTCGTTCTTTCCTTATCTTCCTACACAAATTCCTCCTCCATGTTACTACCCAAAACCTCTCAGTGATGCCATGAATTTTAATACCATTTATCCTAAAGACATATTATTTACATTCCTAAAGATACCACAGAGGTAGGCTCTGTGTAGAACCATTGGACAGATAAACATTTTCTACTTTGCTGATGTCTCTTTTAAATGATAAGTCAGATGTTGAACAAGATGGGTATTTTTTAAAATAAGCTGATTGGTTTATTTCTCTCTTAGCTGTCTTTGTGCCTTTTCCCACATGACCTCTCTATTCCTATCTGCCAAGACATTACCCTCTCTTCATTCAAATTCCCCCCTAAAGACTCCTTCCCACAAGAAATTAGTCCATAACATTTATAATGGGCAATATTGTGCCCCAATATACCCGTGCTTGGAGGGGGGGGTGTCAAGTGGATCTTCCATGAAGCCATGGGGCTCAGCCCTCTCCACAGCACTATTTCCCCGATACATCCTGAGTTCTCTATACACTGTCCAGGTGTGTGTTGGTGAGTAGGTCGAGACTTGATGCGAGGACATTGTATTTTGAATCTTGTACAGCACGAAGCAAACTATCTGCACTTAACAATATTACACATCTCCAAGTTAACAATTCTATTTATTAAAATATATATATTACAGAAAACCTAACACTTTATCTGCCATTAATTTCACACTTGAACTAAGGTTTACAAGTCCATAAAATCCCTAACTGAGATGTGTATAGACTTTTATGTAATTGTAAAGGTTATAAATAATTCTACATACAGAACATACATAAAGAACAGTTATATACTGTAGTATTGTACCTGTACCTTTACAGCTATCCACACTTTTAACTCGTATTTCAAGCAACCAATTCAAGAGAACATTTTTTTGCACTCAAGCTAGTTGAAATGTTGGGTTTTTCTTTCTGTAAAAAAATTCAAAAGAAAACATAATTTCATGTGAATATTTTCACTTTTAACAAAAAATTTCAAAACAAGATTCTTCAATTTTTTTTAAAAAAATTTTGCTTAAAAGTTTCATTTGAATTTTATTCCCCCCCTTCTCTCACTTATTTATTCCCCTCCTTTTTTTCCTTCATGTGAAATAAAGGGGCAAATAGTGAAAGAAAGTGTGAGTGTGTGTGTGTGTGTGCACGCACGTGCAAGGGGGTCGGGGGAGTGGAACTGTTAAAAACTTTTCCATCAGAAAGTAATAAAAAAGTGAGTTTTTTCTCCATTACGATCACTCACTTTACTTTATTCCAACTTTTTTTTAGTGGGGAAAAAATAAACAATGCGAAAAGATGTTTTTTCCTCACTTTCTGTCTTTTTTTAGACTTCCCTCCCTTTTTTCCAGTGAAAATTTTCATCAGAAAGTTTCAGCCAGCCCAATTTTTAAGCTTGTGTAAAAATCTCTGTCCCAAATGTTTAGTGAGCCTTGTAACGTAGATTAGTTTAAATAAAATAGTTCATCCCACAGCTACAGCATGATAAAGCTATAAAAGCACCGAACTCAGTAATTTCTCCACAGATGAAGAATATATTACTATACAAATCAGCATGGCACTTGTAGTTATAAAATGATTTCCTAGGAAATGAAAACTTAATTGAAATGCTAGAAAAAAATCATAAAATATTGGTAAGGCTTTTCACACACACACACATACACGTTCCATTGTCTGTTTAGAAAGAAACAATAAGCTAAAAATGCAAGTCTCTGAACCATTACACATTTTCAACCATGTTATTCTCAGTGCTTTGCAAACCACAGTGAATTGCATGACTAAATCATTCATGACTCTTGGTGCATTTAAAATTTCGAGATTCAGACTAAGGGTTTGAGTTGGTGATCATTGGCTTAACCACAAAATGATTTTCTACTTCATTGAGCTTTGTCAAAGTAGAAGCTTTATGGTGTGAATCTGCATTTCCATTATGAATACAGTATTTAACGCTGTGATTATATAAAATATGATATTAATATTCAAAAACTGTTTCCTTTTCCATTATTAACATACACATTTCAAGATAAAGTTAATTCACAATTTATCTAATAAAACTCCTGTTTCAGCAGAATTGTTTTTTTTGTGTTGCAGGGGCAATTCATACGAGGAGCACAATTTGTATGATGGTATCAAATTTAACATGAATTTGCTGCTGCTTGCTGGGTTCTATGAGGGACAGAAGATAATGGAAGTTTGAGGAATGGAGAGATTCAGTATGGAATCTCCCAAGATAACCTTTGAAATCTGAAAGCAAGCTCTGTGATTCAGATAACTAGCTTTGTACTTTACATACATCTGGGCAGACAGTCCTCATTTGTTGCATTTACTCTGACCTGCTGAATATATAATGTAGGAAATTACCTGCTAAATTCTCCAGAAAGTTTTATTAATATATTATCAGTATTTTATACCCTCAGTTTTAAGCATGACTGACTGTGTTAGCAAATTTGATTTAATAAAAAGTAGAAAGGAATGGCAGCAAATAACCCACATAACACACAAAAATGTATCTAAATTATACATTCATTTCACGCTACACTACATAGTGGTTTTACCTGCATGTTTAATGAACATTTCAATACATGACAGAGAGCACTGAAGAATAAAACACCAACATTTTCACATGCTACTCTTTAACATTATAAATATATGTATGCTACATGTATAGAGGAACAGTACTAACAATACAGCTGGATATCCAGAATGACTACTGCACAAACAGCCTTCTCCAACCTATTACATAATTATTCTATACAGTTGTTATAGTAGCCAGGCAAGGTACTAACAAACTTCAACAGGACTTTATTTTTTAAAGTGGAAACCTCTTTTCCAAGCTGCTGCTGCACCCTCAGCAGCTCTCCCTCAGCCTCTTCAACTCCTCCCCCCTCCTTCCTGTTTCCTGTCCTTTCAGACTCCCAACAGCCAGTGCTCCCAATTCTAATAATTACAAGCAACAGCTAAACACCACAACACTGCTCAAACTATAGCCCTGGGGGATGTTGATTTGGTGGAGTACATTAGCATAGATGAGCTGACTTGAAGCACAATGGTACCAGAATGGTTTTTCAGGTTAGTAATGGGTGGAAATACAGTTAATTATGTATCTCTGTCACATTAGTGAGCGGCTACTGATAGCTTTGTGAAAGCATAAAACAATCTGAGCATACAATCAGTATATTAGACTTTTGTGACCCTAAGAGTTCTTCAAAGCTAAAATGTTCACTGTACCATAACTCATATCAGACCTGACGTGGTGGTCACTACACTCAATACAATGTTGTCATCATATGTATCTAAGAGGTTTTATGTAAGGTATGCTTCGTAAACTGGTACAGACTGGTCCCAAAAATCATTGCATGGTTTATATAAGGGTTGTGTATAAGGACTTATGGATGAGAGCTGGAAATGTGATTTGAAAATGTGTTTTGAAGCTTTGAATAAATCACATCTACCCTAGACAAAGGAATGTGGATTTACCTGTCAGACCAGCTTGCTTACAGGCAGAGGACAATTAAAGGACATTTACATATAAGGTAAACAAAACAATTAAGCTAATAAGTGGTGGAGGAATCAATTTACAGAGCACATGAAGGTTCCAACTCTGCATCCCCCGACCCACCCAGGAAGTTTTCCTGGCTCTTGAGATGAAGACAATGGACTTTGGAAAAATCTAAGGGGAGCAAAACCATATTCTAGTTAAACATCATTTAGGGAACAAAAGGGACAGGACCCTCTGATTCTGTGAAGGTTGGATCCCCTGACCTAGAGATGCTGGTAACTTGATGTAAGTGAGCAAACAGCATCAGCAAAGATAGTAACTTGCTAAAATTAATTTTTAGTCTCTAGGAAGCATGTTTTGTTTTGTTTGTAACCATATCTGTGTCTTTTTCTTTTGCTCAGTATCACTTACATTCTGTTCTTTGTTAATAAGCTCATTCTTAATTTTACAATAAACCATATCAGTGCTGTTATATTGAAGTATAGAGTGTGTCCTCAGCTAACCTAGTGGGCTGATGTATACACAGCTTTTTGGAGGCAGCAAACATAATACTTTCTGTGAGTGCTCAGTGAGAGGGACTATACACTGCAGAGAGACATCTCTGGGGAACTTGGGAACTGGGGTTCACTGATTGTTACCTGCAAGGCAAGGTAACAACTGGCAGAGTCTTGAGGAGTTTGCTGGGGAGGTGGACAGGCTAGTATGGCAGGGAGCTGACACACACTCAATTCTCCCACAGCAATCAGTCTTATTAAGGCACAGGGGTACAGTGGCTCATAGCTCTGGGTGCCAGAGGGTCACAGCTTTGGGATCTCAGTTATGTAAATTAAATTCTATATTTAAAGCTAATTACCTGGTACTTAGGATTGTATGTGCTGAGACACCCTAACCAGAAATTGGGCTGCTCAGGGAAGGAACGATGAACGTCTGTGTTTAGGAAAGTTTAGAGACTTGGAGTAGCAGATACAAACAGTTTAACAAATTGTATGTTATACACTTAGCACCAACATTTTAAAAAGTATTAAATATAATAAACATTAGAAAGTACTTAGAAAAATATCAGGAAGTCCCCTCTTCCCTCTCAGCAGCAGTCATTTATCTATCTATGGATTAGATGGGTTGCCAGGTCATCTAACAATAAAAGGAAAAAGAGAGAGAGAGAAATATACACACATCATTTTTCCTAAGTGTTTTCATTTTTGTTTTTATTCGATTCACTTGCACGTTTTGTTACAGCCCATTATGAGTTGTATGATCACTTGGCCCCTGGGCAAAGCCCACTGAGTTCAATGAGATTTGGATCATGCCCTTGGACTCAGACCAGTAGACTCTCAGGTGTACACAAAAGGCTAGATTCACCCTGCCTGCAGAGGAGAAACTCACTACCTGGGGAGATCAGGAGGCCTACCTTTAATTTCCTCCAGCAACTACACTGGATTTCTACTGATAGAAAATGCAGTGGGAATGCACATAGGACACAACCCGGTTCCATTACAGTGCTGAGCATTTGGGCATTGCTTTAAATAGGAACAATATCAGCTCCTTAATCCACTCATCCCCAGCCGACCCTGGCCATACCCAGTCCTGTTTAACACTGCACACTTTTCAGGCTGTGCTAGCTTCCTGTCAGTCTATCTGTCTGCCTTGACACTGGTAAATAGTTAAATTCTAATTAAAACGGTTGTTGAAGTCTTACAATCCTGTGATATCAACACTTCTTTGATCACAGATTATGGGTCCTGTCCAGCCCAAATTCACCACAAGAGCTGCTGCTGATCTGAGCCGTACACACAACTGTTATTTTCAAAGGGTATTTTTCCCTCAGAAGCAGCCATGTAATGGCCCTTTCAGCCTTTTGCAATCAAATCCCATATTCCTCTCAGCCCAACTCAGGCTCTGGCTCAAGACTCAGTTGCCAACCCCTGAGCTGTTCAGCACCTTCTTACTGTTGAGCAGACGTGTGGTCTTGCACAGCCAGCTCATTGTGCCTCTGGGTAGCTGGAGCTGGTATGCAGCAAGCAGACATGGGCTTCTAGAATTGGCACATTCCATAATCTTCTTCTTTCTGAACAAGCCTCACAGTATTTAAAACTAGTCACTCCAGGATTTTTTTCTTTTACCTGGGTTAAAGTCATTTCTACTTTTGCCTCATAAATAACTGTGTAAAACCTCAAGTACTTTTCTTCCTCTGTTTTTAATATATCTGCCCAATCAACTTTCTTCCCTGGATAAATTCTGACATGAGGTATGACATGAGCAATTCAGTAGCTCTATGAAAATGTTCATTTTGATACTGTGAACTCCTTTGTAATTCCTCAAATGCTTCCATGTAATTATACTTTAATAATCCTTTCTTGTTTCATTGATTTCACAATACTTGGATTTTCAACCAAATAACAGCTGCCCAGAAATCTAACACAAATTATCTTCCCACGATTATCATATTAGTATAGTAGATTATTACCTTAACAGATTTAACATGTCTAAACTTATCTAGTTTATGAAAGGGGTTAATAAACCTGATTCTATCGATGTTATCTAATAAAACAACTGAACATTTGACAGGTTAGGATGACATGGATTAGGTCATTTTATTGCTCTATTTCCTTTACAGTATTGGGCAATATTTTATCCTTGGCCTTTTTCTTTACCAGGTACATGCTGAAAACCATGATTGTTATTGACACCATGTCAGGCTATCATCTTACCAGCTTGCAGTACTCCTTGCTGGCCACTGCGCTGAACAGCAGCACACTGCTGTGCTGAGGCTGCTGCTCCTTCTCCACAGGCTACTGCTTTGAGTAGCACCACAGAGCTGCCACTATACTCTTGACTCCTTCTTGGTTCACCGGCATTTGTTCTGCCCCTTGCATGAAAGAGACACTGCTGGTGGGGAATGCACTTTCCCCCATTCTGATCCAAGCCTCTTGTGACTGCAGATGGGTCCAAACAAAAGACCCAGCTCAAACTCTCTTGAATTTTGGGGAAGTTCAGACTGGGTGTAAGAGCTGAACTTTGCGGTTTGGAATCGTATCTGTGTAGGATCCACTCTCCCCCTCCACTGCTGACCCTGGGAGTAATTCACCATTTGTTGTGGCACTGACTGGGTCCTGTGACTCTTTTTTGGAAGCCATTAACCTCTTGCAGCACCATGTGGTCACCTCCAGCCTGCAGTACTGACGATTCTGCCCCTGAGTAGGGCAGAATGCCCTAAACCCCAGATGGCTTTTGCTATTCCCCCCGAGAACTGTGGGGACTGTTGTTAACCTGTGAGGCTGAGGCCCAGTCTCAGGAAATGCTTCAGCTGGCTGAATCACTTGTCAAAGAGGCTCTGTTGCCCATCGTCCCCTACTGCCAGAGGCAGATTCAAATGGCTGCTTCCATTTTTGAGAAGCTGAAGTGATATAATATAAGCAGCAACATTATTACCAGAATGAAAAAGTAACTGTCCTCTAGAATATAGTCTCGGTCATTACACATATTGAATCTATTTCCCTAAGGTAAGTATCCTCACACCTTCTTGTCAACTGTCTAAATGGGCCATCTTGATTATCACCACAAAAGTTTTTTTCTCCTGCTGATAATAGCTCATCTTAACTAATTAGCCTCTCACAGTTTGTATGGCAACTTCCACCTTCTCTGTATGTATATATATATATATATCTTCTTACTATATGTTCCATTCTATGCATCCGATGAAGTGGGCTGTAGCCCACGAAAGCTTATGCTCTAATAAATTTGTTAGTCTCTAAGGTACCACAAGTACTCCTGTTCTTTCTGTGTTCATAGCTTCTGTCCAAGTCTGCTAACATTTTATCATGTACTCCTACAGCCCAGTGTTGATTTTTTCCCCCTCTCTAAAACGATAGTAAGCTCTTCCAGGCAAGGCACGTCCACTTTGTTTGTGTATTACCTGTCAAAATTTTTATATCAACTGAAAAGTTTCTTTACCCCAATAATTATGTGGTCCTTGTATTAAGATACTTTATAATCTAAGTAAGTGAATACATACATCAGACTCAGCATTCATTATTTAATATATACATGCCCGGAGTGTGCTGAGACACAAGGACCAGATTTATCCTGCATGTAATAACAGTGAAGTCATTGGATAACAATCAGGGATGAATTTGGCCCAATGTGTAGCAGAGTGGAAACCAGTGATTCAGAATAACCTGCATTTAAAAAATACAACAAACCCAGATCTTCTCGTCTTTTTAATTATATAGTGTCTACCAACATTTTAAACAAATAAAAGCTTTTCTTTCATGCTCATCATTACTCTGACATGCTGTGGAGACTCATAAATTTCAAAGGCTTTCAGAGTCTTTTCACTGCTTGCAGAGACTTGAATGGCCACAGCAATGGTCCTTTGAAGACAAAATGCCAGCAGTAGAAAAGCTAGGCAGCTCAGGGCCTGGCTCATAGAATCTTAACCGTCTCAAGAAGCAGCAGAGGACACCAAAAGGGGAAGATGCAGGCCACCCGCAAGCAGCTAATATGGGATCAAGTTCCAACAGCCCCAAAAATCCTGGGGTTGCAGTAGAGGATAACTAAAAAGGAGAGAGAGCTGGGATGAAGGAATTCAAATTATTAAAAATATTTCTAAATAATTCACTGACGAGCCTTCTCTCCTCTTTTCTCAACCCGTTCGAGTGAGCGGGAAAAATGTCAAATACAAGAAAGTGCTGAACAAGGAAGAAAATTGAAAACACTGGCCTGGCATGATGAGCTGACTGGAGAGGAGATATCATTATTCAGAGAGCTAGACACTTATATCATCTAAAGCTTGCTTCTTATAATCCACTTTTATAGTGCTTTTCATCTGTAGATCTCGAAGTGCTTTAGAAATTAGTGTAAACACCATTATCCTAACTTTATAGATGGGAAAATTGAGGCACAGAGAAATTAGAGTTGACTTTTTCAAAAGTGACCACTAATTTTGTTTGCCAAACCAGAGATTCCTATAGCTTGACCTTAAGAGGGGTTGGGCACCTGCAGCTGCCATTTAACATTTGCTGCAAATATGGGACTCAGTGGCTCATCCAGTTTCACACAATGAGTCAGTAATATAGCGAGGAACAAAAGCCAGGTCTCCTGACTCTTTGTCTGTGGCCCTATCCATTGGACCACACTGACCCCTGAGTGGAATCCATGGGGTGGACACCAATCAGATGTTAGCTTTTGTTCAAGCCATTTCATTAAAATAAAAATTAACATATGCTATGTGAAAAACTGAGGGTATGTCTACAAGTGCTTTGTAAGCCCACGTGTAACCCCCAAGGAGATTATATAGATTCCTGGGACTCTGTCTGCTGGCAGCTCAGGGAGAGGCACACACTCCCTGGTAGAGAGGGGGAGCCAAGGCAGACTCAGAGTCCGCCCAGCAACCAGTGGGGAGTGAGAGGCCCTCCCAGGGAGAAGCCATTTTGTAGTCAGTCTGGAGCCAGCAAGGAAAAGGGCAGGACTGGTTGTGTAGGGAGCTGGTGAGTCCCAGACAGGGCCAGTGCAACCACTAGGCGGTCGCCTAGGGCACCAAGTGGTTGGGGGCGGCCAAAAGCACGCTCCGGGGAGGCGGTGGAGCGGAGGTGAGCTGGGGCAGAGGGGCGTGGGGAGCTGCCGCAGGGGGGGCGCCTCAGGGTGGAAGGGAGGTGCCAGGTGGAAGTTTTGCCTAGGGCGCAAAACATCCTTGCACCGGCCCTGGTCCCAGACTTGCATGCAGGGTTCCCCCTGAGAACAGGCCTCTAGGGACCTGACAGCAGATCCCTCAGCTAGGTTTTTTCCTTCCACACTGATGATTCCCAATTTGTAGAGTTTGCTGGGAAACTGAGTTCGCCCTCCAGCTCTCTAGGGGAGACCAGTCACCACATGGTCCACTCTGCTCTGTCTGCTAGTCCAGGGAAGCTGTCTGCTGAGTGTACTGGAGGCTAGGCTAGGAGGCTACCGTTTGGATGTGTAACCTACACCTTGAGCCCTGCACCCCTTTGTGGTGAGGGGAAATCCTGGGACCGACGCAGCTTGATTCCTGCCTGAGGAGGATCCCTGCCAGCAGAGAGCAGCCCCCTGCAGTGACTGAGGAGTCCAGAGTCATCTTCGAACCTGAGGATCATTCATGGAGTTTGTGAGTGCACCATCATTTAGTTAGTTAGTCAGGGAATTTGTTCTGGGGACCCCCTACTCCCTTAACTGTGTCCTCAAGCCAGGGAGTAAGGGTTTGAGGATTTTATAACCAGCTGCATATTACACCTGTGGATGGATTTACCACCTTCTCCCACTTGTGAGTCCTTTGGGCTGTACTGAACCCAGTCAGCCATGCTGCTAAACCACTGCAGAGAAGAATTTTGTGGTTATAGGCCAGCAAAGTATGTGTACCAACGGGACACTAATTCTACATTTGCTACATCAAGTCATGGGTATTTGCAGTGTGGGCTCCGGTGACCCTAAAAATAGTGCTTTACCCTGTTATGTTGTATTTGTCTCCTGTTTAATATAATTATTGTGTTGAATATATTTTTATGTGTTTGTGTTATTTCTTGGAAGTCTCCAACTATCTGGCAAGTAAGTGGGGATTACTCTGTAGTTAAAATTTTCCGCCCAGGCTGCCCTGGTGACCCTGCCAGGAAGGAGCGAGGGGGGTGGAGGCACCGCCAAATAATTTCATAGGAAAAAAAGAAAGAAGATACACTCTGCTGAGTGGCGGGATCCAAAAGAACCCAGACCTGTCCATCAAAACCTGTAAGCGGATTGGCATTATAGGAAGTAACCAGGTAGAGAGGGGGCACTACACATGTGTGTGGGATCTGGGCTTCTGGACTGGTGTTTCCAAGCTGACCCTTGAGCATTCACACTCCACTGTAAACCTGGTCTTACAGTTTCTGGACCCAAGTCTCACAGCTGTGGGGATGTGTCCTACTACACTACACAACCCTTCTGACTCAGGTCTGTGGCTTAAGCTGCATCCCCACTCCAAAATGACAGGGCTTAGATCGGGGTGGGCAAACTTTTTGGCCCAAGGGCCACATCGGGGTTCCGAAACTGTATGGAGGGCTGGGTAGAGTAGGCGGTGCCTCCCCAAACAGCCTGGCCCCTGCCCCCTATCCACCCCCTCAGAACCCCTGACCCATCCAACCCCCGCTGCTCCTTGTCCCCTGACTGCCCCCTCCTGGGACCTTCCGTCCCTAACCACCGCCCAGGACCCCACCCCCATCCAACCCCCCCGCTGCCTGTCCCCTGACTGCCCCCGGGGACCCCCTGCCCCTTATCCAACCCGCCCCCTGCTCCCTTACCACACCGCTCAGAGCAACAGGACTGGCAGCCACGCCTCCCGGCCAGAGCCAGCCCCGCCACCCAGAGTGCTGGCAGAACGGGGAGCTGAGGCTGTGGGGGAGGGGGGACAGAAGGGGAGGGGCTGAGAGCTAGCCTCCCTGGCCGGGAGCTCAAGGACCAGGCAGGACGGTCCCACGGGCCGTAGTTTGCCCACGTCTGGCTTAGATCTTAGTCACAGTAGGACTCAGGCTCTACCCTCTGACTCACCCCGTTAGCAGGGGCTCAGGACCTGAGTGCCTTTTGACACAAGTCAGACTGATTTGCATGTGGAGAGAAGGGGGGCTTGGGCTCACACCAGAGTCACAGCCCAGGCTTAGGGCAGTGCCAACATACGCTTACATCCTGAATACATTTGATGTATCTAAGCCTGTGCCTTTTAGCTTGTCTGCCTCAAAATAACCCCCAAATAATTCAAAAGCAAGAATACTGTCAATTAGCAGATAACTGATGATAGGAATATTGCTTAGACCCAAAGCACGACATTGCTGAGTTATAGCTTCATTGAATTTTTAGAAGATTATGGATCTCAGACATTGACAAGTTTGCTATTTTGGCAGCTGAGGCAGTTATCTGCAATTTGGGCTAGAACTGTGTAATCCATGGTGGGAAATCTCATTGTGGGACTCTATGGGACTGCTTGTGTAAGTGGTACAACAGTATAAGTGTCAGAATCCAGCCTTCAGTCGCTTTGGTTCAACACCGTAGGCTGTTGATCTTATCAACAAGGAAATTATATTTAATTTTTTAAAATGGAAATTAGTGCTCATGAAAGGTGCCAAGTTAACATTCTAGAAGCTGAAGTACTCTCCCTTCACAATAAGTAAAGCATCAGCAGTACAAACATTCCTGCCCTGACAATGGGTTTTCTGAACTCTGTTCTGTGGCCACCTCCTCTAGAGAGGAGATGGTATGATAGGTCATATGCATATTGTACATGATCAGCCTGGAACTGAAGGCTTACCCGAACAAGTGGCTTGTTAGCTCACCTGGATAAGAGGAAGGCGAGAGTGGTGCTCTTGGGGTACGGGAGTTAGAGGGGTCTGGTCAGCCCTGAGGTAGGAACCTTAGGAGCAGCCAAATCTGAGAAGTCTTAGTTCCAATTTTCATTGTCTTAGAATTTTTTTTTTAACCATTAAATTCAAACCCCAAAGAGGGGGTTGTTCTTTGACTCTACACAGCATGTGAATTTGGTTTAGAGCTAGCTGGGAAAATACCAGTTCACACAGTCCTTCACCTGTTTGCTGAAACTGCAAACTGAAGTGCCATTTAGTGCAAACTGTGCTGGTACGTTTGTATTGCTGTGACTAACTGTCTGTCTAACTAAGACTACCAACTCATTTCATCGATGGCAGGTCATCTAATAGCAGTCAGGTGATAAATCATTTTCAGCACCACGGACCTGGACTGCATTCAGATAGCTGACTTGGGGATGGAAGTTTCTATATCTCATTAACTATCCTTTGAACCGGATAGTCTAGGGATAATATGTCAACTGAAAATCAAGCACAGTTTACTTTTGCAGAAATATTGCAAAAGAAAAGCAAACACAAGCTCTGGTTCTCCTTAGCGTATTAGCTACAAGTTGATATTGTGTTCAGTGGGCATGTGATTTCTACCATTAGAGGTAACTTACTCAGCTCCTGTGCATTTGACTTGACAAAAGTCA
Source organism: Chelonia mydas (assembly GCF_015237465.2). NCBI lineage: Eukaryota > Metazoa > Chordata > Testudines > Cheloniidae > Chelonia > Chelonia mydas. Next base: position 282,936,642 of record NC_057849.1, read on the forward strand.
CCATTAAAAATGTGACACTTGTTTATATAACTCCTCACTCTATGATAACTTTCAAAAAGTTAAGTGCTTCTGTGGCCCTACCAGTATGTGTCAATTTGTCCTCTTCGGGTTTTACCTTCATGCAGAGATTTTCATGGGCCAAAGACTGGCCAGTGCAAGGGATGTGGTGTTACCATCTCCAAATAGGCTGGTACATTCTGGTCAGCAGCACATGATGAACAGGACTCTTTCCTTACAGATAAACTACAAAGGCCATTGCCAAATCATGGAGCTCATCCTCAAACATGTGGACCTTACCCAGATCCATAAATCTGTGCCAATATGCCCCTTGCATTTCCTGGCATGTTGTCTGTGGGAAGGGTGTACAGGGAGAAAGGGGTGTCTGTAATCAACTTCCCCATAGGTTTCTGGAACAACAAGCAAAATGGGATTGACATTTTCTGCAGTGTAGGAACAGTATGCACATGCGATGGGCAAGCAGGATTTGACCCCATATGTGGTAGACCAATTTATAACTTCTTGACAGAAAAACTGCAATTGTCTACAGAAGTTCATCTTTAAGCTTATGAATATGATGGATTCACACGTTGATGTGATTGTAGCTCCCATTAACATTAATGAGCATTTCAGATATGAGAGTATTCTTGAATCTCCAAGTATCAGATCATTGTATTGTTATTCTAAAAGTCTGAGGGAAAAAGCGCAGTGGACTGTTTGTGGCAGATTTATTTTCCCTGAAAGATATTAAATACCAGCGCATCATGAATATGATCAAAGGGAAAAAAAATTGTTATTTAAAACATGCGACAGTGGCCCACTACAAAAATCAATATTTTAAAAAGACAATTTTTATTTCTTCCCGTCATTGCCTTTTTTTTTATATTTTTCTGTTTTTCACTCTTTGACTGGCTTGCACAATTGGCTGGCAGTAGATGTACATGGGAATATTTTTAAAATAACTGGACACCCAAGGCCTGTGAGGGGGAAAAACACAGTTAAAAGATTTCATTGCGGTATACGCATTCCTTTGTCTTTTGATTTGAAGACAAAGGAGACCTTTCTTGTGATGTCTACCTGTAAAACGCTTCATCAAATTAATAAGGATCAAGATAAAAATAAAGTTGTATGTAACTGACTTTTTTTGAAATGCAAAATGTTGATGAAAGTTTATTTCAAAATTTAAACTGAAAATAGGAAAAAATGTTGCAAAATGTTTTCAACTATTTCTAGTCTATTGACTGCAGCTACTATGGAAATAAGTGCAGAATGGATAGCAATATGGATAGCTAGATAGTTTTAAGAGGCTTTTGAAAAACCAGAAAGATTTTAATGAATGGACTGTACACCTCTAAAAATTGTCTTTTTTGCATTAGTGTACGTTTTTATAAATTATACAAATGTGTTATTTATTTAGTTTTTAAAACCTACATTTTTAACCTTAATTTTTAGAATATCAAACACTTACATGATCTATTTTATTTATGATATTTTCATTATTTTACTTAATTGTAGCAATATCTCTTTTTCACTTGCCTAGAGGTATTTATTTCAAAAGGCACAACCTTGAGAAACATCTGACCTGCTGAGATGGTGCTTCAAGGTTGTAAAAGCTTAGCATATTTTTTAAGTGTGAGATGAATGGAAAAGTATTGATGATATTCATATAGGAGCTTCAGAGAACTATATCACGTAATACTCAAAAAGTACTATAATTCATAGAGCAATTCCCTAGAATGCATTCATCCACTATGCTCAGATCCTGAAACTGGATTTTTTCAAAATCTTGCAATAACAGAGTTTTTCACTTCTAGGTCACCATTTAAATCCAACCTAGATTGGTAATGACGGAATACAGTTACCACCTCTCAGCTATATATGGCAGTCCATGCAAAATGAAATGGCTCTTTCATTCCAGTTCCCAGTGAAGAGCTGTCTATGTTACAAGAGTACCAACCTCGCGTATCACTAATCGGCACCTTGTTTGTCTCAGCACAGAGGCCAAGGAATGGGAGGGATATCAATACTGAATCTGAGATGGACGTCACCGAACAGGAATGAGGCATGTTGGCAGGCAGATGTGGGGAAGCTTGCCTTGTCACTACTGTGCTGTTTTGGGGGTGGATATATAGAGCACTTCTTTTTCCAAGCACTGCCAGTCGCACACCTTTAATAAGGACTTGTAGGAAAGCTGTTCTTTGGAGTCAAGGAATGTACACATTACAGCAAGCCACTTATTGTAAAGCTTATGTTTAGACAGGACTTTGATGCAGCGGGAGTGTCATAGTACAGTAGCCTCATTACAGGTACAGCAATTTCCTAGAGGGTAAACGGAGCACTTTTTTTACAATAATATATTTTTAAATGCTCACTTACAGAACAGTTTACTTTTCAATTTGCTTGTTTACAGAATGTCTGCTTTACATGGAAGTTTCTTACTCGTGATCTGTTCTTTCTGCTCCCTACCTATTTGTTTTGACCATTCCTGGCCATCAGGTTTAAGCTCCAAAATACTGCCTTTGAGTGTGTTATTAAATAATCTTTTGATATCTCCAGTCTTCCAAGAATACTACTAAGGCCTACACACTTCCATTTTGTTTTCAGTATGCTTTCTAACACCAAGCAGTACCCTAAACCCCTGCAAGGCTGTACTAGAAAAGCAGAACCCATAACTGTCTATGGCCTTTCATCCAGTTACATTAAGAGCAAGTAACCTAGGGTCAGATGGTCTATACCCAAACATGATTACAATCTGCCAGGTTTGGGGGCAATATAGGAAGAAGATAAACACAGATTCTTATCCTTTACTTATTTGTTGGATAAGCAACTGTAGATAAATTAAAATAATGAAAAATATAGTCTTTCCAAATATTCTGCAAGTCATGTAGGTTCAGATTAAAATCAAAGCAAACAGCTTTGCCAGTGGCATACTGAAGAGTATTAGATTAGTTGCAACAATGGTTTAATCTCTCTACCAATGATCTTTCCCGATCTTGTTTAAAATAAAAATAATTTTGTGCCAGTGTCTAAATTCAAGGGGAAAAACTGTAGATCATTGATTTCTTCACAAGTACATGACAAATCATTCAAGAAATTCTCCCTTTCTTTCAGCTTTAGCTTTGAAGCTCTTCTGTGGCGATCCTATATAACTTTGGCATAGAATCCTAGAAATTTAGGGCTGGAAGGGACCTTGAGAGATCATCAAGTCCAGCCCCCTGCCCTGAGGTGGGACCAAGTAAACTTAAACCATCTCTGACAGTTGGTTGTCCAACCTGTTCTTAAAAATCTTCAATGATAGGGATGCTACATCCTCCCTTGGAAGCTTATTCCAGAGCTTAACTACCCTTATAGTTAGAAAGTTTTTCCTAATATCTAATCTAAATCTCCTTTGTTGCAGATTAAGCCCCTTACTTCTTGGCCTATCTTCAGTGGACACAGAGAACAATTGATCTTCATCCTCTTTGTAACAGCCCTTACTATATTTGAAGACTTATCAGGTCTCCCCTCAGTCTTCTTTTCTCAAGACTAAACATGCCCAATTTGAGAAGTTTTCTCATAGGTCAGGTTTTCTAAACCTTTTATCATTTTTTATTGCTCTCCTCCTGAGACATCTCCAAGTTGTCCACATCTTTCTTGTATTGCAGTGCCTAGAACTGGACAGAGTACCCCAGCTGAGGCCTTACCAGTGCTGAGCAGAATGGGACAATTACTTCCTGTGTCTTACATATGACACTCCTCTTAATACACCCCAGAATGATATCAGCCTTTTTTCCAACTGCATCACATTGTTGATTCATATTCAATTTATGACCCACTATAAGCCCCAGATCTTTTTCGCAGTATGACTGCCTAGTCAGTTATACCCAATTTTGTAGTTGTGCATTTAATTTCCCCCCCCTAAATTTAGTATTTTGTACTTGCCTAGCTTTACTAAAATAATGATATAAAATTAAACAAATTACTACATTTACTAAATATTAAAGATGATCTGAGGAGGTGGTGTTTGCATCAGGGTTATGTCTAAGTGCTTTTGCTTCCTCCTGCAGCATACATGCAACTGAGGGAGTATGGAGTCCTTGGGGCCAGATCCCCTTAGTCATGCTGAACAATATCTTATGCCCCCGAGTCACCTTACTGAACTCAACCGGACCACTCATGGAGCAAGATGCTATTCAGCACATGTAAGGGTATAAGAACCTGACCCACAGTGATTATACAGGATATGCAGATGAAGTCCATTATTTTTGTATAATTACTCTGACTATTGTAGACTCATTTTAATAGAACTAAGAGTTAGTTTTTGTAATATGATTGTTACTTCAGGTATTTAACATATGATATTCAGTGCAGGTTCTTATTTTAATGGATGTCATGTGTAGTAGGTTAGCAATTCTTTATGCATGTCAGGGGCCTAGAAAAAAGGAGTCATTTTCTCAGCAAGAACGTTCAAAGTAGTATACAGCAAGTAGGATAATTTGGCCCTAGAAGGTCGTAGATTCCAAGGCCAGAAGGGACCATTGTGATCATCTAGTCTGACTTCCCATATAACACAGGCCACAGAACTTCTCCAAAATAATTCCTAGAGCAGATCTTTTAGAAAACATCCAATCTTGATTTTAAAATTGTCAGTCACGGAGGATCCACCATGACCCTTGGTAAATTGTTCCAGTGGTTTATTACTATCATTGTTAAAATATATGCCTTATTTCCAGTCTGAATTTGTCTAGCTTCAACTTCCCGCCATTGGATCATGTTATATCCGACTTTGCAAGACTGAAGAGGCCATTATTAAATATTTGTTCTCCATGTAGGCACTTATAGACTGTTATCAAGTCACACCTTAGCCTTCTCTTTGGTAAGATAAATAGATTAAGGTCCTTGAGTCAATCACTATAAGGCAGGTTTTCTAATCTTTTAGTCATTCTCGTGGCTCTTCACAGAACCCTCTCTAATTTATCAAAGTCCCTAACCACTTTGCTTTCCCCTTTTGATATTTACATTTTTAATGCAACAGACGTCCCTTTGGCCCCCTGCTTCCTGCAGCTCCCATTGGCCGGGAACGGCAAACCGCGGTCACTGGGAGTTGCGGGGGGGCTGTGCCTGCAGACGGTCAGAGTCAGCAAAATGTCTCGCGGCCTGCAATCAGATTACCCTGATGGGCCGCATGCATCCTGCAGGCTGCAAGTTGCCCACCACTGCTCTACACTCTCTGGAGAAGTGCCTCCTTTTTTCTCAGAAGAAGTTTCTGGACTCGAAAGAAAAATTTAAGTACTGAAATAGTGGATGCTGCAGTTTACAACAACTTTAGGGTCCTGTCTCACAATAATGATTTTATTGAAGACATCTAGGGTCTGATTGTCCCCTTATTTACCCTATTGTAGCTCCACTGAAGATAATGGAATTATACAAGTGTAGAACTGGTGTACGTAAGAGGTGACTCAAGGTTCTGTAGAACAATCATTTCTGGTGATATGTATGATTTCTGTAAGTCTAAGTATGGTATCTCTGATTCAGAGCATCGTTCAAGGAATACGCTCGGGCAGACGGTAAAGCCTAACTGGGAGCAGACAAAATCTCAGCCTTCCGAAATAAAATCTTTATTTTTAGGTTCAGTCCTCCTATTGAGGTTCTCTCTAAGATGATCTTCCTTAGTAAGTCTCTTTTTAATAAAAAGGATCCTAAATCCTAAAACTTCCTGCTTAGGGGAAGAGAGAATCTTGTCAGGTGGTAGAGTGTCTGGGACAGCCTGAGCTGGAGGCAGAGACAGGCGATATTTTAAGATTAGTTGCTTTGGAAGCCAACGTGATAGGAAAATTAAGGGTTAATCCCTCATTTTTCAACCAACCCAAAAGAGGTTTGGTCAGCAGAGCTCAAACAGAATAGCGGCAGCTAGGAGTGCAATCTGTAGCCATCATACAGGACACATTAGGGAAACAAAAAGAAAAGGAGTACTTGTGGCACCTTAGAGACCTTAGTCTCCAAGGTGCCACAAGTACTCCTTTTCTTTTTGCGAATACAGACTAACACAGCTGTTACTCTGAAACCTGTCATTAGGGAAACAGTCCATCTTTACTCTGAATAATCCGCTGTTTATCATTGTGTATATGTACTGAGCAATTAATATCCTTACTTGCTGAAACGCTGGTTCTGTGTGATGTAACACAGATTCCTCCATCTGTCTCTGTTTTCTTCCTTTTGCAGCTTTGCTTGTTCTTTCTTCTGATCCCATTGTTTCCTTGTCCTTTCCTGGATTTCTGATTCAAAGTGAAAAAGCTGTGCCCGAGATGCACTCATTATTCAAGAGGCAAGTGTCTCTTGGACAATTAAATTCATAATTCCTCAATTACAAGCTTTGGTAAACATGCATAAGCAGGCAGTTTGCTTTTTTCTGTGACCCACAGCACATCGGTATATTAAACAGATCAAGTAGAAAGGTATTATTTACACGTACTTAAAAATAATATGAGGGCACAAATAATATCTTCATCATCTGAAGCAAGAAAAAAAAATCTTTTGACGATCTGTATACTTTGAAACAGATAGATGAACAGAACTTATTTACGTTCATGCAGACGCAATTCCAACACCCTGCAAAATATTTTAAATTTAGATTGATGTTGTTTCTGTGCTTTGAATTCCTGGTAAGCCATTTCCCCAGATGTGAGAATCACAGAGGGTTTTTTTTAGCATGTTACAATTTTTAAAAATTCCTAATTCCTACTTTTCTTACTATTCCATTAAAAATAATTTAGGTTTTGGATTCTGTTGCTGTGAAGTTAGTTTTGCTTGTTGTAAACCACCAAGCAAGACATTTGTTTTAATATTTATCAATACAGGTGGGAAAATCAAAATATTTTAAAGAAAAATAGCTCAGTGTGCATTTGAGCTAACTTCTTTATTTCTTCTCTCTATTTGTCTAATGAATTTAAGGCAACTGAAATCATCTGAAATTCTGTTAAATAGAATCAAATGTGAGGGCAGGTCTACACTACTGCTTATGTCGATATAACTTATGTCGCTCAGGGGTGTGAAAAAGCTACCCCGTAAGTGACGCAAGTTACACCAACCTAAGTACTTGTGTGGACAGCACTATGTCAGCGGGAGAGCCTCTCGTGGAGGTGGAGTATTTATGCCGACGGGAAAGGTCTCTTCACCAATGTGCTACAGCGGTGCAGCTGCTAGTGTAGACTAGCCCTTAGACTTAGCGCTAGGTGGCAGCTCTCATTTATTGTTTGCTCAGACTTCCTTTTTATGACAGAACACGACAACCACCCGCATGAGAGAGGGAGAGAGAAAAGAACAGCAAAAGATAAGAAAAATCAGCTTCTGCCTCTAATGCCTGCTGATCACATGGCATATGACCCTTAAGTCACTCCTGGATCTCAGCTTTACTCCCCTGACACTAGAAAAGCTTTGGCTGTGTTATTCTTATTTTCTTCTGCTCAGAGTGTGGGCAGAAAAGATTTTATTGCAAGATTAGATAAGCTCCAGCTGGTTAAGCTGGATTTTTATTAGACTAAAGGCAAAAAAGACAGAAAGGAGGCAGGAGGAATAAGGGGAAAGCGTTGCTCAGGACCTAGCCATGGAGATGGTGAGGTTGTCTAAGTTATCTGGTTTGGTGAGAAAATTTTATAGGATTAGGAAAAATAAAGCCCAGTGGTGTAAGTGTAAATCTGTCCATCTTTTGTGGTGATAGTGGCAACCAGAGTATCAATACTGGTTAATGCGAGGAAGATGCTGCTGCCCAAAGTTTCCTGCCACTCTTGCACCCATCAATAGGTAAGTGCTCCCCAGAAAAAAATGTCCAGGGCATTGACATTGCCTAAAAAGGGCGGGCAACCTTGTGACATCAACAGTGTCCCAATCAAACTTCTCATAATGCATACACAGCTACGTGTTCTCATTTTAAGATTCTGGGTTGTTGCTATAGCAAATTTGTCATCTCCCCAGAAGCCTTGGAAATACCTAATCAACAATTCTTTCAGTCCAAACAAACATTGCCCATCATTTCCTTAACTATCACCTCTCCTCAATTCTACCTAATCTGTTTATGAATTAAAATTCCCTTAATTCTACCTTCTCCCCCATTTTGGACAATTTAAGACTTTGATACAATGCAGAGACGCACAGGGTCAGATTCTGGTTTCCCTGCCTTTGTGAACTGGTACAGGGGCAGTAAGAATTCTGGATCTTTGGGTGGGGAGGAAAGAGGAAAATCTTCATAGAATCATAGAAGATTAGGGTTGGAAGAAACCTCAGGAGGTCATCTAGTCCAACCCCTGGCTCAAAGCAGGACCAACTCCAACTAAATCATCCCAGGCAGAGCTTTGTGAAGCCAGGCTTTAAAAACCTCTAAGGATGGATTTTCCACCACCTGCCTAGGTAACCCATTCCAGTGGTTCACCACCCTCCTAGTGAAATAGTGTTTCCTAATATCCAACCGAGACCGCCCCCACTGCAACTTGAGACCATTGCTCCTTGTTCTGTCATCTGCCACCATTGAGAACAACCTAGCTCCATCCTCTTTGGAACCCCCCTTCAGGTAGTTGAAGGCTACTATCAAATCCCCCCCTTACTCTTCTCTTCTGCAGACTAAATAAGCATAGTTCCCTCAGCCCCTCCTCATAAGTCATGTGCCACAACCCCCTAATCATTTTCATTGCCCTCTGCTGGACTCTCTCCAATTTATCCACATCCTTTCTGTAGTGGGGGGCCCAAAATTGGACGCAATACTCCAGATGTGGCCTCATCAGTGCCAAATAGAGGGGAATAATCACTTCCCTCTATCTGCTGGCAATGCTCCTTCTAATGCAGCCCAATATACCGTTAGACTTCTTGGCAACAAGGGCACATTATTGACTCGTATCCAGCTTCTCGTCCACTGTAATCCCCAAGTCTTTTCCTGCAGAACTGTCACTTAGCCAGTCGGTCCCCAGCCTGTAGCAATGAATGGGATTCTTCTTTCCTAAGTGCAGGACTCTGCACTTGTCCTTGTTGAACCTCATCAGATTTCTTTTGGCCCAATCCTCCAATTTGTCTACATCACTCTGGACTCTGTCCCTACATGCCAGCTTATCTACCGCTCCCCCCAGCTTAGTGTCTTCCGCGAATTTACTGAGGGTGCAATCCATCCCATCATCCAGATCATTAATGAAGATGTTGAACAAAACCGGCCCCAGGACTGACCCTTGGGACACTCAGCTTGATACCAGCTGCCAACTAGACATCGAGCCATTGATCACTACCCGTTGAGCCCGACAATCTAGCCAGATTTCTATCCACCTTATAGTGCATTTATCCAATCCATACTTCTTTAACTTGCTGGCAAGAATACTGTGGGAGACCATATCAAAAGCTTTGCTAAATCAAGGTATATCACATCCACCACTTTTCCCCATATCCACAGAGCCAGTTATCTCATCATAGAAGGCAATCAGGTTGCCCTTGGTGAATCCATGTTGACTGTTCCTGATCACCTTCCTCTCCTCCAAATGCTTCAGTCAGTTAGTCAGTCAACATGGATTCACCTTAGTAGCGCCTTCAGTGGAACTAACAAGTCTAGGTTTGTGCTGAAGAGTAGAGCCTGTACATCCAGCTAATATATAAATATATGTTATATATTATATTATTTATATATATTTATAATATATAAATAGCAGCAGAGATGGTGAGATATTGCTTAGGTGAATTGAGTAAAGTGCCCTGCGTACCTAAACCCTAGGGTAGAAACCCTCCATAGCTCTCTACACGCCCAAGCAGTGCCTCCCACTTTTACACTTAGCAGTGTAGTGTCCCCTGCCAGAGCCTTTCCTGGCCACAGTGAAAGACTCTGGCTGTGGGGAAAAAACTCTGGCAGTTCCACCCTGCCAGATCCTTTCCCCCCTGCCTCCCTCCTGCCAGAGCCTTTCACTGCTATGCATAGCTACATACCACAATGAGTATGCCACTTGTAGCTACACGTACCCTATATGCTGCCGCAAGTGGAGGCAAGTGTAGATAAATCCACTGGTTCAGGGTTCTCTTGAAAAAGGTTGTTGCCACTCCCCTGTGTGTTCCCCCAGTGTTCTTGGCAACTTTTTGCAGAATGCCTTTGGGAAGATGCAGATGCAGTTTCCCCTTGCCTGCCAATGTGGCTGTGGCTTTTAAAGATCATATTTTACCATTAAAATGGCTGATAGTTTAGCTCAAATCCACTTGTTGCTAACACTTTATTTTGTGCATACAGTTAGATTACTATAGTTTTAGTGCTGTCATATCTGTTAATTTTGGCCATACCATTTTGCTGCATGTTCTGGCTGAAAGAGGATTCAAATAAACTCATGCACTGCACTGGAAGCTGCTCCAAGATGCACAGTATCATATCCAGAAATAGCAGCCTCCTTTTAGGGCGAAGGAGAAAATGTCTAATAGTACAAGAGATTATCTCATTCCTGCTACCTCCTTTGGACTGTCAAGCACTCTTTCCTCCGGGTCGTGATATTTCCATTCCACTTCACCACCTTCTGTCCCCCACAGCAGCCAGACATTGACTTGGGGTTACAAAGTTTATTTCTGTACACTACTTTGGTGCTCTTTCCTGTCGCTTGAATTAAACTGACTCTGCTCTGTGAGGCAGCGTCAAATCTTCCTTGGACAATGACTTCTTTTGAATAATAGATTATCCAACTGAGATGTACTCGTGATCTATTATTCAAATGACAGCATTAGTCAGAGAAGGAAAAAGACCATGATCAGATTCAATATAATCGCAGGATAGCAATCAGCCTCCAGACACGTACTGGTAGCTGCTTTCATGGCACAACACAGGGCTCCAGGTCTGGTGGCAGAATGTCAGATTTGCAAGTCTTAATTAGTACTTAATAAAATGAAAAGGTGTAATTTACATTTCTCTTATACCTCCATTAACAAACTGTATTCTTCTTGCTGCCTTTGCTCCTCTAAGGGTCGCAGGCCTTCCTGTTTTTCTTCTGTTCTGAAAAGGAGTTGGGAGAAAAGAAAATACAGCAATAGCTTTAGCTGAGCAAGACGGATCCATTTGTTGTGAATGGTAGCACTCTTACTGCACCAAGCTAACAAAACCAAGTTGCATGTCTTTTGTACATACATTACTAAGCTACGTAAGCTGGAGAACAACATTTCAATTCAATCTACAGGCTAAGGGCTAGATCTTCAGCTGGCGTTAATTGGTATATCTCCATTGAAATCAGTGGGTCTGTGCTGATTTACACCAGCTGAGAAGCTGGGTCTAGGGATCTACAAATTAATATGATTCTACATTGTCATATCTATCCAGAGAAGTATGGTCCATGCAGTAGAGGGGACACAGCATTCAGAAAGTTAGAATAGAAGGTGAGGAGTCAGGGCTCCTAAGATTTATACCTGGGCTGGGCCAATGACCGTCTTCAAGACCTTGAGCAGGTCACTTAACATATCTATGGCTCAGTCTCCCTCTATTTAAAATGGAGATGATCCTACTCTCTACAGTACCTCACAAGGATGTTATGAGGCTTAAATCATTACTGTTTGTCATTATATGTTATATTACTGTAGCACCTAAGAGTCCCAGCCACTGACCAGGACCCCATGGTACTTGGCACTGTACAAGCACAGAACAGGTCCCTGCCCCAAAGAACATTAATGCTTTAAAGCACTTTGGAGATCTTCAAGTGCTACAAAAGAGCAAAAAGTCTTGTTGGCATTTGCTACTCAACTTATAATAAATGGAAGAAGAGTCAATGGATGCTTAAAAAATTTAGAGAAAATTAGTGTTGCCGTTAAACTCATCAGACAAACAATGTATGAAAACAGTATCAAGAGCCGAGAGATCAAGTAGTCCTGGCCCCATCGAAGTAAATGGCAAAACTCCTATTGGTGTCAATGGGGCCAGGAGGTTACTCACATGGTTCTTCTGCCATATTGTCTTTTACAGATAGTCCTTCTATTAAAGGTCCTTTTGGACTATGACTCCACTACTTGGAGGGCTAAGAGATTTAGACGGTGCATGTACACCAAAGCTTTACATTTCTAAGTATTTTTAGTTTTAACATGGATATGCAAGATTCCTGGATAGGAGATATTTGTTAAGAGGGCCATGGTTTTCACTGACAGAATAGCTCAGAAAAAAACTAGTGGAATGTATCAGATTAAATAAGGGTAGTGCTAAATACTCTTTTATTTTACCAGGGGCAGGGAAGAAGAGTCTGTCATTGGCCTCCTGAGTACTTCTGAATGAACAAGAGTCAAAATTGCGTATTAAATTCATATATTTTAAAAGGAATAAGTCTCCAGAATTTCCTACCTCATTTACCTTATTCCCTTTAAAGCGTCTCCATTTTTTATTCCTTATCACCTGCCCTGATGCTTGTAAATGGCTTTTTAATGACCAACATTGTTTTCATCCAGGTTTCCCCTTATGGGACAACCCATACCAGTGGAGAAGGAGAGAAAGCTTCATTAAATGCTCAGAATGCCTCAGTACTGGATACTTATTTGAGGGTTGTTCTTTTTTATTTATTTGTATTATATGCATATTCTTCGAATATGGATGTGGTCCAATAATGTGTATTATTCGTGCTGTTATTAGGAATATAACATTCTATTTACAATTAAATTCACTTTGTTCTAATTTTTGCATGAATATTATGCATTTCTGAAGCTAAAAAATAACTAGATACTGTGAGTGGAGCCATGTGGATACTGAAAGAATTGGCAATGTTCTTTTATGTCTAGATCACTGGTTCTATATCACCCCAGGTAAGAAATTAGTGAAAACTGTTATCTAACACTTATTCAGTTGGGCCTATGTCAGAGGCCTTATTGTCTCAGTCTAGTTTATCATGAATAAGTGTCTACATTGAAAATGGCACTGATTAGCATCTTTTATGACAGCTCCAGCAGACACCAAGAACTGAGTACTTTGTCTCCAGCTGCAGCATCCCTATGGAGTACAGCAGCCTTTTGAGTCATGGACAATGAGGTGGATCATTATGCTACCATTATTATTTACCGAGATTCTCCATGTCTCCTAGTGAAACAACCAGATGTAAAGACTAAGGGCTTGTCTACATAGTGGGGTAATGCACTGTGATTTCTAAAGTGCACTAATGTGTTGCACATTAATTGGTCCATGCTGACCCGACTGGTGTGCACTAATATTCCCTAGTGCGCTTTAATACTAATTTAAAACACACTAGAGACCATTTAATATGCACCAGCAGGGTCTACAAAGACCAATTAATGCGCAAACACATTAGTGTGCTTTAGATGTCACAAGCCCTAAGGATAGGATTTTCAAAAGTACTTATGTGATTTAGGAGCACAAATCCCAATGAAAGTCATGCTTGAAAGTTCCACTGGAAACATTCAAGCTTTTGAAAATCCCACCCAAGATAAATAAAAGGAAGGCATAAAAAGATTTTTTTCTTTGAATCAAAACACAAACTTTTCTTCAATAGGGACAGTATTATTATTATTTGCTCAAAATCACTTTAGTGAGGCAAAAAGAAAAGGAGTACTTGTGGCACCTTAGAGACTAACAAATTTATTTGAGCATAAGCTTTTGTGAGCCACAGCTCACCTCATCGGATGCATTCAGCACACACTTCTCTACATTTCAAACCTTTGCACGGAGTTTTTACATTACAATTTACATTGAAATCATCAGGAGTCAGTGTACCTAAAAGCTCTACAACTGTGATCATTTACAATATTTATTATGTCCAAGTTGATTCCTACCTGCTTCTATAAGCTGTTGTTGGTCTTTCTTCAAGTTCTCCTGGCTTGGTTTGGACCTTCATTAGGGAGAACTAGCTGATTCTCATGGAAGTTTAGCCATTCTGCCTAATCCTATGGAATATGAACAAAACTATTCAGTGCTTAAACAAACGTCATTTTTAGACTCCTTTTCCAGGTGTTTCTAGATCATTGATCACTGTAGTATCTAAATGCTAACCTACTGGACAGAACAGTATCAGCTTCAGGTAAGTGCCCAAATCCTGCTGAGGAAATTTCACTACTTGGCTAGGGAGTTGAAAGTTAGAGTGCTACTGCTGGAACTAAGAGTGAATAAAGTGAAGGAATATATGGTATTGGGAGTATAACTGCTGAATTCAGCGGTAAAATGTAAATCCAGTTTAAATCACAATTTATTCTTATAGTTTCCATAATGTAGTCGCAACTTTCAGAAGACCTAATCCTGTACAGTTCATTGGAATTTTGCCCTTGACTTCAGTGACATCAGGTCTGGGTCTCTAGTTAGCAAACTGGCACCTGCTGGGGTCTCCAGAGCTTCTGAATATTGAACTTTAATGCGGGGGGAAGAAGGGAGGGGTTATTCAATGGACAACAAAATGAATTATTTATAAAATGAATCATTTATAAAATGAATCTGGTGTGTCAAGTTAAGCTGTATCAATTGCAGCTCAGTTTACTTCTGTGACCATTGTCTACAGTAATGAAATCTATCCTCATTTTCTGATTGCTCTCATATCCTGCACTATGACTCCTGTATTCCCTCAGTAGGCTTGAAGTTATTTACACTAGTATCTTCAGTCAGGTACATCGTGTCTTGGTCCTAAGTAATATAAAAAAGGAAACAATTACTAAACATGCACATATTTTCAATTACCATTCCATTTAGAATACAGGCATCTAAATGACAGTGGCTGAGTTTTTATTCGTGACACATTTCCTTTTGATGACTTCATAGTACTTTAAACAACTTGGCATTTTGTGGGATGAAAATGTGCGTGTGTAAAACGAAGTCAGTGCTGAAAAAGAAAGTTAATTTTTGACATGTTCCATTTCTCTCTCTGCTATTGTTTAATTGCTATTTATTCAAATTGAAGAATAATTTTTTCTCAGGACTCATTTAGCACATGTTGTACCCTTTATATGCTGTAATGCTCAGAATTGCCTTTTGAACACTGAATGAAGGCTAACCATTTTTTATTGTTTTCATCTCAGTCCATTAAACTCCTAACATGGATAAAGTCTAAGGCTGTGATATGAATGGAATAAATATTTCTGAGCTGTTGGATTCAATGAATGCCAAGGTATTTATTCTAAATAAATGATGAGCCCAGTTAGACATTTGTAATGTTTACAGAGCTTTAAAAAAGAATACCACCTACATCAAAAAATCAGTTACCATTTTGTAATTGAAAAATGAGTAGTCACATTCAGAAAGCAATGTTAATATTGCTATCTCTCGATAAAGAAATGTTTTAAATTGAATTATATTTCTACTTTTAAATTGATTTCCAATCGTTTAAAAGTACCACATCAATTTTGAAGGGTAACCTCTTGAGCTTCCTCAGAGACTACACAAATTGGCTATTCTTTAAAGCTGGTTGAAAATTTTCCATTGAAATGTCGATACTAAAATCGTCTGTGAATTTTTTGTGTGAAAACAACAAAAAATTCATTTTGGGTAAAAAAAATTCATTTGTTGGCAAAATTAATTTTTTTAATAAAAATTATTTCATTTCAGTGGGGGAAACACTTTCCATTTTTTTCAGTTGAAAAAAGTGAAAACTTTTGTTTTCAGTATTGTAATGGCAAAAACAAAACATTTCACAGAAAATCTTTAACTCAAAATTCCATTTTATTCAAGAAAAATTTCCATGAAATAAACATACCTTTGATCATTTCTATTGCTCATCCAGCCATCATGCATCTATTATAAAATACTCCTTTGTCTTAAAAAGTGGGGAGAGGCAGAAATTCAATTTATGTTAATACTTTTTTTATTCTGCTACAAAGTGGATGCATTTCAGGATAAATTTAAAAAAATATATAAATGGAAGGGACTTAGGAAGAGAAGTAGAGAAAGTGTGCTTGGAAACCCATGGATGCTCCTCTGCCTGATCTTCTTGAGTCCAGTGAAACTCTGGGGACAGTGAAGGAGGAAAGACGTGGAGCAACAGATCAGCTGAATTTCCACGTGAAAAGGAATAAATGGGATTTAATCCTGCTGCACCACCAAAGTGTGCCCTCTGGAGACATGTGGTGAGAGGGAAGGTAGTCAGTATCTGAGTGCAACTGGGACTATCAATCTAGGTACAGTAAGTACTTTTATGGCCCAATTGCCATAGTATCTGAGCACCTCACAATCTTTAATGTGTTTATCCTCACAACATAGAATCATAGGACTGGAAGGGACCTTGAGAGGTCATCTAGTCCAGTCCCCTGCACTCATGGCAGGACTAAGTAACATCCCATGAGAGAGACGAGTGCTATGGGGAACTGAGGCACAAAGACTCAGGACTTGTCGACATGGGGACACTCAGGAAAGTTAATCCATTTAACTAAATGTGTAAATTTAAAGCACATTAATTATACTGAACGAAATCCCTGTGTAGAGACTAATTCAGAGTTAAAATGGTTTTAATTTGTTTTAGCTTAATTCAAGTTAAACCACTTAGTTCTGAGATTGTCTGCACTGGGGTTTAATGCAGTTTTTAAACAAATGTGCTTTAAGTTCACACCTTTAATTGCTTCAGATTAATTTTCCTGTGTGTCCCCATGTAGACAAGCCCTCAGTGACTGCCCAAGGTCACATAGGAAATCTGTGCCAGAGAAGAGAATTAAAACCAGGTCTCCACAGTCCCAGGCTAATGCTCTAACCACTAGACCATCCTTCCTCTCTTTCCAACAGCACCCAAGATCACCTGGGGTGATATCCTGGCTCCATCAAAGTCAATGGGAGTTTTGCCATTGACTTCAGAGGGCCAACATTTTACTCCTTGCCTCTTTTGTGCTCCCCCAAACACATCATAATTGAGGAAATGATAATTTAGAATATCTGAAAGACCAAATTTTTGATGCTCTGGTTCATCCTGTGGGTTTCTCCAGGGCAGGGGGACAATCTAGCCAATGGTGATCTATAATGAATTACTGTGAAATTAATTATTTGTAACTGCATGAATACCATATGAATTCATCATATTTAGTGTTATCACAGTGATTCCCAATGGAAGTGATAATGATTTCCAACTTATTCTAAAGGGCTGCTATTTCTGCTGACAAAAAAATATCTAAAAATATTTGAGAGAGTCTTCATTTCTTTAGTGTGTATAATGATATGTTTGGAAGAAACACCAATTTTCCTCACTGCTGTTTTTGACACAGTAATAATTCTTCATAAACAATGAAAAAATTATCTGCAATTGTGAAGAAGTGCTGAGAAATACACAAATGTTACTGTAGTCATAGCTGTTGCAATATTAATTGGTTACATTATCCTGACTATACATTCTTAAGAACAGGGATCATAATTCACACATTGTGAAAATTAAACCTCCTGAAAACAAAGATGCAGATGAATTTTATGTAAAATGTAAAGTTTTTCCAGAGGAAATAAGTATACTTACAGCATCTAAATATTAGATAGTGTAGTATAAAAACAGTGGTCAGAAAACCAGATAGTCCTACAGCAACATTTAGGTTTTTGCTGAGATGGAAAACAATTTCAACACTTTATTACCTTTTCTTTGTTACCAAATCAATTTGATTGTTATATCTGCAGTACAGAAAATAATTTTTAAAAATGTGTCCGTTGATTGATCATTAATCAGTTTTTAACAGTATGCCAATTTGATTATTTCTTTTCATTTACTCCTCTGTTTGTTATACCCAAAAATGCCATGCTGACAAACTTATCAGGACATCAGCAGCTCACCACTAGCATAATATGACCATCATTTTTATTATTCTAAAATTAAAAACAAACTATTCTATCAGGATTTTACCTTCTCAGTTTTCATTTTTTCTTTTCCCCTCTTTACTCTTCCTAAAGTCCTTTTCGTCCTCTCATGTAATGATGTGTTTGTTGCTTTCATCTACACTCTGCATACAGTATCTACACTTGCTTTCTGATGTAGCTGTGTCTTATGCTCAACCACATTACTAAATAATGCATTGAGATGAATCTACAGTTTCTCAGCCAATCCTTAACTGGAGCACAAACTCTCTCTCTTCTATAGTAACTATCGTATCATCAGATAAGTCCAAGTCACTGGCATAAGTTACCCTTCAGTAGTTGTCTTCTCATGGAGACTAGCTCATTTTAAGTAAATTGGAAACCCAGACACAAACTACGGAACTGAAACATTTTCTTATATGTTTAACATATAAAAATACAAGAATGATACTTCACAGACTACCAGGAATAGTAAGACTAAAAAAGGAGGGAGAGAAATTGTATAACTCTGGAAGAAAAGGAAGTGCATGGCAGAAATGGCCCCATAAAGTATGTTACAATATCTGGGTGCTTGATCTTGCTCCTACTTAAGTAAATGAGACTTTTGCTACTAAATTTCAATGAGAGCAAAATCTGGCTGTAACACACCAAAGGGCTATTTCTGCCATGCACTGTACTTTTATATTTTGAACATAGAAGCAAATGTCTCATTTCCATAGTTTGCTTTTGAGATTCTACTGTATCTTGCCTCGCAGTTTCTCACTTCAAACACACCCAGTTCTTATTTTTAAAAAGTGTACCGGAATAATCTCCAGTACTTGTCAAAATCCTACTGCTTCTAGTAGTGACCCTGCAGTGGTTTGGGTTATCAGTGGAGCATGCAGTCACATATTTTTATACATAAGGAGAAATCTTTTTAAAATGTAACTCACCTTCTTTTAGGTGGTTTCCCTTATTCAGCTCTCTCAGTGATTTCGTTAAACAATGAAGTCTTGAGGCAGGACATGCTTTGAAAGAGATCAACATAAATTTGGTCCATACTCTCTCCTAAAATACCTTTTGTGAAAGCTTTCCTATAGGAAGGTTGTCTTTGCCTCTAGTTTTCTCCTTTAGGGAAGCTCTCAGCCTTGTATATTGGATGAATGGGGAGCTAATGAAACACCTGAACTTGGCTGCTGTCCAGATGAATCCATCAATAGAGTAACTCTGCACCTCGACACAGAAGCTAGGACAGTGTGTTGCAGGCTCAAAAAAACTCTTCTCCCTGAACACCTTGTGAAAGCACACTTTAAATAAATCTGGAATTGGCAGAAAAACTAACAGGGAAGAACTCTTCACATTCGTTCCCTGAGTTAAATGTCAAAGTACTGTTATGAGCTGGGTTAAACCTTGGAAAGCTTTGAGTTAAAACCTCATTGAAATGGGTGTGTGAGCGCACCCTTCACTTAAGATAGTTGTAAGAGACAGTTAAGGGGCCATATCTAAAACAAGGCATAATAGAATCTGTCCAGATTGGAAACTAGTGGGGGAAGGGGAGGGGGAGAGGGGGTGCAAGGTCCCACTGCTTATTGTTCTGACTGGGTGAGTGTGTCTCTCTCTGTGAAAAAAATCTAGTTGTGGGGCCAGAGAAGAAAGTGGGTGAGACTCCAAGGAGGTCTAGAAAGCCAAACTACAGCCTATAAGCACAGTGTGACCCTGAAAAAAGCTACAGAGAGTTTTTTGGGTGCTGGCTAAAGGAGCTTGGAGCTTTAAACAAAGAAGCTATCCCCGGTATTTGGTTCTTCCCGCATTGAGAGAAGCAGAACTTTGTACATTCCTTATAAAGAAAACAACATTGCATCAAAGAGAATTCCAGTCTTCATCGTCAATTTCTACTCCCAACTGGGACATCTCCAGGGCTCTGAATTTTGACTAGCTGCTCGGGTCAAAAAAGGGGCAACAGTACTTTGCAAACTAGCCTCATGATTCATTACTGGCTGGTCAGGAAAACCACACAACATAACTAACTATAAAAGGCCTTTGTGAGCTTGTCAAGAGAGAGATGAAACCTCAAAAAAAAAATCAGCTTTCCTAGCACATCCACATGTAACGTTTATAGGGACGTCTTCCCTCCCATTGAATTCTGAAGGCATGACAATTGAATTAAAATACACTAGTACCAAGTATCTATATTTAATTTTCCCCCTCTTGGCATTATCCCTTTGAAATATGCTGTATTTCAAACATTATATTTTAGGATAGTATTACCAACTGTGATGCATTTATTTTAATAATTTAAGAATTAATTTCCTATTTTTATTAAATAATAATACCTAGCTCTTCTTGTCAAGAACTAATCATGTCAAATTAACCTAATATCTTTCTTTGACAGGGTACAAAGCTTTGTGGATGGGGGGTGGAGGAAGGAGCTGATGTGCTCTCTCTTGACTTTAGATTTTTCATACTGTCTCACATAACTTCCTAAACAAATAGGGAAATATAGCCTAGACAAAACTACTATAAGGTGAGTGCACAAATGGCTAGAAACCTGTACTCAGAGAGTAGTTATCAATGGTTCACAGCCAAGCCAGAAGGGCATATCGAGTGGAGTCATGCAGGGATGTGTCCTGGCTCTGGTTCTATTCAATATCTTCATAAATGATTTAGATAATGGCATAGACAGTACACTGATACAGTTTGCAGATGATACCAAGCTGGGAGGGGTTGCGAGTGCTTTGGAGGATAGGATTAGCATTCAAAATTATCTAGAAGGAAGGAATAATCAATTGCACAAATACAAAATGGGAAATGACTGCCTAGGAAGAAAGAGTACTGCGGAAAAGGATCTGGGGGTTATAGTGGATCACTAACTAAATATGAGTCAACAGTGGAATACTGTTGCAAAAAACATTATCCTGGGATGTATTAGCAAGAGTGTTGTAAGCAAGACCCAAGAAGTAATTCTTCCATTCTACTCAGCACTGATAAGGCCTCAGCTGGATTACTATGTCCAGTTCTGGGCATCACACTTTGGGAAAGATGTGGACAAACTGGAGAAAGTCCAGAGGAGAGCAACAACGATTAAAGGTCTAGAAAACGTGACCTATGAGGAAAGATTGAACAAACTGGGTTTGTTTAGGTTGGAGAAGAGAAGACTGAGAGGGACATGATAATGGTCTTCAAGTTTGTAAAAGGTTGTTCCAAAGAGGACAGTGATAAATTGTTCTCCTGAGCCACTGAGGACAGGATAAGAAGTAATGGGCTAAAATTGCAGCAAGGGAGATTTAGGTTAGACATTAGGAAAAACTTCTTAAGTGTCAGGATAGTTAAGCACTGGAACAAATTATCATGGGAGGTTGGGGAATCTCTGTCATTGGAGGTTTTTAAGAACAGGTTAGAGAATCACCTGACAGGGATGTTCTAGATAATACTTAGTACTGCCTCAGTGCCATGGACTGGATTAGATGACCTATCAAGGTCCCTTTGAATCCTATATTTCTATGATTCTATAGTGCTTTTCATCAGTACATCTCATAGTGCTTTACAAATGAATCTAGAATTCAGATGGCAGGAAAACATGACATACGGGGCTCACCTGGCAGAGAACGCAGAACAGGGAATTAGCACCCAGACATCCTGATCAGGCATGGCACATCTTGTGCTACATGCTGTACATGCATAGGAAGAAATGGTACCATGTTACAACTGCTAGCTTCAGGTCTGCTCCAGATAGTACCAACAATGTAGGAAAGCTTTATGTGCTTTTAGGCATATTAACCAAGTTCAGCCTGTATACTTTATGGTGTCAGGAAGAAATTTAGTAACAGCACGAGATTTTCAAACTTGCGTCCCTGAAGTAAGGCCAAATTTTCATAGATACTGAGCACTTGCACTCCCCCAACTTCAGTCCAAGTTTTCATGTCATGAAAATCATGTCAGTCAAGATGCCTATATATGGTTATAGGTGCCTGATTTTAGACACCCCAGTTTGAATATTTTAGCCATACTGCCTAATTTTATACAATTGGCAGCTTACAAGACAACATTGTAACAATTTATTAGAGATTTGGAGCAGAAAGAACAGAGGCTGTAGAAAAACAGGGGTTTATGCCACCTTTGCTGACCCTGGATCCTGGTGCCAATTTGTGCTGACTGTACCCCAGATACGACTTGAAGAAACCTTTGGTTTGCTCTAAATTATGCTGACTGCTCACAGCTTCCAAGGGGATATTCCAGCAATGGTGAACCGCTGAAGCATAGCAATGTATGCCTATCCACACCCTCTACACCACAGCTACAAAAGGGGAGATGTAGGAACTACTATGGCTGCTCAGTGTCACTCAGGGACTCCCTAATTTTGGGGAATTCTGGAAGGGGCTGATTAAAGGCATTTTTAATGGCTGCTTTGCACAGCCAAAGCAGGCTAAAGGGTCCATAGACAGATTCTCTTGATAAGGTTTTTTCTGTTTTGCTTGAAACACATGAAAAAATTGCCCACACGGCAGTGAGCCTGCAGACAGTGCAAAGGACACGGGAATATCTACTACCCACCGTGCGCCATGTTGTTATCAATACAGTGTGCTGCGCTCCACCAAAAGAGTTATTTCAATTGCACTGCACTGGTATATCGTGTAACTTCTGTTCATGGACAAGGCCTGAGGCTCTGAATAACAGAGCTGATGCCTAGGAAGAGAACTATACACTTCAAGAACAGAAATGACTTTGTTCTGGCAGCTGTTAAAATCTGCTCCCAATCATTAAGATCCAATAAAATTGTTAATCCTTTTTTGATTTTTCTTTTTTCTCACCGTATCAGCTTTTGGGTTCTCTGTTGTGTTTCTCCATTTATTCTGTATTTTAAAACCCATATTAAATATTTGGGATAAAATGAGAGGAAATCAGCTCCACTATTGCTGGAAAAATCTGGTGCAGCCGGGACTCACTCAACAAAGGGATATTCTGGACCACTGCCCAGTTCTTCTCCCCTTCCAATCTTCTTTCTGTTTCTTTACACTTCCCAAGCAGGCAGTTAGTACTCAACTCTACCCCTGTCCATCTTTGTCCTACACTTTGGTTTCAAGTCTTTCCAGACATTGCTGCACACTGCTAGTCTTCATCTCTGTGTTGGGAAGACTTCCTGATGATTGCTGGACCTTTTTTTGGTACCAAAGCAAGTGTGAAGCTGCGACCGAATGCCTTTAAGATGTAAGCCGCCCACCCTGCTCCTTGGAGAAGCTGTCTTTCTTGGAGCATTTAGTGAAGTAATCTGGGGTGAGTTATGAAGTATCTGCTGCATCAAATGAGAAGGCTTCACTCACAGTTTAAAGAAATCACTGTTATTTTTCTTACGGTTTGGCATTCTGAATATTGGATCACAGATTTATGGTTATGAGAGAAGAGGCTAATTTGAAAAAGGGAGAAGAGAATAAAATAAAATAATAATAATAAAAAGCAAGAGATGGTAGAATCCTGCCCATTTCCCCACTAATTAGGCTCTGTCCCCTCAAGCTGTTTCTTTGCTAGGCTTGTGCATTTCAGACTTATAATACAACACATTACCTAGAAGGAAAGCAGTTTCTTCATATAACTCCCCTGAAATAGGAATTTCACTTTTGGGAGAGTGAAGTGCACTTACTGTAAAAGGAAACATCTGCAATTATGTGAATGATGATGCAGAAGGGAGTGTGAAATGCCAACGAGAGCGGGCACTGGCTTAAGTGACCACTTTATAACTATTTACTCGTTAAAAATAAAAATAATGAAAAGAAGAATAGAGAGGGAGGGAAGGAACAATCCAGCAATCAAGCTGAAGAGGCCACGGGTCTTCAGAATATGGCTTGCATACAGAACAGTGGACCAACTGACTGCTCTCTGAGCATGAGACTGTGGAGTAGGCAATCCAACCAACACTCTCCATCTTCCTCTCCTCAAGAGAGCACCACAACTCTGGTAGAGGAAAGTTGGACCTGTTAGGGGTCAGGGGTTGAATGGGAACAGATAAGCACCCAGACCTGATCTGAATCTGCACCTGCAGCTAGTTAATGAATCTCATCTCTTTACACTTTCTGCAGAAAAAGTACACATCATATTCAGGGGACTATTTCTCTTCTTTCAATAGTGGTGAATGAATATCACTGTGATAAGAGCTGTGCTAAATAATGGTATAAGCTCTGACTACAGTGGTACCAGTAATGGGTTCTGCCTGTCCGGGCACTGCTACCTCAGTAGCCATGTGGAGACCCGAGGCAGCCTCGTCTGAGACCATTTGAGACACTAAAATGGCCTGGTAGCCACCCCCGTGCAATATGGAGCTCTGCTCCAAGGCAGGACTCTGGGGTTGGTGAGAAATGAGGCTTGGGCAGAGCCAAAATATCCACCGCTACATTCATCCTGTGTACTGTCACCCTCAGCACGGAGGGAGCACTGAGGCTGAGGGGGCCACTTCAGCTCCAGGGCTGTATTCATGGCTGCAGCGGGCAGCAGCGCCTGGATTATTAAGACCTTAAAGTACACATCTCACATGCATATTAAAAAATATAACATGCTCTGAAAAACATGGATAAACAACATTGTTTCTGCTAGTTATAAATGAAGAACCTGATTCACAGACAGAGAGCCAAGCCTAACATAAATTAGTACATCATATGATAAATTAACAGTCACAAAAAAGCAATACATTGTGAAATATTTAACTGCATGTTAGGAACACTAATGAAAGGAATTATATTGCCACAAATATACTATTAAATCAGTTATGGGAACTGGTGGTATAAACCAAGACATAGCAACTGTTGATGAGCAGATGGTACAGAAAATTTCCATAGTAGAACAGGAAAAGTAGATTATACATTGAGAATGTAAACATAACATACCCATAAATATGTTGTACATACACACATAGTAACTCACACAATTACTTTCAGTAATCTTGTGTCAATTTATATATGGTACAATTAGAATTACATTACTTACACTGGGTATATAAGCAAGGGATGAGTATTGACACACCTCTAATACTTCCAGCTGGCAAGAAGAGCCAATTTACATTTGAAATCTAGTTGTAACAATAGGGTGGAGGCCACTTTCATTAAGTCTGATCTCCCCATCATGAGACACATTGGGACTCCTTGTTTAAACTACCAGACTTTAGACACTGTGGACTGTAAAAAAAATGCAATCATTGTTTTTAAGAGCATATCAATTTACTCTCTAACCAGCTAAAGAGGAGAGCTAGGTAAAGAACTCCATTGCTGCCTTGTAGAAAATATTCTCTGCTCCTTTTTCATGCAGCACAGGTTCATTTAAATCTAGCCACACAATCTGTCTGAATGACCTCTTGCAACAGTGCATATCACAGGCTTACTATATGGGGGGGGGGGATATTTCCCTTTTGCTTTCAAATTTACTGCCCTTTAATTTAGACAAGCATCCCTATGTACTTGTATTATGCAGCAGGGTGAAAAGAACAGATTGATCTGTTTATACTATACCCATCATAATCAATCAAGTCCTCACTAAATCTTCTCCTTTCCAGGGTAAATAATTCTGGGGTTTTTTTAAAACTTTTTCTCGTTAAACCCAAGTCCCATCGTACCTCTAACTTTGCTACCCTTTTCTATACTTTTTCAGTCTCATATGCACTGTTTCTTTCTTGAGACGAGTAACAAAATTAGACCCAGCATTTTAGATTACATTATTAATAAATACAGACACTGTACGTAAGGCACACCATTGCTATAGGGTACATCATTTCAATATTTTCTCATATCAGACTTTGCTCAGATGACACAAAAAGGTATTGGGATACCACTGCACAGGAACCTGAAGAGAAAATATTTGCAACTTTAAGGAAAGTCAACCAGTACATCAGCAGCAGCCTGGACAATACTGCCTCCCATAAACACTAATCAGTCTATGGTCCTCCCAAAACTCTGTGTGGGTTACACAAATCCCAAAGGCCACTGGATAAACATGCAAATAAGACTTACACTGAAGATACTTATGCTGTAGATCTTCCACAGCATTATACAAAAATACTTATTCTGCCAGGTCTGCTACATAATTTATACATTTACAGTCTTTCCAGAGGGGAACTATCTCTGCATAAGATGAAGGAGTTAGGCACTTTTAGAAGGAAAAGGAAATAGGAACATCATCTGAATGACCTCTTTTACCTATTCTTGGAACTGCTTTTGCCCATCACTTCTCACCTGTGCTTCCTGGCTAGATAATGTTGTTTATATCTTGTAGGTGTGGAATGACTGCTTCTCTCTGCTGATTCTCCTGAGATTCCAATGACCTTCCAGGATCATCCTGATCATCCTTTGCATCCAAAAGATGGTCTCTGTCAGCAGAAACTTTCATCTGATGTAGAAGGTCCTGCACAACAAAACAATGGGTAATTGACTATGTTTCACTGACAGGTTTCATTCATATACATTGTCAAGGTTCCTTCCCCACTCTGAACTCTAGGGTACAGATGTGGGGACCTGCATGAAAGACCCCCTAAGCTTATTCTTACCAGCATAGGTTAAAAACTTCCTTAAGGTACAAACTTTGCCTTGTCCTTGAACCCTATGCTGCCACCACCAAGCGTGTTAAACAAAGAACAGGGAAAGAGCCCACTTGGAGATGTCTTCCCCCCAAAATATCCCCCCAAGCCCTACACCCCCTTTCCTGGGAAAGGCTTGATAAAAATCCTCACCAATTTGCATAGGTGAACACAGACCCAAACCCATAGATCTTAAGAACAATGAAAAAGCAATCAGGTTCTTAAAAGAAGAATTTTAATTAAAGAAAAAGTAAAAGAATCACCTCTGTAAAATCAGGATGGTAAATACCTTACAGGTTAATCAGATTCAAAACATAGAGAATCCCTCTAGGCAAAACCTTAAATTACAAAAAGACACAAAAGCAGGAATATACATTCCATTCAGCACAACCTATTTTACCAGCCATTTAACAAAAGGAAATCTAATGCATTTCTAGCTAGATTACTTACTAACTTAACAGAAGTTCTGAGGAGTTATGAAGAGCATTCCTGATCTGTTCCTGGCAAAAGCATCACACAGACAGGCAGACCCTTTGTTTCCCCTCCCCCCACCTCCAGCTTTGAAAGTATCTTGTCTCCTCATTGGTCATTTTGGACAGGTGCCAGCGAGGTTATCTTAGCTTCTTAACCCTTTACAAGTGAAAGGGTTTTTTCCTCTGGCCAGGAGGGATTTTATAGTTCTGTATACAGAAAGGTGATTACCCTTCCCTTTATATTTATGACATACATAATATGAAGAAGGAACTGCTTGCACAGTATTTGCAAATACCATTAGACATTCAGTTTCCTCTAAAACAGAGTAAGGATATGTCCACAACTCAACTCAGGGGACCTGGAATTCAGATACTTTGCAGTTTATTGAAGACCATGGTTTCTTCAATAGGGATGTGTTCTAATCTTTGGGTAGTGGGTCAACCATGGATCAATAACCAACGGACAATGAATATGAATCCCAGATATCAATTATGGTGGAAAGAGCAGGTGAAAGACCAAGGCCACGATTTGAGAGGATGGTAGGTAGCAGCTTGTGCAGTGGGAGGGAGCTGGGCCAAAGAACTTGAGAAAGATGAGTCAATGAGTCAAAGAGTATTGAGATCTAGACAAGAGAAAGATCCAGGTTATTACGTGCACTGGCATGAAGAGTGGTGTGAAGTGCAGAAGATGGATCAGTTAGATTTTTCTTCTTCTGATTTTGATGTTGTTCAGCATGTAGTCAAATTTCTATTTTCAATATATGGTTTAGTTTTTACGTTTAAAAAGACTGGATAGTAAGTCAGATGGTGCTCTGTACTCAGACTGGAGCAAATTGCACAAGAAGAGCTGTCATTGATTGAAATTGCCTTTTGGCAGGACAGGGACGTATGTTTTAGGGGAAAGAGGGAGCAGTCATCAGGGAAGTATGTGCAGAGAAAGAGGAGGAGCAACTGGCAGCAACTGACAAAGCTGCATGTGCTGGGGAGCAAGGGAGAGACACAAAGAACATATATGGATGTGAGAAGAGATTAAATGAACAGCAAAAATACATGGATTTTTTCCCATTAAAGACTTTTTACAACAAACGAAATAATTTTGTAACCATACTTTTCCATATAAGCAATGGATGTTGCGCAACTGTGTAGGGAGAGAAGATAACTCGTGAATGGGACGGGAAGAGAGGTGGTCCTTGCTAAGTTGTCCTTGCATGGGAAAAGAAAGGTCCACAAGGCACTTTCACTGGTAAAATGTGAATCATGCTACTAAAAAAGTTGCAGATCCCTGCTCTGAGGCATAGCAGAGTCCTAGATATTCACAGGATTTTACTCTCTTCATAGACATGACCAAAAAGAAAGGCAACAAAGGAGCCAGCAATAGCATATCCAACTGAAGCAGGAGCAGCAAAGAGAATTTTAGCGATCAGAGTCATAGATAGCAGTAGGATAACTACTTAGGGCCAAATTCATTTCTTTTTTAATTCCATTGACTTCAGCTGAGTTATAGCAGGGATGAATTTGGTCTCTACAGTCTCTCTTGTGGGGCAAGGCCAGTATTCAGAGGGCATATTCTGGCCTTACTGTGGCAAAGGAATTTACTAGGAAGAAAGAGGACTGATTTCTCTTGAGAATGTCTATTTGCATCTTGCTTTGAAAATAACTTATCTTGTGATCACAAATGCAATCAATAGCAAGATGCACCCTGACTGAAGCCGTCCCTCCATATTATTCAATGCACACATCTTACACTTCAAAAGAAGTTGTTGATTTAATGTGGAACCGATGACCTTTATTCTATCATTTCCTAACTTTAGAATGCTTGATTATGCAACTTTAATAATCTTCTTTTAACATAGTATTTATGCATATGATATATATGAAATTCCTATTACAGTCTTTGAGAATCTGGGAAACAAAATGGTTTTAAATGGCTGACATGTTTAACTATTGTGCATCCACAATCGACTTACGTCCATCCATTCCCTCACGCTCTCATCCGACACACCCTATTAGCCACAATATCTGGAATCAACAAACTACATCTCAAGCAGACAGACCTTAAGTACTGGGCAATGATGGGATGGACCAGCACCACATTTTGGGACTCTGGCTATGTTAAGAAACCTATGTTGTCAACTCAACTCAGAACTGAAGTACCCAAGTAACTAAAAACTAAAGTACACAAGGATTTGGGTTTGTACTTAGGGGTAGAAATGACCTTAGGGTGGACATGCAAGGAGAGAAAGTCAGCAGGCAAATGTTAGTTTTTCAGTAAAAAGACTATTACAAAACATAATAGGGTTAAAAACAAAACATGTAAATTAATATCAGTCATCCATATAGATAGTCAATGACTTAAAATACTCAAAATAACATACAAAATGAGAAAGTAAACAAGTGCTAATGTTCATTTGAAGACAAAAGTCATAATAAATACACTTTTAAAAGAGAAAACTAAGTAAACATAACAGACACAAAGCTATAACGTAGATTACGACTTTGATTAATAAACTTAAAATACAGCACATCTACAGCATTGGGGCCATTCATTGCCCTGATCACTTTGGCCTCAAACCTGAAATCAGATCCACACAGGCAAACTCTATTGCAGGACTAGGCCCTTGCATTTATGTTCAATCCGTTTCACTCAGCCTCTCCTCCTATATTTTGGAGCAGGGATTGTCTTCCTACTTTATTTTTTTTACAGCTCCCAGCACAATGTGTCCCTGATCCTGAGAAGGATTTCAGTGTTACTACAATATATCTAGCGCAGAGATCGGCAACCTTTGGCACGTGGCCCATCAGGGAAATCCACTGGCGGGCCAGGAAGGTTTGTTTACCTGCAGCGTCCGCAGGTTCGGCTGATCGCAGCTCCCACTGGCCGTGGTTCACCGTTCCAGACCAATGGGGGCTGCGGGAAGCAGTAGCCAGCATATCTCTCGGCCCGTGCCACTTCCTGCAGTCCCCATTGGCCTGGAATGGCAAACTGTGTCTAGTGGGAGTTGCGATCGGCCGAACCTGCAGATGCCGCAGCTAAACAAACCGTCCCAGCCCGCCAGCGGATTTCTCTGATGGGCTATGTGCCAAAGGTTGCTGATCCCTGATCTAGAGAGATAAATAAATACAATTAAAGCCTACTATTAAGACTTTAATATGTGAAATTCTAATGGTATAATTTCATTGTCATATAATCATAGAATATTAGGACTGGAAGGGACCTCAAGAGGTCATCTAGTCCAGTCCCTTGCACTCAAGGCAGGGCTAAGTATTATCTAGACCATTCCTGACAGGTGTTTGTCTAACCTGCTCTTCAAAATCTCCAATGATGGAGATTTCACAACCTCCCTAGGCAATTTATTCCAGTGCTTAACTATCCTGACAGTTAGGAAGTTTTTCCTAATGTCCAACCTAAACAACTCTTGCTGCAATTTAAACCCATTACTTCTTGTCCTATCCTCAAAGGTTAAAGAGAACAATTTTTCTCCCTCCTCTTTGTAACAACCTTTTATGTACTTGAAAACTGTTATCATGTCCCGCGTCAGACTTCTCTTCTCCAGGCTAAGCAAACCCATTTTTTTTTTCACGTTTTTGTCTTCTAGGTGTTTGCCAATTGATTGCTTAATTATTTGCTCTATGATCTTTCCTGGTACTGAAGTTAAGGTGTCTGGTCTGTAATTTCACAGGTTATTCTTATTCCTCTTTTTATAGATTGGCATTATATTTGCCCTTTTCTAGTCCTCTGGAATCTCTCCCGTCTTCCATTACTTTTAGAAGATAATCGCTAATCTCCTCAGTCAGCTCCTTGAGTATTCTAGGATGTATTTCATCAGGCCCAGGTGACTTGAAGCTATCAAACTTGTCTAAGTAATTTTTAACTTGTTCTTTCCCTATTTTAGCCTTCTGATCCTACCTCATTTTCACGGGTATTCATTAAGTTAGAGGTCCAATTGTTACTAAAGTTTTTGGTGAAAACTGAAACAAAAAAGTCAGTTAGCACTTCTGCCATTTCCACATTTTCTGTTATTGTTTTTATCGCTAATCTTTCTAGTCTGACTGATTATGCCATTAAAATACCATTACTATGTTTGATAAAAAAAACAAAACAAAACAAAAAAACAACTAAATCCTAGAAAAAACCCCATCACTGTGTCATTGCAGTGGCAGAAAGATTCTAGCATACATGTAATGGGATCTTGAAAATGCATAAAAAGACCTCCTGATGATGTATTATAATGCGAGATTACAATGGCTAAACAAATTCAATGGAAATTTGTGAAGACTACATTTTGTCACTGAAATTAAACAAGACTGCTGAACAGAATTTCTGCTACTGTTAACCTATTTTCTCTTCATTTTGCTATCATATAATTTTTTTGTTCACTGAGGTAACTTCATAAAATACACTTCTCATGTTTGTGAGGGTCCCAAGTGAGCCAGCAATCACATTTTCTACACTTAAATACAGCATTAACAATCAATAGAGAACAGTGAGCATAAGCAACAGAAAAGGACCTGAACTGACTGGTCAATTTCAGTTCAGAAAGATTCAAAATAGAAGGCTCAACATTTTCTTAAGAACAAAATATCAGCAGAATATCAGAGGAATTTGCAGCACTCACAATGCGACATAATACTGGGAAGGTTATTTACCCAGTATAAATTTAATATGGAAATAAATATTTGGTTCACCCATGCCAAGTATTTCTGGTGTGTAGGTCAATGAGAACCTGTTACATTGTTTTGGGGAAGAATTCCAGTGAAAATGTACAGCAGGTGGCCTAGTCCTTCCCTCCGCCCCTAAGATGTGACATATAGACACTCCTGTGTGTATCAGAAAGAGGTTAATTGTTGATGGTAGTTTCCTTAGGAACCTGAATGGCCCATAGGCCACCCAGGGTATGTCTACAAGGCAGCTAGGAGTGAGTCCTCCAGCCTGGATAGACAGACTCATACTAGCTTCTCTGTAGCTAGCATGCTAAAAATAGCATTATAGTCTTTATGGCTCCATCAGACACTTGGGCTAGCCACTTGAGCTCAGGCCCAGGGAGCTGGATGGGCTTAAGACCGCAAGATGCCTCCATTGTGGCAATGTGTCCACACTGCTTTTTTTAAGCACACTTGCTCAAGAGGAACTAGCATGTGTCTATTTTCCCTGGGCTGTGAGGCTCACTCCCAGCTGCAGTTTAGGCATAACCCAAGTTTCTTTAGGTTCCTTCTTTCACACTCTATCACCATTTCAAACTATCCATGTCCCATTGTCATAGAATATGATACAATGCAAGATGCCACATGCCATGGCATGTATAATAATCTGGTCAGAAACAACACATCATAGCTGTATTTAATAATCATGCACCGTTTCAATATAAGGGCCCAATCCTCCAGGGTGCAGAACACTCACAATCATGACTCACTGAAGACAGTGAAGAAGGCACTCAGCTCTTCACAGGAGGATTGAGCTTGAAGTTATTGACTCTTGTAACTACGTGTGAGGTTCCAGACTGTGACCCACTTCTAATTTTGAAGACAAAGTACTGGCAACAACTTTTATTTAAATAAAATAAAAGTTGTTTGTTAAAGGAATGAAAATGTCTTAACTCAAAAATCCCATATGGGACTGGGACACTGAGGCCAACTCTGATCAAATCTGTAGATTTAGCTGAAAACTGATAAAACTTCACAGGCCAATTCACTTGTGTATTATCAGATCAAAAGAGACTATGTAAATATGTTTGGTGTTTAAAGTTCATATAATGAATGAGATTTTTTTTCACTTATCTGTATCTTGTTACTATAGTGCATTGTATATGACCCCAATAGCTAAGTAATCCTCCAATCATGAAAGAAGCCTAGTGTAAAGCAAATGAAGGACTCTTATTGGAAAGGTAATGCATCTTGGAGACTTCAAAGTGAGTGGACACTGTGTAGGACATTCAGAGTTCAAAGTCTCTAAAAGTATCCCTCTCTCTTGACCATCAGAGAAGAAACCACTTGATAGCTGTCCTGTCAGATTGTTCTAAGAGAATGAATATAAATATGGATACCAAAGAAAACCCTTCATCTCCAGACTGTCTGGATTCTAACAGAGCAGAATAACTGAATGAGAAGATGGAGATCCCCAGAGTTATTCTGTGTAGCCCTGAAAGACTTTTTGGAAACTGGCAGATTACAACATCTCTGCTACCATTTGGAACTATCCGCCATGCCTCACCTGTACATATATTTTGCCTGCTTTAACTTCTCAAGAACTCATTTCTTTTTCTTAGCTATTGAACCATAGTTAGTTTACTACAGAATTGGCTACCAGCATTGTCTTTGGTGTGAGATCTAGGATGCAACTCGACCTGGGTGAGTGACTCGTCTCTTGAGACTGAGCGTAACCTGGAATATTTGTGATTTTTGGTGTAAGTGACTATTTACCACATAGGCAGGCCTGCCTGGGTGGCAAGATAGACAGCCGTGTCTAAAGGGGACTGTCTGTGGATCCATTATAAGAATATTGCAGTACTTTGGGAGTTCACATTTGGTACCAGGTTGGTGAAATCTAATCATAGAACATACCACCAGTTTGGGGTGTCTGCCCTGCTTTTGACAGTCTGCTCAGTGGTAGGCACTCATAGTCATGAGTCACTCCAGACAGCGTGACAGTGACATTAGTAAAGAAGTGCCACCATATATTGGCTTCTTTCTCTCACTATGAACGTGCAGATCCTTTCAGCTACAGATGCATCAACCTTTGTGCAGTAACCATGGCTTAAATTCTCAAAGGTAGGCACCTATCTCCCATTCAAATGAATGACAGTGAGGCACCTTGATACTGTAGTGGGGCAGTTACCCCGCTCCTGAGAGAAAAGGCTAGGCTGATTGGGGAAGCAGCCACAGCTGGGGCCATGCCCCAATCAGTCCACCGCAGGCCCTCTAAAAGGGCTGTGAGCCAGGAGCTGGGAGAGAAGGACATGGCTTGAGAGAGAAGGACCTGGCTGCCTGGGAGAGAAGGGTACTTGGGACAGAGCAGTGCAGGGGGGAGGGGGGCAGGGAGGAGGAGGAGGAGCTGGGGAGCTCCAGCCTGCCAACTCCCCAAGCTGCAGGCCTTGATCGAGGCCTATGCAAGTACGGGGGCAGGGTTAGGCAGAGCAGCTGGTCCAAACCCCCTTGCCAATGATGAGTGGTTTACAGACTGCAGTCTGCCAAGTGAGCGGTGGTAGATGCTGACTGGCAATAGCCACTGAGGCAAGGTGGGGATAGAGGGGTGGGGGTTCCCCTGGGAGGGGAGACCCAGATTGTGGGTTACTGCTGGGGGGCAGAACCCTGAGAAAAAGGGGCAGCGGGATCCAGGAGGGACACGGGGCCTGAGGCAGGCGAGACACCAGTCAGCAGAGGGAGCTCCAAGCTGGAAAGAGGTAATTCCCAAGACGACCAGCAGGAGGCGCTGCACCGGTGAGTCGTTGCTTCACTACAGATACCATGGAGGATCTGAGCTCAAAAGCATAGTATTACAAGTACAATTACCAGTTTTGCTCGATAGCCTCTGATTCCCATTAGTCAGTAGCTGAGAGTTTACATCCATTTTACAGACACCCACTAAGCTTGCTATTGTGGCATCCAGAAATATAATTTGCTAAAGGACATCCAGATTCTTTACAAATAAATGGGAGCTTCTTTTGTGTTTTATTTTTATCCAGCTGCAGCGCCTTCCGTAGGAAAAAACATCAAAGATCCTTTACTAGTCTGCTGTTATGATCAGAATAATTCCCAGAACTCTGAGTGATATTTTTGTATCTGCATCCAAACCTCTTTGAATTATTCTCAGGAGATATTGCTTTAAACTATCTGATCACTAATCTTGGTTCCAACTACCATAGTTCCTATTAATGATAACAGATTATCTATCTGTGATTGTACATATGCCAGTCTTACTTCTTCCACACTTACATGGGAGTAGTTCTCACTGGGATTTAAAGGAGTTACACACCCAACTGAGGGCAGAATAGAGGCCTTAGATGCAACATAAATCTGTTCAGTGACACTAAATGAACCCTAGCTTTCCAATGTGTATACAGATTAAAGTTCTGAGGTGCAATCCTTGCTCTACTGAATTCAAAGGCAAAACTCCCATTGATATCAGTGGGGACACAATTTCACCTTTATTTGGTTCATATAGAAGCAAAATACTAATGCTGAAAGAACCTCTTTATGTTTGTTTGCATCTGCAGTCATTTGTCTAAGGATTCTTTCACTAATAATTGTACATTCTTTCTAGAGTTGGCATTGTTTAGTATATACATACTGTATACATTCCATCAATAGCAGCTTATATGAGGTTTTCTAAGCCACCCAACGGACTATGCTAATATTAAATATAAAACAATCCTTAATTCTGGAAATAGTTTACCTAAAGTATATACTGTGTTGATACTACCACCTAGATACCATTATTAGTCTTTCATTTGTGTGAATGGGTTGGAACATCCAAAAGGTATCAAAATTCAGACTACAAATGCAGTTACTTTGGATGATATGCTAGCAGAGCTAAACCTGATTTTGACATCTGCTTTCACAATTACTTAGTATTTTTTCCTCTTGCCATTGTACTGATCTAACTTTCTAAACAGCAACTTTCTCCTGAGTGCATCCCAGACATGCCATCTGGTATGAATCATACACTCATTTAAAAGTGACATTTACAGAAAGACACTACAGAAATTAAGAGAAGAACTTCTGATCGTATTTTTTGGGATGGAACATGTCAAAATGCTGCTCTGTAACCATAATAATCCAGCAGTGTAGTTTTTTGCAGGTTACTAATCAGTAATTCAGACTGGAAGAATTTAAAAAAATCTCTTTGAGATC
The DNA here is from genome assembly GCF_015237465.2 of Chelonia mydas. NCBI lineage: Eukaryota > Metazoa > Chordata > Testudines > Cheloniidae > Chelonia > Chelonia mydas. Next base: position 282,972,190 of record NC_057849.1, read on the forward strand.
ACAGATTTAAGATTTCAGCCTCAAGAAGACATTATATTCAGTTAACTTATTCCAAGCTCTGGGAACGGACATGGAAAAGCATTTCCACTGCAGCAGATTCAGAGTATACTTTGTAGACAAGAAACTACATCCACCCATTTTTGGCTCAGCTGAAGTTGCCAGACAATTATCTCAAACCAAGATTAAATAAAAGAAGCAGGAGCCAGCATTTAGGGCGACATATTAACTATCATATGATTGATTAGCCAGGACAACTGGCATGAAGTCTCCCTTCTTCTAAGCTCTGGGAAATTGAAAATTTTCAAAGTTTGTACTATTTGTTCATATAATTAGATATTCATTTTTTTAGAAATAAACACAGTGGGTTTGAAATATATTCCTAGAAAATTAATAAGGGTATATAAAGTGGAGAGTTCTGTATATAATTTATAATTATAGCTTAATGTCAAATACCTACTCGGGATGCTGTGTACCAATAGTAGATAAGTTTTTGTTTGGTTCAATTATCTTTATGTTAAATATCAGTGGTTTTAACATTTCCCCCCACTGTTCATTAGAGAATAAGGGGACTAAATGGGTGCTAGCTTTACTTCAAGAGGTATTGAGGCATGGTGTGAACATGCCCTACAATCTAAAGGGAATTCTTCCCAGGGATGTGCTCAGTTTTTTTTGTACTGTTCTTGTGGAATTTTGGACAACATGCTCTGCTTAGCTGGCTTTAAGTGTTAAAGAATCATGCCTCTGGTAAACAAAACAAATACAAAAAAAGATTCCAAGGCCAGAAGGGACCACTGTGATCATGTAGTCTAACCTCCTGTATAACACAGGCCATAGAACTTCCCCAAAATAATTCCTAGAGCATAGCTTTTAGAAAAACATCCACAGTTGATTTTAAAATTGTCAGTGCTGAAAAATTCACCACAATCCTTGGTTAATTGGCCCAATGGTTAATTACTAGGGCTGTCAAGAGATTTAAAAAAATAATTGTGATTAATCACTCCATTAAACAATAATAGAATGCCATTTATTTAAATATTTTTGCATGTTTTCTACATTTTCAAATATATTGATTTCACTTACAACACAGAATACAAAGTATACAATGCTCACTTTATATTTTTGATTACAAATATTTGCACTGTAAAAAACAAGAAATAGTATTTTTCAATTCAGGTAATACAAGTACTGTAGTGCAAACTCTTTATCATGAAAGTTGAACTTACAAATATAGAATTATGTACAAAAAACCTGCATTCAAAAATAAAATATAAAGCTTTAGAGCCTACAAGTCCACTCAGTCCTATTTCTTGTTCAGCCAATCGCTCAGACAAACATGTTTGTTTACATTTGCAGGAGATAATGCTGCCCACTTCTTGTTTACAATGTCACCTGAAAGTGAGAACAGGCATTCCCGTGGCACTTAGCGACTGGCTGAACAAGAAGTAGGACTGAGTGGACTTGTACGTTCTAATGTTTTACATTGTTTGATTTTTGAATGCAGTCATATAA